>NC_138890.1:141074961-142274961 GCF_965194825.1 Balaenoptera physalus | reverse complement strand
AAAGTCTACAAATAACAAATGTTGGTGAGGATGTGGAGAAAAAGGAGCCCTCTTACACTGTTGGTGGGAATGTAAATTGGTGCAGCCACTATGGAAAACAACATGGAAGTTCATCAAAAAACTAAACATAGAACTACAATATAATCCAGCAATTCTACTCCTGGGCATACATCTGAAGAAAACAAAAACACTAATTTGAAAAGGTACGTGCACCCCGATGTCCCAATGTTCATAGCAGTATTATTTACAATAACATAGATATGGAAGCAACCTAAGTATTCATCCAGAGATGAATGGACAAGAAGATGTGGTGTGTAGTAGTATGCACAATGGAATACTACTCAGCCATAAAAAGAATGAAACTCTGCCATTTGCAATGGTGTGGATAGACCTAGAGGGTATTATGCGTAGTGAAATAAGTCAGACAGTGAAAGAAAAATACTGTATGTTACAACTTATATGTGGAATCTAAAAATTTTTTAAATGATTGTATATAATAGAAAAAGAAAGCCTGAATCAATAATAAATAAGGAGATTCAATCAGTAATCAAAAACTTCCCAATAAAGAAAAGCTCAGGACCAGAGGGCTTCACAGGTGAATTATACCAAACATTTAAAGAAGAATTAATATTAATCCTTTCGAAACTCCTCCAAAAACTGGAAGAGGGTACACTTCCAACTTATTTTATCAGGCCAGCATGACCCAATACCAAAGCCAGACAAAGACACTACAAGAAAAGAAAACTACAGTCCAGTATCCTTGATGAACATAGATGCAAAAATCCTCACCAAAATACTAGCAAACTGAATTCAACAGCACATTAAAAGGATCATACACCTGACCAAGTGTGATATATCGCTGGAAAGCAAGGTTCAACATAGGCAAATCAAGAAACGTAATACATTCACATTAACAGAATAAAGAATAAAAATTATATGATCATTTTCATAGATGCAGAAAAAGCATTTGACAGAATTCAATATTCGTTTGGATAAAATCTCTCAACAAAGAAGGATGTCATACCATTTGTGACAACATGGATGAACCTGGAGAACATCATGCTAAGTGAAATAAGCCAGACATAGGAAGACAAATACTAAACAGTACCACTTATGTGAGAAATCTAAAATAGTCAAACTGATAGTAGCAGAGAGTAAAATGGTGGTTAACAGTGGCTGGGAGGAGGGGTATATGGGGATGTGCTAGTCAAAGGGTACTAAGTTCCAGTTATGCTAGTTGAATAAATCCTAGATATGTACTGTACATCATAACCTATAGTTAACAATACTGTATTGTATTCTTAAAATTTTGCTAAGAAGGTAGATCTTATGTTAAGTGTTCTTGTCATACATAAAAAGTAATAATAAATAAAGAGTCAGGAAGAAACTTTTGGAGGTGATGGATATGTTAATGGCATGGATGTGGTGATGGTTTCAAGGGTGTACACTTATCTCCAAACACATCACATTGTGTATATTAAATATGTACACCTTTTCATACATTAATTATACCTCAATAAAATGCTTTAACAAGTGAAATAAATTAAATGAGTGGAAAAATAAAACAAACCAGTCTTTAACTCTGAAAATCCTTACTAATTGACTGTTACGAGTTTGCTACTATACAACTCATCTGTATGGTTTGAAAAACATGATTTTGTTAAGCTATAATGTGAGAATAAAATTTTTCATCAAATTTTTTCTTGGTCACAGCAATGTTTTCTTCTATGATTAAGAGAAATGTAACAGAAAGGTGAAGGATAAGAAAAGAGTGAAAAGATGTTTGAGGAAGCGGAGCAAGCCAAAGAACTATGTGTACCATTCCACTTTTATTTGGGGTAAGTATGTATTTTATAGTCTTTTTTCCTCAGTTTTCACCAGAGTTACTATCCTGGAGAGAACAGTTTTTATTAATAAAACTAGTGTGAGAGTATAAATGTGTGTCGTTGTCTGGAAGAAGATGGAATACAGCGATTGGGATAATAGTGAGAGAGGAGAGAGGAGGGGATGAGCATGGACCAGAGAGCGAGGGAACAGAGTAACACGGCAGGTGACTAGAACCCAAGGAGAAATGTTATTCGGTGAGAAATTCCCCTTGTTAGGATGGCAGAAGGACATTTAAGAATGAGAACGTATTAATATCGAATTCAAGGTGTCTGTGTTTGTGAAAAGCATAACCCCTCCCATAACCCAAATCCTCATTAAAACCGTTACCATTTCTGTAGGTCCCCACAGGGTGAGCCATGGCATGGAAAAGGGACAGTATTTGAGGACAAGGCAAGATAATTTTCAAACTCAATTGATTTAGCAGAAGCAGGAACTCAGAACCAAGAGACTCCAAGAAACGTAACCCTCCTTTCGTTCAAGGAATCCTTGGAGAGAATAGGAGGAAAGTTGAGTCTCTTAATGCACATGTGATTCATTTGAATCTTAAATTATAAAGTCGTATCAGGGGCTTCCTTTTATCTGGGCATTATCAATTTCTTTCTCTTACTTCCCTATGCTCCATGTTCTCTAAATCTCATTCCTCTATTCCGATACCCTCCATCTAAGAATTCTGTACAAAAATTTGCAAATTTGATAGTTTTGGGTACCTATCCCAACAATGGACATAGTATTCAGTAAAATCTCATTTAACCAGGTCCCAGATAACCAGCGATATTAATTCACTTTGATTTTCTACATTTAATAATAGGAGGAAGAGGATACTCATAATTAAGGCTATACAAGCCAGGGATTTCATTAGAAAAGCAATTCTTCCTAATGTATGCCATGCACTGTGCAAAACCTTAGGGAAAAGTTGTGAATGTGATAGATCTAGTTTCTAGACACGTGAAGTTCTCTGGCCATTCCAGAAATACTCATCCTGGTTTATATATCTTCAAACCTATGATTATAGCCAATACACACAAAGTCCTCCATCAACCAAGAAAATTCCCTTTTATATCTACTAAGACAGAAAGAAAAGTAGTTGAACGCATTTAGCTCAAACAAAGTTAAAAAAAAAGTGTTAGGGATCAAGTCTCAACTAACATCCCAATTCTCAAGCATTCTTTGAAGTTTTACAAAAGAAATACTTTTAATATTTATTAGAATTGTGAAGGAAAGATAAGAATTTGATGGTTTTCAAATTACTTCTAAGTAAGACTAGCTCCTTAATTTGTGGGATCCAGTGCAAAATTAAAATGCAGGCCCTTGTTAAAGTATTCTTAAGAATTTTTAAGAAAGTGACAGCAGAACATTGAAACAAGCACATAGCGTTTCTAAGCCTGGGACCGTGCAAATACAGAGGTCTCATGCCATGAAGGCAGCCTGTCTCTAAGCTTACAATTCACTTAATTTGTTCTAGAATTTTATTTAATATTTGACAAAGCAAATGCCCAATGGAGGAGAAAATATAGCGGTAACCAAGAAAGCAAGTAAACAAATTTTTTCACAGTATCACCTAAGAAACTGCTATGGAAACTTATATTATAATATTTTTTTAAATGTTTTCATCTAATATCTACAACTGTTAATTACCAAAACATTCCAAAGATCAAATTAGTAATCCATTTCATTTAGGACTTTAAGGTTTAGATGGTAATCAGTCTGCAGAACTTACTTTAAAGCAGGAAGAAATCATCAAATTTTCCCTTAAATGTGAATGAATCTAAGATATTTTACTTTCTACTGAAAATAGAAAAATGATTTAGAAAATAGAAGTTTATCAGACAAGATGTATAACTATAAGAAGATATCCTGTAAGATGAGGTGCCTTTTAACAAGCAAGGTTCCTTAATTAATTATGGGCAATTTACTTTCTAGTCAGATGTAAGTACTTGCACGAAAACAGACTGGAAATAAGTCATATTTGAGTTCTTACATTTTCTCATTTTAATTAGTGCATATTATGTGGTTTGCCTCAGCCCTTCCATAAATAATTTATTTCCTACTGCTCAGAGCTTCAGTTTCTTCATCTCAAAAATGAGAAGTTTCAGCTAATTGAGTTCTGAATGCTCTGCCAGTCCTAATTAAACTCAGCATTACTTATTGTTAACATACTGCCCACAAATTCCTATGCAGGAGACTTCAGAATTTTAAAAAAAGAATAAGCCACAGTTCCTGACCACAGAGAGTCTACAATCCAGAAGGCGAGGCAAGCCAGGCAGTCAATAAGTGTAATGTAAGACAGCTCCAAAATTCTAGACCTTTAATTCTAAACAAAAATCTTACCAAAGAAGCACAGAAACGTTTAAGGTTGAGATATGATGTAAAATTAATAGACTGGAAACATGTAATACAAATCAATCTCCTTAAACATTAGATGTAGATGCTAGAGGCCTGAGTGAGTTTTTAAGCTGTCTTATAGCCAGTACTGGGGGAGTTCTGCTGCCATGCCAAACATCCAAATGCCTAGGGTGATATTTACCTTATAAGTGCGCTTCCTCCATATTAGGATGTGCTGACCGAATACATAACATGGACACAATTTCAGACCACATTTATCTTCATCACTGACTATTGCAGTAAAGTGTCCATGAGACAAAACTTGGGCTTCATTATTCCACTTGTTATGTATTCTGGGAAATCTTATTTGGTTGGCAGCCTTTTCAACATTACATGGCTTTCATGTCACACATTTGGTTCAGCTGATATAATCAAGGTTCTAGTGCATCATTCATCTTTGAATAAACAATGAAAATCAGGAAGATTAAAAAGTGACAGCTTAAAATAGAGCATGAAATATAACCAAAGTCACAGAAATTGAATTAATATGGCTTTAACATGATTTTCAAAGGTCTCCAGTCTGGAGTTTGGGCCCAATTTCCTGGCTGGTTTAAAATGAGACCACAGATCTTAACTGATGTGCCTGAGGAGAGGCCATGAGTCAGTGGCTGAACTAGCCAGGCCTGTGAGTAGAGAGGCTGCAATAGATAATAAGCATTATGTGTTCTGAACTTCAAAAGGATCAAGAGCACAATTTTCGTTAATAAAAAATGTGCTTACTTGAAGTGGTAACTCCCTAGATATCAACATGGAAAATGTTGTAATAGTGTATGTTCTAGGTTGAGATCCCAGGGGAACAGATATGGGGATGGAGATTTGCAAGTGGGTGGCTTATTGTGGATTGTCCTCAGGAACAATACCTGTAAGGAAGTGAGGGAGGCAGGACTGGGCAGGGGGAGAAGTCGAACTGTGATGCATCTGCAGCAGAGGCCTCAGCCACTCCCACAGGGAGCCCTGGGGCTGGTTTGGTTCTCTAGGTATGTCCCAAATTGAAGCAAGGGGCTAGGCCTCTCTACCCTGAGGAGGGCCTCAGCCTGGAGCAGTCAGTTCCTGACAGGTGGGGGCATGGGTGCCTGGGTCCTGGAGACAGGATCTGGGCTGTGCACCTCAGCATCCACTAGAGTTTACCCCTTGCATCACTCAGGTCTGCTTGCTTCCTCCCATCTGAGAAGAGTTCATCCAGGATTCTGGATGGTCTCTTTTCCAGGGAAAACTTACCTAAGGAAGGCTAACAAAATGAACTGCAGCCTCCATGGTTACAGATAGTCTCAGGGCTGCAACTAGTGCTTATCATTTCCTTGCTCAACTACCAATTCTAGATCACACTCATCTTTAACTACACTCCTGCTAGTCTACGGGGCTCACATGATGTGGTGACCCTGACTCTCATCCCTGAGTTTTAGAGCCCCATGACCTTCTTAAAAATATGGCTTCTGAACTGGTCTATTTACTGTCATAATCGGACAATAGAGAACCTGGCTTCTGCACTTGTCCATTTACTATCAAAATTAGGAAAGAAGCAAGAGACACCCTAGTGAATCATCTGGGAATCAAATATATTCTTTCCTGTCCCCACTGTGTAACAACAGCCCTATTGTGTCTCCTGATCATTAGGGTCAATTACCCCTGCTAAGGATGGCTCTTCTTCCTTGCCTAACAGATGGTCTTGGTTCAAGGAAGCAAAAGTGACCTCATGAAAGCCTTCTCCCTCTTGGAACCTGATCTTTTGGACCAGTAGAGCCTAGCAGGGAAGGGAAGCACAAATTTTTCAACTGGATCTCTGAAATCAATGGCAAACGTAGCATAGAGAATGCACAAGACTGAGGGTTAGTATAGAGATTATTAGTATATAATAATATTATATTATTGGGAGTATAGGGTAAGGTCAAAGATTAGAAGAAGAGTAAAATGATTATTGCAGCAATTCAAGCAAAAACTGAGGAGGGCCTAAAACAAGGCACCAGTAATGAAAAAGAAAGATCAGCATTTGAAACATTAAAAATATGAAATGAACCATATGAATGCAAGGAGGCTCAAAAGGGAGGATGGGAAATCTCCGATAACTCCCATGATTCCAGCTCAGTTTACTGCTAAGAAGGACAGAGACACAGGATAAAGAGCAGGTTTGATTCTTTATTTGGTTTGTTTTCAAGGTGCCACAGGAGACAATATTTTAGCGTCACTTATTTTAGGTCACTGACCAATCAGTGACATTTAGGGGGCCCTCTGATTCCTTATTTGCTAGTTTCAAACTGCAGGCCTCCTTTAAATGACCTACACTTGGAAGTTAGCTGTGCCTTTGAATTCTGGGAACTGTAACAAGCATAACTTCACATCTTTTAAATGTTTTGTATAGATTACACTCCTATAGAAGAAATTATTAAAGTAAAACTATGTCATTCCTGTGACAATGACTCCCAAATCTGTATTTCCCTCCTGATTTTTCCAACTGTATATTCCAAACTGCCTGCTGGTCACTTTCACATGGAATTCATGCCAGCATCTCAGATTCAACACATCCAAATTCAATTAAGCCCCACCTCTGCTAGTTTTCCCTCATCTGTAAATAGGCTTCAGCTCCTGGAACCTCTATTTCTGATAAAGGACCCACCATCCTCTCAGTTGGGTTTGCAAACTATAACCCACAGGCCAAATTCAGCCTGTTCCTGTAAATAAAGTTTTATTGCAACACAGCCAAATGAATTCATCTATATATTGTCTATGTCTGCTTTTGTGCCACAGTGGCAGAGTTGAGTAGTTGTGGCAGAGCCCCTATGGCCCCAAAAGCCTTACTATTATTATTATTGTTGTTGTTGTTATTATTATCATCTGAACCTTTACAGCACAAATTTGCTGACACCTGTTCTAAGTCAGCCAGGATCAAAATCTGAGTCATGTTACACTTACTTTCCCCTTTCTCTCACCTCATCTGCTCCCTGCCCTTTAAATGTTACTACTACAGATATCTCTCACTCTTCTCTCTCTGCTCTCACTGAGCCTAACCTATTTCAACACTCTGCAGACTCTTAACATGCTCTCTTACAGAAGAAATGCCCTCGCAGATCTACCTGGCTTCTCTCTCTACCCTTGGTGATATGACAAACTACAAATAGTCCCTCCATCTGTTGTTTGTCTAGGGGGAAGGGAGGAGGAGGAGGGAAGTGTGAAGGGTGCTGGTCAGGGAAGCTTCACAAAAGAAAGAAATGATTCAGCTGATAAAAGATAAACAGGCACTTTTCAGCAAAACAAAGGACTGAGGGGGAGGTGGCTGGAGAGGTATAGGTGAAGATACTGCATGACTTTAGAGAAGGCATGAGAAAATAAGGTGTGTTTGGGGAACAGCAAGTAGTTTGGTATGGTGGGAAAAAAGGAAAATGTAATAAAAGGATAATGAGAAGCCCATTCTAGAAACTTTGTTTAAGCTACTATTTCCACATTGGTCAGCCCCAGCTCCTACTCACCATTCTAGACCCAGTTGTGACACCTTCTCTGGTTCCTCCCAATCAAGTCTTGCCTCTTTCCCTCGGATTCCCATAATATTGCATCCTAACTTCTTCCATTTATCACTTTATAACTTGTGTGGCAGTATGGCAGAATAGATTTTTTATAAGTAGATGTAATAAACTATTAGTAGGTGATAATCTCTTCCTCCATTTACTGCCCAAGTGACCATCAGCGGTCCCCTCCTTCTCCTAGATGGTGGCTTCCTCATTTATAGTGTGGTTGCACCTTGGGAACACAGGAGACTTCTGCAAACTGTAAAGTGCTAAATAAATGAAAACTAACATTTGTATGGTACTTGGTAGAGATTTATAACTTGAGGAAACACCTAACGTCCTGCAAGTTTTTGCTTGTCTGCTTAAGTATGTCCCTTACTGGACTAAAATATAACTTGAGATCAGACAGTAACTGTATCTTGTGCATTTTTATATCATCAGCACATAAAGAGTATTCAGTATATGTTCATAAAATTAAATTGCCCCACTGAAGTTGACACAAGATCTGATCACACTAGCACTGATTATTTGTAATCTACACACTAAAAAATTATGGTTCAGCTCATATTGTTCCTAAAAAGTCACATTGGAATATTTAAGTGTTTTTGATATGCAAGATATCAAAAGAAATTCAGACAGTTTTACTTTTTATTGAGTGAGAAACAAATGGTGAACGGGGGTACTTCAAACCTGAAACTGGTACAAAGCTCGGAGGCATGCCATTACAGGATGCCTTATAAAGTGAAAATGAGGAAGTTGTTTAACCTTTACAATGATTGGTTATTAAAATGGGAGTTTTCAGACAGCAGGGGATTGATTAAAATTGATTATCTTATACCATTTTAGGAAGATGATTAAAGTTTCATTTATGATTATCAGAGGCATTTGCAAGAAATAACCTAAGTTTTGTTTACATTCATGGAGTAAACTAGATGAAGTTTTGCTTATGTGGCTTAACTAGTTTTGTTTGCTAGGGAGAGCTTCAAGCCTGGTTTCCATTTTATTTAACTTTAACAAAGGATATTAAAAATATTCAGGGTAACACTAAATTATGTTGTCATTGATCAAAATGATTTTGAAACTTTTCTTTGGAGTTACTTTAAGGATGTGGCATCTTTTTACAAGACTATCCTTCATGTTGGAAAACATTCTTTGAGGATGAACTTATTTTTAGAAAACAACTAAAATTATTATAAACCAACTATGATACTAATTTAGTTAAAAATGATACTTTAGAATGAAATAGTGAATATTATGTTATTTCTCGAGCTTACTTGAAAGGCAAGCAACCCATCCATATAATCCATCATGGCCTGCTCTGACTGGCACAGTTGACTGAGCTGGGCACCATCAACCACAGAAATTTTGGGAAGTAATCTAAAACCTACCATTATAGACCTTTCAGATAAGTTGGTATTAAGCAAATATTATTGGCCCTTGTTTCTAATAGTTATTATAATAGAGTTTACTGAGGTAAATTAATGCACCTCTATGCTTGTTTCTCAAATCAAATACCCCTTCTCCTCCATCAGGATTCCTGTGGGCTCTAATAAAAATTTGATGGTTTTCACAGCTTAATTTCTATCTCTGTAACTAGAAATCTTGGACATATCTCTCTATACCTTCAGTTCTTCCAGATTTTTTCGTACCTGCCCTGTCCTGACTTCTCTTTAGAGCCATAGTATTCAATACAATAGTATAGTAGACAGAATAATGTTCCCCCCTAAAGATGTCCAAGTCCTCATTCCCTGAATTGGTGACTACATTACCTAAGATACCAAAAGAGAACTTTGCAGATGTGGTTAAGGACCTTGAGATGGGGAGATTATCCTGGATTATCCAGGTGATCCCATTGTAATCATGAAGATCCTTATAAGAGAAAGAAGAAGGCAGGACACTTAGAGAAGGAAGTGTGACAATGGAAGCAGAGGATGGAGTGATGTGGCCATGAGCCAAGGAATGTGGGCAGCCTCCTGAAGCTGGGAAAGGAGAGGAATAGATTATCCCCTAGAGCAGGGGTCCCCAACCCCTGGTCCACAGACCGGTAGCGGTCGGTGGCCTGTTAGGAACTGGGCCACATAGCAGGAGGTGAGTGGCGGGTGAGCGAGCAAAGCTTCATCTGTATTTATAGCCACTCCCCATTGCTTGCATTACCGCCTGACCTCCGCCTCCTGTCAGATCAGCGACTGCATTATATTCTCATAAGACTGCAAACCCTACTGTGAACTGCCCATGCGAGGGAGCTAGGTTGTGCACTCCTTATGAGAATCTAATGCCTGATGACCTGAGGTGGAGTTGAGGCAGTGATGCTAGCTCTGGGAAGCGGATGCAAATACAGATTATCATTAGCAGAGAGGTTTGACTGCACAGAGACCATAATAAATCAATTGCTTGCAGACCCATATCAAAAGCCTATCAGTGAGTGGCAAGTGACAATTAAGCTGCATGCGGTGGCCGGCTTTATAGTGGCAAGTGAGTAGATGTACTTCAATTGTACACTGCATCTGGTGGCAGGCTTTTAGTCAGAAACCGACATTTATTTTAGTCCGCGTGTGGCGCGCCTGTAATTTTATTTACCGCTTCCATCCGCACCTCTTTCCTGCACCGCACACTTGTCTTAGTCACAGTTTTGGTAAGCCATAAGCTAACCCTAGCCAAAATGAGTAAAAAAACAAACGTTGCTGGAGAACTTCCTTGTAAAGGGAGAAAGACCCAGTAATTAGACAGTAGAAGACCCTAAGACTGCCAACAAAAAGAAAGCTGCATTTAAAAGAAAATATCAAGAGTCCTTCTTAAATTATGGGTTCATTGCAACAGGTGATTGACATTCTCCAAGCCCACTTTGTATAATATGTGGCAACAAGCTATCCAACAAAGCCATGAAACCTTCAAACTGCTTCGCCACATGGAGACCAAGCACCCTGCATTAAAAGACAAGACTTTGGAGTTTTTCAAAAGAAAAAAAAATGTGGACAAGAAGAACAAGCAATTATTGAAGGCCACCACTTCATCAAAAGTGTCTGCACCAAGAGCAATATTCTTAGCGGCTAACCACATTGCTAAAGCTAAGAAGCCCTTTACTATTGGTGTAGAGTTTATCCTGCCTGCTGCTAAGGACATTTGTCATGAACTTACAGGAGAGGCTGCAGTTCAAAAGGTGGCACGTATTCCTCTTTTGGCTGGCACCATAACTAGACAAATTGATGAAATAGCAGAGGATATTGAGGCACAATTTTTAGAGAGGATTAATGAGTCACCGTGGCACACAATCCAGGTTGACAAGTCCATCGATGTTGACAACAAGGCAATAATGCTTGTTTTTGTGTGATGTATTTTTCAGGAGGATGTGCACGAGGATATGTTATGTGCACTTTTGTTGCCGACGAACACCACAGCTGCAGAACTATTCAAGTCTTTGAATGATTACATATCAGGAAAACTGAATTGGTCATTATGTGTTGGTATATGCACAGATGGAGCAGCTGCCATGACTGGACGGCCTTCTGGTTTCACTACTCGGGGCAAAGAGGCCGCTTCTGAATGTGAGTCTACGCACTGTGTCATCCACAGAGAAATGCTGGCTAGCTGAAAAATGTAACCTGAACTTAACAATGTTTTGCAGGATGTGATTAAAATTATCAGCCACATTAAAGTACATGCCCTTAACTCAGGTCTGTTCGTGCAGCTCTGTGAGGAGATGGACGCAGAGCACACACGTCTTCTCTTATACACAGAAGTGAGATGGCTTTCTAGAGGTAGATCACTGGCCAGAGTTTTTGAGTTACGAGAGCTGCTCCAGAGATTTCTTTTAGAAAAACAGTCACCCCTGGCAGCACATTTCAGTGACACAGAATGGGTCGCAAAACTTGCTTAGTTGTGTGACATATTCAACCTGCTCAATGAACTCAATCTGTCACTTCAGGGGAGAACCACAACTGTGTTCAAGTCGGCAGCTAAAGTGGCTGCATTCAAAGCCAAACTGGAATTATGGGGGCGATGAGTGAACATTGGGATTTTTGACATGTTTCAAACATTAGCAGAGATTTTGAAAGAGACTGAGCCAGGGCCTTCTTTCTCACAACTGGTGCATGATCACCTATCCCAGCTTTCAAAAGAGCTTGAGCATTACTTCCCAACCACAAAAGACCCCCGAACTGAAAAGGAATGGATCCGCGACCCATTTGTGAATAAGCCAGGTGAATCGACTTTGTCCGTGCTAGAAGAGGATCAACTGCTTGAGATCGCAAATGACGGTGGCCTTAAAAGTATGTTTGAGACAACTTCAAATCTCCATACGTTCTGGATTAAAGTCAAGGCGGAATATCGTGAGATTGCCGCAAAAGCACTGAAAAGCCTGCTTCCATTTCCAACATCCTATCTTTGTGAAGCAGGGTTTTCTGCAGTGACAGCAACCAAAACGAGATTACGAAGTAGACTGGATATAAGGGACACACTTCGGGTGTCACTGTCTCCCATCACCCCCAGATGGGATCATCTAGTTGCAGGAAAACAAGCTCAGGGCTCCCACTGATTCTGCATTATGGTGAGTTGTATAATTATTTCATTATATATTACAATGTAATAATAATAGAAATAAAGTGCACAATAAATGTAATGCGCTTGAATCATCCCAAAACCGTCCCCTCCTCCCTGGTCCGTGGAAAAATTGTCTTCCACAAAACTGGTCCCTGGTGCCAAAAAGGTTGGGAACCACTGTTTTAAACCACTAAGTTTGTAGTAATTTGTTACAGCAACAATAGGAAATTAATTCAGGTAACCACTAGCCTCATGTGTTTATTTAAATTTAAGTGAATTAAATTAAAAAATTTTTTAATTTAATGTTTCATTCTAGCTATATTTCAAGTCCTTAATAGCAACCTGTGACAGTGGCTACCATATTGGACAGCACAGATTATAGATCATTGCTGAAACTTCCATCCAGCAGCATTGGATTGTGCTGTTACAGAGGTCTCTTTGCCTTACCCCAGATATCCTACCACCAGAGTAGATTTAGTAAAGCTAAAATAAACAAACTCCCTTTAATTCCAAACCTCCTTGTCAATGGCAGTGGCCCAGAAGACTATCCAAAGTACTAGATGGGATCTTGGCTCAAAAATTTATGTGATACAATTCTTTCAGAATTGTATTTTCAGAATCACATGGCAGCCCACAGACAAGGGAAGGGAGGGACAGTCCCACTACAAGTCCTGCTCTTTAGTAGCATCCCCTGCATGGAAAGAATCATAGAGAATGTTCAAGTGGGGTGGAAGTTCACACATCCCATGAGGAACCTCTCTATCCTAACTCTAAGTTCAAAGTATTTATTTTGTTTTCTCCATGGCTTATAAGAGTTGGATTGTTTCTTTATTGTTAGGCTGATGATGTTTCTATACCAGAACAGTAGATTGGGTTCATTGGTGATGTCTTCCATTTCTTGATATCCTAAAACTGAAGAGAGATATGTTGGGCTTTTATCTAATTCTGTTCTGAGTGAAATAAAAACTGGAATAATACATTCTGGAATTGTTTTCCACTAACTCCTATAAAAGAGATTCCTCTTTTGTACTCTTCAATTTATTCACAGTTTAAAACGTAGCTGAGAAGCATTTCAGTAGATAGAAACTAGCTCTAATTCAGTATTTTTCAGCCACAGGAGGTGAACTTTCTCCACACAGTAAATATAAGCCAGGTGGATTCATTGTCTTAAGAGGAATCAGACATTCAGATTCATGCGCAAAGACTCAGTTCAACATGATGTGCTAAGCAAGGGGAAATATTTTTTTTAAGTCATGAAATATCTGAATAAGTAAGACAATTATATGAAAATGTGTGAAAATGCATATCATAAGCATTAATGTACATTCATATGAATGTATGCCCAACATACATATGATTACCGAAGAAGACCATTACAGGCATACCTCGGAGATATTGCAGGTACAGTTCCGGACCCCTGCAATAAAGTTAATATTGCAATAAAGCAAGTCACATGAATTTTTTGGTTTTCCAGTGTATACAAATGTTTTAAGTGTGCAATAGCATCATGTCTTTAAAAACGTGTGTACTTTGATTTTAAAAATACCTAATGGCTAAAATATGCTAACCATCATCCGAGCCTTCAGTGAGTCGTAATCTTTTTGCTGGTGGAGGGTCTTGCCTGGGAGTTGATGGCTGCTAACTGGTCAGGGTGGTGATTGCTGAAGGTTGGAATGGCTGTGGCAATTTCTTAAAATAAGACGACAATGAGTTTGCTTCATCAATTTACTCTTCCTTTCACAAACAATTTCTCTATAGCCTGCAATGCTGTTTGATAATATTTTATCCACAACAGAACTTCTTTCAAACTTGGAGTCAATCCTCTCAAACCCTGCTTTACTTTATCAACCAAGTTCATGTAATATGCTAAATCCTTTACTGTCATTTCAACAATCTTTACAGCATCTTCACCAGGAGTAGATTCCATCTTAAAAAACCACTTTCTTGGCTCATCTGTAAGAAGCAACTTCTCATCTGTTAAAATTTTATCATGAGATTGCAGCATTTAAGTCACATCTTCAGATCCACTTCTAATTCTAGTTCTCTTGCTATTTCCACCACATCTGCAGTTACTTCCTGTACTGAAGTCTTGAACCCCTCAAAGTCAGCCGTGAACATTGGAATCAGTATCTCCCAAACTTCTGTTAATGTTGATATTTTGACCTCTTCCCATGAACCACAAATATTTTAAAATGGCATCTAGAATGGTGAGTCCTTTCCAGAAGGCTTTCAATTTACTTTACCCACATCCATCAGAAGAATCACTATCTATGGCAGCTATAGGCTTACAAAATGTATTTCTTAAATAACAAGACTTGAAAGTCAGAATTACTCCTTGATCTATGGGCTGTAGAATGGATGTCATATTAGCAGGCAAGAAAACAACATTAATCTCATTGTACATCTCCATTAGAGCTCTTGGGTGACCAGGTGCATTGTCAGTGAGAAGTAAAATTTTGAAAGGAATCTTCTTTTTCTGAGCAGTAGGTCTCAAATGTGGGCTTAAAATATTGATAAACCATGTTGTAAACAAATGTGCTGTCACCAGGCTTTGTTGTTCCATTTAAAGAGCACAGATGGAGTAGATGTAGCATAATTCTTAAGGGTCTTAGGACTTTCAGAATGGTAATTGAACATTGGCTTCAACTTAATGTCACCAACTGCATCAGCCCCTAACCCTGTCCTTTGAAGCTTTGAACGAAGGCATTGACTTCTCCTCTCCAGCTGTGAAAGTCCTAGATGACACCTTCTTGCAATATAAGGCTGTTTCATCTACATTGACTATCTGTTGTTTCGTGTATCCACCTTCATTCATTATTTTAGTTGGGTTTTCTGGATTACTTGCTGCAGCTTCTACATCAGCACTTGCTGCTTCACCCTGCACTTTTATGTTATGGAGATGGCTTCTTTCCTTCAACCTCATGAACCAACCTCTGCTAGCTTCAGACTTTTCTTTTGCAGCCTCCTCACCTCTCTCAGCCTACATAGAATTGAAGAGAGTTAGGGCCTTGCTCTGGATTCAGCTTTGTCTTAAGGGATGTTATGGCTGGTTTAATCCTCTATCCAGACCACTAAAACTTTCTCCATATCAGCAGTAAGGCTGTTTTTCTTTCTTATCATTCTTGTGTGTGCTAAAGTAGCACTTTTAATTTTCTTCAAGAACTTTTCTTTTGTACTCATAATGTGACTATTTGTCACACGGGGCCTAGCTCTATAACTTGTCTTGACTTTTGACATGCCTTCTTCACTAAGCTTAATCATTTCTAGCTTTTGATTTAAAGTGAGAAGCGTGATGAGACTCTTCCTCTCAATTGAACACTTAGAGGCCATTGTAGGGTTATTAATTGGCCTAATTTCAACATTGTTGTGTGTCAGGGGATAGGGAGGCCCAAGGAGAAGGAGAGAGATGGGGTACAGCCGGTAGGTAGAACAGTCAGA
This sequence comes from Balaenoptera physalus, assembly GCF_965194825.1. Taxonomy (NCBI): domain Eukaryota; kingdom Metazoa; phylum Chordata; class Mammalia; order Artiodactyla; family Balaenopteridae; genus Balaenoptera; species Balaenoptera physalus. The sequence goes on along the minus strand of NC_138890.1, from coordinate 142,259,221 downwards.
ACACACTACATTAATCACTTAAAATGCCATCTTATATGGACGAGGTTCATGACACCCCAAAACAATTACAATAGTAACATCAAAGATCACTGATCACAGATCACCATAACAAATATAATAATAATGGAAAAATTTGAAATATTGTGTGAATTACCAAAATGTGACAGAGAGACACCAAGTGAACAAATGCTTTTGGAAAAATGGTGCTGATAGACTTGCTCGATGCAGGGTTCACAAACCTTCAATTTGTAAAAAACACAATATCTGCAAAGTGCAATAAAGCAAAGCACAATAAAATGAGGTATGTCTGTGGTTTTGGAATCTGCTCCCGGTATATCTATTTTCAGATAGGTATGTCGCTGTCTTTAAAATCACTGTCACCTTTAAAACTTTCCTTAGAAAGACTGTCATTTAAATAGTATTCTCAAATAGGATTTCCTGGACCATTATCACATATTTTTCCTACAATAAACTAATAGTTTGTCTTTTGATAACAGTATGTGTCATTTGCATCTTATCTTCAAATCCATTCCCTGCACTCTCTTTGCTCCCATGCGGGCTAATACATTCTCTATTTCCAAAGTTCTCTTGCCTTCCAATTAAGTTTGGCCAATCAGAAACTGTGGCGGATCAGAGGGTTGTAGGAGGGAAAATAACCACATTATTTCTCTTTTGCTCTATGCTTCACATGACATATCTGGCAGTGGCTGCATCTTTTCCATCTCCATTGATCCATTACCTTGTGTGTTCCATGAGATGCTCCTGAATCCTTGTGTGTTCCATGAGATGCTCCTGAATCAATAAGTTCCTTTTATGCTTAATGAGGTTTGAGTGTGTTTTTATTATCAGTTATCACAATGACCTTATCCTTAATTTTTCATCACTTAATCTTATTCCAATGTAGCCTCAGATACTCACCTTCTTCAGCAGGAAGGGATTTATCATTCTCCAGGTCTTATAGTAAATGGCAAGAGCAAAGGTTCACTCATCTTAGCTATTTTCCTATAAGTTTCTTTCTAACTCTGAGCTAAGGAAACAAATTAGTTTAGTCTTTCAGGTATCTCCATCTCTCATAATTCTCAATTCACTCTTTATGAAACCATTGGAGAAAATAGAATCCATAATAAGGCTTAGAAATAAGAATTAAAAATCACTAAATAACTTTAGTAGAAATATATATATATACACACACACACTATTTGTACCTGGCAAACATCAAACATTAGTCAACTTCAATAATTTTTTTACTGTATTAGCCATAGGACACTGTCAAATGCCTTCAGAATTATTACTGAGTTGTAGGGGTAAATTTTCCAGGCCCAGGCAGGGGTGAGTCTCAGGAGTCAGTGTTATCTGAATTGAAATACGTAAGTGTACAGTCCTAAATATTGTGAGGCAAAGTCAAAGTCAAAGGTGGTTCCTTAAAACTAGGTATGCATCTCCTGTGGGTATGATAAAACAATAACTGGGAAGGGGGAGGGAAGGAGAGGAAAGACTTATGCAGAGCTGAAGGGTACTAATTAAAAGGACAGGAAAATACCTTCCACTTTTGGCTATCAGTGGACTGTCTCATTTCGTATCCCACTGAAAACAACTAGAAATCTCAAAAAATGTTTTCTGAAAATTTGTTTGAAGGCATTAAAGGGACATCAAAGCACCAAGGACTTGAAAGGTCGTGATTTCAGAAAGAAGTTCTGAGAAGTGAGTGCAACATCTAGTTATGCTTTTCTTTTCAAGGAACATCAGCATCTTTTCCATCTCCATGGATCAAGTTACCTTGTGTGTTCTGTGAGATACTCCCGAACCACTGAAATAAGTTCCCTTTTATGCACTGACATGTGTTTGACAATTCATAACTAGAACTAAGAACCTGACAAGCTGGTCAGAGTTTTTGGCAGTCTCAAGGGATTTTTTAAAAAATGAAGATCAAGGTCTGCCAAGGACAAGAAGCCCTGGAAAATACTTCATATTTTCAGTTGAAACTCCTGAGGAGCAAAACCTAAATAATAAAGGAAATTGACCAGCCTGCAGGAAGGCTGAAACCTAGCACCTTGTTAGCTCAGTTTGAGAAGAGATGAAATAATCTGCCCTAATCTAACTTTCTTCAAGAAGCAAAAGTAAATTCTCTTTGGAAAAAGATAATGTTATCCAGAATCTCTAATTAGCTCTTAATTTTTCATACATGTTTAGCATTCTTTCAATTACCAGGCATACAACAAGACAAAAACAATCTAAAACCAAGAGAAGAAAAACAGATAATGGAAAAACTACCATAGATGGATAATTTTATCAGAGAACTAGAATCTGTTAGAGAAAAAAAGACTTGAATTGAAATACTAGAAATGAAAAACACAAAAACTCAATAAATTGCTTTTAACAGAATATCAGATAAAGTTAAGAGAGCATTTTCTAACTGTTTTAGAACTGGGAAGAGAATATCCAGGCTAAAGTACAGAAAGAAAAATGATGAAAATATAGAAAATCATTTAAGAGACAGATGGACACCAGTGAGAAGATCTAACATATGTAATTGGATTTCCAGTAAAAGAAGAGAGAGAGAATGGGTGGAAGCAATACTAGAAGAGATAATGACCAAGGATTCTCTAAAATTAGTGAAAGATGTCAAGCCACAGATCCAACAAATACTACAAACAGTAAATAAGAAAAATATAAATAAAATCCACCTAGGAACATCATAGTAAAATGACTACAAACAAAGAAATATCATTGGGTCAATTGGATATTCAAACACCAAAGAAAAAGTTAATCTTATTGGATACAATGTATGGGAAAATATTTTCTCTCATAGTCTTTTAACTCTTATAATGACATCTGAGTAGAGTTCTTATTTTCAATGCAGTCTAATTTATAAATTGTTTTTTAAATAGTATTTCTCACATTCTGTTTAAGAAAACTTTTGTTATTTTATGGTCATGAAGATATTTTCCTACATTATCTTAGAAGTTTTAAAGAACTAAAATTAAGTACAAATCAAAGAAATTCTCTTCATTAGCATACACTAGAAAGGGAGGGGGAAGACAAGCCACTGAGAAATTTTGATGAGGGGAATCTGCAGAACTGGCCTAAAGTGGGGCTGGTAATAGAAAGAAATGGCCAGATATACTACAGGACAGCTAAACTCTTAGAAATTTTTATAGAATTAAAAGATAATAAATTGTTTTGTTTTTGTTTGTTTTGATAAACCTACCCAGCCTGCTCAAGGGCAAAGTGCCTAGACTGACTATTTTTCTAGTTTATCAGTTTACCCCCAAAAATGTAAAGGCAAAATTTACTCTTCCCTGAAATGTTGGCAATGACTCTGTTTGTCCTGAATTGCAGTTCCCTCTCTCCAAACCTGCTTTATTCCCCTTCCCTTCACAGATATTTGTGACCTAAATTCCATCTCAGTGTTTACTTCTGGAGAATCCACCCACCAACATCAATTGACTCCTCCTACACGAAAAACAGAGTAAAACAAAACTTACTGTTCTCAGACTGCTCAGACTGTCCACAGATTTCTCCTTTTCTCTCTTCTTATAAGTCTATTCTTTGCCTTTGTTTCTTAACAACAGTCTAATGACAGCTCTCACTTGTATATGTGAGTAGAATATTTCTATGTCAATGGTGACTAAAAAAATCTAGAAGTTGTTCTTTGACACTACAGAATTGAAGAAAAATTAAACATAACATGTATATCAAGAACCCTAACAAATCTATAGAAGAAACATTTAATACAAAAGGAAACAGGCAAAATAGGCACATCACAAAATAGTATATCAAAAGGTCAATAAATATAAAAAGGTACTCAAAATCGTTAGTCATCAATGTAAATTGAAGCTACAATGTAATACCACTAAACATCCAACAAAATGGCTAAGATGTAAAAGGTTAACAATAATTATGTTGGTGAGGATATGGAGCAACCAGAATTCTCATATGCTGCTGATGGGAGTGTAAATTGGTTCAAATATTTTAGAAAACCCTTTGGCAATATATGCTAAAACTGAACATACACGTATGGTAAGACCCAACTACTCCACTACTGGGAGAAATACCAAACAGAAGTGTGTGCATATATTTACTAAAGACATGCACAAGAATGTTCATAGTAACTTCATGTGTGATAACCCCAAACTGGAGTCAACTAAAAGGTCCATCAACAATAGAACGGCTAATATATTTTACCCATACAAAGGAATACTATAGCACTGAAAACAAATGGATGAAAGCTGCACAAAAGCAAAACGAATGAATATCTCAGGCATAATATTAAGCAAAAATTTAGGCATAGAATTGTACATACTGAATATTATGGACTAAACTGCACACACACACACACACACCCCTAAAATTTCATATGTTGAAGCCCTAACTCCAAATGTGACTGTATGTGGAGATAGGGCCTTTAGGTAGATAATTAAAATTAAATGAGGTCATAAGGGTAGAGCCCTAATCTATTGGGCTTATGTCTTTATAAGAGGAGGAAGAGACACCAGGAGTGTGTCCACACAGAGGAAAGGCCATGTGAGGACACAGTGAGAAGGTTGCTGTATACATGCCAGGAAGTGTTCTCACCAGAAACCAACCCTGACGACACCTTCATCTTGGACTTTCAGCCTCAGAAGTGTGAGAAAATAAATTTCTATTATTTAAGCCACCCCATCTGTGATACTCTGTTATGGCAGTTCAAGCAGACTAGTATGATTCCATTTACAGATAAAGTATTAAGAAAGAAAAACCTAATCTATGAAATAGGAAGTAAAGTTTACTCCTGTCAAGGAATGAAGGTTGTAACGACTAGGAGAAGACATGAGAGGGACTTCTGGCGTACTGCTGGTGTCCTATTTCTTGACCTTAGTGGTGAATACATGAGTGTTACTGCTGTGAAAATTTATGGAATTTTAGACTTATGGTATGTGTGGTTCATTAAGTACTATGCATCAATTTAAAGTTTATTAAAAAATAAACAGGAAACATCAGACTCATCAGGGAAGTCTGATGGATAACAGAAGTGTTCAGGGGGGTTGGATAAAATAAAGCCCTACAATCCCCACCTCATCATGGGAACTGATACAGAACAGGTTTTCTGCTTTCCTTTTCTCTTTTTATTTTTCTCTTGTTTCCCAGAGCATACATTCCTTTATGAGAGCCTAAGGAAGCAGCTGGTTCAATGGAGCTGGTTGTAAAAGGATGAGACAGGAAAAAGCAGTCAGCCGGCCAAAGGTTGCAAGTCAAATAGATGTTTTTTTGGAGTCTAATCATGTTTCCAATAACAATTTTCAAGACAGCAAGACTGAGCTTATATGGACACTGTCCAGCCACTTTAAAGAACAGGGGCCTCTGAATGATTTCTCAATAAAAAATTATCTTTAGAAAGTAAGAATTTATCACCAGTTTAGATCCTGCATGCTATATATATAGTTTAGATAAAACTCTGGAGAATAAGAACTTCGTCTTTTTTTTTGCTGCTGTTCATGAATAAATTTCTGAAAGTTGTGGCAAGAATTTTCCAAGATAAGGCAAAATATGACATTTGATTTTGGAGTTGTGTAACCATAGATCCTGGCTTCAGGAGAGCATCGGCTCTTGCCCACACCTACCATTGAAGCTGGATTCAGCACTTCCCCACATTCATTCCTAAGAATTGACTCCATTCAAAGGCAATATTAAGCAATATATAGTTTACTGAAGATTTGGGAAAATATTTGGGAAGTAGTTTTATGTTAAACACCATGGAGAAAGCATTCAACAAACATCCCAGTCAGTATATTTTTTCTGCACTCAGACCCCTTTTGGCTTCATGCCAATCTGAGGTGTTCTCATTCTGATCCTCTCCTTCATTTTCTTGGCTAAATCCTTTCTGCTCCACGGTCTTCTGGAAGTCCAATCCCAGACGGGCAACCATCCTGATGTAAGCACAGCCGACTGGGAAAGCTCATCCAATCTTTGCCTTCCATTTCTTTCTTATCAGTCCTGTGGGCTTTACCAGTCTTCCATACCCCACTGGAACTTTGGGTGAAAAATTTTTGTCCAAAGCATTACATGTACAGGCAGAAAGGTGAGAAACATCCTTTGTGTTCTTGCTTTGATTAATAAAAACTTAGCTTAGAATCAGGACACCTCGAGCCCTTAACTGCTCAGTGCTACACATTCCTCATACATTTGAACATCTGTGGAACATTTGGGGACACTTAAAAATTGTGGTGGTATGAGAATACAAGGTGTTGTTATTCTTGTATCTTGCTCCCAAGAGTCTGACCTAAATGCAGAAAAGCAGTAAGGACACCAGCCTATGACAGTTGGCCATGGTAAACAGCACAGCATGTGCATCCTGTACAGATAAAAGAATCTCCTTTTCATATAGCATGTATCCGAGAAATAGCACCTTCACAATTTGTGTCATTTCTTTTTGATGACCCCCAAACAAAACAGTGACTGAGATAATAAATGCTTTTACTTTGGGTTGATCAAAATGCCCTGTGGTGAAACTGCTCTAGTTTAATGCAGTGCCGAGTGAGCCACACACCGTGCGAAAACTGCCATCCTTGGAGGAGAAGTGTCAACACCTGGGTTTTTGTCACTTATCCTATCTTGAAGATTCGGGGTGGTTATGTTGCTTTCTTTGTTCCTATCTGTGCACTAATTCACACTTAAAAACTGATTGTTGACTAACTATTATTTGCAAAGCACCTTGAAATACAGGGGTTATAAAGATAAAATAAGGTAATTTCCCATCTTCCGTAAGTTTACATTTAATCAAGGAAGATATACACAGGAAACAAAACAAAGAACCATAAACCATAGAAGTAGAAGAAGGAGAGATTATTTATTGCCTGAGGGAATTAGGGGAGCCAGAATGACCTTTTCAAAAAGCAAATCTGCTCATGTCTTTCTTTTTTTTTTTTTTTTTTTTTTTGTTAACATCTTTATTGGAGTATAATTGCTTTACAATGGTGTGTTAGTTTCTGCTTTATAACAAAGTAAATCAGCTATACATATACATATATCCTCCCTGTTGTATCTCCCTCCCACCCTCCCTATCCCACCCCTCTAGGTGGTCACAAAGCACGGAGCTGGTCTCCCTGTGCTATGCGGCTGCTTCCCACAAGCTAGCTATTTTACATTTGGTAGTGTATATATGTCAGTGCTACTCTATCACTTCGTCCCAGCTTACCCTTCCCCCTCCCCGTGTCCTCAAGCCATTCTCTACGTCTGCGTCTTTATTCCTGTCCTGACCCTAGGTTCTTCAGAACCATTTTTTTTTTTTTATAGATCCCATATATATATGTTAGCATACAGTATTTGTGTTTCCCTTTCTGACTTACTTCACTCTGTATGACAGACTCTAGGTCCATCCACCTCACTACAAATAACTCAATTTCATTTCTTTTTATGGCTGAGTATTATTCCATTGTATATATGTGCCACATCTTCTTTATCCATTCATCTGTCGATGGACACTTAGGTTGCTTCCATGTCCTGGCTATTGTAAATAGAGCTGACATTGTGGTACATGACTTCTTGAATTATGGTTTTCTCAGGGTATATGCCCAGTAGTGGGATTGCTGGGTCGTATGCTAGTTCTATTTTTAGTTTTTGAAGGAACCTCCATACTGTTCTCCATAGTGGCTGTATCAATTTACATTCCCACCAACAGTGCAAGAGGGTTCCCTTTTCTCCACACCGTCTCCAGCATTTATTGTTTGTAGATTTTTTGATGATGGCCATTCTGACTGGTGTGAGATGATATCTCATTGTAGTTTTGATTTGCATTTCTCTAATGATTACTGATGTTGAGCATTCTTTCATGTGTATGTTGGCAATCTGTATATCTTCTTTGGAGAAATGTCTGTTTAGGTCTTCTGCCCATTTTTGGATTGGGTTGTTTGTTTTTTTGATATTGAGCTGCATGAGCTGCTTGTAAATTTTGGAGATTAATCCTTTGTCAGTTGCTTCATTTGCAAATATTTTCTCCCATTCTGAGGGTTGTCTTTTCGTCTTGTTTATGGTTTCCTTTGCTGTGCAAAAGCTTTTAAGTTTCATTAGGTCCCATTTGTTTATTTTTGTTTTTATTTTCATTAGTCTAGGAGGTGGGTCAAAAAACATGTTGCTGTGGTTTATGTCAAAGAGTGTTTTTCCTATGTTTTCCTCTAAGAGTTTGATAGTGTCTGGCCTTACATTTAGGTCTTTAATCCATTTTGAGTTTATTTTTGTGTATGGTGTTAAGGAGTGTTCTAATTTCATTCTTTTACACGTAGCGGTCCAGTTTTCCCAGCACCACTTATTGAAGAGGCTGTCTTTTCTCCATTGTATATTCTTGCCTTCTTTATCAAAGATAAGGTGACCATATGTGCGTGGGTTTATCTCTGGGCTTTCTATCCTGTTCCATTGGTCTATATTTCTGTTTTTGTGCCAGTACCATACTGTCTTGATTACTGTAGCTTTGTAGTATAGTCTGAAGTCAGGGAGCCTGATTCCTCCAGCTCCGTTTTTCTTTCTCAAGATTGCTTTGGCTATTCGGGATCTTTTGTGTTTCCATACAAATTGTGAAGTTTTTTATTCTAGTTCTGTGAAAAATGCCATTGGTAGTTTGATAGGGATTGCATGGAATCTGTAGATTGCTTTGGGTGGTATAGTCATTTTCACAATATTGATTCTTCCAATCCAAGAACATGGTATATCTCTCCATCTGTTTGTATCATCTTTAATTTCTTTCATCAGTGTCTTATAGTTTTCTGCATACCGGTCTTTTGTCTCCTTAGGTAGGTTTATTCCTAGGTATTTTATTCCTTTTGTTGCAATGGTAATCATGTCTTTCCTTTATTTACACCCCTCCAATGGCTCCCCAGCACATTCAGAATAAAATTAATTAATTAAAATGTGAGCATTTCAAACCAATCTCCAGCTTTTTAGTCAGTCTCAAATCCTGCTATTCTCTCTCTTATTCACTGTTCTTCAGCCACACTGGTCTGAATATAGATTTTTTTTTTAAATTAAATTGCTAACTGGTTGCATTTCTTGTGTTTACTGTATCAAAGGGGCCCCTCTGGTAACATGGAAAAAACAATGGAGCCATCATGTAATACTTTCAGTAAAGAGTCAAAATTCCCAACAATAGATGATACGGGAAAGAAGGAAGGATTTAGGCTACATCTTTGCATCACATCCATAGCACTGTGCTTGGGTTTTAAAGTGGTGTCCTTCCATAGTAGCCCCAGAATGCAAAATTAGGAAAGAACTGCTATGGAAAAGCCTTCTCCAACTATATGTCTTTTGCAAGTTTTATGATTTTATAAATGAAATAATACTTTTAATAATAATAATAGTAGCAACTAGTATTCATTAAGCACTGTGCTATGTACATATGCCAAGCAGCAGTGCTAATTACTTACACATATCTTTAGGTTAATTCCCCCCAAACCCTGAAGTACTACTATTACTATTATTATCTTCTAGATGAGAAAGTAAACTGAGTGAGTTCAATATCTTGCACAAGAAAATAACTTACTATCTAGAGTGGTATTTAAAATTACATTGTATATCACTTAATGTCAATATAATAAATTTTGTTAAACTGTAGCAAAGCTTTCTGGATTCTGGATTATTCCAAGCAGCGTTTCCACCTGTGATATATTTTTGAGACCTAGAAATGCAAAACTATTGTGAATGATAGTTTGTATTCGTCCCTAGGCCTGGGCCTGGAGGCCTGGAGATGAGCACAGTACCAAGAGTGTGGGCAAATTATTTTGATGAATAAAAACTATACCTTTGTTTTCTTAAACCAGTTTAATTAAATACAAGTATATATTTTGGCAATTTCTAGGAAGGCATTAGAAATAAATAGTGTCATTTTCAATAACTGAGACTATGATAAAAATTCAGTAGTCTCTAGTGCTATCAAATTTCAATGCTTCCTCAGAGTGATACATTCTACAGTAAGAAAGGACACTCACATCAGGTTTTAACTGAGGTCCACATCCTAGGGGTCATTTCTTTACCGTGTTTAAGGCTCTCCTGTGGAGCTTGAGAATCCAATTATTAAACACGACTTAAGTGAGACTCATGAGTTGGCATTTTAACCTTTTAACTGAGTGATCAGGGAGAACATGTTTTAAAAAACTGTTCTAGGGCACACTCAAAGTTCTTCTTTGCTAAGGAAAAAAAGAACCCAGTAACATCTTCTTATTTGATTAAGGGAACATAGAAACTGGGATAGAAAATCCTCCATCTCTGACAGAGTAGGGTTGCCAGATTTAGCAAATAAAAATATAGGACATCCAGTTAAATTCGAATTTCAGATAAATAATGGAAATTTTTTTACTAGAAGTATATCCCATGCAATATTTGGGTGACACTTATAGTAAAAAATTATTCATTGTTTAACTGAAATTCAAATTTAAATAGGTATGTGGTCTTTTTATCTGTCAAGTTTATTACAGAGAGGCCAATTAGATTTCAATTCAATGGGTTTTAAGATTGCACTGATGTTTGTCTAGGCCTGACTGACCCTTATAAAGGGGGAATGGTAGCACTTTTTTATTACAAAAGTTTTTAAAATTCAAAAACAGAAGGAAGAAACCCACAGAAAACAAGAAAAAATAATTCTGCACTATTCATAGCAGACATGTTGCTAGGTGCTCCCTTCCAGTGAGCGTAGTTCAATCTGACAAAGTGTATTGAGGTAGAATCCACCAGCATGCTTCACGTTGCCTAGGGGATGATCTGTTTCCTGAGCCACTCTGGGCTGCCATTCTCATCACCATGAATATACCAAAATTAGCTCCCGAGGGGGTAGATCTGGATGCTTTTCAGCTGATAAATTTGAAAGGGATTTATTTTCTGATTAAAATAAAATCCCACTTATCGTGATATCAGACTTCCAGCTGATTCAGTTATTCATTAAACAGTCATAAATTCACAATTAAAGGGGGAAAACTCAGATGTAGAAAACAGCTGGCACTGGCACATGTTCTATACCTCTTGGCATGAGGTTGTGAGTTAGCTTACCCTTCTTGCCTTTAAAAGTGTAATTATAATTTGTTCTGGCCTGCGGGTTAGATAGAGCAGGGGTGATGTTGATTGACTATGAGAATTCAGTGCACTAGGAAACTGTGTTAGATGGAAAATTCTACAAACTAAAAACCATTCAGAGTTGGTTGGGCTGGGAGCATAATGCCCTCTGCCCTTTAATGGTCCTGGAGGACTCCACTCTCAGGAAGATGAACCTTCAGCAGTGGGGAAATGGCTGCCTGCGCTTTGGGGCTTCCCAGAGGCTAGCTCAGGCCTCATCTTCTGATCTAACTTCCTTTTCCTCTCCTTGCCAAGCCTGAGCAGGGAGGGAAACAGAGGCATTGCCTGAGGACCCAGCCTGGGTCCCCTGACTTCTACCTGGCAGCAACTCCCTGCATTCCTGGTCCCTCCCCAGCTACCACTGTTGAAGTAGTTCCTTCACACCCTAGTCTGTTATACAGTCACCACCTGCTCTGTCTCATAACATCTTTTTAAGCATATTAGTTTGCTAGCTGCCATAACAAACTACCACAAACTTAGTGGCTTAAACAATAGGAATTTATCATCTCATAATTCTGCAGGCTAGAAGTCTGATATTAAGGTGTCAACAGGGCCACGCTCTCTCTGACAGTGTGAAGGAGAATCTCCTCCATGCCTCTCTCCTAGCATCTGGTGATTTGCTGGCTATCTTTGGCGTTCCTTGATTTCTGCCTTCATGTTCACATGATGTTCTCCCTGTGTGTGCATCTGGGTCCAAATTTCCCCCTCTCATAATGATACCAGTCATATTGGAATAGGAGCTACTCCAGTATAACCTCATCAAAATCTAATTATATTTGCAATGACTTTTTCCAAATAAGATCACATTCTGAGGTACTGGGGTTTAGGACTTCAACACAAGAATTTGGGAGTGACACAATCTGATCCATAACAGTAGAGTTCAAGAGAAATGGCAAATATGAAAGCACCCTAAAAACTTAAACATAATATATGAATACTGCTGGTAGAAGGAGGGGAGAGACTTCTTTGATTTTTCTGACATTTGCACAAAGGCAGACATTTTCACCACTATCCCTACACAGTGAATTCTTGTTTTTCTCTCTCTACAGGGTCCTCTCCTCCAGGGTGGAAGATGAATCCTTCATAAAAGGCAATAAAAATTTTATATAAGAAAGTAAAAGAAAATTTGGAATACAAGATTAGATAAGAAAGTAAGTACTTGTATATAAGGTGCGAAAGAAAATTGAAGCTACACAATAAGTTCACCTCCTGAATGATAACTTTTATAGTCACTCTATTTGGGGACACGTACTTACTGTGTGCCATACACCATGCTATGCATTGTATGTTATTTTATCCTCATAACAACTGAATGAGCAAATATTATTATGCCCACTTTTAAAATAAAGTGATGGCACTGAGGTTCAGACACTTTAACATCAGAAGTTGCGAGCTCAGAGGCATGGGGGCTGGGAGCAAAGTCTAGGTGCCCTAGCTTGAAACCCATGCTCTTAACCACTATGCCCTGAGGGGGGTTTAGAGTGGGTGGGTGGAAGTGGAAGTGAGGGAGAGAATGAGAGAGACAAGGGGACAAGGGGACAGGTGTGAAAGACATTATAAAAGAGGAATGGAGGGTGGGAGGGAGAGAGATGCAAGAGGGAAGAGATATGGGAACATATGTATATGTATAACTGATTCACTTTGTTATAAAGCAGAAACTAATACACCACTGTAAAGCAATTATACTCCAATAAAGATATTAAAAAAAAAAAAAGAGGAATGGAGAAGACTGGGAACAGGTTAGATTTGAGAGGGAAGCAGGAGTCGGCAGGGTTCTCTCTGAGCTTCTGGGCTTGTGCGACTGGAGACAATGATAACTTTGACAGCAGGAAGTGCAGAGAGGGAGCATGCAGGGACTAGAGGAAAGGGCAGGGGGAGCTCAGGCAGGCCCAGCTTGGGCCTCTTCTTCTCAGGAGCAATAGCCAGAGACACCACGGTGCCAGCAATCCAGAAACCCACCGGCGCAGATGCAGAGGAAAAGTCAAGTGTTGCAACAGACACAGGAGAAGTTGGAAGGAAATGAGAAACATCAGGTTTAAATTTTCCCAGTTCTAACTTTTTAGAACTTTTTCTTATAGGAAGCCACTTCAATCATGTTTACTGATGATTGTTGAGAGGGTAGGGTATGAATTATATTTGTTCACCACTGCCCAGTTCAAATTTAATCTTTTGAGATTAAATTTCTCCCCCTACTTTTTTTATCCTCAAGAAAAGGCAAAGCAACTTAAATTACAGAGTATCCAGGAAAAATAAACCTCTATTGCTTATTTATTTCCATTAATGTCTACCTTATTCACCAAGAATCAAGGGGACTTAGCATTTTTCTTTGTCTTATTAGTGGTTTGTTATATGATATTAGGTGCTAAATGTAATTTGTTTCTTGTTTTTCTAGTTGCAAAAGAAATCTTTGACCATAAGAGGATCTTGTGAATTTATGAATATGAGGCCAAGTGAGCAGTTTTAACATTAAAGTTTTATGGAATAAATATTTATGTAAATCCACACACATACATCTTAAATTCGTATGTGGGGAAAAAGATAGTATTAGATGATCTCTCACAATGTAAATTCTATGATTCACTACCTAATGAATCATGTACTTAAAAATGCTGAGAACATTTTGACATCTTAACACCTTATAATGTCTCATCTCTTCTCTCCTATCCTCACAAACACTCCTACCTTCTGCTGTCAATTGCTACACGCCCACAGAACAAAAACTTTCTACATTATCTGTCTTTTATATCTGGCTCTGCTCCCTTATAGTAGCTTGATAACTAAGACTGGTTAGTCTCACCTGTTCTTGTTCTTTGTTTTTGCTTTAATTGGTGTACTGCAGTAGTGTGAAATAGTCACCTTTAAGGAGATTGTTGCTTGTTCTTTGTTGATTACCATCCTCCGCTAAACCATGAGCGGGTAATGGTTGTTTCAGCTTTAAGGCAAAGTGCCTATACAGGAGAGGGACAGAAATTAATCAGCCTCAGTGTATTCCAGCAGTGGATCTTAAAGTGATCTCTAGACCAGCAGCATCAGCATCACTTGGGAAACTTTTTAGAAATGCAGGTTCTTAAGACCCACCCTAGACCCACCGCATCAGCAACTAGGAGGAAAGGAGGGATTAAGCCCAGCAATCTTTATTCTAAAAAGCTCTCTGGATAATTCTGATATACACTGGAGTTTGAGAACCAGTATATTAGAGAAACAATTTGCTCAACATAGAATGGAAGACTGTTCTTGACAGAACAAAGTTAATATTCCCTGACGTACATCAGAAGGGACTGGGATTCATCAGAAGACCTTTCGCTATTTGATTGTTTGTCTGTTTGTCTTAGGAGAAATAGTATCCTCCCTCTGTCATGAGCTGAGTAGAAAGAGGGCAAATTCGAGTCAGCATGATAAGGTAATATTAACATGTGCACATAGCAATGAAACCCACATCCTTGGTCTCTTTAGGTAGCAGTCTACAGGCATATGTTGTACAAAATAATTGTCACATCTCTGTAGCAGAGGTGAGTAAACTTCTTCTCAAATAGTAAGTATTTTAGGCTTTGGGGGTCATTGGTCTCTGTCACAACTGCTCAATTCTGTCACAGTAATGCAACAACAGCCCTAAACAATATGTAAAGGAGCATGGCTAGAGTTTCAATAAAACTTTACTTAGAAAAACAGTGGTGGGTTGGATTTGGTCCATGGGCCACAGTTTGCCAACTTGTTTTATAATGCTTCCATTTTAAAAAATTAAAATAAAGGATGTAACCATTTCCCAGTTGATTGTTTAGTCATTAATCTGATATTTAATTGCCGGTCCACTAACAATCCATTAACTAATTGCAATCATTAAAAGCAACCCCCCAAAATCCAATGTCCCTATTCTGCTTTGCTGGTGGTTGATCTGTAAACAATCAACCAAAGCATAGTGTTGAGCAAACTCAACTTGATGCCTGATTTTCCACCTAATGCCCAATGGGAGCAAATGTTCTGCCTTCTTAGACATAATTTTAAATAGTTTGGGTTTACCATTTTTACTACATCATCACAGGGCATACCAAAATATAAATTAATTTACCTCTATAGCTGTGGATCCTACAACAATCATTTAGCTGCTGTCCTAACGTACAACTCTTATCCAAAGGCTGCCTCTGCAGAGTAGGTTATGGATACTCTGTCTCATCAAAATTATTGATAAGAATTCGTTAACAGGGTTTGTTTAAAACTTGGACTGAAAAAGATAAAGATAACATCGCATTGCTGTTAAAGCAAGTCATGACATGCAAGTAAATTCAATATATGCTATCAGTGTCTTTCCTAAATAGCAGGTTAGTGAGCCTGTGTAGAGAAAGAGAAGGACCCAAGATGGTGCTTTAATTCTTAGTTGTGTGACTGCATCCCAGGAACACAAGTAATTGGGCTCATTTCATAAATTGAAAAAGAATAGAAAAACCCTAGACATCTTTCCAAGTACAAAAAGAAAACATGTTGGGTAATTTTGAAATTTCCCACCCTTCACTCTGGTCCCAAATGAAGACATATGCCAGAGCAACAGCTTGAACTTATTCTGAATTTTGAGTTAGACTCATGCTAACTTTCCTTATATTGTTATTCTTTCAGTATTATCTATGTTATCCTTCTGTCCATTTGTAATTAGTAATCAACTGAATTTTTGCAGAATACAATGCTTAATGAAGAGCCAAGTCTTGGGCTGTTGATGTTTCCACCAACTTGATAAACATCTTGTCACTATGTGCCTAGTGGAAAATGGAAACTGCAGAGATAACGGCCTACTGTTGTGTTTTAGAATGATTTCTTTTTTTTTTTAATCATTATTATTCTGTATTATTATTATTACTTAGGAAATTATCCCAAAGTATTAAGCATGATACCTAATCTATAAATGCATGCTCCCCTCCCCATATAACAATTTCATAGTACATGGGTCCCTCAAAAAATATCACCCAAATGCTAATTAACAAAAGGTTTGTAATAACATGACAAAATTTGTTATAATGATATATGGGAAGGAAAGAGGTGCAAAATACATAATCTATGAGCATGACTGCAGAATGATTTCTAATAAGCCATATTTCCAAAAAGTATTAGTGAAATGAGGAATGAAGATGGGATCAAAAGGATGTGGGCTTAGGTATATGCATCCTCAGGTGCAAAAGGACACCTCTTGTCCACCTTCCCCTGCTTTTCCTAAGAAGGATGTAATATGGTCTATTTTTATTTCTTCAAAGACACTTCATTAGATAAATATATCAGATTCTTCAGTTTCAAGAATCACATTCTGTGGCCAGATGCTTTCCAGTGGTTATTGGTTTTATCATAAGACATACTACAGCGACATCACCCAGATTCTGTTCATACTCACTCATTCATCAAGTTTATGCCGCAGCATTCTACTGCAATATCCTGCCACATGGCTTTCTCTCAGCCCATGTATGGCACAGGCTGGAAGTGTCAGGGAATTAAATCACCCAGGAACAGCTCTCAATCAGGGATGCCTGAAGTTGAAGGGTACATATCCTAGCTTCTTCACATTTCAGGTGCAATAAATCTTGGTGTGTTTTACATCTAATTCCACAGAGAGGTTGAGCCCCAGTTGTTCACAGCAATAGCCTGCTTGATAATGCATCTTCTTCACTTTTCTGTCTTGTTTTCTGCTCCCCTACTGATGCCCTCTGAGATCACTTCCTAAATAAACTACTCACACTCAAATGTGGGGAAACCCAAATCACACACTTAAGATATCTTTTACATACTACTACGAACATTCAGTAAATTCAAATTTGACTTTCTTCTCTTCTTGCTGTTTCCTTAGGGAGGTAAACTGAGAAGATGGGGATTAAATCCCCCAAAATGGACTCACTAGAGGGCTCTCAAGTCTCTGTCCCTGGAGATGTCACAAGTTGAGACAGATGCTCTGCTGCCTGGAATTGTGGTGGTGAAAATGATCTGAATCTCTGGGAAAAGACTCAGGTTTCCAATTTATACAGGCTAGCTGGGTTTGGCAAATCAAAACACTGAGACCAGTCTGTTAGTCGTAATTGACTTGGATCTTTCTTACCCTCTGCTTATTGAATTCTGTGGTCTGAAGATAGAGAGATAAAGCTCTCAATGTTAAAATTACTGAACTCCACTCATGGTTGTCAAAACCAGAGTTAGGATATTTATTCCGAAACACATTGAGTTCATAATATGTGTCAGAGCCTCGTTTGACCTTTACAATGACCTGTAGATTTAGCAAGATTATAAACTCCATTTTATGGATAAGGAAACTGAGGTCAGAGAAGTTAAGTAACTTGCCTAAAATAACAGCCAGTAGAGCCAGGTTTGCAAGCCAGAATCCTCTCAGTCTAGTACTCAAACTTTACCCACTAAGCTGTTCTGCCTCTGCAGAGGCTCCTTCCTTAGCTATCAGTACACCTGGAAGTGATATGTGATATGAAAGTATTCTTTCACAGGCCAGAACCACGACACAGGGAGACCAACTTTGCACCCAGAACAAAGAAACACAGGTTTTAGGGCCAGCAAGTTGTGTGACAGACAAATTTTTCTATTCCCAAAGGTCTTATTCCTCCTATTAAAATGAAGATGTTGGATTCAATACTTCTAGGGTCCCTTGCAGTTA
Source organism: Balaenoptera physalus (assembly GCF_965194825.1). Taxonomy (NCBI): domain Eukaryota; kingdom Metazoa; phylum Chordata; class Mammalia; order Artiodactyla; family Balaenopteridae; genus Balaenoptera; species Balaenoptera physalus. The sequence goes on along the minus strand of NC_138890.1, from coordinate 142,241,520 downwards.
CGAAATTGTACTGCTTTGTCTTGGAAAAAGTTGGAAAGATATTTTTCTTCTCAAACTGCTATAGTTTTATTAATGTATCATAGTTTTCCATAGCTACAGATTCAGAAAACTAACCTGAGATGTAGCACTGAATTAAAGAGTTAAGGAGTATGTTTGTTGGTTTGAAAATGCTAAGATGACTATAGATTTATAAGAAAATTTTAGGTATAAAAGGCAATTTAAACAGGCATTCAGATGGAAAAGGAAATTATCCTAAGTGCCCCCAATAAGAGATAATTCTACACCTTATCTCTATTAAACTACTTTACATTCATCACACTGTACCACCTACTTCAGTTTTAATCTTATTGGAGAAGAGATGACAATATTGATACAGAATTCAAAAGTCTCATCACCAACCATTTATATTGTGTATTCCATCTCTTTTCACAAGTGTCAAAGGGAAAAAACAACAATACCACCAAATGCTAGCAACCTCTCATCCTTAACCCTTCAGATAGAAGGAAACGCTATCACTAATAAAAATAGTAAGTGTATTGTTTAAACCACATAACCCTTACATGGAAATGTCTGTTCTCTCATAACTTGGATGTTTAAGGTTGGATTATGGAAGCTCAAAGTGTTCATTAACATTACAAACACAGGGCTGTGGCAGTAGGCCTAGTGCATAATCACATGGATAAACTCCTTTCACTTATAGGATCAGGAGAACTCACATTTTCATCTTCACATAACAATACAGACTTGTGCTTCATTTTGTAATTACAGTATGATGACCGTCTCTGAATACAGAAGAATCATAAGGTGGTAGAACGTCAGTATTTCCTGGGTCTTGGGCTCATTATACCTCTGAGGGCATACCAGAATGAAATGGCTTGGTGGACCAAACATTACAACATTTTAGGAACAGGTTGAAGTAAGACAAATAACTTCAAAAATTCAGTTGAGAAACAAAGCTCTATAAGACCAACATCAGCAAATTAGCTGATGATAAAGCAGAATTGCCATTCCACCAAAGAAGCCTCTTTTTAGAACCTTCTACCAGCCACATTCTGGGGTGATCTTTTGACTTCCTTAACAATTCTTTGGATCACCTTCCCTGTGCTCTCATCAGAGGTATCCTTGATACCTAAAGCATGCCAGCCTATCTTCAAATACTAAACAAGTCATGCAGCCTTGCCCAGCAGAAAGACTACCGAACTTCAGCTCACTGGCTGGTAGGTAGATCCCTCCATTCCTTCTCATTTCAATATGTTTTGTCCCCCAATTAACCAATTTCTAAAACACTTTGCAGATTAAACAAAATACCTTTTAGTAGTTGACTTTCAGGCCTGATTGGCATAGGTTACAATAAACAGTGAACCAACAGCAAATTTTTTTAATGAAGAGCCAAGGACATTTTTCTGTAGATTGATTAGAAATTAGGCTATATTAATATTTACCATTAAATGAATGTTAGTTATTTTTAGATTAGATGATAGTACAGAAGCTGGGGAAATCAGATCAGAGCAAGAGGGTTTGAAGGGAAAGTTGGAGAGGAAAAGGGGTGAGGACAGGAATCAAAACCTGAGGAGGAGAGTAGCTCTAAGGAGGCTCTGTTGGACTCCTCTCTCTCTTCCCAACCAGCTGAGAGGGGAGTCATCGTAGGTAACTGCACAGGTTGGCATTTATCAAGACAAACCAAAGTATTAAAGCAGGAAGTAATTTAATCTTTCTAGGCTCCTATTTGACTATTTGACATGGAGGTGACATTTCAGGTGATTCACATAATTTTTTGTGAGCTTCTTTGAGGATGTAAAAATGACAAAGTTAGTAGAATTTAATTATTTTAGTTTATGTCAGTGACTTTTTAATACATATAGAATATACCTGTTTCCAAAAGGATAATTTTAAAAACAAAGTTATGTGTAATGAGTTTAATTTTATGAAAGAAAATTAACAGGTGTATTCCCATAAAAAAACAGTATCTCCAAAGCATATTAAAATCTCTGCTATAAGGAAATTTATCAGCTCACCTCCAAAGAACGCAGCCTATATTCAGTGTGCTTTTCCTAGGATTAATCCAAAAGGCCTTCATTGAGAAACGGATAGCCCAGCACATCCTGCTCAGGAGGGACACATCATGAGACGCAGAGACTAGGATCTACATCAGACAAGGATGCAAATTATTCTCTTGATCATGCTAGTTATGAGTTATTTCTAATTCCTTAGTGAATAGATATCAAAATACATTGTTGGTAGATAGATGATAGAAACATAGATAGATGATAGATACATAGATACATGTATGTGTACATATATTGTACAATATATAGATCCTTAGTGTTTTGTTGAGGTCAGTAAAATATATATAGTGTGGTATCATTGTGTTGTCTTCAAAGTCTCAGTCTAAAGAACCTCCTCCCGGTAATGAATTAGACAGTGCCTGGGGATGTTTAGAACCTTACCTATTATGATTAATTCTGGTGCCCCAAATGAATAAAAGCAGATAAGCATATCTCCTACAGAGCTCTGTCTTGACAAGGCTACTTTCTGAGTGGGTCGACTGCAGGTTACACATTGTTAATGACCACCACATTCTAGAGTATGAGTCACTTTAAATGGTTCCACCATAAATCAATCTCTGACGAAGTGTTTATGCAGCATAGTATTCACTCTTGTTGTTTAGGAGAAGCTCCTGGTAATATTCTGTCTCCTCCACCTTCTATCTTCTTCATCCACCTCCTCGCCCACCTTTGTCATGGCTCACTCTTGAACACTTGCCAAATAATTTCCGTCTATCCACACCTGGAATAAGCCAAAGTAAATAAATTCCAGGAGTGACCTCACCTGGCTATATTTACTACCCAGAGTCTCAGGGTCAGAGCATATGAAGCTAATGCTTTTTCTAGGCCTCCCACATCTAAAAATTATTTAGTCTTTCTTATTGTGGTGTCAGACTGCAGAATTCATCCTGTGTGCACACTCACGGGCTTTTTTGGAAATATTACTCACTAGGTGTATTTTCCCATCAGAATATCTGTGGTGTGGTTTTTTTTTCAACTGCATTAGCTAATATTTTCCCAAATGAATTTCAACTTATTATTTTCTGCCTGGGACACTTATGTATGTCTGGGGCTCCAGCTGCTTGCTGGTCTAGCTGCAGATTTTGTTTTAGGACTAGGACACTGTTTTTCAGCAGCCCACTAATAAGCCATTAAATGAAACTAGCTTGCTCGCTGCAACCTGACCAACCTCAGGCCATTAAACACACCCACTGTCTTCTTTATATCCTGTTGTTTGGAATAATTCTCCTTTTCACATACTTAGATGTGGATTTTGTTTAAAAAATCCTGATAGAAATCCAAAGACTGAACAAAGACCTAACTCAGGACAAAATGATAGCAAAGGGAGTTTGGTGTTTTGGCTTCACCATCCCTTTCAGTGCCCTTTCTCCATCCTGGCTTGTGATACCCTGGTCCCTGTAGCATGGAAAAGAGCCACCTAACTGACTCTAATTTACTATAAGGACAGTGGCTCTTACCCAGGGGTGATGTCGCCCCTCAGGGGACATTTGACAGTGGCTGGAGACGTTTTTGATTGTCACAGCTTGGGGTAGAGGGCAGTGCTACTCTCGCCTAGTGAATAGAGACCAGGGCTGTTTGAAACACCCCACAATCTCAGGATGCACAGGACAGCCCCCACTACAAAGAACTATGCTATTCAAAGGCATTAGTGATGTTACCTGTCACTCTTTTTAGAGTTTCTTCATCTTTTAAAAGGGACCAGTAGAGGGGCTTCCCTGGTAGCGCAGAGGTTAAGAATCCACCTGCCAATGCAGGGGACATGGGTTCGAGCCCTGGTCCGGGAAGATCCCACATGCCACGGAGCAACTAAGCCCGTGCGCCACAGCTACTGAGCCTGCGCTCTAGAGCCCACAAGCCGCAACTACTGAGCCCTCGTTCCACAACTACTGAGCCCACCCGCCTAGAGCCCGTGCTCCGCAATGAGAGAACCCACCGCAGTGACAAGCCTGCTCACCGCAACAAAGAGTAGCCCCTGCTTACCACAACTAGAGAAAGCCCACGCGCAGCAACGAAGACCCAACACAGCCAAAAATAAATAAAGTAATTAAATAAATAAATTTATTTTTTTTAAAAAAAGAGACCAGGAGAGAAACATACTTAACCCTATAATCTTTTCACCTGCAATTTCAGATGTAAAATGGGACACAAGACCCATCAGCTTTCAGAGATTCGAACATATCCAGAGACTTCTGACACATACCCTCTCTCTCTCTCCCTCCCTCTCTCTCTCTCTCTTTCTCTCATACATACACACACACCCCCCACCCCCAGTGTTTCAATGTCTACAGAGGATAGAAACATGGAGCAGAGCCTAATACTGGCCCTTAAAACTCTCTTGTTCTCCCCTATAATCTCCTCCTTCCAATCCAGAAAGGAACTATCATCTCCTCTCACCTTGGTGGGAACGTTTTCTCTTAAATCAAGGGATTCTTGCAGACTTTGTGGTTCATATTGTAAATTATGTGTCCTATATCTCTGTATCAGCCTATAGCTTTTAATGCTTTAAAAGAAGTTTTTGAAATGATAAATTTATAAATAGGTAGATAAATATAGTTTTCTCTTGTAACTGTTTAGCTTTTGTAGTTGAAGTCAGGGCTTTCAAAACTGTTGATTCTGCTGTAGGTTATAGAAGACAATATAAGAATTCAAAAATAAGAATTTCAATTTTAGTTTTTTCTGTGTCATTCCCATCCTGATGGTCTTGGCTATAGAAAAGCTTCACGATTAAATGGTGGGAAGAATATAAAAAGAAAGAGAATTTACTCTAAATTTTCTCTTCCATTTTTTCCATAACCCACCACAAAAAATGTTTATTCTCATCTAAATTTTTCCTTTCTAAGCGGGGGTAGAGGGGGTCTATGACTCTTTAGAATCTGTTTCTTTAGAATATCATGCCGTTCACTGAGCTCTCGTATCAGGGTCTGGATACTGGATGAAATGTTCATCTCCCTCCACTGAGGGCCCCACCGCTCCCTCCTCAGTGCTTCCCACCACCCCCTCGTCCTGTAGGGGCCAGCCTCAGGAGCACTGGAAGCCTCCTTGTGTGTAAGTGTGACTCTGCACGGTCTTTACTGACACACAGTGAACAGGTCACTGCTCGGATCTTGGCCTTGACCTATGAGGAGAGCAGGCACCAGCCAAGCCTGACCTGACCCAAGACCTGGGCTCCATCCTCTGCTCTCCCGCTGACTTCCAAAGAACTCTGACCCACATTAGCTTCTGCTCAGCCTATTCTCTTTATGATAAAATTACTGCCAAAGTTCTATTTTTCTATCAAAAGAAAACCAGAAAGAAGGGCATACTACAGCTTTAAACCCTGGCTTTTTTTAATTAACTTTTTTTAAAATTAATTTTTATTGGAGTATAGTTGATTTACAAGGTTGTGTTAGTTTCTGCGGTACAGAAAAGCGAATCACTTATACATATACATATATTTAAATTCTTAATTGTCATCATGGAAATGTTTTCCCTCAAGATCTGTCTCTCTTGCATTTTGAGTTAATATCATTGGAATCAGTCATTCCTTTTAAAGAAAGGCTTCAAGTCTTTTCCAACTTCACAGTCCAAGGCAGAAGCCTTAATTTTTCACGACACTGAGCCCTTCCCCCACTTTTTGTACATCTGTTGATAATTTCTTGGGGATTTAAACCATTCTGGAGTATATTTTCAAGCTAAATATTATTTAGTCCACTCTTATAAAGTCAAAATCTGGCTCATCTCGCATTCACCATCTCTCCTAGGGTCAAAGTCCTGACCTCCAGCTGACTTGCTCCAGTTCTCATGTAGGGTTTGTAATAGTTCATGGTACACAAGAATTTTTGAAATTCTGGGCTGATGCCCCAAAATAAATAGATGTGATATTGCAAAAATAGATGTAATCTTTTCCTATAACTAAACTATTTCCAGCACAGAACTCTCAGTTCCTCCTCATGGGTCCTAAATCATGAGAAAGGGAGGAGCCTAGCTGAAAATAAAAAGTCTTTTGATGCTAAATGATATTAAATCATACTTTAGTGATTTTTTATTCTAAATGTTATATTATTTTCTATTCCTTTATGTTCTTTTCCCACAATTCCTTTTTCCGACCACTTAATTATCAGTGATAGCTTTTCTCATTGCACTGTTACAAAAGGAGAGTGAACACATCTTAAAACCAAGGGAGAGACTGAATTTCTGAATGAACTTTTGTTGAACACATGGTATGCAAGCAAAAGTAAGAGCCACATTTTGTGGGGAGTAAAGAGATTTTTGTTTGATATGTTTGGCTAGAGATTTTGTTTTCTGAAATTCCAAAAACTTGATTTCTCTAAGTAAGAAGAAAGCTAAAAGCTAGGTTTTAGAGTTTCAAAAATAAACAATAAAATTGAAGTGTTTACAAAATGATAATGTTAACCATTCTCCCATCTAAAAGAAAAGGTCAATTAGAAAGTAGGAAGAGGGGAATTGGAAGAGATATGGCTGAGATTTCAATCTTAGATATAGTACCCCTGAGAAATAAGGCAGGAGGATGAAATTTTCAGTTGTTCTAAATTGTTGTAGTTCTAGACTTTGAAGAAACAGATGCCAAGATGGGATTAGACATGAAAGAGATTTATTGGGTAAAACACTGGTGAGAGAAAGTGGGGATGAAGCCAGGAGAGATGTCAGACTGCAATAAAGGTCTGAGTCCTATGAAGGAGGGAGGGAAAGGAGAGAAGGAGAGAGGATGCAGAGTACAGTACATTTCTTAGAAGGTTTTGGAAAAGCCTACAGGAAGTCCTTGAGCCAAAGTCACCCATCAGATGAAAGCTGTTGCCTTCTAGGTAGTTTCCTGACCTTCATATCCTGGCCATGCTCCTCAGTGACTGGGAACAGTCCCTGGGAAGTGTGGCCTCACTCAACCACAGTGATGCATTTCTGAGCATAACAGGTAGAGTTGTGGGTCAATATATACTCTCCAACATCAGATATCTGAGTGGCACATTTTCCTGAACACCACAGAAACCCTCATGGTGTTAGGGTAAATCTTACAGCAGAGAGTAATTGTGCCTAGCTTCTGTTGACTGAAATAAATGCACAACCTAACAGTTGAGCATTATGTTTTATTTGGTAGACAAACGGAGGACTTAAGCCTGGGAGACAGCCTATCAGATGGCTCTGAGGGATTACTCTGAGGAGGTAAAAGGGAGAAGCCAGGACAAATAGGAGTTTTTGCAACAAAAAACAGGTAGTCAGAACATCAGAAGATTACTGTTAAAGAAAAACCAGATATCGCAAGTTAATGAATTTAGCACTTTTCTGTGTATGGAAAGATGCAAGAGTCCGGGCTCATTGAAATCATTCTTTTGATATGCTCCTTAACTATCTAGGGCAAGTATCCTGTTTTTTTTCTATTCTGAATCCCCTCAGGGTGCACAGTTGTGGGGCGGCTGCAGTGGCTGACGGCTTGATGGCCAAAACATCCTTTGTTTACTGATATAGCAGGCAACATTTTTCATCCACACTTCTATCCTGAGAGAGGGCAAGCCTAGGAGTCAAGCTTCAAGTCCAATACAGCACCTGGGTGGTCAAATACCAATAACAGAAAAAAAGAGCTTGGCAGATTGAGTCAGTGTAGTAAGGTAGAGCAACCAAAACGCTGGTTGGAAATGAGTTAGGGAACCCACAGGATTCTGGTGTCAGTAGGACACTATATGACATTGTGACCCAAGACAACGGCAGTGACCATGGATATTATTCACCAATGCCAGTAACAGTGGCATTTCAGTCACAGTGTTTGAAAACCAGGTGGGACTAACCACATGTCAGCTGATATCAGAGCACATCACCCAATGTTCAGTCTGGAAGACAAGCTACACCACAGCAAAGGCCAGTGTGGGCGGGAACGCCTTAGTACTTGCCATGGGAGGCACTCCGTGAGTGGTAAAGACCCCGGTAATTTAGGATGGAGTGCAGATACAGACGTCTGGAAGTGGAGAGTAGGAAAACAAAACCAATGTTCTCATCTGGCGCAGAGCAGCCTGTGTTTTTATTGATATCTCTAACTTTGGAACAAAATGAGTGTTATACAATTGTTGGATGAGAACATGATTATTTAATTTTGGGGTCATTATGAAAATTGGGGACACATATATACTTACACCATCAGAATACTAAGATCAGCATGTTTATCTGATTTCTTTAATGAACAAACAGGGAATGAATTACAATATTTATTTGCTTTTCCACGCTATGTATCTTTCTAATAAGTTTGAAGCTAATATATCTGAATTGTTTGTAAGTTGTTAACAGTAAGCAGAGCTGATTTCAAGGAAAAAAAAGATTCTTTTTTTTTTTTTTTTTTAATTTTTTTTTAATTTATTTATTTTATTTATGTATTTTTGGCTGTGTTGGGTGTTCGTTGCTGCACACGGGCTTTCTCTAGTTGTGGCTCGCGGGCTCTACAGCGCCGGCTCAGTAGCTGTGACGCACGGGCCCAGCTGCTCCGCGGCATGTGGGATCTTCCCGGACCAGGGCTCGAACCCGTGTCCCCTGCATCGGCAGGCGGATTCCCAACCACTGCGCCATCAGGGAAGTCCCGAAAAAAAAGATTCTAATAAGAGCAGACTCAAGTGTTTGCAGAAGAAGCTAAGTGTTTGCCCTATGGCAAAGTGCTAGATTTCATCAACTGGGGAATCATTTCAACACTTCAGGGACTTCTATAACAGCAGAAATGAGTGGGAGATGGGGAGACCAAGGTTCTCCCTCTGAGAAGTAAAACTGTGAGGAAGTCAAGACAGGATGGGGAGCTGCAGTTCATGAAACGTGGGCCACGCCATTCTGGGGGTAAAAAACAGGAGGCGAAACAGAACTTTTCCCCTGGCTCTACCCTACCCACAATTCCAGGGCCTCCATGCCCCACTCGAAGCCCAATTCCTTCAGTAGAGATTGTGTCTTTCAAGATAAGCACTAGCTCCTGAGCTATCATATGGTGGCTTCACCCTCCTCCCTGCACCAAGGTGTCCTGTTGCTTTTTATTTCTGATAACAGTGAATGACCAGCTCAGGACCGGCCTCCCTGCCTGAGTTCAGAAGAGGAGCAAATGCTTTCACTCAGGAGGTAAGGGAGCTACTGCTGCTCTATTTTGCCTCTGCTCTCATTTATATTATCAAAATTAATATTTCTGTTGATTCTTGAAGAGCTTTTTCCCTCAGCTCTATTGAGGTATAATTGACAAGTTAAATTTGTACATATTTAGGGTATACAATGTGATATTTTGATATATGTGTGTATTCAATATGAATTTTTTTTACCACAATCAAGCTGGTTAACACATCCATCATCTCATGTAGTTACTTTTTTTTTTTTGAGAACAAGATCTACTCTTAGCAAATTTCAAGTATATGATACAGTATTGTTAACTGTAGCCACACTGCTGTACCTTAGATCTCTAGAAATTATTCATCCTATATATCTGAAACGCCAAATGAAATAAAATCAGTATCTCAAAGAGACATCTGCACCCCCATGTTCATTGCAGCATTTTTCACAATATCCAAGATATGGAAACAACCTAAGTGTCTGTCAACAAATGAAGGGACATCGAATATGTGATATATATAAAAATATATATATGAATATATACGAATATTATTCAGCCTTAAAAAAGAAGGAAATCCTGTCATTTGCAACAAAAGAGATGGACTTCAAGGGCATTATGCCAAGTGAAATAAGCCAAACAGAGAAGGATAAATACTGCATCATCTCACTCATATGTGGCACCTAAAATAGTTGAACTCTTAGAAGCATAGAGCAGAATGGGGGTCACTGGGACTGAGCGGTGAGGGAAATAGGGAAGTGTTGTTCAAGGAAAAGAGTTTTAACAATCCGTCTCTGCTAAAGATGCCATTGCTCAGAGAGCTTGGGCAGAAGTCTTGAGCAGGTCCTGCTGTGATGATACAAGTCTGTGCCTCAGAGAAGCTGTGTGATCATGTGATACTCACCAGAATGTGGGTCTCGGAATGGGGCTGCACTATGTTACCTATTCTTGTAGAGACTTTCAGGAAACAGTGCTTCCATTTTCATTCTGAGTCCTTCCTCCCCAGCACCCAATACAGCCCCAGTGGCAGATACTGTGTTATGCTCAGTCATTCCTCCCTCAGACCTGTGGCAAATTCCTCACATCAGAGTGTGTCCCTATGTTCCTTTCCCTTGGGATGAATGCCCCACCGTCAGGAACCTCTGCTCTCAGGCCTCCTGCAAGGAATCCTCAACCATGCCATGTGTTCCTAAGACCATGGGTAAACACGAACTCCAGCTGGGACCCATGCTCCAATTCTTTTATCCTTTCATTCAAAACCATTTAGTGAGCTCCTTCCCCAATAGATACTAAACTGTGTGTAATGTAAGAAGAAATGAGTGAAAGACCTTGCCCTCAAGAAATCTACAATTTTAGCACACTGAGAAGCCCCGAATATAAATGAATTTTCTTGTAATGAGCAATAGAAGAGCAGAGAAACCAAAAATAATTTATCAGAGGCATCTGAGGAAGTTTATGGAAAATTTGACACTAGACTGAGCCTTGAAGGATAGGTAGAGTTTGGACAAATATTATCATTGTTGATGTTGTCATAACTTTTCTAAGAAGGATCTGTCCATGTTTAACATGAAGAGAAAAATCATATGACTCAATGACAAATCAATAATACTTTTAAAATATTTGAAAGTATGTTAACATTGTAGAAGGAGTAGATTTACTCTTTGTAGCTCCAGGGAATAGAAGAGCATTACTGGGTGGGAGTTACAGAAGACAAATTTTTTTAAAGTTTAAAATTTTACCTACTTCTTTAAAAAAGGCTGCCTTATGAAGTACCTTATCAAGCACATGCTACCTATTAGGGATATCACAGAATAATGGTTCTCAAAGAAGGATCTGGGAACCCCTGAAGTTCCCTGAGACATTTTCAGGGGATCCATGAGGTCAAAATGAATTTAACAATAATACTGTGGTAGGCAGAATAATGCTTTCCCAATGATGTCCATGTTCTAATTTCAGGAACCTGAGAATATGTTACATTAATGGCAAAGGGAATTAAGACTGTAACGAATTAAAGGTGTAATCATGGGACCTTAAAATAAAGAGACTATGCTGGATTATCTGGGTGGGTCCAATGTAATCACAAGTGTCCATAAAAGTGGAAGAGGGAATCTGAAGAGGAGCCCAGAGAGATGGCAGTATGAGAAGGACTGAGCCCAACATTGCTGACCTTGAAGACGGAAAGAGGACATAGCCAAGGAATGTTGGTGGCCTCTCAAAGCTGGAAAAGACAAAGAAACCAGATTCTCCCCGAGAACCTTCAGAAGCAGCACAACCCTGCCAACAGCTTGATTTTAGCTCCGTGACACCCATTTTGTATTTTTGATCCCCAGAACTATAAGATAATACATTTTAATTTTTCTAAGCCACTAAGTCTGTAGTAGTTTGTTACAGCAGTAGTAGAAAACTAATACAAATACTAAGATGTCATATGGCTTTTTCACTCTCATTCTCTCATGCGTGTACAGTGGGGTTTTCCAGGGGCTATTTGAATGAAATAATACAACAGATTGAATACAGAAGCAGATATGAGTATCCACATGTTAAACAGTGACACTCTTGTAAATTTCTGGAAAACACAGTTATTCCTCATAAAAATGTTATTTATCTTAACATGTAATAGGTCTAGATTTAAATTTCTAATATGTTAAATCTTCATAACTATAACCCACTTAAACCAAAGCTCTTTGGAGTTCTCAATAATTTTTAAGAGCATAAAAGGGATACTGAAACCAAAAAAAGGGAGAACCGCTATTATAATAGGAACTCCTAATTTTGGTGGATAGTTGTGTCTTTCCATTGCTAAGACTATATGAATATATAAAAGGGACCTAGCACAAATGAATTTTGATGTGAGAGACAAGCAGGGAAAATTGTGAATTAGTGAATGAGAGTCATGTTGTGAAGAGCAGGCCAGAGAGATGCACCGCGTGGTTAATTCTGGAAGGACATCGGTGTTAAAAGATGTTGAGGCTTTGTGGGAGCCCCAGTAAGATGGAAGAGGCAGAAAATACATTTTTATGCATGTTTTATATATGTGTTTGGTATCCTGCACTACCTTCTCTGCTAGAAAATGAAAAAGAAACGCTAAATAAAATAATACACATATAATAGTGTTTGGAGTATATAATATCTGTCTGCCTTTACACACATTGCTTGAAATAAATAAGGTAGAGGTAGGTGGAACCCAAATTAAAGGTCACCTGTCTCCCTACAAAATAAAATCGACATCTTGAGGCAATGTCCTCTTGGAAGACATAGGAGGGTCTAAAATTTTTATTCAGGCTAAAACTTTTATTCATAAAAACTTAACTTACTCTTGAGAGCTGCATTATCTCTCTGCAATACTACTTTAATCAGATGGAAAAATAGGTGATTTCCCAGTGTGGGTGATTCCAAGTTTCTAAGGCAAAACAGAACTATTTGCACTTGAACCTGAAAACCTCCCAGTGGATCACTGAAACTATAGCAATACGTTACTGAGGCATAGACCACTTACAGACTGCTGTACTCTGAGTACCAGGAAAAAGGCAAAAGAAGTTTTGAGCTGCATAGATAGAGGTCAAGGATTCTAAGGAGTAAAACTTATGCAATTTGCCATTAGAACAGCCTCTCAACTGCTGTTAACTCTAATTCTACATGCATCTAACACATTTGCTGATATAATGCTTAGGTCACAGCACCTACAACAGAAGCAGAAAAGTTAGAATTAGAAGGTCAAGAAAAGGAAAAACCCAGGGCAGGCACCCTAATAAGAGGTGCCATTTATTTCTTGCATTCCATATGCCTTCATATATACTTTCTGTAATCCTGATAATCCTAAAAGGTAAATGCTATTCTTCCATTTTACATGTGAAAGACATCTGGCCTTAGAGTTTGAGTAGCATTCCTGACACTATACAACACACCCAGACCTGGGTAAGGATCCTCGCTGAGTACAAATCACAAAGGTCAATGTTTACATCCATACATTACAGCATTTTTCTTCCTCCCAAATGGGCTTCTCATCAAAAATTATTTAGAAACAAAATATATAGACAGGGTTTTGAGATAAAAATATCATGCATTCAATACTTAAATGTTGTGACTCCATAAATTCTAATTACCAAAATAAAAGATATTCATTAAAATGTATTCATTCTTTCTCTCTGATCTTTTTTTGTTGCATCTTCCCTCATAGAAGGAATTCAGAGAAAAGCTATTTAAATAAAGAATCAGATGATTTTAATGAAGCCATGTTTTTAAAAGGCTGCTTTTATTTTAACTAATTAGATATATTTCAGAATTAGGTCAGAAATAATTCCTCTCCAAAGACTTAACAAAACCAGAATTTCTAGAGTTCATTAAGGAGAGGGTAACAACCTCCAGTAAGATGCTTTGGAGAAAAGATAGGTGAGTGGCCCAAGGGGATCTAAGCTTCCTTTGAAAATGCCTCAAACAAGAGCAGGCAGGAGTGGGGCACAGGGGAGGGGACAACATGGAGGAGGGGATGGCTGTGTGGGCTTATTTCTTTTTTTAAGGAAAAAATTCTCTTTTAGTGGCTATTTTCCTTCCTTGTGTCTCAGGAAACCACTGGTCATTTCTAAGTCCTCTATTTCCCAAACCCCTTCCCTTCTCCCCATCCTCTTCCTCTCCCCCACCTCCCCTCCCCTTTCCTTCTCTTTCTTCTCCCCTCCTACCTCTTCTAACTTGTTCTTTACTTTCCTTTCCTCCATTCTTTTATTCTTTGTACATTTTTCTCTTCGTTACTATTTCTTCTTTCCTTTTGTTCCACTGTTTTCTTGACATCTTTATTATTTAAGCAAATACTCCAAAGAACAATGCTTTCCTCCCAAATATCACATCATCCTAGAGTTTGGCCAGACCTTAAAGAAGGGGCCCTGAGCTGCCTTTTGCTCTCCTCAAAGAGATAAGAATTTCATCATGGAACCACAGGTTACCTGCTTTCATCTTATAACACTGTAGCATAAAATTCATCTTTATCCTTCAAGACTACAGACTGTACATTTCAAATATAATGACCTCCTCTATAAATGTAGCAAATTCAACTCTTGTTTTTGCAAAGAATCTCAAAAGCACAAATAACTAATGTATGTAGCTAAATTTCTGTAAGCTCAATGAGGGCAGGGACCATGTTGTTCCTTTTATGTATTTATTTCTCTGGCCATTATATATGCAGAGTCTACACCATATCAGGCACCTAGAAGACCATCCATATTTAGGCTAAAAGAATGAATGAGTGCAAAATTCTATAATTTGACCATCTATAATTCTTAATTCAGACCAAAACACTAAAGAAATTTTAAACCAGAAGAACTTGGATAATAGTTCTGAAAAGGAATTGATTTGATCTTTTGTTTTATTTATTGTTTCTTTGCTCTTTATTTTAATGGAAGAATCCAAAGGGTAAAACTTATATATAATAAAATTTCACTTAACCAGAGAATGGGAATATATACTTAATTGTACTTTTGGGGGAAAAGAGGAATGTAAAAGACAAAAAGCGAATAGAGGGATATTGAAAAAAAAAAATCTGAACTCTGAGGCTGTTTTGAAGTTAATATGCAAACCAACTCCTACTCCAATATGCATCTATATCCAGAGATCACTGGCTAATGCACAGGGAGGTAAAATCTCTGGAGCTCCATAGCTAGGTTGCCTGCTTGAAAGAATTTCCCCTTCTCTGCTGTGTGCATGTATGTATGTGCACGGCCTTGCTGACTGACTACATGAATGTGAGTGTGTCTTTTTGTCAAACGAATATCAAAATCCTCACCTTACATTACCTATCTCTATTTTAAGAGGGTTTTTCCCCAGCCCTATCTATCTCTCTGAATCCACCCAGAAAAGTACACAAATCTAAAAGAGGAAGGTGCTTGCTGGCTGTGAAATCCCCAAGTCAAAGAGAATAATGATTAATATTTCTTTTCTTGTCCTCAGGAATGAACAGAAAACCAGCACAGTGGTATAGTACCTGCTTGCTAGTTTTCATAAAAATAAAATCATAGAGGGAAAAGACACTTGAATCTATCTGCCAATAAGTTCACAAACAGCTACAGAAAAAAGTTACTACAAGTGTCAACATGAAGAAAGAAGATAATTTGACTACGGAAGCAATTGGTTTAAAGGTAAAATATAAGGACCTCTTGAATTCATAAATACATAAAAATATATTCTTTTTTTCTTTTTAAATCGTTAAAGCTAGTACTGTAAACAGAAAAGAGAACAAAGTTTTATTAAAATTTGCTTTGAATAACACTGCAATGAACACGGAGCAGATATCTCCTTCAGATAGTGATTTCATTTTTTTCCAATAAATACCCATGATTGGAATTGCTGGGTCATATGGTAGTCCTATTTTTAACTTTTTTGAGGAACCTCCATACTCTTTTCCATAGTGGCTGCACCAATTTTCATTCCCACCAACAGTGCACAAGGGTTCCCTTTTCTCCATATCCTTGCCAACACTTGTTATTTCTTGTCTTTTTGATAATAGCTATTCTAACAGGGGTGAGGTTATATATCATTGTGGGTTTTTTCTTTTTTTTTTTCATTGGGATTTTGATTTGCATTTCCCTATTAGAGATGTTGAGCATCTTTTCATGTGTCTCTTGGCCATCTGTATGTCTTTCTTCTTTGGAAAAATATCTCTTCAGATCCTCTACTCATATTTTTTGTGTTTGTTTTTTTAACATCTTTATTGGAGTATAATTGCCTTACAATGGTGTGTTAGTTTCTGCTGTATAACAAAGTGAATCGGCTATACATATACATACATCCCATTATCTCCTCCCTCTTGCATCTCCCTCCAACCCTCCCTATCCACCAATCTAGGTGGACATAAAGCACCGAGCTGATCTCCCTGTGCTATGCGGCTGCTTCCTACTAGCTATCTATTTTACATTTGGTAGTGTATATATATCCATGCAACTGCCACTCTCTCACTTTGTCCCAGCTTACCCTTCCCCGTCCCCGTGTCCTCAAATCTGTTCATTACATCTGTGTCTTTATTCCTATCCTGCCCTTAGGTTCTTCAGAACGGTTTTTGTTTTTTTGGTTTTTTGGGTTTTTTTAGATTCCATATATATGTGTAGCATATGGTACTTGTTTTTCTCTTTCTGACTTACTTCACTCTGTATGACAGACTCTAGGTCCATCTATCTCACTACAAATAACTCAATTTTGTTTCTTTTCTTTTTATGGTTGAGTAATATTCCATTGTATATATGTACCAGATCTTCTTTGTCCATTCATTTGTTGATGGACACTTAGGTTGCTTCCATGGCCTGGCTATTCGAAATAGTGCTGCAATGAACATTGTGGTACATGACTCTTTTTGAATTATGGTTTTCTCAGGGTATATGCCCAGTAGTGGGGTTGCCGGGTCGTGTGGTAGTTCTATTATTAGTTTTTTAAGGAACCTCCATACTGTTCTCCATAGTGGCTCTATCAATTTACATTCCTACCAACAGTGCAAGAGGGTTCCCTTTTCTCCACACCCTCTCCAGCATTTACTGTTTATAGATTTTTTGAAGAGGGCCATTCTGACTGGTGTGAGGTGATACCTCATTGTAGTTTTTTTTTTTTTTTTTTAAATGTTGAGTTTCTTTAGGAGTTTTTGTTTAAATTCCTCTACTTTTTTTTTTTAATTTATTTGTTATTTATGGGTGTGTTGGGTCTTCGTTTCCGTGCGAGGGCTTCCTCTAGTTGCGGCAAGCAGGGGCCACTCTTCATCGCGGTGCACGGGCCTCTCATTATCGCGGCCTCTCTTGTTGCGGAGCACAGGCTCCAGACGCGCAGGCTCAGTAATTGTGGCTCACGGGCCTAGTTGCTCCGCGGCATATGGGATCTTCCCAGACCGGGGCTCGAACCCGTGTCCCCTGCATTGGCAGGCAGATTCTCAACCACTGCGCCACCAGGGAAGCCCCCTCATTGTAGTTTTGATTTACATTTCTCTAATGATTAGTGATGTTGAGCATCCTTTCATGTGTTTGTTGACAATCTGTATGTCTTCGTTGAAGAAATGTCTGTTTATGTCTTCTGCCCATTTTTGGATTGGGTTCTTTGTTTATTTGATATTGAGCTGCATGAGCTTCTTGTGTATTTTCTAGATTAATCCTTTGTCATTTGCTTCATTTGCAAATATTTTCTCCCATTCTGAGGGTTGTCTTTTCGTCTTGTTTATGGTTTCCTTTGCTGTGCAAAAGCTTTTAAGTTTCATTAGGTCCCATTTGTTTATTTTTGTTTTTATTTCCATTTCTCTAGGAGGTGGGTCAAAAAAGATCTTGCTGTGATTTATGTCATAGAGTGTTCTGCCTGTGTTTTCCTCTAGGAGTTTTATAGTGTCTGGCCTTACATTTAGGTCTTTAATCCATTTTGAATTTATTTTTGTGTATGGTGTTAGGAAGTATTCAAATTTCATTCCTTTACATGTAGCTGTCCAGTTTTCCCAGCATTACTTATTGAAGAGGCTGTCTTTTCTCCTTTCTATATTCTTGCCTCCTTTATCAAAGATAAGGTGACCATATGTGCATGGGTTTATATCTGGGCTTTCTATCCTGTTCCATTGATCAATATTTCTGTTTTTCTGCCAGTACCATACTGTCTTGATTAGTGTAGCTTTGTAGTACAGTCTGAAGTCAGGGAGCCTGACTCCTCCAGCTCTGTTTTTCTTTGTCAAGATTGCTTTGGCTATTCGGGATCCTTTGTGTTTCTATACAAATTGTGAATTTTTTTGTTCTATTCTGTGAAAAATACCAGTGGTAGTTTGATAGGGATTGCATTGAATCTGTATATTGCTATGGGTAGTATAGTCATTTTCACAATGTTGATTCTTCCAATCCAAGAACATGGTATATCTCTCCATCTGTTTGTATCATCTTTAATTTCTTTCATCAGTGTCTTACAGTTTTCTGCATACAAGTCTTTCTTCTCCTTAGGTAGGTTTGTTCCTAGGCATTTTATTCTTTTTGTTGCAGTGGTAAATGGGAGTGTTTCATTAACTTCTCTTTCAGATTTTTCATCATTCGTATATAGGAATGCAAGAGTTTTCTGTGCATTAATTTTGTGTACTGCTACTTTACCAAATTCATTGATTAGCTCTAGTAGTTTTCTGCTGGCACCTTTAGGATTCTCTATGTATAGAATCATGTCATCTGCAAACAGTGACAGGTTTATGTCTTCTTTTCTGAGTTGGATTCCTTTTATTTCTTTTTCTTCTCTGATTTCTGTGACTAAAACTTCCAAAACTATGTTGAATAATAGTGGTGAGAATGCACAGCCTTGTCTTGTTACTGATCTTAGAGGAAATGCTTTCAGTTTTTCAGCGTTGAGAATGATGTTAGCTGTCGGTTTGTCATATATGGCCTTTATTATGTTGAGGTAAGTTCCCTCTATGCCTACTTTCTGGAGGGTTTTTATCATAAATGTGTGTTGAATTTTGTTGAAAGCTTTTTAAGCATCTGTTGAGATGTTCATATGGTTTTCTCCTTCAATTTGTTAATGTGGTTTATCACGTTGATTGATTTGCATATACTGAAGAATCCTTGCATTCCTGGAATAAACCCCACTTGATCATAGTGTATGATCCTTTTAATGTGCTGTTGGATTCTGTTTGCTAGTATTCTGTGGAGGATTTTTGCATTTATGTCCATCAGTGATATTGGCCTGTAGTTTTCTTTTTTTGTGACATCTTTGTCTGGTTTTGGTATCAGGGTGATGATGGCCTTGTAGAATGAGTTTGGGAGTGTTCCTCCCTCTGCTTTATTTTGGAAGAGTTTGAGAAGGATAGGTGTTTGCTCTTCTCTAAATGTTTGATAGAATTCGCCTGTGAAGCCATCTGGTCCTGCGCTTTTGTTTGTTTGAATATTTTTAATCACAGTTTCAATTTCAGTGCTTGTGATTGGTCTGTTTATATTTTCTATTTCTTCCTGGTTCAGTCTCAGAAGGTTGTACTTTTCTAAGAATTTGTCCATTTCTTCCAGGTTGTCCATTTTATTGGCATATAGTTGCTTGTAGTAATCGCTCATGATCCTTTGTATTTCTACAGTGTCAGTTGTTACTTCTCCTTTTTCATTTCTGATTCTATTGATTGGAGTCTTTTCCCTTTTTTTTCTTGATGAGTCTGGCTAATGGTTTATCCATTTTTTTTATCTTTTCAGAGAACCAGCTTTTAATTTTATTGATCTTTGCAATCATTTCCTTCATTTCTTTCTCATTTATTTCTGATCTGATTTTTATGATTTCTTTCCTTCTGCTAACTCTGGGGGATTTTTGTTCTTCTTTCTCTAATTGCTTTAGGTGTAAGGTTAGGTTGTTTATTTGAGATGTTTCTTGTTTCTTGAGGTAGGATTGTATTGCTACAAACTTCCCTCTTAGAACTGCTTTTGCTGCATTCCATAGGTTTTGGGTCATTGTGTTTTCATTGTTATTTGTTTCTAGGTATTTTTTTATTTCCTCTTTGATTCCTTCAGTGATCTCTTGGTTATTTAGTAGTGTATTCTTTAGCCTCCATGTGTTTGTATTTTTTACAGATTTTTTCCTGCAGTTGATATCTAGTCTCATATCATTGTGGTCAGAAAAGATACTTGATTAAATTTCAATTTTCTTAAATTTACCAAAGCTTGATTTGTGACCTAAGATATGATCTATCCTGAAGAATGTTCCATGAGAACTTGAGAAGAAAGTGTATTCTGTTGTTTTTGGATGGAATGTCCTATAAATATCAATTAAGTCCATCTTGTTTAATGTATCATTTATAGCTTGTGTTTCCTTATTTATTTTCATTTTGGGTGGTGTGTCCACTGGTGATTGTGGGGTGTTGAAGTTTCCTACTATGATTGTGTTACTGTCAATATCCACTTTTATGGCTGTTAGCATTTGCCTTATATATTGAGGTGCTCCTCTGTTGGGTGCATAAATATTTACAATTTTATATCTTCTTCTTGGATTGACCCCTTGATCATTATGTAGTGTCCTTCCTTGTCTCTTGTAATAGTCTTTATTTTAAAGTCTATCTTGTCTGATATGAGAATTGCTACTCCAGGTTTCTTTTGATTTCCATTTGCATGGAATATCTTTTTCCATCCCCTCACTTTCAGTCTGTACGTGTCCCTAGGTCTGAAGTGGGTCTCTTGTAGACAGCATATATATGGGACTTTTTTTTGTATCCATTCAGCCAGTCTATGTCTTTTGGTTGGAGCATTTAATCCATTTACATTTATGGTAATGATCGATATGTATGTTCCTATTACCATTTTCTTAGTTGTGTTGGGTTTGTTATTGTAGATCTTTTCCTTCTCTTGTGTTTCCTGCCTAGAGAACTTTTTTGGCACTTGTTGTAAAGCTGGTTTGGTGGTGAATTCTCTTAACTTTTGCTTGTCTGTAAAGGTTTTAATTTCTCTGTCGAATCTGAATGAGATCCTTGCTGGTTAGAGTAATCTTGGTTGCAGGTTTTTCCCTTTCATCACTTTAAATATGTCCCGCCACTCCCTTCTGGCTTGCAGAGTTTCCGCTGAAAGATCAGCTGTTAACCTTACAGGGATTCCCTTGTATGTTATTTGTTGTTTTTCCCTTGCTGCTTTTAATATTTTTTTCTTTGTATTTAATTTTTGATAGTGTGCTTAATATGTGTTTTGGCGTGTTTCTCCTTGGATTTATCCTGTATGGGACTCTCTGCACTTCCTGGACTTGACTGACTATTTCCTTTCCCATATTAGGGAAGTTTTCAACTATAATCTCTTCAAATATTTTCTCACACCCTTTCTTTTTCTCTTCTTCTTCTGGGACCCCTATAATTCAAATGTTGGTGCATTTAATGTTGTCCCAGAAGTCTCTGAGACTGTCCTCAATTCTTTTCATTCTTTTTTCTTTATTCTGCTCTGCAGTAGTTATTTCCACTATTTTATCTTCCAGGTGACTTATACGTTCTTCTGCCTCAGTTATTCTGCTATTGATTCCTTCTAGAGAATTTTTAATTTCATTTATTGTTTTTCATCATTGTTTATTTGCTCTTTAGTTCTTCTAGGTCCTTGTTAAACGTTTCTTGTATTTTCTCCATTCTATTTCCAAAGTTTTGGATCGTCTTTACTATCATTACCCTGAATTATTTTTCAGGTTGACTGTCTATTTCCTCTTCATTTGTTTGTTCTGGTGGCTTTTTACATTGCTCCTTCATCTGCTGCATTTTTCTCTGTCTTCTCATTTTGTTTAACTTACTGTGTTTGGGGTCCCATTTTCACAGGCTGCTGGTTCGTAGTTCCCGTTGTGTTTGGTGTCTGCCCCCAGTGGGTAAGGTTGTTTCAGTGTGTTGTGTAGGCTTCCTGGTGGAGGGGGCTGGTGCCTGTGTTCTGGTGGATGAGGCTGGAACTTGTCTTTCTGGTGAGCAGGACTGCGTCCGGTGGTGTGTTTTGGGGTGTCTGTGTATTTATTATGATTTTAGGCAGCCTCTCTGCTAATGGGTGGGGTTGTGTTCCTGTCTTGCTCATTGTTTGGCATAGGGTGTCCAGCACTGTAGCTTGCTGGTCGTTGAGTGGAGCTGGGTCTTAGCATTGGGATGGAGATCTCGGGGAGTGCTTTTGCTGTTTGATATTACGTGGGTCCAGGAGGTCTCTGGTGGACCTATGTCCTGAAATTGGCTCTCTCACCTCAGAGTCTCAGGCCTGACACCCAGCTGGAGCACCAAGACCCTGTCAGCCACAGGCCTAGAGGAAAAGGGAGATAAAAAAATGAAACAAAGAAAGAAAAATAATAAAAGAAAATAAGTTATTAAAATAAAAAATAAAAAAATTATTAAAAATTTTAAAAGTAATAAAAAAAAGAAAGAAGGAAAGTAGAGAGCAACCAAACAAAAAAACAAATCCACCAATAATAACTAGCACTAAAAACTATACTAAAAAAAAAAAAAAAAAAAAAGGACAGACCGAACCCTGGGGCAAATTGTAAAAGCAAAGCTATACAGATAAAATTGCACAAAGAAGCATACACATACACACTCACAAAAAGAGAGAGAAAAATATATATATATATCTATATATAAAAAGGAAGAGAGCAACCAAATCAATAAACAAATCTACCAATGATAATAAGCTCTAAATACTGAACTAAGATAAACATAAAACCAGAACAAATTAGATGCAGAAAGTAAACCCCAAGTCTACAGTTGCTCCCAAAGTCCACCACCTCAATTTTCTGATGATTCATTGTCTATTCCGGTATTCCAGAGATGCAGGGTACATCAGGTTGATTGTGGAGATTTAATCCATTGCTCCTGAGGCTGCTGGGAGAGATTTCCCTTTCTCTTCTTTGTCCACACAGCTTCTGGGGTTCAGCTTTGGATTTGGCCCCACCTCTGCATGTAGGTCACCTGAGGGCGCCTTTTTCCGCCCAGACAGGACGAGATTAAAGGAGCAGCTGATTAGGGGGTTCTGTCTCACTCAGGCGGGGGGAGGGAGGGGTATGGAATATGGGGCGAGCCTGCGGCGACAGAGGCCAGCGTGATGTTGCAAAAGCCTGAGGCGCACCTTGTGTTCTCCCGGGGAAGTTGTCCCTGGATCATGGGACCCTGGCAGTGGCGGGCTGCACAGGCTCCCGGGATGGGAGGTGTGGATAGTGACCTGTGTTTGCACACAGGCTTCTTGGTGGCTGCAGCAGCAGCCTTAGCATTTCATGCCTCTCGGGTCCACGCTGATAACCGTGGGTCGTGCCCATCTCTGGAGTTCATTTAGGCGGTGCTCTGAATCCCCTCTCCTCACGCACCCTGAAACAATGGTCTCTTGCCTCTTAGGCAGTTCCAGACTTTTTTCCAGACTCCCTCCCGGCTAACTGTGGTACACCAGCCCCCTTCAGGCTGTGTTCACGCAGCCAACTGCAGTCCTCTCCCTGGGATCTGAACTCCGAAGCCTGAGCCTCAGCTCCCAACCCCCACTCAGACAAGCCTCTCAGGCTGGTGAGTGCTGGTCGGCACCGATCCTCTGTGCGGGAATCTCTCCGCTTTGCCCTCTGCACCCCTGTTGCTGTGCTCTCCTCCATGGCTCCAAAGCTTCCCCCCACCCACACCCTGTTTCCACCAGTGAAGGGGCTTCCTAGTGTGTGGAAACTTTTCCTCCTTCACAGCTCCCTCCCAGAGGTGCAGGTCCCGTCCTTATTCTTTTGTCTCTGTTTTTCCTTTTTTCTTTTGCCCTACCCAGGTATTTGGCGAGTTTCTTGCCTTTTGGGGAGTCTGAGGTCTTCTGCCAGTGTTCAGTAGGTGTTCTGTAGGAGTTGTTCCACATGCACATGTATTTTTGATGTATTTTTGAGGAGGAAGTTGATCTCCATGTCTTACTCCTCCACCATCTTGAAAGTCCCCCTCTGCCTACGTTTTTAATTGGATTGGTTTTTAGCTATTGCGTTGTATGAGTTCCTTATATATTTTGGATATTAACACCTTATCAATTAGATGGTTTGCAATATATACATGTATCAAATCATCACATTGTACAGCTTAAACTTATACAATGTTACATGTCAATTATATTTTAATAAAGCTGGAAAAAAAACAAGAATAAATTTAGGTTGTGTCGGCTCTGGAACTCTAGATGCATTCATACATTTTTAAGTCCATGAAATACTGAAAATTTTCTGTTTCAGTATCTTTCCCTGTAAATATAGATCGCCATGTTAGCCCATTTAAACACAGTTGATCTGAGACCTGGATAAGGAGCCCACTGTAAGGAATCTGAGCCCTTTGAGGCCAGAGAGCTCTTTTCTGTCATTGCCATAGGCAACACCATTACCTGGTACTATGTTCAGTGTTCTTTTCAAAACCTAGTGATTTTGTTTCACTAACTTTAAGGAGAAAGGGCCAAATGAGAATGATCACTTAGCTTTTAAGAGAGCCAATGCAGTCATTTTATTAAAAATTAAACTGTAACCACCTTTACTCAAATTCAATTCTGTTAGTCATGTATTGAGATGATGTCTTTTCTCTGAGTAGCTCAGTAACTGTGAAAATGAGCTCCAGAAATGAAATTCAAATTTAGTTTAAAATACAACAGAAGACTGAATGAATGAAAATCAGAGAAGAGGAAGAGGAGTGTCAACAGTGGAACAGCTGCCTGTTGTGCCCAAGACACCAACACCCAGGATTAAAGGGATTCTGCAGCTCTGGCCAGTCCCTGCTCTGATATAGGGCACTGGATCCCAGATAAAGTCTTCAGGAAGCCTTGTTCTTGGGATTTTAGGACCTGGGACCCACAATATGCAGGAAATATGTTCCCCTCCTTGGAAAGTGTGGTAGACCTATACCAAGGGCTACCAATTAAAAAAACTCTAAACAGTAAAAGGGCCCCACCACATATTGGAGCTTGCAGCAGAGATTGTCAGTGGCCCCTCAGCCCAGGTTCTCTTTGCTCTTGAGTATTATATTCCCAATTTTTAGTTACACAGATAGCTATACTGCATAATGATTGTAGTTTTCAGCCTCTTTTCCACCTAAGGGTTGAAATGCAGTGAAATCTTTTGATAAAATTCAGTAATGTGAGGGGAAAAAAAGAACTCTTAGTAAATTAGAAATAAAAGGGAACTTCCTTAATATAACAGATGGTATCTGTAAAAGAAAAAAAATCCTACAATAAATATTATACTTAAAGGTAAAAATTTTGAATATTTCTCTTTGGGATAAGGAATGAGAAGAGAATGCATGAGAGTACCACTTCTGTTCGACCCTGAACTGGAAGGCCTAGTGATCACTAAAAGGCAAAGCAATAAAAAAATTTAAAAGTTATGCAGGTTGGAAAGGAAGAAACAAAACTACTGTTATTCACAAATGATACAATGATGTGTATAAAAATTCAAAGAATTATGAAGTAAACTATTAATGTTAATAGTAGGGCTGAGCAAAGTCCCAGAATTAAAAGTCAATATATGAAATAAACCATATTTTCAGACAACAGAATCAAACAGAAAGTGAAATCTTTAAAAAGATACCATTTATAAGCATATCAACAAATATAAAGTACTGAGAATAAATCTAACAAAAACATGCAAGATTTCTACAGGGGAAATTATAAAACCTTACTGAAGATACTAAAATAGAATTAAATAAATAGAGAAAATACTTTGTTCATAGAAAGGAAGACAATATTACAAAAGTATAAATTCTTCCCAGATTAATTTATAAATTCAATGCAATCTCAGTCCAAATACTAACTACTTGTGTGCATGCATGCATGTGTGTATGTATGTGATTTCACAAGTTGTTTCCAAAAAATTTATAAAAATGCAAAAGACCAAAACACTCTTCAAAATAAATACAAAAGTGGGAGAATTTGACAGGAAGCTTCCTTATAAAGCTCTGATAAGACAATGTTTATTGATAAGATATAAATTAAAAGATTAATGGAACAGAATGGATACCTGGAAACAGTCCCATGTGAATGTAATTTATAATAGATGTGACACTCAGAGCACTGAGAAAAAGAATTTTTAAAAAAAATTAATAGACTTTTTTTTTTTAGCAGTTTTAGGTTTACAGAAAATTGAGCAGAGTGTACAGAACAGAGTTCCCAAATATCCTCACCCCACCCTCCAATTTCCCCTATTATTTACATCTTGTACTTGTAATATTTGTTGCAATTAATGTGCCAATACTAATATCTTATTAACTAAATTTCATACTTTACACGAGGGCTCACACTTTGTGTTGCACATTTTTTATGTGTTTTGACAACTGTATAATGACATGTGTCCATCAATTCTGTATCATACAGAATAGTTTCACTGCCTTAAAAATCCCCTGTGCTCTGCCTATTCGTCCTTCCCTCTCTCCTAACTCCATCTCCTGGCAACCACTTGTCTTTTTTCTTAATTGAAGCATAGTTAATTTACAATTTTGTGTTAGTTTCAAATGCACAGCAAAGTCACTCAGTTATATATGTACACATACATATACATTCTTTTCTTTTTCAGATTCTTTTCCATTATAAGTTATTACAAGATATTGAGTATAGTTTCCTGTGCTATACAGTAGATCCTTGTTGCTTCTCTATTTTATATACAGTAGTGTATATATGTTAATCCCAAACTACTAATTTTTCTCCCCCCCCATCCCCTTTGGTAACCGTAAGTTTGTTTTCTATGTCTGTGAGTCTATTTCTGTTTTGTAAATAAGTTCATTTGTATCATTTTTTTCAGATTCCATATATAAGTAATATCATATGATATTTGTCTTTCTCTGTCTGACTTACTGCACCTCATATGATAATCTCTAGGTCTATCCGTGTTGTTGCAAATGGCATTATTTCCTTTTTTTACGACTGTGTAATTTTAACCACAGGTCTTTTTAATGAAAAACATACTTTCAAATAAATGGCTTCAGGACAATTAACTATACACAGGTAAAATTTTTTTAATTCAATCTTTATCTCACCCCAAACAGAAAATCAATCACAGATGTATTAAAAATCTAAATGTATAAGCCAAAACTATAAAGTATTAGAGAAGAATATAAGAGAATATCTTTATGACCTTGTGGTGTAGATGGATTTCATAAACAAGATACAAAAGCACCAACTATAAAGGAAAACATGATAAATTTGACATTAAAATTAAGACATCTGTTCATCAAATGACATAAAAAGAGTGAAAATATAAGTCATAAAGTGGGGGAAGAAAGATGTTTGCAGCAATATAACCAAAAAAGAACTACTAACATATATATAGAAGATATAGAGAGCTATAAATCAATCTCCCAAAAGACAAAAAAACCATACACAAAAATGTTCATAGTAACATTTTTCATAATGGCAAAAAACTAAAAACAATTATAAACCCATTAACAGAATGAGTAAATTGTGCTATACTCATACAATGGAATACTACAACACTAAAAATAAATGAGGTACAGAGATCCACAGAAATATGGACGTCTCAAAATATGTTGGAGAAAATCATAAAAATACATATAGCATAGTTCTGTTTATATAAAATCCAGAAATGGGCAAAAGTGAACTCTAAAGTTTAGGAATACATAAAGAAATGGAGAGAAACGTTTACTATAAAAGTCATGGCAGCAGTTATCTCTAAGAGGGAAGTAGATTGTCACTAAGAAAGGATGCACTAAGGGTTTATGGAAAACCATTAGTGACCTATTTCTGGAAGTGTCTGTTCACTTCAGAAACTTTTATAACGTAGTCCATATGTGTTTTATACATTCATTGGTATTGTGTTTCATTAAAAATGTTAATATTTAAAATGTGAGTTTAAAATAAAGCCACCTAGGGTGGAGTCAAGATGATGGACTAGGAGGACACAGAATTCATCTCTCTGCACAACTAGGGCACCTACCAGGCATTGGTGCTGGACCACAGACACCTAAGGAGATGGGAGGAACCCCCAGTGACCAGCTTGTGAGATCTTGGTTCCCAGGCCAGAGGTTGGGCCCAAGCTCCTGTGGTGTGAGCTCCGAGTCAAAACCACTGGACTAACAGAGAACCTCAGATACCAGGGACTATTAATCAGAGTGAGGCCTCCCAGAGGTCCTATTCTCACACCAAGACCCAACTCTATCCAACTGCCTGCAAACTCCAGTGCTGGACACCTCAGGCCAAACAACCAGTAAGAAAGGAATACAGCCCCACCCATCAAAAAAAAAAAGAGAAATGACAAAAAAAATGTTACAGAAGAAGGAGCAACGTAAAAACCTACAAAACCAAATCAATGAAAATGAAACACGCAACCTAACTGAAAAAGAGTTCAGAGTCATGATAGTAAAGATGATCCAAAATCTAGGAAACAGAATAGAGAAAATGCAAGAGACATTTAACAAGGATGTAGAAGAGATAAGGGGCAAACAAACAGTGATGAACAACCCAATAACTGAAATTAAAAATACTCTAGAAAGAATCAATAGCAGAATAACTGATATAGAAAAACAGATAAGTGAGCTGGAAGATAAAATGGTGGAAATAATTGCCAGGGAGCAGAATAAAGAAAAAAGAATGAAAAGAATTGAGGACAGTCTCAGAGACCTCTGGGACAACATTAATGCACCAACATTTGAATTATACGGGTCCCAGAAGAAGAAGAGAAAAAGAAAGGGTGTGAGAAAATATTTGAAGAGATTATAGTTGAACACTTCCCTAATATGGGAAAAGAAATAGTCACTCAAGTCCAGGAAGCACAGAGAGTACCATACAGGATAAACCCAAAGAGAAACATGCTGAGAAACATATTAATCAAACTATCAAAAATTAAATACAAAGAAAAAATATTAAAAGCAGCAAGGGAAAAGCAACAAATAATATACAAGGGAATCCCCATAAGGTAAACAGCTGATCTTTCAGCAGAAACTCTGCAAGCCAGAAGGGAGTGAAAGGACATATTTAAAGTGATGAAAGAGAAAAACCTACAACCAAGATTACTCCACCCAGCAAAGATCTCATTCAGATTCAACAGAGAAATTAAAACCTTTACAGACAAGCAAAAGTTAAGAGAATTCACCACCAAACAAGCTTTACAACAAGTGCCAAAAAAGTTCTCTAGGCAGGAAACACAAGAGAAGGAAAAGATCTACAATAACAAACCCAAAACAACTAAGAAAATGGTAATAGGAACATACATATTGATAATTACCATAAATGTAAATGGATTAAATGCTCCAACCAAAAGACATAGACTGGCTGAATGGATACAAAAACAAGACACATATATATGCTGTCTACAAGAGACCCACTTTAGTCTAGGGACACATACAGACTAAACGTGAGAGAATGGAAAAAGATATTCCATGCAAATGGAAATCAAAAGAAAGCTGGAGTAACAATTCTCATATCAGACAAGATAGATAGACTTTAAAATAAAGACTATTACAAGAGACAAAGAAGGACACTACATAATGATCAAGGCATCAATCCAGGAAGATATAACATTTATAAATACTTATGCACCAAACATAAGAGCACCTCAATACATAAGGCAAATGCTAACAGCCATAAAAGGGGAAATCGACAGTAACACAATCACAGTAGGGGACTTTAACACCCCACTTTCACAGATGGACAGATTATCCAAAATGAAAATAAATAAGGAAACACAAGCTTTAAGTGACACATTAAATAAGATGGACTTAATTGATATTTATAGGACATTCCATCCAAAACCAACAGAATACACTTCTTCTCAAGTGCTCATGGAACACTCTCCAGGATAGATCATATCTTGGGCCACAAATCTAGCCTTGGTAAATTTAAGAAAACTGAAATCTTATCAAGTATCTTTTCTGACCACAACGCTATGAGACTAGATGTCAATTACAGGAAAAGAACTATAAAAACTACAAATACATGGAGACCAAACAATACACTACTGAATAACCAGGAAATGATAACTGAAGAAATCAAAGAGGAAATCAAAAAATACCTAGAAACAAATGACAATGAAAACACCGCAACCCAAAACCTATAGGATGCAGCAAAAGCAGTTCTAATGGGGAGGTTTATAGCAGTACAATCCTACGTCAAGAAACAAGAAAAACCTCAAATAAACAACCTAAACTTACACCTAAAGCAATTAGAGAAAGGAGAACAAAAAAACCCCAAAGTTAACAGAAGGAAATAAATCATAAAGATCAGATCAGAAATAAATGAAAAACAAATGAAGGAAGCGATTGCAAAGATCAATAAAACTAAAAGCTGTTTCTTTGACAAGATAATCAAAATGGATAAACCATTAGCCAGACTCATCAAGAAAAAAAGGGAGAAGACGCAAATCAACAGAATTAGAAATGAAAAAGGAGAAATAACAACTCATTGCAGAAATACAAAGGATCATGAGAGATTATTACAAGCAAATATATGTCAATAAAAATGACAACCTGGAAGAAATGGACAAATTCTTAGAAAAGTACAACCTTCCAAGACTGAACCAGGAAGAAATAGAAAATATAAACAGACCAATCACAAGCACTGAAATTGAAACTGTGATTAAAAATCTTCCAACAGACAAAAGCCCATGACCAGATGGCTTCACATGCGATTTCTATCAAACATTTAGAGAAGAGCTAACATCTATCCTTCTCAAATTCTTCCAAAGTATAGTAGAGGGAGGAACACTTCCCAGCTCATTCTACAAGGCCACCATCACCCTGATACCAAAACCAGACAAAGATGTCACAAAAAAAGAAAACTACAGGCCGATATCACTGATGAACATAGATGCAAAAATCCTCAACAGAATACTAGGAAACAGAATCCAAGAGCACATTAAAAGGATCGTACACCATTATCAACTGGGATTTAGCCCAGGAATGCAAGGATCCTTCAATATATGTAAATCAATCAATGTGATACATCATATTAACAAACTGAAGGATAAAAACCATATGATAATCTCAATAGATGCAGAAAAAGCTTTCAATGAAATTCTACACCCATTTATGATGAAAACTCTCCAGAAAGTAGGCATAGAGAGAATTTACCTCAATACAATAAAGGCCATATATGACAAACCCACAGCCAACATTGTTCTCAATGGTGAAAAACTGAAACCATTTCCTCTAAGATCAGGAATAAGACTAGGTTGCCCACTCTCACCACTATTATTCAACATAGTTTTGGAAGTTTTAGCCACAGCAATCAGAGAACAAAAAGAAACAAAAAGAACCCAAATCAGAAAAGAAGAAGTAAAACTGTCACTGTTTGCAGATGACATGATTCTATACATAGAGAATCCTAAAGATGCCAGCAGAAAACTACTAGAGCTATTCAATGAATCTGGTAAAGTAGCAGGACACAAAATTAATGCACAGAAATCTCTTGCATTCCTATACACTAATATGAAAAATCTGTTACCATTGCAACAAAAAGAATAAAATACCTAGGAACAAACCTACCTAAGGAGACGAAAGACTTGTATGCAGAAAACTATAGGACACTGATGAAAGAAATTAAAGATGATACAAACAGATGGAGAGATATACCATGTTCTTGGATTGGAAGAATCAACATGGTGAAACTGACTATACTATCCAAAGCAATCTACAGATTCAGTGAAATCCCTATCAGCCTACCAATGGCATTTTTCACAGAACTAGAAGAAAAAAGTCCACAATTTGTATGGAAACACAAAAGTCACCGAATAGCCAAAACAATCTTGAGAAAGAAAATGGAGCTGGAGGAGTCAGGCTCCCTGACTTCAGACTATACTACAAAGCTACAGTAATCAAGACAGTATGGTACTGGCAGAAAAACAGAAATATAGATCAATGGAACAGGATAGAAAGCCCAGAGATAAACCCATGCACATATGGTCACCTTATCTTTGATAAAGGAGACAATAGTATAATAGTATAATATGGAGAAAAGACAGTCTCTTCAGTAAGTGGTGCTGGGAAAACTGGACAGCTACATGTAAAAGAATGAAATTAGAACATTTTCTAAAACCATACACAAAAATAAACTCAAAATGGATTAAAGACCTAAATGTAAGGCCAGACACTATAAAACTCCTAGAGGAAAACATAGGCAGAACACTCTATGACATAAATCACAGCAAGATCTTTTTTGACACACCTCCTAGAGAAATGGAAATAAAAACAAAAATAAACAAATGGGACCTAATGAAACTTAAAAGCTTTTGCACAATAAAGCAAACCATAAACAAGACGAAAAGACAACCCTTAAAATGGAAGAAAATATTTGCAGATGAAACAACTGACAAAGGATTAATCTCCAAAATATGCAAGCAGCTCATGCAGCTCAATATCAAAAAAACAAACAATCCAATCTAAAAATGGGCAGAAGACCTAAATAGACATTTCTCCAAAGAAGATATACTGATTGCCAACAAACACATGAAAGGATGCTCAACATCACTAATCATTAGAGAAATGGAAATCAAAACTACAATGAGATAACACTTCACACTGGTCAGAATGGCCATCATCAAGATATCTACAAACAGTAAATGCTGGAGAGGGTGTGGAGAACAGGGAACCCTCTTGCACTCTTGGTGGGAAATTAAATTGATAAAGCCACTATGGAGAACAGTATGGAGGTTCCTTAAAAAACTAAAAATAGGACTAGCATATGACCCAGCAACCCCACTACTGGGCATATACCCTGCAAAAACCATAATTCAAAAAGAGTCGTGTACCACAATGTTCATTGCAGCACTATTTACAATAGCCAGGACATGGAAGCAACCTAGGTGTCCATCGACAGATGAATGGATAAAGAAGATGTGGCACATATATACGATGGAATATTACTCAGCCATAAAAAGAAATGAAATTGAGTTATTTGTAGTGAGATGGATGGACCTAGAGTCTGTCATACAGAGTGAAGTAAGTCAGAATGAGCAAAAACTACCGTATGCTAACACATATATATGGAATCTTAAAAAAAAAAAAGGTTCTGATGAACGTAGGCGCAGGACAGGAATAAAGATGCAGATGTAGAGAACGGACTTGAGGACACGGGGAGGGGGAAGGGCAAGCTGGGACAAAGTGACATGTTAGCATTAACATATACACACTACCAAATGTAAAATAGATAGCTAGTGGGAAGAAACTGCATAGCACAGGAAATCAACTTGGTGCTTTGTGACCACCTAGAGTGGTGGGATAGGGAGGGTGGGAGTGAGACACAAGACTGAGGGGATATGGGGTTATATGTATGCATATGGCTGATTCACTTGTTGTGCAGCAGAAAGTAGCACAACATTGTGAAGCAATTATACTCCAATAAAGATGTTAAAAAATATTTAAAAATAAAAGAATTGACACTATGAAAATAAATAAATTAATAAATAAAATAAAATAAAGGCATCTAATTCTCACCTTTCTCACTTCTTTAATACATGCATAAATAGGGGACAAGGGATAGCTCTTCTTTACAACAAAATTCCAATTAATGAATTCAGAAGGGAGAGAGTGATGTCAACGACATGGTTTAATTGTTTTCCATCCTCATCCCTCATAGAAGATCAACTTTGACAATGACCCACAGATCAGTGTACTTTTGTCAGAGACTGGGTGTCTAGCAGAAATGTTCTAGCACACTGTTGGAGCAAAAAGTCCAAGAATAGATGCATTGAATAGGGTAAGAAGAGCAGTTTCATTTTATCCATGTTACCCCTCTCCTCCAAGGCAGCACAGCCCAGTGTCAAATTCTTCCACAGGGAAAGTGAGAGAATAGTGAGTCACTGTCTGGCTTCCCCGGCCCTGTGGGGCACTCCCCAAGAGGCCTACTTCTTTTTCACCCAACCCAGAATGCTGACGTGATTGGCATGACTGAGGGGTTGGGAGAAGCTTGGAGCACAGCAACCAGGACTTGGAACTCATCAAAGGGCTGCAGATTCTACTCACCACATTGCAGACTCCATCAGGAAGCCCATTCATAAACCACTTTGGATGCCTTGCCTGCAGACTCCCCCAACTGGCCCATAGGCATCCCCAGTGTTCCACATACGTCACCCACACTCATATGGCCAGCTCTCTGCATATGCCTGCATGGACTGTGAGTATGAGCCTTTGCAGACGGCTTGAAAGCACACACAGAAAGCCAACACAGCTCTGCAGCATTGGGAGAAGGCACACAAACTTGAGCACTTGACGGCACTTCTCCAAGGAAAACAAAAGAGAGGCTCTCAGCATTCAACCTGGCTTTGCAGGATCAAGAGAAGGCATACAATCTTGAGAATAACCCAAGAGGGAGGAATAGGTGTGGAGTGGGTACATCCCATCCACAGAAAAGTTCTGAAAAAGCCTCAGAATCCCTAGTTGGGCTGACTTGTGAAGGTATTTCTCTCCTGAAGCCAGTGAGTAAAAATTGGAGGAGGTGATTCCTTCTTCAAATTCAAAGACAGCAATGCAAGACTTCAAGGAACACACACAAAAAAATAAAGGAAACGTGGTACCATCAAAGGAATAAAATAATTTTCTAGTAATCATCCACAATAAATTGGAGATCTATGAATTTTCTGACCAAGAATTCAAAACAACTGTTTTAAGGAAGCTCAATCAGCTATAAGAAAACACTAACAGTTCAATGAAGTCAGGTAAACAATAATGAATAAAATGAGAATTTCAACAAAGAGAAATCATATAAAAGAACCAAACAGAAATTCTGGACCTGAAGAATACAGTGAATGAAATTAAATATAGGCAATTGTGAGTGTCAACACCAGACTTGATCAAGCAGAAGAAAGAATCTCTGAACTTAAAGGCAAGGCATTTGAAATAATCCATTCAGAGAAGAAAAAGAAGAATCAAAAGTAATGAAAAAGAGACTATGAAATTTATGGGATACCATCAAGAGATCTGATGTATGAATTATGGGGGTCCCATAAAGAAAAGAGAGAGAAAAAGTGGCAGAAAGCTTATTTAAAGAAGTAATGGCTGAGAAGTTCCCAAATCTGGGGAGAGAATTAGACATGAAGGTACATGACACTCAAAAATCCCTAAACAGGTTCAACCTAAAAAGGTTTATACTGAGACACATTATTATTTTAAAATTTATTTTATTCAAGTATAGTTGATTACAATGTCATATTAATTTCTATGGCAAATGATTCAGACGTATATATATATTCTTTTTCATGAGCTTTTCCATTATGGTTTGTGACAGGATATTGAATATAGTTCTCTGTGCTATACAGTTGGACCTTGTTGTTTATCTATTCTCTGTATAATAGTTTGCAACTGCTAATCCCAAACCCCTGATCCATCCCTCTCCCACCCCCCTCTCCCCCTTGGCAACTACAAGTCTGTTCTCTATGTTCTCTATGTCTGTGAGTCTGTTTCATAGATAAGTTCATTTGTGTCATATTTTAGATTCCACATATAAGTGATATCATATGGTATTTGTCTTTCTCCTTCTGACTTACTTCACTTAGTATGATAATCTCTAAACCCATCCATGTTGCTACAAATGGCATTATTTCATTCTATTTTATGGCTGAGTAGTAGTCTATTGTATATATGTATGACATCTTCTTTATCCATTCATCTCTTGATGGACACTTAGATTTTTTTCATGTCTTGACTGTTGTGAATAGTGCTGCTGTGAACATAGGGGCACATGTTCTTTTTGAATTATAGTTTTGTACAGATATATGCCCAGGAGTGGGATTGCTGGATAGTATGGCAACTCTAGTTTTAGTTTTTTGAGGACCCTCCATACTGATTTCCACAGTGGCTGCACTAATTTACATTCCCACAAACAGTGTAGGAGGGGTCCCTGTTCTTCGTACCCTCTCCAGCATTTGTTTTTTGTCTACTTTTCAGTGATGGTCATTCTGACCAGTGTGATGTGGTACCTCATTGCAGTTTTGATTTGCATTTCTCTAATAATTAGCGATGTTGAGCATCTTTTCATGTGCTCGTTGACCATTGTATGTCTTCTTTGGAGAAATATCTGTTTAAGTCTTCTGCCCATTTTTGATTGGGTTATTTGTCTTCTGTTGAATTATATGAGCTGTTTGTATATTTTGGAAATTAAGCCCTTGTCGGTTGCATCATTTGCAAATATTTTCTCCCAGTCCATAGATTGTCTTTTTATTTTGTTTCTGGTTTCTTTTGCTGTACAAAAACTTGTAAGTTTGATTAGGTCCTATTTGTTTATTTTTGCTTTTATTTCTATTGTCTAGGGAGACTGACCTAAGAAAACATTAGTACGATTTATGTCAGAAAATGTTTTGCCCATGTTCTCTTCTAGGAATTTTATGGTAACATGTCTTATATTTAAGTCTTTAAGCCATTTTGGGTTTATTTTTGATACGCAAAATATAATGAGAAAATAGTCAAATCATGCCACTACAGAAAGTCATCAAATCACAAAAGAAGATAGCAAAAGAAGAACAAAGGAACTACAAAAAACTCAGAAAACAGTAAGATGGTATTAGTAAGTCCTTACCTATAAATAATTACTTTAAATGTATGATCACTGAAATATTATTTAAAGTAGCCAAATATGGAAACAACCTAAGTGTCCACTGATAGATCAATGGATAAAGAAGTTCTTTTTGATTTAAGGTCATGGAGATATTTTCCTACACCCTCTCCCCAATATGGTTTCATATCATGAAACCCATAAATGTTTTAGTATATATCTCCAAAAAAATAAGGAATCTTAAAAAAGATAAATCCACAATACCATTATCAAGGCTAAAAGGGTAAAAATAACTCATTAATATTATCAAGTAAAGCAGCAGCTTATTTCTGAGTAGAAATGATTAGGACTGAATGTGGTAATGGTCTTAAGAAAAGAACTAATGAGCTGTGGGAGTTCAGGGAAGGGGTGTGGGTAGTTTCCAGCATTAAAGAACAACTTACCCAGGGGAAAGGATTATGTTTAGGGCATCTCACAACTGTTTGTTTTCAGCTTTTCTCGGAAAAGTGGTTCTGAAATAGTACACAGGGGGAAGTCCCTCTTCTACATCGAATACTTGTGGATATTGTGTTCTTTCCCTTAGTAAGTAGGAAATAACAGAGAGAGGGATTCAGTTAACAGCAAGGAAGTTGTACATTTACAATTTAGACAAATTCTGAGCATTCAAAGCCAAATTCTAATAATTCCAATATGGAGCTTATCTTCATATTCATCTTCCCAGTTGAAAGTATTCTCTTTCCCCTGGTTTAAAATCTTATCTCTAGCCATTGAGGGTATCTTTAAATTGCTTGCTTGAGACAAGGCTGTCTGGAATCATGTATTACCAAACTATACCAAACATTTTCCCGTGCCTTCCAGTCTCCCTAGTGTTTCCGAAAGATTTATTCAGCTCAGGTCTAGCACTAAAATTTAATATCTAAAGATAGGTGAGAGGATGTTTTTCTTTATATAACTTTCACCTTTTAGGAAGTCAGAATGCATGAGGTTAGAAAGCAAAATTTTAAAAAAAACAGATAAAAAACCTATTCCAGTACATAATGATAGTATTGGATTATAACCTATAGATAAAATATTCATGAATCCATATTGATATAAATAATCAAATAAGTAAATAAATGGGGTAGAAGGGAGAGCTCTTCCTTGCAACAGAATCCCAATGAATAAACATAAAAGGAATGATATAAATAGAAAATCACCTTTAGGTGATCACCCTAATAATACTTTTTGCAAAGAAAACCATTGATAGATGTTAAAATTGTTGAGTGACATATAATGACAAATAGAATATTTGCAGAGTCTCAAAGTATCTCACTGTATATTACTTAATTACAAAGGGAAAAAGAGTAACTTTACAGTGGGGAACCATGGCAGGATTCTGGTTAACCAAGGTTAGCATCATCGATAATAAAATATACTAGCATCATAAACTCTCAACATGATGTTCCTAGAAGGGACAACCAACATTTCTATGGTATTCTTATTCAAAATACGTAACTTTAAAGAGGGACAGTTTTCAACATACTGACCAATACATCTCAAAATTGTCAAGGTTATGAAAGACAAGGAAATACTGAGGAACTATCACAGATTGGAGGAGACCAAGGGCACATGACAGCTAAATGCAACAAGAAATCCTGGATTGGATCCTGAAATAGCAAAAGGACAGCAGTGAGAAAACTGGGAAATCCGAATAAGGTCTGTAGATTAAATGCATCATTGTGCCAATATTAGTTTTCTGGTTTTGATAATTGTATCATAGTTATGTAAGATGTTAACATTGGGAAAAACTCAATGGGAAATTTTTGTGCTATGTTTGCAACTTTTCTTTAAATCTAAAATTGTTTCAAAATAAAAAGTTAAACATTAAGGGGAAAAAAAAAAACTCTTCCAACAGTACACAAGTATATCCTGGCTTGGGTGAATCCATTTACAAACATCTTACCCTTTGGATGGCTGGGCTGGGCTGGGCCATATTAGAACAGAGGAAATTTTTTTTTTTAAATTAACATCTTTATTGGAGTATAATTGCTGTACAATGTTGTGTTAGTTTCTGCTGTATAACAAAGTGAATCAGCTATCTGTATACATATATCTGCACATGCCCTCCCTCTCATGTCTCCCTCCCATGTCTCCCTCCCATCCTCCTTATCCCACTCCTCTAGGTGGTCACAAAGCACTGAGCTGATCTCCCTGTGCCATGCAGCTGCTTCCCACTAACTATCTATTTTACATTTCATAGTGTATATATGTCAGTGCCACTTTCTCACTTCTTCCCAACTTACCCTTCCCCCTCCCAGTGTCCTCAAGTCCATTCTCTGCGTCTGCATCTTTATTCTTGTCCTGCTCCTAGGTTCATCAGAACCTTTTTTTTTTTTTTAGATTCCATACATATGTGTTAGTATATGTTATTTTTTTGCTCTTTCTTACTTCACTCTGTATGACAGACTCTAGGTCCATCCACCTCACTACAAATAACTCAATTTCATTTCTTTTTATGGCTGAGTAATATTCCATTGTATATACGTGCCACATCTTCTTTATCCCTTCATCTGTTGATGGACACCTAGGTTGTTTCCATGTCCTGGCTATTGTAAATAGTGCTGCAATGAACATTGTGGTACATGACTCTTTTTGAATTATGGTTTTCTCAGGGTATATGCCCAGTAGTGGGATTGCTGGGTCATATGGTAATTCTATTTTTAGTTTTTTTGAGGAACCTCCATACTGTTCTCCATAGTGGCTGTATCAATTTACATTCCCACCAAGAGTACAAGAGGGTTCCCTTTTCTCCACATCCTCTCCAGCATTTATTGTTTGTAGATTTTTTGATGATGGCCATACTGGCTGGTGTGAGATGATACCTCATTGTAGTTTTGATTTGCATTTCTCTAATTATTAGTGATGTTGAGCATCCTTTCATGTGTTTGTTGGCAATCAGTATATCTTCTTTGGAGAAATGTCTATTTAGATCTTCTATTTTTGGACTGGGTTGTTTGTTTTTTTGATATTGAGCTGCATGAGCTGCTTGTATATTTTGGAGATTAATCCTTTGTCAGTTGCTTCATTTGCAAATATTTTCTCCCATTCTGAGGGTTGTCTTTTCATCTTGTTTATGGTTTCCTTTGCTGTGCAAAAGCTTTTAAGTTTCATTAGGTCCCATTTGTTTTTTGTTTTTTTTTATTTCCATTTCTCTAGGAGGTGGGTCAAAAGGATCTTTCTGTGATTTATGTCATAGAGTAGAACAGAGGAAATTTGCTCTGCAGAGCAAGGCATTTTCTTGGAGATCTCTAACTCACTAAATGCTGTGAAGCCTTCAGAACAAACAGCAGAATAGTAAATGTTGGGAAATGTTTCTTTTATGCTCCATGCAGGGTTTAGAGCACCTCTGGGAGTAGTTTTTGTTTTTTCTCGAATAGTTGGAGACATAAGGAGCCATTCTTAGGCATGACTGTGGACTAGAGGAAGCCTTCTATGCCATAGGCAGACGTTCTGGTGCCTGACTCTTTTGTTTTCTTTTTTCTTTTTTTAAAATTTTTATTGGAGTACAGTTGATTTACAATGTTGTGTTAGTTTCAGGTATACAGCAGAGTGAATCACTTATACATATACATATGTCCACTCTTTTTTTTTTTTTTTCAGATTCTTTCCCCATATAGGCCATTACAGAGTATTGAGTAGAGTTCTCTGTGCTATACAGCAGCTTCTTCTTAGTTATCTATCTTAACCTTGAGCATCTTGATCATCCCTTACTCTTCCCTCCATCCTACTCTTAATACACTCCCTAGACACTAACCTCTGAAGTAAAAGTAAAGCAAGCACAAGTCAGAAAAAAATCTCATAAAACATGCACACAGGAGTGTACGCATGTGTGTCTATAGTTTAGGCAGTTCTAATGCCATCAAATATCCAAACTTCTACTTCTCCATCCACAGGGGAGCAGCAAAACTGTAGTCATGTAAGTTTGTACCTGCTGCTGTAGCGTCTCCCTTTCTGCCCCTTTTCTCTTTAAATGGCATACCACTCATCACCATTTCCATTTTACACAACTAGCTCTTCCCTGCTTTGCTTTCACATCCATTTCTAAAGAAGAAAGAGATCCAATAGCTTAATTATATTGACAGAATGTCTGTCACACTAATATAATGTTCCTTTCCTTTCATGGACACCCTGAATATTTTAAGGGCTTAGGAAATTACACTTCAGGCCAGAAATGATGCTAAGCCTTACCCTGACCCCCCTGAGCAGGAAATGCTCCTGGCCCCACCAATATCTTGAGGTAGGGGCAGGACTTTCAGGTCGACTGCCTTGGAATGAGACCTCTGACTTAGAAAGTTCATGAGGAAGTCTCCCAACAAAGCTCCGTGCCACCCTGAACCCTCACAGCCATGGTGGAGTCTGGGAGACAGTTTGATCTGCCTCTGTGTACTGTCCAATTTAGATGTGTGAATCATCCAAAGAAAGCCCTATATACTCACCCCCAGCTGCTTTCAGCCTTGTTCACTAGTGCTGTCTCTGGTGATGGCATATGTGGAAACAATATCAGGAGATCCCCCTATCTTACTAATTGATAAAAAGATATTTGAGAACAAAGACTGAGATTGCTATGACTACTGATTTTTTAATAGTTCAATCTTTATCGTGTGTTTCTGACCTCCCTACTCTTCTTCCCCCTACCACTGTTGTTACAATAGTATGATTAATCTACAGTCCTTATTAGAATTTCACCAGTTATCCCATTACTGTCCTTTTCCTATTCCAGAATCCAATCCAGGATCCACACTGGATGTAGTTATCATGTCTCCTTGGCCTCCTCCTATCTCCAAATACCTTTGGGTGCTTTCTTTCCTTCGACCCCAGCAAGATTGTAATTTACAAAGCTGAGTTTCATTGACTCTTAGTGTGGCATGGACCAGTGGAGTCTATACAACAAGCTGCCATGCTGCAGGTGAACATGGAGCTGTCATGCAGGACTGCTTTGCTTCTCGAACATCTCCACTTTGCCTAATAGGAGAGCTCTGAAATCAAGGAGGTCTGGGGACTTAGACCAAAATTTCAAGCTATAAGCACAAGGTAGTTTTGAAGTCTCATGATTAATCTTTAAAGTTTTCAGGAATTTTATATTTTACTCAAAATTCTGCATATTTATTTTTAATTCAGAAAGAATTCTTCCTTAAATTTTATAACAAAATTAACATGCCAGGAAGTTGTACCATGTTTATTCCCTGACTTGAAATGTTCATTGTTAATCCCTGCATACTTCAGTCTGAGAAGCTCAAACAGCGTCATTTTACCATTTCAGAAGTCTGACTGGATTGCACAAGCCATCACAACTAAATGCTGGTGTCCAGCCGCCACCTACAGCACTGTCCCTATAGGCGAATGTCTTCCAAGTTGCAAACAACAGACTTACAAATTTTGGCTCACAATCTACTTATAAGTTGGGAACTGTTTGTTCTAATACAATATCCTTGCCACAGGGTATGTCATCACAACAAATGTTTCTTTTAATTTCTGTGAAAACGTACCACTTCTTCAAGTTATATGTTGATTTTTTTTTCCTCTAGATATCAAATGGCCTTCAAGCAGAGTTTCCCAGTATGACTATCTAGTTGGGAAAACAGTCTGACAACAACAAAAAGAAGATACATGAAAAAGTAAGATTGAACAGAACTCATTTATAAGCAAGGGCCTTTGATTCTGTACTCTGTCCTTCAGCTTCAGAATTCAATTTTCCTACTCAATTTTCTGCTGTTCAAATGATGCAGTCATTTTGTTGCTTGGATATAGATGGTAGGCTCCAGCTCTGAAAGCAACAAAGTTGGTGAAAATCTTACAGGAAGCCAAGCTCTTCTTTGTCTTTTGTCAAGGCCCTTTGTAGTTTCAAAATGATCAAAAGCCAGTGCAGGTGAAAAGCAAACACTGCGGTGAGTGAAGCAAAGGGCAAGCCCTGGAAATCTTATTCTCCTTGGAAGACAGGTTTTACTGAAGGGAGAGTTGGGGGGTGGGTATTGTACCCTGAGGTCACTGGAGTTGAATTTTGAACTTCCCAGACCCATTTTAGAATTGGGTCAATGCTGTTATTGGTTCTTGGCTACGGGAAACTTCTGTCAGAGGGGATATATTTTCTTCCCCTTAAATGATTTTTTTTTTCTAATCCTGCTGCTTCCCCTCCTTCAGGTATCATGCTTGAGGAGAGTGACATCATCTATGTGGCAGTGCTTTCCGGGTTCCTTACAGATGGAGGTAATTGCAGATGGAAAACATACCACAGGAGGAGACTACCGGTGACCATGAGAATTTAAAAGCTGGCATGCGTAGATCATAATGCTCTCTGAAAATCTGACTTCCTGAGTAACTTTCAGTTCTTTCAAGATGGAATGTTCTCTGTCTTCACTTATGATTTGGGATAATTGGATGCCTTAAGGGAGCCTTGAGAGTATTGTATTGAAAGAGCCTCGCCTGTGTGCGTGACTCATGCCAAAATAGAAGTAGATTAAACTTCACGTCACTGGCATCAAATTCCTAGCCTCTGAGAGTTTATCTTTTATATTAGGGGTCTGCAAACTACAGCCCTCCAGCCAGATCTGGCCCATGGCCTTGTGCGTTTTTTTGTTGTTATTCAGCCTACCAGTTAAGAATTTTTTAAATACTTTTAAATGGTTGTGGAAAAACAAAAATATTTTGTGACACATGAAACTTACTTGAAATTCAGATTTAAGTGTACATGAATATAATTTTATTGGAAACACACCCATGCCCATTCATTTATGTATG
The DNA here is from genome assembly GCF_965194825.1 of Balaenoptera physalus. Classification (NCBI taxonomy): domain Eukaryota; kingdom Metazoa; phylum Chordata; class Mammalia; order Artiodactyla; family Balaenopteridae; genus Balaenoptera; species Balaenoptera physalus. The sequence continues at coordinate 142,198,759 of NC_138890.1, read as the reverse complement.
GCTTTTGGCTGCTTTCGTGTAACAACTTCAGAGTTGAGTAGTTGCAATAGAAACCATGTGGCCTGCAAAGCTTAAAATGTTAACTATTTGGCCCCTTTTGGGAAAACTTTGTCAACCCTTGTTCCATATCCACTGAGAATTCGCTTTTGCTCAGTGATGTGCAGCAAGAAGGTGGGCATGTCTGGGGCAGGGGACACACATAAGGGAGTGGGGGGCAGGCCAGGGGAAGCATGAGGAGCTTTAGAAGACATGCTTGCCAGTGTCACCAGCTGTCTGCAGCTAAAGCTGCTCTTTGCTTTGCTCTAAAGAGTTGTATGCATATTTTTAATAAAAGGAACAAAGATCCCAGTAAAAGTTGGATAAATTAGGATACAGAAAAGGAAATAGCTGTCTCTGTACCATAGTCACGCATTTTTCTCTATCTCTGACTCTTACTCTCTGCCTCACTATCTTTTGTGGTTCCTCTTGAAATGAGAATTGTAAGAGGAGGAAGAGGAAGAGAGACAGAAAGAGAGAAAGAATTTTAGATGAAAGCAGAGGACTCAGGTAATTGAGTAGAGGACAAAGGAGCCATCAAAGTGAGAACGGTAGAGATAAAGATTATGGAGTAGTGAGAAGGGCCTTACAAAAAAGTTCTGAGCCATGGATGGTGCCATCCTCTATTCCTGCTACAAATTAAGCTTTCTAAGAGGAGGCCATAGAGACTTTATTAATTGACTGATTGACTGGAATAAAGATCAAGAAAATAAGGATGTAGAAAGAGGGTGGAAGTGAGACGTGGCATCAAAAATTAATTTTGCTAGCAGTTTTTTTTCTTAACTTGTTGCCATTGGACTCTAGATTCAAATAAAAGCTTGTACATGAACCTACTATATAGATGACATAAAGATGGACCAGCAGGGACTTAAGCTGGCCTGACCTCCAGCCACGCACACTCCTCTCCCTTCATCGGGGATTTCCACAGGGATTTCACGGCGCGTGCGCGCGTGTGCTCTCTCGCTCCCAAGAATAATCGCCACTTTCTCATTTGGGGGTGGGGGAGGGGTCATTCTGACGTTATGGGAGTCATTTTGAATCTAATTAACAGGAAGAGGGAGGACATGAACGTGCGTTTGCAGCCTTTGTCCACACTGGACTTGTATAACTGCCATAAAGTGGTTTGCAGTTTGGTAATCACACAGATAAATTCACAGCTCACACATTTTTAAACTATGTTGTAATTCTCCCATGAAACCCAAAAACACTAAGGAAAGGGTTAGCTTATGATGCATATGAAGCAGACGTAGGTTTGTTTCATTTGGTGTTGGGCAACTTTTTAGGGCATCAGACACCTAGAAGAAGAGGACCATTAATCCCTAATTTTAAAATAACAGCATTAGCAGCACAGGGACTACCACGCCCTGGAGTGAACAGGACTCTTTGTAACCTTAATCCATGGCAGATTTAGATTTACAAAGGCATTTGCCATTTGTGTTGAACAAGTCAGTGTGAACAATTAAGGATCAATTTGTTGACAAATGTGCCAAGATAACAACTGGTCTTCCTTTTAAGAGTTTTCCATCCTTTTTCATTCTGTGGCACACAGGTCAACTTGTTAGAAGACCAGAAGACATGGGGTTTTCTGCACCCTCCTTGCCATTTACTTGTTCAGACCACACAAACCAACCACATTAGAAAACACACACAAATGTGCCAAGAACTCCTGCCTCTCTCTCCATCACATTTGTAGCCACCTTTTCCTAATGGAGCATGGAATTCCATAACCTCAGGGAACATCGGGACTACTTCAAAACACTCCCAAATGTTCTAGAAAATGGATTTGGACCTCGCTTATTATTTTGCCTTGAGAAATGCATTACCAACATTTGTGCTCAAAGAGGTTGTTCTACTACCCTGAAACATTGCCTTGGAAATAAATGTACAGTGAGGAGCAGACAACTGAAGCCCTCTACCCCTCCAGCCTCACCTCTTCCCTGTGGTTAAAGGAAGCATTATACTTCCCATCAGCTCTACACCAAAATCAACAGGAAGAAAAACGTTAAGCACAGAATATGAATTATCTACTATTTACATAAAGAAGACTCTCCTAAGGGTCCCATTAACATTTAATGTATTTCAAAAGACAACCACATGACTTCCGGGTAGGCAAGTATCTAAATCAACAGATGTTCAAGTTAACATAGGGAATCACAGCCTCATGCTGAAAGTAGGACCTCTATAATTCAGCTCCAGTGTGAGCTAAAATCATGGAGTACACAGAAAGCTCTCCTAAATAATTCAGTCAGGATGATCATTAATGACTTGTAGGGCTTATGGTCTCTGAATAACAGTTCTTTGTGAAAGGCAGGAGTTGGAGGGAAATGTTATTACTCTTGCATAGGTGGTTAAACTTGAACAAAAATATAAGAAGTAATATCAGCATCAAATGACTGTTTTTCTTGTGCAGAAACTCTTATCAAAATCAAAATCTTACTTTGGAGCAGTAATAAATCTGCTCCTGATTTGCTCTGCCTGGAGTTTGAGCAGTTATCAGATGATTATGCCTCAAATAGATTTTCAGGGTTCCACTTCCCTGTACCAAACAGCAAAGGGATATTTCATGCTCCACTACTTAACTGAGCATCCTGTTCCTATATGAAAGCTTAAAAAGGTCAGAGAAATTTAGAAAGATTAAATGCATTATGACTCTGGAAATAAATTGTTAGGGCAGAGAAATGCTTGAAAACCTCATGACTCTTTTGCAGTAATGTCTAGTTTAGAGGTTGTATGGGGTAGGAGAGTTGTGTTTGAGGAGGAAGAGTTGAATGTGGAGGAAGGAAGAAAGCCATAATGTACAGAGTTAAATGATGGTGGGTTATTACTTGACAGTAAGTTTGAAATGGTTCCAAAGAATAGTAAATGAAAAGGCTAATGTGGGAAAGGTTTGACATTATTAGTGAACATGATGACTGATGGGAGGCTTCCTCCAGGAGGACCTAGACAATACACTGGCTTTAAAAGCAGACCTGAGTGTTGCACAGATGAAGGGAGCTCAAGCTTAAAGAGGGCTTTACAATTTTCAGTAATAACTAGGCAGAAAGACTCATAATCCACAGGACAATGGTATTTTTGTAGACTGTAGGAGGACAGCAACTCACAGTGCTGTAGCAAGGTAGAAAATGCAGAAAGAGGCTAAGCAAAGTGCAGAAGGCAACGAATTCAAATTCAAAGTAATCACAACTCCAGTAGCTGTATGTTGCTCTCTGGTAATGTCTCCAATAGTCAACTGATAGTCAAGTTTTTATGGAATATAAACCATAGACCCACTACAGAGCAAGGTGCTGTGAGACAAAAGCCCAAGGGTTTAAGGTCTAGCTCAGAACACAGAGCCATTTAATGAACCAAAATGTATATAATAATATATCAGATCATGCGTATGTGATACTAATAATTTGAAGTTCAGAATAAATATAATAAAGTGTCAATTATTGCTATAGACAGAAAATGGGCTGAGTTCACCAGGGAAGGCTTTAAGAGAAGTAATTTAGGAAAGATTTCTCAAGAATGGATGCAGTGGTTCAATACCCCCTCCTTTAATTTTGATTTTGAAACATAATGGTCTTCATTTCTGTTGCCCACATTGTAATAAAAGCCTAACCTAATGGTGTGACTCTAAGAATGGGAACTGCAGACAGAGGATAAGGATGTAAGCTTTGTGAGGCTGTGAGATAAATATTTCACTTGGATGCAATTTGCAATTTTTATGCATATAGCTTTCCTGAGAGTGTGATTGAAATTAGAAAATCTAGAAGAGAGAGGGAGAGGTCTATTCTCAGAGAACAAAAAAATTCTAAAATTCTTTTTGTACAGAAAGAATACTGCAGCTTCTTAACCCCTGAATGTCATACATTTTGAATATGTATGACAAAAAGATTAAACATTAATAATGTACAGTGAAAATTAATTTTATAAATGTATTTATTACCTCAAATTCTAGTTTTCTTAGTTTAACTGAAGTCATATTTAATAAAAAGAAAAAAATTTTAATGAAGAAAAATGGAGCACCTGATGGTAGTTTGCAAAAGATGGAAAGGAGATTATGATGATAACTTTGGTAATGTTCTAGAAATTATTTTTAATAGACTTGATTTTTTAAAGACTTTATTATTTTAGAACAGTTTTAAGTTCACACAAAATTGAGGAGAAGGTACAGAGATTTCCCATATGTCCTTGCCCTACACCTGCAGAGCCTCCCCACTATCAACATCCCCCACTGGAGCAGCACGTTTGTTACAATTGATGAACCTACATCGATACATCATAATTCCCCAAAGTCCATAGTTTACCTTAGGGTTGTCTTTTGGTGTCGCACAGTCTATGGATTTGGACAAATGTATAATGACACATATCTATCATTATAGTACCATACAGAGTATTTTCCTGCCCTAAAAATCCTCCGTGCTTCACCTATTCACCCTCCTCTCCTCCAACCCCTGATAACCACTGATCTTTTTACTGCCTCCATTGTTTTCCCTTTTCTAGGATGTCATATAGTTGGAAATCATACAGTATATAGCTTTATCAGATTGGCTTCTTTTACTTAATAATATGCGTTTAAGATTCTTCCATGTCTTTTTAGTACTTAATAGCTCATTTTTTTCAGTAGACTGTGGTGAGTAATAAAATACTGTCACCAGGCAAAATCCTGCAAAACCCACTTCAGGCAGAAAAAGAAAAAAAGATAGCCTTAATTACCAGAGCTCAGACACAGTCCAGCGTTAGCAATACAGAATGGATCTACAGTTGAGTCAGTCAGAAGCATCAGCTTTCAATGCAGTAAAAAGAGTCAAATAACAAGTCAAACAAGCTGGCTGATCCCAAGTCCACAGGTGAGGTGACAGACAACATGAAAGAGGAGTGAAGGAATAGAAATGGCAGGCAGATCCTAATACCCTCTCTGCTAGGAGACCTCACAACTTCTCTGTTGCTTTCATCACTACACCTTCAAGAGATGGCTTTCATAAGTTCTTCTGCTTTCATTCTGTCCACTGTTCAAATCTTATAATGCCACCTTATCTGTTCCTCTTGTACAATTATCCTGCAACAAAAGAATCACATTCAGGGCATTGGTGGCCGGAACAACTGGTAGAAGACTCCTGTTAAATCCAAGTCTTCCTTGCTCTCCTCTTGACTTTTACAGTAAATGTCCAAACAACTGTCAATACCTCCTATGTGGTTTGTAGAAGTCACGCATGGCTGTCCTTCCTATGGATCTGCCTATAGGTTAACGTATCTGTTCTCTTAAGTCATGACTTCTACTTATATCTCTCAGAGACAAGCTTTTCCTGTCTCATGGCCACCATCTTACATAGATCACTAGGGTAGAGGCCATTAATAACAGGAACTATTTTCTTATTTAAATTTTCATGACAAACATCTAACTGCCCAGAACATAGTAAGTTCTAGATGCCAAATACATGTTTCTTGACTGATTGAATGACGTTTTCTTCAGTTACTTTAGCTTTAAAGAAATCAGTTTTCAGTGACTTTCTTCTCCAGCTCCATTAACAGCCTTCGCACTGAAATAATTAGCTATTGCCTTGGGTCTTGGGAAGGAGAAACAACTTCCAGACCCTGGCTATTAATTTAGGAGGATTCATATTAGATACAGAATTAGTGTCATGCTTGATTCAGCCTTTCATGTCTTGAAACATGCCTCAGGCCACATCTGAATGCACCGAAATGCAGCAGGAATTCTAGAGCTGTGGTGAATCTTGGTCATGGCCATCAGCAGAGGAGAACACACAAAGTACATAATCTCATGCTAGACACTGTGAGGGTGAACAGAGCAGGAAGAAAGCCACGTGAAGCCCTTGAAATGTCTATACTCATAGGGATAAGCCAGACATGCAAACATATCGAAAGTTCGAGCAAGGTTTTGAGCTCCCCAAAAGTTTGATAATCAACTGATCTTACTTCTATAACTTAATAGGGACAACTATGCAAGTAATAAAGGACCAGTGTCTACAGTTGTCCCTACATTTTCCCCTAATATGTTCCCAATCCCTATTCACCTATCCACCTTAAATCATTTTAATTTGTACCATCACCCAACGCACACACATACATACACACTTGCCCCAATTGCCCAACTATATACTAATCTATCTTGACTAAAGTGTGAAAAAACTTATTTTCTTCTAATTTAGTCAAACTAATGTGAAAGTTTTTAAAAGAAAACTTTATGGGAAAAGAACTAAGAGAACACAAAACAAAACAAAGAGTGTAGAAACAGATGAATTTCACAGAAACATATGTATACGAGCCAAATTTAACTCAGTTTAGTACATTTAACAGGTTAGATTGGCTGGCCCCAATTTCCTTCACTTCATGAGGAGGGAATCCTTCCAGCACCGACCATATTTGCACATCAATAGTAATTTCCATGACTAGGCCTCACTCAGTGATGCAGGCACCCCCGTCAATGCTCCCTCCAGAAGATGATTTGCAATGGCTGCATGTCCTCCCATCAAAAACAAAACAAAAAAAAAACAAAACAAAAACACTGAAAACAAAACAAAAATAAAGTACACATTTTTGTAACTCCATTCACCACCAAACTTCTTGAAAAACAAAGCTAAACTCACTGCCTTCCCTCCATTTGACCCCCTGCCAGTCATCTTTATCCCACTGCACTTTGCCTCCTGCCTCTAGCACTTCTCTAGAGCTGTTCCCAGAAGGTCTGAAGCAACCTCCTGATTGCCAAACCCAATTCCCAGTTCTCTAGACTTGTTGTTTGACCCTGTTGGCCAACTCTTCATTCTTGGACCTCTTTTCCCTCGGTTTCTGTAATCCTTCTGGTTAAAATCCTACCAGATAATGTTTGTGTTTGTTAGTTTCAAAATTGACTTGAAATGGCTGATAAATAATATGAGTTTCTATTACATGCTCTCTTTCTACCACTCTGGCCATTCTCTTTGTTTCTTTCTCTGTCTCTCTTTCTGCCTGTCTCTCTCCCTGGTAGTAACTTTGTGTTTACCTATTTCTTAGATGTAGTTATTTATTCTGCCTTTATCTGCATCAGTTCCCCACTTCTCCCACAAAATTTCTTCTACTTCTATAGCTCCAACTGTCACTTAATGAGCAGAAGCCTTCTTAACTGACCTCATAAACTCTTTATTCTTGCTCCTGTTTCCCACTGTCTGCTGTCTACTGCTACATTCCCTGGTGGGCTTTACCCTTGGCCTGGAGGGGTAAATGGAGAGGGCAGTCTACACACCCCTTTTGCAGCCACAGGTCTTTGCATTTTAAAAGTTTACTGACTCTTTAATGCATACTTTGAATTATACCACTTTTATCTCCTCAGTCAGTATTCATCAGTCCTTCCTATAAACCATCCTGACCCTGCATTACCCTTGTCTTGTAAGATCTCTCATAGTATGTCATGCAAATTACTAGATTATAAACTCTCTGAGGATGGAAATCAATCTTGAGTACTTGTATTTGCTTAGTACAGTGCCTTGCATTAATTCATTCACAGGTTCACTTATTTTTAACAAGGAGTATTCATTGACCACCTATTCATGCTAGACACATTTTGGGCATTGGAAGTACAGTGGTGGGTAAGGCAGATACAGTCCCTACCCTCAAGAGACTAGTTCAAGAAAACAGCCATATAAAGGAAACAGGCTAATTGCAGAGAGTAGCAAGTACTATGAAGAAAAGAACGTAATGAGATAGAGACTGCTGGGGCTAACTTTATACATGAAATTCAGGAAGGCTTTCTGACATCTGAGCTGAGATCTAAATAAGAACAAGCAAGCCACACACACACACACACACAAATCCTGAGAAATAACATTCCAGATAAAGGGAATAACAAGATTAGAACAGAGAGGTAAGGAGGAGGGAGATTGTGTAGGACTGTGTAGTCCTTGAAAAGGATTTTGGATTTATTTTTAATTCAGTGGGAAAATATGAGGGTATTAATCAGAAAAGTGATGTGAATTCCAGTTTTAAAGTTCAGATTTATTTTTAATAAAAGGGGAAAATATAGGAGGATACAAATCAGAGAAGTGATGTGATCTGAATTCCAGTTCTGGTTACTATGTGAGGAGCAAACTGAAGAGTGGACATAGGAGATTAGGTAAGAGGTGACGCAGGAGCCCAGGTGAGGAACAATGGTGACTTGTATTAGTTTGGGACTTAGGAGATGGTGGAAATGGTTATATTTGTGATAGATTTTAGAGTTTGCTCTAACAGGATTTGAGTTAAACAAGATGGGGACTGAGAGAGTTATCACACAGTAGTTACTTAATAAAGGTTTGTTGATTGCCTCACGGCTGATGACTTCAGGTACTTCCAAGGTAAGTGATCTTCTAAGATCCTACAAGTATGGTTTAACAATACAAAAAAAAAAAAAGTTAGCCAGAACTATATATATAATTCCTACCAAGGGAAGAAGTGGTATTTCAATTCCAGCCTAAGTCCAAATGCCACAACCCCTACCCCCATTCGCACCACATATTTCTATATTTCTCAGGAAAATAATTAAGCATTTTTAAGTGGATTTAAAGGAAATGTAGAATGAAATCTGTGAATATGTATATGTAGAGCTATCTGCCTTTGTCTTTGGGCAGGTCTTTTTATGTTTCTAAGCACACAAAAGACCTCAGACTCTTTAAATGAATTGACAGTTTAACCTGAATCATTTAAAGGATCATTTGAAGATGATAAGAAGAAACTTTGCTTTGACCAGCTCATAAATGCACTTTTAGTAGTTCATTAAAGTTGTGAGAGTTTTCTCTACAAATGAACAATTTTTATATAAGTTATTTTAAGAATCTCCTAAATGGCTCCCAGCATGTCTGTTGTCGCAAGAATAAAATAAAAATGCTTAGAGGGAAAATTTTAGCGACTTCAAAAAACACTTAAATAAGAGTTCAATTTGTAGTAGTTTTCAAAGCTCACCAGGCCTACAAATATGCTTCTGGCCAAGTTTGCACTGACACTTCCTGCAGAACTAAGCATGCCTCTGCTCTCTTAGGCACCTTCAATTCCAATGATGTATATATGTATCTAAGTATGTATGTATGTATCTGTCTAATTGACTTTATGGAGTTTTTTAAAAAACAATTTTAGATTTACAAAAGAATTGCAAAATTTTACAGAATTTCTATATACCATTCCCCCAGTTTTCTCTAATGTTTACATTTTACATAACCATAGAATATTTATGAAAACTAAGGAATTAATCTTGGTATGATTAATTAATAAACAGAGCTAATTCAGATTTTACCAGTTTTTTTTTTTTCATTGACTCTCCTTTGTCTATACCGTGGGATCCTAAATTATACTTAAATCAGCAAAACTCCAGCCCCACAGGCCAAATCTGGCCCGCTTTCTGGTTTTGTAAATAAAGTTTTTATTGGAATACAGCCATGATCATTTATTTCCTTATTATCGCTGTCTACTTTGACACTAAAATGGTGGTGATGAATAGATGTAACAAAGACTATATGGCCTACAAAGCCTAAAATATTTACTATCTGTGTCTTTACAAAAAAGTTTGCCCACCCCTGATTTAGATGTAATGTCTCTTGGTCTCCTCCAATCTATGACAGTTCCTTAGTCTTCTCTTATGTTGCATGACCTTGACACCTTTGAAGAGTACTGGTCAATTCTTTTGAAGAATATTCCTCAACTTGGGTTTGTCTAATGTTTCTTATAATTACCTTGAGGCTATGTATAATTGGGAAGGCTACCATAGGGGTGGTGTGCCCTTCTCAGGGTTTCATATCAGGGATCATGATAGCTATTAATACTGGGGATGTTAACCTCGATCATCTGGCTAAGGTGGTAACTTACAACATAGTAATTTTCCTTTGTAATTACTAAATATTTTGAAAGAGATATTTTGAGATTATACAAAAAACCTGGGTTTTTTTTTTTTACTTAATAAGAATTTTATTTTGATCTCATTTTATAGGTTGAAGAATGCCTCATCTGATAGAAAACAAATGGTTAAAAGTGAAACACACTTGGATATTACTGCTGATCTCAGAAAGAAACTCCATGGGGCTAAGAAAGAAAAATTAGAAATAACAACTAAGCACAATGCAGAGGTAGAATTTATTCTCTTCTCAAATAATGTTTAAAGTAGGGTTTGATTATTTTAGATTCATTTCATATTAGAAAATCCTTGTTTTAACATTTATCGCTATAACATTCTTGTGTTTAAAAAGGGAATTATAATAAAACAGATGGTTTTTAAAATACAGTGGAATTGTATAGGAGTATTAAATTAGAAATTTAATCAACTATTATGCTTTTTGGTATGTTGTCTTAATTTTATTTTAATTAGTGTTATACTTGATCAGAAGTGTTAATTGATGAATGCATTTGGTGACTAAGGGATTTGTAAATTAGACATTTTGGACAAAAATCCTATTTTGATTAAACTTTAGCCAATAGACTTAAGCAAGCATAATGGACTTGCCGACAGCAATTCTTAGTATGATATTCTAATGGTGATTTTTTTATTTCCTTCATTCCTTTTACATATATTGATTGTACTTCTTCTGTAAGGAAGAGTTGTCACTTCTAGGTCATTTATATATATATATATATATATATATATATATATATATATATATATATATATATATATATATTAGTATGAACTCATGGATATTTATTTTATTTTATTTATTTTATTCTTTGGGTTATAATTTTTTTTTTACTCAAGCTGTTCTAAATTTGGCCATTGGGAACTTTTTTAGAATTCTAAAACTGTGCCATTTTGATATGCCGCAATTCTTTTGCGTGTGTGTGTGTGTGTGTGTGCGCGCTTCCTTTATTTCAGACACCACAAGATGCTCAAGCTAATCTTGTGTTTCTCCTGACTCAGTCCTGAACTAAACCAGTTTTCCAAGGAGTTCTGGTTGCTTTTATTGGAGAATGACAGTTAGAAAATAAGTTCTGGGTGTTAGCTGTGCTCATTGCTACTGGGATATCACTATTCTAGCCACTCTCAGTGGATAAAGCTAGTATATTAACTCATTTATTTATTTACTTATTTATCTGTATACATATTTTAAAACAAACATGAGTCCATTTTGATGCCTCTGACACCAATCCACCTGTATAGGGTTTATTCTACTTTCTTCCTCTCCTGATTTGTAACTTCTTTCTCTGAAAGTGAGAAACCTGGCTCTTATTATCTATAACATATACACTTAATTATCAGCTGTAGTATAAAAAAAAAGTAGTTTCAGAATTCCCACCCATATCCTTGTGAGAAATAAATTTTCCACCTATAGTGAAATGTTTGTATACACTTATCTTTAGACTTACAGTGTTCAGTCAAAACACTGTTCCCCAAAATTATTTCAGTCAGCTCCTTTCCTTCCATCTCTTTCTTTTGGTTTTGTGACTTATCTGTTGTATTTTGTTGGTTAGAAGCAAGTCACAGGGCTTCCCTGGTGGCGCAGTGGTTGGGAATCTGCCTGCCAGTGCAGGGGACATGGGTTCAAGCCCTGGTCCGGGAAGATTCCACATGCCCCAGAGCAACTAAGCCTGGGTGCCACAACTACTGAGCCTGTGCTCTAGAGCCTGTGAGCCACAACTATGGAGCCCATGAGCCACAACTACTGCAGCCTGCACACCTAGAGCCCTGCTCCACAACAAGAGAAGCCAGGACAATGAGAAGCCCACGCACTGCAACGAAGAGTAGCCCCTGCTCGCCTCAACTAGAGAAAGCGCACGCACAGCAATAAAGACCCAACACAGCCAAATATAAAAACAAATAAATAAATTAATTAAAAAAAGAAAAAAAAAAAAGAAGCAAGTCACAGTTCCCACCCTCCAGGGAATAAGACGCCCAAGGACAGAGTGTTTCTTGTGGATTCCTCTAGTTTCCATCCAAACACTTAGAACTAATAGCTCCACAGATTTTATTATTAGGTCATGCTTGTGTTTCATTGGTTAATCTTTTTTTTAGAAATTTATTCAGCTTGATAATAGAAAATCAAAATGACTGCACTGTAGCACGGACATCCAGTCATTTCAACTCTTTTGACAACTGAGGCATTTCCCTAGACAGTTGCCTTGACTCAGCTAAAACTGACTCAGGCACTTCCATGCAGACAAAGCCCAGGAGGCCATAAGTGTCCTCCTAGAGCAGAAAAACTCTGCTTAGGTCTTTCCTTTAATATCAGTTCCTTCTCAGGTCAAACCGAGAGAAAATAGAAGGCAGGTGTTCTAAGAACAATGGTCTGATTTTTATGCAGCTTACATTTTTTTCCTGGGCCACATTTGCTTCACTTAGGTATTGGATACATGAACTAAAACTAATTTTTTGTAGTCATAATATATAAGCTAGGACCATGATGAAGTTGAATATGCATACTTTCCACATTATACTTTAGGATACATGTGGCTGTCCCTAAATTTGTTTGTCTCTCCCAGTCCTTATGGGAAAACATATGCAAAGCATTTGGGGATTATTGCCAAGTAGAATTAGGACCCTGCTTGAATGAAATGAAGAACAAATCCCCTTAGAGAAGGCAATAGGCTCACCATGAACCGAGCAAACCAAGGAATCATGCCTTGCCTTGGGGTGGAACAGAAGAGGGAGGAGGTTTATTTGCCCATTAAACCTGAAGTAGGTTAAAATGATTTAGGGGAAGCTATTGAACATCAAGTCTGCCATTAGATAAAAAGCGTCACTGCTACAATTTGCTGCATAGAGACCTTGTAAGCGTAACTCTGAGAGGTCCACTCACTCACTGATCTCACACCAGGCCCGTGACCAACTCTGGGTTCAGCCCTGCACTTTGAAGGGTATGAAAGAAATGTAAGAGAAGACCCTGCCATCAAAGGATTTTGGAGACTCACCATCTACTTTCTTCATGGTCTGCCACCATATGGTGATAAGGAATAACGTTGATTAGAAGGCACAGCCTCTGTGAAAGACCAGCAGGGTTAACTGTAAGTAGAGTCTGAATCTTTGCATATCTTTAAAGTGGAATATACGTGGAAATTAAGGTAAGTCAGTGCTGCTTAGGACAGTCAAGATGGCTGAGGCAAAGGAAGAAAAGAAATACAGACAGACCCTTCGACTGCTGACAGTTTTTGAAGGTATATGAACCAAACAGCACATGAACCAAAAGAGCCCTAATGTTCTACTTTCAAGTAGGAGCAAATCTGGCACTGAAGTTGAGGCAAGCGAAAATTTCCTAAGATCAAACAGCTGAAAAAGTGGCACTGGAACGAGAGGCACTCTTTGAGTGTTTTTTAATGTATTTTCAGCTGTTTGAATTCTCGATTGGAATGAAAGACACAAGAGTGAAAAATCTTAGAGCTGCAAAAATGCTAAAAGGAGAAAGGAATAACCGACTGCTACCATCTTCGTCCTTAGCATTGCTCACATGGACTCCTACAAGAGCCAACTACCTGTACTGTCCATTTTCACTTTTGCAACAATTCACCCTTCATACAGCCTTCAAAACAGTCCTTTAAAAACGTACATTTCTCTCTGCTAACAAACTTTCAAATAGCTTTCCATTACACTTTAATGGCTTGTCTTCTTCATCTTCATCTAATTCCATGGCTGTCCTTTCTCACTATGCTCCAGTCACACTGGACTTTTTTATTCATTCCCAGAACACCAAAAGCTTTTTGCTTTACAATTCCTTCTGTGTGTACCGTTCTCTCTTCAGCTCTTCATACGTGCTCATCTTTTAGCTTAAGTGTTATTTCCAGAGGGAAGGTTTCCTTGCCCAGACTCTAAGTAGCCTCCTCAGGGTACTCTGTACCATAACACCCCATTTATTGACTCACAGAAAATATTCCAAATTGTAATTATTTAATTTACACATTTTTATATTACATTGTTATCTTTCTCCTCCATTAACCAATGGAGAGGTGCTGCCCAACAGAAGCTGTGATATTTGGTAGAGGAATGCAGCCTCTGTCCCCGCTGAGGCCTGGTAGAAAGGGAACAGGTTGAGTAAATACACCACCACCATCCCCCCACTCCTCATTCCTTCTGATCTTTTACTGGTTCCTTTTGACAGCCAGACCAGGGAGCAAGAGAAACTGGACAATGCAGTTTATAGAGGTTGGCTTTCTGAGACACATAGTAGGACAGAGAAAGGCTGAGAGACAAATGGAGCTGAGGGGCAAATGGAGACTACCCAGCACATAGATTGAAAATAGAACAAAGTGAGTTTAATGGGAATTCAAGAAGAAAAGTATAGAGCATACTGTGCAAAGTCTGTGATCAAAGAAACAACAGGAAAATAAAATATTTCCTGAACTGAAGAAAGATTTGAGTCTACAGATCAAAATACTCATCAAAGAACAGAAATGCAACGGCTTTAAAAAATGTGCTATCCAGATACCATCCCTTAAAACATTACTTAAAAATATGCTAGAGCTATCCAAGAGATGAAACTAAATAAAAAACTCAAGAATGAGGAAAATAAATGAACTGTGGGTAAACATTAAAATTCACAAGCCAGAGACTTTAAAAATATCAATAAGTCACTTTTAAATGTTCAAAAATTCCAATGCAAATATTAAAAATAAACTTGTAAAACATAAGAATCTTATCAAATAGATTCTCAATTTGAATAATAGATGATGTCAATAAAACTGAGAAATTGAGAGAGGAAGAAAAGAGGAAAATTATTTTATAAATGTGCCAATGGAAACCATTGCATTCTTACTATTCATAATCACAGAAAAATAGATCTAATTTTTCTAATAAAAATAATTCCAAAGAGTGTATCTTAGAAATCAATTGAATAAAAAGAAAAAACAAAACATAATCAAATACCAGAGTAAAAAATAACCTCTAAGAAGCATTAATGCAGAAAGACATACATAATCCTAAGCAAAACTGGGTTGACACTCTCTATTGAAAAACAAAGACTAAGTGATTTGTCAGATTCCATCTTATGGTCTTTGAAAAGAAAGGCTTAAAAGTGTAATGTAAAGATTTAAATTAAAAAGATATCTTTAGGTAAGTGTAAAAAAATAAGCAAAAAACAGCGACCATTTTATTATAAGAAACAACCTAGAATTCAAACCTAAAAGGACTGGATTAAGTGGAGAAAGGTCAACACTTTATATTGATTCAAGGTATCCCAAAGAAGAGATTATAATCATGAAACTTTGTGGAGCAAATGTCAGTTCATTGAAATATACAAAGAAGTGATTGGAAAAGAGAAGTCCTTGAAAAAATACTTTAGTGGGAGGCTTAAGCAGACCACTTTGAAATACAAAGAAAAAATGACATAGCTGATTTAAACAATATAAGTACTAAAGATGTTCTATAAATTAGATTAAATGCTGTAATTTGAGAATACATGTTAGAGTAAACATTATTTCCTAGTCAAAAAAAATTGACAATGTTAATACTAGTTAGCTAATATGAGTTTAGCTCCGTTTCAGGCCAGCCACCATGCCAAGGGTTTTTTGGTATCTATCATCTCATTTAATCCCCACAATAATACAATGAGATAGACATTATTAAACCTATTTAGGGAGGCAGGAACTGAAGCTTAAAGAATTTATCTAATCTGTGCCCCCAAAATCACTATTGTAGTGGGAAAAACAGAATTCTAACTCCAGCGTGTGTGAC
Organism: Balaenoptera physalus; assembly: GCF_965194825.1. Lineage (NCBI taxonomy): Eukaryota > Metazoa > Chordata > Mammalia > Artiodactyla > Balaenopteridae > Balaenoptera > Balaenoptera physalus. Next base: position 142,183,131 of record NC_138890.1, on the reverse strand, counting down.
TCAGAGCTTCCTCCTAACCACTTTAATATACTGTCTCCCAGAATATTTCATTCTAATTAGAAGAAGCTGATCAGGGCTCTCTGAGCACAATGCAATAAAATTAGAAATTAAACTTCAATAAAAGATAGTTCTAAAAGCTCTCTTAATTAATCTTTGTTTGGGTCAAAAAGAAGCCCAGAACAAGCTAATGACTCTGAAAACACTACATTAAAATAGTATATGAGAAGTCCCCAATAAATTTATAGCCTTAAATTATTTTATTCTTAAAAACAAGAGAAAAAAATAAATGAATTATGCACTTAATTCCAGAATTTAGGAGGAGGAGGAGAAGCAGAAGGGGAGTGAAAAAAACATACCTAAGGACAGAAATTAATTAATTAGAAAATAGTTTTTTAAAGTGAGAGATAATTGATATGAAAATACAAGTGCTGCATACACACACACACAATGAAACAAAATTTTCAGGAAACTAAGTTTAAACTTACTGTGCGATACACTCTGATGTGTCCAGTTTCTTTAACAGCTTTGTTGAGGTATAATCGATAAATAATAAACTACGCATATTTAAAGTATACAGTTTAATAAGTTTTGAAATATGTGTACACTTGTGGAGCCATCAACACAATCAAGATAATGAAAATATCCAATATCATCAAAAGTTTTCTCATGTCCTTTTGTTATCCCTTCCTCTCACTGGTCATCCTTCCCCCCATCCACAGAAAACCACTGATATGCTTTCTGCCACAATAGATTAGTTTTCATTTTCTAAATTTTTCTAAACATGGAATCATGAAGTATGCACTTTTTGGCCTGGCTTCTTTCACTGCTTATGTAATCATTCTGAGAGTTATCTATGTTGTTGTAAGTGTCAGTAGTTCAGTCTTTTTGTTGTTAATATTCCACTGTATGGATATACCACAATTTGTGTATTCATTAACATGCTGGTATGGATTTGGGCTGTTTCCAGTTTGAGTCAATTACAAATAATGGATGACAGCTGGGAGGGGTATTGGAATCAAGAACAGTTTTTCTCCTTAATATACTAATTGTGACTATATGTCAGGAATGAGTCAGGAGAGAGCAAAAATTAATAGCAGGAGAGAAGGGAGACAGCAATGTCCTGAGTGAGACGACATGGAATCTTGTGCACAAGAAGGGAGTCTGGCTTTAGTAGGAGTGGAAAATTGATTGATCATGGCAGGTGTACGTGGACAGATGCTGGAAGGTGGGTAGGTGTGGTGACAGTGGTGGTGGAGGGTGGGTCTGTGGTAGCTTTCCTCTGGTTACTTCAATTTTCTTGGTGAACTAAGAAGCAAGGTCACAGGTAAAAGAGAGGATGGAGAAGAGGAGTTGGAGGTTTGAGAGGAGATGAGAGATATGAAATAATCATCTGAAATTGTATGCCCTGGTATATAATTAGTAAGTCATTCTGAATGGGCTCAGACGGGTAGGATAGTAGCAGTAGCAGAAAATTAAACAGCTACAAACTTAAGCATTATTCACCCAGAAAAATACGGGCATGCCTGAACTCATTGCTCACAAAACTCAAATCCTGCCAGTTCTCCTCTATGACTTAACATCAAGACACTGAGTTACACCTGTTCTCTGTGCTTCCCTTTCATTACAACACTTCACTTTGGGGTTGAGAAGTGTTGAGCCAATTTCCTTTTAGCCGCTTGCCATTTTGCTATTAGTTACTGTTTAACAAGAGCCATATCAGTCATGCGGCACCTCCAGGGACGGGGTGGATATGTGTGTTTCTGGCAAGATAGGAGCTTGTTTCTTCTGTTTCCTTTTAATTCTTTGTTTCAACCAGGGGGAAAAAAAAAAACCCCCGAAAACCTAGGTTTCTCTGCTTCATTTTGGTGATGGTGTATCAAAAGGAGACCATCCACATAAACTGAGATATCTCAGTTTTGTTTCATAGGCACATTTGCCAAATTAAAATCTGGGTTACTTCCCCTCATGGGTAAAAGAAAAGAAAATGATATTTTCAGGTCTGGCTTAGTGCATCCATAACAAGAAGGAGCAATGTTCTTAAAGAACATGAAAGCACCTCTATTCCAGCTGCCACTGTAGAGAAAATAAGAAGGAAAGACTGAGCTTTACAGAATTCATTTTGATCATTCAACATGTTTTCAATATGATGCTAAATTTGATTTTTAAAGAAATAATAAACATGCAATGGCAGGTCCATTGGGCAAAATTTTGGCTTGAACTTGAAGTGCATGTTAAGACAGGAATAACAGATGGGGAGAGAACACACGAGAAGAGAAATTTTATAAACTAAATCCTGGGCTCAGTGTTTTTGGGAACTCTCAGTGCTTTGACTATTTAAATATTAACTTCACTTTTCAATGTCCTATTTTTTGTCTGATAATAACAAGTGGGGGATGAGCAAGTTATTCAACAACATTCTATTATAGTCCAAAATGCCAGAAAATCCATTCAAGGCCTCCTGTAGTATACAACTATAGGAGTAAATGAATAAAACTGAAGGGACCTCTGAGGAGGAAATTGTATGATTGTATCGTAGTGCCACCTGGCCCATACAACAATACTCTGCTCACATGGCATCAATTTGCTAATGCAAACATGAAATTGTGTATTTTACATGGAAATTGTATATTTTCAACCTCAGGATAGGTATGAGATGCTGCACATAGGAGCACATAGGAGACTTTCCATTTGGATGATTCACTGAGTTTTGAATACTTTTGAAGTGACCATTTCTAGATCCAAATGCCTTTATCTCAGATATTATCATTGTTATAGATTGCTAGCATTATCAGACTAGAAACTTTAGGATGAGTGCAGCGGAGGAAATCAGAGACCTATCACCCAAATACTATTACTTGAATTAGAACTTATAATAAGGAACACTAATTTAAAGTTTGTAGGATATAAGCCTTTTTTTAAAGCTTTGGGTGAATTCAGTTGCATTTTTATATATAGTTTACAGCTATCAATTTGTTTTAAATTATGATGTCTTGGTTTTGAGATTTAATCATGGTTTTAAACTTAGATATACTCCCCAACAGGAGCACAGGACACCCATTCATCAAAGCTATAAACGACAATTTTCTTTTGTTGCCATATGTACTCTATTTTAAGGTAGAGGGAGTAATAGACATTTAAGAACGTTTCAGAAGACTTGGCATACCCGATCAGCATGTGCAGAGGCTTGCACCCTACACTGCATATAATTTTTTTCAGACTGTGTTTTGGTAGGAGCTTATCCAGATTAGCTATAGAGTAAAAGAATGTTACAGCAGGAAGGAACCCCAGAGAGGGTCTAGGGCTCGAGGCCAACTCACCCTGCTTGTTTTATAAATTCTCCAGGAGAAGTTAAAAGACTTGCCCAATGTTACATTAATGTGTAGCATGACCTCCATCTTCTATTATGTAGGACATTTAGGAAAGATGTACCATGTGTACGTAAAAGTGCAGACATGGGGTCAGACTAACGCACATTAAAATCCCTGCTAAACTGTTAGCTAGCTGTGTAACCTTGAGCAAATTACTCATCCTTTCTAAAACCCAGCTTCTGTATCTTAAATTAGAGATGATAAATAACATAACACATAGGGTTGTAATGTGAATTATGTGAGGTAATCAATTTAATAGGTCATTGCACATAGAAAATAATAACACAGGAAATATATAAATCCACTATGCTCAAATTCCTGATGGTATTGTAATACATAGTGAAAACAATCTGCTCTAAAGGGCTTAAAAATTAAATTTGACTGGAGTTTTATCAAGAAATTCTTCATACTATTTAAATTATATTCATGAATCTCACTAGTTGCACAGGGTATTATAATGAACCCAGGGCACTTATGCACCCAAAGTGCCTGTGTAAAACCAAGACACTTTGAAGGAGGTCTGGGTAAGTGAGAAAGTGGATGATCTTACTTACCCATCTGCAGGGAAAATGAACATATTACAGATACATACATACATGGCTGAAAAATGTAAGTAAACTCGTCCTCTTCATTTATCCTTTTTCATTAATTGAATCTGAATCTGATCATATTAAAATCAGATTTTGACATCCTCAAGGAATAAGTTATCATTTTAAGCAGAGACAAATGTGAGAAAAATTCTATATGATACTCTTATTCTTTAGAATCTGATGGATCCAGTGGGTTGATCTGCATGTAAGAACTCTGGACCTGATCATCAAACATATTTTTACAAAGTATAGCCAGTGAGATGCCAATCAACAGTGATGGCCAACTGGCATCAAAGTAACTCTTTTTGGCTGAAAAACAAATTGTACTTGGGTCAGAGAGAAAGCCAAGTCCGTGAAGTTTCTCTCACAGCATTGTAAACAGTAATAGCTCCACTGTTCAGATAAGGGGCATCTTGCTCAAGGCCTCCTTGTAAGTAAGTAATCTAAAACACATTCAGACAGCAATGACTCTTGTTGGAACAAGATTTTAAGCAGTGCCTAAAAGTTCTTTAAAAATATACTTAAAAGTTAAAGGGCTTCCCTGGTGGCGCAGTGGTTGAGAATCTGCCTGCTAATGCAGGGAACACGGGTTCGAGCCCTGGTCTGGGAGGATCCCACATGCCGCGGAGCGGCTGGGCCCGTGAGCTACAATTACTGAGCCTGCGTGTCTGGAGCCTCTGCTCCGCAACAAGAGAGGCCGCGATAGTGAGAGGCCCGCGCACAGCGATGAAGAGTGACCCCCACTTGCCACAACTAGTGAAAGCCCTCGCACAGAAACGAAGACCCAACATAGCCATAAATTAAAAATAAATAAATAAATAAAAATTTAAAAAAAAAAAATAAAAGTTTAAAAAAAAAAAAAAAAAAAAGTTAAAAGAACTTTTATCTCTATTGCAAATTGGGAGTCCACTTAATTCAAATGCTGTATCATCTCAAGTTATCTAAGAAGCTGAAGGCAAGATGGAATTAGATAGTTGAAGGATTTTTTGGAGGAGACACCTGTGAAAGATGTAGGGGAGAGGGAGCAGAATAGGCAAGGAAAGCATCAGACTGTGATGAAGGTCTAGCACCTGTGTAAAGAGAGAAGGAAGGAAGGATGATGATGTATTGAATAGGAAGAGCTTCAGACTATACTACAGCTCTGACACTGAGTCAATCAGGTCGATGGGGAGCCACAAAGTAGAGACTGCCCTTTAGAAGAGTCTGGTGTTGGGCAGAAATGGCCCAGCCCTAGTAGCCAGTCACTGGCTGGGTGAAACCTGAAGAAAGTGCAGCCTTGGCATGAACATTGTGGCGGATCCAAAGGTTGGGCTTCTGGAGGTTGTCTGCCAACCCCAGTACTTGCACAAGTTCTCTGGAAGGGAGATCTGAGCATTTCCATGACTGCCACAGATGCCTTCCTAAAATAATATCCACAAGGGTTCTCCAACTGGGTTCCTTAAAAAGACAGGAGGGTTAGATAAAAATGATTGAAACAAGAATTATATTCATTTTACTATATATGACATTATATAGAATGAAATATAGATAATAGCTGGGGTTCAGGTATTAACTTCCATTAACTTCCAGTTTCTGTACATAAGCATTGGTAAAACCTTTGGCCTTGCATGGCTTATGCAATTGCTTCTGTGGTAAGTTCAGGTTTCCTTCTTAGCTATTTTATGGCTCAGGTTTCTTTTATCTGAGTTTCATGCAATTCTAGGTTGAAATGGCTTTTGCATCAAATAATTGACCATACTACCAGTATACTAGAAAATTATCAGTGTCAACTGTTATTTCATTAATTCTGACTTTGTGCACTTTCAATAGCTTAATGACTCTTCTTTATTTCAAAAAAACCTAAAAAGTGTTTTTCCTTCTTCGACAGTCATTGTTATGTGAGAATGATGATTTCACATATAAGATCCTTCACAGCGAGAGGAGATTGGTTCAAGATGGTGGAGTAGAAGGACGTGCTCTCACTCCCTCTCGCAAGAGCACTGGAATCACAACTGACTGCTGAACAATCATCGACAGGAAGACACTGGAACTCACCAAAAAAGATACCCCACATCCAAAGACAAAGGAGAAGCCACAATGAGATGGTAGGTGGGGTGCAATCACAATAAAATCAAATCCCATAACTGCTGGGTGGGTGACTCACAAACTGGAGAACACTTATACCACAGAAGTCCACCCACTGGAGTGAAGGTTCTGAGCCCCTCGTCAGGCTTCCCAACCTGGGGGTCCAGCAATGGGAGGAGGAATTCCTAGAGAATCAGACTTTGAAGGCTAGCAGGATTTGATTACAGGACTTTGACAGGACTGGGGGAAACAGAGACTCCACTCTTGGAGGACACACACAAAGTAGTGTGTGCATCAGGACCCAGGGGAAGGAGCAGTGACCCCATAGGAGACTGAACCAGACCTACCTGCTAGTGTTGGAGTGTCTCCTGCAGAAGTGGGGATGGATGTGGCTCACTGTGAGGACAAGGACACTGGCAGCAGAAGTTCTGGGAAGTACTCCTTGGCGTGATACCTCCCAGAGTCCGCCATTAGCCCCACCAAAGATCCCGGGTAGGCTTCAGTGTTGGGTCGCCTCAGGCCAAACAACCACCACGGAGGGAACTCAGCCACACCCATCTGCAGACAAGCAGATTAAAGTTTTACTCAGCTCTGCCCACCAGAGCAAAAGCCAGGTCTACCCACCACTAGTCCCTCCCATCAGGAAACTTGCACAAGCCTCTTAGATAGCCTAATCCAACAGAGGGCAGACAGCAGAAGCAAGAAGAACTACAATCATGCAGCCTGTGGAACAAAAACCATATTCACAGAAACATAGACAAGATGAAAAGGTAGAGGACTATGTACCAGATGAAGGAACAAGATAAAACCCCAGAAAAACAACTAAACGAAGTGGCGATAGGCAACCTTCCAGAAAAAGAATTCAGAATAATGATAGTGAAGATGATCTTGGACCTCGGAAAATGAATGGAGGCAAAGATCGAGAAGGTGCAAGAAATGTTTAACAAAGACCTAGAAAAATTAAAGAACAAACAAGCAGAGATGAACAATGCAATAACTGAAATTAAAAATACACTAGAAGGAATCAATAGCAGAATAACTGAGGCAGAAGAAGGGATACGTGACCTGGAAGACAGAATGGTGGAATTCACTGCTCTGGAACAGAACAAAGAAAAAAGAATGAAAAGAAATGAAGACATACTAAGAGACCTCTGGAACAATATTAAACACAACAACATTCGCATTATAGGGATCCCAGAAGGAGAAGAGAGAGAGAAAGGACCCGAGAAGATATTTGAAACAATTATAGTCGAAAAATTCCCTAACGTGGGAAAGGAAATAGCCATCCAAGTCCAGGAAGTGCAGAGAATCCCATACAGGATAAACCCAAGGAGAAATATGCCGAGACACATAGTAATCAAATTGACAAAAATTAAAGACAAAGAAAAATTATTGAAAGCAGCAAGGGAAAAATGACGAATAACATACAAAGGAACTCCCATAAGGTTAATAGCTGATTTCTCAGCAGAAAGTCTACAAGCCAGAAGGGAGTGGCATGATATATTTAAAGTGATAAAAGGGAAGAACCTACAACCAAGATTACTCTACCCAGCAAGGATCTAATTCAGATTCGATGGAGAAATCAAAAGCTTTACAGACAAGCAAAAGCTGAGAGAATTCAGCATCACCATACCAGCTCTACAACAAATGCTAAAGGAGCTTCTCTAAGTGAGAAACACAAGAGAAGAAAAGGACCTACAAAAAGAAACCCAAAACAATTAAGAAAATGGTCATAGGAACATATATATCGATAATTACCTTAAACATGAATGGATCAAATGCTCCAACCAAAAGACACAGGCTCACTGAATGGATACAAAAACAAGACCCATATATATGCTGTCTACAAGAGACCCACTTCAGACCTAGGGACACATACAGAATGAAAGTGAGGGGATGGAAAAAGATATTCCATGCAAATGGAAATCAAAAGAAAGCTGGAGTAGCAATACTCATATCAGATAAAATAGACTTTAAAATAAAGAATGTTACAAGAGACAAGGAAGGTCACTACATAATGATCAAGGGATCAATCCAAGAAGAAAATATAACAATTATAAATATACATGCACCCAACATAGGAGCACCTCAATACATAAGACAACTGCTAACAGCTATAAAAGAGGAAATCAGGCTTCCCTGGTGGCACAATGGTTGAGAATCTGCCTGCCAATGCAGGGGACACGGGTTCGAGCCCTGGTCTGGGGGGATCCCACATGCCACGGAGCGGCTGGGCCTGTGAGCCACAATTGGTGAGCCTGCACATCTGGAGCCTGTGCTCTGCAACAAGAGAGGCCGCGACAGTGAGCGGCCCGCAACACCGCGATGAGGAGTGGCCCTCGCTTGCCACAGCTAGAGAATGCCCTCGCACAGAAATGAAGACCCAACACAGCTATAAATAAATAAATAAATAAACAAATAAAAATATTTTAAAAAAACAAAAAAACACTTCGAATGGTACTTTACACATAATAAGCATTTCCCAAGTTTTAGAAGAAAAAAAAAAAGAGGATATCAACAGTAACACATTAATAGTGGGGGAATTTAACACCTCACTTACACCAATGGACAGATCATCCGAACAGAAAATTAATAAGGAAACACAAGTTTTAAATGACACAATAGACCAGATAGATTTCATTGATATTTATAGGACATTCCATCAAAAACAGCAGATTACACTTTCTTCTCAAGTGCGCACGGCACATTCTCCAGGATAGATCACATCTTGGGTCACAAATCAAGCGTCAGTAAATTTAAGAAAATTGAAATCATATCAAGCATCTTTTCTGACCACAACACTATGAGATTAGAAATCAATTACAGGGAAGAAAACGTAAAAAACACAAACACACGGAGACTAAACAATACGTTACTAAATAACAAAGAGATAACTGAAGAAATCAAAGAAGAAATCAAAAAATACCTATAGACAAATGACAATGAAAACATGACAATCCAAAACCTATGGATGCAGCAAAAGTAATTCTAAGAGGGAACTTTATAGCAATACAATCCTACCTCAAGAAACAACAAACGTCTCAAATAAACAATCTAACCTTACACCTAAAAGAACTAGAGAAAGAACAAACAAAACCCAAAATTAGTAGAAGGAAAGAAATCATAAAGATCAGAGCAGAAATAAATGAAATAGAAACAAAGAAAACAATAGCAGAGACCAATAAAACTAAAAGCTGGTTCTTTGAGAAGATAAACAAAATTGATAAACCATTAGCCAGACTCATCAAGAAAAAGAGGGAGAGGACTCAAATCATTAAAATTAGAAATGAAAAAGGAGAAGTTAAAACAGACACCACAGAAATACAAAGCATCCTAAGAGACTACTACAAGCAACTCTATGCCAATAAAATGGACAACCTGGAAGAAATGGACAAATCCTTAGAAAGGTATAACCTTCCAAGACTGAACCAGGAAGAAATAGAAAATATGAACAGACCAATCACAAGTAATGAAATTGAAACTGTGATTAAAAATCTTCCAACAAACAAAAGTCTAGCACCAGATGGCTTCACAGGTGAATTCTATCAAACATTTAGAGAAGAGCTAACACCCATCCTCCTCAAACTCTTGCAAAAAATTGCAGAGGAAGGAACACTCCCAAACTCATTCTATGAGGCCACCATCACCCTGTTACCAAAATCAGACAAAGATACTACAAAAAAGAAAATTACAGACCAATATCACTGATGAATATAGATGCAAAAATCCTCAACAAAATACTAGCAAACAGAATCCAACAACACATTAAAAGGATCATACACCATGATCAAGTGGGATTTGTCCCAGGGATGCAAGGATTCTTCAATATACGCAAATCAATCAATATGATACACCATATTAACAAATTGAAGAAGAAAAACCATATGATCATCTCAACAGATGCAGAAAAAGATTTTGACAAAATTCAACACCATTTATGATAAAAACTCTCCAGAAAGTGGGCATAGAGGGAACCTACCTCAACATAATAAAGGCCATATACGACAAACCCACAGCAAACATCATTTTCAATGGTGAAAAACTGAAAGCATTTCCTCTAAGATCAGAACAAGACAAGGATGTCCACTGTCGCCACTATTATTCAACATAGTTTTGGAAGTCCTAGCCACGGCAATCAGAGAAGAAAAAGAAGTAAAAGGAATACAAATTGGAAAAGAAGAAGTAAAACTGTCACTGTTTGCAGATGACATGATACTATACATAGAGAATACTAAAGAGGCTACCAGAAAACTACTAGAGCTAATCAATGAATCTGGTAAAGTTGCAGGATACAAAATTAATGCACAGAAATCTCTTGCATTCCTATACACTAATGATGAAAAATCTGAAAGAGAAATTAAGGAAACACTCCCATTTACCATTGCAACAAAAAGAATAAAATACCTAGGAATAAACCTACCTGGTGAGACAAAAGACCTGTATGCAGAAGAGTATAAGACACTGATGAAAGAAATTAGGGATGATACAAACAGATGGAGAGATATACCATGTTCTTGGATTGGAAGAATCAATATTGTGAAAATGACTATACTACTCAAAGCAATCTACAGATTCAATGCAATCCCTATCAAATTACCAATGGCATTTTTTACAGAACTGGAAACAAAAAATCTTCAAATTTATATGGAGACACAAAAGACCCCGAATAGGGCTTCCCTGGTGGTGCAGTGGTTGAGAATCTGCCTGCCAATGCAGGAGACACGGATTTGAGCCCTGGTCTGGGAAGATCCGACATGCCGCGGAGCAGTTGAGCCCGTGTGCCACAACTACTGAGCCTGCGTGTGTGGAGCCTGTGCTCCGCAACAAGAGAGGCCGCGATAGTGAGAGGCCCACTCACCACGATGAAGAGTGGCCCCCGCTTGCCACGGCTAGAGAAGGCCCTCGCACGGAAACGAAGACCCAACACAGCCAAAAATAAATAAATTAATTAATTAAAAAAAAAAAAGAAGACCCCGAATAGCCAAAGCAGTCTTGAGGGAAAGAAACGGAGCTGGAAGAATCAGGCTCCTGGACTTCAGACTATACTACAAAGCTACAGTAATCAAGACAATATGGTACTGGCACAAAAACAGAAACATAGATCAATGGAACAGGATAGAAAGCCCAGAGGTAAACCCATCCACCTATGGTCAAGTAATCTATGACAAAGGAGACAAGGATATACAATGGAGAAAAGACAGTCTCTTCAAAAAGTTGTGCTGGGAGAACTGGACAGCTACATGTAAAAGAATGAAATTAGAACACTCCCTAACACCATACACAAAAATAAACTCAAAATGGATTAGAGACCTAAATGTAAGACCAGACACTATAAAACTCTTAGAGGAAAACCTAGGAAGAACATTCTTTGACATAAATCACAGCAAGATCTTTTTTGATCCACCTCCTAGAGTAACGGAAATAAAAACAAAACTAAACAAATGGGACCTAATGAAACTTAAAAGTTTTTGCACGGCAACGTAAACTACAAACAAGACAAAAAGACAACCCTCAGAATGGGAGAAAATATTTGCAAACGAATCATTGGACAAAGGATTGATCTCCAAAATACATAAACAGCTCATGCAGCTCAATATTAAAAAAACAAACAACCCAATCCAAAAATGGGTAGAAGACCTAAATAGACATTTCTTCAAAGAAGACATACAGATGGCCAAGAAGCACATGAAAAGCTGCTCAACATCACTAATTATTAGAGAAATGCAAATCAAAACTGTAATGTGGTATCACCTCACACCGGCTAGAATGGGCATCATCAGAAAATCTACAAACAACAAATGCTGGAGAGGGTGTGGAGAAAAAGGAACCTTCTTGCACTGTTGGTGGGAATGTAAATTGATACAACCACTATGGAAAACAGTATGGAGGTTCCTTAAAAAACTAAAAATAGAACTACCATATGACCCAGCAATCCGATTACTGGGCATATACCTGGAGAAAACCATAATTCAAAAAGACACATGCACCCCAATGTTCACTGCAGCACTATTTACAATAGCCAGGTCATGGAAGCAACCTAAATGCCCATTGTGAGATGAATGGTTTAAGAAGATGTGGTGTATATGTACCATAGAATATTACTCAGCCATAAAAAGGAACGAAATTGGGTCATTTGTAGATACGTGGATGGATCTAGAGCCTGTCATACAGAGTAAAGTAAATCAAAGAGGAAAACAAATACATATATTAACGCATATATGTGGAACCTAGAAAAATGGTACAGATGAACCGGTTTGCAGGGCAGAAATAGAGACACAGATGCAGAGGACAAACGTATGGCTACCAAGGGGGAAAAGTGGTGGGGAGGGGGTGGTGTGATGAATTGGGAGATTGGGATTGACATATATACACTAATATGTATAAAATGGATAACTAATAAGAACCTGCTGTATAAAAAAATAAATAAAATATAATTCAAAAAAAAGATCCTTCACAGCGCTACTGTTTCTGAGCTGCCTCTGTTGTTCTACACGGGGAAGATAGGGCAGCAAGACAGTGGAGTAGGTTTCATGTCCCCAGCTTTTTGGAAGAAAAGTAACTGTAACGATTGAATCTGAGAAGAAACAAACCATAGTCTGTTAGGCTTTGCTTCTGTACAGCATTGCTAAACCTCTCACTGCAATGACCCAGAAGTGTTTCCACCAATTTCATAACTTCTAAATCTAAACTACACTAACACCATCCCCAGGCCTGACCAGACCAGCCTCTTTTCTGGCATATTTAGAATATCTATTTTTAAAAGAATCATCTCCAGCTTCTAACTAAAACCTTTCATTTGAGTAGAAATGTTAAGTATCACAAAGCACATCATATGCAGAGCATTCAAGCAGAAAAGCTATCATGTCTTCTTTGAAATCTACCAGGGAGCAAGAATTACAGAGTTTTTCCTTAGTAAATTCTGTGCCCAGATAAATTAACAAAGTACAGATTACCTCCTGAGCTAAACTCTTTTTCATGATAGCATAATCCAACCTTAACCTAGGATGTGCCAAGAAGTCTAACAACTCCTCCCCAGGAAAGAATGCACGTCTCCTCCCTGACTTGTGCTGAGACGATAATCTGCTGGGCACAGAGATGGAGTGCCAGCACTCAGAAGAAATAGAAGAAACTGATTATAGTGGGAGCTGGAATGAGTGACCAGCCTTATCCCACTGTGAACTCTTCCTTTCTTCAGAATATACAAATAAGTTGGGTCTGTATTAAGCCTATGGGAAGGGAGGCCTTATGGGGATTTTTAACATAACCATCATTCTCTGTGAGTCATTTTTGCTTGAATGGTTTTAAGACCTCTCAAGAAAGTTGGGTTAATAATGATGCCAATTTTTTTTTCCTTTTTTTTTTTTTACATCTTTATTGGAGTGTAATTGCTTTACAATGTTGTGTTAGTTTCTGCTGTATAACAAAGCGAATCAGCTATATGTATACATATATCCCCATATCCCCTCCCTCTTGCATCTCCCTCCCACCCTCCCTATCCCACCCTCTAGGTGGTCACAAAGCTCTGAGCTGATCTCCCTGTACTATGGAGCTGCTTCCCACTAGCTATCTATTTTACATTTGGTGGTGTATTTATGTCAGTGCTACTCTCTCACCAAATTTTAATGTAAACAATTCTTATTGAAAGTAAAACTCTCTAATCTATTGCTTTGTGTTGTTAATGGAAGACAGTTTTCAGCCTTAGTTTGAGTCAAAGTAGTTGACTTAGTTTGGCTATACTACCTGTTTCTTAAACCAAAGCAGTTGTATTACTTTCACCTTTATAAAAAAATCATTGCTTTTTAAAAAATTACAGAAGTTGTCTTTGCTCACTGAAAAAAAATCTAAAAAATCAAAACTATATAAAGACTGAATTTGTGAAAGTTTTAAACTCACTAGAAAATTCAAACAGTACACAATACTATATGGAATACAGAGTGAATATTCACCTTTCCCCACTTGCCCTTTCCCTTATCCCCTCTCTAGGGGTAACCCAGATCTTTTGCTATGCATTTTTACAAAAGTTGGTTCATACTTTAGTTTTCTGCAACTATTTTTATTTAATAATAGATCACTAACAGCAGCCCATATCAGTGAAGACTGGTCTATCTCATTCTTTGTATATTTGCATCCCACTCCATTGTATAAACTTTTGATTTAATTGATTATACTAAGGAGTATTTTGTCATCAGATTGTCTCTATTGCTATTAAATATGGAATAAATATCATTGTCCATATGTCTTTTTACTCGGGTAGATGTTACTGTTGGACAATTCCAGAAGTAGAATCGATGGTTCAAAGGGTGTGCAGAATTTAAGAGGGAAGAGATATGGGGACATAGGTATATGTAAAACTGATTCACTTTGTTATAAAGCAGAAACTAACACACCATTGTAAAGCAATTATACTCCAATAAAGATGTTAAAAAAAAAAAAGGGTATGCAGAATTTAAATTTTTATATATGTTGCCAGATTGTCTTTTGAAAATGTTACTAACCATACATTACCATCCTTATATGGGAGTGTGCCTTTCCTCATGTACTTGCCATTCTAGATGTTATCTCTTTTTTTAATTTAATTTTTATTTTATATTGGGGTATAGTTGACTTACAATGTTTTGTTAGTTTCAGTTGTACAGAAAAGTGGTTGTTATACATATACATATATCCATTCTTTTTCAGATTCTTTTCCCATATAGGTTATTATAGAATATTGAGTAGAGTTCCCTGTGCTATACGGTAGGTCCTTATTGATTATCTATTTTATCAATCTTTCTGATGTGCTAATTCCCCATTTGGAAATCACTGAAAACGTTATTACCTTCAGAGACAAATTTCCAAATATGGAAATGTGATTTTATTTATTCCAACATTCTAAGTTTGAGAAAGATTTGGATGCATATTTTATATACCAAAAACTAAGAGGTGGAATAAGTGACTACACTAAGGAGAACTATGCATCAGCAGCTAAGAATCCTTTCTCCCATCTGGTGGTCCCCAAATTGATAAGAATTAAAACAGTGGTGGCGATCCCCAAGTTACTTTCAAGGTTTCAGTCTTTCCAACTTTTCAAGATTGAGTATAATGAGGTGAAATAGCATAGGCTTTGAAGTCAGTTAGAACTGAGATCAAATCTCTACTCTCATTCTGAGTAAGTGAATGAATGCTCTCTTGGTTGGGTTTCCTCAAATGAAAAGTGGTGGTATTTGGGCTTATCTCAAGGCAGAGTTAACTATGTAAGGTAATAAATAGCCTGTGATGAGCAAATGGATAAGTATGACCATGTAAAAATTAAATATCTTTTCATAGAAACAATATACCATTTTAAAAAGTCAAAAGATAAACAATATAGAATCATTTTTTAATTGCTTTCATTCATATAATTTAGCAAAATTTTGTGAGTTTATAAGTATATACCTCTAAAAGTGGAATTTCTGGGTAAAAGAATACATGCATTTAAAACTTTATCAACATGCCAAATGATCCTGAAAATCGATTTTGCCTATTTACATTCTCAATCGACATTGAATAAGAATGTCTTTGTCCCCACACCCTGACTATAATGCATATTATTAACATGTTTTATCTTTTCCAGTATGATAGATTTAAAAAAAAAGTTTTTTATTGTTTTGATTTACACTTTTAGCTGTGAATAAATTTGAGCATCTTTTCATATGTTTATAATTATTTTTATTTTTCTATTTTTCTGTGAATTGTCTCTTCTTAATTATCTTTGAAATGTCTATTTTTCTATTGGGTAATTTGTCTGTTTTTTAGAAATCAGTTTTTAAGAGCTCTTTATAGGTTAATTAAGTCTTTCTTCTGTCTTATCTGTTGCAAATAAATTTTCATTCTATATTCTTTTGTGTTCATTTTTTTTTTACCATGGAAGTATGTTATGTTTTAAAATTAAAATTCTAGAATATATATAAACATATATTATGATGTATCTATATCTGTGTATAATCACTTTCTTCTAATGCAAAATATACATTACCCATAATAAAGCCAGATAGGAAACATGAAACACCAAATTCCTGCCCACTGAGTGAAACTTTGTTAACCCAATTTTATCTCACAGTGATATGCAGCTCAATTTTGTATTTATATAGAGAGATTAATGAAAATGGGAATGTAAGTGAACTTATACTTGGCACACAATCTCCTTCAAAATACGAAATTCTTGGGGAAAACCATAAATTAAGCAACTACTTTGTTTTAAAAATTATAACCACTTAATTCATCCCTGTGACTGTGTAAATAGTTTCTCATAAATTAATTTGTGGCTCATCTTAAATAAATATTTGAATTTTGAAAAGACTGTTCTACAAATGAAGCCTTAACCAAAAGAAGAGATTATGACATTGGAATTGCATGCCCAGAAAGACAAATCTGGGGTACAGCAGTGTGAGAAGACAGTGGGGAACTTTATCAGAGAAACTTTGATGACCTTGATTCATGCCACAAAAATTGGGCTGCTGATTCCACCAGTCCTACTATGACCACTTTCAATAACTGAAATTTACTAATGCTGTTTATTTCTGCAAACTTATTTCTAGAGAGTGCTCTAAAGGGGAAAAAACAGGCTCTAAGTTGTGTTTTGATAATTTTCATTTTGGAATCAACACCCATCAGGCATCAGGCATGCAAATGTGGTTTAAAATGTTTACTAACTTTTTTGTGAGCTATAAACATAAGTGCAACAGTTGATGTATTTACAGTAAACCTAATAAACCTCCAGATAAGGCAGTAGTTAGGTCAATCTTTTACTTCAAGTAATCCCATGAAAGCCGAGAATTGTAAATAAATCTCAAATACCTTATTCATTTTGTTTTTTGTTTATCTGGATGGATTTTGTTCAAACTCTGGGACACATAGTTCCACAGATTAAGATTTTTATGAACTATGAGTGCAATTAAAATTTTAAGTACCAGCATTCTCAAATCTAAGATATTACTAAATTAAAATAACCTTGAACCAAAACTTTCTGGGGTCGCTATGAAATAAATACTTTATGTTCTTACAATTAAATTTTACTAATGGCTTTGAGTTAAAAAGGAGTTAAAGATGAGTGTGAGATTGCCTCTAATTTCTGGCAGCATTTTCCCACTTTGGTATCTGCACATGAATTCTCAGAGGGAAAGAATGTTCCTCAGTCTCGTCTTATACAACATCACTAATACATCATCCAGTCCACTATGTTGAGTCCCTGTATGATGACCTTCAGGAACAATTTCTTGTATGTTTTGGTTTCAGAAGAAGATGCACTTCTAAGCAATTCTTGGCTTTCACCCTATGGAAAGTATACATCTTATAATGGATCATGTTTTCTTATTTCTTATGGTCACAAAGAAGCTCAGAGCCAAAACTGTGACCCACTTCTAGCAAATGAACAGGATGTTATAATATGCATTTCAAGAGCTAACTATCCTTGCCTGTTATCTTAGTTTTATACCCTATTTTTCTTCCATTCCCATTTTCTCATTTGTTTTATTTATTCATCTTTATGAATATTATATATATATATTTCTCCAGAAGGCACCTCAAATCCTCTTTTAGAAGATGGGGGCTAGGAAAATATCAAACAGATAGATATAAATAAGGCAAATAAATAATAAAACAGATAATAAGGCATATAAACAGAATAAAAACTGTCTATTATTATATATAAAAATTATATAATAAATTGATGAGAGGTAGTACCTCATCTCACATTGTACAATGGACGTGTTTCTAGAATGTTGCTTGTGAATCAAATTATTTTAAAGTGAATTATACATTTAATCTACTAGAGGAGCTAGTAGAATGGCATTATGAAATGCCATTCAAGCATTTCATAAAGCAAAGAATTTTAGTATCATATGAATACTCAACTTCTGATATAGATGAGGTCTTTGTTATGCAGATTTAGGTGTTATGCTCCCTGATTTAAAAGAAAACTATTTACAAATGGAGTATAACCTTTAAAAGTTGCGAATCACTACATTGTACACACGAAACATAATATCGTAAATCAACTATACCTCAATTAAAAAAAAAAGAAAACTAGAGTGTAAAACTGTAAAAGTCCTTGTTCTTTCATTCCCCCTACTCCCTCCCACTTTCTAAAATTTTTCACTCCCTAGAGGAAACCATAGTTAATAATTTAATGTAATTTTTCCATATAATTTAAAAAATTAATATTCATATCAACAATATATATTATACAGAGAGAGAGACTGGGGGAAATTTTTAAAGTTTTCTGTGGTCTGCTGGTTTAAAAACAGAAGATAGACAAACTGGTTGGAGTGGATAACTGGAGAAGCTGCGGAGGAGACCCAAGAATGGACTTGACCCAGAAAGGCTCTGGGTTCCCATCCAACTCCTATAACTACCTAATTGCATGATTTGGTCCAGTTGCTTTGCTTCTTTAACCAGCTTCCTCACTGATAGAGGATAATCACACCTTCTTCATGGGACTGCTGTGAAGAAGGATTGGCATAATTGCTGTGAATGTGCTTGGAATACTCTATAGCGTTAGGAAAACGTATGAGAAAAAAATTTATGAAGCAAATTTAATTTCATCAGACATTCTGATTTATTATTTGCCTACAACAGTTGAGACCTATTTGACTTAGCTCTCAAATTCTTTTATCCAAGATATTATGAGTTCCTCTGGTTAATACGTCTCAGCCTTCACCTGGTTCAGCAAGTGCTGCAGAGGGCCAGTGACCTTGAGTAAAGTTCTGTTACCCTGCAAGCCCTCTCTCTCCTCAAGGAGTTCTCCAGCAGTTCCTCCCGTCACCTGACCTTTCCTGGTTTCACTGGGTAGACAATGGGTGGTAGGCAGGTCTGTTCCTTTCGTATGCAAAGCGTTCAGTATTCTTCCTCTTGGGTTTTCATTATGCCCTGGAGAAGTCTGATTAGTAAACTAGATTGATAGTTTATTTAGTAGTTGGAAATACTCTGTGTGCCTAATTTCTATAAAATTGCTATGAAAAACTTTTTCATACCTGCTCAGATCCCTTTCTCATTCACATCTTTTTTTGCTTTTATAGTCCCATCTCTTTTAAAACTAAAGAGGATGGAAGGAAAGAACCAAGTAATATGTGAAGATAAAAAGTAGGAAAGGATTGAATGTGAAAGAAAAGAAGGGATGGAAATGCCCTGATCATGGTAATGTTGCTAAATTCACTTCCTCGGAGTGTAGGCTGAGTGACAACAGATGGAAGTTGGATCAGAGCTGGGGGCTCCCACCACATCTACTGGACTCCAAGGCTTCTGCCATTTCTATTACTCCAGAACACCTAGTTGGAAGCTCATGGCCCTCCTCTGTCTTGTGGTGAACATAATGGGATTGAATTTGATACTGGGAACAGCAATTTATGAAGGATTTTGATGAATTGGAGTGTATACTAAGGTGGAGGTCCAGCATGGTGTAGGGTCTGGAAACCTCATCACATGAAAAGTAGTGGGAAAACCTGCATGTGTTTGGCCTGGAGGAGGGGTAACTTACGGTGAGACATGCGGAAAGTGTGTCTCATGAAAAAAAGCAAATTTAAATTTCTAATTTTTCCCTATGTGCTCTAGAGATAGAATCAGGTATAAATAATAGAATAGCAGATTCTGGCTAAAGTACTCTTAACAAATGGTGCAGTCACAAAATGGAACTCGGTTTCCAACGAGGGAGCTAATGGGTTACTCATCAATATAATTATCCAGACAGAAGCTGGAGGACCATCTATCAGATGCTTTTTAAAAACAAGCTTTTGCATTTGGTGGGAGGATAGAGAAAATAATCTCAAAATATTAAAAAAAAAATTCTTAATTTTTACACTTAAGTCATTTAAAGGGGAACATTCATTCACGACTCTGTTGAGACCTATCTTGTTCGGCTCCTTTCCACCCACTGGCTGCACATGGATGGCATTGCCCAGGTCCTGAGCTTTTCTGGGGGTGGCTCTGAGTCCACTAGAGAGAGTCCAGGCTATCATATTCCTTTCAGTTTTTAAGAGCTCTGAATCGAAATACCTATTTTTTGAAATTCATAAAATAAATGGTGATTTTAAGCTTTAGTTCTGGCTCTGGGACCACCTCATAAGTCTTGGCTAAGAATTTCCAGATCATGAAATAGTTTTTCCCCTGTTGCCTTTCAATAGAGGAAAGAAAAGGTAAATACATTCCTCAGCTGTTTGCTTCCCTTCATGATTCCCCTGCCATCTTCTCAACCAAGGCAACTGAGGGCGGGGGCTGGGGGCAGGCGTGGGGAGAGTCAAGGGCGCTCTTCCAGGGTGTTCACAGCGCCACATGCTCAACTCCACAATATGCTGCTGAGTGCTGGGCAAGGAAGGGATTCCCAGCATTCTTCCACCTGTTACCTGGTTTTCCTGAAACCCTTATCCTACTATAGTTTCCTTTGAGCAGCACTTCAGTGATTTACCTATTTATTATGTTTATTATTGTTCACTGTCTCTCCCAAATAGAATGTAAGCCCCATGAGGGCAAGGTCTTTGTGACCAGGCCATGTAAGTTTTGCTCCCTGAGGCATCTTATGTTCATAGAACAAACCTGTCATGGTGCAGGCTCTTCAGCACTTGTTGAAAGAACCTAGTGGATGGGAATTCAGTGTTAGTTTTCAAAAATCTTTTAAAGTAGGTGTGCTTTATTTCTAGAATCTTACTAATTTTACCAGTAAATATTGTATTAGTTTGGATCCCCCCAGGAAAACAGGACCAGTAGGAGTTTGAGAGACTACAGCAGTAATCCAGGTGAAGGACTATGGTGGTTTGGACCAGATGTTAGGCATGGAGGGGTTAGGAAGTGACCCGATTTTGAATGTGGAGTGTGAGAAAATGTGGAGGATGGCAGTTCAGAGCTCTGTATAAAGATCTGGGTTTGAGATACAAACTTGGAGGTTCTACATTTTCATTCAATTTGGTTAAGCATTTATTGGG
The DNA here is from genome assembly GCF_965194825.1 of Balaenoptera physalus. Classification (NCBI taxonomy): domain Eukaryota; kingdom Metazoa; phylum Chordata; class Mammalia; order Artiodactyla; family Balaenopteridae; genus Balaenoptera; species Balaenoptera physalus. Next base: position 142,162,179 of record NC_138890.1, on the reverse strand, counting down.
CATCGTACCATTTGCTGGGCACCAACGTAGACATTTTAGGTACGGATACTCAGAATATATAGTGCCTCCCTCAGAGGTCTCATAATTAATGGGAAAAGTAGACATATTAGTAAAAACTGAAATATTTAATACAAGTAGGTATAAAGACCCATGAGGATGCAGATGCAGGGATGGTTAATTAATTAATTCCACCTTTGGGAAAAGCCAGGCACTAAACAATTGAGCTGGAATTTGAAGGTTAAGGAGAATTTCCCTATATGGTCAAAGTAGGATATTCCAGGCAGCGGGGAAGGAATGGTAAGTACAGTTTCACATTTCATAAGGTAAATGTACTCTGGCATGCCTTAACTTGTAGCAAATTAGTTAATTCAGTACCTGATACATTTTCCCTCATAATCTGGAAAATATAAAGAGGCAAATACTACTATAGACCTATACATGATCATATATGAGATCAGAGGATCTCTATTCATGGGGCTTAAAAAGGACTGCCTTTCATGTAAGTTGCAAATTTATGTCTGGTTCCCTAATTTTTTATATTAACCAGTGTTTTCTGTGCATGATGACCTTTCTCCCAAAGACGGAGCAGTCAGCTTCCCTGTCTCACAGAATGAAGGCTCCAGATGAACCCAGAGGAAGAAAGAAGGTAATCTTTCTTTGCTAAGCATGGCCCTGAAATCATCTCAGGGCATAAACGATAGAACTTAGAAAATATTTTGTGAGTCCCTCTGGCACCTGCTAGAAGATTCTCTGAGCTTGAGGGTGAGGGGGGCGGGGGAGAATGAGAAGGCACAGAAGGGATATAAAGAGAGAATTTGGCAGTGTCAGAGTCTGAAAGGCCAAATTGGAAGTTCATCTCAGAAGGAGTGGAGTCAGCATTCGTGGACTGCCTGTTCTCCACTTCTGCCACTGCTGCCCTTTCAGCCAGCCTGGCAGTACTGACCACCCAGCAGGTGTTCTGCCTGCCTGTGCCCTAATCTCTCTCTATGTGGGCAATTCCCCTTTGAAAAACTCCAGACATTGGTAAGCACTCCTACTGCTCTAGCAAAGCATGGAACCCCAGAAATCAAGGGATTAGGGGCGGTTCTTAGGGAAAAGAAGCCTCATTATATTTGAGTGGGATACAGCAAGAGCAGGACCAGTTCAAGATCAACACCCATCCAGCCTCCTGCCTCAGGATGGGACAGTGTGGTCCACACCCCTACTAGAATCTTCCCCCCTCCTTTCATTCTGGGTGTCTTTGCCTTGAACAGTTGGGTTGTTGAGCCACAGCTGAGCACCAGAAAAGACTCTAAGGAACAGAATTTTCCACTTCTTTGATTCCTTTAAAAAGAAGGGTATCTTATGTGACATCTGCTGCCCGAAGTCTTTAGTACTATGCTCCTTCCCAAGTCTTGGCCTCCCTGTACTATTTTCCATGCCCTGGGGATTTTTTATTCTAGTGCTAAGAAGCTTGGTTTCTTTAAGTTGTTGCTTAAACATTTCTCTCTGGGTATATATTTGGCTTTGTGTCTGGGAACCCTGTAAAAAAAATGTCATTTAGTAAGCCGAATCTGTTAACTAAATGACGTTACAACTGGCTGTCAGTAATAAAGTAAATAGTGAAAAGATAGCATGATGGGCTGCTCCGTCAGATCTCAGACAACCTGGAACTGGACTTTTGAACTTTCTACTCAGAAAAGCATGTGGTGACTGGGAGTTTGATGCTTTAACAAAATGACAGGCTTATGCAGAACGATATTGGCTTTCTGAAGCACTTTGACAGCTTCTTCTCTCACTTTCTTTTCCCTGCAGTGGAATGAGGTGGGCAGGCCCGTATTTGACAGATGTCCAGCGCAAGGCATTTAAAAAAACACGTTCCCTAGGTCACACACAAGTACAGTTCTCAGGCCGAGGTCTGTGTCTGGACACCCTGCTTCCCTATGCTCCAGTTTCTGGACATACCCCTATTCTAACATGCCTCGTGTCCTTGGTAAATTACTTCATCTCTCTTGCCTCCTTTTTCTAACCTCTGAAGTAAGGTCCTTTAACTATCTTTTCACCATGCCCCAGGGAGCAGGAGTTTGGAAATTGGTTGCAGGTGTAAAGAGGCAATGTTCGGTTTGCCAATTACGCTTTTCAAGCTGTCTTGTCCGTTTCCCCCCTCCTCCCCCCCGCCCCCATTCCAGCAGAAAGCTAACCTTTCTGTAAGCGTTCCCTTGAATTTGTTGACTGCATTTAGGTTCTTTTAGGTCCTGCCTTCTTTTTGGGAACAGGGGTGGGCGGAGAGGAAGGAAGTGTCCTGCAACTACCAATATTTTCCTCTAGGAGGAGCCGCGCAGCCCAGATGAGAGTGACACGCACCAACTCTAACTCCTCGCCGGGGAACGCTTCATCCCAGTTCCGCGGAGTGCTCGGCCCGAACTGCGCTCGGCCCCTCCCCAGCGGGTCTCGAACCAGCCGCCCTGAGCTCCCGCTTCCCCTCGCTGCGGCAGCCGGGGTCCCGAGGGCGGCGGGCCGGGCGCGGCGTGACCCCTAGTGAACGGCGCCCGCCGGTTCTCACCCCTCCCCTCCCCTCCCATCCTCCCTTCCCGTTTCACCCCTCCCCTCCCCCCTCCCCAAGCCTGACAGCCCGGGAGCTGCCAAGCAGGGCGCAGCCATGGGAAGAGGAGGCGGTCTAGGGAGCGGCGGCGGCGGCAGCGGCGGCTGCTGCAGCGGCGGCGGCGGCGGCGGCTGCTGTTGAGCGGAGGCAGCGGCGAGGACCCCGGGCTGGGGCCGCGCAGGCCGGAGGGCCCCGCGCCCTCGGCCCCAGCGCGGCCGCGAACCGCGCGCTCTCTCCGGAGGCGAGCCTCAGAGGTACTGGAAGGGAGCGCCGGAATCGGGCTCTTATTTTCCCCATGTTGTGTCGGGGGGCCTGGGAGTGGAGCCTGGGACGCCAGTTGTTTATGAAAGTGGGGATCTGTCTTATGTATTTACACGGATAATTTTTGTCCTGGTGACTTGGGGGTTGGCACTGCTCCCCTTCTCTTCACCAAGAAGTTGTTTTCTGCTGGTGGGTAGTTGTAACCCGATCCACGCTCTGGACGTGTGCGTGTGTGTATGTGTAAGTTGGTGGGGGCGTCAGGGAGTTGGGGGTGACAGACGAACCATCCCACGCTGGCGCCTGCTCCCACCCGCGTTTGCGGTGCCCGGAGGGGCTTCCTCCGAAGCCAGTTTTGTTAAAGTCTTAGAAGTTTTGCGACTGTTTCTGTTTGACATCATCAGCCAGCCGGGCTGGGGCAGGAACTGCTGAGGCTTCGCTGCTAAGCGGGGAGAGGTCCCTGGCTGCGCCGCGGGAGGAGAGGGGAGGTTGTTCGGCTGTGCGCCCCTACACCGCGCGCTCCTTTCCAAAGCGCACCACCCTTGCGCGTTTCTGCGGACTGCAGCCGCGCATTGGCATCGGCGGAGCTGGGGTCAGTTAGAGTCACGGCCACCAGTCCCCATGAGCTGGGGTGGGTGGAGATCGTGGCGAGCCGAACTCCTCCAGCCCTGAACACACTCGTGGTTATGAAATCAACCAGGCTTAAAGTTCTGACAGAACTGCCCGAGGCAAGAGAGCCGCGCGGGTGAGTGGGGTAGCGACGGGTCTGGGGAGAAGACTCTGACGGCGCGCAGAGGGTGCTGGGCAGGGTCACCCACTTGCGGGTGCACAGGGAAGTCTGTTTTGGGGTGAGTGCTTTATATATGAGCCGGAGCGGGGTGTACGCCTGCTGGGGCCATGCTGTGGGAGTGGGTGGCCCGGTGCAGGGTCAGTGGGCTGAATGGGTGTACGTGCGCGCTGTGTGTGCGCGCGGTGTGTGTGCGCCTGGGGGGGCGTGTCGGAGCCTGAGCCAGTAGGGTGTGCAGGGGGGTTGGGGGGAGGAGGCCAGAGAGGTGCCGCCCGCCTGTTTGTGCCGCCAGGAGACCTTGGAAGGGACAGGGAAAGGTAACGGGAGGCCAGAGGGTTGGGAAGTCGCAGGAGTTTCTGTACAGGATTTAAGTACCACGGACTTTAAAATACTAATCCCTTTGCCTACGAAAGGCTGGAGGTGGAGGTTTCTGGAGCTCTCAGGAGACCTGCATAGGAGGACGGAGGGTCTAGGAGACGTGTGAATGTGTGGGTCCAGAAGCCCGGAGACGCGGACCCAAGTTGGATCCGTGGATCTGAGATTCCCAGGGTATTGTTGTCCACAGCCTCTGGGGTGTTTAGACTCCCTGGTGTGTGTGCCTGGGAAGGCACTCATCTTTCCTCACAGTGGCAGTTCTGTGCCCTGAGCAGGTGGTGTCATCTTGGAAGTCCTCCTCTCTGGGGTGCCAGGGTATAGACCTTGGAGGTCTATAGTATTGAAACATTTCCAGAAATTAAAATGCTGGATAGGAACGAAATAAAATGATTTAGTAGGCAGAGTTGTTGGTTCCATCTTTTCTGTGATTGAGGATTCTTTTTCCTTTTGAGAAAAACAAAGCTCAGTGTTCCCAGATTAGATTTCAAGGGGTCTGGTCATTGGTGGTTTCCCTTCAGATGGAGTTCAGATGGAGCTGGAAGGATGTGTTTTAAGCCCAGAGACCACTGGAAAACTTCATTCGTAGCTTAAGTATGTCCCATCTCTCATCTTCTTCCACCCTTGTGAACTTTTTGCTTCACATGAGTCTAAGGAAAGTTGGTGAATCAACATTCAGCTTTTCTTTTGGAGTAAATACATCACAGTGAAATTATAGCTTGGGTCTCCTGAATGGCATGGAAAACTAACACTTAATGGGCAGAGGTGTGAAATGAAAATCTATAAATGCATTGACAAAGCAACGACACGAGTGCATTTTTTTCCAAACTGAGCATAACTTTGCCTTGCAAATATTTGTTCTAGGCAGAGTTTGGGGCTGTGTTTTTGATTGTTAGTTTTTGAACAGCAGACTTCACATCATAAACCTCTTAAAAATGGATTCTAGATGCCTTTTCTGTGCTATCTCTGGTGCCTGTGTTAACAGATGTTTACGGTGCTTAGTAACCTATGGAATTGTGTTGAGTATCTTGTTAACTCAAGACAGAATGTTTATAGCATAATGTAATAAATGAGCCCTAGCTGCACTCTGCTTCTGCTAAGCGCGTGAAGCACCCCAGCATGGAAACAAATCTTGAAGTTGGTCCAACTTGGCGAGCCTTTTTGGCTATCTGCTGGTAAGCGTTGTTAATGTAAAGATAAATCTGAGTGATACACTGAGAATGTGGCACAGCAAATTGTTTAGCTTAGAAAAAAGGCATGGGTTATATTTTTTAAATCTGCTAATCTTAAGCTTCTCTGGTCATTCTGCTGGTAAATTGCACAATTCTGGAGATTTGGTTTACTTTCAGGGAAGACATTTTTTATAAGTATGTCAGTAATGAAAATAACTTCTATTTTTTAGTGTGTTCACATGCGTCCATACAAACCATCACTTTTTCTTCTTAAAAAAGAAAACCCTATAATATCTGTGGTAATGACAAATAATTTGAGTATTCAAATCACGTAATCACTTTCTGAATCTTGAATTGATAAGAACTGAAGTTTGGTAAGGCTGAAGTCAGACCTTTGCTAATTGGGTAAACAAGGCAACACAGGATGTCTTTTTGGCAAGTGATTTTTTTTCAACCCGGGACAATATAATGTAAACAATATACTCAATAACATGGTTGATTAGTATGATCACCGACTTTATAGGTAACTCTCTATTGGGTCAAGAACTTCCACTTCAGTAGCCCTCCATGTTAGTGGGCCAGCTTACCTCTCCTTGGAAATAATCAGATGGAAATCTTGCTTCCTCACTAGCCAGTCCATTCTAGGAGAGATTTATGTTTAGAAAGTTCTGCCTGTACTGAATCAACACTTTCTTCTGCTCACTGGCCTAGTATTAAGTTGCTGGAGCCACATGCAATGAATCTAATCTCTCTTCCCTTTAAGTGCTGTATTGGAAAACAAACAGTATGCTCCTTCTTCCTGGATTCTTTTTTGCCTGTTCTTGGAGCTATTCCTCACCCATTGCGGGGTGCCACCCTTTTCTGCCCTGACCAGTATGCCCTCGAGTCCACATTCTCTCCATCCCTCCTAATGTATGTCATCGAAAACATAGATGTGAAATCCTTAGTCCTGGACTTTCTATATCTGTTAAGTCAGCTTAATATTCATGAGCTGTTTTAGCCATCTCATTACACTGTTCACTAATCTCAAACCTGTAAACAACTCATTCTTTTCAGATTATTAATCATCCACAGTCAAAACATTATGATAATAGTTTCAAAACATTTTTTCCTGCCTGAACTCCCAATAAATCTGTGGAAAGTATAATACTGTGCAGGTAAATAGAATTCTACATGCAGTGAAGACAGCTACCTAATTTCTTACCATCAAGGAATACCAAGCCCCAGAACAGCAGAAGTAGAATGTTCTGAAGACAAGCAAATTGCAACTGCATGTTACAGACAGGTAGAGACTACATTGCGAGGTATTCTTTTCATGGACCTCATTGTGTCTGTTTCCACGAGCATGAGTCAGTACTAGCAATCAGCATTTATTGAAGGCTTGTTCTATCCAAGTCCTAGACACTATGCCATCTGGCGCTAAATGAGGTGAAAGTACATCAGACAGAAACGCTTCTTCAGGCAACTGGGATTTAAGGTGTACATACAGGACATGAACTGAGTCAACAACCCCATCTTCCTCTAGAGGTAAATGCCTGCCAATGCCGCAGGGAAGTCTAGAGCAGGTATATCTGGCCGTCAGCCCTAAGGGAGTTCCCTGATGCTCCTCACTTACCAAGTCCTCGCCTTGGAGTAAGGAAGCAAAGCTGGTATATACAGGACACACAGGGGAGAGGGTGTGCTTCAAAGGCAACCACTTTGGGACCCATCAGAGCTCAGTTTGAGTCTGAGCTTTACCACCAACATGCAAATTAACTCCTCTGAGACTCACTTTTCTCCTCTGTGAGAATTCTAATGCCTACCGCCTCAGGCTGAGGCATTTCCACACAACGTCTGTAGCATTTATGGCCTGTACTCCGCATTAGACACCTGTCTGTTATGATTGATTTCTCTTTTGTGTATCCGTCTGAGGCTTCTTGACTAAATTATGAGTTTCCCAGCTGAGAATCTGACACAGATGAGAATCTTATGTCTCCCTGCAGGAAATGTTTATGGTTGATGATGATGACAATGTTGTTTGTTTCAGCAAGTCTGGATGTGAAAGAAATGACCATTTCTTCTCGGCAAAGAGAGAAAACGAACCTGTGATATAGACTGACATCTGGGCCTATCAGAAGGCCCTACTGTGTGCACAGACCTTCAGTCAGGACAAGGGGCCAATGAGAGTCTTGTGCTCTTAGATGAAATTGTCCGTGCTGTCCCCCGTGTGTGTGTGTGTGTGTGTGTGTGTGTTTGCAGTAAGAGTCGTCACTCATCCCCCTTGCATATTACATTTGCTTCTTTGCTTTATTCTGTTCTCATATAAAGGGAGGAAATAATCAATGATAAAGCACACTTTTTTAAAGTTCAGAAATCAATTTCACTACTCCCTACCTCATATCCACCCTTCCCCCGCCAAAAAAAAAATTATAGTAGACCCACTGATAAGTATTTGGACATATAAGTTCTAAACCAAAGTTCAACTTTGATATAAGAAACCTGCAAGTTAGGATGGCATCATGGGAAATAATAGTAAACTAGGTGTCAGGCAACCTGGGTCCCCTCTAAGCTCTGCCTCTAACAGGCTTTGTAATTGTTGCAAACTACTGAATTTCTTGGGTTTCATATTTCTTACACATCAATAACAAATAAACAACAACAAAAAAAGAGGAGTAAACAAGATGACCTCTTAGGATTCTTTTCAGGGCTATGTTTGAATCCATCAAATTATTGAATTTCTCTCTTCTGTCAGCTCTTTTGCGGCTTTGCTTGAATGTCTGCGGGAACACCTATTTCATTCATTTTCAGTTTCATGGTCTACTTTTTACATAGCTGTCTTCCTTGCTAGGCTGTGGGTTTTTCAAGAGCAGAAAATAAATTTTATTCATTTTTATATTTTTCCACTCTGCTGAATGCTGTAAATATAGCAGTTGTGGGAAAAGTGTTAGTTGAATTAATGTGGGCTGCTTTGGACAGTCAAGCTATAATTTATATCACTTATTTAACAATATACAACAATTTTGAATATAAGCATCAGGAAATAGTGTTTGCTGATTCTTTTCCCTTACCATTAATTTTTCTTTTAGTCAATGAAGTAAAACAGTTAAAACTGTAATCACACCTGTGCTTCCAGCTCCCGTTCTACACAATACCAGCTCATCACGGTCTGATGCAGGAGGTCTTTCTGAAGTAGTTTCTTTCCTTTTGTTGTTGGTTTTGCTTTGAGCTAAAGAAAATTCCATGATGAGTACCAGACTCTTAAAAGAAAGATGACAGAGAGGGTCATTGTTTAGTCTCAACTTCTTCGTTGGGTGTTTCTCACTACCTTTTAATATAGGTAAATGAAGCCTTAGGTCAGGCACAAATTTCACTTACTAATGATTCATAGGAAGGCAGTGATTTTTGTCAGAAATTGTTGGGCTGTGTGTTTTTAATTAGCATCTCAACTTACCTTCAAATATTCCATTCCAAAATCAGTAGATAATTTCTTCTACAGAGTCCTTAAAACTTCCAGATGTGTTTACTGCTCTGATTAGGGCTTGCGTCTTTTGTTATTGACTAGACTTCGGTCAGTTTTCTTTAGAAGAATATCATTATAATCCCAGTGAATTATTCTTCTTATATTGTGAATTCGTTTAAACATAAACAAGTCTATCCCCAGCTGGCTGGGCTTCTAAGTGGAGAGGGTATCCTAGGGAAAACACTCACTTCATGGAGATTTGGCGCCGGTGGTAGAAAGCACCCTGATAAATCCCTCAGTCAGCACTAGAACCAAAAGGGCTTGCAAATTGAACAGGTGCTTTGATGTATTTATCTATGGTGGACAGCCTGCTATGCTAGACATTTGCTATAATAACTCCTTGAATGTATCCTCAGTTGTTTATCAAATGAAACATTTAAAGTAGTATATAATTAAAAACCTTAAAAGAGGCATCCCTCTCTGTTCCTTTAGTATATTAGAAATATGATAGTCACTGGTACAAAGAAAAACTCTTTTTTTTTTCTCGTTTAAAAAATGTACTTTATCATAGTAAGCATCACATCCATCTTTTTTATCTTTGAGTGGCCATATAAAAAAAAAAAAAAGTAGAGTGAGACCATTACAAAACAGAGGCTTACATAGTTCTCTCCCCATGCTCATTAAAATAGAAGGTGCTACCGTGATGCAGAAAATAGCTCATCTCAAGTTTGATGACGGCTGATGAGTCTTCAGTCAGACTGCCAGTTTTGATTGCTATGGTTCAGGAAATCAGCCTTTGTCCTTGGTCAGGATGATGGCATATGATCCTACTTCACCCTATCAGCTGCTTCTTTGGACATCTTCAAGCTATGTTATTGTTATTCCAGAAAATCTCAATTTGGTAAAGCAAAGTAAAGAGGAGCCTTGAAAAGCATATATGAAGGAGAAATAAAAAGATTCCTAAAGACAAAATCTCTACAGTGGCTTCTTCCCAAAGGAGTAGAAGAAAATACCAGAATCCCTGGACAAGATGATGATGACTGAAGAAAAGACACCATTTTTATACCTAGCAAGTCTGAAATATTAAAGAAAGAGCAGCAAAATGAAGAGGAAGGATTTCTTTCCTATCAGCAGTCAGTGTAGCATCTTATTTCCAATAGGGACATTGGCAAAACAGTACTCTGCTTGTCATAGAATAAACATTCAATAAATATTTTATTAATGACGTTAGTATGTAGTAAAACACAGAGAGAAATTGAATTGTTGACAAGAAGTATGTGGAGAGTTGGGGACAAAGGGACGTGGATAGGATCGGGTGATAACTAGGATCGAAGCTTGTAATGCAAATTTGGTATATTTCTCCTTAGATTAATGATGGCACCCAAACCTGATGACCAGCTTTCCAAAGTGGATCTTGTTCAGGGCCTTGGAAACATCTAGAAGTTTTTAATATTTGAAGCAAGACGGAGACATTTTGAATTTTTCTGTAGGACTCAGTAGGACTGGGGAGACACATCCAGTTTGCCAGCTCAGCATTCCATTGAAGGGATATCCTGTAACCTCCTTTCTCATTGCATAGTCCAGAGTTTTTCTTTACACCTTCATGATTCCACTGGACCCCGTTCCTGCTTGAGCTCCTAATTTGTTGATGAAAATTTGGTGAGGTGGGATTTCTATAACTTTGGGAATTCTCTATCTTTGATATATATTTTATTAAAAAAAAAAAAACTTTTGACTGTGGGAAATTTTACATAAACAAAGTAAAGAAAATAGTATTTTGAGCCTCAGGTACCCATTACTCAGCTTCCAGAGTCATCAATATTTTGCTAATCTTCTTTCATCTTTCCACCGTGCCCCTGAGTATTTTAAAGCAGTCTCAGACATCTTGTCCTTTCCTTTTGTAGATGTAAATATTATACTTTAGGATGCATATCTAACAAGTAAGCCTCCTATTTTTAATAACTGCATGGTCTGTATTTTATGGAGGATAGAGAGATAATACTTTATGAAAGGACATTAGCCTCTTCAGGCCTGACTCTGTGATATGATGGAGGTGTGATTGTGTGTACACACACATTTATACACATACACATCCATGTAGGACTGGTCCTCTTTTGTAACTCAGGCCCCAGCTCAAATATCACCTTCTCAAAAGGACTTCTCTGACCCCTAGCTAGAGTAACCTTTCCCCAACTAGGTCATGCTATCGTATAACCCTGTTTTAGTTTCTTCACAGCACTTATCACTATCTAATATTATCTTATTTATTAATTTCTTTTTCTATTTTTTGTCCCTCTCCACCAACAAAAATGTAAGCTCCCTAATAGTAGAGACCTTTTCTGTTCACTTTATATCCCATAGAAAATCCTTCGTAAGTTTTGGTTGAATGAATGCATTTTAGTAGTTAATGGAAGTTTTGTTAGCATTCGTCCAAAAATTTATTTTCCTTCCACACGTCCAAAAATGCATGACTTTCATGTGCCAATTCCTAGTGTATTTATAATTTGGTGAGATTTCCTCATGGTATGGAGTGAGGGACCAAAGATAATCCAGGTTAGTTATAATATCTCTCCATAAATGACCTTAAACTGATATATTCAATAGCCACTTCACTTGATCAGCAAATATAGTTATGAGTAGCATCTCGGTTTGGCTTTCTCCCAGAAGAAAGCCATAACACAAGGATTCAGGTAAAAGTTTATTTGAGAAAGTGAAAAAAGGAAGCAAAAGGAGCCAATAAAGGGTGTGTTATGAAGCAAGTTACCGTCATTGGCAACTGGAGTTTGTCATCTTCCTGGAGAGATTTTGGGAGCCCAGGCAAAACACACACCTGAGCCCTCTCACCCAAGGTTGAAAGAGTTTGAATAATTTACCCACCAACTTCCATCAGTCACTAATTCCTGGTCACTAACATTCAGGAGGGCAAAGCAATCTCGAGATGCAAGAGAGAACCTTCAGGCAGAGAAATACAGGTGCTGGCAGTTAGAAATTAGGCAGTGTGCCCTATTAGGGGTAAGAGGGCATGGTTGGGGAAGGGACAGGCATCTTGCATTGGATAACACAGTATGATTTTTTAAAATAAACTTTTTATTTCTCCACTTGCCCATCCCCTATCCTTGGTGCCTTTTGATGGGCATGCAGTCTTTGACAAAACTGTATTATGAAACATGCATGGTATATTTCTTAGTAAGCTGGATTAACTGTCAGCCTTGGATCTGTGGAACATTTTCAGAGCCTAACTAACAATTGTAAAACCTGTTATCTTGATATACACATACATTGACCATAAAGCTCATCAGAAAGTTACCCCATGCTCTAATAATAAAGTTTTGATCCAGGGCCAATTATAGGCTTGGAAGCAAAGCACCTCTATAGAGCAGGCATTGATGTTGTGTAATAATTCAAATATTTTATTATTTTATAATGTGTTTAAGTCTAGATAGTTAACCTCCATTTCTCAGTCTTTCCATAGTTACTATACTTTTTTTTTTTTTTTTTTACATATTACATGAAGGATATGGACTATTCAGTGAAATCTTTGACTGATCTTTATACTTTCAATAGCCCAACTGAAAATTACCCTTGGTTGCCTTGGAACTTGGGGCATAAAATTCAAAAGAAATTTTTATAAATTATTCAAGCTTTGACTCTGGGAAGATAAACAACATGGATATCTAGGCTAACCAATGCTTAAATTCCTCTAACCTCTAATTCTAAATTCAGAAAAGAATAGGCTTTAAGGTTTTTTGTTAATTTTTGCTTTGATTACAAGTTGTTGGAAGCTTAGAGTCAGTATCTAATAACACAATCTATGTAAAACACAAATTATTGGCTCAGAATGAGATCTAACTTCTAAGAAGATACAAAGGGACAATCATGTAAAAATGGTCTTTGTTTTCTTAGAAGGAATAAACAGGGATTGATTGAAAGGTAATCCCTTCAGATTCTAATGTTTAAAGCATTGCACATTTTTAAAGGAGAAAAAGCATTACCTTTCAGATCACATGTATGAAACTGTATACTTAAATGGCTACCTTAGGTTGGCATGGTTTTAAACCATGACCTTTAATCAAATGGTCAAAGGACCATTTGACCTTTGACCTTTGTGTTTGTGATACAGGCACAATCTGTTAATGCAGATTTACAAACTGTGCTCCAGCAAGCCCCCTCGGGGCCCTTGGGGTGTCCAGAGCAGAGGGCCAAGCTGGCTGCACTGCATGCTTCCCACCCGCAGAGTGCCGTGCTTTCATCTGTTGTATACACAACACTTCTGAGAACATTTAAGTTGAAGGAACAGCCTCTGTTCTTTAAAAAAGCAGGCAAACAAAAATATTTAAACCGTTATATATTTCCTTATTTTGTTTAGACTGCTTTTCTGACCACTTCTCTTTAGGAAGTACTTCTCTTTAGGAAGCCTTTGAATTTCTAGAGGAAAAACTAGCTTTTCTACATCACATTAGCTTTTCTATGTCTAACTTCAGATTTACTTTCGTAACAGTGAGATTGTAAGCTCCTACAGGGCAAACGACTGTGTATTCTTTACTCGGTGAGCACTCAGTAGTTTGCTTCATCAATAACTGTTGTATGGGCAACATTAAGGAAGTGCTTACTATTACCAGGGGCTATTCCAAGGCCTTTTTTCATGTTATGTTATTTAATCCCACACAAAACCCCCGTGAGCCACCTGATTCTGCATTTGGTGAAACTATGACGTAGGGAAGTTAAATTTATGCAAGGACCCACAGCTGTAAGTAGCACGGTCAAATTTAAACACAGCTCTTCCTAATTCCAAATGTGGCCAGCTCCCATGCTTCTAGCCACTGCCTATGTGGTGGTTTTAAAAATATGTCCACAAATTCTTTGATACTCTTCCTATCAAGAGGTGGAGTCCAGGTTTCCCTCCCTCGGAGTGGGGGCTGGACTTAGTGACTCATTTTTTTTTTTTTTTCAAATTAAGTTAGCAGCTTACTCTTTTTTTTTTTTAATAAATTTATTTATTTATTTATTTTTGGCTGTGTTGGGTCTTCGTTTCTGTGCGAGGGCTTTCTCTAGTTGCGGCAAGCGGGGGCCACTCTTCATCGCGGTGCGCGGGCCTCTCACTATCGCGGCCTCTCTTGTTGCGGAGCACAAGCTCCAGATGTGCAGGCTCAGTAATTGTGGCTCACGGGCCTAGTTGCTCCGCGGCATGTGGGATCTTCCCAGACCAGGGCTCAAACCCGTGTCCCCTGCATTAGCAGGCAGATTCTCAACCACTGCGCCACCAGGGAAGCCCTTACTGACTCATTTCTAACGAACAGAATAATGTAGAAGTGAAGATGTGCAACTTTGGAGACTAAATCATTCAAAGGCACTGTGGCTTCTGTCTTGGTTGCTCTGTCTTTTGGACCGTTCATGCTGGGGGAAACCAACAGCCATGTTTTGAGCTGCCCTATGGAGAGGCCCACATGGAAAGAAAGTGAGGGAGTCCCATGGCCAGTGTGGAATGAAGAGCTCAGGCCCCCAACCCAGCAGCCAGCGTGAAACCGAAGCCTCTTCATAGCAGCCACCATAAGAGTGACCTTGGAGGTGGAGCCTTCAGCACCAGTCCAGCCTCAGAGTGACTGCAGTCCCCTCCCTGCCAACAACTTGACTGCAACCTTGTGAAAGACCCTGAGCCAGAATCACCTAGCGAGCTTCTTCTAGGACCCTGCCCCTAGACTGTAAGATAATAAATGCTTGTTGTGTTAAACTGCTAAATTTTGAGTTAACTTGTTATGCAGTAGATAGCTGCAATAGATAGCTAAGGCAGCCTAACACTGCCTTGATCATTAAAAAAATAGTTTTAATTTTATTAAATCTTAAATTTTGAAATATTGATCCAGCAAGGAGAAATTTTCCAGAAAAAAACAGCTGCCAAATGTGAGTAGTAAAATATTAATGCCCCGTTAACATAATAGTTATAATGACTTCCCTGGGATTTGGGATTTTGTAATTCAACGGACAACTGCCTTAAAAGTCCATGATTTAAAAGGAAGGGTATTAATAATAACCACATTGTTGAAGAGAGCATTTTGAACTTTCAAAAAATTCTTGTGGGAAAACTCAGGAAGTATTTTGTTTGGTAAGTTATCACTCAAAATCTTAAATTGTCAGGAGCACGCTTGCACTTTACATTATTTAAAGAGGGATATAAAACAAAGTTGAATTTTAACCTCTTACCTAGTGATTTCACTCAACTTTTCAAAGGGGGTCCTAAAAGCTCATAGGTCAAGCCGTGTCTTGGTTTGCTCTGCCTGCCAAATTGAATTAACTCTGCTTTATGGCCACTTGGCAGTTTAATAAATTACTTGGACTTTGATTAATATCTTTTGAGCTTAAGCCCAAGAATTTGTATAAGACTTTGGGACATAGTACTGTAAACTTATTTAAAGATGGACTCTCAGAGCTGGAAGGGATAGGTTAGTGTTGGTTTTAGTACATGTATAGGTTCTGAATTTGGAGCATTTTAAGATCCTTATGGAAGATCCTAAATTATTTGCCTTTTTAAAAAATATGTGAAAGTGATTTTTTTCTTATATATCTACCAAGTAAGTGATTTAAGTAAGTTAAGGAATTCATTCATGAAGTGGATACGGCTAGTTCTTGTTTGGTTTTCAGAATGAATTATAGAGACACTGGTTTTCCTTCCCTACATTGGAGAACACAGATCAGACCCTGCTAGTCCTTCCCTTTCAATGTTTTTTCCTCCATGCAGCCTATACCCTGAAAAAGTATTTAAAAAATACTTTTTATATTGAACTGGACTTGAAAGTTTATGCTTGACCTTGATTCTGGGTTTGTGCTGCAGGGGAGGATAAAGATGAATATTGATAGCCTGAGTATAGTATAAAGATCCATCATTACTAGAATTCATTCATTCAGTCACTCACAAACCACGCCTTAATTCAGTCTATACTTTGCCCAGCAGAGCAGGAGACTAGGTACTAGAATACTACCACATGGTAAGCAACTCAGACATAGCCTCTGCCTCACAGGAGTTCATGGTCTAGAATGGAGGAGGACATTAGCCAAGTATAATTAAAAACAGTTTTAAGTACTATGGAATAAAAGTATAAGGAGACATGATTCAGGCTGGGGCTTGGTGGTTGGGGAAGGCTTTCAAAAGAAGATATTTGAAATCTAAAGGCGTAGAAGTAGGAGGAGGAAGAAAGAGCAATCTGGGCAGAGGGAACAGGAGCCAGAAAGGTACCCAGTACTGTTGAGAACCGAAAACAGTCAGTGTGGCCAGAGCCCAGAGAGCAAGGAGCATGGCCTAAGAAGAGGCCAGAGAAGGAAGCAGGGACTGTATCTCACATGGTCTTGCAGGCTGCATTGTAGTCTTTATCAATAGAAAGGGAAATAGAAAACCATTGAAGGTTTTGAAGCAAAATGGTGACACAGTCAGGTTTGCATTTGAAGGAGGTCACTTGGCTCCATAATGAAGGATGGATGGAGGAGGAGTGGACAGAGGTGTTCAGGGAGATGGGTTCTGAATCTGTTGGAGGCCAGAGGTGTTGGTAGCGTGGGCCAGAGTGGTGGTGATGAAGATGGGGAGAAGTGGAGAGATTTACTGTTACTTATGGTTAATAGATACACCACTTATTTATGAAGGAAAGTAGACTGGACTTCGTGCTGACTTGGATATGATTGTGTGAGGGACGCCATGGAAATCTCCCCGGTATTTGGCTTCTTCAGGGGAACGGGGAACACTGGAGGGAGACCAGGTATAGGTTAGGAGAAAGTACTTTGGTTTGGGGCCATTTTCAGTTGGAGGCCTTTTTAAGACATCCGTTAGGAGATTCCGTGTGGTCTTGGTCCTGGATCAGAGGTGTCTGGAGGTATAAATTTGGAAGTCAGGGGTTTAGACACAGTATTGAAGCCACAAAGGTATCACTCTTAGCTCACAGAGTGAAAATGGAGTGAGAGAAGAAAGCCTAGCTCTGAGCCATGAGGAATTCCAACATTTAAAAGCCACGTGGAGGAAAAGCTGACAAATAAGAATGAGAAGTGTGACAGAGAAGATGCTAGAGTGTCATCTCAG
Source organism: Balaenoptera physalus (assembly GCF_965194825.1). Lineage (NCBI taxonomy): Eukaryota > Metazoa > Chordata > Mammalia > Artiodactyla > Balaenopteridae > Balaenoptera > Balaenoptera physalus. The sequence goes on along the minus strand of NC_138890.1, from coordinate 142,145,511 downwards.
AGGCCAGGGAAAGAGAATCATTTAAGGTCCTGCTGAGGGGTAAAGTAAAAAGGGCCCTGTAAGTGTCCTTTGGGTTAGTAAAACGATGTCTGGATGGACTTCAGGGAGACCTGGGCTGGTGTAATGATGGGGCAGAGGCCAGAATGAAGCGTCCTGGGGAGCGGGGGGAGTGAACAAAGGGGCACAGCGGATAGAGATAGCTCAAGACATTTGGCTCTGGAGGGGAACAAAAGGATGGAGCTTTAACTAGAGGAGGAAATAGCATTAAGGGAGAGGTTTCTAAAGTTAGGAGACCCAAGCTTGTCTAAGGGTTGATGGGAAAGAGCAATGGGGAGGATGAGGGTCGAAGTGAGAGAAAGGGTGGGTAATCAATCGTGTAGGATTCCCAAGAAGATAGAAGGGGTTCCACTCTGAGGACAGCTGGAGGAATCAGAGAGGAGAGAGGGTTCCTTCCCTCTGCGCTAGGAGGGAAGAAGGGAAGGGGGCAGACGCCGAGGTGTGGTAGCTGCGAGTTAAAGGCGTCTCTATGAAATGGCTTCTTTGAAAAGTAGCTGAATGGGAGAGAGAAAGGGATGGCATCCTGGCAAAGAAAGGAAGTAGTGTCAGATTTTTGAGGAGGACAGAGAAAGCTTGAATATATGAAAGGGAGTAAATTAGTAAAGCTTAGTAGGATCCCTAGTCATTTCTTGAAGGCCCAGTTGAGGCTGATGGTCACAAATTCATGGTGATACACTGTTAAAAAGAATTATAAAGTATTTGATGCTTTCTGGAGGCATTCAGCCATTGCCAAGCACAGGGAAAGTGGGATCATCTAGGCCTAAGGTTTTGTCAGAGAGCTGTGATGAAAAGATGGCAGCAGCAAGGGAGCCTCTGAAATGATCAACCAGGAATCTAAGCTGGTTAAGAAAAAACAGTTAAGACAGGAGAGAGAGAGAGAGTAGAAGTCAGAGTAGTTGATTAAATGTGATAGAAGAATAGAGGTCAGCGATCAGAACAGGATGCCGCACCCCAGAACAAAGAAATTTGAATCTTTAAGGGTGGGGCCCATAGATGATTTAAAGCTCACTGGTGATTCCAGTGCTTTTTTTTAAAGGAATATAAGGATGTAGTGTAAAAAAAAAAAAAACCAGGAATATGATGAAGTGATTGTTTTTAAGCCCATAATGATAAAAGATACTAGCAGCGTGAAATCAAGATGAAGACACAATTAGAGAAAGCAGTCAAAAAAAAGTGTGCCTTTAAAATAAAACAACAACTCTAAAGCCATGCATTTCCTTCTTCACAGATTGAAGTCATAGGTCTTGCCCTCTTGCTCATTCTCTTTGATGTTAGAAGTCCACAGCAAAGAAGGAAAAATTATAGGGAAGCTAGTACAATTCAGGACAAATTATCTGGTGTTTTGGGATTTGACTGATGAAAACAGGAACTAGAAGCATGGTAATTATTTGTTCACTACAGTCTCTTTGGAGGGACAGCACTTTGGCTCACTTGGCATGGAATGGCGTCAGTCTGGCTGCAGAGGTCTGAATGTGAGGCTTGGGTTCCTATAAGGGGCCTGCTTGGCCCTCAGTTAGCCTAGATCCTTGGACTCAGTGGCTCTATCATGGTCCACTCACCTTGCAATGGTGTCAGAATTTTATTAATTGAAATCACATATGAAAGTATAATACATTAATTTTTTTCCTGTAATTCAGTAATAAGGATGGTCACTGCCACATTTTTTCAGTTCAGACGACTCACTTCTGTTCTCTACATATTAAATAGAAGGTCATTGTATAGTTAACGTCTGGCTAAGTGGAGTGCTTATGAAATGTACAGGGCTCATAGGCATAATGACTGCCTAAGAAAGCCCAGCAAATCTAGCTAGATACTCCTACCCCCAGCCCATGGCCCTTATCTGTCATTCCATAAATTTCATGTCAAGGGCATTTTCTAGAGAAGATGATCATAAGAAGTTTCAGGTAGACCTGAAGCAGGTTGTGAAAACTCTGGCATGTTTTACCATAGTATTAGGGTTCTCTGGAGAAACAACAAATAGGATGTGCATGTACATAGGAGATTTATTTCAAGGAATTAGCTCACACAGTTATGGAAGCTAGCAAGTCCAAAATTTGCAGGGCATGCTGGAGCCCAGGAGCAGAGCTGAAGTTGCACTTCAGATTCAAAAGCTGTCTGTTGCAGAATTCCCTCTTAACTCTGGGAAGTCGGTCTTTTGTTTCATTCAGGGCATCAGCTGGTTCAATGAGACCACCCACCTTCTGGAAGGCAATCTGCTTAAAGTCTACTGATTTAAATGTTAATCTCATCCAAAAACCCTCAGAATAGTGTTTGACCATGTATCTGGGCACTGTGGCCCAGTCAGGTGGATGCAGAAAATTAACCTGACACCAAGGCGGATTATAGCACTGTCTTCTCTGGATTCAACAAAAACAAAAAATACTCAATCTAATTAATCATTTGTCAAGTGCTTCATATACGGCAGGTGCTACGTAGAACATAAACATTACACTACAAGTTTGGTTTGGTCTTTGCTGGGAATCATCAGCATTTTGCTGTATGTATTTTTTTGGCACTTTGGTCTTATAACACTTAGTTCTGGGCAGATAGAAAGCACACAGACTGCTCAATACCAGTGACAAGAGACTTTATAATGATGTGTTTGAAGCCAAAGCTTTGTGAAGCAAGACACCACGAGCAGTTAATAGATTTCCATTTGACAGTAGCTGTAAACGTTAATCAGAAGAATCACTACAGTGTTCAGCTCATACACCGGTTGCAGCAGAAGCCACAGCCGTAGAAGCCCTTGTTTATCCTCCTTTAGCTCCGTCTCACCATTGCCAAATCATCTTAAATAATTGTCGTTCTGACCACTCATGCTCTCAAAAATCATCTTATTAGCCTAAGGACTGATTTTCAGATTCCTTAGCCTGGTATCCGTAGCCCTGTGATGTTAGCCCAACCTACTTATCCAACTGGATCTTCTGCCGAGCTTCAAGCTGAACTGCTCCTTTGCCCTCAAAATAACTCATTTGTTTCTGCCCAACAATTTTGTTCATGTTGTTCCCTCCACAGTGGCTTTTCTCTGTCTTTATTTTTTGCATCCTCTCATTCTACTCATCCTTTGAGGCGCAGCTCAAAGGCCACAATGTCAAACTCCACAGTGTCTGCTCCGATCCTTCTGCATCTGCCCCATTTCCAGCTACAAGCTCCCTTGTTCCTTTTCCCTGGCACTTCACTGGCGTGTTTATTAAGGCTCTCACACTTTCTCTCACTTGAGTTTCTCACGGGCATTGCCTTCCTGCATATGGCGTGTATTCAGGGTCGAAGTCTGCAGCTTCCCCGGTGGCCTCGCTACAGTGCCTTGCAGATGACGAGCGTTCTGCTCTGTGAGATCTTGTCGAGAAAAATCAAAATAAGGGACCTAATATGTAAAATGTCATTATGATTTACATTAAATTCATCAAGGAAAGAATTTTGGTTGATTTTTTTTTTTTTTTGCATATCCTCCACAGCAATGTGCTGGGCCATAGTGGGCATTCAGTAATTAGTAATTGATGGATTTATTCTGTATGTGATAAAGTTATTTTGGATGCATTCAGACTAAAGTAGAATTGATGATACAGGTTTCAAAAGGTAACATTATTGCTGATGCACATTATGAGGGCACTATGGTATCTTTTAAAGTCCAGCAAATAGAAAAATGAGTCAATCATGAGTCAGAATCATTGATGGAATTATGCCACCATCAAGCTCTAAAGGACTGGCGCTGATGTCGATAGAAAATACCCCACTCTGAGAGCACCAATAGCTAGCTTTCGGTACTGAACTAACAGTGTGAGTGCGTTCTTCTGCTGGGGAAAAGACTTGGTGGTCCAGTCATCGTTGTGGTTTTTAAAATTTTTTTCATTTATAAACTTGATATGACTGTGATTTTCTGTTTCCTCCATCTCTGGTGGTGAGTTTTCTGAGGATATTCTTGATTTCTCCTGATTTAAATCACAGCAAAAGAGACCTAGGTAAATATCAAGAGAGACTGCCTATGACATCTGATTTGAAAAGTGTACTTCAATCAACATTGACTTTGTCATACATTATGTTGAATAAGGAGGGTCTGACTTAAGCTCCGTGTGCTTTAGAGAAGAGAGCATATTTGTGTTTGTTGGTTTGTTTTCACATATTTTAAGGTCCTTATTGAGATATAATTGACTAATAACATTGTGCAAGTTTACAGTATACACTGCGATGATCTGACATATGTACACACACTGTGAAATGGTTACCACATGAATGTTAGTTAACACATCCATCACTTCACGTAGTTACTTTTTTGTGTGTGGTGAGAACATTTAAGATCTATTCTCTTAGCAAATTTCAAGTGTACAATACAGTATTGTTAACTATAGTCACCATGCTGTACCTTAGGTCTCTAGGACGTATTCATCTTATAACTGAAAGTTTACACCCTTTGGCAAATATCTCCCAGTTTCACTCAACTCCCAACCCCTCTAGCCAGCATCCTACTTTGTTTTTATGAGTTCGCCTTTTTCAGATTCTACAGGTAAGTGAGATTGTCCAGTATTTTTCGTTCACAGGAGAAACTCATAATGGAGCAGCTGAAGCCAAAGCACTGATAAGCAGAACAGTCACAAATAACAGTAGGCTCACCGTGAGTGGAGCCCTAGTTGTCACAGGAGGCGGAACTGCCCGGACACCCACTTTTGTCTGCTTATCCGCACAGGTGGGGCAGCAGCGGTTATTTGAACTCAGCAAACCTGGGTTCCATACTGTGTGCCCGCATGAGCCAGGCACCAGGGACGTGATGAAGAGCAGACACGGGCTTTGGCAACACATAGCCTAGAGGCATTTGATTACATTCACAACTAACCCCATGGGAGGCAGGAGAGATGGAGGAAACAGAGACCTATGGTCCTGGAAAGTCAGGGAAGGCTTCTCAGAAGATATGCCTTTTGAGCCCATTCTTGAAAAGCACCACTCCCCCACCCCGTAGAGAAAAGGGGAAGGGGAGTTCTGAAAGGGACAGCTCATAGGGAACTATAAAAGAAGATGGTGTGTTAGGGAAATTTGATAAGTGGTTTTTGGTGGCTGGACCAGAGGATATTTGAGGGTAGGTGAAGGGAAATGAGGCTGGAAAAGTCGGTAGGATTCATACATAGCGTCAGGGATCTTGGACTTTTTCTGGGTCCCGGTAGGTAGCTGCCCCAGAATTTCTTATGTAGGTAAGTGACATGATCAGATTTGTTATTTTAGAAATAAACCCGTGGGTAAGCAGTCATATCCATTCCACCTGCCTTCACTAATCAAGGTTGTTTGAAGACTTGCCTGTCCTGAAGCGGCATCTAGCCTAAAGTTAGATGTTTGCCAGAGTTATTTTCCAGGAACTTGGAGTCAGCAACATCTATTTTGAGCTGAGCTGGTTAAGACTGGATCGGACCACCGACCCTGGGCATGCTTAATTGTCTGCTCGGTGACCTTTTGACATCGGAGCACCGAAAACGCTACCCTGCAAAGGTGCAGAGACCTGTTGCCTAGTTACGCCCGTGCAGAAGGATGATTCCCGCACCTTTTTCCAATCACCTTCCCCCATGCCTCCCACGCCTCAGACCACTCGGCTTCTTCATTCGTGTCCCATAAATACCCCAAGCCCACCTTGCCTGCAGGGAGATGGCTTTGAGATTTGTTCTCCCGTCTCCTCGCTTGGCTGCTTTGTTAATCAACCCTCTCTGCCGCAAACCTCGTTGTCTCAGCGTTTTGGTTTGCTGTGCGTCGGGGCAAGACGAACCTGGTTCAGTGACAGCTCACTATGAAGAAGAAAGATGGTTGGATTGCACTGACTGACAGGGCAGGGGTGTATTTTTTTTAATAATAAACCAATAACTTGTCTTACTCTTGCACAATGAGTAGGATTTTGCCAGCATCTTCATAGGGCGAAAGGAAGCCTGGTATTTATCACCAAATCTTTTGAGGTAAATGTAACACAATGCTATATTCCATTTTTTGAGGCCAGTTATCCACTATAGTGTGTGAAAAGGAATAGAAGTGCAGACAGACAAGGGATTGCGGTGGTTCTGTGACAGGGAGTCAAGAAACCAGACAGGATATTTAAGCTATGGCTATTGGTGTTGGCAAGGGTTCAGCTCCAGAAAAAATAAATACTCTGAGTTAGTAGTGGTGATGAAAGTGACTTAAATAGACTGGTCTGTTCCTTTTTGTGCTGTTGTAGGGAAAGGAAGCTTTAAACCCAATGAGATGGGCTCTTGTGAACAGCTTATTCCTTCTATTTACAGCTCTTTACTATTTACAGCTCTTTGTCAACAGTGATCTAAGGATCTTCCCCTTAGATAGTTGAGACCTCATAATTTGTTTCCTCTGAAATGTTTCTAGTCACTGACATTGCTCTGTAGAAAATTGATTTTTGAGCTTTTAGGGAACTTTATTCCCAATTTATTTGGGAATAGAACTTTGAAAATCATGAAGTCATTTATTGATCAAGTGTTTATGGAGACGCTGACTTACCTCAGTGGTGAGGGAGGGACTGACCAATCCTTTGCCTTCGTGGAGTTGACAATCCAATGCAAATGCTGCATGATAGTCACTAGACTTAGTTTTTGATGCTGCAGTCCTCTTTTTCCTAACACTTCTCCTGAGGAAGCAGTTGAAACTTTACAGATGATATATATTGGAGCCCAAACTCCAGTTCATTGGCAAAAAAAAGTAGCATTTATATTAGAGTTTTGCTAACAGCATGTTGGTAAGAACCCGTGTTCTTTCTCTCCTGCTAGCTGCAGGTTGCTTTAGTCTTTGGGCCACTATTTCCTCATCTGTAGAATTCATAGGTTAGACCAGATTGGTAGTTTTCAACTCTAGCTGCTGATTAGAATCACCTGAAAGCTTACCCTTGCCCAATTGAATCAGAATTGCCAGTTGGAAGAGGAGGCGGATGTGTATTTGTAAAGCTCCCAGGTGATTCTTTTTTTTTTTTTTTAAAACCAGGGCTGAAATTCACCAGGTTAGGTTGGAGGTCCCAACTGGAATTCTATAGGTGAGTTTTCTATGCACGTGGGTATGGAGCTTAATAATCTTTTAAATTAGTTGTCAACATAAAAAAATTCCAGTTTCTCTTGGAAAAATGGAAAGATTGGGCAACAATTGGGCTTAAAATTCTGAGTGGTAAAAATTCAACAAAGTAAACCCCAGTTTCTACCTGGCCCACTTCGTTTATTTGTGTTATCTTCCTGGCCCTTGAAGACATTTTCATTTGAATTAGATGGTCTCTAGATGGTCTCTGAAGTCTCAAATTATTTAAATTGCGTGTTTCCAAAGCAGGAAAACTAGTGCAAATAAATGGCACCTTTATCCATAAGCTGGTTGTTATATTAAATCAAAGGGAACTTAATCTTTGAAGATGGAAAAACCCCAGGGTCCAGTGGAAGGAGAGAGAGTGGCATTAACAGCAGAACTCCATGTGCTACTATGTACAGGACACCTGCTGGGGGCAAGAGGGAGGGGGAGGAAGGGGATTAATTCATCTTCCTGGGATTTTTAATGAAGCTGTCCCCTTCTTTTTCATTCTTTCCTGTTTGAGAGCTGGTTCATTAGTTGGGATGTGACTGGCCCTCCCAAGGGAGCAGAGAGGCAATTATCAGAGATTTTACTCACTTTCCTGTGAGCCTTTTGCCGCGGAAGCCTCTTGAGGATCTCGCTCTCTTTTGGCTTCCTTGTGGCTCCTTGCTGTGTCTGCCTGAGAGCAAATACCTGGGCGGAAGGACTGATTTGTATGGCTTATTGGTAGCTGCCTATCATGAGATTTAAGTGGGTGTATTTGAATTAATAGGATTTTACTTTTTACAGACTGAATATATGTACTTGGTTTGTGAAGAACCTCTTGCCCAAAGTGAATAATCCTTTGTGCCTTGCTCTATTTAAAAAAAATTTTTTTCACTAGGGGTGATGGTGCTTAAGAGTACAAACTTGTAAAGAGAAGTAAATAAGCGATAGAGATCTAATGCACATCACAGTGAATATAGACAATTATATTGTACTATAATTGTGTAATGTGATAAATATCACTATTAGCAATCATATACAAATATATAAATGTATCAAAGTAATCTGCTGTACACCTATGATATACGTTATATATGGTGACAATAATAAAAAGTAGCATTTAATTATCTGCCAGAAGTGTTCCAGGTACTTTTCATAAATATCCAATTTATTCCTCACAACTCTCCTATGAACTAGATGTTGTTATTATTCCTGTTTTATAGATGAGGAACAATGAGGCTCAAAGCCAGTTATTTGATTTCCCATATATCAGAGCTATGTTAAGTGAGATCCATTAACTTGTATAACCAGACGTCTGTTAGCAGTTTTTGGTAAATTCAAATGTGTATTGATTTTGACAAAGACAAGGCACACTGTTGTATATTAAATATATTTTTCCCCTAGCTCCACCAGTTACTTCACTGGATATGTTGTTATTGTCTATTGATGTTGTTTACACATGGTGGACTGCGAAATTCCATGCAACTGCAAAAATCTTTAATTTAGCTAAGGTTATTGCCTATATTTCTTGCCTTAAAAAAATTGCAGTGGTAACCCAAGCAAATTATTTATTATCCACATGACCCTGGGAGTCTCTGCCCCAGTCTCCTTGCTAGAAAAAGGAGATGGTAATGTATACCTGACCTCAATCCATAGGGATATTTCCAGGATCAAATGTGATAATGAACGAAATGTATTTCATCAACTCTAGAAATTGCCCATGTGTATTTTAAGTCGGATGTATTCATTGTGATGCAGAATATGAGATGAACATTCTTTTGTTAAAGAATTGTTGATTGTTAAAAACAGCAACCTATGGAGATTTTTCCATTTGAGGGATTTAATCCTATTAAAGGTTTTTAGATTGACTGGACAATGAGAATTTCTCTCTGAAACCCAGGGTGAAAGTTGATTTCGTTTTCCTACTGGTTTCCCGCGGGGTCCCCTTCCACGCTGACTAGAGAGGACTGCCGCCAAGCTCTCTTCAGTGTGAATGGGTAATGTGATGGGTTAATTTCTCTTGTTGAAGCCATGTCTATTCTTCGGTGCTGAAAGGTTGCTTATATGTACTCAACCTCTGCAATAAGTTGACACATGACGTGAATCTGCCCCTCTACAGCTCATACTAACATGTCAGGAAAAGATTAGTTGGGAGCGGGAGGATAATGGGGGCACAATGTCGCTTGTCTATTAAGTAATTTAAATAATAAGTTGAGCCTTTCATTGTTTATGTGTGGTTGTGTGCTTGTCATAACTAATTATCTTGTTGCAAAAATAGCAGCCTTTAAAAGTAAAAAGCTGAAAACGGGTCCATACTCTTAGGTCTCCGTCCCTGTGAGAGTGTGTGCACATATGTATGTATATGCCTGTGTGTCTATGCATATGCATACATGCATATAAACATGAATATGTATGTGGTGTGTGTGTGCATACTTACTATAACTAGTGCTGTATATAATTACTGTAGTGAATTCAACAATGACAACAGGAAATATAATCTTCCCCAGTAAATGCTTTAGCTGCCCAAGAAACTTTTTTGTTTTTCATATTGTGGGATAAAATAAACATTTATTTTAAAACAATTTTCTCATAACATTCTCTGTTTGGCACATACAAAACCAATATTAACTCTGAGTGATCTTATGAAAATAGTGAAGGATAAATGCTGAGTTCTATAATCTCTCCTCTGTTTAAAGACTTATAAAAACTCCTAAATTTTTTTATTTTTTGAAATTAGTATGTATTTTGAAGTTTTATGTTGGTTTCAAGATAATTTTAAGTCTCTTAAAGTTTACTTATTAATACAAGTTTTAACTCTTATTGGTTTAAACTCAGTTAATGCAAATTTCTGCTTAAAGGAGAGGGGTTTTACTTCCAACCTCTTCAGTAATGTCTAACTTAAAAAAAAAAAAAAACCCAACTAGAAGCTATATGAACCACACCACCAAATACCTGTTTTTTGACATTAATAAATTAGGCTTTTGACTACATCCAACATAATAAATTATCTACTTGTTAATACTTCTGTTTCAAAAACTAAATGCCAGTTGTCATTACTGTGTGTTTTAAAGGTTTTTACTAAACTTTTGCTCCCTGGTGTGAATGTGGACAGGGGAATTTACAGTATATTCGTTAAAAATTCCAATCAGTTTCATATATTATGAGCCTGTAGGCAAGGTAAAGAAGAAATTGAAAGACTAATGAGTATGGCACTAGCACAGTGAGATGGATGGGCTACTTCTTTGTGTTTGCTAGCTGGGCTAGAGATTGATGAGTAAGTCCCATTGTCTTAACACACTAATGATGATCTAGCTTTTTGGAGCTCAAACTACTACATCTCCCACTTTGAGAGGACAGCTTGATAAGCAGACCAGTCCTGGGCGTTTGAGACCTCTATTCAAATCCTACTCTTATCACTTCCTACCCACATGATATGTATGGACTGTATGTGTCCCCCCAAAATCCATATATTGACGTCCTAATCCCCAATGTGACTGTATTTGGAAATAGGGCCTGTGTGGAGGTGGTAAAGGTCAAATGAGGTCATAAGGGTGGGGCCCTAACCCAATAGGGCTAGTGACCTTATAAGAAGAGGAAGAGACACCAGAGCTCTCTCTCTGACACCTGAGGACACAGTGGGAAGGCAGCCATCTGCAAGACAGAGTTCTCACCAGGAACAGAATTGGCTAGCACCTTGGCCTTGGCCTTCCAGCCTCCAGAACTGTGAGAAATAACTTTCTGTTGTTTAAGACACCTAGTCTGTGGTATTTTGTGTGGCAGCCAAGCAGACTAAAATACCACCATGTAAGCAGATACTTAAATTTAGTACATAGGTAAGTAAGTTACTTAAAATTTCAGATCCTGGCTCTACCATTTATTAGCCATATAAGCACACTACTTTTTTCTTCAACCTTGCAAAATGGTTTTGTTGTGAGGTTTAAGCTTTGTTTGGCTGGCAGGCAGGCTGGCTGGATGAATTTTGCCCTCTCCCTCATTCTCTCTGTTCACCACATTTGGTCATAGCAACCTTTGTCTAAATTTAGACCTCATTATTTCATTATCTGCATAAAATTCTTTGGTTGTTCCTCAGTGTTCTTAGAATAAATCTTTACCATTTTCCTCAAAGCCATGTGGTCTGGCACCTGTTTACCTCTCCAGCTTCATATTACAACCCTCCATTTTGGCAGTGGCCACATCTATCTTCTTTCGGGTCCTTAGACTCTGCCCCCCACTATGCCCCCCACTTTGTCCCCCTTATGTAATGACTGTCAGTTCAATTGTCATTTCTTTAGGGAGGCCTTTCCTCCATATCCTTGACTGGCTATATGTTTATCTCCACAATTATTTAATTCACGTTTGTCTTCCCCCCAGCAGCATGAGGGGGGTACTGTGTGTGTTTGGTTCCAACTCTGCCTTCAGCACCTAGCTCAGTGTTGGCGTCATCACCAGAGCTGTCTGAGTATTTATGGAAGGGAACATGAAGAAAGGAAAAGAAATGCATGAAGATCTCATCCAGGGAAAGTGAGGTGCAAGCATCAAACCTTAGGGAAGTGGGGTGCTAGCAGAAGAGACTGGTGGGAACCAGTTGAAGAGTGGAAAAGCACAGGCGATGAGTCTTAGCTTCTTCAAGACTTTGCCTCTGGCATACCACCCGCAACTCAGACACCTAAGCGGTTATAGAAATAATCCTTCTGGTATGCAGCCTTCCTCTTTTTGTCAGAGGCACGGGACCCAGGGACCAAGAGCTGCCTAATAAGAAGTAAATTCTGATAAAACTGTTCAGGGCCACATTTTGGAAATCAGCTCTTAAAAATGAGTGGTTGAGCTTCCCTGGTGGCGCAGTGATTAAGAATCCGCCTCCCAATGCAAGAGACACGGGTTCGAGCCCTGGTCCGGGAAGATCCCACATGCCGCGGAGCAACTAAGCCCGTGAGCCACAACTCCTGAGCCTGCGCTCTAGAACCCGCGAGCCACAACTACTGAGCCTGTGAGCCACAACTACTGAAGCCCATGCGCTTAGAGTCCGTGCTCCACAACAAGAGAAGCCACCACCATGAGAAGCCTGTGCACCACAACGAAGAGTAGCCCCCACTCTCTGCAACTAGAGAAAGCCCACACCCAGCAACAAAGACCCAACACAGCCAAAAAAAAAAAAAAAAAAAAGAGTGGTCAATCTAATGCTCACCTTTCCAATCCAAACACTGACTTGAACAAAGAAACTGGGAATTACTGTGTATAGGGCTTATTTGAATTGTTGGTTTTCTCTTGTTAGTCTGTTACGGGTCATAGCTCTGTTTCTGTCGTTAGAATGATTTCAGTGTTTCAACCTGGACTCTCTGAATCATAAGTTTTTAGCATGACAATGGGAATTATGAAGTTGCTTACTAAAATGAAGCTAAATTAAAATAATACTTGTTTGGGATTTTTTTTTTTTTTTACTTTTGCACCCAATAACGATGTAAGGGGGGAGACTTTAGATTTTTAATAATTTTATTAATTCAGATATAAATTTCAGCTATTTTGTCATAATATGTAAACTATTTTCCCCCATAGTAGACCTATTTTCTAATAGATAATGAGATTCCCAAATATTTGCTTTGTGTAAGGTTACAGTCAATTCCTTATTATCGAGAGAAGGTTTCTTCCTTTGTGTCTGGCTTATTGTGGTTATGAGACTGAGTACTTTGTTTTAGATATTTGAGGACAAAATGTGTGTTTAAGAACACATGTGTATATATAGGGAGGCCCTCAAATCCAAAAAGGATAGAAGGTTGAAATGCCAACACTTCCTATTGTATAGCTTTTTGTTAGGGAGGTATAGCTATTCATCAAAACACGTTTCTGAAATGGAAAACTAGAATGTGCTAAACATAGCATCTAACTTAAGCTTTTGAAAAACAAAGAAATTTCCAGAAAATAACTCATGATTACTTAGTTTCAATATTACACTGATAAATATTTAAAGACTACCTTATAAAAAAGTAAGTGGGAAAGTCATGATTTTAAGGCTTATACTGCAGTTCCTGAAGGATTTTAGTATTTATTTAACCTTTTCCTTATTTAATTTATAATAAAATTACTGTCATCTCTGTAAACATTTATATAATAATGTTTCATCTACTTTTCCATTAAAAATTGCTAAAATAAGGAGTCCTGGTGAATGAGACATAATTTAATAAACGTATTTCTTGGTAGAAAACTAATCAAGTCCTGCTATAAATGTATATTTAGAGAGAAGCACAGTAGACAAGCTTAATGACTTAGTCAATGATATGACTTCAGGGAAAATGTTCTTATGCCATACTGGCCATATCTTTTAATACTTGCATTGAAAATAAAATTACATTCCAGGATAATGAGGATTGTGGAATTTGATAATTGGTTTTTTAAATCCTAAATTGATTAACAGTGGTATAAACATACATTTTTAGGTTAAATCTGAGCTTTTTCTTAAACTAAAATCTTAGTTTAATCTAAAATATTTTCCTGGAAATTTTCCAAATGGGATAGTCATCTTTCTGGAAATACGAAATAAAGGAGAAAGGTGGGTGGCTGGAACGCAAACCTCTTCAGAGACCTTTCAACCTATAGCTGTAATTTATGTGTTTTATCCTATTTATCATAGAATTTTTAAAGAATATTTTTAAAATAATTTAGTATTTTTATCCCACTGATTTATTTTTTTAAACAAGGAAAAAATTTGCTCATAGCCACATAATTTAGCACATTCAGAGCTAATAGTAGATTCCAGGTCTTCTGACTTCTGATGCAGTTTGCCTTTATCACCTTCTACCTGCTGGCTACTTGTCCTCGGAGTTCCTCAGGAATCTGCATTGGTGTTTATTGAGAATTAATGATGTGCCAGCACTGCTGTGGGTGTCCAGGATATAATAATGAATAGAGTTCACATTCTGACTCAAATTAGCTTTCTCTCCTTGTTCCAATGGAAACTGCCCTTTTGCTTCATCTGCAGCATTGAGTTGCAAGTTTCTTTTTACTTTGGAAGTTTTAGAGAATGAGAGTGGGGCTCTCATCAGAAACACCTGTGTGAAAAGCTCAGCTGCCTCGTGTGAATGAGGTCTCTGGAAGGTGATAGATGATGCAGGTAAGAATGCAACCCGTAAAATATGGACCTAGTCAAGAGAAAGGAACGAAGCAAGTGTGAAGCAGAGGGAAAGCAGGAGGGTCATGACCACATTCTGTGGTTGTGTGCTGACAGACTGAAGGAAGAGCAGACCAGGGATGTCTCAGCCATGTTGCCTCAGTTTTGCCAAGTGTATAATGGGGTCAAAGAGGGTTGAACTAGGCGATTCCTAGAGTCCTTGGCAGAGGTAATACGCTCAGTTATGAGTGTCTGTACACACACACACACACACACACACACACACACACACACACACACACACAATGCACTTGCTAATGTCTGTCATTATGAGCATCTTCTGTCTTCTCCACTACAAGTAAAAGAATCTGATTTTTCTTTCCAGACTAGAAGTAACTAGGTCATAGTGACCCAAGTGAGTAAATTAAACAGACTGAAAAGGTACACTGGGATATAATTATTTGGGGGAAAATGATGAAAAAATGAAGTAGGAAAAGATTCTCTTTCCAGGAATAATTGTTCCCTGTTGCCAGTTGAGCAACTCTGTGACCTTCTTGAAAATAGAGAATTCTGTAAATAGTGCTGGGATGGTAGGTACTGTGTGACACAGAGCCTAAGTTAGATATGGTGAAAAGGAATGGAATTATGTTGGTTAATAGTGAGCACCTGAATTAAAAGCAGAACAGCTGGGTCCAGAGGCAGCTGTCAGGTTGGCAAAGCCAGAGGAGTAACTTTGGACAGTGTTTTTCTTATACTGAATGTAATGATTTTTAGGAACAGGTTTTTTGAAAATATGTCTGTACATGTTGGGTAAGGTAAATTTCAATATGAATTTTTAAAGTCTATAAAATGGAATCATTTAATTCTGACTTTATGACAAATTAAATGGTAGTTCCAAATAACTTTGTTCTAGAAAGAGGCTTCTCTTATCCTGGGAAAGGGGCAGTTTTGGAAGTTTGAGAGAAGACAAATATTGTCTGTTGTCTTCTAACGAATTACTCTCCCACTTTTCATTGGGAAAGGTTGGTCCAGGGAACTTATGATAGCCTGATGGGAAGTGGGAAAAGGAAGATTATTCCGTATGTGTATGATCTGTGAACAGTTGATGAAGGAGGTAAGGTGGTGGGAGGGTGTTGTCTTAAGCCATTTGGGCTGCTGTCACAGAACCACAGGCCCAGTGGCTTATAAATAATAAACGTCTCACAGTTCTGTAGGCTTGGAAGTCCAAGATCAAGGAGCTGACAAGTTCTCTTCCTGGTTCCTAGGCAGCCATCTCTTTTCTTTGTCCTCAGGTAGCAGAAGGGGCCAGGAAGCTCTATGGGGTCTCCTTCATGAGGGCATTGATCCTACTCGTGAGGGTTCCATGCTCCTGACCTAATCACCTCTCAAAGGCCTCACCCCCTAATACAATCATATTGGGCATTAGGTTTCAGTATTTGAATTTGGGGGGAACACAAACATTCAGTCTATAGCAAGTGAATCGCACATGTTGGGATTTTCACGGCAAGCTTTTGAAATGGGAGAGATGGTAAAATTATCTCCACTTTACAGGTAAGGAGATTGAGGCTTAGACCTATTCACGTCTAGTATGGTCTACTTTGACAGACCAATCCATTATCTGTCTCAGCCTATACTGAAGGAGATGCCAGAGAGAGAGAAAAAAAAGAGTCTCACAGTGGCAGGGAAAGGGCGCACTTTCTCCTTGCCAGTGCTTCGGCCACCCTTGCCTCTGCCAGCTAGGTCCAAGCGCCTTGTCTTAGAGCCTCACGAGACCTTCCCCTCTGGCCAGTATTCAGGCATCTTCCTAGAACCCTCATTCCCCTGACAATAGGAACAGCCAGACTCGCAGGCCCAGGGCAGCACCAAGAGGAGAGGAGCCTCCCTGGACCCAGAGACCCAGGACATCCTTAGACGCGATTCCTCTGATCTCTGCGTCGCCCGCAGAACTGAGAAACAGACCTGTTGGTACCAGAACATAAGCATAAGCTGTGTTTGAGTTCCAAGTTTGGACTTTACCTGAGCTGTTGCTTCATCTTCTAGCTGTTTACTGATTTTTTTTTTTCAGTGTGAGTTACTTTCTGGAAAGTTCCCAGAAAGTAACTGGGAAAGTACTCGGTGGGGGCGAATATTCCTTTTGTCTTTCAGAAAAGCATGTCGAGAGTTAGCCTGTCTCAACAACCTAATAGTCTCACCTCCTAAATGGGGGTGGGGAGGAGTATATGTGTGTGTGTAAATGCATACATGCATAAACATATATGCATGTATATTGCTTATTTGCTCAAAACCGTGTCTTACAATTAACTGCTATTTCTTTTCATCTAATATATCAGAAGAATATTTCAATTAGCAAAATATGAGAATCCAAATTCATATTTGTATTCCCAACAGATTTCCTTCAGAATCTGGTGGATCATTCCACCTATAACAGTAGTTGGATGCAGATAGATGTTCTATTTGTATCCCATTGCTGCCTCATTCAAATGAAATGTGAGTTTTGGTCATTCCAAAGCCCATCAGTGCCTTTCTGATGGTTAGAGCTAATCACCATACACTCCTTTCAGAGTAACTTTCTAGAGAGAAATCCTTAACTTTGAGACTAGTTTGCCACAGACCCTAGTCCTAGACTGAAAGATCTCGCCTTCTGTGAGGTTCATTGTAAAACAGAAATGCCCCCTGCCCCTTAGGGCTCTGGCTCCATGTAGTTCTGCGTATTTCTTATTCTGCTGGAGGAATACTGAATTCAGTTTGAATCTAAACTTGGAGTAAAAAATACCACTCAGTAGAGCTGCTTCTGTGACCACTTTGCCTTCCAACTTGCATTTCCTTCTTTCCCTATCACCCCACATTCTTGAGGAGTTTGTTTATAGCTTTTGTGGACTGGCTTTAATTATGTTTCAAAAATTCATTGCACCGAACCTATTAGGATAGTGCACTGAGAATATCTATTGAGCTCCAGCAGACTCACTGACTGGGAATGCGTGTGGGGAGAAACCTGGAGCAAGGTAGCAGGTCCTGAGATTGCTTATTTGTGAGGTTAGGAGATCCTGTTTATACTTTTGTAAGCTGCCTGCAAATATTTGAGGACCTTTCTGTCCCTACCTTCAACTGGGCCGGTGCTTAGCTCTGGAATAGTCTGCATCTTGATGTTTTTCCTAGGAAATGTGTTTTCCCTTTTCCCTCAGATTCCTGGTGCCCGGTGTAGCCCTTTTTTGATTTGCTCTTGTTCTGGCAATAGGTCAACTGGCTCTCATGGTCCTTAACGTTTTGGGTAAATACTTCCAACAGTGGTGACTGGAAGGGATCCAAATCAATTCAAGGCATTTGCATCCACTCTGTGTTTAAGGAGTTGGATCTTAGTGATATTTTTTCCCTTGGTTAGTGACTTAAGAAATATGACTGAAAGGAGAAGCTACTATCTGAAGAACTAATGGAAAATCAAGCAGAATTCACTTATGTAAGGAGTGTGGTCGGTGACCTTCCTTACTACCCAGATGTTGTGCCATTGGATCATGTGTAGAGAGTATGGAATTGCAGTTAAGTGCACACATGGAAGAAGCAGACTGCCTAGGTTCAAAGCCCAGCTCCACCACTTGCTAGCTATACAGTCCCTGGCTGTATTAGTTAACCTTTCTGTCCCTCAGTCTAGTTTTCCTGAGGATTAAATGAATTAATATTTGTTAAGTGCCTGGAACTATGCCTGGTCCATTGTATGTACTCCATGTCTTTGTTTAAATACTTGATGTTGGGACTGTTGTTCAGATGGAGGAGACAAGGGTCTTGAGAGGCTCCCACGTGTTTCTAACGTAACAGAGTCAGTCAGTGGTGGAGACAAGAATACTTTCACTGCCCAGTGCCCTAGTGGAGAACTATAGCTCTTAAGAGTGATGTGGGGAATGAAATACCCTGATGAAAACCAATCAACATTATTAAAGGGAGGGTGGGAGCATGGGAACTAATGATTTATTTATCCAGTGGCTTAGTCAGTAAGTAACTATTTAATGCTTACTGTGGGCCTTTGGCACTATGTTAACATGGTGGAGATAATGATAAAAATATAAAAGAGATTTATAGAACATTTACTTAACCTGGGCAAGATGTCTTTTTTTTTTTAGGGCTGGTGACCATTCCACTGAGGACTCTCTTGTCTTAAATTATAGGACAACTTCTATGTATAGCATGGTACAGAACAGCATTTAGCTATTCTAATGGTATAGCATTTAGCAGAATTTGAAGATGAATTTGCTGACCTTAGCTTGGAAAACTGCAAAAGGTCAATGGAGGGATTATGGTGGGATTCCATCCTTTAAACATCTACTGAAAGATGATCATTGTAAGATGCTTTAACTACTTTTGGAGATATGATATTCTCTTCTTAGAGAACCTAGTTTAGAGAATGTTCTTGTTTTAAATGTAATTGGCCATGAGCTTAATTTGAACCAAGAGTTTGGCCTATTCCACACACCCACCCCCCCCATTAGCTCAATTGTGGATTGTACAAATGCTGTTGGACAGAAATAGAAGTATCTGGTACAAATATGCATAGTCAGACCACATCTAGGTTAATGGTTTCAGATATAGGTGAAATGCTTTAAGAAGGATATTGACAAATTGGAGGACATTTAGAAGGCGGTGCCAGAATAGTGAAAGGGCAAGAAACCATGCCAAATGGTTAACAGTATAAAGAGAATTAGCTGCCTCAGTGGAACTTGATATGTTGTTCATAAGGGTTAAAAGGACTGTCATTGTGGAGTAAGAAGAGGAGGGTTATTCTTTTTTTTTAATTCTACTGAAGCATAGTTGATTTACAATGTTAATTTCTGCTATACAGCAAAGTGATTCAGTTATACATATATATATATATTCTTTTCCCATTATGGTTTGCCACAGGATATTTCATATAGTTCCCTGTGCTATACAGTAGGACCTTGTGGTTTATCCATCCTATGTATAATAGTTTGCCTCTGCTAATCCCAAACTCCTAATCCTTCCCTCCTCCATCCGCCTTTCCCATCCCCTTTGGCAACCACAAGTCTGTTCTCTATGTCTGTGAGCCTATTACTGTTTCATAGATATGTTCATTTGTGTCATCTTTTAGATTCCACATGTAGGTGATGTCATATGGTATTTGTCTTTCTCTTTCTGTTTTACTTCACTTAGTATGATAATTTCTGGGTCTATCCATGTTGCTGCAAATGGCATTATTTCATTCTTTTTATGGCTGAGTAATATTCATATATATATATATATATTCCACAGAAGAGGGTTATTCTTGGCTCTTCCAGAGTAGGAGTGGTAGATGAGGGACTAAGGCCTAGAAGTGGAAAAATATAAGGAAGATTTTCTGAACATTAAAATCAAGCTCCAAGGAATGGCCTGCCATATAAGCAGGGGATCTCTGAGAGTAGATCTATTCATTTACAGCCAGACGAACAAGCTTCTGAGCCCTGGGGACTAGAGTCCTACTCCTATGGGAGGTTCAACCAGATCACCTCGGAGATTCCGTACATTCTAAGTATCTGAGATATAAGTGATTTCATGACTTGGATGTCACCTCCAGTGCTGCCCTTACGCTGGTTACTCTGAATAATGTTAAAAGTCAGTGTATGACTAAAGACTGGATGAATTGCTGTGGCCATCAGCATGATTTTTGCCATATAAGCAGTTGAGGCTAAGAGTGAAATGGTTCCTTTCTAAGCGGGAGAGGTATGAATGGCGTAAAGATCAGATTTCTCTGTGGCTGGAAAGAATTTGCTTT
This sequence comes from Balaenoptera physalus, assembly GCF_965194825.1. NCBI lineage: Eukaryota > Metazoa > Chordata > Mammalia > Artiodactyla > Balaenopteridae > Balaenoptera > Balaenoptera physalus. The sequence continues at coordinate 142,125,589 of NC_138890.1, read as the reverse complement.
CTGGGTCTTATTGGATACATCGTAGGTCATAACCAGAACCTAATTAGGTGTATTGCACAACGTGCATTCTGAAGATAAGGGCTTATTCTTGGGCAAAGCTCAGAAAGCTGGTAAATGGACTGGAATGGTCTACTGAAACATATCTGCCCACCAGCGTGCTTCTGAGAGGGCCTCTCTTCTGACTGTGGAAGTGCCTGGTCTAGGGGGCGATGTGCTCCAGCTGCTGTCAGGGAGAGCCAGTCACTTGCTGGGTGTAGCCAGGACTGGACCTTTGTGAGACACCTTCTGTGAGAGGTGTTGCAGGTAGCCCCAGAAGCAGGCAGAGGTCTTTGGCAAGTTATTTCTGAAGGAAGCATTATTTCTCTGACCTGAGCTGAGAATTACAATAAAAGATCCTCTTTGAATTTAAGTTCCTTTTTTTTAAAGAGTGAAGTGAATTTTGATCACTAAAGGTAACCTTCTATGAAGGAGAACATTATGGTAGTATGAACCCTATTGGATGCTCAGACAAGACCATCAAGGAGGTGTGAGTAGTATTTTGAGGGCTGAGATCCTGTATTTTTAGGAAGAATATTTTAATTTTCTACAATATTTTTCACTTTTTGATTTTGAATTATTATTTCTCCTTTGAGAATTTAAGTCTTTCTCAGGGTTAAGGGGAACCAGTAAAGGGAGTTAGGCTTATTCTTGGGCTGGCATTTCCCCCTCGGTGGGCTGTAATGCAGGCAGCGGAGATTTAGGGTACGAGCAGAGGCAGGTGTGGTGTGATGCTGTAGAAACCGAAGGCTCAGAGCCCCTCACTTGCACAAGCCCCTTCCAAAGTCCTGGGAGGGATCCTAGCAATGTGTTGTCCTGGTCGTTTTTTTGGTAAACACTGCAAAATATAATGTATTTCAACCAAAATTGATTAAAATCACTGCCTCCTTCCAATTCAACTTTCCCTCCTTCGTGCTTGCCTTCAGGTGGGTGGCATTGAAGTGATTTGATCATGAGCTTTTTTGTATATGTAATCAGGTATATTTTTCCTAAGAAAGATCCTCCAAGTTGTGTAAGTTTCAGGCATTACAAGCATGAGTCTTCCCCTGGGTTAGGAATGCAGTGAGTAACGAATCAGAAATTACCTCTGCAGCAGAGTCAGCCAAAACGTCAGAGATGTGAGTGAAAGTGAACTGAGATCTGTATTCCTGCCGGTCTCTGGCAGTGGGAAACAGCTTTTTAATCTCATCTTTAAGGTCTGTTTTGAATAGGAATGTCCTTTGCATGGTATAATTTTATGTATTTTGGTTAAGAGAAATACATCAGACTAAATATTAAAAATCATGAATTCTTAAAAGTAGTGCATGCAAATCGACAATGAGTTAAATATGAAAATAATGAGAAACTGCTGATGGAAGAGAGAAGTTGTTTAACTGTATTCTCCTTTTTCCCCTGCTCCTTTACATAATTATAAAACCTTTGCCTAAAGTTCCCTTCTGAGGGAGAAATACGGCCAACAGAAATTCAGCCGAAATTGGAGGCAATTTACAGTGCTTCAGGGTGGTACTGTCTCTGATAGGCTATCAGTGGAATCCTGTGAGGTGAAGGGTCTCTTTTCTGCCTTCTTCCCATCTCTCCTCATACACTTGTGGTTCTTGTTAGCATTCATACTTACTCTCTTTTTAATTGTCCGAGTACATAGTTTGCAAATGAGAAGTCTGTCCAAGGAGCCTGAGCTTGGTGAATAAAGGTTCCTTTCAGCCCCATCTGTGAGTTTACGACTCTGTGAGATCGTAAAGATGTATTTTATTAGGACATGTAAAAAGTTTCTTCATAACATTCAAAATAAATACCTTATTGACAGTGATAAAGATTATTGAGGAAAGGGATAATCATTCATGATATCAGCTGTTTCCCAAATGATACCTAGTTAACATGTTAGGGAAGGGAACCAAATCTAAAAGTGATGCCCATTTAATGAGGCCACGTGATGTAGCAAGAACTGGGAAAAACTTACAAAGGGAAGTCTTAGCCGGTGTCTAAAACAGTATCATTAACATAAAGACAGGTCAAGCAGCTGTTTGATCAATTCACTCAGATCTGAACTCTCAAAATTCAAACACTGTCATTCTGTCAGAGCGCTGTCAGAGAAATGATTAAAAACGAACAATTGTCATTGTTGTCTATATTGTAATCCTGAGCTGTATTCCAGGGGTAGGATTTGACTCCGTTTTTATCTTGTGTTTAGAACCGGCAATGGCTGTCTCTGTGCTCAGCACAGCGTAGGTGCTTAATATCTGCTGGCAGCGTGTAGACTGATTAATGGTGGTAAAGGCATATCCTAAACACCCTGCTCTGGGGAGTTTGTGGCCCTTTGGAGTTTTCATGCTGTGGACATCCTTAAAAAGCCCAGAAAAGGCATCTTTATAGACAGGTATGTGACTCATTCCATGTGAACTCAGAACTCAGTGAAATGCCGTTCTTTGAGCTAAACTTTCAAGACTCATGTACATGGCATACAATTCATTAACTGAAAATATGATTCATACTTTACCTTAAGTAGGGCCACAGGTGTCTACTGTTAGGATGCCCTTTTAGTCTGGTAGTGTGGATGGTTTTCAGAAGTTGTAAAAAAGTGATCAGAAATAAACACTTCGCAGAAGAGGGAGGTTTGATTTTTGTGATTGATCAGCCTGTTGCCTTAGTCCTGGAATCATGAAATCTGATCAGAATGAAAAGATGCTTTCTTTGCATTCTCTTCCAGAAATACAGAGGCTGCTGCTCTTCTGTCTTAAATGTCAACCATGCTGCCCTGAGGAGAGCTCAGAACTGCTTTTAAATTCAAGGGGACAACTGCTTTCTGCTCACTCAGGTCCTCTGAGGCCTGATCCAAGACAGGAAAAGGGTGCTTGGCAGGGACTCTTTACCAGAGATTCAACATACGAATTTTACTATGAGAATGAAAAGTTGGCCCACTTATAAAAGGTTAATCAAAAGTTCACCGTAGGGTGTTCTTCCTTTCCTCTGATGGAATCAATTTAAATTCTGGCCTCTGAGCAGCAAGATTTATTTTTCAAAGAGGCAAGCACCCTTCTGCCAAGTGGCCCCAGAAACGCCTGTAATCTCATGGCAGGAATATGGAAAATGGAAAGGTTAGACACTCCGAGGACAATTGACATCCCTGGTTCTTTTACTTTAAAGACAGCCAGGGAGAATTCTGAGATAGGCCTTTACCCAAAGTTCAGTATTTATGAACTGTTGATAAAATTACACCATCAAATTTGCCCATTATTTTCAGGCTGCTGAAAATTGTTTGAAAAAATCAGTCTTAGAGCTAGAAAAAGACCTATCCCCCTGTCATCAATCTAGCATCTGCAAATCCACGCTGGGCTGTTCCATTCCCACACTTTCTCACTCTCTACCTGTATGGTCTCCATCTGTTGAATTTTCTCACTCCTTGGGGTCTAGCTCAACTGCACCTTCAACATGAAGCCTTCCTTGTTTTCCTTGTTTAGAATTAGTTGCTAATTCTTCATTGTTCTCTAAGCATTCTGTATATTATCAATACCCTTATCATAGCCTTTACCATAATATGCTGTGTACTTGTATACATATCTTTTTTCCCCTGCCTTGTTGTTTGAATAAACGAATGCTAGGTCCAACTTTACAGAAGAGAAAATGAGCTCTGAAGATGTTTCATAACTTGCCCAGGGCCACACAGAGTTATGGGTTTCACTGAGTCTGAGTTTTGTTCCAGTATATTTTCTCCCCAATTTTAATGCAGATAAACCTTTTCTCTTTTGCTTAATTTGATTGATTCTATACATATATACATGCATCTATAAATACACATCACACACACATATATAAAACATATAAACAGTCCCTTTATTATAGTAAAGCTGTCTTTCCAGGGCCCTAGTTGGTTATATGAAGATCAGAATGGAGTTTTACATAGACTCATTATTACCGTGTAGGGAAATTACACTCAGAAGCCAGCTCACAAGAAGACTGCTAATTCGGAAAGGTATGCTAACTAGCTTCACGTGGGCCTGGTGCAGCTCAGCTAGCTTTTCACTAATTCCTCACCTCCATCCTACATTCCTCCCTGCAGCTGTTCTAAATCTCCAGCCCTGAAGTCCTGGACCCACCCTCTTGTTCTCAGCAGATGATGTGGTTTACTGCTTTAACTGAGATGATGTAGGTCAGGGGTTCTCAAACCTTAATATGTTTAAAAATCACATGGCGGGCTTTGCTATAACGTAGCTTCCTGGGCCTTAGCCCCAGAGATTCTGATTCGGTTGGTCAGGGTGGGGCTCCTGAATTTGCTTTTCTAATAAACTCGCAGGTGCTACCAGAGGACCACACTTTGAGAACCCTGATTTAGTCCATCTTATATGATAGGGTATCTTCTCCAATACAAAACCTCTCTCAATTTTTATCCTTCCTCTGTTCTCTGAATTCTGACCCCCAGAAGGCTTATTCTCTTCTCAAGCTGAACCTTTTCACCACCAGTTTTTATCCCACCTCCTTTTGTCTGTTTCAGGACCTTGCTCCAGCATTTAACCCATCTGTCTTTGTGCATCTTTGACATCATCCACTCCGTTGCCTTTATTCCTCTACTACTTTACTAACAAAACTGCTTAAATTTCCTCTCTCAGGTGTACTGTTTAAGGTACACTCGACCCTTGAACAAAATGGGTTTGAACTGTGCAGGTCTTCTCATACTCAGATGTTTTTCAATAGTATTGATAGGCACTGCAGTACTACACGATTCGTGATTGGTTGAATCCATGGATATGAAGGAACCGCAGATACAGAGCGCCAACTATAAGTTATACTCAGGTTTTCAACTGTGTGCAGAGTCGGCACCCTTAACTCCCACCTTGTTCAAGGATCAGCTGTGCATAGCTGTGTCTAATGATTATAAACAAATTAATATTTCTGTAAGAATACATGACCATTTTAGTTGTCTAGGAACTGCAATTTGGCTTGCAGACAGCAGAATTAAGCCAAGTTTATTTTTTTTTAATGGAGGTGGATGGAAGAGACTAATGACACATCACAAAAGAGAGTGAACTTGAACCTCCCAGTATCCTAATGAAGGATGGTCCCTCTAGGTATTCAAACAGCACACTTGGTTCAGCGACCCGAATTTGCTCCCCTCTGAGGCATTGCGGTACAGGTGTGCCAGGCAGAGGCACTCCTGCCTCCTGTAAGCAGTTAGAGGTGGGATCAGTGAGGACTAAGCGTACTTTGGAAATTTCACAGTGAACTACTTCGCATTCTGATTGTTCTCCTTACTTCAGAACTTTGCGTAAGGATGCTTTGTCCATTCTTCCAATCATCACTTACACTTTTCATTTGTGTTATCACTTCATTAACCTTGATTATGAATTATTAGCATACCCAGTCATACTTATGGGACTCATTTCTAGCTGTGTTCTTTTTTAATTTTTTTGATTAATTAATTAATTAATTAATTTTTTTGGGCTGTGTTGGGTCTTCGTTTCTGTGCGAGGGCTTTCTCTAGTTGTGGCGAGCGGGGGCCACTCTTCATCGCGGTGCGTGGGCCTCTCACTATCACGGCCTCTCTTGTTGCGGAGCACAGGCTCCAGACACGCAGGCTCAGTAGTTGTGGCTCACGGGCCTAGTTGCTTCCTGGCATGTGGGATCTTCCCAGACCAGGGCTCGAACCCGTGTCCCCTGCATTAGCAGGCAGACTCTCAACCACTGCGCCACCAGGGAAGCCCTCTAGCTCTGTTCTTAATATTAACTCATTTCCTAATTCAATATTGTCGTTCTTTGGAATACTGAGGAATCAGATAAAACATGTATGTAAGACAAGTAAAACAAATGGAAACTTCTCTGCTTTATTTTCTAAAGTTGGTTATATTCCTGTAACACATGCAACTTTATTTGTTCATATGTAACTCTACACTATTTTAAATTATCTGACAGAAACCTAGGGAAACACTGTCTACTATCTAAGGTGTATATTCCTTGACAGACCATATCTTTTAACCCTTTTGGATCCTTAATAATATTTTAATACAGGGCTCTAAACTTAATCAGTGACAGTTGGATGGATGAATGGTAGTCATGAGTGAAATAATGTAAGCCTCCAACTTTATCCCTCAAATGTCTCACTTGTTTTAATTCAAAGGATGCTCTTAAAAAAATGTTTGATGGCACGATATTGCTCAAATTTTCCCTCTTTTCTCTTCATGGTTTATAAAAATACTTTGCTTTTATTATTTAATAGTTTGGTGTATTTTTTTACTCCAAAAGATTGGTTCTAAAGCATCACTTAACAAATCTGCAGAAAGCAGTCTTCTGCTTAATGATATCCTTAACAGGCTTAACAATTCAGGATCAATATTCTTCTCCTTTTAAACATGCTATTAGTATTGTGACATCGATTTTCTTCAGAAAATTTCATACAGTTAGACTATCATTTTTGATGGTGAATCTCAGTAATCAAAATCCAAAAACTGAACTCTCTTCCCATTGCTCCCTAAAGGGCCAAAGTGATTCTGGATTCTTAGAACTGTGGAAAGGTTCTCTTCCCAGTGGAGCAGTTTTATCAAATAGAATATCATCATGAGTTTTTTAGTGTATTGGTTTATTGTATGGGAAACATTTTCTATGTCTAGTTCATTGACAATTGACTATGTTATTTTTTACTTAAGCCTTGGCGAAGGGATTTAGGCTGAGAAAAGCTCTATCTTCTGTGGTTATTTTGGACATCTAGTTTAATTTCCTTGGACCTCAGTTTCCAAATTGGCTCAATAAAGAATATGCCTACCTATCACTATGCAGTTCATCAGTAGGATTATAATGAATAGAGATCATGAAATACAGCACCAATAAAAAAAGACCATTATCGGTCAGATTACAAAATTGCTACAAATCAACACAGATGACCCACCATAAGGCCAGATTCCTAGATGTGGTTTCTTGAGACAGTGGGCCAGATTTGTCCCTCACTCTTCCATGACACTCACCCAAGATACTTGTCAAATAAGAGGCAAATGCCATTTGTCCTCTGGTGTAGAAAGACTCTGAGTTATTTATTCTATCCATTAACCTGTAGGCAGAATTGTATTTAAAACACTAGTAAAGATTTACTGCCTATATAATTTAAAGCCCCTGCAAATGAAGCCTAGACTGTTGATGATATTTGTCAGTGGTTCTGAACACTTGCATATCATGAAACTTTTCTGTCAAAATTTAACTTAAAACTTTCTGATTTATCTTGTCCACAGTAGAAATCGAGAACAAGTGCTCATTTTTTTTGATACAAATTTTTTTAGATATAAATGACATATAACATATTAGTTTCAGGTGTATAACATAATGATTTGATATTTGTATATGTTGTGAAAAGATCACCACAATAACTCTAGTTAACATCCATCACCATATATAGTTACAAAACATTTTTTCTTGTGGTGAAAACTTTTAAGATCTACTCCCTTAGCAACTTTCAAATATACAATGCAGTATTAGCTATATTCACTATGCTGTACACTACATCCCTATGACTTATACCTAGAAGTTTGTGCTTTGTAACCCTCTTCACCATTTTGTGCCTCCCGCCCTGTCCTGGCCCCCACCTGCTTCTGACAACTGCCAATCTAGTCTCTGTATCCATGAGCTCAGGGTTTTTAGTTATTTAGTTTTGTTTTGTTTAGATTCCACATATAAGTGAGATCATATGGTATTTATCATTCTCTGTCTGACTCATTTCGCTTAGCGTAATGCTCTCAGGATCCATCTGTGTTGTTGCAAGTGGCAAGATTTCATTTTTTATGGCTGAATAATATTCCAGTGTGTATATATGTACCACATTTTCTTTATCCATTCATCTATTAATGGACGCTTAGGTTGCTTCCATATCTTAGCTATTGTAAATAATGCTGCAGTGAACATGGGGACGCATATATCTTTCTGAGTTAGTGTTTTAATTTTCTTTGGATATAAATATCCAGAAGTGGAACTGCTGGATCATATGGTAGTTCTGTTTTTAATTTTTTGAGGAACCTCCGTACTGGTTTCAGTAGTGGCTGCACCAATTTACATTCCCACCAACAGTACACGAGGGTTCCCTTTTCCTCACATCCTTGCCAACACTTGTTATTTCTTGTCATTTTGATAATAACCATTCTAACAGCTGTGAAGTGATCTCATTGTGGTTTTGATTTGTGTGTCCCAGCTGATTAGTGATGTTCAGTACTTTTTCATGTACCTGCTGGTTATCTGTATGTCTTATTTGGAAAAATGTCTATTCAGATCCTCTGCCCGTTTTAAAATTGAATTGGTTTGTGTTTTTGTTTTTTTGCTATTGAGTTGTATGAGTTCTTTATGTATTTGGGGTATTGACCCCTTATCAGATATGATTTGCAAATATTTTCTCCCATTCAATAGGTTGTCTTTTCATTTTGTTGATGGTTTCTTTTGCTGTGCAGAAGCTTCTTAATGTGATGTGGTCCTACTTATTTGTTTTTTGCTTTTGTTTCCTTTGCTTTGGTGTCAAATCCAAAAAATCTTCACCAAGACCTGTGTCAAGGAGCTTATCCCCTATATTTTTCTTGAAGTTTTATGGTTTCAGGTCTTACACTCATGTCTTTAATCCATTTTGGGTTAATTTTTGTGTATGGTGTAAGATAGTGGTCCAGTTCCATTCTTTGTGTTTGGTGTTAGGGAGTGTTCTAATTTCATTCTTCTACATGTAGCTGTCCAGTTTTCCCAGCACCATTTATTTAAGAGACTGTCCTTTCCCCAGGGTGCATTCTTGGCTCCTTTGTTGTAAACTAATTAACCATATATATGTAGGTTTATTTCTGGGCTTTCTATTCTGCTCTGTTGATCAGTGTGTCTGTTTTATGCCCATACCATACTGTTTTGATTACTGCAGCATTGTAATACAGTTTGAAATCAGAGCATGGTGCCTCCATCCTTGTTCATCCTTCTCAAGAATGCTTTGGCTATTAGGGATCTTTTATGGTTCCATACAAATTTTAGGATCATTTGTTCTATTTCTGTGAAAAATGCCATGGAATTTTGATAGAGATTGCATTGTAGCTGTAGATTATTTTGGGTAGTAGGGACATTTTAACAATATTCTTCCAATCTGTGAGCATGGACTATCTTTCTATTGTGTCTTCAGTGTCTTTCATCAGTGCCTTATAGTTTTCTGTGTACAGGTCTATAAAAACTCTTAATGTGCTTTGATTTCTGCCTCCTACTGCCCACCACAATGCACACAGCCAGTCTACTCACTGGTCTATGAGTCTGCCTATGCTCTGGCTCCTGCCTTCTTTTCTTCAAGTTTTGTTAGCCTAGTTTTATTTGGTTTCCTCATACAAAGTATTCTCTAAATCTACTATGAACTCTAAAGTACTAAGCTCAAAGTAATAATGACATCACATTTATCAAAATACCATGCTAAATTTATATGTTCATTTAATCCACATAACCATCTATAAAGTAGGGATTTGGACTCCCCTTTTATAGGGCGGGAAAACAGAGGTCCAGGAAACAAGTAACATGTTCAAAGTTACTAATTAGTAAATGGCTTTGCATGGACCTGGGTTCAAATTCACAGCTATTTTAAAACCTACCCTTTTAACTACTATGCACACAATTACTATATATTCCTATTTGCTCTCTAACTATAATGTAACACCTTATTCACGTTTCATCTGCTTTCTATTCTTTTTTTTAACTTGGCAAAGTTTGGGTGTATTGGTGTTCTGAGTTCTTTAGTTAGTGCAATTAATATTGAAGACCCACCACCTATTTCATATTTTATGTAATAAATCCTTTTGTGTACATATTTTATCTTCCTAATGTAAGTTTGTGGAGGAGAGAAACTACAAGTTGCTCATCTGGGGACTCTTCATTGAGCCAAGCACATGCATACCTGACCCAAATTAGTCCTCATCTTCTTCATCACTACAGCTAATATTTGGGAAGTGCTCACCAGGTACAAAACATTTGCATGGATTATCTCAGTTAATCCTCAGGATAACCCTGTAAAGTAGATAATTATCCCCAAAGTTAAGAAAACTTGCCCAAGTTCATTCAGTTACTACATGGTAGAGCTTGAGTCTAACACCAAATTCCACATGCTTAACTACCCCCTGTTTCCCTGTTTCTTTCAATGGAATTTGGGGTTCTACCTACTTCCAGTTCCTTCCATCACCATCTGTTCTCCTTGCCTCCTTGTCCTGTCCTCTCTTCTCCTCACTTCTTGTCCTATCCATCACCTCCTGTCTGCTCAATCTTCTCCGCCTTCCCCTTCCTTTCTCAAATTTGTTCTTCCTTGGTCCCATCCCACCTACCCAGTGCCCTCCCAGCACCCTCCCAGCTCATTTACCTGGCCTTCTTTTCATTTTTTTAACCAGCTATCTTTAAAACAAACAAACAAACAAAAAATAACAACTTCAAGCCTGATAATGGACCCTCTACTTCTCTTAACCATGTCTGATTCTAACCACATAAGATAATTAGCTAGGTGAAAACAGAAGAATATGGGATTGAAATAAAGAAAGATCTCCTTACCTTTTCTGTTAGAAACCTAAATGAGTGACTATAATGCCTCGATCTCCATAATTTCTAAGTAGCTAAATACAGGGTACCACACACACACACAGACACACACGCAATTGTTTTATGCATTGACTGCCATTTTGCTGAGAAGCATATTTTTGGCAATGCAACAACAAAAGAACTTTTGAGTTATCATAGAGAGGCACAGATAGGCTTGCCTCTATTGTGTAGAGAGTTGCTTTGGAAATCATGCATTGATATAAATTATCATTGGAGTTTCATTTGGATATCTGAGCTTAAGCATTTTGCTATTGTCTCCAATTTCAAAAGTTATGGCCATTCGTCTTCATAAATAAGACTTTAAAAATAGGACAAAGCCGTAAAATAAACATTTGAGAACAGTGTTGGATGTGCCCAGCTGAATAAACTGCCCCCCTATTTAGCTTTGAACTCTAAACCTCACTGAGATACCTTCCCTTTTTTTTTCTCTCTAAAGAAGAGAAGACAAAAACTAAGCATACTATAGATTCTAAAGAAAAATATAGCAGGAACATTTTGGTAAGAGACAGTCCCACGTGGAAAAGTACAAAAAATGGGCAAGTACTTGCAACTGACCAGTAGAACTTGGAAGAGTAAACCTGAAATGAACTTCTTAGTCTGTGGAATGGTTTGGAGAAGTTTTGACTACTGAGATGGTCAGAGATCCATTATTTACTCAGATACTGGAATGGCTCACGTGGTCCCCTGTGGCTTCTACTTTATCTTTTCCAGAAGGATTAGGTGGTGTGCTTCCTAAGACCACATTTACTCTCAGTAATGGGATCACCACGTGAATTATGAGTGCTGTGTACCAATGCATAGAAGGAGCTTACTAATTTCTCAAAATTGCACAAACTGTGACTATAACCCTGGCCTAGAAATCTGAGCTAGCTTGGCAAAACTATGTTTTGCCATTGAATCCACCTAACTATATTTGCATTTGTGATAGCTGGGGTGGCCTTGATTGGCATATGCCACTTTGCCATGCCCAGGGCTCTGAATGCAAAATGAAAGGTCAGCAAAGTTTGGTCGGGTGAGCTGTGCTCCACAGATGTGGCTGCCCTAGCAAACAGCCTTAACCCGGCGCCCAGTATCTTGCCTGGCCATGGTGTATCGTGGCTGTGACAGATTTGTTTCTTTAAAAACAAAAGTAATCTTACATGCTTTTCCTTTTTAAAAAATAGAGTGCCCTCCATCCCCTACCAAAAGCAATATGGTAGTATCTATTTGTATCTCATCTTGTAATTGCACAGATTCAAAACTCACAATTAAAACATGTTTCCTGAAATGACTCTGGACTATAAAACATGATGATACCACAATGTGTGATGGGGGCAGGGGGGGCTAGTTTGACTGTGTTTTTTAGTCATCAGAAAAATCTAACAATTGAAGAGAAGTGAAGGTTTTAATTTTGAAGTAAGCCTGGCATTTGAGAAGAAACACATAAATTTTTCTTGTGGGGGAAAAATGGAAGTTCCATTTTGGACACTGCAAATGACATTACCAGCTGTTGTCATAATATTTCTAACAGCCAGAAGGATTAATTCCAGGCCCAACAAGCTCATTGGATGAGCAGAAACAGCCATGGAAGTAAACACTGGTACTTAAACTCTGACATCATGAAATTAGGCAGGAGACCTCTGTGGAATTGGATATCTAGCCAGCAGTGGATTATCATGCCTGTGGATCATTACCTTTATGGATTATCTGCAGAAATTTGAATCCCAGATTGCTTTCTTCTGCCTCTTGGCCCTCTATCTCTATAGTGTTATACTCAGGAAATGCAATCTCATTTGAATGTAACCCTTCCATGAATATATATTAAGTACTCAGAGTACAAACTGAGGACACTGAGAGGTGTAAGATACAGGCCTGGTTTTAAAGCATTTAATTTCACTTCAGAAATAGAGGCAATGAGCAGAATGAAACAGCCACAGGTTTCAGAGGCAGGTAGGCCTGGATTCATACCCCAGTTCTATCAAAGTATGACCTTGGGCCCATGACTTCAATTTCCTGAAGCTGTTTCCTTTTCTATAAAATATGGGCCTAATACCATGTTGCAGAGTTCTTTTGAGAATTAGAAATGTTTATACAATCCCTAGATCACTACATAGTGGCTGTTTTTCCAGAACAGACATACTTTTTTGTATGTGTTCTACAAGGGAGAACATGGAAAGTGCTAAATGAGGAGAGTCAGATTTCCCCAGGCCCTTCAGGAGGCAGGAGGCCTGGATGAGGAGGTCTGCCCTCCAAGGCGTGGGCTCATGCCAGGGCTGGGCATGTGGGTGGGGCTTCACTCCCCAGGTGGAGGGAGAGGACATTCCTGGCAGCAGGTGTGGGTCACACTAAGGCATGAAGACAGGAATGCATGTGGTATTTTCAAGGCAAAAGATTAGGAAGTTTAGGTAAGACTTGAGACCTTGAACAGCAAGCAAACTAGGGCTTCACAGAAGAGTGACCACTAGCTGCAGGAAAAGAAAAACCACACGACCTCTTTTCTCCCCTGCCTCTCCTCTTGCCCTACATCATATTCAGGCAATTCTGGCTTTTCCTTGCGCTGTTTCTGTAAGCAATTTTGAAGAAGGCAGAGCTGTAAAAGATCACCTTTATGTCTGCAATTGTACGGCCACTGTTAAGCCTGTAGCTTTGCCCTTCAGACTACTGGATGGTGGGTCTGTAATGATCAGGTGAAAGGCGGATTGAGTTTAAAAGACCAGCAAATCCCTGTAGTGGATATTGGTGGGCGCAAAAAAAAAAAAAGTGGCTAATAGTGAGGAATGGAGGATTAGGGTAGAGAAAAGTGAAATAAAAAGTAAAGGGAAATATGGGCAAGGGACTGCTTATGATTCAGGTTTAAGCCATATAGAAATTACCTTGCTCTATTAATCAATATATCTGATGTGTGTAGCTAAAAACTGACTGTGGTCTCTTTCTGTTGTTGGTCCTTCCTGAGACCAGGAGTGCATGTTCAGGGAGATGCAGATGGGCTTTTTGTGCTATAGGCAGAAATAGAGGTAAACCCAAGGAAGGGGCTGCGGAGAGGGCTGTGGCTCTACTTGATGTAAGGTTATGTTTATATGTAGAAGAGTGATTTTAAACAATTAACTAGTGGTAAATTATGAACTAACATTTGCAGATGTTAATTATAATCCGGATTTTCTTTTTGCTGCTCATTTGGAAAAAAAAATCTTTGGAGGAATATATTTGGAATGGTTAAGTATTAGGGAACACATCTTGGTGTCACAGCTTAAAGGTACGGCTTTACACATGGGGCAATATGAAAAGGCGTATTTTATGTGCATTCAAATTCAAGATAAGGGAACCAAAAATTCTGTTGCCTGGGTAAAGGTTTTGAGCATTAAATGGGGATTTGGCAGACAAGAGGCAAAAATTAACTTAAAGCACAGATAAGCCTACACAAGTATTTAAAGGGCGGAGGTATCAAAGAATGTAAGAAATAGTTTAGATCACCACAAATAAAGGGATGGAATGTGTAATGGGAGATCAGATGCCTGCTGTCAGGAAAGTCATGTTATTGTGTAAAAACGCCATTATTTGGTACATTTAAGATAAAAGGGAAATGGTGTTTTCAAAAGGTTAATGCTCACCCCCCTGCCCACCATGAGTGCTTGGGGGTTTACTAGTTTGAGTGATTCTGTAAGGCAGAAAACGGGTTTTTGCTGCCAAGTGTGTCAGTGGAGGTGGGGGGATAGAAGACTTACTGTGTTAAATGAAAGCCATTGCTTAGAATAAAGCTGGCCTTTCTTTACAACAGAGAAGGAATTTGGTATATCATATTATTGGGAAAAGTGTTCTTTTAATAGTAGACTCTTAAAATTTTGGTTATCAAGTACGTTTTTTAATTTTATTGGAGTATAGTTGATTAACAGTGTTGTGTTCGTTTCAGGTTTTCAAGTATTTTTTTAAATGACTGCCAAAATATTTAAACATTCTCAAACTGATTAAAAAAACAAAGAAGACTAGAAACCTGTTTCTTTAGAGGGTTATGTGCCTAAAAATCACTTTTTGTATTTACATGGATTGATAAGCTACATCGTTTCAGACCTTTCTATATGACTTTCTAAGAGGACTGTGGTATCTGATAATAAATGATTTTGTGGTGGGATCTAACTCGTAATTAGAAGCATCGTGCATTATCTGTTATTACTGAGATGCATGTACAGTGGTAGCAGAAAAGAAAGTAACATTTTAGGGTCTACTAATGCTCATAAATTTAGTGCAAAAGAGATATTTCTAAAAGCATTGCTTTTGTGTACTACATATGCCCAATTAACAGTTTTACACACACTTTATACATGTATTAGGCTTGAACTATTTCTTCCAGCTTTCGTTTGCCAAGAGACTATGATAAGATCAGTAAAATACAACCAGGGTGGAAAAATTTTCATTATCTTGCCTATTCCACAGTCATTCCGGAACTCTTCCATCATGGTTTTTCAGCTGAGGTAGGCCTAGCTGTCTAGAAGTCAACGAACATGGCTTTACGTAATCAACATGGGGAGGTCATTTAAGAGACTGACACTGAGCTCTCAGAGGGCAGAAAGTGAACCTTCAAGTCTCTTGGGAATATTCCTCACTTCAGCAGGGAATAGGAGCTCTAATGGATGCTTGAGAGAATCTAAGTCCCATAGGACGGCATATACTTAATTCTACTTGTCACGTCCAAACTTGCCATAAACCCTGTAACTGAAGTATTTTAGGAAGTCAAAAGGAACAACAGAGACTAAATGGAACATCAAAACCAAGACTGAACCTTAAGGCTCTCCGGCTGACATTACACTTCTCTTCCTGTTGGAACTATTGGCAGCCACGCCCTGGCTGATGGGAAGTGGCAGGATGGTCATTTTCAGGGAGAAGGAAGAGATCATACATGAGCTCTTGCCTCCCTGTTCTCCCTCTTGCTGGGTACTAGTAATGTAGTTCAAGAAGGAATGGAGCCCTATTCAAACTCCTAATATCTAGAAACTGACCCTCATTATTCAAGACTTGTTAGGGGAAAAAAATGTCTCCTTATGTCCTCTCTTGTCTAAAACTCCTCCAATACCATCGAGCGTGGATGGATAACACGGAAGTGGCAGAATCCAGGAGACATACCATCCATGTAACTAACCTAGAATCTGAAGCCTTCGCTTGGCACTCTGGCTTCTGGAAATTTGCTGTGACGCAGTCACAGACATCTCTGTACCTTCAAGCACAGCTTAGCCTGAATGGGGGGATAAGTAAGAAAGCTAACTGACTTGAATACAACTATGTAGAGCAAGTTGATCCTTGGGTGGATGACCTCCTCTCCCAGAATTTAAACATCTAAAGGAGAATCTTCTTAATGTTGGATATTTACTTCTGCTCACTGGCCTTTATAGAGGAGTGAATTACGCTGTGAAAATGTGTTGTTTCTGGAGCGATGCTTGGCTATCAGAGCCAGACATGTAAGTGGTTGGAATTAAGTTTCCGATTTCGCATCCCCCTTAGATAGGTGATGGAAGCTCCCATTCCTTCGTGTTTCTGTTTCTGAATATGTGCCATCTCACTGAGACAATATGCTAGCATCTATATTTTATTGTTTTCACATGTATGGAACTAAGTGCTACATTTAACTAAGTCACATGCCTTCCAATTCTGCCCCCCTCCCCCTGCTTTTTTTGAGGAGGACAGAGACGTTTATAAGGTACTTGTTGCTTTTATAGACAAGCAAGAAAGAGAAGGGAAAATAATAGCTAGAAGGAAGGTGTGCCCGTGACACATTCAGTTCACTCCATCTATCTCATAAGTATTTATAGAATGTTCTAGGCACCTTGCATGTAATGAGAGATGTGCACACAGAAAAAGAATACAGCAATAGACTCCGTTGAGAGTGACATGGTATGGCTGAAGAGTAAAAGTTGTCTTCCCTACCCCCCTGAGAGACTTATGCATTATGTATTAGCTAATTTTTTCCACCAATATTACAGTCATCTCACATGTTGCTTGCCAGCCTAGTGGGTTATTAATATCGGTTACTCTATTTATTAACATATTTTCCTTACGTTATTCATCCTGTATTAAACATAACCACCACCCCCCGCCCGCCCTGTCACCATCTCTTGTTTTTCCTCTGGACAGCCTTTTGTCACTGCCCTATTACTGCGAGATCAGAAAAAAAAGTACTGGCCTCAAAATTAGCCCAACCCTGACATATGAGGTAGTATGTTCATTTGGATTGGAGTAGAGAGCTATTCGTGTAGGTAACTGAATCTTGTGTACGTATCTTCAAATTTCAGGAAGAAACCCTTGCAGTAGAGGAAGCATGAAAGCCTTAGCTTGCAGTGATCTGATGGAGGGTGGAGCTCAGGAATCTTGGAGGTAGTTAGCTCTATATGTTTTCATTCTGCTGGAGATGATGGTGAATATTTCATCTCTTGCTGCAGGTTAGTTTTGGGGCAGAAGCTTTCCTGAAGATGAAGTCAGTCCTCTCTGTGCTCCCCTTCACCACATACCCAGATCCACTCTTGACAGCAGCTCTGCCTGCTAAGTCACCAGTAATTCTACGAATTATGTCGAGCAGCCCTGATCCTTTGGGAACGCCCTTCTTTCTATTAAGAAAGGAAGAAAAGGCTGCGGGTGTCTGGCTGGCTGTGGCTTAGCCCTGGGTAAAGAGATACTGCAGATCGAGAGGCTGCCAGGCTGCTCCTGTGACTCACCTCGTCTCTTGTCAAGACCAGCTGAGGCAACACAGGCGGAAGCCTCGCTGCTTTGTGAAGAGGTACTTTGTGTCGGAAGGGGAAGCATAAGCACAAACATAATTAGGCTTTCTGAGCAGAGGGAATTAGTTCTTTGTGACTAGTGAATGATTTCTGCCATTTCAGGTCAGAAGTATTGTCAACTAATTGAATATACCGGGCTTCTTCATTTCCAATGACTTGTTCTCTTTGAAGGTCACATAGCAAACTGGACCAATTTTTTTTTTTTTTTTTCTTAAAGTCTTGATGCAGACCTGATGACATGCAGAAAGCTTAAGGCAGGATACGTTGGATACATCTGTACTGAGATATGCAGGTCTGGAGCTGTGCCTGATTGGGGGATGCCAAATGGAAATCCATGCGTTGCATTGTAGGTAGGAGCCTAGTTCCTGGAAGTTGAGGCGGTATTTGGCCTGTGGGTTTGTGTTGGGTATGCCTTGTCCAACAGAATACTGACTACAGCTGTTGAAGGACAGATTGCCTTCAGGACAACTGGCACCTGTGGATGGCTGAATACCCAGGGTTAGCGGTGTCCTGACAAAAAAACGCATATATTCTCATCCGTCATTTTCATCCATAATTTACCGCCTTAGCTGAGTCATTGATCCCAGTGCAGGGCATATTACTTTTCACATTTCATCTTATTCAACATAGTTTCTTCCTGACTTCACATTTCACCTGGTTTCTTTGTCTTGCCAAAAACCCAGAGCTCTGTGGCTCAGTGGTAACCTTTCAAAGCAGCTTTCGTTAGACTGGAACTGGGTAATCTAACTGGGTCTAGTGTTCAAGCCAGCTTTTAAGAGCATAAATCTTTAGTTTTACCTCTGAGATGATGGATTGTCCTGGGAATTTTAATCCAAATCCTTCAATTTTCAGATAAAACTGTTGCGGTCCACAGTGGTTAACTGACCCTCTAGGCTTGCTCAGCTGACTAGTTGTGGGCCTGAGATTGAAACCTAGCTCTCTTGGGACAGTCACTTGAACATGACACCATATGGCCTTTCACTCTGTGTGTGTAGATGTTCCATACTTCCCTCCGCTGAGTATTTCCTTTTCACCCTCCAATCCCGAGACCTTTGGGTGTGATTTTTCTTCCTCCTTATGCTTTCTACCCTGAGCTTGTCAGCAGCATGGGGAAGCACTGGAGGGGGTTATAGAGGGTTATACTTTATTGCTGAGAGTATGTGAGTGACATTCAAGAAATTCATTCATTAAGAAACTAACTTGCAGGTTATCCCAGCATTTCCCAGGCTTATCTTTCAGGAACAAGAACAGTTTACTCCCCTACTTGAAGTTCCTCTAAACTCTTCCCTTAAGCTTTAAAACAGCTGCGGAAGGAGGAAGAAACTATGCATGTACATACAGGTGAAATACCAATAAATTTAGAAATTCCTCCTTGCCTGACGTCTTTTTTTTAAGCCCTAGAATGTCTTTCCTTCAAACTTTTATAAAGTTCTTGTTATATAAAGTTTTCAACATTTATAAAATTAGGCAGAATAGTTTAGTGAACTTCAAATAGCTATTACCCAGCTTCAATAGTATCAACTCATGGCAATCTTATTTCATCTCTGCCCCACCTAATTTCCCCCTCCCATATTATTTGGAAACAAATCCAGACATCATTTCATTTCATTCCATTCATTAGTATATTTCAGTATACGTCTCTAAAAAATGAGAATTTTTTCCTTTTTCCCCAGATTTATTGAGGTGTAATTGATAAAATTGTGAGATAAAGTGTGCATTATGATAATTTGATATGTGTACCTTGTAAAAGGATTCCTCCATCTAGTTAATATATCTATCACCTCATTTATTTAAAAGATCGCATTTTAAGGTGTATTCACAATACCATTATTATATTTAAGATTAACAGTAATTCTTTAACTCATTGAATATTCATATACTGTTCAAATTACAATCATCTCATACATGTCATAATTTTTGATAGTTTGAGTCAGGCTCCAAATTTCCACATATTGCAATTGGTTACAAGTCTTTTAAATCCCTTTTAATCTGTAGGTTCAAAATCTCTCTCCTTCTCTCTCCCTCTGTCTCTATCTGCAATTTATTGGTTGAAGAAACTGAATTGTTTGTTCCGGAGAGTTCACTACAGCCTGGATTTTGCTGATTGCTTCCCCATGGTATCTTCTGAGATGTTTTTCTGTCCTCTTTATTTTCTATAAATTGGTAATTGTATCTGAAAGTTGTATTACATTTTCTCAAGAAAATGGAAAAAATACATACTGACATGCGCTGGAGGGTGGAGTGGAGTTGTTGGTGTGAGGTGCTAGCTTTTGGGATGTGGAGTAGGAAGGCTGGGTGAACTCGGGGAAACATGATGGCCGAGAGCATAGACGCTGGAGCCAGACTATCTGGGTTCCAGTTTCAGCTTTGTTGCGCCTTAGCTGTGTAGCTCTGGAAAAATTACTCCTTTGTGACTCAGTTGCCTCATCTTTTCAATGAGAACAATAATAGGACCTACCTCACGGAGTTGATGATCAAGAAGATCAACATATGTAAACATAACATGCTTAGAACTTTGCCATGATGTAAGTATTTCGTAAATGTTGGCTGTTATTTATGAAAGAAGTTGGAATGGAGTTCAGGGCAAGGAGAGTAGTGAAACAAAAGTACATTTCTAGGAGACAGTAACAGCCACGGAAAAGCCAAAAACCAGCCTTCCCGAAAGCTGCGCCAGGCCTGATGATCGTTCTCTGACTAATTTTTCTCCAGTGCATTCCCTATTTTCCTTACTTTCTCCACGTTTCATCCCACATAGGTTATTTTCATCATATGAACACTTTGCATGTGAGTAAGGAAGAAAGCGGAGCAATGACACCAGCACCAAGAAGTACTGGGACCAGGAGTGAGGGGCCTCTGATGTTTGGAGGGCATCTGTTTGGACCTTGTGTTCTGCTCCTGCCCCAACCTCTTACCTCCTATCTGCCTCTTGTCCTACTTTTGTCCTTGAAGAGCCAAAGGCTGAAATTCTTACTGGTATTTCCCATCCACTCTTAATGGTTCCCTGACCTTTGTATGGAACCCCCATGCTGTAGTCTACAGATTATTTTATTCACTTGAATTTATTTATCTTAACCCTTCTGTGCAATCAGATGGCGTTCTCTGCCTTTCCTTGTCACAATTTGCATTATCTTGGAACATTTGAGTCTGTGGCTTTGCATGATAGGCAGTGTCTCATGTTGTGGGAATGTCTGCCTCTGCCCTCTCCTTCCCTTTCCTCTGTTGGTTTTACTTCAAGCCCTCTGGCTTCTTTCAAGGTAATGATTATTGGTGAGAGAGTCTTACGTCTCCGCAAATGTTTCTTCTCTGGTTTTGCATGGTTCCAGTGTCCTTTGAGGCAGAGACTGCCAAACTTTTGGCAAAAAGAGGCCACCTGCTTTTTGAATGTGATTTAATTGGAACACAGCCACGTCCATTCCTTTCCATGTTATCAGTGGCTGGGTTCTCATTACAGCAGCAGAGCTGAATAGTTGCAACGGAAACCGTATGGACCACAAAGCTGAAAATATTTACTCTCTGGCCCTTGCCAGTGAAAGTGTGCTGATGTCTGCTTTAAAGAAAAGGAAGTTACCAGACTCATGTCTGGGTGCCAAGAAACTGCTGGTTAGAAAAGAGAAACTGTGGAATTCTATAATTTTTTTTTCTTTTTTTTTAAACATCTTTATTGGAGTGTAACTGCTTTGCAATGGTGTGTTAGTTTCTGCTTTATAACAAAGTGAATCAGCTACACATATACATATATCCCCATATCCCCTCCCTCTTGCGTCTCCCTCCCACCCTCCCTATCCCACTCCTCTAGGTGGTCACAAAGCACCGAGCTGATCTCCCTGTGCTATGTGGCTGCTTCCCGCTAGCTATTGGTTTTACATTTGGTAGTGTATATATGTCAATGTTACTCTCTCACTTTGTCCCAGCTTACCCTTCCCCCTCCCCGTGTCCTCAAGTCCATTCTCTAGTAGGTCTGTGTCTTTATTACTGTCCTGCCCCTAGGTTCTTCATGACCATTTTTTTTCCCTTAGATTCCATATATATGTGTTAGCATATGGTGTTTGTTTTTCTCTTTCTGACTTACTTCACTCTGTATGACAGACTCTAGGTCCATCCACCTCACTACAAATAACTCAATTTCGTTTCTTTTTATGGCTGAGTAATATTCCACTGTATATGTGTACCACACCTTCTTTATCCATTCGTCTGTCGATGGACACTTAGGTTGCTCCCATGTCCTGGCTATTGTAAATAGAGCTGCAGTGAACATTGTGGTACATGACTCTTTTTGAATTATGGTTTTCTCAGGGTATATGCCCGGTAGTGGGATTGCTGGGTCATATGGTAGTTCTATTTTTAGTTTTTTAAGGAACCTCCATACTGTTGTCCATAGTGGCTGTATCAATTTACATTCCCACCAACAGTGCAAGAGGGTTCCCTTTTCTCCACACCCTCTCCAGCATTTATTGTTTGTAGATTTTTTGATGATGGCCATTCTGACTGGTGTGAGATGATATCTCATTATAGTTTTGATTTGCATTTCTCTAATGATTAATGATGTTGAGCATTCTTTCATGTGTTTGTTGGCCATCTGCGTATCTTCTTTGGAGAAATGTCTATTTAGGTCTTCTGCCCATTTTTGGATTGGGTTTTTTTTTTTTTGATATTGAGCTGCATGAGCTGCTTGTAAATTTTGGAGATTAATCCTCTGTCAGTTGCTTCATTTGCAAATATTTTTTCCCATTCTGAGGGTTGTCTTTTCGTCTTGTTTATGGTTTCCTTTGCTGTGCAAAAGCTTTTAAGTTTCATTAGGTCCCATTTGTTTATTTGTGTTTTTATTTCCATGTCTCTAGGAGGTGGGTCAAAAAGGATCTTGCTGTGATTTATGTCATAGAGTGTTCTGCCTATGTTTTCCTCTAAGAGTTTGATAGTGTCTGGCCTTACATTTAGGTCTTTAATCCATTTTGAGTTTATTTTTGTGTATGGTGTTAGGGAGTGTTCTAATTTCATTCTTCTACATTTAGCTATCCAGTTTTCCCAGCACCACTTATTGAAGAGGCTGTCTTTTCTCCATTGTATATTCTTGCCTTCTTTATCAAAGATAAGGTGACCATATGTACGTGGGTTTATCTCTGGGCTTTCTATCCTGTTTCATTGATCTATATTTCTGTTTTTGTGCCAGTACCATACTGTCTTGATTTCTGTAGCATTGTAGTATAGTCTGAAGTCCAGGAGGTGATTCCTCCAGCTCTGTTTTTCTTTCTCAAGATTGCTTTGGCTATTTGGGGTCTTTTGTGTTTCCATACAAATTGTGAAGTTTTTTGTTCTAGTTCTGTGAAAAATGCCAGTGGTAGTTTGATAAGGATTGCATTGAATCTGTAGATTGCTTTGGGTAGTATAGTCATTTTCACAGTGATGATCCTTCCAATCCAAGAACATGGTATATCTCTCCATCTGTTTATATCATCTTTTATTTCTTTCATCAGTGTCTTATAGTTTTCTGCATACAGGTCTTTTGTCTCCTTAGGTAGGTTTTATTCCTAGGTATTTTATTCTTTTTGATGCAGTGGTAAATGGGAGTGTTTCCTTAATTTCACTTTCACATTTTTCATCATTACTGTATAGGAATGCAAGAGATTTCTGTTCATTAATTTTGTATCCTGCTACTTTACCACATTCATTGATTAGCTCTAGTAATTTTCTGGTAGCATCTTTAGGATTCTCTATGTGTAGTATCATGTCATCTGCAAACAGTGACAGCTTTACTTCTTCTTTTCCGATTTGGATTCCTTGTATTTCTTTTTCTTCTCTGATTGCTGTGGCTAAAACTTCCAAAACAATGTTGAATAATAGTGGTGAGAGTGGGCAACCTTGCCTTGTTCCTGATCTTCGTGGAAATGGTTTCAGTTTTTCACCATTGAGGATGATGTTGGCTGTGAGTTTGTCATATACGGCCTTTATTATGTTGAGGTAAGTTCCCTGTATGCCTACTTTCTGTAGGGTTTTTATCATAAATGGGCGTTGAATTTTTTCGAAAGCTTTTTCTGCATCTGTTGAGATCATATGGTTTTTCTCCTTCGATTTGTTAATCTGGTGTATCACATTGATTAATTTGCATATATTGAAGAATCCTTGCATTCCTGGGATAAACCCCACTTGATCATGGTGAATGATCCTTTTAAAGTGCTGTTGGATTCTGTTTGCTAGTATTTTGTTGAGGATTTTTGCATCTATGTTCATCAGTGATATTGGCCTGTAGTTTTCTTTCTTTGTGACATCTTTGTCTGGTTTTGGTATCAGGGTGATGGTGGCCTCATAGAATGAGTTTGGGAGTGTTCCTCCCTCTACTATATTTTGGAAGAGTTTGAGAAGGATAGGTGTTAGCTCTTCTCTAAGTGTTTGATGGAGTTCACCTGTGAAGCCATCTTGTCCTGGGCTTTTGTTTGTTGGAAGGTTTTTAATCACAGTTTCAATTTCAGTGCTTGTGATTGGTCTATTTATATTTTCTATTCCTTATCGGAAGGTTGTGCATTTCTAAGAATTTGTCCATTTCTTCCAGGTTGTCCATTTTATTGGCATATAGTTGCTTGTAGTAATCACTCATGATCCTTTGTATTTCTGCAGTGTCAGTTGTTACTTCTTCTTTTTCAGTTCTGATTCTATTGATTGGAGTCTTTTCCCTTTTTTTCTTGATGAGTCTGGCTCATGGTTTATCAATTTTGTTTATCTTCTCAAAGAACCAGCTTTTAATTTTATTGATCTTTGCAATCATTTCCTTCATTTCTTTTTCATTTATTTCTGATCTGATTTTTATGATTTCTTTCCTTCTGCTAACTTTGGGGTTTTTTTGTTCTTCTTTCTCTAATTGCTTTAGGTGTAAGGTTACATTGTTTATTTGAGATGATTCTTGTTTTTTAAGGTAGGATTGTATTGCTATACACTTCTCTGTTAGAACTGCTCTTGCTGCATCCCATAGGTTTTGGGTCACTGTGTTTTCATTGTCATTTGTTTCTAGGTATTTTTTGATTTCCTCCTTGATTTCTTCAGTGATCTCTTGGTTATTAAGTAGTGTATTGTTTAGCCTCCATGTGTTTGTGTTTTGTATGGATTCTTTCCTGTAAATGATATCTAGTCTCATAGCGTTGTGGTCAGGAAAGATACTTGATACCATTTCAATTTTCTTAAATTTACCAAGGTTTGATTTGTGACCCAAGATATGGTCTATCCTGGAAAATGTTCCATGAGTACTTGAGAAGAAAGTATATTCTCTTGTTTTTGGATGGAATGTCCTATAAATATCAATTAAGTCCATCTTGTTAAATGTATCATTTAAAGCTTGTGTTTCCTTATTTATTTTCATTTTGGATGCTCTGTCCATTGGTGAAATTGGGGTGTTTAAGTCCCCTACTATTATTGTGTTACTGTCAATTCTGCCTTTTATCACTGTTAGCATTTGCCTTATGTGTTGAGGTGCTCCTATGTTGGGTGCATAAATATTTACAATTGTGCTATCTTCTTCTTAGATTGATCCCTTGATCATTATGTAGTGTCCTTCTTTGTCTCTTGTAATAGTCTTTGTTTTAAAGTCTATTTTGTCTGATATGAGAATTGCTACTCCAGCTTTCTTTTGATTTCCATTTGCATGGAATATCTTTTTCCATCCCCTCACTTTCAGTCTGTATGTGTCCCTAGGTCTGACGTGGGTCTCTTGTAGACAGCATATATATGAGTCTTGTTTTTGTATCCATTCAGCCAGTCTATGTCTTTTGGTTGGAGCATTTAATCCATTTACATTTAAGGTAATTATCGATATGCATGTTCCTATTACCATTTTCTTAATTGTTTTGGGTTTGTTATCATAGGTCTTTTCCTTCTCTTGTGTTTCCTGCCTAGAGAAGTTCCTTTAGCATTTGTTGTAAAGCTGGTTTGGTGGTGCTGAATTCTCTTAGCTTTTGCTTGTCTGTAAAGGTTTTAATTTCTCCGTCGAATCTGAATGAGATCCTTGCTGGGTGGAGTAATCTTGGTTGTAGGTTTTTCCCTTTCATCACTTTAAATATGTCCCGCCACTCCCTTCTGGCTTGCAGAGTTTCTGCTGAAAGATCAGCTGTTAACCTTATGGGGATTCCTTTGTGTGTTATTTGTTGTTTTTCCCTTGCTGCTTTTAATATTTTTTCTTTGTATTTAGTTTTTGATAGTTTGATTAATATGTGTCTTGGCATGTTTCTCCTTGGATTTATCCTGTATGGGACTCTCTGCACTTCCTGGAGTTGATTAACTATTTCCTTTCCCGTATTAGGGAAATTTTCAAGTATAATCTCTTCAAATATTTTCTCAGTCCCTTTCTTTTTCTCTTTTTCTTTTGGGACCCCTATAATTTGAATGTTGGTGCATTTAATGTTGTCCCAGAGGTCTCTGAGACTGTCCTCAATTCTTTTCATTCTTTTTTCTTTATTCTGCTCTGCAGTAGTTATTTCCACTATTTTATCTTCCAGGTCACTTATACGTTCTTCTGTCTCAGTTATTCTGCTATTGATTCCTTGTAGAGAATTTTTAATTTCATTTATTGTGTTGTTCATCATTGTTTGCTCTTTAGTTCTTCTAGGTCCTTATTAAACATTTCTTGTATTTTCTCCATTCTATTTCCAAGATTTTGGATCATCTTTACTATCATTATTCTGAATTCTTTTTCAGGTAGACTGCCTATTTTCTCTTCATGTGTTTGGTCTGGTGGGTTTTTACCTTGCTCCTTCATCTGCTGTGTGTTTCTCTGTCTTCTCATTTTGCTTAACTTACTGTGTTTGGGGTCTCCTTTTTACAAGCTGCAGGTTCGTAGTTCCCGTTGTTTATGGTGTCTGCCCCGAGTGGCTAAGGTTGGTTCAGTGGGTTGTGTAGGCTTCCTGGTGGAGGGAACTAGTGCCTGTGTTCTGGTGGATGAGGCTGGATCTTGTCTTTCTGGTGGGCAGGTCCGCGTCCGTTGGTGTGCTTTGGGGTGTCTCTGACCTTATTATGATTTTAGGCAGCCTCTCTGCCAATGGGTGGGGTTGTGTTCCTGTCTTGCTAGTTGTTTGGGTGGCTTGTTGGCATAGGGTGTCCAAGCACTGTAGCTTGCTGGTGGTTGAGTGGAGCTGGGTCTTGGTGTTGAGAGGGAGATCTCTGGAAGATTTTCACCATTTGGTATTACGTGGAGCTGGGAGGTCTTTGGTGGGCCAGTGTCCTGATCTCGGCTCTCCCACCTCAGAGGCACAGGCCTGATGCCTGGCCAGAGCACCAAGACCCTGTCATCAGCACGGCTCAGAATAAAAGGGAGAAAAAAAGAAAGAAAGAAAGAAAAATAAAGTAAAATAAAATAACATTATTAAAATAAAAAATAATTATTAAAAATAAAAATTTTTTAAGCAATAAAAAAAAAAGTAAGAAAGAAGAGAGCAACCAAACCAAAAAAACGAATCCACCAATAACAAATGCTAAAAACTATACTAAAAAAAAGAAAAAACAAAAAAACGGACAGACAAAACCTTCGGACAAATGGTAAAAGCAAAGTTATACAGACAAAATCACACACAGAAGCATACACATACACACTCACAAAAAGACAAAAAGGAAAAAAATATATATATCGTTGCTCCCAAAGTCCACTGCCTCAATTTGGGATGATTTGTTGTCTATTCAGGTATTCCGCAGATGCAGGGTACATCAAGTTGATTGTGGAGATTTAATCTGTTGCTCCTGAGGCTGCTGGGAGAGACTTCCCTTTCTCTTCTTTGTTCATACAGCTCCTGGGGTTCAGCTTTGGATTTGGCCCCGCCTCTGCATGTAGGTCACCTGAGGGCATCTGTTCTTCGCTCAGACAGGACGGGGTTAAAGGAGCAGCTGACTCGGGGGCTCTGGCTCACTCAGGCCGGGGGGAGGGAGGGGTTCGGATGCGGGGCAAGCCCGCGGCGGCAGAGGCCGGTGTGACGTTGCACTAGCCTGAGGCGCGCCGTGCGTTCTCCTGGGGAAGTTGTCCCTGGATCACGGGACCCTGGCAGTGGCAGGCTGCACAGGCTCCTCGTACACCCTGAAACAATGGTCCCTTGTCTCTTAGGCAGGTCCAGACCTTTTCCCGGACTCCCTCCCAGCTAGCTGTGGTGCACTAGCCCCCTTCAAGCTGTGTCCACACCGCCAACCCCAGTCCTCTCCCTGGGATCCAACCTCCTAAGCCCAAGCCTCGGCTCCCAGCCCCCGCCCGCCCCGGCCGGTGAGCAGACAAGCCTCTCGGGCTGGTGAGTGCTGGTCGGCACCGATCCTCTGTGCAGGAATCTCTCCGCTTTGCCCTCCGCACTCCCGTTGCTGCGCTCTCCTCCGTGGCTCCAAAGCTCCCCCTCCGCCACCCGCAGTCTCCGCCCGCGAAGGGGCTTCCTAGTGTGTGGAAACCTTTCCTCCTTCACAGCTCCCTCCCACTGGTGCAGGTCCCATCCCTATTCTTTTGTCTCTGTTTTTTCTTTTTTCTTTTGCCCTACCCAGGTATGTGGGGAGTTTCTTGCCTTTTGGGAAGTCTGAGTTCTTCTGCCAGCGTTCAGTAGGTGTTCTGTAGGAGTTGTTCCACATGTAGATGTATTTCTGATGTATTTGTGGGGAAGAAGGTGATCTCCACGTCTTACTCTTCCGCCATCTTGAAGCTCCTCTATAATTTTTTGTAAAGTGGAAAACACTGGAAAAGTCACTATTCACAGGTGACTCGCATGCACATCAGTGTCAAAATAACGTGTGTGCTTGTAGTTGTGGGGAGGAATGGCAGGCCCCGCCTTGGTGTCAGGTCTTCAGGCCCTGAAGTCATAAATGGATGTCTCTTCTTCTTTGCTTTTCCATTTTGCCATGATTTCCTGGGAGACAAATGTCTTGGGCTGTAAGGGGACTTAGGAAACTTCCTGATGGTTGCCGTATCTCAGATACTCTTAGGTTCCCTACTGAGCCAGGCCACACCTTCCCTCTACTTCAGCCTTGCAAGGCCCCATCTGCTACTTACCTTGGTTTCCTGCTACTCACCTTGAAGGGAATCTCTTTCATTTGCCTGGAGTCTTGTTTACTCAGTAGTATCTGTGCCAATTGACATCAAGTCAAAAAACACTTTATACAAACACTTTATACAGAGGCCTGCTTTGAAAGTGTTAGCCAGTAGCAAGCAAGAATGGCTTACTTTCTCCTTGAGTCTGGAGATCTGATTAGAAGGGAGAAAGGAATGATTTATTTGTTGACTGGATTAGCCAATTTATATTAGTCACTGTGAGGCAATTTCACACACATTAGCTCATTTAAATCCCCATAAAGACACTGCAAGGGAAGTAATATAATCCTTCAGAAAACTGAGACTCAGGAAAATTAAGTAAATTGCAAAGTTCCCATGCCAAAAGTATTATAGTCTCTATTAGCAAATGTCATCAGCTTCTTCTAGCTTTCTAATCCATAATCCTTACCATGTTGCCTTCTTCCTCATGCTCACAAAATAGCTGCAGGAGATCCAGGCACCATGTTTCAAGGCAGGAATTTGAAGGGTGAAGGATAAAAGGTAAATGGAGAATCCAGCCAAGGTTGTTATCTTCTTAGATGTCCTACTTGGTGACTTCAACTTATATCTCATTAGTCAGCATCATAGGGCCATTCCTTTCTGCAAGGGAAGAACCTGGAAAATGTGGAGGTTTTTGGTTTGTTTTAAGCTGAGCACATTGACAACCCCATAAAAATGTGTTCTATAGGTACAGAAGTAGGGGAGAATTGTTACTAAATAGGCAATTTACAGTTTCTTTTTCAAGAGGTCATTCTGATGCATGGAAACGTTGAAAATCTCTGGTCCAAACTCTTACTGATCTTGCTTTCCCTTGTTTCCAGTGAATTTGATAAAAGTTATTATCCCTCTCTAATCTCCTGGTACGAGATAGATCCAGTGGACAGAATGATTTCCTTCTGGCTTCCATAGTAAAACATGGCACATGCCAGTGAGGAGTGGTGACTGCTTGATGTCTTCAGACAACTGTAGGGAAGGGTGGTGACGCTCCAGGTCTCCTAGCCACTTACTGTATTGGCAACAGGTGTCTCTGTAGACCAGCTAGCAGGTCCTTTGGTAAGGGCCTGGGGAGACCACTAGGAACCACTGGATCACGTCAGCTTGGCAGAGACAGCTGTGGCATACGCCGGAGTGCTAGGTGAGGCGGGGAATGTCTGGCACCCCCCCCACATGACTACTGTTCAGTCAGCAGTAACCTTTATCTTCCAGTCACCATTCCCGTGGCTCTTTGTTGATTGTCCACAAGCTCCAGGCCTGGGTGAGGCCTACTGAGGTGTAAGGAGAAGGGATAGTGATGCCTCCAAAATGTAGACACTCATGTGGCGGTTTGCACCTTGATAAGGACGCAGTTATGAGATGCCTAAGTCCTTGCCCCACACCTGGCTGCCCACACACAAAGTTGGGGGGGTTTTTTTTGTTTGTTTGTTTGTTTTTGGCTGCCAGGCATAGAGCCTCAAGAGAACAGTGTGTCCTAAAAAACAAGAATTTCAGCCTGCAAAGGAAAACAGAATCCACCCTGCTTGTCAGCTCAGGAGCTGGACTTGCTTTTTGCCCCTCTGCAGAGGGGGCTAAAACTTAGCTGAAGAGCTGTGAGTGGACCCATTTTCAAGAGGGGATTTTTAAAACAAAATGCCAGAATCGTAATGGAATACAGAGGTCACAAACTTGGACAGCCTGTGGCATCTTGGCAGGTAGCAGAAATGTGTGAAGCCAGTTGCTCACAGGCAAGCACATGTCCCTTCTAGAAAAACTGTCACCACGGAGGAATACTGGCTCTAACTACCCCCCTCCCTCCCTGTGTCTCTCTCCTCCTTCCTTCCGTTTTTCCATTCTCCTTCCCTCTTTCCTCTTTTTTATTCCCTTCCCTTCCCTGAGAAGCCATAAATTTGGAATTTCATGCAAAGAACCCAAATTGTTGACAACCAGGGTTGCCCCTAGCTCATCTGACTCCTTTTTCCAAATTAGAAAATGGCATCCCTTCCTTCATGCCGGTGCCCGTGGCTATGCGAGTCAAGTGGGGCCTGGATTTTGCTCGCCCTGTGGCTGAGCCTTTGCGCCAGGCACAGGCTGCCTAACTTCAGACAGTGACTCCAAAGTTACATATGTGAGTCAAGCAAAACATATCTCTGGGCCACGCTTAGCCCACAGGCTATCATTTTGCAGCCTCTGGAGTTGTGGTTAAAACAAAGCTGTGGGGTCAGACTGTCTGGCTTCAAATCTGGGTTCTGTCATTTAGGCAAATTGTTCAGTGTCTCTCTGCCTCAGCCTCCCGTGTCTGTGAAATGGGGATAAATACTTGGACCTATCTCGTAGGGTTGTTATGAGGATGGAATTAAATAATGCATGAAAAGCACTTAGCCACTAAGAGCATGGTTAATAGTCAGCACTTGATTAGTTCATATCAAAAAATCATGTAAAAAACTGAGTTTGCACATTTACTGGCTTATCTCTGCAAGTCCAGATTCATTGGCGACTTCACAGCCTATGAAATGGGTGAGAGAGTGCATGTCAGACCTTCTTGATTTCTTTCTACTTCTTCAGGAAATGCTCACCCTCTATGTCTGGTGACCTTGAAGGCAGGGAGCTCAAAACAGCAAGCTTCACTTAACTACTAAGGCCACAAGAACTTCAGTGAAGTAAACACTTTGCTTGAACCACTGTTTCTGTCTCAGTGCATAAAGCAGTTACAGGGATTAACAGCTGACATCCATAACAATGATATCTTTTTTTTTTTTTAAACATCTTTATTGAAGTATAACTGCTTTACAATGGTGTGTTAGATTCTGCTTTATAACAAAGAACAATGATATCTTAAAACCATTAAGAGAAGATTAAATTAATTGCGGTATCATCTGTTGCCAAAGGCAAAGGTATGTGGGATCATTTTAGAATAATTTACACTGAAAGCAGTTTAAAAGTGGTGGAGCTTAAAGTGGCAAACGCTCAGTTATTGAGTTCATCTTCTAAACTGGCTCATGCTCTAGGGGGCGGGACCACAAAGCCAAGACTCCATCATTAAAAACTGTCCCGGGGGGTTTGCATCCAACATGCATGAGGCTCTGCATAAAAGATTGATTCTCATCCCTGAGACTGTACTGGGGGGAGGGTTAACTCAGCACTGATCGTAGCGAATCTGTGGTTGGCTGCAAGGATTTGGGATGAAGTGAGACTACACCCAAACGGTGTTGCTCTGGGAGTTCCAATCATATCAAAGAGTTAAATCTTTTATAAAGAAGTGGGAACCTGAAGTCAGGGAGTCTGAATCCCAGAGAAAACCATAATTCCAAAGACACACACACCCCAGTGTTCACTGCAGCACTGTTTACAATAGCCAGGTCATGGAAGCAACCTACATGCCCATCGACAGACGAATTGATAAAGAAAATGTGGTATGTAGATACAATGGAATATTACTCAGCCATAAAAAGGAACGAAACTGGGTCATTTGTAGAGACGTGGATGGACCTAGAGACTGTCATACAGAGTGAAGTAAGTCAGAAAGAGAAAAACAAATATCGTATATTAACGTATATATGTAGAATCTAGAAAAATGGTACAGAGGAACTGGTTTGCAAGGCAGAAATAGAGACACAGATGTAGAGAACAAACGTACGGACACCAAGGGGGAAGGGCAGGGTAGGGGGGTGGTGGTGGGATGAATTGGGAGATCGGGATTGACGTATATACACTAATATGTATAAAATAGATAACTAATAAGAACTTGCTGTATAAAAAAATAAAATTAAAAAAAAAAGAAGTGACAACCTATCAACTTACTTTGAAACATACTCAGGAAAGGGCATCCAAGAAACAATTTAGTGCAACCTGCTTCTACATTAACTTTTCTCTCACTGCATTAATATCTGAGCTTCCCCTAAACACTCATTTAAGCCCTAAACGAGTATGAAGAATGTCCATGAGACTTGAAAAAAACAAGGGTTGCCCCAAGAATTTAATTCTTACTTCCCTAACTTGGCTGGGCTACCATCCGTCTAAAGCTTCTCTCTCTAGACTTGGGTTTCTCCATCTTGGCATTATTGATGTTTTAGGTCAGATACGTCCTTAGTGTGGAGGCTGCTTTGCCTCCATGATAGGACGTTAGCAGCGTCCCTGGTCTTTTCACACTAGATGCCAGCAACACACCTCCCCCCAACATGAGACAACCAAAAATGTCCCTGACCTTGTCAAATGCCACCCGAGGGAGAAAATCTTCCTGGTTGAGAACCACTGCTCTAGACTAAGAAAAGTGGCCAGAATTTGTAAACTCAACAGCTTTTTGTATGTGGTTTTTAAGTGACTGAAAAAAAAAAAAAAAAGGCCCTGAAGACAAAGTTTTCAAAATAAGCTCATGGACAAGCTATACTGACAGAATGCTTCAAGAGGGATCCTGTAATCACTGTGTTTGGCAAATGGGTGATTTTGCTAAGCCTCACAGCAGCTTTTCCACATGTCATGTTAATGCTTAGCAAACTGACCAGTCTAGAAGGATGTGTCATCCTGGAAATCACCCTTAAAGCATTTGTCCAGACTTCTTACAAACAGGAGTGTTGCTTGTCCATCGGTGCATGTGTATAAAAACTCAGCAGGTGGGAGTAAGATTCATAAAAGCAGGATCTCAGATCTTCAAGTCTGCTTCTCATGTTTTATAGGACAAGACACTGAGGTGCAGGGGATAGAGTTTGTAGCAAAATTTATGATAAATCTCAGTGATTCAGACACTAAGCTGAAATTTTCAACAATGTAGGCACAGAACAATATAGGCACAAAATTATTACTGAGTAAAATGTCAAAATTATACTCTTATGGCAATTTTCAAGATTTTAGGAATAAGTAAGAGGAACCAGAGACAAAATTTTAAATGTTTTCCAATAGAAGGCTCAGAAAATTCAGGATGCCATCAATGTACATTTTGCTTCAGGATTCAGAAGCTTCTGTTTCTTTTTATACCACATGATTGCATAATGTCGATCAATTGGAAATGGTAGATTTGCATTAATTTGCCTTCTCATACGTAAACACTATGCCTACTAAATAATTTGGAACTTGAATAATGGTTCATAATTGATTTGTGCTTAAGTCAGACCAAATATTCTCACTATCTCTCTTCCTACCTCCATGCAGCATTATCTTCACCCAGATTATAATGTTACCATAAGGCGATATGAATGAATTCATCCCACTGGTACAGGATACCCGTCCCTGTATCCAAATTTCTTTTACTAATTGGAGGAAACCGCTAATTGTGTATTTTAAACTTAGTGTTTTTTAAAACATCTAGCTAGCGTTCATGTTTTCCACATGTGGTCAGTTCCTGATCTAAGGAAGAAACAGTAAGGCAGGAAAATGATCAGATTCAGGGGGTGTTTAACTGGAAGAGGAGAACATGACAAGAAACGTACGGTGTGTTCTGGTACGTGGGAGTTTTGATTACAAGGTGTACTCTTGCTGCTTGGTGTGGTACCTCGGGCTCTGCCTAACTTTAGTTTGTGATTACCAAGGTCTCTGTAACAGAACTCTCCAGGTCAGGTATGGATCTAATATTTCTCATGCCATGTTCCAAGTATCTCCTTGTGCCCAAGCAATAAAAGGAAATCTTCCCACCGTGACATGAGTATAAACGTTATCGAAAGACTTGAGGAAATGCCTTTGACCTTTTGACTCAAGAGGATGATCTCATTCAGAAATGGGTATGGTGTCAAAATATGAGATGTACTGGTAAAATAAGCATATGATTTGCTTTAAAAAATACTTGTTTGGGAGGCGGAGATACGATCCATTCTAGATTTTTAAGGAGTGAAGTGGCTAAAAGAGATGTATTTTTACCTAAAACATGGTAGACTACACTGTCACATCTTGGCAATGATTTGAAATGAAGACTGTTAATGCATTTAACAAATATTTATGGAAAGCCTGTTACTAACAGTGAGTTAGTCACTGTTATAGGTAGTAGAGATTCCACAAAGAACAAAGTGCTTTCTTACATTTAGTGAAGGGAGACAGTCAGTAAACAAATATATGATATGTCATGTAGAGATGATTGCCAACGGGAAAAACAAAACATGGAAAGGGGAAAGGTGGAGCAGGATAGGGCCAAGGGGTTGGTATTGTATATGGGATAGTCAGGGGAATTGCCTCC
The DNA here is from genome assembly GCF_965194825.1 of Balaenoptera physalus. NCBI lineage: Eukaryota > Metazoa > Chordata > Mammalia > Artiodactyla > Balaenopteridae > Balaenoptera > Balaenoptera physalus. The sequence goes on along the minus strand of NC_138890.1, from coordinate 142,091,094 downwards.
CTAATAAGGTGACATTTGCTCAGTGAACTGAAGGAAACAGAACAGAGCCTTGTGGCTATCTGGGGGAAGATATCAGAAACTGTTATAAATGTTCCAATAGGAAATTTATTAGGACTGAGAAAGGGCAGGTCTATCTGTGCTTAGAATGAAAGGGAATGCGATAAAAGAAAAGGCGGAGCTTTGGGAAAGCATTATGGCTACATTAAACATATACACTGAATGTATACACAGCAGTGATTGGAAAAACCATAAAATTGGATTATGTGTTTGCAAATCTCTTACATGTTTTTAAATGAGACCCATAGCTCTGTTAAACATCATGGTCATTTGTTTTAGCTGAGTTGTAATGAACATGGGATTGTCTTTTGGAGTTACCCTGCAAAGCTTAGACTAACTCAGAAAGCAGTAGTTCGGATACATTGCCCAGGCTGGATGATATTATTAATCTGGGCTGGGAAGTAACACAACCTGGTTGTGGCTGACTATGGGCCCTGGTCCAATTCACCAGATTTTGTGCCCTTTCTTTAGTGGGAAGTGGGCTTGCCTTGCCAGGCAGGAGGGAAGAAGGGGCGCAGTTTCAAGGAGGAAATGCAAAAGAGTTGAATATAGGTAAAGAGCCCATGTTACTGGAGCCTCCTACCCCAAAAATAAACTCATGCAGCTATGGTCAATTAATCCATGACAAAGGAGGCAAGACAGTCTCTTCAATAAATAGTGCTGGGAAAACTGGACAGCTACATGTAAAAAAAATGAAATTAGAACATTCTTTAACACCATACACAAAAATAAACTCAAAATGGACTCATCCTCTTTAAGGATGCTGAGGATGCTGAGGACTTCAATCACAGCACCTTCCCAAGGGAGTCTTTTGGAAATTCTTATCTTATATTCTGGGTCTGTATCTCAAAAGGGCCTTCATCCTCTTTATTTTTTTTTTTAACTTTTTATTTTATATTGGAGTATAGTTGATTAACAATGTTGTGTTAGTTTCAGGTGTACAACAAAGCGATTCAGTTATACATATACATGTATCTATTCTTTTTCAAACTCTTTTCCCAATTAGGTTGTTACAGAATATTGAGCAGAGTTCCCTGTGCTATACAGTAGGTCCCTGTTGGTTATCCATTTTATTTAATTTTTTTAAACTTTTTATTTTATATTGGAGTATAGCCAATTAACAATGTTGTGATAGTTTCAGGTGCACAGCAAAGCAACTCAGCCGTACATATCCATGTATCCTTTCTCCCCCAGACTCCCCTCCCATCCAGGCTGCCACATAACGTTGAGCAGAGTTCCCTGTGCTGTACAGTAGGTCCTGTTGGTTATCCATTTTAAATATAGCAGTGTGCACCTGTCAATCCCAAGCTCCCTAACTATCCCTCCCCGCCCCCTGTAGCCATAAGTTCATTCTCTAAGCCTGTGAGTCTGTTTCTGTTCTGTAAATAAGCTCATTTGTAACATTTTTTTAAGATTCTGCACATAAGTGATATATGATATTTCTCCTTCTCTGTCTGACTTACTTCACTCAGTATGACAATCTCTAGGTCCATCCATGCTGTTGCAAATGGCATTATTTCATTCTTTTTATGGCTGAGTAATATTCCATTGTATATATGTACCACATCTTCTTTATCCATTCTTCTGTCGATGGACATTTAGGTTAATTCCATGTCTTGTCTATTGTAAACAGCACTGCGATGAACATCGGGGTGTATGTGTCCTTCTGGACCATGTTTTTCTCTGGGTATATGCCCAGGATTGGGATTGCAGGATCATATGGTAGCTCTGTTTTTAGTTTCTTAAGGAACCTCCATACTGTTCTCCATAGTGGCTGCCCCAGTTTACAATCCCACCAACAGTGTAGGAGTGTTCCCTTCTCTCCACACCCTCCCCAGCATTTTTTGTCTGTGGATTTTTTGATGATAGCCATTCTGACTGGTGTGAAGTAATAACTTGTAGTTTTGTTTTTCATTTCTCTGATAATTAGTGATGTTGAGCATCTTTTCATGTGCCTCTTGGCCATCTGTATGTCTTCTTTGGAGAAATGTCTGTTTAGGTCTTCTGCCCAATTTTTGATTGGGTTGTTTGTTTTGATGATATTAAGCCGCATGAGCTGTTTGTAAATTTTGGAGACTAATCCCTTGTTGGTCACATCATTTGCAAATATTTTCTCCCATTCTGTGGGTTGTCTTTTCATTTTGTTTATGGTTTCCTTTGCTGTGCAAAAGGTTTTGAGTTTAATTAGGTCCCATTTGCATATTTTTGTTTTTATTTCCATTGCTCTGGGAGACAGATTGAAAAAGATATTGCTGCGATTTATGTCAGAGAGTGTTCTGCCTATGTTTTTTCTAAGAGTTTTATAGTGTACAGTCTCATATTATTTGAAGAGATGCAGAAAAAGCTTTTGACAAAGCTCAACACCGATTTATGATAAAAACTCTCCAGAAAGTGGGCATAGAGGGGGCTTACCTCAACATAATAAAGGCCATATACGACAAACCTACAGCAAACATCATACTCAACAGTGAAAAGCCAAAAGCGTTTCCTCTAAGATCAGGAACAAGACAAGGATGTCCACTCTCACCACTTTTATTCAATATAGTTTGGAAGTCCTAGCTATGGCAATCAGAGAAGAAAAAGAAGTAAAAGGAGTCTAAATTAGAAAAGAAGAAGTAAAACTGTCACTGTTTGCAGATGACATGATACTATACACAGAAGATCCTAAAGGTGTTATTAGAAAACTACTAGAGCTCATCAATGAATTTGGTAAAGTTGCAGGTTACAAAATTAATACACAGAAATCTGGTGCATTTCTATACACTAACAATGAAAGATCAGAAAGAGAAATTCAAGAAACAATCCCATTTACCATCGCATCAAAAAGAATAAAATACCTAGGAATAAACCTACCTAAGGAGACCAAAGACCTGTACTCTGGAAACTATAAGATGCTAATGAAAGAAATCAAATATGACACAAACAGATGGAAAGATATACCATGTTCTTGGATTGGAAAAATCAATATTGTCAAAATGATTAAAATACCAGAGGCAATCTACAGATTCAGTGCAATCCCTATCAAATTACCAATGGCATTTTTCACAGAACTAGAACAAAAAATCTTAAAATTTGTATGGAGACACAAAGGACCCCGAATAACCAAAACAATCTTGAGAAAGAAAAACGGAGCTGGAGGAATCAGGCTTCCTGACTTCAGACTATACTACAAATCTATAGTTATCAAAACAGTCTGGTGCTGGCACAAAAATAGAAATATAGATCAATGGAACAGGATAGAAAGCCCAGAAATAAACCCATGCACCTATGGTCAATTAATCCATGACAAAGGAGGCAAGACTATATAATGGAGGAAAGACAGTCTCTTCAATAAATAGTGCTGGGAAAACTGGACAGCTACATGTAAAAAAAATGAAATTAGAAAATTCTTTAACACCATACACAAAAATAAACTCAAAATGGATTCATCCTCTTTAAAGGTGAAAAGAAAAGAGGCATTAGTTAGCCCTGCCCCTTTCAACTAAGAATTGCTCAGGTTTTTGAATGTTAACATGAAACGGGGTCACCTGTACCAGTTGGAAGTGGTTTCCCTGTTTTCAAGGACAGTCAGATTTCACCTATACACCTCTCAGGCTTTCCCTGCCTTGAGGGATTTTGAGCATGTGTGTTGGGAGTCATTGGCTGTTAAAGAAAGGAGGACTTTCTTTAACAGTCAACAGCTGTTGACTAGAAGGAGAAGGAGACCAGCATAGGACCAGCAGGAGAAGATGCTAGAATTCTGCTTTTTAGAGCTGTTAAGAATTTCTGTTCAAGCCCATCCTTGGACTGATGAATCAAGAGTGATTAAAAAAGCAAGGAAGCATTTTCTAAAAGGGATGGCATCCCAGTACAAGTCATTACTTGAGCAATCTTGTCCACAGTTTGCTCATTTCAAGTACTTCAGTGCTTATGGTTTTTTGCTTTTACAAGTCATAATTCTTTTAAAGTGCTGTCATATACTTAGCAAACATCTTTTGAGCATCTACCCAGAGCTCAGTCCTGCACCATGCATATTCAAAAGAAATAGGTAACATTGTCCTTGCTCTCGTGGAATTAATAGTTTTGTTAAAAAGGTAAGACTTCCAGCAGTAAAACAATCCAAGAAGGAGCAAGTGAAAAGCCAAGTAGGAGGCATTAGGTCAATGAGAAGAATCCAGACTTTGGAATCAGGCAGCCCTGGGTTTGACTCAGAGCTCTGGCTCTGACCAAAAGTGTGCCTCTGTGAGACTCTCTTATCGTGTGTGGTCCTCGGCTTCCTCTTCTGTAAAATGGGACAGTAGTACCTATTACACCGTTGTGTTGGATTGCTGCAGTGACTCAGTAATACTATATATAAAGCAATTAGTGCCTGGAACATAGTAAGCACTTGCTATATTATTATTATTACTATTATTATTATTTTATTATTAATCGGACAAATAATTAGGTCTGTGTTCTAGTTTTGATTCTGTGGTTATTTAGAGAGCTTTGATAAGTCACTTAACTTTGTCACACCATCTGTATAGATCATCTCTAAAGCTAAGGGAACAGTCTCTATACAATATATTTACCTCCAAAATTCATGGTATTTTGAACTGAAATGTAGCGAGCAGAAGCCTCAATGGATGCTTCTCCTTCTTCATACTTACACTAGTGCTAACAATATAACATCCACATTGACTGAGAACTTGCTCTGGAGCAGAAGCCGTGACAGGCTCTTCATGTTCTTTGTTATTCACTCCATGTGACACACTCAATGAGATGGATAACCTTGTCCTGTTTCCTAGATTCTAAGCCATATTTTATCCAGTTTAACATTTTTGAAGTCAGGATGCACTGTGTAATTGATACGTATAATTGATACCGTGGTAATGTTTTACTCTTTTTTCTTCCCCAAAGGTCATTTCTAAGTGAGATGTGGCATCATATAACTGATAAAATCCTTGAAACAAGGGAAATGAATATTTTTTCCTATATTTTGGATGATAAAAATGGGGCTTAACGAAGTTAACTTACATTAATGAAAGTAAGAAAGGCGAAGCTAGCATTTGACTAAGCTTTTTTCTGGTTTTGCTCACTCTACCATACTTCTTGGGAGCAAAAGGTTAAACAAGTTGCCAATATATAATCCTTTGTTCACCTCATTTTTCATAGAAAAATAATGTTTGATCATCCCTAGATTGAGCCATAGATTGCCTATTTATTCTAGCCAGACTTCATAGACTGTCTTGTGCAATGTAATGTTGACGTCTGTTGGCTGTTGACATCATTGGTGACATTGGTCAGTCTGAAAAGTTATTTTCCTTTAGATAAGAACCTATTGGACTCATAGATCTTTTTAAGAAATCTCACCCTGACCTGAGTTCACCTGGGTGATACCAGCGGATTTTTCCCTAGACTTTCAGGATCCTGGGTCCTTACAAGGAAATGGGGACGTAGTCATTAGCAGTTGATTATTAAGCAAATTCATTGAAAATTAACAGCAGTATTCTTTGACCTCAGCCTTTATAGCCACACTGCTAATCTTCAGTAAATATAAGATTGTATTACTAATCTATTGACTTTTAGCACAAATTAGCTATCAAATGGGCCAGTTGTTACTGTTAACCTTTTTTTTTTTTTTTTTTGAAGTATATTAAAATTCTTATTTCTGGTGTTTCTTTCTCTGGAACACAATCTTAGGGCCTTTTATTAGGCCAGGAGAACTTCCCAAACAATCTTATTAAGCTGATTAATTATATCAGATCAGCTCTGTCATCAAAATGGTTACAGTTTCAGAGTCACAGTCAATAGAAAAAGACTTCAATAAAAGTGACCACTAGCCTTTGTAAGTATCCTTTGATTTGAGAAGTGAAACTTTTATTGAAAAAAGCAATTTGCAGACCTGGTTCCCTGTTATGTTATTCTGAGGTTCTTAACAGTGGAGTGCTGTCTCTACCTTTAACAGGAGATAGGTGTTAGCATATTCACCTAGACTGAATGAATGAATATATTATATGTTTGGGATTTGCCTTTCCTTCCTCTGGTCTAGCAGCTTCAGCACCAAAGTATAGTTGTAAAATTACACATGGTGGAATCTGAAATGATATATGTGTCAGTCAGGGTCCCAGCAAGAAACAGAATCTAACTCAGAAGTTTCAAGAGACTTTGATAAGGGGAGATGCAGGAAGCGTGGGTGAGGTTAAAGTCACCAACGAGCCACGCTGGGGCACTCAGACCCAAGCCACAGGGAGGCTGTTACCACCCCTAGACCTGGAGCAGCAGTGGGAAGAAACTGTATTGTTGTCATTCTGGGAGGAGGGGCCACATGATAGAAGCAAGAGTCCTGTAGGGACAGGCTCTGCCAGCGAACCGGGATTGTGGGGAGGTCATCCCCGACCTCTCTTTCAACCTTCTAATCTCTGTTGTTCAAATGCAGTGGGGAGTCAGCCAGGAAGGGAGGCTGGAGATTCAGCCCACAGCAGCCCACTCCTGAGGTGCGGGAAAGAGAAAACCTAGAACAGATCTGCTAGGTGAGAGGAACCAAATAGAAAATAACCAGCCCAGATGGGAAATGCTAGTTTAGAGCCCACAAACTGCCAAAAAAAGAATGGTATATTCGGGGCTTCCCTGGTGGTGCAGTGGTTAAGAGTCTGCCTGCCAAGGCAGGGTACACGGGTTCGAGCCCTGGTCCGGGAAGATCCCACATGCCACGGAGCAACTAAGCCCGTGCGCCACAACTACTGAGCCTGTGCTCTAGAGCCCGTGAGCCACAACTACTGAGCCTTTGTGCTGCAACTACTGAAGTCCGTGCACCACAACTACTGAGCCTGCAAGCCACAACTACTGAGCCGTGTGCCATAACTACTGAAGCCCACGCGCCTAGAGCCTATGCTCTGCAACAAGAGAAGCCGCCACAATGAGAAGCCCACACACCGCAATGAAGAGTAGCCTCTGCTCACCACAACTAGAGAAAGCCTGCACGCAGCAATGAAGACCCAACACAGCCAAAAATAAATAAGTAAAATTAATTAATTAAGAAAAAAAAAAAGAATGGTATATTCAAGGAATTCAGGGCCCTGACGTCATTTGATCTTGGGTTAACATCCGCTTTCTGAAACTTTCTTTCAAATACACTTGGAATCACCTGACAGCAGCCAGAATTGCTGGTCATTTTGGCCTGTCCCAGTCTCATCACTCAGGTCTACATGTGGTTGTAGGGTCTAAAGGGCTGGTCCCATAGCTTGCTGATGGAAAATAGGAGAAAAGAGAAAAATGGGAAAGCCATTGAGAATTTCTGCAGGAAATATAATAACTAAAGGATAGAATAGGAGTGGCAAGGAAGCCCGGAGGAGGCATGTGCGTGAAAACGACCTGCAAGTGATTCCACAGCCCTTTGGCCGTGTTCTGTCCCCACTCTTGCCAGCCCCCACTGTCTTCCAGAGCCCTCATTGCAGGGCAGGGTTGGTGGACTCTTTATTATAAATAGTGAACCCCAAGAGATGACTGTTCTCAGTATGAATAGTCATATTACCTATCTTACACATCTCCCAACAGAAAGTTTGTGTGTGGAGTTACTGTTGCTTCACCAGCTTGAAAAGGAAAAATAATATTTTAAAAAGAAGGGGCAAAAGATATCACGGTGTGATGAAATGTATATCTGTGGATTGTCATTTGCTATATGACAATTGCTTAAAGCCTGTACTGGTTAACGTTCCACTAGCAGCTGACAAGAAATAAGCATCCTTACCCCACGCCTATTCCACGGCTCATGCCTTAGTCCTTTCTGGGTCGCTAAAACAAAATGCCACAGACTAGGTGGCTGACAGATGACGGAAATGTACTACTCACAGTTCTCAGGCTGGAAGTCTGAGATCAGGGTGCCAGCATGGTCGGGTGAGGGCCGTCTTCCAGCTCGCAGACTTCTCGTTGTATCCTCACATGGTGGAAGCGGCTACGGAGCTCTCTGGGGACTCTGTAAGAGCACGAATCCCATTTATGAGGGCTGCACCCTCATGATCTAATCACCTCCCATAGGCCCCACTACTAGTACCATCACCTTTGGGTGTTAAGATTTCAGCATATGAATTTGGTGTGGGAAGCAGGGGATACAAACATTCAGACCATAGCAGTTTATTATAATCTTTTGTACTTCTTTTGCTTCATCATACTTTTGTCTGGCAAAATCCCAGCCCAGACTAAATCCAACTCTCCACCTACACCAGGCCTGTGCCTGAGAGCCAAATATGACTGGAGAAAATGTACACCATGAGGACTGGTTCATATTAAATGCAAGCCACTAACCTCACTGAGCCCTTCGTACAACTGGCAATGCCCCCGTTTTCCCTGGTGCATTCACTTTCCTACCCGTCTAAACAACTATCTCATACCTTCTCCTCTCTCCTCGAGCCCCTCACACTTAATTCTCACATCCTACCTCTGTGCAGATAACCTTTCTTCCTGTTTTACTGCAAACAGACCCCAGAGGCTCCCACCACATCTACTTACCACCCAGAATCAGTGCCCATAGGCTGTGCCTTCCTCCTGTGTTATCAGAGCTTCTGAGACAAACCACTTCACCTGACACCTGCTTTTTATCCTGCCTTCTACTTACGGACATTACCCCTGTAATTCTCCCTCTTCTCTCTTGTATTTATCTTCTCTCTCCACTGGAACAACCAGGGCTTATGGAAAAGTAGGATTAGAGTGGACCTCTCCTATCTTCTACAACTTAAAAACCCCTGCACTAACCAGAGATAGCTTGGGAGAGCCGCGCGGTTGGGAGGGGGCACATTTCTGGGGAGGCAGCACCGGTACAGGTGCTCATTCTCTCCAGTGGAGCTGAAATCACTCCAGCCTGTGCGGCAGCCAACCCGAGGCCTTTCTCCTTTCCTGCTAAGATTAGAATTCTACTCCTGCTATTCTGGCTCCTTTTGCCTAGGAAAAAACAAAACAAAACAAAACATGTTTCTGTGTTATACCAACATTTATCCTACTGTTTGCCAATAGCCTATGAACTAATTGCTGTTATAGAAACACACGTTGTAACAGAACAACTTGTCCTGACTTACTTTCTGTCATCTTGGCTCTTCCTCCAGTGGGTCAGGAAAGCACCCACCTAGAGGCTTTTGCCCTTGTTCTTCTTGCCACCTGGCATGGCCTCCCTCCAAAATCCTCCAGGATTTCTTCATCTCTTTCAGACCTTTAATGTTTCCTTCATAGTGGCAGCTTCTCTGACAGCCTGTTTAAGAGTACCACACCCTCACTCCCCACCGCATCCCCCGACATTCTCTCCTGCACGTCATTGTTTATTTTTCTCCTTGATGCTTATCATCTGATATATATGACTCACTTATTGCCTGATCCACATCCATGAGTAGTTAAGCTCTGGGAGGGCAAGGATTGTGGGGTGTTTATTTTATTTGCTTCCTTTGTTTTCCTCTGCTACATCTTCAGTGCCTGGAACACGGGCCAACGTGTGAAAGCAAGGCATTTCAAAAATGTTGACTGAATGAATGAAATTCGAACTCCTTTAGAATTCATCTGAATTTCCTTCTAGCCTGGACAATAGCCCATCTGACTTTATTTCTTGTCTGATGTTGTTTATGTGTTTGTGTGTGTATGTGACAGGGAGAGTGGCTTTTCTCAGACCTGGTTTCATGTCTTCTTTGGTATGCATCAGACTTGCATGGTGTTTCATACCCACCGCACTGCCCCTAGGGATGTTCTAACATTTAAAGCTTTGATATTTCAGGAATTTATTATAAGGGGTGTGCTGGGAAAAGTCGTGGTGCAGGTTGTGTGTATCTTTTTGTACCCCTCTACCAATGTAAGCACTCCTTATCCCCCTTCAGGAGTCCAATCTCTCATGATAACAATGAAAAATTAAGTTCATAGGTTTTTCAGATATTAGCTAGCCTGTGCTCTAGCTGCTAGTGCATTGCTGTAAAATTAATTTTTGATGGGAATTGGAATATATTACCTCTATACCCACTACCAGTCTTGGTGTACGGTTAAAAAAATAGTTCATTCCCATACTCCACTGTGATGGCCGCGGCACAGGTTTGTGTTAATGTTATGAAAGGGCAGGGAGATGGTGACTAACTCCCTCTGGTGCTGGGCAGGGCTTCACGAGGGTGGTGATGAGAGCAGGTGGTGGTTGAGGTCAGTTGGGGGGGAGGATAATAAGTGCGGGGGTTCTCAAGGCAGAGAGCGGTGGAGGTGGATCCAGGGATCAACATGTTAAAAGGCACCGAAATGGACAGGTTCCAGTGTGTTCAGGGACCAGTATGGTGAATCATTAGGCATGGGGGTGGGGGGAGTATAGGAAATGTTGATGAGAGAGGTAGCCCCATGTGCCATAAAGAGTTTGAACTTGACCCAACTAGGGAGCTATCAAAGTTTTAGGTGATACGTCTTCCTACTCCTCACCTTTCCCAACCAATCCCTGGCTTCTCAAAACCGTCAGCTTTAAGCTTATGTTGCTGTGATCTATCAATATTCTGCATTTTTTTATAGCAAAACTTAACTATATTCAAATCCTTTAGGACCCTGCACTTGACTAGCAGGTTGCCCAATGAAAACTAGATTATAGACTATGAATTAATAGAGGTAATGGCACACGTAGACACCCCGTGACATTTTTTTGACTTGGATTAAAAGCTTTGACACATCGTCTTTCTCAGATCTGTCTCAGGTTCCTTCTGCCAGCTCTGATCCAATTCTCAACTTGTGGTGGTGTCACCCCCCCCACAAACATTTTTGAACACCCTGAAGTTCTTACTTTGGTGTCCTGAACTCGTGGCTCTGGGAGAAAAAAAATTTTTTTAATCATCAAGGAAATAAGGTTGAATTAGATCCTTTGTGAGGTTCATGATGAAAACAATACCCTGCTGTAAGCCGAGCCTCAGGCCTGCCATTGACAGGTTGGGTATCACTGACAAGTCCCTCCACATTTCTGCATCTCAGTAGACTTATGTGGCCAAATTTCCATAATGAAATGATTACTAGAGACCTGATGCTTTAACCCCCCCTACCCCCCAAATGGACCCCTTTGGTGAGGTTTCAACTGTGGCTGGGTAGTTATCTGGGGGGGAAATGCCCCGGCTCAGCCTCTTAAATCATTTTTCCTAAGGCTGGGATGAGAAGTGTGCAGTCTCCAAATGACTTTGTGATTATCCAGCCTCTAGTCCTCTCCCTCCCACATGGAAGCCAGCTATCTTTGGCCACTTCACAGCTTATTAGCAGCCCAACTAGAGGCCAGGGAGAGGAAATGGATGAGATGAGGCTTAAGTATGTCACATTGGTTCTTTCTTAGCAGCTCTGATAAAAGGCTTAGCAGGATGAGGTTAAAACTTGATTAAAGAGGTTTGGGGATTATCTGTGACACTGGCTTATGTATGTTACCTTCTTCCTTTCCCCTCTTCCCTTTTTCTAGTAATTAAGCATGAGTTGGCTGCAAGCATTAATGAGGCCAATATAAAAATTCTTTACTGTAGGCTCTTGAAAAAAATTATTTTTACTTACAGGAAAATCAAAATAAAACTTACTTTGCTCAGAATGTCATTTTTCCTAGTCAAAATCAGGCAAGTTCTTGAACCAGAATGGTGACTAAATATAGTAAAAGGTTTGCTTAAGTCAAAAGATGCACCTTACACCTATGTTTTGAATTCTGCATGCAGAAATTTGGCTGCTTACAAGTGGCTTCTGGGTGCAGGTCCCCAAACAAGATTTGTTCTGCAAATTTCCCATGAGCGAGGTCACCTCTTTGGATAGGCAGACCCAGAGATTTCATACTCAGAAGATAAATTCACGCTATATTTCTTGGAGGAATCTCTAGCCTTGCCTCTCTGACAACCAGGCCTCTCTTCCCTTCTGTTAGAATTTATGATCCTCAAAAAAGTTTTCTCTGGGTTTATGCAAACTCCCAGCTAGCCATGATTATGGACATAAATGGTTGTAGATGCAAGAAGAAAGAAATGATTAAGAAATAGAAAGATACGCTGAGACCAACATTAGTGAAGAAGCCACGGAACCAATTTGTGGATTTAAGAAATAGAGGTCAAAGATTAGGGCACGACCTAAGTAAGAGGGAGGGCTAGGGCAGTGACAAGCCTGGGATCTCTGGTGAGGTAATGCCCAGGCCTGCCCCTGGAACTCTGCCATGGTGGGGACATTGGTAAAGATCTGTGGTCATTACAGAATGAGAAGGAGGGATGGAAGGAAAAGATTGTGGGAGCGTCAGTGGAGGGTCCCCATAAGTAGCATGATCCCAGTTCCATTTGATGAAGGAGCTTTGTAAGGTTTCCTATGTTTCCAACATCTGAAAGAAGATTAGGCCTTTAAGGACCAATAAGACACTCCATTTCACTGGGAGTTTGTGACAGCTCAAAGGAGGAAGAGTGATGGGGGCAGGTGATGGGCCAGCTAAGTCTTAAAGCCAACAGTCTCATAAAAGGTGGCCAGGAGAGGGCAGTCACCTTTTATGAAGAGCACAACTGAAGTTGCAAAGAGTACTACTTCTGCCACAAAGTCATAAAGCACGAGGCAGGTTTACCCAAGATGCAATATCTTACACATTAGTAGGCACTTAAATACTAAATACACACTAGCTGCTGCTTTTCCCAGATCTCATCAGAGTTCCATAGAGACCTTGAACCTGGTTCCTTCCAGAAAACCAAACAACGACACTACAGGGAAATGATTGCAAATCCAGAAAGCAGTTTTGCCTTCTGGTAAAAACAGTTTTCTTTTCTTTGCAGTTGATTTTGGCATAGGCTAGTGTCTCCTTCATGGCAGATGGCTACTGTTTACAACTGTTGTTATCATGTTTTTCCTTTCTCGTCTTCCAGTATACTCTATTCCTGCTGTTAATACTGTCAGTTTACTAATGGAACCCACTTTATAAAGCTGCTGCATTTTTCTTTGTCCATGGGATCAACGTTGTTATGCTCTGTGTCGTCTATGTAGCATTGGCTTCTAACTAACCAGGGAGTTAGTTGTTCAGAGGAGAGAAGAGTGAAGGTGGACACAGGCTGAGAACTAACTTAATGATTTCCTTCATCTGGCAGTAAGGCTTAATTAAGATCCCAGTTTCATTCTGTTGGATTCAGTCTGTGACCTGCTGGAACACAGTCTTGAATTAACACTGGGTGGATGTAAAAACAGTAAGCTAAGAAATTTGCGCTTCACTGGACTGTAGCTGTTTGTTTAGCTGGAGAAAATGTAGTGGGTGGTCCAGCCCTCACAACCAGTAAGAACAGAGCTGAGTTGGAAAAGCTTTGGTGAAGGAGGGCAGTAGCAGTCCTTCCATTTCTTTCATTTTATCACAGCCTAGAAATTAGTTCATTAAGTGGGTTGATCTTGTAGGAATTCATATTTTAGCTTTGTCTCCATCAAATTGTTTAGTTTAAATCTAAGAGCTATGCCCATCGAAAGCTCTTCCTGGTCCATGAAATGAATAACAATAATGAATGTTAATAGAAACAAAGGCTTTATTTGGCTTATTTTTGGAGGGGATACAGAGAATAACTGTGACATTATAGAGTAGATTTTTGTTATTTACTTTTTGATTATTCATTTGAGTCATTATAACCTCTAACTGGTATTTGTTTCTGACTTTTGCCATTGTGCTCCCCACGTGGGAGATGCAAAAGGCCTGAAGTTGGCTCACTCAAGACATAAAACCTTAATAAACTGCCCCATTAATTACCACCTTCATTACTGCCTTTAAAGTGAGAGTTTGTTAGAGCAGCAGAGATTAATTTCTTCTGGATCATTGCTACTCGGCTACTTAGAGCCTAAAAACAGTTCATCTTTATCATCAACACTTAAGCCAAAAATCACTTAAGAGGCAGTATGGTACAGTGGTGGAGGGCTCAGATGGGCTCACTGGGATCTTGGTTTGGCTACTTCCAAGCTATGTAACCTTGGGCTTCAGGGACCCTTCTGCTACGTACAGTGGTTGCAGTTTCTTTTTTTTTTTTTTGAAATTCACGTTCTTTTATTTATTTATTTATGACTGTGTTGAGTCTTCGTTTCTGTGCGAGGGCTTTCTCTAGTTGCGGCAAGTGGGGACCACTCTTCATCGCGGTGCGTGGGCGTCTCACCATCGCGGCCTCTCTTGTTGCGGAGCACAGGCTCCAGACGCGCAGGCTCAGTAATTGTGGCTCACGGGCCCAGTTGCTCCGTGGCATGTGGGATCTTCCCAGACCAGGGCTCGAACCCGTGTCCCCTGCATTGGCAGGCAGATTCTCAACCACTGCACCACCAGGGAAGCCCCAGAGTTTCTTCATAGAGCTGTGAAATGAGGTAATATATGTAAAGAGCTTAGAACAGTGTCTCACCCTGTAGGGAAAATAGGGGAGAAAGAGTGAGAGGAAAGGAGACAAGGCAGTGAGGGATGGGGGAGAGGGGAAGAGAAAGTTAAAGAAAAAGTGGAAGAATCTCAAATGTAAAATGGCTATTTTTTGATTTTTTGCAAGAAGAGATATATAGGTATGTTCGTATGACTTTGAAAAACCTTGGTGCACATCAGCAAAAGACTGGAGCTTATATTGAAGCAGAGGTGTAGACCTGTGTGACTTATGTCCTGGCCAATTGCCTGGTGTCCCCTGTGGTCAGATTGATCCCTATTGGCACAAAGGATTTTATGGACAGGTGGTTGGGGCAAACTTTGAAACCTGGTTGTTTGCACTTGTTTGCCAGAATGTGTAATTATTTACTGGTGCTTGCTAAAGATGTCAGTTTAGCTTTTTTGGCAGAGACAGGATTAAGTTTAATATTTGGAAGCATCTTCAGTTGACCTGGCTTTTGTTACTGCCCTTAGTTTGGCATGTAGCAACCGAACCTAGTGGTTAGCTCATTAGACATTAGACATTTATTATTTAGAAATTTATCTTCTCAAAGCAAAAAAACAACCCTTTATCGTGTTTCCTCTAAGACAGTAACTGTGAGTTTAGTATCAATGGACTAATTGGGGGGTTGAGAAAATAAGTTTTGGAAAGACAGTAGTAACTTAAGAATTTTCCTCAGATGGAGGTTTCCTTTTAAAAACCTGAACTGAGCTTTATCAAAACAATATTTGAACTTTGAAATAAGGTCAGACTACCCAGTTAGAATCTCCAGGAGGGCAGGGATGTGTCTGTGTGGTTTATGACTACATCTTTGGGCCTGTATCATTACCCAGGTCATAGTAGGCACTCAGTAAAAGCTGAATGAATAAGTACAGTATCTAAATTAGCATGGCTGTCCCTTGGAATAAGGGAATTAAGTCGAAGGGGAATATGCCATTATTCTTTATGGTCAGGGCCTATTTTGTCTGTTCCAATTAAAAGGGAAAAAATGTGATATAAAGGAAACAAAGTGAAATGCTCTATATTTCTATTGTGTTTGACATCTGCAATAAGTTTTAGGTTAATTTCCCAAATCCTGTTGTATCGAGATTGTCATGTTTCTTAGTGGCATATTGTTCATTCCAACTTATAGTGCAATTATTACTGCCATTCCGAGTCGATATATGTTTTATGTTATTAAAATGGCATGTCTTCTGAGCATTTGTCACGTATTCCAAACACTTGCATAATTTCTCTTGGTGTTGTGCCCTATTGCCATTGCAGAGTCTAAGGACCAAATGAGGTCTGTTCTTTTCCTGATATTCTTTTGACCACTTTTAGAATATGCCAAGTCCATTCACACAACTAAGTGGCTCAGTGCTCTGTTTTCTGGTCTTCTCAGATTAGATTATCCACCAGCTGGAAGTTTAGACATTAAAAACAATGGCTGTGATCCTTTCCCTTCATTGCCTTCCCTTCTCTTTCTTTCCCTAAAATTGGCCTCTTGATTCCATTATACTAATAATTAGTAGTAGTAATAGTATTATATTAATATATTGGTAATTATTTTTATAAATAATAATTATGATAATTATAATAATTATGAAATTATTAATAATAATTTATGATAATAATGTATGTATGTACACACACATATACAGAGGAGAGAGAGTGATTGGTAGATACTTTGGCCATTATATTAAATGCTAAAATTTCTTGTTAAACAAGTTTTGTGGGTGTGTTTGTTGTTGTTTGTTCCCTTTGCAACTCAAATAACCTAGTTTTCTTGGGGTGCAGAGAACACATGCTCAGGAAACAGCCTCCTTTTCCCCTGTTGGTAGGGAAGACATATGCGAAAGGAGTGAAGGGATGTGTTTTCTGTAGCCAGGGCTCTGTGAGAAATAACACTGGTAGAGAAAAAGGCTCAAAGGGAAGCAAAAGCTTACTTTCTCCTGGCAGAATAGCCTCGTCCTCATCCGCTGTTCCCCTGCCTCGGAGGCACATTTGGAATGACCAGAGTAGAGTGCCTGGCTTTTCTGCTCAGAGTTAGCTAGCCTTTGGATTGCCATCTTCCCCTTCCCAGTGTGAGCAGGACATTGCAGGACCATCTCTGACTCTTCCTGCCATTCACACACTCAGCCTAGATGAATAAATCCCAGTTGAGGGGGGCAGGGAGTCTTGGCATTCACAGGGAACCAAAATGATATCTGATCTCCCCATGGGAGAAAAGTGAGAAAGAATAATTCTTTGGGACTCTGAAAATATAAACACAAATAGAAAATTAAAAGTGGAGAATCCATTTGGAGTCGATAAAAAGGGCTAAGCTCTCTGTTGGTCATGTGACTTATTCTTGGCATTCAAGGATCCAGAGGCTCTTGTGGTCTAATCTGGAGAGAGTCACTAACTCGCTGTGTCACCTTGGCAAATTGGTTGATCTCCTTGTGCTGTAGTGTTCGGTCCAGCTGCTGGAGGGGATGAAAGCAAGACCTCACTGAAACCAGATGCTGCCTCTCTGAAAGGCTTTCAGCAATAAATAATATCATATATACTTTGTTCCTGGCAGCAAGTGCTGAACTGTTGTAACCCCCTGTTTTCACTTGCTTCTAAGATTCTGGAAATTTCTCCTTTGGGCTTGAATTTTTCCATGCTTGTCCTCAGCCCAAAGCTTTTTGGAAAGTTTGACCAAAATTTCACTTAGCTGTTTTTCCTGAATGATGGGAGAATGAGGGCAATGCGTTGTTTTTTTTTCAGCTCATGAAATAAATTTCAATTTTTGCCTGGTATATGTCAGAAAAATAGCTGAGCTGCTCCATTTAAAGTGTTTAGAAAAGAATCATGGGATGGTAAGGAATGCCTGCAGAAGATAATTTTAGGTTGCTGAGTGTATCCTTTTGTATTTTAACAAGACCACACATAATCGGGACACACATGAAAAGCTCTAGTTTAGTTTTAAAGATGACCAAAGAGGAAGATTACACATATTCTCTCAGTAACCCATCCCCAGTTAATTACCAAGAGGCAGCTGCAGCTACCATCAGTTGTCAATCCTTCTTGACCACTTGCTTCATGTCTACATGGTTCCTAAAGACTTCATGATTATGTACCGGCACTGACCCCCTCGTCTACATTTTGAATAAAGTTGACCGTGTCTTCCAGGTGGACTTCAAAGACACCTTCTCTGATCATCAAACTAGGTCATGCATTTCTTCATAGCACTTGCAACATAATTACAGACATGTGTAATGACTTCGGTTGTGCTTCCCCACCAGACCCATAGCGCCATTATGGCAGAGCCCACGTCTCTCTTACTCATTGTCTCTGGAACACTTAGCTTAGTGCCGAGCATATGGTAGACACTCATTGCTGGATGAATTAAATGACTCTGGATACAACTGTTCTTACTGGAACTTGTTCACAGATTTGTCCAGACATGCATGCGTGCGTTTGGCAAGCATCGTTATCTACTTTATGCCAAGCATTGCTGGGAATCTGTTTGTCCTTTGGTAGATAGCACAGGAGTTCTTACGGATTTATTACTTATACACCAAAACAATTATATTATTTGGGTACCATTACTATACCTGTAATTGGAATATTGGGCTAAAAAAGTCAAAGCCGACCCAGGGAATTTATCATTTACTGAGCATCTGTTGTGTGCCAGGCACGGTATTAGGTACTGAAAAGAGAATGATTGGTAAGACACAGTCTCTGCCAGGAAGTCACTTGTAGGTTAACAGTAGCAAGAAGACAAATCCTGAAATAACTATTACTCAAGATGGAATATAATAGAGTCAGGTGGGAGTTAAAAGCATGAGAGAGATCACTGTGCCACAAGATACCTTGTGATCTCGTGCATGTCTCCTGAAGAATCAGGAAAAGCTTTTTGGTGTTCCGATATGGCCAGAGGTCCGGTGAGGACAGGCAGTTAGTTGCACTTCCTCTCACGGCCACATGCAGCACTCCTTAACCCTACCAGCTTTGCACTCTCTGTGCCTTCGGCCATGAGAAACAGGTCCAATCTATCAATACTGGAAAACAAACTGGAATGAAGCTCAGGCTCTTGCCATCAAGGTCATTACTGTATGCATAAGACCCCCAAGACCTCTTTATGCTTTATACAAACCTGGGCACGTTTTTGTCTCTAGCTTTCCTTGTTTCACCCCAAGTTTGAAGAACACATGGCAGAGACCTGAGTGTCTGCAATTACAGGTGATTGACTTGAGGACAAGCATCTCACTAAGCTCCAGCCACACTGACTTTCCTTACGTTCCCTAACCCACCAAACTAACTATCCCCTTGTCTGGAACACTTTGCCCTCAGATTTTGGCACTGCTGGCTCCTCTTGTCGTTCTGGTCTCAGCTCAACCGACAGGTCTTCTGTGATCGCAGTTACATGAGTAACCTCTCCTACCCCTGTTTCCATTTACTCTCTATCACATCATCCTATTATGCTTGCTTTATAGCAATTTCCCCGTCTGATGTTTTTTCACTTGTTTACTTTTTATTTTAAATTTCCCCCGTTAGAATTCTCAGTTCCATGAAATAGGAGACTTTTACTGTTGATTTAATGTGTCCTGGAAAGTGTGTGGTGTGTGATAGGTGCTCAGACACAACTTATTGAATGACTAATTGAATGCATGAATGGTCAGAGGCTGAGGGAAATGGTCAAGAGTCCTATCATGCTCTTTGCCTGAAGAAAACCTCTTGCAAGAATGTCAGCTGATCTTCAGGTGCCTTTGCCTTGGCGCCAACCCAAACTTTCTCTCTACTTGCCCATCAATAGACACTAGGAACATATATTTCCATCCTTTTCAGATTAAAGGATGACATCTCTGATATAGGCTCCCTTTGGTCTCTACTGTGAAGCTGCAGTTGCTGAGACCAGTATCTTTCAGAATTTAGTCCGTATTTCTTATTCTAGCCTTTCTGGTCATCTGATGGGCTGGCTTCCAGGTATAATTTAGAATGTTGCTTTGGGGTTGTAAAGCTGTTTATGCTATAGATCTTCTCTGAAACTTTTCCAACACATCTTAATAACTTTACAGTTTCTCTTGCTAATAATTTTTATCTGCCAGAGAGCCTGTCTAGTTAAAAATCAGATCACTGAAGACACCTCGGACACACGTTTTCCGTAATACTTAGGCTGACTTTGTTTTAAATTGTTTTTGCTTTGCTGGGAAAGCCTAAAGGATGAGGAAAACAAACTGACTTCTCTTTTTTAAAAGAGAAGATGTTATTTGGGTTGCGAGTTCTAGTTATATAAAATGTATTTCTCTAGTTCTTAACTGAATCAAAAATGAAGCGAACAGACAATTTGGGGAAATAGTTTGGGATGAACAGGCTTTGATAGATTCATGGGTTCTCTTAGCTATTTAAAAATGATTTTGAAAGACTTATTTGCATTCTACAAATTAAAGATTTTAGCCCAAAGGAAAGACTAACGTCATGATTTTTTTCAGCTTGACTTTTAGGGTGTTATGCATTTATAAGCAGGAGTTTTTGAAGGGGGAACATAGATGGGACCTTTGTACAAAGTCAGTGGGCCAAAAGAAACACTCCATTGTTCCATAGTTTTGTGTTGCACATGGGAAAGCATCCCGAGCATTATGCCATTAAGGTGACCCAGATTACCAGATTTGTAAGAAAAGGCCAGTGGTCGGTTGAGCCACTTTGTGTGTAAAGGGTGATGCATGTTGACTGCCAAATTTCTTTCGACACAAGAAAAAAAAACATTCATATATCAAAAAATAAATTTTTTTCTCATCCATTATGTAAGAACTTTATGCATGTTAGCACTTACCAGAAGAAATGGCACAGATACTTTCTGCTTTCAGCAGTTTGTTGAAATATCTTGATCAAAGGCATTTTCAACTTGAAGCTTGAAAGTGACAATGTAAATACAGATAAATTCAGTTTTAACAGATGGGTCTTTGCATCATCTTACCACTTTTTTTTTTTTTTTTTTACTCTGGCAATGCTATGAGCTATGGAGATCAACAGAAAACTGCTAAAGGTAAAAACCTTTTTCTCTGATCTTGAAATGACAAGTTAAAAAGCACCCCTCCCTGCACCCCCCGACCCGCTGCAACTACTCCCAGCTCATCCTGAAGAAGAGAATGGTGTCTAAGCATCACTGTTCTCTGCTGCCAGGGTGGGTTGCCATTGTGGTTGCTGGTTGGACAAATGTCCTCACTCCTAAGGTTCTTTCTCCTGTTATAAGAAAGAGTATCAAACCCCAAAGATCATGCACCTTGTGGTGAAGTGGTTAGCTATGCTTCTATTCAGCCAAGGCTCATTAACTGGAGGAGAAAAAGAACATTTTATTAGGGCCTCTAATTTTCCAGGCATTATGCAAGATAATAGAGGAGACACAGATGAGGTCTTGCTTTTAAAGTCTTAGATCTCTTTCCCTTTGGGCACTGGGGAATGAGAAGGCAGAGCTGAAAAGCTCTGGATGATTTTAAAATTTATTTGGTTCTGTAAAGCAGATGATCACATTTGTCAGGCACCCTTTCCAATATTAAACAGTGTCAGTTTAACACCAAATATATTTAATAAGTCTCTACCGCCCTAAGGAAACTTCTAGTTTGATAAAGAAAAGACCGCTTACAGCTCACTGTCAGACAGGCTGTGATAAACTGAGTAAGAGAGTGACAAAGAAAGTACAGTGGAGCTTCAGAGCACAGAAAGATCCCACCTGATTCAGTGACTGAGGAAAACTTTCTGAAGGAAGAGACAGGAAAGCTTGGTAAGTCGCATTACAAGGTGAAAAGAGCTGAAATACGGAGAGAAAGGAAAATAGAGGGCACTCCAGGTGGTACAGAACGTATCGATTAAAAGTTGGGGCATATCCACGTAGCAAATTGAATGAAGTTGAGCGTAGAGTGTAACTTGAAGACAGACCAGGACCAGTTTGGATGGGGCCCTGATTGCCAGCTAAGGACTCAGAGCCCAAGCATGGGAAGTCATTAAAGAATACTAAACAAGAAAATGTATGTTCAGAGATGGACTTTTGATTCCTGGCAGCAAAGTGCATGATGGATTGGAGACAGGAGTCAGAAAACAGGGGGACCAATGAGGAGTATGTAGTGGTTAATGGTCTTTAAAATGAGCAGAGGCAGATCCATGCTGGGTTATGATCACGGCACAACCCCTTCAGGGAGTAGTGTCTTCCAAAGGGGTAGGATCTGTCTAGGACAAAAATTAAGTGGAACATCCAATGGAGATTCATTGTCATGGCATTTAGTCAGGGTGGTCTAAATGTGGAATTAGGAGCAATATCTAATGATGTTACAGATCAGTCAGCAGATAGATACTGTAAGACGTATATCCAAACATATCCCTCAGTACAAATCTCCCTTTACTTGTTCAAGTCCTGGCCATCTCATTATTCTCTGCAGCATTAAAGATTTCAGTGCTATGTGCCTCAACCAGCAGTAAAGGCAGCTTTGGCCCATTTCCCATTGTTCTACAACTACACAGAAGTCTGAGTCTGGAAGGTGAATCTGTCCGGCCCGTTTTGAGTTTGACAGCCTGCGTGAAAGTAGATGTTTCACACCACGCACGCCTGAAGCTTGCTGTCCAGACGCAGCTTAACCCTTCGGTGGGTCACTTAGTTCCTGCTTGGCTGAGGCTTCAGCAGGTTTCAGATCTAGAAATATCCTACTTGCCTAAGGTGGGCTTTTGAAGTATATTTACTCTTGTCATCCCTTCCATCTCTAGGATATAAGATCTATGATTTCTTTTGCATCTATGATTTTTAAGTATTCCATTATTAACTAGAAATGGAGACCAAATCCATTCTCGGGACCAGAAGAAAAATGAACAAATGAAGGGACCCTTCATCTTTCCTAACTTTATTATGCCGGCCCCATCTTCTTCACCTGAAACAAGTTAAATGTAGAATTAGCACTAAAGAGAGTGTGTGAACTTGTTCTCTTTTGAACACTAGCTACAACCTACAACACAAATTAAAATTCTGATGGAAGAAGAAAAATTGTCATGTAGTTTTTCAGTTTTAGAAATATCTGACAAGCTGTGAGGCTTATGAGGAAGACTCAGACAGTCAAATGTTCAGGAATGAATGGGCGCACTTAACTCTGAAATTATTGTCATGAAAGAAGAAGTCCACGCTGTCTTACAAAATCATTCACATTGCCAATTTAGTTAAAAGGGCAAGATGAGCCATGGGTGGAACTCAGTGGCAACTAGGCGGTTCTCATTCATTGCCTACTCTGCCTTTTTGCTTTAAAGTGGGAATCACATAAGAGCTCAAAGAATAAAAATGTTTTTACATTTTCAAGGGAAAAAAAGTAATTGGAAGTAAACTCATAGGACTTTAAAATTTTCTAGATACTGGTACAACTCAGTCGGGGCTCGGAAATGACTACTAGCACCAAATCTTTTAATGTGCAAGACGTGCCAGTTTTGCATAAGCTGTGTCATATTCAGCAATAGATTGTTGGCACAAACTAAGTCACCTGTTCTCCTGGTTTTTTGCCTCTTTCAATAAGAACAGCTAAATAGAGTTTCTAGAGCTGCCGCTGAAGCTCCTCTGACCAACTTTTTGGAAACATGCTTGTGAAGGGTATTACCCTAGGACATGCAGATAAAATATATAAGGGAAACACTTCTGCATCCATCAAAATACACATAGAAGCCTATTTGGGATAATTATATTATTTCTTAAAAGTAAAATCAAGGAAACTAATTAACGACTTTCTCAGGATATTCTCTGCGGTCATTTGAGGCATCGAGCATGGTATTCTGGTGCATCTGCACTTAGGAGCAGAGATGACCACAGATGTATGAAGTTCACCCTGGATCACCACGTCCTGTACAGGACTAATGCCTGTGCTGTCCTCTTGTGGTTACTATATTATTATGATGATGTTTCTCAACCAACTGAATCACATAGTAGTAGGTGAAATATTTTGATTCTTGTTTTAATGGGTATTCGCTAGCAGTTTTCCCAATGGTCCACTTGAGTGAAATGAACCAGCCCTTTCATAGCCATTAGTTGCAATTCAGGGAGACAAAACAGGACCCCCTGTCCAGCTTACCGAGGTCTTATCCTGTATGTGTGACTTCCAGGGAGAGAGATTGAGAACCATTTATTAATCATTACGCCCCTAAATCAGATAGTTTTTCACTGGAGTACTGAAGCACTCAAATTAGCATCCTTCTTGAAGGCTAGTGAGGAATACAGCTTTCTGCGCTTTCATCAGCCTCTGCTGGCACCAGACCTCTCAGAAGCCTTGTGACAGGACCTGGCCTGTGCAGCATCACATGTGATTTGCTTTTCTTCTTGGAAGGTCCACTCTGTGGCTTTTCTCTGGAATCTGGGAAGAAAATGTTTCTCAGCCTGGAGGCTGGGATTGAGAAAGCTCCCCTTCCTCCTCATACAAGTCGGCTAAGGGGTAAGTGGGATGGATGTGAGGGTGACAGTCATGGATTCAGTGACTTGAACCGACCTGAGTAACCATTCCAGCCCTCCCCTCTCAGTGTTGTCACAGGGATGGATACCCTATGTGTGGAAAGTCATCAGAACCTCTCTTTAGCTTTCCATCTGTGTAATAGTTAATGAGCTTGTCACTTTTGACTCTGGGCAGGGATGTAGATTTGGGGCTCTCTGACTTACTTTGTTTTATATTGTTATTTTCTTAATGTACTAGGGATGCTACAATACATGCCCATGTACCTGTCACCCATCAAATGTAAACATTTTCCCCATACCTGCTTCAAACTGTTGTTTGTAAAGAAACAAGCTATCCAAGTAAATGTGAAGTCCCCAGTTTTACCTTCCCCAGTCTCACTCTGCTCTCTACCACTCCAGAGGACACAACTGTCATGTATTGGCAGTTGCACAATCCTGTTTTTTATACTTTTAAATTTTACTACACATATAAAACATGCTTATTACATACATGAGCCAAATTATTTGCATATTTTTCAAGTACATTTTTTTTTTTACTTTAGGGGTGGAATGTGGTACTCTGGCAATTGCTACTTTTACTACCAAACATTTTGTTTTCAGAACTTGTTATAGTACCCTAGTTCATTTGTTTAAATTGCTGTATATTACTTCATCTATGAAACTATCACTATTTATCCATTCCCACACTGATTGGAATTTGAATTGATTCAATTGTTTTACCAAAATAAGTAATACTGAAATAAATATCCCCTAGGACATTTCCCCTAGGACATATGTGATAGAGCTTTTCTGGAGTACATATCAGTGGGTTTGTCATGTCATAGGGTATGTGCATTTTTGTGTCTGAGATATTGCCAAATTGCTCTCCAAATTGCACAACCAATTTATACTAGTACCAGCAATATGTGAGAACCCTCACTTGCCCAGGTCCCTGCCAGCACTTGATTATTATCAGATTTAATTATTTGCTAGTTGATGGATGATGGATATGAATCTCACTGTTTTAATTTTCATGACTCATTATTTATGAAATTGAACATCATTTTTTACAGGGCCATTTGGATTTCCTCTTCTCTAACTTATCTATTTCTACTCTTTGTCCATTTGTTTGTCTGTTCTCGTTATTGATTTATAGAAACGTGTGTATATGTGTGATCCTAATGTATATGTATCGTAGTATACGTTTATATTTTATAATATACATTCATATATATGTAACTAATCCTTTGTTATACATGTGGAAAATTTTGCCTCTCATCTGTTGATTCCATTGTAATTTTTTAACTTTTTATTTTACATTGGAGTATAGTTGATTAACAATGTTGTGTTAGTTTCAGGTGTACAGCAAAGTGATTCAGTTATACATATACATGTATGTATTCTTTTTCAAATTCTTTTCCCATTTAGATTGTTACATAATACTAAGCAACGTTCCCTGTACTATGCAGTAGGTCCTTGTTGGTTATCCTTTTTAAGTATACCAGTGTGTACATGTCAATCCCAAACTTGGCATCTTTTAGCACAAACAACTTGAAATTTTTGATGTAGTTAAATTTCTTTTATTCTGCTTTTTGTGCCTTGCTTAAGAAATCATTTTCTCCTCCATGGTTATATTTTATATTAACTCCTCCTATACTCTAAAGTGTTTTAATTTACTTCTGAAAGTTTTGTTTTAAAAATGTAGACTTTTAATTTATGTGAAGTTAATGAGTTAGTGTATGGTGTAAAGCATGAATCTTTTTTTCCCATATGAAAAACTAGTCCCAACAGCATTTACTGAAAAGCCCCATTCTTTCTCCATTGTTTTTACTGTCTTCTCTGTTGTATACTAAGATCCCATATATGCTTTGGACTTTTCTATATATGCTTTTCTCATATACGCTTTTTTTTCTGTTGATCTCAACTTCCCTATCCTTACAAGATACCATGCCATGTAAATACTATGCCTTTATAATAAGCATTTTTATGTTGTACTTCATTATAGTGAGAGTACTTCCAAAATTTCACTTGAAGTATGCTACTAGGTATAGTTTTGGGGATGACCTCTTTTTTGTCAGATTAAGAGAACTGTTCTCTAAGTCTAGTTTATTAAGAGAATTTATTATAAATAAGTATAAATTATTAATAGTGGTCTTCTGCATGTTAGAGTAACCATTTGATTGCCTCTTTTAGCTTATTAGTGCTGAAGATCATATTGATCTTTCTGATAATATATTGACCTTTCTGATAATGAACTAGCCTTGCGTTTCTGGTCTAAATCTTACTTGAATTGTATGTATTACTATGTCTTTTTTGTTTTGTTTTTTAAAGTCTTAAAACATATTTTGGTAGACTTGCTTTTTATGGGTATTGATTTAAATAATTACTTTTCAGAAATGTTTCTTTGAAAAGCTAAACATGCAAAGGTTTGCCTTTCATTTTATTTCAAATATAGTCATTACCTAGGAAAAGGGATTCTCCATTTCCTGCCTATTGAGAATGAAAACATCCCCAGAACATAAGCCTAAAACATCTCCTTTTCCTATTTTTTAAACTCTGTGCAGACTGTCGCTTTTCTAAGAGTTGCGATCAGGCTCAGCTTCTCTCTCCCTTCCTCGGCTCTCTGGTGGGGTGTGACACCCCTCAGTCCTCCCTGGTGTGGGTCCCAGCACCACCCACTGATTCTTAAGGCAGCAGAAGCTGCAATGACCACATCGTCAGTGCTCCCCACATGCCCATGTGTTCACATACCCCTCAGTCAGGCTGCTCACTCCCGCATCAAGCACCATTAGTGTTCCCATTTCACATGCATCATCTATCCTTCTAACAAAGTAGAAAATCTAGTACATTTTAGTTGTCCTTTGAGATGTCTACTATCTCCCATATCTTTATTGCCTAAATTTATTTTCCCTCTTTTTTGATCCATAGGAAATGTGGTCAATATTGTTTTTACAAGCAATATTTAGTTGAATTAGCCATCAGGTTTTATCTTTTTTTTTTTCCTCACCATTTATTTATTTATCTAATAAATCCTTAATGCATGCCCTCTATTGGCCTGCCATCGTTATAGGTACTTGGAGATACAGCAGTGAACAGATAGTCAAAGTCCCTGAACTCATATAGTTGATATTCTAGTAAGAGGAGAGAGAAAAAACATTAACTAGCTATATAATAAAGACAAGTGCTATGGAGAAAAATAAGAGCATAAGGTTTATTACTGATGTAGGTTATCAGGAAAGAGCTCACAGATAAAGTGATATTTGAATGGATACTTGAAGGAAGTCTGGGAGGAAAGTACCCTATGCAGGGAAAACAGCATATGCTGCATGAGGGCATCAAGAAACATCAAAGAGTCCAGTGTTGTTGGAGCAGAATGAGCAAAAAAAGTATGGTGGCCAATGGCGGCAGAGATAGCGAGTAAGAGTGGGGGTGAGGGTTGAGGGAAATCCAACAAGACTTTCAGACCATTGTAAGCACTTTGGCATTTACTCTAAGTGAGATGGGATACCATCAGAGGGTCGTGAACAAAGAATTGATATGTTCTTGTTTTAGTGAGATCAAGATCTTGTGTTGGTGGCTTATGTATTTGGAGATAAGGAGATTCAAGACCAGAAGCATGTAGACCAATTAAGAAATTATTATCATAATCCAGATGAGAAATGTTGGTGGCTTGGATGAGGGAGATAAAGATGGGGATGGTAAGAAGTGATCCCATTCTGGATATAATTTGAAGGTATATCTAAGAGGATTAGTTGATGGATTGATCAGGGGTATGAGTAAAAGGCCTGAGAATCTGGAAGGATGAGGGGGTGATACTGCTGAAATGACCAAGACTGCAGAATGAGCAGGTTAGGAGGGTAAAAACCGGAAGTTTGGGTATAGATTCATAAGTTTGAGATTCCTATCAAACATCCAAGGGTATTATTAGTCATTGGCTATATGAGCCTGTAGTTCAAGAAGAGATTTGAATTGAAGTTATATATTTGGAGAACATAATCATAGATGATATTAATGTCATAACGTTGAATGAGGTCACCTAGGGAGTAAGTGTAGATAGGGAAAAGAGGAGAGGAGAAGTAGGGAATATACTTAGGGGTATTCCAGTGTTATATGGTTGAGAAAATGAAGAGGACACAGCAAAACAGACCAAGATAAAGAGCCCAGTAGGGTGGGAGAATCAATGGAGAATGGTGTCCAAATATCAAACTAAGATAGTATTTCAAAGAGTAGGCCACTGTGTCATATGTTGTTAACAGGTCAAATGAGATGATTAAGAAATAGCTACTAGATTTAGCAATATGTAATAGAAGTCATTAGAGACCAGGACAAAAGCTATTTAATAGGAGTGGTGGGGAGTGGAGTCTGATTTCAGTGGGTTTAAGAAAATAGACAAAAATGAATTGGAAATAAAAATATAATGCAATTCCTTCAAAAAGTTTTACTTTAAAGGGAAGCAGAGAAATGGGTCAATAGCTACAGTATAACTAGAGTAATTGGAAGAGGCTCTTTCTTTTTAAAGAGACAAAAACTTCAACATTTATTTAAGATTTTTGTCTTCTTGCAAAATAGCTCCTTCAGTAATTATTTAAATTAGAATCTTTAGATAGTAAACTCTCAGTTTTCGTACACCTCCTGCCCTGTCCCCGCCCACACAGAAGACTTAGGGAGAGCTTAGCTGGGTATCAAATTCTGAATAGATGGTTCTCTACCACTTTAAAGGTTTTAATTTGTGTCCTGGCATCTGCTGTTGCTGAGAGAAAATCTTCTACCTGTCCATTTGAGTTTCTTACTAGGTAATCTGCCTCTTATTTAAAGTAACTTTTAAAGATTTTTTCTTTGTCCTGATGCCCTAGAGTGGATTTACTTTTTATTTATACTACTCAATGATTACATTTGCTTTTAATCTGAAAACTCACTTCATTCTTTAATTTTATAAAATTATACATAATAACCTTTTCCAAAACTTATTCTTTGCAGTTGAGTTAAATTCTCTTCTTCTGGAACTCCCATCATATGTATATTGGAGCTTCTCAATCTGCCCTCCTTGGCTTATAATTGCTCTTTCACATTTTCCAGTACTACTGTCTTAATTTTAAAAAATAATAAACCTACCATTGAAGTATTTGACACAGAGGAGGAAGTACAAAGTGTAAACTTGCACATTGGCTGCACTTCTGGCCCTGGTTATTTTTTAAAGTTATTTTTAAGGTTAATATACTGTATCATGCAGCTGGTTCAAAATCAAGGATTAAAAGCCTAAGCGTAGTCTGATATCAGCTTGGCAAAGTCAAGCTGATTGAAATATCGTAAACTCAATGGCTTATAAACAACAAAAGTTTATTTCTCACAGTTCTGGAGGCTGGGAAGTCCAAGATCAAGGCGCTGGCAGATTCAGCGTCTGGTGAGAGCCCACTTCCTGGTTCACAGACAGCTGTCTTTTTGCTGTGTCCTCACATGGCAGGAAGGTGGAGAAAGCTCTCTGGAACCATGAGGGCTCTGAACTAATCCCCTCAAGGCCCCCACCTCCATATACCATCACACTGGGGACTAGATTTCAACATATGAATTTAAGTGAAGGGGGACAAATGTTTAGTCCATAGCACCATTCCATTACATTCATTTAAACAAATTGACAAACAAAGCTGGATTTGACCCACTAAATTGATCCCACAGCCTAATTGTAGGTTAACTCTCAGTTTGAAAAGCACTGGCACCTAAATAGGCATATGATGGAATGTTAATTAATGCATCCATTACATTTTATGTTCAGTTTTTTATTTTGGTTTTGCTTTGGGGTTGGGTGGGGATTATGCTTTTTCAGCCAGCAACGGAGAGGATGTTTCCATGTAACTCCATCTAATGGGGACTTACTATAATGATACCAGATCTCTGTTGCTGTGCCGTCATCCTCCTGTCTCTCTCTCTCAATACATCATGGATCCTTCATGGATTCTTCATGATGTCCCCAAGCTCCCCCTCCTCTTACTTGTAACCTTTCCAAGCAGATAGAATCTGCCTGGGTCGGTCACCCAACATTTAATTTCAAGCACTTATTATTGGTCTGCCATTGGTATTGGGACTTCATTCTCAATCTAATCAGTTAATACTAGCTGACCCAGGTTGATTTCATTTGAATCAACGAAGAATTGCTAAAAGCTGCATTTCCTAGAACAAGTGGGAATCTAATTGGCAGATATTTGAGACGCTAATGTTAAATGCAAAAAGAAAAATAAAAAACAACTTTTTTGCATTGGGGCCTGTTTTCAACTTTTTTTTAAGAAACTCTCTTAGAAGGAGAGTGACAGAAAAGGAATCTAAAATTTGTTTTACGTTATGTTAATACTTATCAAATTTCTACAAAACAAGTATTGTAGATTTATAATCAGAAAAAATCATCAAAATTGGCTCTGGGGAAAATGATCATTTTGCAAACCAGCATCATGTACTAGTCTCTATTTAGCTCACGCTCTAGGTATAAATATCTAAATATGAAGTCTCTATGAATAAAATTCTGTTTGAAGCAGAAAGCCCCCTGTTTGTCCTACTAACACCATTTCAGAATACATTGCTCAGTATACAGCTTGGTTTGGGAGGGCTGGGTACAAAAACCTAGAAAGATCCTTTCCCTAAGGCCCTACACTTCCCTACTCTTTGTGTAACCATTATTTATTGCCTGTTTTTATTTATTCAATAAATCCCCTAATAACTTTGAGGTTTGGAAATTTGGTTTGGGATAGGATTGGACAGAGTATCACCTGTTTTCTTGAATAGACCAAAATATCATTTGTCTGTTGAGGATGGTTATTTCTGTGGGCCCTAATAATTCCCTAAATAAAACTACTCACAAATTCTAAAGTTCTAAATACTTTTGGTTCTAGCACACTAGGATTCATAACTCTCTTAGAAAAGGAAGGAGTATCTCTTAAGGCCCATAAAAAAAATCCAGATCAAAATGTCATGTGCTCGGGTAAATTTTCTTTCTGTTTAGGTATTGAGGATAAAATTTCAGCTTATGTTTTTACATGTCTTGTGCGATTACTCTTTCCCACTTCTTTTCAGTTGAGCCTGAAAAATTCGGTGAAACAAAATTTTTCTTTCAAGAATAAGCTAGAAAGATCTGGGCTGCCTGGTCAAAAAACCACTGACTAGTTGGTCCTTTACCAGTGTTTAAACAAGCTCATTATCTGAGATCCAACTTCATAGTGAGTTCCAGAAATGTTCCACAGATTTAGATGCCCTCATGCATGTGTTTGGTGATCCAGACCATCAAGCCAGTGGGAGTGGAGAAGGGGAGGCGAAAGGGATACACGTTTTCCTGAAAGATGCTTATGCCGCTTCTCGCGTCCTGGTGGCTGCAAGGTGGGCTGTGAAGTGTCATCTTTCACTGGATTCTATTACTAACTGAAAGTGCGGAGAGTGAGTACTGGGGGACAACTAGTAACTATTCATATTATGGTTTGTGGTATTGATCCTATGAACAAGGCAAGTCATTTGAATGTTTTATTCAGAGGGATGCCATGATCATATTTGTTTCAAAATGTAATTTTTGTGTGAAAACTGGATTGGAGGAAGCCCAAGTGACTGTTAAGAGGCCATTCCTAAGGTCTAAGTGAGAGATCATGGCTAGGACTTGGCAGTAGCAGTAGAGAAGATAAAGGGAGTGGAATGAAGTCAAAAGATACCGAAGGGGTAAGGCTGACGGATGAAATGGGGGCAGAAGAGGTAGAGGAGCTATCCAGGTAACTCCTAGATTTCTGGTTTGTGTTGCAGACTCAAGAGGAAAACAAGGTTTGGGGATGAGATATCTATGGACCTCTGAGTTTAGCTTTGGAAACATCTGTCAGAGAGGCAGTTTCTACACATCCAAAATAAACCACCAACTCACAGTCAGTGAGAGTCTCAAATCTAGTCATTGTTAACTCCTCTATTCGAATGAACGTTCCCCTGTGAGGGTTCTTTATGTTAAAGGGCTTTGTATGTATCGCATGTCACAGAATGGTTCATTGCACACAAACATAGGAAAGCCAGCCAGGCAGAGGGAGTCTTTTAGGCCTTGCTAATTCCTACTGTGGTCATCAATCATGAACAGTCTTCTTTTGTGGGAAGCATGGACAGGACTGTTGGTCACACAGGAATAATAGTCACGTAGCCTTGTGTGTGTGCCGCAGCTCAGCCCACACTCAGTGATGGGAATCATTGCGATTGTTCTAACCCGTGAGAAGCTACAAGAAATCTGGTGAAGCTGCAGAGCTAGAGAGCAGTGTTTCTGTTTCTTGGGTTGCTCGTGTATGCAATTTACTAGATGGTTAGTGTTTTGAGCTTTTTATTTGGTTTGGGGTATTTTTTTCTTAGACCTACTTCTCTCTACTACAAGGTAACTAGAAAGAAACAAACCCCACATAATCTAAGTGCTGTGTCCTCCTGCCCGATCTACCAAAATATCCTACAATGAATGTGTAGATGGTGCTAACAGTTTTCTAGTCAACTACTTTGTGCCACTGATACTATGATTAAACATTTAAAGTTAAGTATGTTAGGATTTCCAATGGGCACTAATGTTTTAAAATTCAATCACTTATCCTTCATTTAACAAATATTCAACTTTCTACACTCTGGGCACTTGGGATACTTCAGTAAGAGACCAGTAAACACGATGATGGGCACCTCTGCCCTCCTGGAGCTTCCCTTCTTGAACTCCTTAGTCGAGGGATTAGATTCAGATAAGCCTGTCACTTTTTTCAGCCCTTCCAGTTCATAGCCTTTGTCAGTTTCTAACGCGTGGCCTTCTCAGCTGGCCTGGCTGGCTCCATCGTGATGGGTCTCATGAGACTCCAGCCCAGGCCTGGCCTTCACTTCAGTTGGCAGAGCCCAGAAAAGCACTGGGCAAAGGTCAGGGGATTCGTTATGTGAGGCAATGGGCTGTGTGCTTTAATCTGCTCTTCTGGTACCAGGGTGTGTGTGTGTGTGTGTGCGTGCGTGTGTGTGTGTGTGTGTGAGAGAGAGAGAGAGAGAGATTGGGAGGGAGGGAGGAAGAGGGAGAAAATGTAATTGATTTGGGGAGGATTTTGCGAAGGTTTATATGGGAAAGCAGCAAGACCAAGAATCTAACGTGCCAAGCGGTAACCAAGAAGCATTTACCGTATTCCTCCTTCACCCCCCACCCTCTCCGCCAATTTTAACCAAATTAGTATAGTGTGGTCTGCTTGCATACATGACTGAATGAAAAAGGAAATTTAAAAGTTCTTGCCATAAAGCCTGGAGGAAACCATACGAAAATCCAGCCTCTATTTCAGGAATATCTGCCGGACTGGTGGTTAGTATTTCCCTTCTTGTTCACTTTGATTAAAAGGTTGAGAGTCAGGTCTCTCTCTTTTTTTTTTTTTTTTTTTTTTTTAACCTTGCTTGTGTGCTTTTTAGATGTAAAGCTCCAACTTGGCTTAGCTGGTTGCTTTCCTTCTCCTCCCACCTCATTCTTCCCTCTTCTGGCTTCATTTCTCCCTGCTCCCTCCTTGCTCTCCTCCTCCACTCTTCTCCCTGTACTCTGAGCGAAACTTCTTTCTCTTGTCCTGCAGCTTATAAAATACTCTGATTAGGCAAAGCCTCAGACTGCCTTCCTCCCTGTCTGATCACCATTAAGATATAATTTGGGTCTTTGAAGTCCATTTTCTGCGCATATAAGAATCTGGTACCTTTTGAGAAAGTCGACAGAGATGATAATTTGCACTCAGGAGACATTTCAGGGTTTTAATTCTGGCCTATGTTTTACATTTCAACAGTCAGTTTATAGTTTAGAAGAGTATCGTAAAGAAGAAGTGACACCACAATTGCATGTTTGTTTTGCATTTTATTCCAGGTTTTCTAAAGTCTTGGGGATTGTCAGCACACTGAAGAAAAGGAAAATTAAGACTATGTCTTTTTGTATTTTTAGCCGTATATCTTGGCTGGTTTACTCCGATGTTTCGGGTTCCTTCCTGCATACCCAATGAAAGCTATCCCATGGTGCCTGATGTGATGGGAAACATCACTTATTCTATGTCGTTAAAAAGCATTCAGCTGAACTTTCAACAGAAGGACGTGTTCTACCCCCTTAAAACATCGATTTTAAGGTCAAGGGATCTCTGTTCGTTTCTGCAACAATTCATTTCAAGCTGAGCGTGTTAGGTACTGCGAGGTAGTAGGGGATACAGAGATGACCCTCAGGGGAGAGATAAGAAAGTAGTGGGCATCTCACGATGCTATGATAGAGGTTTGGCAAGGAGAGAGGAGGGGCACCTAACTTCCCCCGGTAGGGAGTGGAGGTCGTTGCTCGAAATACATTTAAGTTGAAGTGACCTTGAGCTGAGTCTTCGGGAATGAGTGGCAGAGATGGATGAAGTGGGAAGAGGACAGGAGGCAGAGGGGCTGAAGGTGTGAACAGCCTGGAACCTTCTGAGAAGATTCCTCCATGGACAGAGGAAAGGGGGAGGTTTGGGGAGATGGTGGAAGATGGGCATGGAAAGGTGAAGGAGGCCAGATCAGACCACACAGGGCTGGAGGCACCTTGTTAAGGGTTTGTCACTTATACTGGACAGTTTGAAACAGAAGCTGCTGAGCTGCAGTTGA
This sequence comes from Balaenoptera physalus, assembly GCF_965194825.1. Taxonomy (NCBI): domain Eukaryota; kingdom Metazoa; phylum Chordata; class Mammalia; order Artiodactyla; family Balaenopteridae; genus Balaenoptera; species Balaenoptera physalus. The sequence continues at coordinate 142,056,729 of NC_138890.1, read as the reverse complement.
AGGAGATCACTGTGGTGTCAGTGTGGAGAATAGATTTTTGCAAGGTTCTAACCAGGATTATTCTCGGAAATTTAGGCTCAGCTTGGTCCAGACTTGAGGGCTGGTTGTGAGTAAATTCCGTTTCTGGGTTATTCTAGGGCTTCTTGTCCTACTTCAAAGAAGGTGGCCAGGGGAGCTCAGCTCCTGTGGAGCTGGGGAAGGCCAGGAGAGCCCAGCTCACCTCATGTCCGCACTTGTTAGGATTTGTTTGTACTGAATGTCTAACGATAAATGACATTAGATGTGACAGCACGTGTGAGCCTGAGGGTAAGTTGGCTTTTTGCTCCTTGACAATAGAGTGACAGGTTGAAGACGATGGGGAGTACTGAGAAACCCACTGGACTGGGGACGGGAGGCCTGGATGCAGCTCCCAGCTCGGCTGTAACCAGCAGTGGAATCTTGTACATGTCACTTCATCCCTCTAGGCTTTGCTCACCTCATCTGTAAAGTGAGACCTTTATGGTAACATGGTCATTAGGGCCCCATCCAGCTGCCGGGCTCTCTGATTGTGATTCTGTCTCCCCAGTGGTCCCCCCGACCCCCAACCTCAGGCTTCCAGACATTCTGATTAATAGAGAAACTAGGAAAGCCATTTATTTAAACTAAGTTTCAGTTTAAAGAATATAATCTAGCGAGCATGGGAAATAATTTTCGAAGGAAAAATATTGTGATTCGTGTTTGTCCTATGCAGATGGTAAAAGGGAAGCAGAAAGCCACCTGCACACAACTTCCTTCTTTTTCTCTTGACTTTTTCTGCTTGTCCCTCCTGCAAAAGTAGAGAGGAGATTGGCTGGGGATTCTGAGGGGACTGAGGGTAAGACACGGACGGGGAAGGCTGACCTATGGGAACCTGAGTTCTCCCGCCTTCCAGAGGAGCAGTGCAGCCTTTATTTGGCATGAGCAGCCATTCAGGTAGATCCTCGGCAGAATTTTGAGTAACTGTGACCTTCTTTGCCTTTGTGCAAATCTCTTGCACCTGTATCCAGCGCTCTCAGGTTATATAGGCCCATCCCCTAACCTCTAAATTACCGTCTGCTCTCTTTTACCCAAACTAACTTCTCCCAAAGCTGAGTGATGATGTGGATATTCTTGAGGTGGGGAAAGAACTTCTAATGCCTCTGAGCTACCTTACACCCACCAACATTCCCTCCCACCCCCCGCCAAACACACACACACACACACACAGTGCACATATCTCTTCACTCATCAAATCCTGCAAGGCATTTTGGTGGGAGTGGGCGCAGAGTGATAAACAGATGAAGAAGGTCTGTGTCTTGCCCTGAGGAAACCTACAGCAGCACAGGCACTGAGGACTCATTTATTCCACATACAGGGGTTCGTCACCTTGTGACTTCCATGTCAGGGCACATTTTATAGTAGAGGAATGAACAGGTCAGTCTCAGGGGAGTGTAGAAGGCTTCATGGAGGTAGTGATATTGGAGCATGCTTTTGAAGAGCAGATAAATTGGGGATTTGTCCGGCAGCAGCCTTGAAGGTAAAGGAATAGAGGCCATGAAGGAGGCTGTTTTAAGTCTAGAGAAGTGTGGTGAGCATTGGGGGAGGAGGAGATACAGTCCAGAGACAATTCTGAGGTTGAATCACCCCCTCATGGTGACAAGTGACACATGATGGGGTTGGAGTAACAGGTAGCTGGGGAGCCCTAATCTCATTAAACATGTTAGAAAATGTATGAGATGAAGCTGTTTGTTCATGAGGTGGGGACTGGGGGCAGGTAGGAGATGTGAGTTCATTCAGTTTAGACAGGAATGATTTCAGACGCTTGTGGGCGTCCAGGTGACTATCTCCCTGTGTCTGAGGCACCTGCCCTCTGGTTCTTTAACATTTACATGACGCTCTGAGTAAACTGCCACCTTGGGGATTCCCTGTAGCTTTTCTTCCCCATTTGGAAGTAAAGTTTTGACTGGTAACATGATCACAAGTGATTGAAAGTGGAAAAATTCATTTGAATCACTTTTCAGTTTGATGGGAAGATGAATGTTTTATTACTGTTCTCCAAGATGTGAAATAACTGATTTCTCTCAAACAGAATGCAATGAAAACCATTTTAGTGTCTGTTCCTTTGACTTCTGGATAGGTGGACAATCTTCTTGAATCAATAGCAGTTCAGGGTTTGGCTCAGCCTGCTTTTTCCAACCGTCTTCCACCAGCCAACTGATTTAGGAGAAACACGGCCAGGTCATTGAGTTACAGGTTCCAGAGTTATGCTGTGGTGGTCCCTTAGGGTGGTAAACATAAGGCTCCTGGGAATTGAACATTTAATTCAGGAGGACTGAAAACAAGCTCTCCTGAGCCAAGATGTTAGATTTACAGGGAAATGTAAAGATAGCCTGTCCTTCTCCCTTCCACACGACCTTTTCCTCCATAAATACATGCTCCTCGTCCTTATCTTCTCCTGACCCCAGTCTTTCGTAGATTTTGACCTTGATTTTGATTGACCTTCACATTGACACATTGTCTGTTTTTAATTTCCTGTCTGACCTGAGGTTAAGATGAGAAGCAAGGCCAGCAAACTGATTTAGACAGGATCTCTCAGGCTTTCTCACTTTCCCTGGGGTCAACTTGTGTCCAGATTTATGTGTTCGAATATAAATTGCATCAACTGACCCAGAGGTGATTAGACTCTAGGGGCTCAATTTACACTCGCCAACCTCGTGAGATGGGCCAATATACCAGAATGCCAATACATTTGTTTATTCTCCATTTCAGCTGTGAAGCAGTTTCATTTCAGCTGGTTATTGTATTAGTTTTCCAGAAAGAGAGAGAGCCCAGAAAACAAGAAAAGAATCAGAAGGTCACGTGGCAATTGTAGAGTCGCAATGGAGGGAACTGTGCGGCCCTCAAGGGAGAGCGTCAGCAGGCTCTGAAAGATTATTGTACCTGTCTCTGTATTGGGACATTCTCGTTGGTCCCAAGTAATTGGATGAGACAAAGCCATAAATTATTTTTTTCAGCATTCTTCATCAAACATTAATTGATTAGACTAGATTATCTCTAAAGTCCCTTCTGCCTCCAAATTTCTGTGCTCTGCTAAAAATCCCCTCTCCTTATGGCTACGTTTCAGTCATGGCTGGATAGTTGTCTTCCTGATTGATGTTTAAGAAGTCAACCTCAGGCTCTATAACAGGCTTTTAAAGACTGTATTCATTTTCTATTGCTTCTAAAACAAATTACCTTAAATTTAGAGGCTTATAAAAACCCATTTATTAGCTCACAGTTCTGTAAGTGAGAAGTCTGGACACAGGCTGGTGTAACTGGGTTCTCTGCTCAGATTTCACAAGGCTGAAATCAAACTGTCATTAGGGCTGCATTACCCTCAGGAGGTCCTGGGAATGAATTTGCTTCCAAGTTCATTCAGGTTGTTGACCAAATTCAGTTCCTTGTTGTTGTAGGACTGTCATCCCCATTTCCTTGCTAGCTGTCAGCTGGGAGCCCGTTTTTGCCCCTGGAGTCTGCCTGCACTGCATCTCATGCTTCCTATATGGCCCCTCCAGCAACAGCAGGATAAGTCCCTCTCAAGTTTCTAACATCTCTGACTTCCCCTTCTGCACATCTCCTGCTTTTACAGACTAATGTGATTACGTTTAATCACACAGACAATCCAGAATAATCTCCCTATTTTAAAGTCAGTTGATTAGTAACCTTAATTACATCTGTGAAGTCCCGCCAGAGCAATACCTAGGTTAATGTTTGAATAACCAGAGAAGATAATCTGGGGGTGGGGGGGAACCTCTTTAGCATTCTGCCTATCCAGTCTCATCAGCAACATTTTGAAATGATGTCTTGTCTTTATTGGAGTGATCATATCTGTGGATGACTGGTTTCATCTATTTACACATATTCTTTTCATTTGCAATTTCGTAGGATAATATTTTCTGATCCTACCTTCCTATTTCAGCATTTCAACCCCTTGGCTTAGAAGGTTCTGTGTTACAAAAAATACATTTATTGGTTGGCTAAATGGGGGAGAATGATGTTTTTCTCTCCCCCTCACCCAGCTGAGGCTGCTTGGGGCAGATGGGCTCTATTTTCACAGATTTCAAAATCATAGCAAATTTGATTTGCATTAGGTCAGTGATTCTCAGTTTACCTGTGGTAAAGCCAGGGCATTTATTTCTAAGGTCTAATACACAACCAAGGCTGAGAACTATTGATACGCTCCCAACATACTATTTTGGAAATAAAGAGGCTGAGGGTGAGAAATGATTCACTTCAAGTCCCATACCTAGTGACAGATCTGGTGCTGGGTTTATGGTTTAATTATTTGTAGAGTTCAGTGCTCAGTAATTATATGCAAAATGAACGTTAAGGTCTGGAACTCCCTGCTTCTCGCTTCAGTAGCAAAATTCTTTCTAGGACTTTAAGAAACTATTAGACCTTGCAAAATAAGTTGAAAGGTCTCTTCTCAGCGGTTTGGTCTGCTCATGAGCAATAATAAACACAGATACATTCTGCACTAGCCAGGAGCTGGATGCATGGACCTCCCCAATCTCAGTGTCTCAGAGCTGCACCATCCAATGGGGTAGCTACTCACTGCCCATGGCTCTTGAGCACTTTAAATGTGGCTGGTGCCAGTTGTGATGTGCTGTGAGTGTGAAATACACACCAGATTCAAAGACTCATTATGAAAAAGAAGTGTATGAAATACTTCAATACTTTTCATATTTACTGCATGATGAAGTGATAATATTTTGTATATATTGGGTTAAATAGGGTATATAATTAAAATTTATTTCTTAATATGGTTACTAGGAAATTTTAAATTACACATACGACTGGCATCTGTGGCTGGCATTATATTTCGGTGAGACATTTCTCTTCCTGAGAACATGTTCTATTAAAGCAGTTAACAGTGAATGGTCCATGCCAAGCTATTACACCTTCTGTGATCTTGAAGAGTGAAGTGGTGTATTGTAAACTTCCTGGCGATGAGACGTGACATTGATCTGCCCCGTGTTTGCCATCTATCTGGCAGCCAGTCAGTCTGGCCAAATAGACTTCTTTCTATTTATAATATAGGCTCAAAGGAGGCAGGGGGATGCCCCCATGTCATGGAAAGGGCACACTTCATACCTCTTAAGTAATGTACCCGAAAGTAGACCATGTGCTCTTGGAGGCTCTAAGACAGAGAGATGAATGTCCCTTAAACAATTCTGCTCCTAAAGAAACTGCAATGTCAGCAGTTACGAATTATCACCGTCCTTGACAGGCCCAAAGTACTGGAAGTACTGTGGTGCCTACCCTTGTCCATAATGCAAATCCAGATTTTCCTCTCTCTCTTTTTCTTGTTCTCTGTAGTTTGGCCTGCCTCACTGGTACTCTACTTGTGTGTTTAGTCGACCTGGTTTAGCATTTTCAAAGAAGCATGGGAAGGCAGAGGCAAAGACAGGCAGGCCTTGGAGACGGTTCCAATCCCGACCCAGAAGTATTCCGTCTCAGCTTGCGGGATCCCCTTAACTTCTCAAAGCTCCTCTAAACTTTCATTTCCTCAATTTTAAAATGAGGGTCTCTTGCAAGGAACGAATGAAGTAATAAGGCACTCAGCACACTTATTCCTTGGCAGACTTTGGAGGGGACATCTACTCTGTGCGGCCCAGGGCTAGCTGCTGGGGATAAAAGAGTGAGTGACACACAGCTACTGCCCCCAGTTTGCTCACAGCTAGAGGAGGAGAAAGACGGGGAGCCCAGCAGCAGCAGGATGGGAGAAGTCCTCTGTCCCTGGCGGCTGTTCATTATGTTGCACTGCGCGGGGTTTGGCATATCACAGAAGTCTGGTATGGTGTGTAGGTGAGGAGACAGACCCACAGTCATGAAGTGACTGCCCGAGTCGCCACATCAGGTGATGCTGGGCTGTGTTCAGGACACAGGATTGCTGACTCCTTCTCTAGCAATGCTTTTCCCAGGAGAGCACATTGCCTCACTCTTGGTTTCCCAACTTGTTTACCCTAAAAGAACAACTTCACCACTTTGGACTTGATAAAAGGAAAAAAAGAGTTTCTTCCAACTTTTGCTCTATATATAATCTGGGCATGTGAGTGACTCCTTCAGTACTTGGAGTTATTGTAGTAATCATTGTCAGGTTATAATCTCATCAAGATACTGAATGTTTTTGTTACCTGAAAACTTCCTTCTGTGAGATCTTCAATAGCTCATCTATTTCCTGTTAAATCAGGTAAAACAAAGCCTATACTTCCATCTGAGCATCTTGGAAGAAACTCCAACATCTTCAACTTTGTTTAAGGTACATTCTCCGTGTTCTATGTGATCTATCACAGTAATAAAATATTAGATCATAAAAAAAAAAAGTCACTTGTGGAAAGAGAGATAGCAGAAATCCAGTAAGAGGTTTGCTTTTTCAAATTCTATTTTGGAAAACAATGACTTGGTAGGTGCAATGCTGTAAGATATAAAAAGGAACAGAACATATTGTTCAAATAAGCACCCACCTATGCCATTGATTTTCTCTTCCATGTAAGAGTTACACCTGCATCATGCATCAGTGAATGCACCAGGTAAATCAGGCTGGGTGAGTTTGGTCTAGCTTTGTGGCGAGGTGTTTCAAAGTGCCACTGGGTCCTACTGATTTCAAACAGAATGCCCCATGCACCAAGAAAGGCCCACTCCCAACAGAATGCCCACGCACATACCAAGGTAGGAGAAGCACCAAGCATTTGGTGTTGAAATGGCCCTTATTCTTTCACTCCCTGGAAAGGAAGAGGTGGAGACCCAGGCTCCTATAACCCAGCTGCCTTCTCTGTGTTCTCACAGGAAGAGTCCTGGCTTCAAACCAAGCCTCTTATTTGTTGGAATTCATCTACCCAATTGTCAGCTCTAGAAATCCATGACTCACAAAACAAATGATCTGGACCCAGTAGCAGCAGCGTATAATTTTCTTACAGTAGATGAGATAGTGATTAGGGGAAAAATCAGCCTCTGGATTATTCCCCCACACTTGGGCCTCCATGTAGAAGGTGTGCAATTTGCCTGTACACCTAAGCAGACGTGATCAGCATTCCTGCCTTATCCTGGGAGATGTACACATTACATCATGATGAGCCTTCCCCTCCCCTGGACTCTCATGTGATGTAAGTGCTTGATTGAAGAGTGGAGCTCACGTATTGTGGCTGATTGCTTTACCATGTCCCTAGACTTCCTTTCCAGGACATACAATGAGGGCCCCATTCCCAATCCCATAGAAACCTAAAACGGTCTATTTAATCACTAGTATCAGAAAGTGTAATAAATAGCTAGTATTGATATATGCAGAGGGCAGGCCAAGTGCTTTGAATCAACACCTCATTCAGTTGCCTCCTGATTTTCTCATGAAAAGAGGAATAATATTATCGTCTCCATATTAGAGATGAGTAACCTGAGGTTTGGTAAAGCCAGGATTTGAACCTGATCCACAACTTGTGCCCTGAACCCCTAAGCTCACCCTCTCTATAGGTGAAGAGCAAGGATAACATCTGAGGTAGAGTCTGATGGTAATTTCTACAGACCTGGGAAAGTGTCTGTCAATGATTATTAACTAAATGTGACCATCTGACAGTGGAACAGATGGCATCAAATGAAATCAAGTGTCCAGGGTTCACTAAGTAGCAATGTCTCCTACCTCTTGTGTCAATGTCAGCAGATTGTTTAATCTTTGTACCTGTTACCTCACCTGGAGCCTAGAGAATATCATTTACTTCCCCAGCTGGTGGTGTGCTGGGTCCAGCTCATACTGGCTTGTGAATCCACATTCAGTGATGTCAGTGATCCAGTGAATCCGTGTTAAGCGACTTGGTAGCTTAAAATCAGCCTTGGTGGAGGTATTTATACCACAGAGATTGGCAAATGCTACAAATCATGGCCCTTTTAAAATTATTATTCCAGAGAGACAATTGTTAAATATTAGTACACCACTGGCTGTGCCTCAAAGAGAGATACAATGTGAATTGTCACATTCTAAAGGTAAACAAAGGCACACTGCATACCCTAAAAAAAACTTCTATAAATATAATCTTACCTAAGTCTTCCGTGAATCTTTTATCCCCATCATTCTGCATTTGGGAAGACCTCTGAAAACATAACCATAATGATTTCATATGTCACTACAAATATACAGTTTTATTTTGTGTATTGTTTTTGTTAGGAAAACAAATATGCTCCTGTAACAGTCTAATGTTTCTGAATGCAGATAGAAACATATAAGCCATAAAGTGTATATATAAATGTTGTCAAATAGAAATATAAAATATAATGCCACGTATGTAATTTAAAATTCTCTACTAGTCACATTTTAAAAAAAAGAAATGGGGGATATTAGTTTTTAATATTTTATTCAACAATCTGAATTACAATTTTAACGTATAGTCAACATAAACGTTATTGAAATATTTTGCATCCTTTTTTGTACCAAGCCTTCAAAATCCATGTATATTTTATACTTACAGCATATCTCAACTTAGATCCTAACTTTTCATCAGAAATACTTGATCTGTACTTAGATTTTATAAAATGTACAGCTGAAAAAGGTTTACATACACAATCTGTTCTTAATATACTTAATTAAATGTTTAATTGAAATATTTAATTAAAATTAAGTAAAATTTAGCTTATTTAATTCCTCAGTTGCACTAGCCACACTTCAAGTACTCAGTAGCTATAGGTGACCGGTTGTAGCTGAACTGGTCAGCACAGGTGACCATATATGCTCTATTTTTTGTTTTTTTATAAAAATGGAGACGTATTATATATACCATTCCCCAATTTTTTTTTTCCCCTCATACCGTACACATTTAAACTACTTTCCCGTCCTATATTCCCCACTGGATCCCTGCGAGGAGAGAAATCTCAGCGAGAGTAATGGTATCAATAATGTCTGTGAATTTCTTCTCCCTCACTGATAGAAGGAGATAAATTGACCTAAGGCATTTTGTGTCTGACCCATTTTCAAATGGCCACCACCAAAAAGTGGATAATAACATGAACTCCAGATACAAACTGTTCAAATAAATGCCTGAAGCTAATTAGAATGGATCATTTCAAATACCCTTTTGGATGAGCTTCTTCCTTTTTCAGTGCTGAGTTCTTAGAAAAGCTTCACCAGGAAATCAATGAGATTCAGTTTTGCAATATTTCATTAGTAATCAACACTAGCATTAGAAAGTACACATTTATTAGGTTATCTACCTGGAGTCTTGGTTTTGCAATATAAACAACTCTGTTTCTGTTGGGATTTTTAAAATCAGCTCTCGCTTTTTCCATAGCAGAATCACTGGATCACTAAAACAGACATTTGAGAAAACTTCTTATTTCTGATCAATTCAGCTGCCATTTTGCTATTCTTCGTTACTTGGTCGTAACAGAACTACAAGCTCCTAAATCTATTATTTTACTCCTCCCACTTATTAAAATGCTAACATCATACTTCTAAGGATGCTTTTGACCATTTTCCTTTTAAGTACTTGATACAGATCAGAGAATCAGAGGGTGTAGGTAGTTTTGGGTAGTGGTTCGTTTTGTCTCTGCCAAATTACTAACCAGATATGATCACATTTTTTCCTATATGGCTTCATATACTTTTTAAAGGTTACTTTTAATAAAGATGACGTGGGGATTCTTCACAAAACAGTCTTGTCTTCACATTAAATTTGACTGCTACTCATCGTTTCTGTGTAGATATCTCTGAAATCCAGTAGTGATTTCTCTCTCAATGGTTTTGATTGCTTTTATATTCTCCAGGGTGCCCTGTACAATGCTAGCAGCCACTAGTAGTTCAACAAATGCTTGCTAATTTTAAATTAAAGAGAATGGAACCAATGGCTTTCTTTGCCTGGAGTTGGTTTTAACATGTTGGGAAAAAATAGTGTATTTAATCTCCATCTCTTCTCATGTGCTTATGGACTATTTTATAGCCAAGGAACAAAAGTATATCATTGGCCTCACTGTGATTTGGAGGCCTCCTGTGCTGCGCAGTTTACAGAATTAAAACTCACGCCAGCTGGGTTACGGGGCTTTTCAAATGGCTCTCCCTTGAGGAAGGGGGAGCCGGCAAAATGCCTCAGGCGCGTTGAGATCCGAATGGTGTGAGTTCCCTTCTGCAAAAATAGAAGCTCCTCCTTCCCCCACCCCAGTGAACATCGTGCCATGCGGATACGGCCAAAGAATGCATACATATCATTAGAAGTTTAGAGAGGGATTTTCCCTAGGAAAATACTGCGAACTTTAAAAACCCAATAGACTAAGGTACAATTTAATAGATTCCTCTGAACAATGCCTGCCTCTAGTTAGATTACTATATCAGGAAAAGGAAATAAAGGGATTTTCTCCTGCTCACACCTGGCACATCACTGATAGATTAAAGTTCCAAACTTTGTGTGTTGGCAGTCTGTCCTCTCCCAGGGACATTTTATCTCCTCCGGAACCTAATAAAAGAGGGCCCTGTCATCTAGAAGCTGCCATGCAGCGCCCTGCGTCGTTGAAGGGGAAAGCTTACAGTCAAATCGGCCCAGGCCAATGAACGTTCTGTTCATGTGATGGCACTAAAGAGAGTTCACTATGGGGGTGCAAAGAGAGGGGGGGAGTGCCAAGGGGACTGCTTTCGGAGTCATCCCCACCGAGCCAGCAACTGTGCACTGGGAGTGTTCGTCTCTCAGGAAACCCTTAGCCCTTACTGAATCCAGCCACATTGCTTTATCCTCTTCTCTGTTCCCGCCCCTAGTTGGAGCCCTGGAGTTGGGAGTCCCTATGCCCTGCTCTCATTGGCAGTGAACTGTTCTCATCTATGTGGGAGGATGGCCGTTTTAAATACCTCCTTTTCTGCTGTCGGAGTGTGCAAACAGGTTTCTGGTTAATTTTGCTTTGGGGATTCTGATTTGTTTTGTGAGATAGAATGTATTCTGTGGAGATGTGTTTGGCTCATAAAGGAACTGTTGCAATAATCAGTTCCTTATTTGGGAGAAGCCAAGTTCATTTGTAGGCAGCAGCTCTCAGAAGATTGGGGATGGGAGGGCGCCAACTACGATTCATCTGAAGCAAAATTCACTTGTCTCTGGTCTCTGGCATCTGCCAAGGCTCTTTGAGAAGTTCGAAGAGGTAACTTCGAAACCAGAGGAAGCATCCTTCTGAGAAATGCAAACCTGTTCATATCCTTATTCAGCTGGGGAGCATACAGTGTTGCCTGGGAATGGGACTCACCGTTACAACCCAACATCAAGAGAGCCTGTGGCAGAGGAGGGAGGCTTCTTTACCCGACACGTGGTGTGTTGAGGGATGGCGAGTAAAACTAGCACTATATACAGAATCCTGTTCCGCAATGCTTTTCCTCCTTAAAAAAATACTTGTAAAACAGAATTTAAAAGGAAATATCCAGTTACCCAGAGGATAGCATTTTCAACCTATAACTTATTTGTTTTTAGCCTTTTTATGTATTTCTGCTGGAGACTTCAAACCTATGATTACAATGGCCTGTTCACCTAGGAGTAAAGGACCTTGGGAGAGATGCTCAGTGAAAGTAGCTGAGGATGGTGCAAGGCCATGAGCCCAGAGCCTTCCAGGTTAAGAATTTAAAACATGGGTGTTATAATAACCACAACTCACATTAGTGTGAACTCTCACAGTTGGCAAAGTGTGTTCATCTACACCGTCACACTCAGTCCTATGAATGACCCCATGGGGCAGCGTACGTGGGGCATCCTCATGCATGTGGGCTACACCTGGATATTCAGACGCAGGGGGAGATTCCATTCACCTAGAGATGTCTTCTTAGAATTTTTTAACAACGTTAAAATCATATAGAATTTAAAAAATGATGCCCTGTCTAGAAATGAAAGTGTAGAGTGTGAGACATTTACTACCTATTCAGAATTACACAGCCATTACCCGGACCACAGCATTCCACTATCCATGAAAACAAACATTTGTGTTCATCGTTTCAGTTTGGTTAGGGGTAGCGGAAGGGCTATTTTATTATTGTCAAGAATGTACAGTAATAAAAATAAGTCCAATAGAGACACTGGTGGAGCTCCCAGTATGATGATCAGATTTGCCTGAGTGACTTGTAAAGTACTGTAATTTCATGGAAATATTGCAGCTAAGCTTTAAAGTAGTTGGCGTTAGTCGTCAGATGTAGCAACAGCTCTCCAAAGGGCAGTCTGCTGAGTTCATTTTAAGCCAGCCAGAATTGTCTCTTTAGAGATCCAGGAGGTGGACACCTGGTTTATTTATCCCCAAGAAGCTTCATTTCCTCCAGGTAAAGGTGTGTGCTAGCTGAGGCATGCTGATCTGCTCCCCCATTCATCAAACCGAAGGCTTCAAGGTGTGGCCACACTTGAGATTCCAGATGGCTAGCCCAGCCACAAACTGACCCTTCTTAGAGTCTGAGGTGTTCACATTCCTGGGCCTTTCAGAGACCACATTCCTCCTGAAACGCACAAGGACACCAGGTGTCCTAGGGGAGGCCACCTAGGAAGCGCCAGTGTTTTGTTTTCTTTCGCTTCTCACCTCCTTACTGCTGCCTTCTGGGTAAACCTCCTTAGGATGGCTCATTAGCACAGTGTTTTGAGTGTTAATTGAGCTCTTTTGTTCACTGGGACACACACTGGAGAAGATTTACTACTACTGAAGTGGGTTGTTTTGTTTTCCCTTGTATGGGCTGTGCAGCTCAAGGCCCCTTGCTTGGTGATACTGCTGAAGAGTTTCTATTTCCAGATCAAATTAAAGTGAACCACACTGGCCCTGTTATGGAAGCAATGCGTGGGGGTCATTTGTTGTGTGGTGGTTCTATGGCTGTCGGCCAGGATGTGAAAATCTCTAGCGTCCATGTTATTTCCTGAGGCAGGCACCCACCGGAAGTAGAATTTATTACAACCTGCTGTTTGCCCTCATGAAAAGTATGACAACGTGAGACTCTAGGGCAGTGAAAGACTGACAAAGATTCCTTCTAGAGCTGCTGTGCATGTCAACTCATTCATAATTTAGCCAGTCTTTAAACAATTTTTAATGAAAATAGTCTGCTTTTAGTTGCTTAGCTTTATCTTATTCCTCTTTGTATGATTGCAGGTCCTACAGGTATGGATCTCTGGCAGCTGCTGTTGACCTTGGCAGTGGCAGGCTCAAGTGATGCTTTTTCTGGGAGTCAAGGTGAGTTCTGCTTTTCCATTCCCACCTGCAGTGTTTTGAAACCACACTGAACTTTATTTGTTAAATCTAAGTTCTTTGGATGATGTAATTAAAAGAGGTAAGTTTTAAGTAGAAGTAAACAGAAAACCTGTTGTAGCTTTAAAATCACAAACCAGGAGGACGTTTCTGGGGATGTTTTTAGGAGGAAAACAGTAGTCAGCTTTGGCACCTGATGTTTCCACGTCAAAAATAAATGCTGCAAATCATGCTGAGGGCATTTCTGGTGAAGGCAAGCCAGGTCTCTTGGTCCTCAGGCTCCGGGAGAGAGATTGAAATTGCACTGAAGGATTATTAACGTACTGATCGCTCAGCTCATCTGTGACGAAGGATATCATAGCCTATTTCCAGAGCTCAGTATTAAGTCCTCTTAATCATATTCTCTGAGAGTGGAAATTGCAGATTGCAAATAAATTTTACCTCTTACTCTCTGGGTGATTACCATTTGGCTAAACCTGAAGGAGGAAACACCCGTAATAGTTGGATAATATACTCAAAGTCACGAGTTTCCTTGGCCATCTCTGTAATTCTCCCTCCCTCTTTATACCCTCTTCCTATTGGAAGAGTTGCCATGTATTCAAACTTAGGTCTCACACGGCAATAACTGGAACAGGAGAGAAATGAAAGGGAATGAAAAGTAGTTTTCTGCCCAGAAAGAAAACTGTGCTCGTAACGAGGGTGGGAGACTTTTTAAAATATCATCGTGAGTACTTGATTTTTTTTCTTGCTTGAGCTTCAACAAAGGAAAGAAATCATCATTTCTCCTATTCTGTGATACCGCAGTCACTTGTTGCTTTAAGAGCGGCCAACTCCCCTACTTACCAGGCAACTCATCTTGGAAAACACAGTTTAGCAGCAGAAGTAGTGCCTTAAAATGTCCTCCCTGACCTTCGAGCCAAAAATAAATCCCTAGTAGTGAGCTGCTGAGGGCAACCAGAGTAACTAAGAAAACAAGAAGTGTAAAATATGTTATTTTATCTCCTAAAACAATTTAAAAATATTTATAGAAAAGAAGTCATAATTGTTTGAAATATTTTGGGGTCTCTCTGGTGTTATAATGTCAACATTTTGCAAGTCAAACATGGAGGGAATTGCAGGCTCCGTGTCAGCAGCTTTTCCCATGGCTGGTTTTAGACCCTGGTTCTGAGCCAAAGAATTACAGCTGAGATCCTCTGCTATTCCAAAGTCATGGTGGTTAGGTCTCTACTTTCTTCATTAAGGTGACTTTCACTCCACTGGGCAAGGCACGAGGAATTTAAAAGACTTGTGAAATGAAAAGTATGGCAAAGGAAATCTTTAAAGAAAATTTAAAATGTATCCCCAGCTAAAAGACTAGAGCTCAAGTTACATTTTTGACCTAAAGAATCTGCAGAGGGCACCTATTTCAACTGCTTTGACATTTTAGCAAGCCTTTCACTTCATAGAGGAAACAAAACCATTAGCTGGTTTTATGTTTGCTTTTTTTTTTTTTTTTTTTTTTTTTTTGCTTTTTGATAGTTTTATGTTTGCTTTGTTTATTTGGGGGGAGCAGAGCATAAGAAAAGGCAATGGTTTACAGTAAATAAAAATCACATAGTTTAACATTACTTACACATACTAAGTAATTTAGCAAAGGAAAAAAATTCCTCCTTTTCTTTTTCTTAGTAGGCTAACCAAAATTCCTTTGGAATATGTGGCTACTCCAAAATTCTTACCTTAAAATGGCCTGGGGTTTGTTAAGGATGCGTTATGATGTTTATATAAGAAGGTGCAGATGACCATGTTTGAACATGAGCGTGTATGCGTGTATGTGTGTGTGTGTGTGTGTGTGTGTGTGTGTGTGTTTGCTGGCGCTGGCCATTTATCCGATGAGTTCAGCCAGAGTGATCTCCTGATACGACATGGATTGAATCTCAGATGACATTCATGGGCCATGTGTTTCTTTTTCTGCCAGGTCTGGATTGTACCCAAATCACTTTATTTTTATTTTCTCTCCCATTGTATGAGGCAGACTAAAACTGTAAGAGAGGACTTTAAAAAAAAAAAGATGCTACTGTAGTTTCACCAGCATTCATTGAATTAAGTTTGGTCAGTGGAAGAGGTGGCACTGCTGAGGAAAGGAACTGGGAAGCATCACGGGGAGAAAAGCTGCCCAGGAGCTGGGAGGAGATGACAGATCTGCATGCCTGAGGAACGTTGTCACTTGAAGCCTTGAGCAGGGCTCTTCTTGCTTAGGCAGATGAGCAATTTAAACTATGCTGGCCCTAAGAGGATTTTTTTATTAAGTCTAATTGCCCTCTTGGAAATTTAATGAGAACTAAGCATCGAACAGTGCCACCACTGTATTAGCTAATGTGATGTAATTGATGCTCTCTGTTTGTCTTTCATCCTTAATATTAATTAGTCTTTACATCTGATCCTCAAGGCAGGTTACATACTCTCAGGGAGAATTTCTTTCTTTTTCTTTTTTTTCTGGATGTACCACAGTTTATTTAATTTTTTAAATTAAAATATAGTTGATTTACAATATTATATTAGTTTCAGGTGTACAGCCTAGTGACTCGGTACTTTTATAGATTATATTCCATTCCAAGTTATTACAAAATGACGGCTATAATTCCTCATGCTGTACAATATATCCATTTGGCTTATCTATTTTATATATAGTAGTTGGTACCTCTTAATCCCATACCCCTATCTTGCCCCTCCCCCCTCCCCTCTCCCTGCTGGTAACTACTAGTTTGTTCTCTGTATCTGTGAGTCTGTTTCTCTTTTGCTATATACATTTGTTTGTTTTATTTTTTAGATTTCACAAATCAGTGATATCATACAGTATTTGTCTTTCTCTGTCTGACTTTTTTCACTAAGCATAATACCCTCCAGGTCCATCCACGTTGCTGCAAATGGCAGAATTTCGTTCTCTTTTTATGGCTGAGTAATATTCCATTGTATATATATACCATATCCTTTTTATCAGTTTGTCTGTTGATGGACACTTGGGTTGCTTCCATGTCTTGGCTATTGTAAATAGTGCTACTATGAACATCGGGGTGCATGTGTCTTTTCAAATTAGTGTTTTCATTTTTTCTGGATATATACCCAGGAGTGGAGTTGATGGATCATACGGTAGTTCTATTTTTAGTTTTTTGAAGAACTGCCATACTGTTTTCTGTAGTGGCTGCCCCAATTTACATTCCCACCAACAGTGTAGAAGTGTTCTCAGGAAGAATTTCTTACTCCAAAATCAGGAATGAGCAACAACGTTTCATTTTCAGAGGGCTTCACAGGGTTGAACTGTCAACTAGTTGCATCAAAACTGCTGCTCCTGGGCTTCCCTGGTGGCGCAGTGGTTGGGAATCTGCCTGCCAATGCAGGGGACACGGGTTCGAGCCCTGGTCCGGGAAGATCCCACATGCTGTGGAGCAACTAAGCCTGTGCGCCACAGCTACTGAGCCTGCACTCTAGAGCCCACGAGTCACAACTACTGAGCCCGTGCACCTAGAGCCCGTGCTCCACAACAAAAGACACCACCATGAGAAGCCCGTGCACCGCAACGAAGAGTAGCCCCCGCTCACCGCAACTAGAGAAAGCCTGTGTGCAGCAACGAAGACGCAATGCAGCCAAGAGTAAATAAAAATAAAAATAAAAATAAATTAATTAAAAAGGAAACTGCTGCTTCTGCAAAGATGATTTTAATGAGAAACATGCGTAAAGACTTAATGAATACAAATATTCTTCTGAGGAGCGCCTGTTACACGTTGTTACACCTCTCCTATTTCTGTGGGTCCACAAGTGAGCCTCCTCTTTGACCTCAGCAGTGTAAGGTGGGAGCAGGCTAGCCCCGGACCTGAAGAAGTTCAGTCTAGTTAGGATATGAGGAACTTCTAGAAATTAATGAGAGACTGTATAGTTTTAAGGTCTAGATTGTGTGATGAATACAGATGGCCAAGATGCTCTAAAAAAGGCTAAATTAAGGTGGACTGGAATAGTTAATTGTACAGATACTTCTTTAGAGCGTTCCATTTTTAAAGATTGAAATTACAGCTATGAGGAAAACAGTGATCCTTCCCTCAAGGAATTTATCATGACTTAAAAGATCAGGCATATGTATAAAGAATTACTGTATGAGGCAGAATGTATTAACTATGGAAATAGTGGGCTGAACTACGCTCTTTAAGAGGAGTGAAGAGAGGAGAGTCACCTCAGGATGTGGTGAAGCAGAGAGAACTTCACAGGGGAGGTTGGTGTTATTTCAGCAGATATTAGGGTACTGGGTTAAGACTTTGAAAGGCCTAGAAGAGCAGGGGGTGGCTGCAGGAATAGCGTGTGTGATAAGGGAACAACATAAAAGACGTGCAGATATGAGGTGTACGCGGAGAACAAGTCAGCCAGTCACTGGGTTTACATTATGTACGGGGCACTGTGCTAGGAATGAGTGGTTCTATTTCACACACACAGCATCCAACAGAGGTTTTTTGAGCACTTACTTTGTGGAAGGCGTACGATTCATTTGGCCAGAGTGCTTGGTACATGAGCACTGTGTTTGTAATTATTCCCTTTGGACGTAAACTTAGGTCAATGAACTCGAGTTAAATTACAGAAGGTCTAGAGATGGGAAAAGCTTCATGGAAAAGGCAAGTCTTGCTGGGTCTTGAAGGATGGGTAGTATTTTGGAGAGGAAGCAAGTCATAGTTCTTAAAGTTGTAGGCCAGGTAAGAGGTTCATGATGGTACTCTGTGTGTGTGTGTGTGTGTGTGTGTAATATTTATATAAAGCATATACAGGGAATTCCCTGGCGGTCCAGTGGTTAGGATTCCACGCTTTCACTGCCAGGGCCCGGGTCTGATCCCTGGTCGGGGAACCAAGATCCCGCAAGCCACATGGCGCAGCCAAAAAAAAACTATTTATGTGTAATATATGTGTGTGTATATACATGGCATGGTTTGCAGGCAAAGCACATAATTAGTATCTTATCACTCTAAATATCATTCCATACCAGTCAAGATAAAAAACTTACACTAGGAGTGAGATGCCATGTCCCAAAGGAACCAGGATTCCCCAAATAATGTTCTTTGTACACCTTTGAACATTTTTCATAAACTTATGCAAACACACACAGCACTTGTGTGAAAGAAAAGACACCTCTATTCTCATTGCTAACAGATAGGAAATGATGACACAGTGGCAGGAACATTTTATTTTTTTTAAATAAACCTTACACTTTCATGCCCCTTTGCTGGTGAAGCTCCACAGAGCCCTAAGAGCTTCAGGACATACAGGATATATTTCAGGCAAGTATTAGAGTCATGGCTGCAGTTGGTAAACAGTGAAGGGTGGGCCTGTTAAAAATGTTTTCAAGAAGGAACAATACACACTTTCCTTGAATGCACACTGGAAGTGAGGGAGAAAGCCATAGAGCTTAAGATCACTGCTGTCTTTACTTCAAGAGGCAAGAAGAAATCTTAGTCTCTTCTAGTGCCGTGGACATTAGCAGACCTACATCACCTGGTCTTCCTGGTGTCACAGGTGCTATGACGCCGGAGTTCAGGTCATAGCAGGCCAGGCGACGGAGCTTCTGGTCTCGTCTACCTGGATGATGCCAGTGGAAGATATGCATAGACTTTTGTGTGTGATGAGGACTTTTAGCAAGTTTTTATCGAGCACGTTTATGGATTCAAGGATGAATTTTGAATTTATGTTTCTACCTTTAAGGAGCTCGTGGTCTATAGAAGAGAAGACAGATAAGTAAACCTAATTCAATCATGGCTCCCTAAGGTTATTAAAGAGTTTTAAGCAGGGTAATAATACTGTTAGATTGTCCTTTTGGAAATACAGCCGGTAATCGAGTCAAAGTGAATTGGAGAGCGATGAATGTGGAGGAAGGTGGTTGTAATAGGTTAGGAGAGACGATGCAAGTGTGCCAGTGGCGGCTGAAACAAAATAGATGGATTGTAGACAGATGTTGCGGAGCACTCGGAGTCCAATTACATGTGGATTTTTGACTTTGGGAACTGGCAGAGCTTTCTTACTCCATCCATTTCAAAGTTTCTGCGTCTTGAGTTCATGTTATCAACATCAGCAGTGACTCACTTTTAATAGAGTAAAACCCTAGCACGCAGCTCAGCCTATTAGCAGTGAAGTGGTACTTGCATGGAACAGCTCTGTGGAGGGGGAAACACTGAGACTGATGACAGCAGAGTATCTAAGCAACCTTTCTTTTGTGCCATTTCCCGGAACCCCTCCTGCCTGTGCCCAGCCCGGGTCCCACGGCTGTCCGCTCCCCTCTGCAGTGTGTCTGTGCTATGGCTTGGTCACTGTGCCCTGAGGGTCCACAGCGGGGACAAAGGCCTGAGCTCCATACCTGTGTAGTCTCTGCGCATTCATGACTCAATCCCGAGACCTTGACATACCCCCAGATATTTGATCATCCCTAGAATATGTACTTATCTCATGGAATGCAATAAAATATACGCAGGATGAGTCGAGGGCAGCAGAGTTATGCACTGAGCAGAATCTGGGAGGTCGGCGAGGCTTACACAGTAGCTACGTGACTCACCTCTACAAAGCAGCTGGCAGTGTGAGTGACGAGGTTTGCGCCTCAGCTAATTAGTATTAAAAGGACGGGGACCACCCAAGAATAGCCTGAACCTTGAACGTTCAGGTCACACATGCCAATGATGAACCATACTTCCAATCTTCTGCCTTAGATTATAGGACAGTCATCTGCCAACCATTACAGGACAAGAGCCGGTCCTGGTGTGCAAAATGTCTCCACACCCCTTTGGTTCAGTAGCCTAAACTAGGGCTTCCGTTATGGGAGGACAGGAGCGGGGTTGACGGAATGTGTTTGATGTGTGGTGCCGGCCACCAGCTCTTGCTCATTGACACACCTGGGTTTCTGCCTCTAGTGGAAGCTGACCCAAGTTTAACTGTGCAGAAGTCCACGCTGGCTTGGACCGGCCCGGCCAGCCTCTCTCTGCCTGATAATCATCCCGCATAACTAGGGCCCCAGGGTCCCTCAATCACCCAGCACCTTTTCCCTAGGAAAACCCTCTCAGGAAGAACCTGTGGGAGGTGGTTTTCTTCTCACCCTGCTTTTAAGTCAATGTGTTACTTTGGTTTAGTTTAAACCCTTAACCTTAAACTCGATGATATAGAATTCTAGGCGTTTCAGAGCCACCCGCAAAGGCATCTTCGGGGCCTATCCCCTGCTCCTTGTAACTGCCTGCTAGACATAGTTATGGATGTCTAACTTGTCATCAGGCAGAGTCGCCAGCAGCCGCAGCCCAAGGACCACCATCAGTTTTCACAAGCAGCAGGCACCAGGGTCCCATCTGGGCTCTTCCAGAAACACTCACAGGCTGTCAACAGTGTCATCCCTCAGACTCAGAGCAAAGCTTCCTTCTCATCTGTAGTTAGCAGCATAAGGGTGGTGACGATGTGTGACATAAACACACTTTGAGATCGGATGCAACTGATCGTACAGAGAGGATTCCGTGGCACCCCGTCTGGCCGGCACTGCACAGACCGGGAGGCCCAGGGGCCTGGAGCACTTCTTCAACCTCAGCTGCAAATCAGTCTCCTCTGGTCTGTATTTCCCAAATTCGTCCAAAATGAATCCACGATATTTCATCAGATACATCTATCAGGAATCTCTGTTTCTGTTTATGTCACAACTCACCAGCCTTAAGCCTTAACCTTAACTAATTACAGTGTCTGTGTTACAGCTCCACAGCAGGGTTGCAGTTATTAGAGTGTGGAGGCGCATGTCCCAACCATGGAAGGAATGTTTCAGGATGTTGTCTGTTGTTTTAGAAGCTTTCCCCAAGATGCAGGACACAGGGATGGGCAGAAGGGCAGCCAGTGGTAGAGGATCAGGGGTTTGGGGAGGCGACATTTGTTTTGTGTCTCTCTTCTAAATGAAGTTGTCGTGACATCTGTGTTTTAAGTTGTGTGACAAATTCTGGATTGAGCTTGCAATATACACAATTTGTTTTCGAATGATTGACAAAACGACCACTGCATACTCTGTGTAATAAATAGTTATGGATTAAAACTCACTAGACCTGAAAATTCATGGCGGATGTTTTGTTCACCCCTGTATCCCCTCCTCTAGCATTCTGACACATGGAGTAGATCTTCATTTTATTTAAGGGAATCAACATCTAAATCCTGACCTGGAACTTTCCCAGTAATTGTCCACAATTGTCACTAATGCTCCGTTATGTCCAGCCCTAACCAGGGCAGAGGCTGGATTTGGACCCCCTTCCAGTAGAAAGTGTCTGGAAATAGCTGTGCAACTGTAGGAGCTGTTCTCCAAGAAGCCCCAAGTATCCCTGTGCCCTACCCGAAGCCCTGATTTGTGAGCTTTCCCTGTGGATGGAATGCTCTCATTTTCCTGCTATATACTTCAGATGCACCCAGGGTCAGAACTTTGCCCAACACACCAATGCCTGGGAGCCTGATGCCCTTTATAAGTCTTGCCAACCTTTTCCCAGGTGACTGGACTCTGTACCCCGTGCACCAGCTACTGGCCAACATCCTGCATTGAATAAACCAGTCACCCATCACCTACCGCTGACACCACCTTTATCTGTGCCCCACCTACCTGATTAAATCTCCTCAAATATTGACAGAGAGGTATAATGAGGCCTGCAGATTCCAAATTCAAGTTTTCTCTGCCCCTTCAGACATTGAACTTTAGATTACGAAAGACCATGACTAGGGATCTTATGGGGAGCTAGATCAGTTTTCCCAGCCTCATCCCTTAAATAACAGGTTTCTCCAGTTTCCAATGAGAGCCCATCTTGAAGTATGAAACTCTCAAAATTAAATCAGGTATATGATAAAATCCTTAATTTCTTCATCCATGAATATGGAAAAAAGTTGTATTTTGTGTAATCTAATCTTTTAGTAAAATCTTGCAAATTTGTAAAAGGAGAAATAACGTTCAGAATATTTGAGTAGTGGATAGCTGTGTGTTATTAAGTATTAATAGACTTACATTAGTGGAGATTGAATTGGTGATGTTTACCACGCCTTGGCTTCCCCCAAACTGAGAGCTCAGTTTTTTAGGAAAGGACCATTTTGCGGCTGTGTAACATTCAGGACCAATGCTCCTTCCTCCGCTACCCAACCAGTGGGCCGGCTGCTTCCTTGGTTGAAGCAAGAAGTACCATGCTTTTTTTTTTTTTTTAACAATAGCTAAGGATGAAAGGATGTGTTGTGAAGAGAGCGGGGCAGTCGGGGAAGTGGGGGAACCAGTCAGAGAGCCCTGCCCCATGTCAGGGCACAGTCAGGCGAGATTAGCTTGTGAGGTGGAGAATGCAGTAAAGTACCGAGGCGCTGTGCTCAGACAGCCCTGGCCAAGTTTACGAACTGGTTTGTGATTGTGCTCGGCTTCCCTTTTGAGCCGTGCCAGCACCATAGTCTCTGAGTGTTTGCTCTGAACTTCATAAGCATGGCTGACTAGCTCTCTCTCCCTTTGTAGCTATCACTAAGCCTGACTTCCTGGAAAGCTCTTATCGAGGAATAGAAAGACCTAGATTAACTTCTGTGCATACCCTGGCCATATATGCGTGTCAAACTCGTGTTTATATAGCCATTATAGGTGTGAAAGGCAAAAGTGTAGCTACTCCCCAGTATGACCTGTCTTGTCTTATTTCTATGGATGGGTACTAAAAGCCTGTATTTTTATGTCTTAAAATCTTACCTGAAGGAAAAAATATTAAAGACAAAAGGATATGTAGCACTTTCATTAACATGAGATGTATCTAAAATGAAACTGTTCCCTAACTGTCAAATTTGGGCAGAGGGTGATTTCTCCAACATGTTGGTTGAGAGTGGGCTGCTATAAACCCAAAGTCAGAAGCCTTTCGCGTGGCGGAGAGTCAATGGATGCCTTAAAGCAGGAGGTAGAAGGAAGAGGCTGAACTTCCAGGCTGAAATGAGGGGACCGTGGCCGTCACTGAGCCCACAGTTGGTATTCAATAAATACCGTGTAGATTACTGATTGATTTCTGCAGTTAGTTGCTAGGAGCGCAGTTTGATCTGCACTTGATTTGGTTATACACAGTGTCCCTCTGGTTCTGTGATCCTGCCCTTGGCTATCACTTCCTTGGGGCAGCAGCAATCAGCCAGAGGCTTAGACCATCAGGGGGTAAAGGGGGCCTGTGGAGGAACTCTCTGGAGGGTGAGGAGAGAGGCTGGTCAGATGGCCTTGGCTGGTACTCAGAGAACATACAGAGATGCTTAGGGAGTAGGACCAGTAAGCAAGTCTCTGCACCAGTCATATCTGATTCCTGCTTCCATCTTCTCTGCCATCGTCAGGAGAAGCAGTCTAGATTGGGGATTTTAGAGCATTGATCTTGAACTTTGTCAGAATTGGGTTTGAATCCCAGCTCTATCATTAATGAGTTGTGTGATTTTTTTTTAGGTTGAGTTCCCCAGAAGCCAGATGCTGAGACAAGGGTTCAAATGAAAGTGAATTATTAGAAAAATATTCCAGGGGGAAACTGACAGGGAGTAGGGAAATGAGACAGGGAAAAGGCTAAAAAAGAAAAAAAAAACAAGCAAGAATGCAATGTCAAGTGCTATCCCACGGTGGGGTGGATGGTGGGGATGGTATCTGGCTCAGTCCCCTCTAGAAGTAGTGCTTCAAGTTGTCCAGAACAGCCCTCAGTTGATAGTTAAGGGCGACCCTTGGAGGTCATAAATTCCTAGACACTATCAGCTCTCCAAGTGCAGGTCAAGATGGCTCCAGGTGCCGACAGAGACACAGGTGCTGGGTGTTGGGAGTGAAAGCACACAGGGAGTCCATGTGCACATAAATGGTTACGGGATCTATATCAGCAGAGCACTGACAGCATGTACTACAAAGGCTTTTGTAGTTTCTTACACTTTCTGAGCCTCAGTTTTCTCTGTTAAATGGGAGGAAAAGAACTTGTTTAAAACCATCAAGGAGGTAACAATAGTAAAGCACCTGCTGAGATGACACAGGAAAAGCACATAAGTAGTCAACAACTGGTAACTGTTATTGGCCTTAGGTTGAGTTACTCCAAACCCTGAGGCCTTAAATACACATG
Organism: Balaenoptera physalus; assembly: GCF_965194825.1. NCBI lineage: Eukaryota > Metazoa > Chordata > Mammalia > Artiodactyla > Balaenopteridae > Balaenoptera > Balaenoptera physalus. The sequence continues at coordinate 142,032,448 of NC_138890.1, read as the reverse complement.
CAAACTAAACAGACATGTAGAATTTGAATTATAACAATATATGCCTAAAAGGAGCAGTTCAGTTGCACAAGGAAGTTTTGGAAACTAAAGATAATTTTAATAATGACTCCAGAAAACTGTCTAGAAGAGGATTCTAATGTTTAAGATGCTTTCAACCATGGAACTAAGGCATGATGGCATAAACTTTTAGGAAACAGGACACTGTTCTATATTTATAGTTTTAACAATGAATGCTCAGAGGATAAGTGTGATAAAAACCTTAGTGCTCTAGTTCTTATACTTTTAATAAAATTGAATCTGATCAATCCAGCAAGTGGGTCTGGAGTGAGTTGACTCTGATGCTGGGAGTGACACCGGGCAAGTCAGTTGAGTTCAACGAGCGTTCTTTGAGCATTTGCCATGTGGCAGACACGAGACCAAGAGGAGTGAGGCACAGTTTCCCAGGTTAGTCACCAGGTGAAGTGGGGATGTAGGGAGAGAGAATTAAAACCAGTTCATTGCAAGAACAATAGAAGCATTTCATGGATCCAATTGTAAGTACTTTATACTTGCAACCTTGGTTAATTCCCACAGCAATGGTAAGAGGAAAGTTCCATTATTACCCTGCTTTAGGTAAGGACACCAAGAATAGTTATGTAACTAGTTTACATAACTAGCGAAGGCCAACATGGGAGTCCAATCCAGGCAGTCTGACCCCAGAGTGCACACTACACTGCCTCACGTGTCCTAGGATTTCCATGGTACCTAACTATCTGTAGTACTCACCTCTGCAGGAATTTCAGCTGAACTCTGGAAGTTGCATTCGTTTCACTTACTCAGCCAAGATCAAGAATCATAGTTGTATTATGTCAAAGCAACAGGAGGTGATTCCATGAACTCCTTCTGTAAATCCTCTAAGATTCAGATTCATTAAGTTTAATGTAGTACTTTGACTTTTAATGTTGATCTCATTATTTCATATATAAGTATTGATACTTATATATACTTATATACAAATGTAAAACTTATGATGAGGCATGGGTAGTTTCCTCAGAGCAAATGGGCATCTCTTCCCAAGGTTATATCAGTAGCCAAAGTTTGTGGGGACAGGTGCCACCTCTTCTCCTTTGAAAAAAATCCTTGAAAGGACTGGGTAACCCCATCTGGTACTGTGCGACCCTGTTATGTGTACAAGGCTCTACCTGCATTGTTCTAAGGAGGTTGAAGAACTGTCTTATGAAATCAACTCTGGGTTTTCTCTTCTGATCACTCCTGGATTCTCCACGAATGCAGAAGCTGTCAAAGTAAAGGAAAGCCGTCTACTAACATGCCTAGAGAATTATTCTACTACACACACTCACTATTATAGCATGTACTTTTGCCTGTTTCTAAGACTGTACCTTCTTACCCAAAGCTTTTCCCATCGTCACTGTTATTAACATTCCCTATTTTGTACACAGGACTTGTGTTGGTATAACATTGTTCCTACACCATTTTCTGATAAGATTTGTCCATACATATCAGTGGACGTGAAACCAAGCTTATATGAACAAGAGTCTTCCACTCACTGGAATTTATTTTTGTGTTGCCCTTTTAAGGTAAAGGGGCACATTGTCAGAAAAGAAAACTGTACCAAGAAATTATTTAAAAACAAATTTGGAGTGTCTTTCTTGCCATCAGTGATCTCACCTAATGGTGTGATGGGAAAGAAACATCAACCAATCACCAACTCTGGGTTATGAGTCCAATTGCATCAGTAATCAGTTCTGTGGTTATGGGCAAGAGCTGTTAATTTCTATAAACTCAGTTGCTGATACATGAATAAAACTTTTCAGAGAGAAAAAATCAAATCTGTCCCTCTCAACTCCAAAATTATTTTTTCTATTATTTCTTAGATACGGATGTAGTACCCAGCTAGGGATTCCTTCATGCCAAGCCCTGTCTGAAGGTCTTTGTGATAGACTTTCTTCTCCTGAGCTTTTTTTTAAATTAATGACTAGAGTGAGGACAAGGAAGGCAGACTCACCAAATCTACAGATGATGCAAAGCCAAGGGTGTCTAATGTGCTGAATCACAGACATAGATTCAAGATATCTTGACAGCCTCAGTAGTGGGCTAAAAACTGCAAGATAAAATTTGATAGGGATAAATGTAAAGGCCTGTGTTTAGGTTTTACAAAATCATAAATGAAGTGACAGTCCTGGCTCACAGCAAGTCCTCTGTAAAAGACTTGAAGTTATTTAGCTCATTGCAAATATATAATTTACCTCACCTGTTACAGTGTAGCTACCAAAGTAAGATAAGATAGCTCAGGCTGCCTTAATAGAAACAGAGGGTCTAGAACAAGTAAATCACCAGTCCTCTGGACTCTGCACTGGCCACAACATATCTAGAATAATCCGGTGAGTTCCAGATATCGAGATTTAAGAAAGATATTGATAAACCAGAACAAAATAATCTTAATGGTGAAAACTCTTGAAATCACACAAAAGGAACTGGAGATGTTTAGTCTGAGGGTGATGAAGGGGCAATGGCAAGGTATTTGTTTTAAAAATGTATCTTGTTGATGAGGGCTTTAATCAACTGTGTTTAGAAAGCATGGAGAAATAATACACCAAAAATGTAGACTTTGGGAACTAAACATGTGCATGTATGAATTTCAGCTCTGTAAGTTTCAACTCTGTGACTGAGTAATTTCTCAGCGTATCCGTTTCCCATCTTGAAATAGGAGTAATAATATCTTGCTCAGAAAGCCATCCACGAAAGTTAGATGAGCTGGCATGTTAAGTACCTGGCATAGTTATTGGTAAGAGTTAGGTTTTTTGTAAAGGCTAATCTCTTCTTTGTTTACCTTCCCTTCAAGAGGGGAAGAACGAAGACAGTTAGGTTGCTTTTCCAGAAGGTATTCTATGCCTACTGCAACTATCCCAAAGTAGGATGAGTTGCTAGGTCAGACAGGGCAGGGGTTAAAGTCTGGGAGAGCAGCGCTGACCTGCCAAGGCACTCTGGTGCCCCGCTCTTGTCCCCCACTCTTGTCCAAACACAGCTTCATGTAATAATTTTGATTTTACCCAGTAAGTTTCCAGGTATGATTTCGTGTGAATGAATAGTTCAGGAAATTTTTTAAAAGGCAGAAAAATCAGTGGATAAGATGATCCCTAAGAAGCCTTTGTTCTCCCTGTTCTCTGCACGTCTGTGTTGTTGGGATTGATACTCACTAGAACATGCACAATCCTGCCGGACATGGAGTTAGAAAAGACCCAAATGTGTTACTCCACTACACCTATGAAGTTAGGGAATCATTTCTGTAAGTTATAGAAAGATAATTCAGTTGTGACAAACAAAAGGGATTGCTAGCCCCCTCTTTATAGTTCTCTTATCACAGCGGTACCGTGGTTTCCTGCTCCACTGCCCCCCTCCCCCCAGGCAAGTCATGTATGATTTTCTCAAAGGCAAAAGGTGGAATTAACTTGCCAGTACTTCGGCACTGGGTTTCCTTTGAAACAGCTGATAATTAAATCCATCTAGCCCTCTCTAGCTGTCCTTCTAGGAGCTTTAATCACAAGAAGCAGGCGAATCTGTAAATGTTCTAAGAGAGCTTAGACAGCAAAATTATTCTTCTTGAAATGCATGAAAGTACCCAGGTGCTTCCAAGCTATGCCCAAGTGCCTTCTCTAAAAGAACATGGTGGGCAAACCAAACATTCATCCTGGGTCAACAGTTGGGAATCAAACCACGAACTTGCTATTCCCATACTTTCTGGTTAGTTTGTTTGTATGTTTTTGAGTAAGGTGACTGAATGCAAGGAGTAGTTTAATATGGTACACTGAGTGATTTCTTATAGGACGTACTTAGAAAAATATGTCAGACAGGAGCTCACAGAACATAGGGTTACAATAGTTTTTAGAGATCGAAGGCTTGGATGAGGGTTTCTCAATCTTGACAATATTGACATTTCAGGTCAGATAAATTTTTGTGGTGGCCACTGTCCTGTGCATTGTAACATGTTGGCAGCATCCGTGACCTCTAGGTACTAGGTGGTCACCTCCACCCTCAGTTGTAAGAACCAGAACATCTCCAGACATTGCTAAGTATTCCCTGGGTGAGGGGGCACCGGGGGTGGGAAATGACCCCCAGTTGAGAACCACTGCCCTAGATCTGGTGATTGCATGTTGACCTGACCGTGCCCAGGGTTGTTGCAGGGGTCAAATTAGACAAAGCGTGTTTATAGACTTTTAAAAGTAAAGAAAAAACGTATACATATAGTTACAATGCAGCCCTTATCTTTTCACTGGTTCATCTGTTCATTCATTCATTGTAAGATTTTTTTGAACCAGGTGGTGGACACCCTTAAATAAATAAACCTTGAGAGGCTGAAAGGTGTGCCGAGTAAACAAAGAACTTAGAAGAAAAAGAGCAATCATGTAAGACATCCCGTAATGAATGTATGCATATAACATGCACAAAATGTTATGGGAGCCCCAAGGAAGGAAGGGCTGCCTTTGACCCAAACCATAGAAAACCAGTTGGTCTACACAGCTGAAGCTCTGTAGTAACAATTACCGTTCGACTAATTGTGACTAATTCTCCTTCACTCAATGACATATATTCATGCAGCTTTGCCAGGAGTGTTTAAGGTGCGTGTTGACAGCGTTCAGCACTGATTAAGGTATTAATCATTTTTCAGGTCTACACTTGGGTATGAAATCTGAATGAGCAACTTAATTGAAGTTGTTACAGACACCTGTTATTTTCGCCTTTTTTCATACCCGCTCCAATGATAGCAAACAATCAAACAAAATAATAGACAAAAACTCCAGCCCGGATTTCCTGAAGTAGAGCCACAAATATCAGACACTAGAGAATAACACAGGAAGCTCAGTCCTGAGTATATTCTTCAAATGGACCTCGATCAATTCATTTGAGGTCTATTGATTCAAGAAGAACCATTCCTAGAATCATGAACACCTGTTTAAAGCTCTAAATCTGACATTGCAAATTTAGATAGAAATATGTCTGCCTGAGTAATTACCTGCTAGTACCATGGAGATAGGGTTGACCATTATGAAAGTATCAGAATTTCCAAACTTTATTCCAGAATGTTCTGCATTAAATATTCATTAACAAGGAAACTCCATATAAAAGCTGGTGTGCCCTATGGAGCCACATTTACAATAAAGCCTGTCCTGCCTTTAAACCTCCCCTGCAATTTTGCCTATTCTGTGTTGCAGAGGTACACACAGGTTGACTAGAGCAAGAGTTGCTAGCTTTAGCATGAGCTGCCCTAATGGTTTTGAGTCACATTTGTTTGGGAAGATCACACTTAAAGCCCGTCACTCGTGCTGGTTTATGGGGAATGCAACAACTTTGATATCAGCTAACAAATCCCCATGAATGCACAGCCACATCTGAGTGCTTCCAACAAATGCTTCCTGTCACTTCTCCCTCGACAGCTTCGAGAATTAAAGCCTAGTGAGGTAAACTGGGAGACATCCCTGAGCATTTAGTAGAAGAAGCCTGGTGGAGTGTGGGAACTGCAAAGCCAGCTGTTGAAATCAGTGTAATTGGTGTGAGATTACATTTCATCAGCCTTAAGACCTGCCTTTTACCACCAGAGAAATCAGTCTCCACATTTAAGGTCACATCAATATGGAACATTCTGCATACTGAGCTGTCTGTCACGTGCCTTTAGAATACCCATGCCGTGCTGTTTTTTAAGCATTACAAGCGAAACAAACAGCTAACAGGTGGGTCTTGTGGTACATTCAGAATCCTTGTGAAAACTCCCCCAGCACTATATTTTTAAATCTCAACTTGATTATATTTATGAGAAAGTCATATACTGTATACAGCATAAGCATGTATCGATAGCCCTTATTTGATGACTCATTGTGAAAACCAAGCCTGTATTATGATTTTTAAATCAGGAATTTATTGGATATATTCATGTCTTATCTCTGGATTGTACTGTCTTTAGCTTCCCTCACTTGAGAAAAACTTGCTTTTCATAAAATTACCGGGAATTGATTCAACAAATATTTTTTATTGTAAATTAACTATACGTCAATGAAAACTGGTTTTAAAAAAACAAATATTTTTGTGCACCTACTATGTGCCAAGTACTATTCTAGGTGCCTGGAATGCTTTCGTGAACAAGAAATGTAAAAAAAATCCTGCTGCCATGGAGCTTTCCTTAGCAGGATATGTATGTGTTTTGAAGAGGGTGTGTGAGTAGGTGAGGCAGATGATAGCCTATAAAAATAATTATTATTTGAATAATTATAACCACTCCATTTGTTCCTCATCGGAGTGTAACCAAAAGTTGATCTTGAAATATTTTTATCTGAATCTCCTAAGTTTTCAATGTTAGGGACCAGTTCAAAATAATTTGACACTAAACATGTCCTCATGGTCTGTCTGGAAGCTGCAACACGCACCCTCTCTGTTTATTGATGAGAAAGCCCAGGCCCAGAGAGGTTAAATGACTTACCCAACGTCGCAGTCGTCATCAGCAGGGGCAGGGCCGAGATGCAGACCCCTGGTCCAGTGTGCATTCCTCCACAGGTTAGCCTTTGACAGCAAGCAACCTAGTTGGCAGAATCTATTTGTTTCTTTTTTTTGGTTTTGGTTTTTGTTTTTTTTTTCTGAATCAGTGATTTTCTTTAATACGACAGGTAGTACCATTGAGTTAAATATAAAAATCCCCTTGCCTGTTAAATTTTCATCATATTCTATTTCTTCACTGGTCATACATTTGGTATTTATTTTTTATGGTAATATAGGGTTTTTTTTAACTTTTTATTTTATATGACACTACAGTTGATTAACAATGTTGTGTTAGTTTCAGGTGGAATCTATTTGAAAATCTGTTTTGAAACATCGCAAAATTTAAAACATCTTAAGATACGTGCCGAGTGGCAGCCTCATGGCAGAGTGGTCAATAGCAAAAAGGAGATTTTCAGGTGAATGAATTGGGTTGAGACAAGACCCTTATGAAATCACTCTGCTCTCCACCATGGCAGGCCAGCTGCGGAAGCATAACCCCTGATCCTTGAACCCTCACTCATCTTTCTCACTCACAAACCACCACTGCCCATTCTCCTCCTGCTTCCTGGAGCACCAGAAGACACGGCTAGAGATGGGTCTCTGGCCTTGCCACCACAGCTTTCTCTTATTCCTGTCTCCATTCCTGTTCTGCATATACCTTGGACTTGGCCGTCATTCTTAGAGCTCCACTAAATCATTTGTTGAAAAGATTGTTTATAAATCCAGGTTAAGAACAGAATTGAAAAGGCACTGGAAGTAGTCATGTACTGGAATAAACTGAAGTCAGTAGTCGTGGCTCCTAGACCTACCATTCTAGGTGGCCTTGCTAGAACTTGGTTTCCCTAACTATACATGGGATTTTAAAATCTTCCTATGTACAGGCTTGCTGCGAGGATTAAAAGGTTAAGGGAGATTGTGTCTGTAATAACACTCTGAAAACTGTAACTTGCAATCCATATTCTAGCAATTTCAGTTACTTCTGCCCCTTCTTTCTCTGAAGACAAGTTGCTAGAGGGATAGACAATTTTACCATTATTTTGAAGGTGGCTTTGGGCATATTTTATGTTAGTGAAATTAGTCTTCTGAGAGTTGGAAGGGACCTCAGACACCCTTATGAGGCCAACCTTGGCTGTTACTCAGAATAAGCTAGGAGTTTTTTGAAAAATACAGATTCATAAGCTCCATACCCAGAGATTCTGATGCAGAAGGCTGAGAGTGATGTCCTGGAGTTTGTCTGTTTTCATGTTATGGGTGTGTGTGTGTGTGTGTGTGTGTGTGTGTGTGTGTTTGTGTGTGTTTGTGTGTTTTAGGAAAACTCCAAACATGAATCTGAAGATTAGCTGGTTTGGAAAACCTTGCCCCAGCTTCCTCTAACGCTGAGCTCTTTCTCCTTCCGTCCCTGGCTTCACTTAGCAATGGAAAACCTCTAATCACTCAGGCTCTCATCTTTTCCACTCAGTTGACTTGCCCCCTCGCACCCCCCATTACTCGGCACCCCACCTTGACAGCTGCTCTTGCCAAGCGCCGACATTGATCCATTTGGACGTCCTCTCCCTTCCACCTGCTGCCCTCTAGTGGAGGTGCCCACAGGCAGCAAAATGTTTAAATGGGAGCCCCCAGGAGTTGGCCAGTCTGAGCTGGCAAGTCCCCAAGGAGATATACACAGACCACAGCTATGAGAGGAATCATTAGGATAGCCTCAAGCTCATGGGACACTGTTTGCACATGACTTACATTTAGAGCAGAGCTTTATAAAGATCCTGGCATCTCTTTATGGGTTTTCTCCCTGCCCAGGTTTCAGAAATCTACCTGGAACAGATTATCCTTGGGATATTTTTGCTTCCTTGTCCCCCTTTTCTTCTATCATTTACCCAGATTCCACCTCTTGCAGAAGAAGTTGGTTCCTCCCTACCTCCCCAAACCTTTGGATTTTTTTAATTTTGCAAAAAATGAAAGGGTATTTTTTTTTTAAATCCTTACACTTTAGAAACTTCTAGTCACCAGATTAAAGGGGCAGATGTGAACTCAGCATTAAGTGTAAGGGACACTTAGGCAATTGTGCTCACCTTGCGTCCCTCCAAGACCCTGTGAGGTATATGTGGTCGTCCTATTTACCCAGGAGGCACTGAGGTTAAGAGAGTTTGAGGAGGCTGTGGTATGTCAGCCAGCAAGGGGAAAAGCTGGAGCTAGAACCCCGGTCTGGCCGATGGTGAGCGCCCACGTGTTCCTTTAATGTGCTCTCTACCTCCGTGCAGTGATCGCTTAGTCTTCTACTTAGTAATACAGAAATAATAACTTTCATGGTAAATGATATTAAATCTCATGGTACTGTGTTCATAGTAAAATCATTCTCTTCCTTTAATGAATGTTTAATAATCAGTGTATCTCTGCACAATCCTCAGTTCCTCATGTTAATACTCTTGCATCTAGAATCATTTAGGAAAGGAATTTGGCAGGTGGGTGAGTTTGGGTAGGAGACGAGGACAGCAAAAGCCACAAAACTGTTGGAAATTTGAGACTGGATATCACAGGGCAGATGCCATATACCCCTGCAAGCTTTGGTGAAACTAAATAGTTACCTGTATTAACCAGCAGAGCAGAACTCAGCGGCCAGACACTGATGTAAACTCTGTGCGTGTGTATGTGTGCGTCTCCATCCATCTCCCACAGGATCCTGCATGATTGCTATATCAGCATGCATGTACCCTTTTTGTGGTGGTTTTTCACTCTCCTTTTATCCTTGATTGTCAATATCTTGGTGAGTGATTTTTTATTAATTTTGTTCTTAAGGAACATATACAATAGGTTTCACTTGGCTTATTTTTCTTACCATTGTATATCATTATTACTGGAATACTGTCATGCAATCTATTTAACGTCTTAACTGGAATATGTGTACACACACACACACACACGCCTGAACTGCCTTTTCCCCTGTAATGATATAAAATACAGCTCTGTGCAGATAAGAGAATTGGTGTGAGTCCCAAACCCACCCTTTACTCTGTGTGTGGACAGCATAGTATGGAAAGAACGGTACTTAGGATCTGGGTTCCAGTTCCCTACCCTCCTGCCATTTTAAAACTTCGTTACTTTGGCCAGGTGAGTAAAATGAGCCTTGTAAAACCAGGGTTATATTACATATAATCAATTGAGTGGACTCGTCTGAAGGATTCCTCAGGGTCTTTCCAACGGTATGAGCTGTACCTTCATTTGTGCTGTAGTTGAAGCCCCTGAATAGTTAAATGGAAGTCGCGTTAATTAAAATTAAGTAACCGTCGGTTGAATCTGTTTTTCCACCAGCTTGCAAGAATGATGCCTTGCCTTCCCTACTCAACTAGAGGATTCCTTGGATCTGCTTTTCTCCTTTGTGGTTTTTCTAGTTCATATGTAGCCTACAAACAAACACTAAACTGGCATAGTTAGAGGGATTGTAGATTAAGCCTTTTAGAAAACAGATATGTCTCTGTAAATAACGACATCTCATTTGTAATTGAATTTTATTTTATGGTGAGTTCAGGTTTTCTGCTGGAGGGCACATCTGGCTAGACAGCTGGAGGCTGAGCTCCAGGCAGTGGGTCATCGTCCAAACCCCACCCCCGGAATGTTGCATATGACTTTCTGTGCTTCCTTCCTACAGCTGAGCACTGATGAGCTCTCAGGGTGTAAGGAGGAAAGCCAACGCACCCTCCTGGACTCCTATGCTGCACCATTTTTAATTTGTTACTGTTCTCATAGCTTGCTTATTTGAAATCAAAATTTAAAAATAAAAAACTTTATTCCCCAAACTTTGACCCTTTGAAGTTTCAGGATTTCAGGGGAAAACCATGTCTTTATTTTTTGATGAATAAAATACTAAATAAATGTACAAATGTAATCCCTATAACAAACTTGAAAGAAAGGTGGAGGGTGGTTGATAAGGGTGAAAGAGAGAGGATGCCCTCTCTCTAAGCTCGCTGTGTGACCTGCCCAGTGCCACAGAGGCTGCGTGACACAGAGCCCATCAGGCAGAGAGTGGTGCAGAGAACACAGTGGATTTGAACGCTCCCTCTACCACACGTTGTGTGACCTCAGGGAAGTTACTTCGCCTCTCTGTGCCTCAGTTTCCTCATGTAAGAGAGGATAATAATACTGCCTAGAACACAGGGTTATCGTGAGCATTAAATAAGTTAATACATGTAAAGAACTGAAAACCTATCTAGCACATAAGCGCTCAATAGACATAAGGTCTTATTGTTATAAAACTAAAGAAAGAGAACCCAGAAGTCATATGGTTTGGTGGGATGTTGGTAATGTTTTCCCTTCTTCCTCTTCCTCTTCCTCTGCCTTCTCTGACCCCACTTTCCTCACCTCCCAATCCACCCTGCCTCCTATTTCTCTTCCTCCCAACTTAAGAATGTTTCAGCAAAAATGTGTAGAAGAAAAGAAGATGTGCGTGCTTTGGAGGGCAGGAAGCTTTTTGATAATCAAGTGTACCTTTCAGCTAAAGTGGCTGCATCCAGCAGTAATGGGCTTTATGGCAACAGAAAGCTTATTTCCTAAGAAATGGGTTTAACTTTTTGATTGGCTCAATGACAAAAATAGGACAGCTGGACTCGGGGCTCTAAAGGATGAACATTAAGGACGTGTCACTATGCTTTTAGGAGAGGCGTTTACTCTGCAAAGCCTACTTCTCTTCACCAATGTTTGGGTTTAGTTGCTGTATTGTGTACAGGTGATACGCAAGCATTATGGAAATCAAATCAAAGAGCAGAGTATCCCTCAGGCCATCAGTGTGCCTGTGGTGTGTCTCTCCTGAGTCACAGGTCTTCACCCCTCCTCACTAGGGCTCTGCTGACCTCAGAGGGCCCTTCTTACCAGGCCATGAAGTACATCTGAGCCAGAGGGCTGGGATTCCAGCCAAAGCTGAATGAAGGTGCAAAATGTATGACTAAATAAAGCCCAAACATGTGGCACTGGGTATCGCAGATAAGTTTGTTGGAGAAATAGTTTATAAATAACATGGAAAGGGGAAAGGGAAGAGGGTCAAAATATTGAGGTGCTGTCTGATACTTGAGGGACAACATTTCTAATACTGAACCCAAAAGTGATAACATACTAGAAAAATGGGCTCCCTGGATAAATTAACTCCACATGGGCTTCTTTTTTCTTATCAAGATGTTTGTAAGTTTGGCAGTAAGCATTTTAAAACAGGATTGCTTTTATTTGGAATACACTGGAAAACGTGCGTAATTTCAAAACAATTGAATGAAAACAAGACAAAGCAAGAAACAAACCCCATGAAGGTGTCATGCTTTTCTGAGCATGGTCTAAGGCTGGGAGGCTGCAGAAACTGGAATATTTAGGGATCTTATTAAAATGGTTTCCTTCTCCTCCAAATAAAGCACCATCACAGGAGGATGGACAGACTAAAGACAGAAGGAATGAGGGGAAAAGGAGATCAGTAACTTGGGAAAGTTTTCATTTTCTTTCCCCCTTTCTGTTTTTGGTTTTGTTTTGTTTTTCTCTTGTCAAAGCCAGAAGGGATCCGAATTCTGGTCCAGAACTCCCAAGACCAGAGGGTCAGGGAAAGCCACTCAGCTGCTGGAAGCTGTGATCTTATCACTAGTCTAAACCCCTCCTCCTTCCTCCCTGGGAACCTTGTGCAAACACAACTGCCTGGTCTTCCTGTTTAGTGGCAAAGGTTTTGCTCCCTTCTCTTTTTATTTGGGAATGTGAACTTCGGGGGTTATCCTTTGCTGCTGTTTGTTGGTTGTTGTTTTTTTTTAAGAAACAGAGACTTGACTTGTTCTTCTCACAAACCCTTTCCCTGGCACAGGAAGACCACAACTAACTAAAGAACAAGATGAGACGCTTAGACAAATGGGGCCACATGCCTCCCCCTGGGGCTGGACCGTGTTCCTTGTCCACCATCGCCTCTTCTCCCTACCCTACCCCACCTCCATCTCCACCATGCCTTGTGGTTATGTGTCTGCCCCTTACTGTGAGTTATAATCTCCCAGAAGGGTAACCCATTAGCTCAGGGCCAGTCTTCTGAGAAGTGAATGAACTTGTCTTTTTCTCCTTGCCTGGATATGTCTTTGCCAGAGAGGACTGAATCAGAGAGACTAAGATATTCAGTGTTAAAGTGTGTATTGTTTAAAATTGTGTTAATTTGCTGTCTGCTTTGAATCTCGTTTTCAAAATCAAAATGATACCTTGAGTCAGATCCTATTGATGCAGCTTCTGGGGAGTGAGAGAAACTTCTGTAAGAGCATAGGCTTTGCCAGCTGGAGGTCAGGCAGCGATGCAGGCTGATAAGGAGTGCCCTGTACTTTTGCAAGAGAATTTCAAATTCAAACTTGGTACTTTACGTTTTCTCCAAATTAATTTTGGAGAATTTTAGTTCATTTTAGTCCATTAGTTGAATCTAATGGAGATCTGGTAGGTTGGAAACCCTGTCCTTCTTTTTTCCTCCAGAACAGAATTACCAATTTTCTTTCAGGACTTGATAAATCCATATGCATGCTCCCCCATTTTGGGGGTTCTTCTACCGAAGCCTTTATAGCAAAACCAAATCCAAAACCTTGCAACCTACCCATGAAGGTCATGACCCAGGCTGTTCAGAATTCTGCAATTCACTTCTTGGGTTATTTGTTTAACCGTCAGTGAATTCACTTATCTTTATAATTTTCAGGCCACAGTAAAAGATTTTACTCACAACATATCATGAGAGACTATGTCCATTGTCTCACTGAAATTGAGAAACATTTGATGAACAACACTCCCCTAAACAACAGTCAGATAATCCTTCTGAAAGGAAATGAAGTACATTTCCTATAATGATTTGTTCTTAGTGAATCCGTGCTGGTTCCAAGTGACCCGTGGTTTCCTTTCTGGATACTTAGAAACTAACAATTCACTCTAGAATGTTGCTGGGGATTGAAGTTAAAGGTATAGGTTAAGAATCTACCCTTTTAACTTATTTGAACATTGGGATATCTCCTATTTTTGTCCTCTGAAAACCCTCAGAAATGAACTCACTATTAGCTTTGGGATTATGCTTATTGTTCCATTGGCTTTAGACTTCAATTAACTACATTTATTCTGTACTCTCCAGTCCCTTGACTGAGAAGAAGAAAATTCTATAAGTGTTTCCCTTTGCTTTCCCTTTCTTCTCTGAGTTGAATCATCTGTTCTTGTTGTTTTCATAGTATTGGGTTGGCCAAAAAGTGTGTTCGGGTTTTTCCGTTACATCTTACGGAAAAACCTTTTGACCAACCTTTTGGCCAAAGTGTGTTACGGAAAACACACTTTTTGACCAACCCAATATTTTAGTTTTGTGAGAAGAGAGAAAACGTATCTCAGTTTAGAGCTTTACCTTTTAAGTGTAAAGGTTCTGAACTATCAATTATTGCATCAGCTTTTTAAAAAAATTGGTCTGTAGTCTCCCTCTCTCTTTATCTGTGTACACATATACATACATATATATGTGTATATATATATGTACTTGTGGGGTTTTTTTTTAGTATTAACTTGGCTCTTTCAGTGCCTCCTGAATATTTAAAGGTCATTTGTGCTACATGTGAGAGGACTGAGAGTCTACCCATGCATGAGGTGTAATTTAAGGTGGAGATGATTCCTTTGAGTTATTATTCCTAGAATAAGTAACAAGTCTCAAAATTATAATCTAAACATAGCAAATCATCAGATTTGGTACCAATACTTGGCAAGATGCAGTGAAACCCAAGACCATTAAGTTCAGGTGGAGGGGGTGGTGGTGAGAAATTCAGAGCTGGAGAAGGCCAGCTGGAGGGGAAAACACATGAATGGCTCTGGGCCCCTAGGGGTCAGCAGGAGGTCAGTGGGAAGTTGGGGAAGGGAAAGGCAACATTAACCAGTTATTTCATTCATTCATTTGTCAGTGTTTATTGGGAGCATGGTGCATGCCTGGCATCGTCCTAGTTTCCCTGAGAAGGGTGAGGGAGACACAAAATGAGAAAGTGAGAACGATGAGGAACAGTCGCCCTCCGCCTTCAATTACAGCTGGCCAGTCCATAGACGCTTTTCTGTTCTGAACACACAGCCAAGCACTTAAAGTAATAAGCTACAGACAACTTCTACTTTAACACATAATGCTTCAAAATAATAAAAAGGATCCCCGAAGAGTCTATCTGTAACCATTTAAAGAGGCTAAAGATTAAAATCAGAAAGGAAAGAGAGGCGTTTCTGTGAGGAAAGTTTTTAAAACTAGAGTTTTCTACTCATCTACTAAACACGATGCTTTTTCGTTTTCTTCCTTCCTTTGCATATTGACTTTTAGTGTGGGGAGGACTGCTGTGTTGGCAGCATGATCGAGATGTGATCAGGGAAGTGGAAACACAAATTCAATATTTGAGAGCTACTGTCCCCCTGAAAGCAACCACAGAGCATCAGATTTTGCCACATATTCAGATTGCAAACCAACCGCAGAATGCCAAAAAGTTTTCTCCTAGAACCAATTACCCCTGGGTTTTTGCTACTTAAATTCTGTTGTGGGAAATGTAACTATAAACCAGCATTAAAAATAGGTAATCTTGATATTAAGAAACACTGTTACTCATAACAATAAGTACATGCACTGACATTCTAACCAGTGACATCTCATGGGTTTCTAGGATCAGAAACCCAGTATGTATGCCTAGAACTGACCAGGCTGTTCACAGGGAGAATGGGAGTGAAATGAGTCCTTGCCTCCCCTATTGGATTTCTTTATACAGCTGTGTGTGTTTTGCCGGGACTACGGTTGATTTCTCTGCTATAAGCCTAGCAACTTGTTTTTCAGTTCAGCACGGTAAAATCTGAGCAGAAGAGAACTCCCTGTTGGCCACCCACCTCACAGTTTCTAAAAGGGAACTCTGTGTGGAAGCATTCCACATTAGGCAAATGTACAGTTCTGCAATCAAAATGAAAAACACTTGAGCTGAATCATCTACGTTAGCTATGGCTTCCAACCCTTATTTAAAAGAATGCAGGGAACCCTGCAAGTTTAAGGGAATTGGCAGGCGAGGAAACAGCTGTAACATTGTCAGAGGTTTTCTGTGGGAGCTGTGCAGGCTATTGACAGCACTTAGGATGCCCAGAAATGGGGCAGACCTTCTGCGTTAGGTCAAAGGAGCGGCAGCAACTCCAGTCAGGAGTGAACTTTTGACCCCATTGGAGGCAAATGGCTCTCGTGGACCTTGTTCTGTCATTTCCCAGACTAGTTTTCTCCTTCAGAACCAGCGGGTAGGATCCTTGGCTTTTGAATTGTTTCACTTTCATCACAAGTTAGAGGTTCTTATAGCTGCAGCTAAAGGGAGGGATGATGGGGCTTGAGAATTGTGATTTCCCACTCTCCCCCAGTGTCCGCCATCTTCCCCCAGGTGGGAAAATCATGTCAAGACTGCTGCACTAAATCTCAGATGTGCTCTCTAGGGAGAATGTGCAGTTGGCAAGGTTGTTTTCAGCGTCTGAATCCGCCACAGCTCTCT
This sequence comes from Balaenoptera physalus, assembly GCF_965194825.1. Classification (NCBI taxonomy): domain Eukaryota; kingdom Metazoa; phylum Chordata; class Mammalia; order Artiodactyla; family Balaenopteridae; genus Balaenoptera; species Balaenoptera physalus. The sequence goes on along the minus strand of NC_138890.1, from coordinate 142,016,432 downwards.
TTGAGACTCCCTCTTTCTTGTCTCCCATCCACCCCATGCCCATCCTACACCCTCCCACTGTCCCCGCCACCAGGACATCCCTCTGCCATCCCTAACAGGCCTGCCCTCCCAAAAGAGCTCCAGACTTTGGCCTTTTTCTCTTCCATCTCAAAACCTATTTACATGTGTCCCAAACTGATGGCCCATGGGAAAATCATAAAATAATTTACGCTGGGGTGTTTGACCAGCTGAGTATTCTGAATGTGACAGCTCCCTCAGGGGTATATGCATTTTAATAGGGGGCCATGATTCATCCAGATGAATAAATCTCTAATGGTACAATTTCTGTTCTCCAGCACCAGCTGGTAGGGACATCTTGGTGACCCAGGGGATTCTTCCCTCAGTCCCTCAGGTCATACTCAGCAAGTGAATACATTATCCAGCTCCCCATATTTTCTTTTTAAAGATATAGAGTTTAGTTGTTCTGTCTTTGAAAACATTTATCTTCACTCCTTTGCCAAAATTCATTGAAATCAGTGAAAATTAAAAAGAGGTATTTTACTGCAGTTTATTTCAGGTTGTTAAACCAAGTCTCCAGCTGAACTGAAAATATCCCTTGACATCCTTACCTGTAGATTTGTAAAACTTCAGAAAACTTCTGTTAACCAAATAATTTGAAACAATGCAAGGTGGATGAATTGGTAGAGAGATTGCTTAGTCTGGTTAGTTAGAAAAGAGCAGTAGTTGCCCTCTGGAAGCCAACAATCCAAAAGAAATGATTTCCAAGATTCTCCATGAAGGCCAAGCAGTTTCCAAGTGGAAAAATCTGGCTTCTACCCTTAAATTTCTACTGTAAGTTTATAGTTTAGAAGCAAAGAATAATGAGGACATCATTATTATGAAAATGCTAGTTAATTTTGCAAACATTATTTATTGTTACAAAACAGTAGATACTGTAAAGACATTTATAGAAATGAATATTGGACTTAAATTTTCAGCTGTGTGATTCCATGTTATTTCCTTATTGCAAATGCTTAGTGTCAGGTACATATCAATCTACATAGCATCTAGCAATGTGCTTTTAAAGTAGGCTTTAGTAAATACTTATTGAATGAGTTGATACAGTTTTGGTTTTTGTTTTATTTTGCTTTCCTTTTTTATTGGAGTATAGTTGATTTACAATGTGTTAGTTTCTGCTGTACAGCAAAGTGAATCAGTTATACATACATCTACTCTTTTTTAGACTCTTTTCCCATATAGGTCATTACAGAGTATTGAGTAGAGTTCCCTGTGCTATACAGTAGGTTCTTATTAGTTATCTATTTTATATATAGTAGTATGTATATGTCAATCCCAATCTCCTTCCCCTCCCCTTTCCCCCTTGGTAACCATAAGTTTGTTTTCTACATCTGTGACTCTACTTCTGTTTTGTAAATAAGTTCATTTGTACCATTTTTTTAGATGCTACCTGTAAGTGATATCATATGATGTTTGTCTTTCTCTGTCTGACTTAACTCAGTATGACAATCTTTATTTTCCCTAGGAAGCAGGGTTAAGCCAAAGGAAGCTGTCTCTTAGAAGCTCTTATATATCAATATTGATGTCAAAATAACTATTTTTGCATAAACAAACACATTCAACTGATTTGGTGAACATTCTATATCTCTATGGATATATATTGATTTATGTATGTGGCCCTGCCTATGTTCAAGGTGCTGAGTACTGGGCAGCTGAAGAAGTCTGAGGCACTCTTACTTCAATCTTTCTTCCCTAATTGGATCCTGGACTTTACCTTGGTAGAGCTACCTCCTAAGGAGGTCACCTGTGCTTAAAGGGCCACGAAAGGAGCATCCCTGCCGAGGGTATTTCTGAAGGTGACGTGCTGGAATGTCATGCCTGGGCCTAGAATTTAAAGTGAGGCCCTGAGGAAAGTCACACACATTTTCCACTTGTGGGGGAATTCCCTTTGCTGGAAAGAGAAGGTGATTTCAGAGACTTGATCCAAACCTTGCTTCCTCTTCTGAATTGAGTAGGCTCATAACCATTCTTGAGGCTCTGAAATAGTGACAGATTTTCTTAATTGGGAATTCAGCTGCTGGTTTCTGAAGCAGAGTTTTGAAATTCAGGGTTGAGAAGGGCACCAGGCAATAGAGAAGCCTAGACCAAGGGGTCATTTCTCTAGGCCAGCTTTCCTCCTCCCAGCTACTACCCAGATTGTACCTGACTCATCCTTAGAAAAACAACAACAAAAAAAACCTTGCAGTCCCCAAACTACATGTTTCTATTTAAAACCCTTGCTGTTGGGGAATTTTCCTATGTATCTAACCTAAATTTCTCTTCATGAATGATAAACATTTTTCCATTGTCAGAATTTTGTCAACCTTTCGTCAGCATCTTACCATGAAAATATCTTACATCTATTTATATTCTATCACTTTAGCTTTCTTTCCTTCTAGATCATAAATTGCCAGACTTTTCAAATGTGATCCCCATTTAGTGTCCGTTTCTACGGCCCTCACATCTCCACATTATTTACTGAAATATTAGGCAATCCTTGGAGTTGACCTGGATTCTTGGATGCAGATAACTCCAGCCCCCATGCTCACTCTCATTCCCACACAGGTTAATGCCATCCTTAGTTTGGGAATCACAGTTTTGGGTTAAATAACCCTAAACCTTGCCATCGTTTCTTGTAGCTCATCTCTCACATGCTTTCCTTTCATCTTTTTTAAAATGTAAAGACTAACATTGCATATATTATTAAAATAATGTCATGACCAGTGCTGTCAGATAAAGCTGAAGTTTTCCTCCAAGCCACTGAGGTAGCAATGCCAAGGATGGATTTCCTTTAGAGCAGCAGTCCCCAACCTTTTTGGCACCAGGAACTGGTTTCGTGGAAGACAGTTTTTCCACGGACAGGGGGTGGGGGGTAGTGGGGGGGCTGGGGGAAGGATGGCTCGGGCGGTAACGCGAGCGATGGCGAGCAATGGCGAGCGATGGCGAGCGGCAGGTGAAGCTTGGCCGGCTCACCCACAGCTCACCTTCTGCTGTGTGGCCCAGTTCCTAACGGGCTGCAGACTGCTACCGGTCCGCGGCCCGGGCGTTGGGGACCCCTGCTTTAGAAGGATCACTTTAGTAACAGTAGGTCCTAGAGCACACACACTGTAACTTTATAAACACCTTTCTTTTCTTACTTGGTAACCTACATAGTAGAACGGCAGTTCCCAGAGTTTTGTGTCTCCCGACCCTATTATATATTCATCCAAATTATTGGACGCCGAAGAGCTTTTGTTTATGGGGTTTTATTGATATTTACCGTGTAAGAAATTAAATCCGAGAAATATTTAAACCAACACATAGCCATTAGAGCGATGATATCATCACATATCAGGTAGCCTCTGGAAGACTCCACAGTGCACTCATGAAAGAGACAAACAATAGTTTAGTATTATTATAATGATAGTTTTGACTTTGTGAACCCACCAACATAGAATATTTTCATGACACATTTCCCTAGAAAATTACAATCTAAGGCCCAAAATAAATACTAAAAAAATGATGCTAAATTCTGGTTTAATGAAGCTTCCTGCGTAATTCTAAAAAAAAAGATTACATAGAAGCCAAGATGATTCATTACCCACTTGGTAGTGCCTACTCTCTTATCTTACTACCTGAGCTGGGGAATTGCTTTAGCTGATCTTCATTTTATAAGAAGCAGGCCTATGAAATGATTTACTGTAATCTTAGCAATGATGTAGAACACACTGTTCCCTTTTATTATTACCCACTGGAGAAATGCCGAATGCTATAGTAAAAACTCTGCTTCTACTCAGAATCTGGTGTATGTTTATCTTATGGCCACTGTAAATCTCACAACTGTGCTTTCTTCTCTGCTTTGACCACCAGGAAGACAAGAGCTGAAAATCCAACTTATTTATTATTCAGGGCCCTATGGCATTATTACTATAAGGAATTTTCCCTGAAATTATCTTATTCCGTAGATCTTGTATTTCCTTTGCTCTGATTTATTTTTCTTAATATGTTTCACTGTGTATTTGTTTAATTTCCAATGGGAATGAATGAAAAAATGAGAAAGAAAGATATGGATCCGGTTTAGAGGGATTGTTGGTGTACCTAGAGTGATGCAGACTAAGTAGGGTGAGCGGTTTAAAGTTCCCTTAATGAAATGGATCTTAAGTGCAGCTTAGGAGGAAAAGGAAGTGGGTTGCTGGAGACGCAGGTGTTTTACGTGCGAAATTGTCAGTAAGGGAGATGCAGCTGTAGAATGAGTGAGTGATATCCTGAGGGCAGTAAGGAGATCTGTCTGCCTGTGGTACCAGAGCTGATTGCCTTATTATGTTTTCATTTGATTAAAGAGACAGCTGAGGATAGGAACTGTGGAAAAGTCAAGTAACAGTTTCCTGTTAGGGAAGGATTCTCACTTCAGTTTCTAAAATAAATAAGAAGGTAGAGAAAGACTGAGAGGCCAATTAAGAGAAAGTTCTGATGGTATATATATAAAATTAGAAAGAGCTAGCTAAACCCAAGTATGGAAGAAGCAGGTGAGAGTACAAAAAAGAAACAGTGCATTGTAGCCAGCTTTTGTCACCTGGTAGAGTTAACATTAATTCACTACTTATTGACTTCTCATCAGGTCTGCTTTATCCATCACTGTGTACAGAGCCTACCATGGTATATAGCACATAGTAGGTGCCTCATAAATGTTCTTAGATGAAGTGGGTCCCTACCTCCAAGGAAAATGAAAGGAAACAGGTAAATAAATAGATAAAGTCAAATATGTCTAAATTGCTCTGAGAAGGTCTTATAAAACAAGGAAAAGCAGCAATCTCAGCACAAAGGCTGGAGCAGAAGTCTGTGGGGAGAGGGCAGTAGAAGCAGATGTGCAACTCCTGCATTGCCTTTTCACATCCTGGGGCAGCACATGAACAGTCTTGCAGAGCCCCTGGGCCGTGGGAGTTTTAAGTCACCTGATGAGCAAAGCATTGGCTCCTCCCCTGGTGTGATCAGGAGCCAGAGTACAGCAGAAATATATGTCGGAACCTTGGCTCCAGCCTAATCCTGCCGGCTTAGTGTTTGTGGTTGCAGGGAGCACCAGCTTCTCTCCTGGCATGATCGAGTGTCTGAGCTCTAGGCCTTCATGTTGAATAGAATTGATTGCCTTAAGCATCAGGTAAGAACTCTTGCAGAGTTTTGCAGGAAGCCAGCTCCTTTTCTTGGAGGCCAGCTTGTAGGGAGATCAGTCTTGAGCAAATGAGTCCTTCACTCTCAGCTCACCAGCCTGATTGAAAGGGTGGCCTTTAAGCATTGCAGGCCACGCTGCCAGTAACCTGTTCCACTCCAACCTGTAAGACTTGTGCGGCTGGTCAGCGACGTCACCATAGGACACTGTGGAGGATGTTTAGAAAAGGCTGACCACTCCAGGCTGTTAACTGAGTTCAGTCAAGGTAGATTGGCAAGGACTGTTTGCAGTGGAATGCTGGTAAATGTTGAACAACTGCTCTTGGTGGTGGGGAGAGAGAGAGAGGGGACGCAGTGAACTGTATTATTTGCTGACTTCTGTGGTGTAAATACTCCTCCCCATGGCCAATTTCAAGCTACCAGGGTGACCAAAAGTAGCATTGGGAAGAGAGGCACGGCAGTCCCCATTATATAGTATTTCCACCAGGCAAATGCAACAGACATAAATAACCTCAGGATCATAGAGAGTGATGAAATGTAGTGAAATAATTATGAAGTGATGGGTTTTAAGTCTTGATCACATTTGTTTTTAATATAATTTGTTTAATTTTAAGTTGATACAATTTAACTTTTAATAGCGCCTGTGTTTAATAACTAGCTCACGCAATTCCTGAAAATGTGACTACCAGCTCACTCCCATGAACTGATAAGAGCTGACTCCAGCACACCACTAGGTAAGAACAATCTGGAAGAAGTACTTTGCCCCGCCAAGAAAGGTGCTGACACTGGCATCCATGGTTCCTGCGCAGGGGCGGGGCGAGACGAATAACTCGGTCCTGCAGCACTGCTCCCAGGTCTCTTCCAATGGCCAGGGAAACCGTCACTCTGTAAGAAGAGTGAGTCGTCCTCAATGGCTTGCTTAGCTTCAGGTCCTGCTACCCGTGGTTGATAGTCAGTTGCATTTACTGGATGGTGCAATGTCACAGGTTTGCCAGGAGGCTGGGAGGCCCCGAGAGCAGAGGGATGAGGTTAGGAGATATTGGAATGATTGCCATACCCACCCGCGCCATGTCCAGTACTAAGTGGGAAACCTGATGACAATTCACAACGACTCCACAAAAAAATTCGACACAACCTGGGTAACAGTGTTTTTTGTTTGTTTTTTGTTTTATTAATTAATTTATTTATTTATTTATTTTTGGCTGCGTTGGGTCTTCATTGCGGTGCGCGGGCTTCTCATTGCGGTGACTTCTCTTGTTGCGAACACAGGCTCTAGGCACACGGGCTGCAGTAGTTGTGGCTCGTGGGCTCAGTCGTTGTGGCTTGCGGGGTCTAGAGCGCAGGCTCCGTAGTTGTGGTGCACCGGCTTAGTTGCTCCGCGGCATGTGGGATCTTCCCGGACCAGGGCTCAAACCAGTGTCCCCTGTATTGGCAGGGGGATTCTTAACCACTGCACCACCAGGGAAGTCCCTGTTTTCTGGGTTTTTTTTTTTTTTTTTTTGAGGGATTTAAGTGTAAGATAGTCAGTGTGCAGAAATGAAGAAGAAATCATTATAGCTCTGAAATGGGTCAAAGAAAAGTAAAGAAGGAAGGTTTGAATAGAGTCGTTAATGATGACTAGAGAAGACTGATCACTGAAGTGGGAGGGAAAGATTACAGAGTGGGTGTTCTTTGGCAGAAGAAGCAAGGCAGGCAAAGCGTAGGAATGTGAAGGCACAGAGAGCGTTTCTGTATTGCCCGGGAGCCTACTTGGGTACCTGGGCAGGGGGCTGTTGTGGTCTGAATACTTATGTGCCCCCGAAATTCAGATATTGACCTTCAAATCCCCAAGACAATGGTATTAGGACGTGGGCCTTTGGGGATGACTAGGTCATGAGGCAGAGCCCTCACGATTGGAATTAGTGCCCTTATGAGAGGCCCCACAGTGCTTCCTCACCCTGAGTAGAGATAAGAGTGGTCTAGGGGTTCAGGGCCAGGTGGTCAAGGGCATTTTTATGTCATCCTAAAGAGTTTCAAGTTTTTTCCTTTAGTAATAGAAAGACCTTAGAATAAGCAGAGGACTGAAAGAATTAAGTATGTGTTTTTGAAAGAATTCTGGAGACACCCTTGGGCACCACTCTATTACCTGGCGATCATGGGTAAAATTTCCCCAGTCAGTGGACAGGCCGCTGGGTACTGCTGGAGGCTTTCTGTCAGGGCTTGGCCCTAACCTGTTCTTAAAGGGAATGTTTGCTCACTGCCAAAACAGTAGTCTTCATATCTAAAATTATTCTCCTCCTCTCCAAAAGGTAAATTAGAAAAGCAGTATACCTTTAGTCAAGAGAATTAATCTTTCATCATTTAAGTAGCTGTTTACAGCAGCTACTTAAGTTTTAAAGACAATTTGATGCACATAAATGACTATAAGCCCCCGGAACTCTCTTTATGCTTGCATCTTGAATTTATCGGACCCATCTTCTGCCAGTAATTCTAGAATTTTCTTTGTCCTGTTGTCTTCAAGAAATATATTTCTATAAATCTGGATTGGAAAAATAAATAAATATATAAATAATAATAAATATATAAATTGGAAAAATACACATAGCTGAAGCCTCTTAAAACCTTTATTTTTTTAAAGGAAAATTACTTGTACATCTGAAAAGGAAAAACTTAAGAAAGTAGGTGTGTCAGTGGAGTGTGCAGACATGAATGTGCAATATGAGAAGTATGTGTAGGCAGAAGCATCTGGAGAGCTCTTCTTCATTTAAAATCAGATTATCTGGCTCACTTTCAAAGCTCTGGGTTACTCAGTTTCGCAGTTCGAAAAACAATGTAAAATTGAGTTACGGAGCTGTCTATGTGACCACTGCCAGGGGCAGTGAATGAAGCTATTCTGTAAGAGATCAATAGCTTTAGTGCAGAGTGGGTCAGTGTCACCTTCCTCACTGGACATAGTGACTATCTGAGATGGGTTTTAGGTTAAGCTCCTTGACCCTAGCCTAGTCTTCTGCCTTGGGGCATAAACTGAAGTGTTTCCACATTTCCACAGATGGCAGATCAGGCAGGAATTAGAAAAGCCAGCCAGCCACCACACATCCTACTGGGGTTGGCCTCCGAGGGTGATGTGGACCAGAGCTTGAATCGCAAAGCCCACAAGCTGATGTCCCTAGGCCAGATGTTTTATGTCACCCAGGCAGCATTTCTGTAAAGTCAAATTGGTTGGTATCATTTAAAATCGGAAGGATTTAACAACAAAAAAACAATTCTTATTTCTGGCTTTTCTTTGACTAATTGGACAAGCCTGGGCCTGCATTGTTAAAACAGTTGTCTGGAACTAAGTAGCCCTTGCCCGTCTCAGATGGGGCAAACATTCTCTACTTGTCCACCCAACAACCCCCCCCTGCCCCGCTTCCTCCAGGCTGCTTTAGACATTTTTGCTACCCACATAGCTTCCATAGGCCAAGGTCATATTTAAAAGATTGAATAACAGGTATTACATGGGCAGTCAGATATCAGTCAGAAAGAACCAGGCTTGAGCACCAGGACAGAATCCTAGAACATGACTGTGCTAGGCTTGACATTACCCGTTTAGTTACTGGATCATAAAAAGATTCAGGAAATCCCAGGGAAGGAACTGGGGAGGCAGTTTGGAGAGTGAGGCCCTCAGGAGCTTGTGTTGGTAGCTTTTTACCAACTAGCATGGAAGTACAGGATGTTTATTAAGAGCACTCCTTAATCGATACCTGTGGAAGAGAGAGAAAGGAAACAAGAATAGCAGAGCAGGAAAGGGGCAGCATGAAGGTCTTTGTGGTGATGGAATCTCTATCTTGACTGCAGTGATGGTTACCCGAATCTTCATATGTGACAAAATGACACAGAACTCTACATATACCCTGTACCAATGTCAGTTTCCTGGGTTTGATATTCTCCCATAATTATGTAAGATGTAACTACCTTGGGGACATAGGTGAGGGATACAGAGGATCTTTCTGTATTATCTTTGCAACTTCTTGTGAATCTATAATTATTTCAAAAGTTAAAATTAAACAAATCAAGCAAACAAAAGGGGGAAAAAGAGAGTGGGCAGAGCAGGAAGTTGAGCTGCAGAACAGGCCCAGGGACAGCCTCAACTGACCCCATGGGGACCTCAGGAGCTGGATGGCCCTTCATAATTGTTTCCCATGAGGGCAAGATAACCTGGCCTTTCTGCCCCAACACAGAGCACTCAGTGAATGTGGGAAGGGTCTCGCCCTTGGTGGAGGCTGCCCTCTACCGCCGAGGCAATCCCTAGAGGGGCTGAGAACTGAAGGCTGTTGGCCTAGAGCACCTCCAGCACCTGGTCCTTCACTGAAGGGGTCTGGACAGCACTCTGCAGTGGCCCCCATGACCAGCAGCTGTACCAGTGACCACAGATGAATATCAGCCCTGCCTCTAGGCACAGGTTGTGACCCTGTCCTACATGGTACCCAAGGCTGTGCCTAAGTTCTTTGGACCCATTCAGAATCAAGCGAGTTCTGGCCTAAGAGAGCAGTTTGACGCCATAATACTCTTTACCCCCTTTACTAACTTATCATTTAGTCGCTACAGAAATTTTTTTCATCTTCACATAGTATTAGATCATCAAACTGTTACCAGTCTGTGTCCAGAAATCTGAATCCACTCTTTTTTTTTTTTAATTAATTAATTTATTTATTTATGGTTGTGTTGGGTCTTCGTTTCTGTGCGAGGGCTTTCTCTAGTTGAGGCAAGCGGGGGCCACTCTTCATCGCGGTGCACGAGCCTTTCACTGTGGGGGCCTCTCTTGTCGCGGGGCACAGGCTCCAGATGCGCAGGCTCGGTAGTTGTGGCACACGGGCTTAGTTGCTCCGCGGCATGTGGGATCTTCCCAGACGAGAGCTCAAACCCGTATCCCCTGCATTGGCAGGCAGATTCTCAACCACTGCGCCACCAGGGAAGCCCTGAATCAACTCTTATTATATCTTACTGTAACCTCAAAAAGGAATGCTTTTTGAGAAGGACCAGAATCTTCCTTCTTTTGATGTCTTCCCTTTTCTCTCCCCCAGACCTCTAACTCTACTGTGTTAACCATACAAGGAATAATCAGATGTCTTCAGCTCTGGTTTGTACAATTGCTGGTGCAGCTTTTTACTTTTATTGATTTCATTTTGATCTATTCATGAGGATTGTTGATCCAGGCATTTGAAAAAACTCACTTCATTGCAAAAGGGATGTTAGGGACCTTGACCCAATAATAGATATATTTTTCTAAGTGGCTCTGAAGCAGTTGTCCCAAAGAAGAAGTTACAGTCCCAAACACATCATAGGTTTGTTATTTTCCAAAATCTCATTTAAGAGTTAATGCAAGTGGAATTTTCCTACTACTCCCCTACCTTCTCTCATCCATGACGGGATTAATGTCATTAATTGCTAAAGTCTAATCTGATTTATTACAATTTCATATTAAAGATACATAATGTAATTGCCCTTAGATGTCAAATACTAAGGAACTTGTTACTATTTTAGTTGTGCTGGTTCTTATCCTTTCTATCTTTCATTCAGCTTTTTATTCCTCTCATGAACATTTAATGAAAACTTATGTGTTAAAGGTGGTTTTTATTAGGATTTGTAGCCCAAAAATGTTCTGTTTCTTGTCTTAAATTTTGAAAGAGGGAAAGAAACAAGCAAAGTAAAAAAATAAGTCTGGGATTTATTAATAGTTAACCATGTCCTTAAACTCCAACTAGGTGTTCCATATTCTGCTAAGAGCTAGGAAGGATACAGCCATAAAAATCCTTACTCTGAGAGAGTGTACAGTCTAATCAGGAAGAAAAGACTGACACATATAAGAGCAAAATAACGAGGCACCGTAATAAGTTGCTGAATGCTATTGTAGTATGTAACTGATGGTAGAATTCAGAAAACTGAAAGGGGACAGGGTAGCTAGGAGTTGGTCAAGAAGACTGCATCGAAGAGAAGGAACTCACTTTGAGTATTAACGAAGGGGGTGGGATGCGGAGAGAGAAATGGAAGAGACTCATTCCAGTATAGTAACACTATTAGAGGCACAGAAAGGTGAAAACAGCAGAGGCTTGATATTGGTAAGAACTTACTGTTAACTTTCTCCTAAGAATTTCGAGAGTTGAAACCATCCAACACCTCAGTCTACTTTCAAGATTTCCTGGCAAAGTGAAAGAGGCAAATATTTTTTATTGTTTTACAACTGAGGTTATTGACTTTCTCAATTACAGTTTGGGCTGATTCTAATTACCTGCTGCTAACCTAGAAGAGTCAAGGAGTTAGGCGTTCAGCATCAGAAGATGAAAATCTGTATTTTCTGGCAGTGTGAACATGAGCAAATTGTTTAATCTGTTGAGCCCTGGTTTTCTCATCTAGGAATGGAAATGAGAGCCTTATTTATATTACTGGGTTATTGTGGCTATTAAATTATATCAAAAAGTGTGGAAATTCTTTTTAAACTGTTAAACAATACGAATGCTAGTGTTTTTGTTACTCTCTCCACTAGACCACACTTTTATGTCATGGATTTAGATTCTTTTCATTAAAAAGTTAAGTGCAATGTTTTTTGTTTTTTGTTTTAGAGATGAATATGGGTTTTTTTTTTAATTTTGTTCATTTTTTTATACAATTTTTGAAGGTTATGATCCATTTACAGTTATTCAAAATATTGGCTATATTCCCCATGTTATACAATACATCCTATCTTACACCCAATAGTTGGTACTTCCCAACTCCTATATTGCCCCTCCCTCCACCCCCACTGGCCACCACTAGTTTGTTCTCTACACCTGTGAGTCTGCTTCTTTTTTGTTATATTCACTAGTTTGTTGTATTTTTTAGATTCCACATATAAGTGATATCATGCAGTATCTGTCATTCTCTAACTTATTTCACTTAGCATAATGCCCTCCAAGTCCATCCGTGTTGCTGCAAATGGCAAAATTTCATTCTTCTTTATGGCTGAGTAGTATTCCATTGTGTATATGTACCACATCTTCTTTATCCATTCATCTGTTGATGGACACTTAGGTTGCTTTCATATCTTGGCAATTGTAAATAATGTTACTATGAGCATTGGGGTGCGTGTATCTTTTCAAATTAGTGTTTTTGGTTTTTTGGATATATACCAGGAATGGAATTGCTGAGTCAAATGGTAGTTCTATTTTTAGTTTTTTGAGAAACCTCCATACTGTTTTCCACAGTGGCTGCAACAATTTACATTCCCACCAACAGTATATGAGGGTTCCCTTTTCTCCACATCTTCGCTAACATTTGTTATTTGTGTTCTTTTGCTGATAGCCATTCTGACAGGTGTGATGTGATATCTCATTGTGGTTTTGATTTGCATTTCCCTGATGATTAGTGATGTTGAGCATATTTTCATGTGCCTGTTGGCCATCATCTGCATTTTCTCTTTGGAAAAATGTCTATTCAGGTCTTCTGCCTTTTAACTGGATTGTTTTTTTGATGTTGAGTTGTATGAGCTGTTTATATATATTGGATATTAATCCCTTATCAGTCATATCATTTGCAGATATTTTCCCCCACTTATTAGGTTGTCTTTTGGTTGATGGTTTCCTTTGCTGTGCAAAAGCTTTTAAGTCTAATTAGGTAACATTTGTTTATTTTTGCTTTTATTTACTTTAGGAGATGGATCCAAAAAAATATTGCTGTGGTTTATGTCAGAGAGAGTTGTGCCTATGTTTTCTTCTAGGACAATAGTATCTGGTCATACATTTTGGTCTTTAATCCATTTTGAGTTTATTTTTGTATATGCTGTTAGAGAATGTTCTTATTACAGTCTTTTACATGTAGCTGTCCAGTTTTCCCAGCACCACTTATTGAAGAGGCTGTCTTTCCTCCATTGTATATTCTTGCCTCCTTTGTCACAGATTAACTGACCATAAGTGCATGGGTTTATTTCTGGGCTCTCTATCTTGTTCCATTGATCTATGTGTCTGTTTTTGTGCCAATACTGTAGCACAAAAACAGATTACTGTAGCTTTGTAGTATACTCTGAAGTCAGAGCGTGTGATTCCTCCAGCTCTGTTCTTCATTCTCAAGATTATTTTGGCTATTCGGGGTCTTTTGTGTTTCCATACAAATTTTTTACACTACCAGTAGCAACCATCAGGCTGCCATGAAATTTATTTAGTAAGGCTCAACTAGTATTTTTTTTATTTTATTTATATTTTTTAAGTTTTTACTTTATATTGGAGTATAGTTGATTAACAATGGTGTGTTAGTTTCAGGTGTACAGCAAGGTGATTCAGTTATACACATACATGTATCTATTCTTTTTCAAATTCTTTTCCCATTTAGGTTGTTACATAATATTGAGCAGATTTCCCTGTGCTATACAGTACGTCCTTGTTGGTTATCCATTTTAAATATAGCAGTGTGTACATGTCAATCCCAAACTCCCTAACTAGTATTTTTTAATGAAAAATCATAGAACAGAAGAGTAAGATATATATTGCACTCTTTAGTATGGAAGATTATATCATTTATAGTAATGGTAGGTATCATGTAGAGATACACAGAGACATAAGTGATGTACATATGGGTCAAATGTATATTTGTGGATTGTTGTCAAAAATTGAAAGCCCTAGTTATACTACAGTACTGAAAGTACAAAACATTCAGTCCTCATTTTTTTGAATCCTCAAGTTAAACCAAAAAAAAATTAGATTTCAGAGATAAGTTACACTATGTAAAGAACATGAGATTATGATGAAATAGAGCATGGTACTACATATTCTGCATTTTTTCTTATGCCTGTTGCTGAAACTCAAATTCTACCTTCACTTCTTCTACCCAGTATAGAAAGTAAAGTGTTGCTTCAGTTGTTTCCATTAAAATCTGCATGCCTAGAACCCATCCTGCACTACATTTTCTGGAAGCTATTTTTTTTCTTCTTTTTTTCTTTTTTTTCTTTTTATTGGAGTAAAATTGCTTAACAATATTGTGTTAGTTTCTGCTGTACAGTGAAGTGAATCAGCTATATGTATACATATATCCCCTCCCTCTTGGACCTCCCTCCCCCCTCTATACCCATCTAGGTTATCACAGCGCACTGAGCTGAGCTCCCTGTACTATACAGCAGGTTCCAACTAGCTAACTATTTTAAACATGGTAGTGTATTTATGTCAAACCTAATCTCCCAATTTGTCACACCCTCCACTTCCCCCCTCCGCGTGTCCACATGTCCATTCTCTACGACTACATCTCTATTCCTGCCCTACAAACAGGTTATCTGTATCATTTTTCTAGATTCCACATAAATGCATTAATATACGATGTTTGTTTTTCTCTTTCTGACTTACTTCCTCTGTAAGACAGACTCTAGGTCCATCCACATCTCTAAAAATGAACCAATTTCATTCCTTTTTATGGCTGAGTCATATTCCGTTGTGTATATGTACCACATCTTCTTTATCCATTCATCTATTGTTGGACATTTAGGTTGTTTCCCTGTCCTGGCTATTGTAAATAGTGCTTCAGTGAACATTGGGGTACATGTGTCCTTTTGAATTATGGTTTTCTCTGGGTATATGCCCAGTAGTGAGATTGCTGGTCATATGGTAGTTCTATTTTTAGTTTTTTAAGGACCCTCCATACTGTTCTCCATAGTGGCTGTATCAATTTGCATTCCCACCAACAGTGCAAAAGGGTTCCCTTTTCTCCACGCCTTCTCCAGCATTTATCGTTTGTAGATTTTTTGATGATGGCCATTCTGACAGGTGTGAGGTAATACCTCATTGTAGTTTTGATTTGCATTCCTCTAATAATTAGTGATGTTGAGCATCTTTTTCATGTGCCTCTTAGCCATCTGTGTGCCTTCTTTGGTGAAGTGGCTATTTAGGTCTTCCACCCATTTTTTAATTGGGTTGTTTGGTTTTTTGATATTGAGGTCCATGAGCTGTTTATATATTTCGGAGATTAATCCTTTGTCCATTGCTTCATTTGCTAATATTTTCTCCCATTCTGAAGGTTGTCTTTTCATCTTGTTTATGGTTTCCTTTGCTGTGCAAAAGCTTTTAAGCTTAATTAGGTCCCATTTGTTTATTTTTGTTTTTATTTTCATTACTCTGGGAGATGGGTCAAAAAAGATCTTGCTGTGGTTTATATCAAAGAGTGTTTTTTGTATGTTTTCCTCTAAGAGTTTTATAGTGTCTGGTCTTACATTTAGGTCTTTAATCCATTTTGAGTTTATTTTTGTGTATGGTGTTAGGGAGTGTTCTAATTTCATTCTTTCACAGTAGCTGTCCAGTTTTCCCAGCACCACTTACTGAAGAGGCTGTCTTTTCTCCATTTTATGTTCTTGCCTCCTTTGTCATAAATTAGGTGACCATATGTGCATGGGTTTATCTCTGGGCTTTTTATCCTATACCGTTGATCTATATTTCTGTTTTTGTGCCAGTACCATACTGTCTTGATCACTGTAGCTTTGTAGTATAGTGTGAAGTCAGGGAGCCTGATTCCTCCAGCTCCATTTTTCTTTCTCTTTAGGAAGAAAAATTTCTTTGGCTATTCGGGGTCTTTTGTGTTTCCATACAAATTGTAAAATTTTTTGTTCTAATTCTGTGAAGAATTCCTTTGGTAGTTTGATAGGTATTGCATTGAATCCGTAGACTGCTTTGGGTAGTACAGTCATTTTCACAATATTGATTCTTCCTATCCAAGAACATGGTATATTTCTCCATCTGTTTATGTCATTTTTGATTTCTTTCATCAGTGTTTTATAGTTTTCTGAGTACAAGTCTTTTGCCACCTTAGGTAGTTTTATCCCTAGGTATTTTATTCTTTTTGATGTGATGGTAAATGGGATTGTTTCCTTAATTTCTCTTTCTGATTTTTTGTTGTTATTGTATCCTTACCAAATTCACTGATTAGTTCTAGTAGTTTTCTGGTGACATCTTTAGGATCTTCTATGTATAGTATCATGTCATCTGCAAACAGTGACAGTTTTACTTCTTCTTTTCCAATTTGTATTCCTTTTATTTCTTTTCCTTCTCTGATTTCCATGGCTAGGACTTCCAAAACTATGTTGAATAATAGTGGCAAGAGTGGATATCCTTGTCTTGTTCCTGATCTTAGTGAATGCTTTGAGTTTTTCACCATTGAGAATGATGTTTGCTGTGGGTTTGTCATATATGGCCTTTTTTATGTTGAGGTAGGTTCCCTCTATGCCCATTTTCTAGAGAGTTTTTACCATAAATGGACGTTGAATTTTGTCAAAAGCTTTTTCTGCATCTATTGAGTTGATCATGTGGTTTTTATTCCTTAATTTGTTAATATGGTGTATCATATTGATTGATTTGCATATATTAAAGAATCTTTGCATTCTCGGGATAAATCCCAGTTGATCATGGTGTATGATCCTTTTCATGTGCTGTTGGATCCTGTTAGCTAGTATCTTGTTGAGGATTTTTGCAGCTATATTCATCAGTGATATTGGTCTGTAAGTTTCTTTTTTTGCAATATCTCTGTGTGGTTTTGGTATCAGAGTGATGGTGGTCTCATAGAACAAATTTAGGAATGTTCCCCTGCAATTTTTTGGAAGAGTTTGAGGAGGATGGGTGTTAGCTCTTCTCTAAATGTTTGACAGAATTCACCTGTGAAGCCATCTGGTCCTGGACTTTTGTTTGTTGGAAAATTTTTAATTACAGTTTCAATTAATACTTGTTACTTGTGATAGGTTTGTTTATATTTTCTAATCCTTCCTGGTTCAGTCTTGGAAAATTGTACCTTTCCAAGAATTTGTCCATTTCTTCGTGGTTGTCCATTTTATTGGCGTATAGTTGTTTGTAGTAGTCTCTTATAATCCTTTGTATTTCTGCAGTGTCAGTTGTGATTTCTCCTTTTTCATTTCTAATTTTATTGTTTTGCATCCTCTCCCTTTTTTTCTTGATGAGTCTGGCTAATAGTTTATCAATTTTGTTTATCTTCTCAAAGAACCAACTTTTAGTTTTATTGATGTTTGCTATTGTTTTCTTCATTTCTATTTCATTTATTTCTGCTCTGATCTTTATGATTTCTTTCCTTTTACTGACTTTGGGTTTTCTTTGTTCTTCCTTCTCTAGTTGCTTTAGGCATAAGGTTAGATTGTTTATTTGAGATTTTCCTTGTTTCTTGAGGTGAGATTGAATTGCTATAAACTTCCCTCTTAGAACTGCTTTTCCTGCATCCCATAGGTTTTGGGTTGTCGTGTTTTCATTGTCATTTGTTTCTTTGTATTTTTTTATGTCTTCTTTGATTTCTTTAGTGATCTCTTGGTTATTAAGTAGTGTATTGTTTAGCCTCCATGTGTTTGTATTTTTAACAGATTTTTTCCTGTAATTGATATCTAGTCTCATAGCGTTGTGGTCGGAAATGATACTTGATACGATTTCAATTTTCGTAAATATACCAAGACTTGATTTATGACCCAAGATATGATCTATCCTGGGGAATGTTCCATGAGCACTTGAGAAGAAAGTGTATTCTGTTGTTTCTGGATGGAATGTCCTATAAATATCAATTAAGTCCATCTTGTTTAATGTATCATTTAAAGCTTTTGTTTCCTTTTTTATTTTCATTTTGGCTGATCTGTCCCATGGTGAAAGTGGAGTGTTTAAGTCCCCTACTATGATTGTGTTACTGTCAATTTCCCCTTTTATGGTTGTTAGCATTTGCCTTATGTATTGAGGTGCTCCTATGTTGGGTGCATAAATATTTACAATTGTTGTATCTTCTTCTTGGATTGATCCCTTGATCATTATGTAGTGTCCTTCTTTGTCTCTTATAACATTCTTTATTTTAAAGTCTACTTTATCTGATATGAGTATTGCTACTCCAGCTTTCTTTTGATTTCCATTTGCATGGAATATCTTCTTCTATCCCTTCACTTTCAGTCTGTATGTGTCCCTAGGTCTAAAATGGGTCTCTTGTAGACAGTATATATATGGGTCTTGTGTTTGTATCCATTCAGCCAGTCTATGTCTTTTGGTTGGAGCATTTAATCCATTTATATTCATGGTTATTATCGATATGTATGTTCCTATTACCATTTTCTTAATTGTTTTGGGTTTGTTTTTGTGGGTCTTTTTCTTCTCTTGTGTTTCCCGCCTAGAGAAGTTCCTTTAGCATTTGTTGTAAAGCTGGTTTGGTGGTGCCGAATTCTCTTAGCTTTTGCTTGTCTGTAAAGCTTTTGATTTCTCTGTTGAATCTGAATGAGATCCTTGCTGGGTAGAGTAATCTTGATTGTAGGTTTTTCTCTTTCATCACTTTAACTATATACTGCCACTCCCTTTTGGCCTGCAGAATTTCTGCTGCAAATCAGCTGATAACCTTATGGGGATTCCTTTGTATGTTATTTTTTGCTTTTCCCTTGCTGCTTTTAATATTTTTTCCTTGAATTTGATTTTTGTTAGTTTGGTTAATATGTGTCTTCGTGTGTTTCTCCTAGTGTTTTTCTGGTATGGAACTCTCTGCACTTCCTCGACTTGGGTGACTATTTCCTTTCCCACGTTAGGGAAGTTTTCCACTATAATCTCTCTGAATATTTTCTCAGACCTTTTCTTCTTCTCTTCTTCTTCTGGGACCCCTATAATTCGAATGTTGGTGCTTTTAGTGTTGTCCCAGAGGTCCCTGTGATTGTCTTCAATTCTTTTCATTCTTTTTTCTTTATTCTGCTCCTTGGCAGTTATTTCCACCATTCTATCTTCCAGCTCACTTACTCGTGCTTCTGCCTCAGTTATTTTGTTATTGATTCTGTCTAGTGTATTTTTCATTTCAGTTATTTTGTTGTTCATCTCTGTGTTTGTTCTTTGGTTCTTCTAGATCTTTGTTAAACATTTCTTGTATTTTCTCAATCTGTGCCTCCATTCTGTTTCCGAGATTCTGGATCATCTTTACTGTCGTTACTCTGAATTCTTTTTCAGGTAGGTTGCTATTTCCTCTTCATTTATTTGGTCTTGTAGGTTTTTACCTTGCTCCTTTATCTGTGACATATATTTTTGTCATCTCTTTGTTTTGTTTTTTTTTTGGTGGGTGGGATTATGTTTCTGTCTTACTGGTTTTTGGCCTGAGGCTTCCAGCACTGGAGTTTGTAGGCTCTTGGGTAGAACTGGGTCTTGGTGCTGAGATGAGGACATCTGAGAGACCTCACTCCGATGAATATTCCCTGGAGTCTGAGGTTCTCAGTTAGTCCAGTGGTTCAGACTCGGAGCTTCCACTGCAGGAGCTCAGGCCCAACCCCTGGCTGGTGAACCAAGATCCCGCAAGCCATGCAGGGTTCAAAAAAAGAAGAAAAGGAGCAGAACAATAACAAAGAGTAAAAAAATAAGATTAGAAAACTAACTGATATGTTAGAAAGAATAAAAAAATAAAAATATAGATGAAACAACAACTGGAAGGTAAACCAGAACCACAATAGTAAAAAAGAGGAGAAAAAAAAAACCCAAAAAGGCCTTGGCTGTGGGGCAGAGCTTAGGCAGGGGCGGGGTTTCGGCAGTTGACAGGGCCTATACTTAGGACCCACAGGGCTGGAGAAGGCCCTGGGGGCGGGAGGCACTTAGGCTCAAGGTAGCAGGACAGGCCCAGGAGTGCCTCTGGCCTTGGAGCACGGAGGACTAGGTCCAGGACCCCAGCAGGCTCACTGGGCCCAAGTGGGCAGGGGATATGCTTGGCATGTCCCCCCCATCCTCCGATCCCAGAGGGCCCCTCCCCATTGGCCTCTCTTCTTCTCCCCCCACCCCACGCCTCTAGGACCAGCACAGCCCAGAGGGGGCCTTGGAGGGCAGGAGACCTGCCCTGGGAGCCCAGCAGGCTTTCCGCGGCTGAGTGGGTCGGGGAAATGCCTACCATATCTCCCCTGATTCTCAGGTCCTGGAGGGTGTGCCCCCACCATGACCTCTCCTCCTCTTCCCCCCTCTTCTCTCCCTCCTTCCCATTGTCCCTAGGACCCATGAGGCTGGAAGGGGCCCCAGAGGATGGAGGACCAGGCCCGGGAGCCCAGCAGGCTTCCTGGGGCCCAAGTTGGTGGCAGAAACACCCACCGTGCCTCCCCTGATCCTCTGGTCCCAGATGACCCCTACCACCCGCCTCTCCTCTTCAACCCCCGGCCTCCCTCCTATGCCCCTAGGACCAACTTGGCCGGAAGGGGGCCTCGGAGGGCGGAGGACCCAGCCCGGGAGCCCAGCAGGGTTCCCAGGGAGGATTGGGCAGGGCAAATGGTAGGCACACTCCCCCCAATCCTCTGAGCCCCCAAGGGCCCCTCCAGGTATGGGAACCCCTCCCCCCTCCCAGACACCTCTCAGGGGCTCCAGTCCTATCTAGCCTCCACTTCTCCTCCCCCCTCACTCCCCACCACATCCTACATGGTCTCTCAAGGGTTCCTCCCATCTCCTTGGGCATCAAGGTCCCCCACCAGTGTCCAGCAGGCTCCCTAGTTGTGGGGAGACACGAACTCTGCATCTTCCCCCATCACCGTCTTGACTCTCCCCTCCCAAAAGTGGTTTTTCCATTTTTTGGAAACTTTTAAGTTGCTTATTTTTGAAAACTCTCAATCAGAATTGTGGAATCAAATAATAAAACTCAGTACATATAGAAATCCATTTTATCAGTCTAGGTCCAGGGAGGAAAGAGATGGCATATGCAAAGAGTCTAACTAGAGAGAGTGTAATGATGTGTATCTTTACAAAAGAGTCCACAGAGTTAAAGAAACCAATTCATGGTGAAGGACCCAGAGCTAGCAATAGCTGAGAGCCTTTACTGCCCCATATCTACATGAGCAAGGGGAGAAAACAGCATTCTAGATCCCAGGTGGGACACAGAGTAGTGGGAGAGGAGCCATGTGACCAGAGCTGTCATGGTGGAACACAGTCTCTGCCAGAAACAGAGAGAAGCAGAGAGGGGGACTTTAAAATTATTTTTGATGCAAATAACAGAATATCCCGTTAATAGTGGCTCCAGCCATATGGACATTTACTGTTTACTTAAATTTAGAAGTGGTCTCGGGTTTGGCTAGTCAGGTTAAGGATGTCATCAGGCTTTTCTTGGGTTTCTGCTCCACCCCTAGTGTGATGGCTTTTTGGCTTCATGATCGTCACTGCCTAATGGCCAGACGATAGCTAAAACTCCAGACATCACAAACATATTCAAGGCTTGAAGATAGAAGAGGTAATGGTGTCAGCAAGCTCTTCTTTTGCACCTTGTCCATTTTTTAAGGCATCTAAAGGTTTTCCAGAAGTCTTCAGCCAACTTCCACATAAGTCTCTTTAGTCAGAACTCTTTCACCTGCCACCTCCAGTTGCAAAGGATGTCATAAGTGTGAACATCTGGCAAAGGTGAATGGGATATCTTAACTGGTTTAGACTAATCCCAATGTAGCCATGAGTTGGGGTAATTTGGTTCCTAACTGTTGGGTAACGAACCAATGGTGTCTGCCCACAGGAACTTCCTTTTTTTCACACGTGGCTTGCTGGAATTGTAATTGGATTGCATTGAACCTATAGATCAATTTAGAAAAAATCGATAACAATATTGAGTCTTCCAATTTATGAACGTGGAATATCTGTCCATTTACTGAGGTCATCTTTAATTTTCCTCCAGATAAGTTTTATAGTTTTCAGTGTCAAGGTCTTGCACACCTTTCAACAGATTTATTCCTAGGTATTTAATATTTTTCATGCAGTTACAAATAGTATTGTGTTTTTTTTTAATTTATGAAATTTATTTTCTTATATAAATTATGTATTTCTCTGGGCAGACAGCCTTCACCTTATTGCACTAATAGCACATCTGTAATACCAAGCTACAGGACAAGTCTTAACAAGGTCTGTACTCAACGTAGCACTTGTCTACCAGGCACTGTAGAGGAGGATGAGGAAAAGCCAGGATCCAGCTTAGGTGAAGAAGGGGGAGGGGGCAATATGTCTCCGCTCTGACAGTTGGTTTTCTCCCGGGAAGGGGAACATTCAAAGTTATGTCTGGATTTTGGAAGTGGGAGGAGATCTTGGAGGCTGAGAAGCCCAATGCAACACTGCAGCTCGGTTCCACAGGAACTTCTTAAAAGAACCTAAGGTAAAGAATAAAGTGCCCTGATTGAGTTCGTAGGCACAACATCTTCTAGATCACAGGTTCAAAGAAGGAAATAAATTAGGAGGTTAGAAGGACACACAATTGGCCAGATTCATTTCTGTTCTATTGTGAAAACAGTCATTTTTTGCTTTCTCGAGATTAATGCTTTTCAGATAGCATTTGAAATCTCAATCTCCTTTTCTGTAATTCAAAATCACCTTTAACATCTGTGTTCTCTGTCATTTGGTACAGTGCTCAAGAAGGGAAAATAATAGGCCAGTGACTAAGAAAAACCTTGGAAGACGAAGTGGCCTTAGTGATTGTCACTAAAATGCAAACATAGCTTTAAATAGTAAAGCAGGAGGCATGAAAGCTCTTCCAGGGCTCTGAGGAGGGCCCTTGAATGGCAGGAAGTAGAATATTATAAGTGTGTGATAGGAGTTACTCTTCTTTTTTTATTCATGTGGCAATGGAGGGGGAAGAAAATTCTAAAGCAAGAAGACCAGACATAAATCATAAGAGTGTAGAGGAAATGTGAGGACAGCATATTCAAGGGGAAAATGAAAAGTAAAAGAGCAAGTCCTGAGTGCCAAGATTAGCTATGTTCTCCCAGCCACTGGGTCCTCCTTGGCAAGCACCCCACTGGCAATGAGGCTAACCTGAGCCTGAACCCCTCTAGTCCTTGAGCCTCTCTTTTCATTTCAAAGCTTGACAACCTCTTTACCCAGAGCACACACTTCACTCTTAGGAGAAGAAACAAAGCTAAGTGGCTCATAAGCTCATGATACAATGTTTTGGGATCTCTGCAGCAGCTTGCTTGTGGCTGACCAGTTGAAATTTATTTTTCTCAAGCTGCTGTGATTCTGGGAATGTAAGGTTTGGCTGCTCGGTTAGCCTGAGTTTTCTGAGATGCAGACCTTGTGCAAGGGATTTACTGGGAGATTAGATATGCAAGAGATTTATGAGGGGAAATGCTTGTGAGGAAAAAGGGGGAAGGAACTAGAGGGGACTGGGAGAGCTGCAGACTACAGTGCAGTTCTGACCCCTGTGAAGAAGAAATGCATGAAGGAAGGAATGAAAAAAAGGGAAGGAGGGAGAGAAGGAAGAGAGGGAGGGAGGAAGGAAGGGAGGAAAGGAAGAAAAGAGGGAGGAAGGGAGGGAGGGAGGGAGAAAAGGCCTTAGACAGCAGTACAAGGCTAGGAAAGTTTTGGCAAAGCCAACACGGGGAGTCTTCAAGCCAAAACCACCTGACAGAAGAATCCCCCCGTCCCAGGAATGGGCCTGCCATTGCATCTTTGTCATGCTAAGTCATTGGCTGGATGGGTTTCAGAGCACAGCAACTGAGGGCATAGGCCAGTTATGCTTTCTGCAGTAGGAGATCTGGGAGATGGATTTTTATGGCCACCGAAACCTTTCAGGAGCAACAGGTTGTACAAGCAAAATTTGGAGATGTGTTATCTTTCAGGTGAAGAAGTACATTGATGAAGGCCCTTTATTAACTATTAGATTCATTTTCAATATCCATATTCAACAGTCATCTCATTTCTTCTCTCAAAGAATTTTCAATGCTTTTTCCTTATCTTTACATATGTGATCTTATACCCCAGGTTTTCTGAAACAGTCCTTTTACAGATTGTCCCGCTGGCCCAGCATCTAAATAATAAAGTCCAAGTTTCCTTAGCTTGGAGTTCAGTCTCCCACAATCTAGTCCCAACCCACCTTCCAACCTTAATTATATACCATTTCGCTTTACCTTGTATTTCAACTCTTTTGAAACATTTGCTGTGTCCTAAATGATTCTTGTTTATCCACTGTTATCACTTTGCTCAAATTGTTTTTTCAACTAGAATTTATTCATAGCATATGTTTAGTGTGCCCTTCCCATGGGCTGAGCCCTAGATTTAGAACTAGGTATATGTTAGGGAACAAAACAGATGTGGTTTATACCCTCTTGGAACTTTGAATCTAGTGGACGAGCAACAGATAATAATCAGGTCAATAGACAAATACATGCTTGCAAATCATGTAAGAGTGTCAGAAGTAACAGAACAGGAAACTCTGACAGAGAATTAGAGAAGGGTTCTATTTTGATAGAGTGGTCAGAGAAGAGATGGCATTTACGCTGAAATTTGAATGATGATAAGCATGTAGTTACATAAAGAACTTAGTCTTTGTAGGTACAAATTCCATCATCTTCAGGATATTGCCATGGTCTTCATGAAGTCTTTCCTGACCCTCTTCATCAGATTTTTCAACCATTTTAGCCCTTTGTTATGTACATCTTGCATACATTATATATATATATATATTATATACACATACATTATATATATATAATGTTGTAGGTTATACTATATTTTTATGTTTGCCTCATCTTTCCTATCAGACTATAATAAGCTTTTTGAAGTTTTGACAACTCATCTGATTTCTTTCTGTCTCTGTATCTAGCATGGTATTTAGGATAACACTCTGGTTGCAACCAACAAACACTTGTTGAATGAACGAATAGTGTCCCCCCCTCTTTGCAAGTTTCCCCTTTCTGACATTTGTATGAATTCTAAAAGGACATGGAGACTTCATACAGTAGTTGAAAAATGCCCTTCACCTAGTCAGAGAGTTCTGAACTTCAACCAGAAGCAAATCTGTAGCAGTTAAGACCCTTTCTGTTGAGGCCAATGTACTATAGATTCTTTCAGGATAGGATTTTGTAAGTTTATCATTTATTTGAAAATCCATTATTATATACACCAAGTTTGAGGACGAAAGTCTGGCTAAATAGTAAATCAGTTACTATTTTGAAACAGCTCTTCAGTAGGTGGTTACCACTGGCTGCTGGAATTTAACAGGTTGTTTGAATATATCAAACTACCATGTGTGTTCAGATACAATCTCACCTTACAAATGAGTAGCCTCTGACTTACAGATCAGTTCATGTAGATATAGATTTTTGTGGTTGTTATAATTTTTTCCCTGTCTTCACAGAGACAAAGGATATAAACAAAGAGAAGGAACATGATGTATTTTTGACAGGCTACCATCTCAGATCTTCATTTCAAAGTTTATCTGAAGAAACACTTTTCTTTTTTATGGACCTTTCCCCTGTATGAGGAGTATTTTAATGATGTCATATTCTTTTCCTACAGGAAACTCCAACTATAGGCAAACTTTCATTAAGGCAAGAACTTCAGTTTTCACATTGTGCCTTGAAACTCCAGTATAGAAATGTTCCTCATCCCAAGTTCAATGTCATTATATCCGATTTTACTCCCTCAAAAGTTGCTTATAGTAGAAAACTTGAAAAGATGTGTGCCAGCATTAACCCAGACCTAGAGAGACCATACATATTATTTTAAAAGGACAAAATGAGTGTCACTCACTCAGCTTCTGTACCGGTTTTTGTCACCTAAATCGTTTCCAGAAACAAGGGTTTAGGACATTTTTGGGGACCAGAAATGAATCAACATCAAATTAACTTTTTTTTCTGCCTCTAAACACTGAATGCATTTTAATATCTGCCAGATTTTTAAAAAATTTTTATTGGAGTATATTTGCTTTACAATGTTGTATTAGTTTATACTGTACAGCAAAGTGAAACAGCTACATGTATACATATATCCCCTCTTTTTTGGATTTCATTCCCATTTCAGTCACCACAGAGCATTGAGTTTCTTGTGCTATACAGTAGGTTTTCATTAGCTGTCTATTTTATACATAGTATCAATAGTGTATATATGTCAATCCCAATCTCCCAATTCATTCCACCCCTCTTGCCCCTTGGTGTCTATATGTTTGTTCTCTACGTCTGTGTTTCTATTTCTGCTTTGTAAATAAGATTGTCTATACCAATTTTTTCAGATTCCACATATATGCATTAATATATGATATTTGTCTTTCTCTGACTTACTTCACTTTGTATGACAGTCTCTAGGTCCATCCATGTCTCTACAAATGACCCAGTTTCATTCCTTTTTATGGCTGAGTACTATTCCATTGTATATATGTACCACATCTTCTTTATCCATTCCTCTATTTTTGGACATTTAGGTTGCTTCCATATCCTAGCTATTGTAAATAGTGCTGCAATGAACATTGGGGTACATGTGTCTTTTTGAATTATGGTTTTTGCAGGGTATATGCCCAGTAGTGGAATTACTGGGTCATATGGTAGTTCTATTTTTAGTTTTTTAAGGAACCTCAATACTGCTCTCCATAGTGGCTGTATCAATTTACATTCCCACCAACAGTGCAAGAGGGTTGACCCTATATTTCCAAATCTCCATTCTGTAGTAAATACTAGAAGTTCTACCCAGTATGCAACTTTGTTCATCTCCTGGCAAGAGGTACTTGTTGCCACTACTTTTGAACCACTTTGAAATTCATTCCTGTCCCTATTACATCACTATCTCCCATTCACTCAGCTTCAGTCCTCACACGCATGCAATTCATATTGCCTAGGTTAAGGTTATAGTTTTCAGAACAGTGAAAAAAAAATTTCATTTAACCAGTTAGTCCAATACATATGTATATCTGTATCTGTTCCTTAATTTTTACTTGTCATTAAAATGTTATCTATCAAGAGAGAACCTGTAAATGATAGCTTTTAAGTAGAAAGAAAGCCATTAAAATGAATATATAAAATGTGCACCAGTTTAAATCTGTTGTATTAATTTATAACTCATACTTCTGCTTGTGATTTTGAATATCTCCATGCCCTGGGCCTTGTATGGAACAGAGGAATAACATGGCAGAGGAATGACAGATCAGGAGTCAGGGAGCACGGCACAGTGGAAAGATCCCTTACAGACAAGGCTGGAGACCTAGATTATATTTTCAGTCCAACTAACTAGTTATGTGGTTTTGAGCAGTCCCTTAACCACTCTGGGACCCAGTTATTTCATCTCTAAAATTATGGCCCATTTAACAGTTAGGTCCATTCCAACTTCAGCCTTCAATCCTTTTATTTTGTTTTATTTGTTCCTTTCATTTACTGCTGTCAGATTCTGGTGATGATCCAACTGAAAGAATTCACAGACAAACATTCAAAGAAATACCAACTAGACTGTGGGGTTTAAGCATATGAGCTCTAGAGCCTCTGCCTGGCTTAGTTCCAGTAGTTACTACTGTGTGATTTGGGGTGAGTTACTCACCCACTCTGTGCTTCACTATTCATATCTTTAAAATGATGGTAATAAGAGCACTTGCACCATAGCTTCGTGAGATTGTTTCAGGAATTAAAAGAGATCATTTTTGTAAAGTGCGTAACATGGTGCATGGCTCATGGAAAGTGGTTATTAGCTATCAGCTAGTATTATTGTTCTGTATTAAATATCTATGTGCCCATGGCACTGTGCAGAGTGAAGCCACAGTATATCCCTGTTTCTGCCTATTGCGAATTTAAAATTTCCAAAATGCCAAAGTTCTCATCCAGGGAGGTGATATGTGGAAATGCAGTAAAGAAATCATTTATTTTTATTATTTTGTTATTTGGCTGAAGAAAGAAATGTTGTACTCAGCTGTCATGAGAAATTATTATCCTGAATGAAGGCTGGAGAACAAGAGCCTAGAGGTAGAGATAAGAATAGTAAAGGAGGCGACAGGAATGGGAAGATATGAATGCCTTTACTAAGAGTCACAAATGGTGATAATAGTCTCTAAATTCTTAGTGTGTTGGTTTGTTTTGGCTGCATTAGGTCTTCGTTGCTGTGCATAGGCTTTCTCTAGTTGCGGCGAGCGGGGGCTACTCTTCGTTGTGGTGCGCGGGCTTCTCAGTACGGTGGCTTCTTTTGTTGTGGAGCACGGGCTCTAGGCACGCAGGCTTCAGTAGTTGTGGCAGGCGGGCTCAGTAGTTGTGGCTCGCGGGCTCTAGAGCGCAGGCTCAGTAGTTGTGGTGCACCCGCTTCGTTGCTCCACGGCATGTGGGATCTTCCCGGACCAGGGCTCGAACCCGTGTCCCCTGCATTGGCAGACGGATTCTTAACCACTGTGCTACCAGGGAAGCCCCAGTGTGTTGGTTTTAATATGGCTATTTCTGAGGTACCAGAGAAACAGTAGCTTATCTGCTTGCTTTTGGACAGGCTGACTGAAAATTCATCAAATTTAGGTATTTAATTTTTTTAAAAGTCTGGAATATGTACGCACAGAATTAGCTCTTCTGCCTCAACAATGAATGAATACCTCTAAGTCTCACTACAAAAACAGTTTTGGAGCAAAACATCAGTGTGGGTTTCCATAGTGTTGTGATTTAAGGAAACTCGAAAAAAATAAATAAATAAGCATTCCACTTGAGTCTCTGGGAAGATGAGCTGTGTCATTGAATTGACCTAAAGTCACAGGCATAATATTTCTCAGAAATGGCCTGCTAGGAAAGCCGTTTAATTTTGTCATAGCATTAATAGTCTTCACAATGATTGGTGATCTGCCACACATGGAGATAAGTATTAGAAACTCCTCGCAACTGTTTCTGATTCCTTCACAAGACATAGCCACAAAAGATAAAGATAAAACTCTTTTCTGGCATTGATTTTTAAAAATTTAAAAACCATTCGTTGGATAGAGGCCAAGAATTTATAATGACTTTGACTTAATTGTGCAGTGTCAGATGGTGATTCCATCAGGCAGTATTAACTGACAAGGAATGATGGGAAGAATGGAAAGACCATACTGAGGATTATATTGGCTAAGACTGGGTTCTGGTTTCTGGACCAGGGAATCTCTGAGGTCATGTAATTATTGCTCCAATATTTTCCTGATGTTAACTTACCTAGGTGGTGTTATTTTTGCTATTTGTTTTAGATTTTTAATAATACTATAAAACTTGTGGCCGTTTAAAGTAATTTCAGCTCAAGACATTTGACTGAATAAAGATTTAGGAAGCTGTTTATCCTTAGAACTGCACTTGCTCTCAGAGTAAGAACTGCACCTTCCAGGGGAGATTTCCATCTGACTCTAGAGTCCAGAGCCTCACAAACATGTTGTCTGCAGTGGCCCCTAGTCAGAAATTCTCAGCCTATCCAGCATGCAGTGCAGCCCTTTGAAGTCTCCCCTACTATTGGTATAAGATTGGGATCTAGACCTTCTGCAAATTAAACCTCATTTAGTCACAAAATGCAGGGATTCATTTCCAAATTGTTCTTCCAGAGGAGAAATTAGTTTCTTTAAGTACATAATATTCTCTATGACTATGCCTCTTGGCATTTCTCTCTAACTTCTACCTAGCCATCCTCCAGGGTCCACTTCAAGTCCTACTTCCTGCATGTAGGTTTCCCAGTTTGTTCCAGCTTTCAGTGATCTTGACCACATCACTGCTCTGGTTAGTTACTCATCAGACAACGCTTGGGGAAAGGCCCTCTAGCAATGCTTGGCTAATACTGACTCATCCTGACTGTTGTTCCACCGTGGGTATGTTCCTATCTGGCTCCTCCAACAAGCTGTATCTATTTGAGCATGGGAATTTGTCTAATACTTTTACTTCTCACAACCCTTGCGTCTTATATTGCAAATCTATGATAACTAATTGGACACATAACAGCCACTTGATAAATGTTTTTAAGAAATGAGCAAACCAAGTATTTCTTGGTAGTACTCTATACCAGGCACCACTATGGAAAGCTCTGTAATTTGGAGAGCATCATTTCAAAAGCAGGAAATTTATCACTCGTAAATTATTTCAGGTACTTGATTTTGACATTATCTTGAAGACATAAAATTGCCTTAAAAACAGCTACTTGAAAGTGGACAAAGGTAGAAATGAATGAATGAATGAGTGAATGACATACCTAAAGGCCACGAAATGTGGAAATGATTTTTTTTTAAGTTAACCTGATCTGTTTTTCTTCTCTAATCTCGACTGTGGGTGAAGAGTGGGGAAGAATTTTTAACAGGCAAATATTCCTGATCCTTGGCTCTTAACGTTAGGGAGAGTAGGAGAAGGGAATACCTGCTTGGAAAATAAACCGGCGTTGCAAAGTGTAAATGCTTGGGCCGAGTGTAAATTTTATAGGCCAGGTAGAATTTTCACAAGTCTAATGACTTTTGAAAACTACTTTTACGCTGGCTCAAAAGACGTTTTTCTTGCTGCCTGTAGTAAGCAGTCAGTAAGCTGTGTTTGGGACCTGGACCAAAATGCTGGCCTTTCATCTCTCAAATTAAAGCTTACTGATCCAAGCTCAGATGTCCCTCCATACACAATTTAGTAACATTAGCAGCATAAATATGGAACCAGAGCACAAATATGTCTTGTTCCCTCCAGAAGGAAAATGTGAACTCTCTTCTCATTGGAAGTCTATTGATTACCTAATCCCAGATGTTGTGACACAGTTTTCATCCAAGTGTTGAAGAACAGACAGAAGCCCATTCTAAAAGCTTAATTTTCATGACTCATTTGGAAGGGATTTTTCAGGGCCTATAAGACGTGCAAGGATTATGCCTTGTGTTTGAGAAATGGAAAAGAAAAAAGGGAGGAAAAATCATTTAGGCAAGTGCTTCTCAAACTTTAAGGAGCATATGAATCACCTGCAGAAGTTGTTCAAATGCAGATTCTTATTCTGAAGGTCTGGGGTGGGGCTTGAGAATCTGCATTTCTAACAAGCCCCCAGGGGCCACTGATGCTGCCAGCACACAGACTGCACACTGCTTTGAGTAGCAAGCTATACAGGACAAAGAGAATGTTTTTTACACAAATTTTACACAAATGTTTTTACACAAATTACAATTCTAGGTTACAATTCCAAGGAATTAATGACTAAAAAATGCTGCCTTTCAACACTACTGTGACACAAGAATGGAAGGTGAACACAAACCATTTACCATTTCAAATGGGGCAGGAGCATTACTGATGCATTAATCTGTGTTTTGTTCCAGCTCCCATTCCAAAGGCAGCCAAGATTTCTTTTTCTCTTGGCCCCAGGGGATTTTGCAGGTCTAGAACAGACCTTCTCTTCCTAGGTTTTTTTACAAATGTTGGAGAGAGAAGTGAGCATCTCTGGAGTTAAGGAGAGTTGGGACCCAAAGAAAAGAAAGAGAAAGACAATGGATACTTTTTTTGTAAATGTTTATCTCTGTGTTAAGACCTCCCAAGACCCTCCCTTGACCCAGGAGTAGGAAATAGAGCTATTTCCTATAGAAATAGCTGAAATTGAATATCCCACAAACTTGGTAAGAACTGAGGAGGCTCAGAGTCAGACTCAGATCAATCTTAGAGAAGTACAATAATGTGGCCTTCTTTGCACCCCAATGACTTTGCCAAAAATTTATACCTGCTTCACATGAAATCTATACCTAGGCAGTTTACAAGAATATGCCCTTAAGGTTTTTTAAACTCCGCAGCAAAATATGCTAGCGAGAAAATAAGGATATTTTTGTGCACATACACTGATACAAAGCTGTTAACAGAAATGAACAGAGGAGACAGAAATAACCCACCATGTAAACTTGAACCTTTGCTTGTAGTATGCATTCAGTACATAATGCTGTCACTTTTGACATTTACTTAGGTTAACACATTGCATACTCCCCAGAAACTGTTTTTCCATCCAGCTTATGGCTTTGTTGGTTGAGTTCTACAGGAAAAGGAGATTTAACTGTCTAAGATTTTGTTTATTTTCCAAATTCATTCCCTAGATTTTTCATATCATAGTCTAATTTCTTCTGCTCATTAAAGAAATTGGACTACTTTGAAAAAGTCATAAAACAGTTATTGTCTTGGGCATTTTTAAGCAGATTGATGCTATTGAGATAGGATAGCCATAGACTATAACCCTCATGAGGGCAGGGATATTTCAATGTTGTGTCCTTACAGCTTTGAGTCCTGCCAGCCGTATAGTAGATATGAAGTTATCAGTTGTTATTTGTCGATTTAATGAATAAGTAGAAACAGTTCTTTAGTCCACTGCCGGAAGCACCTCATAAATTTTCAGGTAACTGTACAGATAGCCTCTGAAATTTAATTTCAATCAAATATTTTGTTTTTTAATTTCTAAACTTTTTGCCAGAGGCTTTTTGATCAGTGGTTTCCGCAAAGAAGCGAGTAAATGCTGCCTAGCGGGCAGACTTGGGCCTTCTGCCCCCTCTTTGGTCAAAGCAGCCCTACTTTGAAATGAACAGACTGAGTCTTTACTGTCAGAATGAGGTTATTCTATTAAGGGAAAGTGTCTGAAATCTTCTAGAACCTTTCCAACATGGCATTAAAGGAGCCTTGCCTCAAGAGGAAAGGGGGATTTGACACGGCCAACTTTGCAGGGAGGAAGGGAACATTTAATAGAAATTTATTACCATATTTTTATTTCTCAAGAAGTTAAAACTTTTCAAAACAAACATTCGTGTTAATTTTTTGGACCCTTCTGGGTTTAAAGTCTCAGCTGATACAAATTTATGATCATTCATGTGTTTTAGTACTTAATGGTCATGAGGGTGAGGGTAGTCCTGAAGAAGAGGTCACTGTGAACTAAAGGAGGGAAGCAAGGGGGATTGTCCTTAGGAGACTTGGCAGGAGATGTGGAAAAGGAAACTTTCACACAGAAATCAAGCCATGTAGAGAAAGCCTTATTTTGTCAAGGTCTTCTGAACAAGTAAGAACAATAGAGAATAATGGATATGTTCTCAGTCCCCTCAGAGGTCATTCCTGGGCCATTGCAAGAGCCCCCTGGATTCCCCAATCCCTCAGGCATGCAGCTGAAGAGCCCAGTTTCCTAAAACAGCCCTTTTGTCCTATCACGCTCTAGTTCAAGAATCTTAGTGGTTCACATTGCCAAATGCTTCAAGTCTGTGTTTTGAGGCCATCTGACTCTACACTAAATGTCCAACTTTTCCCCCATCTCCTCCCAGACACACTCCCTGTCATGGCCATATCTGTCCTTCGCAATGCTCCTCTGAGCCAGTCTTGCCCTTTTATCATTGCCCTGGGCATGTTATTTCCCTCACCTGCCCATCTATCTGCATCCTGCATTCTACAAGCCTTCAAAATGAATTCCAGTCCCATCACTGTCATATAAATTATCAAGCTACTCCTGATTGTGCCACTCTCTCACTTCCCAAAGTCCTTATGCATCAGCAAGTTGTAACCATTTTAGCCCTTAGGAGCCTCAGGTAGCATCTGGTCTGTTAGTTTTGCTCCCGGACCAGATGAAAATTTCTAAGCCCAGGAATTTCAACTATTTCCACTACTTTTCCTTAGCCCACAGAACCTAGCAAAGAGCTAGGCATTTAGGCAATGCTCCCTATAAATGTGTTGACTGAAATGGTGATGCATAATCAGTTTGCCATCTCAATATTTTTCATTTTCAAAGAATGGGTTTAGGGAAGACATTTTCAGACAATATGGACATGTCATCCATTACCTTTATAACACGCTGCCGGTTATGAATAATAAACATTATGGTTAAGCTCAAGAAACAGAGGAGTTTACCTGTTCACACTGCACTCTAAAAGTAGAAATTTGAAAAAATAAACATATACTTAGTGGGTTTTAATTAAAGAAAATTATGTGATTATCAATTTTAACATGTCTAAAATATACCAGTTTGTGCCAATCTACTGTAAGAAGGTGTCCAAGGAGAGAGAACAATGTAAATTATTTCTGAGAGCTTTGGGTAGATTCTAATTATTGGGAATAAGTGTTACAAATAGTTCACATTCCAGTGTGACTTGAAGAACATGTTTGGAACCTCCATGTTCTCTAACGCTGTTATGCTACTCGTTTATCACATACACTTGGGTCACATTTCCCTGTTTGGAGAGATTATCCTAATGATAGTAACTGTATACAAATAGTTTACATTCCATGTTCCTCCTTAGCAGTCTTTTCAAGAAAAATCACTGATGGAGAACGTCAGTGGCCAGTTCAAG
Source organism: Balaenoptera physalus (assembly GCF_965194825.1). NCBI lineage: Eukaryota > Metazoa > Chordata > Mammalia > Artiodactyla > Balaenopteridae > Balaenoptera > Balaenoptera physalus. Next base: position 141,982,352 of record NC_138890.1, on the reverse strand, counting down.
GAGAGAGGTGAAATGTCAAAAATTGTCAGAAGGGAGCCAATTATCAAGGAAGGTTTTGTGAAGGAGGAGTGTTCTCCGGGGAGTTGGAGATTTTTGCTTAGGGAGGGAAGGATGGAAACTTTCAGCAGAAGAGGATAAAGAGAAAAAGGTAAAGGAGAAAGAAAAGAGAACACAGGCTGACGATCATAGGGACGCCGTCTTGACTGAAGCGTGTTTGCATTAACAAGTTGTGGGAAAGAAGTTAGAGAAAAGCAGTGCCTTCTGAAGAAACGCTTTGAATGTTGAGCTGCAGAATTTGGACTTAATCCAGTAAGCAAGAGGGTGACATTTGAGTCCATCAGCAGGGGCGTGGCAGGATGAAAATGGTATTTTAGGAAGATTAATCCAACATTGCGCAAAGAATAGACTGGAATCCCTGCTCAGGGCAGAGATAACAGGAAGCTTTGGAATACGCGTGGGTGAAGAAATGAGGCCTCGTTAGGGAAGTGGAAGTTGGAAAGAAAGGGAGTAGCCTGGGAAACACATAATGGAAGGAAAGAACCAATGGTATGTTCTGACAACTAGTAGAAAAATGAGAAATCATAGACAAATCCAAAATTTTAAGTCCAAGTCCAAGAAAACAGTGATGATGCCATTTCTGGAGACTGGGAAAAGATATTAGCCAATCTTTAGATTACCAACTATTTGCATTCAAAGATTCTGCCTGCTTTAACAGCCTTTATGCCCCCCTAAGCAAATTAGCAACCATTTATTTGTTGCTAACTGTCAGGAATTTTCATAGGGTTTCCAGGAAAATAATTTACAGATACATCTACAGCTTTTAAATCTGTTGCAGATAAGGTAACAAGCAAAAAGTAGATGAAGCCCCCATTATTACTGGGCCAAGGGGTTCGTTCATGCATTTATCCATTCAACAAATATTTATAAAATGCCTACTTTGTGCCGGGAAAGTAGATCCTTGCTTTTCTCAGGACTTATATTCTAGTGGAGTGAAGATAGGAAAATAGAGAAGAATACAAATAAATGAACTCAACACAAAGATAAATAAGGGCTATGAAGAAAATAAAACATAGTGATGTCCTACAAGTGACTTGGGAGTGACTCCTTTAGATTATTTGGTCAGAGAAAGCATCCCTGAGAAGATACCATTTAAGCTGAAGCCTAAGCCAATCACACAAAATCATGTGGGTACTAAGAATAGCAGGAGTTGAGTCTGAATAAGATCAGCAAGTTTCAGGGCTGAGGCATAACGGTAAGAAGACGTTGGCACAAAGAGGAAGAAAGGGAAGCAGGGGCCACTCTTGGAATATACTAGCCAGGATCAGGAGCAAAGGACAGGAAGCATAATGCAAATTGACTTAAGTAATAAGAAAAGTAATTCATATAATTAGAAAAACAGAGTTGGTGCAGGCTGTGGATCGGCTAAATCCAGTGGCTTCAAATTCATTTTCCAAAAGATGTCTTTGCCTGGGGTGGTGGTGTGATGAATTGGGAGATTGGGATTGACATGTATACACTGATGTGTGTAAAATGGATGACTAATAAGAACCTGCTGTGTAAAAAAATAAATAAAATTAAAATTGACCAAGTTGGTGAAATTCAAAAAAAAAAGATGTCTTTTCCCTCTCAGTTGTATCAGCTGCATGTTCAGGTTTGGGGTGAAATAGGTAAAGCAAGGAGACTGTGGCATTCTGTAAATTTTTTCCCTTAAATTTTCTAGAATCCCCCCCAGTAAGATTCCCTTTGGGTCACATCCTCTTTCTTGAACTTCAGAAGAGGATGGGAATAACCCTCCGTCCAATTATACCTACTCTTGGAGCTGGGGTTGGGTTGGCTTCCCTAGAGGCACATGAGCTGCTTGGGGAGGAGTGGTTACCTGAACAAAATCAAGTTTCTGTTGAGAAGGAAGGAGGAAGGCAGTCTGGGTAGACAACCAGCCATGTGTACTACACAAGAGATCTTGGTGGCCATTATAAGGAGTTTGGGCTGTAGTCTGATTACATGGGAAACCATGGAGAATTTTAGTGAAGTATCATGATCTGATTTATGCTTTTAAAAGGTCACCCTGTTTAATGTTTCAATAGTTAATTGAAGGGGGCCAAAAGTGGAAGTGAGAAGACCAATTAGGAAGTTATTTGATAGTCTAGGCAAGAGGTGTTGGGAACTTGGGCTATAATAATAGCAAAGGAGAAGGAGAAAAGTGAATTGAGATGGAACTGACATAATTTGTCGGTGGGTTAAATAAGGGAATAGGAGTTAGGGAGACTGAAGAAATGAAGATGGCCTATAGGGTTTTGGATTAAGTACCAGCGTGGATGGTGAAATAATTTACAGAGGTAGTGAGGAGTTGACAAGGAGCGGGTTCATCAGGGATTGCTTGAGAGTTGTGTGTTAGGATTGAGATTCCTATTGGATATCTAGTGAAGAGGCCAAAGAGGCTGAGTCGAGCCTGGAGTTCAATGGAGAGGTTCAGGCTAAAGATGGAAATTTGGAGCCATCAGCATATAGTGATGTTTAAAGCCATGAGACTTGATGAGATTCCCCTTTCGGGGAAGATGGGGGCAGAAAAGCTAGGGAAGTGAAGGGTCTGTGAAACTACAATATTTAGGGGTAAAGCAGAGGAAGAGAAGCCAGCAAAGGTGAGCAAGAAAGAACAGCCAGTGAGGTAAAAGGGAAACCAGGCAAATTTGGCATCATGGAAGCTAGGCAAAGAGCGTATCTTTAAAAGACAGTGGTCTGCTGAGTCAAATGCATCTGAAAAGTTGAGTCATATAAGGAAAGAGACGAGACCATTGAATTTGACAAGAACAGGTTTAGTGGAGGGGAGGGGTCAGAAACACAGGGTCAGCTGAAGAGGATTCAAAAGAGAAGAAAATAGGAAGTGGAGTCAGTCATTCAGGCAGGGCTTCAAAGATCTGGGAACAGGAAAGATGCTTCTTGGGAGTACAACTCCTAATGACTCAAAAATGAGTGTACTTTCCAGATAAGTTTTTTAAATTGTTCTTTGATGTTCTTCTTTAGAAAGAGCAATGTCCTGTTGTAGTTTTCATGTGAAATAACATTGGTGGCCCAACCATTTCTGGCTTCTCTAGATCCCTTTTCCCTACATGCTCCTTCCACTGAAAAGAAAGTAGGCCATTCACGTTTTTCCAGTTTAGAGCAGGGGGCTAATAGCAGACAAGACTGAGTAGGGTCTGTATGGTCATGCATATCATTTTGGGTGCTCGTCAGTTTCACTAGCTGCTGCTTGGAAGTTCATTAAATATATGTATAAATAAAATGTAAATTAAATATACATTAAATAATATAAATTATATATATTACATACATGTTATATATACACATACGTATATTTGCATTTGCTACAGATTTCCTAAACTTGAACTGTATAGAGTCCCAGATCCTCCTTTGTCCCATCTACTCAAAGGTGTCTTTCTCAACCTTTTTAACTTATATCTACCAGAAAGTAGAGCAGGGCAGAAGTTGTGTGGGAGTCCTGTCCCTCTCCCTCCCCCTCACCTCCTGGCCTCAGCACAGTAAAAACTCTGTTCAGAACTTGGCTCACTGCTGCTTTTCCCACCTTCAATCAGGGAACACTTAAAGACATACAGTGTCCCTGTCCCGCCAGAAAGCCTATGGGCAGGGCACCCCTTCAGGCTGACACAGAGGCACACTGTGCAAGGCAGAAATTAACACAACATTGTAAATCAACTATAATAAAATTTAAAAAAAAATTTTTTTAAATAAAAAAAAAATCTCTGGCACAGAGTGTTTATGAGTACAGTACAGTTAACTGAGAGCAGTTAACGGCATTTATATATGCCACTCATCGGACAGTTATGTCCTATGCTGATTCTTGCACTATTTAGTTTGTGTTTATATATTTGCCCCCTCAATTAGATTACAAGTCCCTTCAAAGTAGGAACCACATTGTATCCTTTCCAACCCTTTCCATATATGGCCAGAGCAGTGGCCGCATATGGATGATCAATAAGGCTTTTGATTTTTTTTCTTTATGTCATATTGTCATCACACTAAACATAATTCCAGCAAGGAATCAAAACTTATATTTTAGACTCTAAGACTTTGCCTGCCCTATAAGATACAATGAAATGGATCTCCTTTTCAGTTGAAACATATTCCTTCCAGAAAAATGTCATAAATTTTTTTTTCACACCCAGTATAATTTTCTGCTTTAAATTGTTGTTATGTGATTTGATGGACTCTTTTGACTCTAATTTTAACTGTCCATTTTGGAAATTCTGAAGTTAGATTTAGGGTTAAGGTTCAGTGCCCATAAGGGTTGCTTCTCACTGGAGCCAAAACTACAGAAGGCACAACAAAAAGGACAAAGTTCAAAAAAGTAAGCTTCAGGTACCTTTCTGCCAAGGTACGTGTCTATAGTGGATTGTCACCTTATCCATCTCCATTCACTTTTTGGTAGAGCTTCTATTTTCTGCTGCAAAATAATTTTTGGAGCTGGTTGCATGTTAGCTACAGAGTTTCAATAATTTCTTTCCAAAACTGGGCTTCAGAAAATGAATCTAAAAATTTTGAGTCAAGTATCTGAGAAGCTGTGTCAAACTTTTATGTTTCTTTTACCGTATAAAATTGTGACAAATATATCTATAAAGTGTACATGACCTTCCACTAAGAATCTTTGTTAACCAAAAAAAGCTGTAATCTCATAGATACCAATCAAAAGGCCAGCTAGCCATCATACTACAGATATTAATGGAGGGCCTAATATGTGCAGGGTTGGAAAGGATAAAATGTGATTCCTACTTTCAAGGGACTTGTAATCTAATTGAGGGGGCAAATATATAAACACAAACTAAACATTGCAAGAATCAGCATAGGACATAACTGTCCGATGAGTGGCCTATATAAATGCCGTTAACTGCTCTCAATTAACTGTACTGTCCTCATAAACACTATGTGCCAGAGATTTTTTTTTTTTTTACTTTAAAAAAATTGTTTTTAATTTTATTAAAGTATAGTTCATTTACAATGTTGTGTTAATTTCTGCTGTACAGCAAAGTGGCTCAGTTATACATATATATATTCTTTTCCATTATGGTTTATCGGAGGATATTGAATATAGTTCCCTGTGCTATACAGTAGGACCTTGTTGTTTATCCATCCTACATATCAGCGGTCCCCAACCTTTTTGGTACCAGGGACCGGTTTCATGGAAGACACTTTGTCCACAGACCGGGGCGGGGGTGTTGGGGGGGATGGTTCAGGCGGTGATGCGAGCGATGGGGGGCGGCAGACGCTCACCTCCTGCTGTGTGGCCCGGTTCCTAACAGGCCACGGACAGGTAGCGGTCCACGGCCCGCGGGTTGGGGGACCCCTGCTATATATACTAGTTTACGTCCGCCAATCCCAAACTCCCAATCTTTCCCTCCCCACCGCACCCCACCCCCTTGGCAACCACAAGTCTGTTCTCTATGTCTGTGAGTCTGTTTCTGTTTCGTAGACATGCTCATTTGTGTCATATTTTAGATTCCACATGCAAGTGATATCATATGGTGTACGTCTTACTCTTTCTGACTTACTTCACTTAGTATGATAACCTCTAGGTGCATCCATGTAGCTGCACATGGTATTATTTAATTCTTTTTTTTATTGTGCCAGACATTCTGTGAAGCACTTTATACAGATCAGTTTCATTTTCTGAATGATTATCCCCACTCCATAGATGGGAATTACCTCTGATCTTCTCCCCATTCTGGAGAAAACAAGGAGAATGATATAAGGTGAGCAAAGACCTAGAATCAGGAATGTGCCAGATGGCAAACAGATGCATTGGTCAGGGGCTAAGGATCCATTTAGGGGAATAGAGAGAAATGAACCTTGGGCCCTATGGTAGCCTGTTCACCACCATATCCCAATGCCTAGTGTAGTGCCTTACGCATAATAGGTGCTTGATAAATGTGTCTTGTACAAACAAATGGCCCTCTGGCTTGTGTCTGTAACCCAGACCAAGTACAGTGGGATAAGTGTAATTAGTGAATTAAAGCCATACACCAAAGAGCCTCGGGACCCAATGCCAACACCTCCCAGTTCCCAACTATTACAGTGAAGGATTCAAGTGGGAAGGACACACATAATGAGACAGGTGTGACAGCAGTAGTAGCTCCACCTCACTGGGGTCCCTGTCATGGAACCTGACATGGTGACATAGTGAGCAGTCCACACGTCCTTACCCTGGCCTGCAAGGCAGTGCAAGATCTGGCCCCTGGCACGCCGTGACCTCAAATGCTTCTTCTCGCCCCTCCCTCCCTCTGTTCCGTCTTCTCTCCCCTTGCGCCTCCCACACCGACCTCCTTTCTAGCCCCCAGTCCCACCTTAGGGCCTACACTCTTTCATGCTGCTTCCACGTCTCTCATAGCTCCTCTCCCCACATCTCGGTGCCCTCCCTGCTACCTGGCGTCATGCATTGGCTTATCTGTCTCCCTCTGCACACAGCAGACTGCACGCCCAGAAAGGCAGACCTCCCTCCACGCTCCTCAACGTTGTATCCCCGGCGTCGAGGACAGCACCTGGCACCTCGCACACGGCAGTTCTGACCTCTCAATACCTCTCAAATACCTACTTCCCAAGGGAATAGGAGTTTGTTCAAGAAATGTTCCATGGAAATTGATAAGTGGAGCTTGGGAACGAGAGGCAGAGTGGCAGCTCAGACCAACCTGTTTATAAAAGGTGCCTTTGCCCAGAGAGGGGAAAGCACAACTTTAAACCTCTGACAAAGTATATGCCTGCCTAGGACGCCTTTACCGTGCTGTGCTTCTGAAACGCTGCCTGGTCTCAACAAGGACATCCATGAATTTGCCACATCAGCTGATTCCCAGGACTTAAAAGTCCCTACTACCAGCCTCAGCCTAGTAAATGGGCACGGACTACACACCTCGGTATCAAAACACTGGCTCTCTGCTGCAGCCAAAACCAAGCAAGTGCATCTATCCAGGTGACAGGAAGGCAGGTGAGGAAGTTAAACGATCCTATGTTCATTAGTTCTTCCCCTCACTGAGCACTGTTAAGTGGCTCAGTACCATGAAAATGAGTTGAAATGCACTGACTTTGCCTCAAGTTTGAGCATTCACGGTCCCAGGAGGACACTTGTCATCTAATGATGTGCTTTAGAGTCTTCTTTTGTGCCAATTGAGACTCCAGAGACCACAAAACGTCTGCTAAATTCAAAGTGATATAAGTAGAGTCATGGTGCCTCACAGCGTTTCTCGGAAGACTTCCCAGTGAGGTGTTCAGGAATTTCACACATGTGTACTGAGCACTCGCTATATTGAAGGAGCTGTGCTAATGATGTGGTGGGTCAGAAGGAGGAGACAGGGTCCTTGCCTTCAAACGTCCAGTTTATCATTCATTGGGCAGGTCAGATAACTGAGATACCAGGCAGGGAATAAGAAATGCCATGGTCCAGCTATTGTGTGAAAGCACAAAGGATGGAGAGATGGAGCCCATCTGGGAGAAAATTAAAAAATGCATCATGGAGGACAAGACACACTCATCTTGAAAGATGAATGGAATTTTCACAGACTTGGATGGCAGAGAGCCTTGATTTGGAGCGTTCACCAAATTTTATGATGTAAGTATTCCCACTATGGCTGATTTCAAGTTAATGACATGATGTCACTGAACACAGAGCTGGGAAGAGGTGCCAGCTCCGGCACATCATCTGTGAGTCACCATCTGAGCTTTGGGCTTTATTAAAACGCCTGACTCTATTGCTTTAACGAGTGGATTCACAGGTATTAAAAACATCTAAGACAACATTATAGAGGAAGAGACACCTCTGCCCTTCTCCCTACACCTCAGTCTGACCTTTTAATACTCTGTCTATCCTTCCGGTCCCAGTTCTATGCCTCTGCCTAGCCACCTAGGACTGATAATGGTCCAGTGCCAACCTGGATTCTGTTTGCTTCTCTTAGCAGGGCTGTGATTCCCCTGGGCTCCTGCTATCACATGGCACAGAGGGATGGCTTTTCGCCCGTTGCCTGGTGTTGACACCCTTGCTGTTCTCCATAATGAGAAGCAGCTTTAAGGGCCGCTAGCTGGGCAGGGTGTTTCACTGTTCTTGTAGCAGTTGGAAGGGAAAGCCAGAGGAATTGCTGGGAAGCTTTGCCGAAGGAAGATGCAAGCCAGCTGAGACCCAGCATGCATATTAACTGCTCCTTTTCGTACTTTTTTTTTTCTTTTTTTTTAAAGCACCCCCCAATGTGTTCTCCTTAAGTCACTGCACCCCTAACTGGCCTTATCACTCAAAGAGCTACGTTTGAAAAGTCAGGCCCTAGTTTCTGTCTTTAATTGCAAGCAGATGTCCTCGGTATGTGCATAAACTTGTGTCAGGAGGATTTTTTTTTTTTAACTCACCAAGGAGAGCACTGCCAGACAGGAAAGGAATATGTGAAGCTTCAAGTTGTTAGGAAACTTCCACATTTGTCCACTAAGCCAGAGATAGACCTGCGGGAAAAGAAGGTCTTTATGATTTCTCATTGCACATTGATTCTTCTTACCTCAAGGCCCAGCTACTCTCTAAAAACATTTACAGCAAAATATGGCTGCTGCAGATTTAGTTCAGCATGTGCTTCATTTCATGAAACCAGTCTCTCCTCCAAAATTGTTGTAGATTGTTTGTGAAGCAGCTTTTTTAGCATTAAAAGGTGTTTGAAACCACCAGCATCATTTCACAGCTCCTTTTTTTGTTTGTTTAAATTATCTTATGTAATGTGCTCTATGATTTACTGTTCAAGTATAGAAGAAACACATTCCCTAGTGGAGATCTGGGGAGGTAATGCTGTCTGAAAGATTCAGAGATTTCCTGTTCAGATTACACAGTCGTCTTTAGAGCTGCCAAGAGCCATAATGTGTAGGAGATAATACATTTTATTTCAGGAGAAACTATGGATGGAAATTCAATTTAGCCAGTGAGCCGCAAAAGAAACGAAATTCCAGCTTAGAACTGTCACTGCACTCGGGCCCAGGACTTGGTGTGCCAAGGGGTAGTCATGACCAAGATGACCTCTGCAGCCCCAGGACCTGCTGTGTAGATATCACTCGATGACAGAGCAAAAGGAAGAGGCCTGGCTGCCAGGGTGTTGCAAGTCCTACCTGGTTCCTCGTGAAATGACCCCTGAAGGGTACTTCCACCCAGAGCCTCAACAACCTGGCCCCATCAGTGTAACTTGCCAGAATGTTTGCAGCATTCAAATAAATCAGGCTGCGCAAGTCATGAACACCAGCTGTGGACACTTAGTGGGGGACCCCTAGGAGGGGAACCCCACAGAGGACACAGTGACTGATCAGAGCAAGAAAGTAGTGGCCAGTGAACAGTTTTCCAAACGGGTCGTGTCATAAGAATCACCTGGCTGGAGGATGGAGTGTGCAGGGTAAGCATACAGATTCTCAGGACCTTTGCCAACATACAGACTGACCAGGGCCCTAGAGATTCAGATTCTGTAGAGCTGGCACAGGGCCTTGGAATCTGTATGTTTAACAAATGCCACAGTTAAATCAACTGTACTTCGGTAAATGAATGAATGAATGAATGCCACAGTAGATCTTGATGGTCAGACAAGTTTGGGAAACAGTAGAGTGGGGTGGAGTCAGGATCTGGCTCCAGTTCCAGTTTGGCCTCTGCCATATAATTGCTGGGTGGCCTTAGGCAAGTTATTTCTTTGAGCCTCAGATCCCTCATTCATACAATGTAACTAATAATATCCACTTCAGAGGGTTGTTGTGAGGATAAAATGGAAAAAATCATAAAATGTCCTGAAGTGTGTGCCTGGTACATTTTAAGGGCACAATAAATGTGAGGTGTAAACACCTCACACACATTTTTTGACTTTGCCCTCAGCCAGCCCCTTCAGAGGCAGCAGGACGGTCTGGGGCATGGCATCAATATGACCAGACAGTGAGCTTGAACTTCAGTCTTATTGCGTGGAGGCTGCATATCTGGAGGAGATATGGACTTTAAATTGAATACTCTTCTGTGATGGTGATCATAGTTTGATAGAGAAAAAAGACAGAAAGACAAAAGTGGGTCTGGAAAGAGCTTTGAGGTTGAAATCCGAGCAGGGAAGATTTTTGGAATATGCACAAGGATAAATACACTTCAAAAAGGCAGGAAAAGTAGTCAAGCAAACTTGAGATTTACAAGGAAAGACAATTTGCTGAGAATAAACAATTTTTCTTTGATCCCCTTTTAGTTCGAAAGCCAAAGTTTAAAGCGTTTGTAATTCATCTACCTCATTTCTTTAGCAAGCTTTATTTTTCTACTAGGTGCCATGCCCTGTGCTCCTAACAGAGGTTACAAAGATAAAAGCAATACCCATCTCAAGAAACTTGCTGTGTGTCACAGGGCACAGGAAAATAAGCAGTTACAGCAAAGGGTGTAAGAATGGTTTCTAGGGCTGTTGGGTGGAGGACAACTTACCTGCCTGAGGGAGAAAGCTAAACCTCTCAGTGGAAGTCTTTTTTTCCAGCTTTATTGAGATAAAATTAACATAAAATACTGTGCAAGTTTGTGTACAACACAATGATTTGATACATGTATATACTGTAAAATGATTACTGCAATCAGAGGAAGTCTTGAAATAGAGATTTCATGATAGTTACATCATCATTATCATTATAGTAACCATAAGCTAATAATGATAACAATAGCTGACATTAACCAATGCTTATTTTATGGCAGATGCCCTGTGAGGCCCTTTACGTTATCTCCTGTCATGTAAAATTGTTGCCATATGCAGTATCTTGGTTTACCTACTTGTGTTTGCACTGTCTATTCGTGGCTGGTTCTAATGCCATTGCTGCACAACTGGTAAGTTACAGTACTCATCAGAACATTGATTCTCCCATAAGAGCTTTCTTACTGATATAATAGGGAATTCACCAACTTACAAGAACTGGAATTGACGGCATTTAGTCCCAGGCAGATTACCATCCCCGATGCCACTGACCCTACTTCCCCAAAGTCCCACTGCCTGCGTCCAGCCTGTGCAGGGGGACCTGAATAGAGTGGGTCCTGCTGGGCTTAGGGCAGCATCCTGTCCTCATGTGTGCAAAGCCCTAAACTCACAAAGTCTAGTGTAAAAACACTGTCAAATTCTTTGTTGGAAAAGTTGGGCTCTTACTTTCAGGGTAGTGGTAGCAATAATAACAGTGACAATAATAATAACAATAAGAATATCTAACATTTACCAAGCACTTATTATATTGCATATTTAATATAGTGCATGTATTAACTGACTTAAACCTCACATGTGTAGATACTGCAACTGTCCCCATTTTACAGACAGAAACTGAGGTCCAGTTGTGTGCCATAGTTGGGAAGCTGAGCACAAGGCTGGACATAAGTAGGAGAGGATAGATCGCAGTTCATTCTTAGGCAGGTCCACCAGGAGAAGCTCCGCCTCAAGGCACTGCAAAGTACTGGTTCTCCAGTGTTTGCAGGATGACAATTAAGTTCTTTCTTTATTTATTTATGTTTGGCTGCACCGTGCAGCATGCGGGATCTTAGTTCCACAACCAGGGATCAAACCCGTGCCCCCTGCAGTGGAAGCGTGGATTCTTAACCTCTGGACCACCAAGGAAGTCCCACAATTAAGTTCTTTGGAAAGACCATTCCCAATATGCCCTTGACCTCTCCACACATCCTAGGTCAGCTCTGCCCCACCCACTGCCTACAGATCATGGCTCTTTACATGCCTAGGTTGTGTCTTATCCCTGTCTTTATGCAGGGCTTGCCTTGGCTCCAACTGCCCTTTCCTTTCCTTTTCATTTCTTATTTATCCCAAATTCAGCGCCTGTCCAAGGGGTCACCTTCCCCAGGAAGCTTGTCCAGACTCGTTAAGGGCTACCACGTTGCTCCTCCAATGCTGACCACTCCTTCATTTATAGATCCCTGCCCAGAAATAGTGGGCTCACCAAGGCCAGGGCCTGTAGCTAATTCATTTCATAATGCCAGCATTTAAAAGCTCCTATGGGATATACTGGAGCTGTGATTCTCTGCTTATTGTCACCCTTCATTTGTTTTCCTCCATCGCTCGGCACTTCTAGACAGTGAGGACAGCTTGGACACTAAAATTGACAACTGAGGGGGACGTCTCCATTGCTAAGATGGCACAGTTGTTCTCATTGTGCTCGATTTGTAATCAGCACCCTCTCGGCACTGGCACAAATCTGTGGTTCTTCCCCAAGAATGCCATTTGTTCCTTTTATGCCTTGATTCATCACACACTGTGGAGGGTGTTAGCTGAGTAAGACTTTCTGCTTCATGAAAATGTTACCAAACACACCATAAGGAGGAAAGCACCAGACGTCTGTCTGCAAAGAAAGCAAAATCCTGGTTTGGGAAGAGTCAGGGGTGGCCAGTGCTCCCCAAGCATTTCCGGGCCTGAGGTTTGGCTCTGTGGGCTCCTTGGGGCCTCATAACTGATGCCCACATTCCATATCAGTCATCATTCTGGAGAAATTCGTCAACTTTCCTGCTGATCTGAGCCTGGAAACTGGTGTCTGTTTATTCACTTTCAAGCCGAAAATTGAGACAAACTTGCTGGATAATTTTGACAAAAATAACACGTATGATTGCGTGTCATCCCATGATTGACTTAATTTTCCTCTTTTTTTGAGCTATCAGAACTTTCTCAAGGCATATATAGTTGTCAGTGAAATAGGTCATTCACAGTTGGAAGTTATACAAACTTGCCAAACCTTGACCAAAAATAACGTTCTGGTGCCCAATTTAGGGCAAGGGGTAATAAAATGTCTCTGACTTGTAGTAAGGAATTAAAGGCAGGGGTTGGGGTCTAGACAATGGTAATAATAAAGACTAAGGATATCAAGACAGAGAGTAGACTTGAGGGGATTTTCATAAAATGCAGTTTTCCTTTCTGGTCACGTTAAAATCAATGTGTAGTACATTATCTACTCTAGGGAAACGTGTATTCCATTTGCTTTCTGTCATAATTCTTTATTGTATTTGGGAGTAAATGAGCTTCTACAGATGAAGTTAATATTAAAATTTAGAGAGAGACTGAAAAGAAACCCTTCCAGAGCTAATAGTCACACAGAATTTAAAATATTAATTCACCAAAGCCCCCCCCAAACCTAACTTCGCTTGGAAGAAAACTCTCACTGATGTGCCCAGGCTGCAAAAACTTGCAAGCGTTAGAATTCTGCAGCATTTAGTGCAAGGATCTTAACTTCCTCTGTTAGGTTCTGTATTCTGAACTTCAGACCCGACAGCTGCTTCCTAGTGGTGAGCCAGGTGGGAGGAGTTAGTAAAAAAGCACATTGAAAAGTGGATCAGGACAGATGGACAGGATTCACCCTGCCTGAAATTCAGGGAGATGGGTGTGGCCAGCTCACTGCGCATGCATCTTCATTTTCTTCCTCTTCCTTTTTTCATATCAAAGAAAGATCTCTTAGCGCTGTTACTGTGGGTTTCTATCGAGGAACAAAAGCATTAGCAGCTTCGCTGCTTTGAGGTAATGCTCTGTGTTTGTCGTGGGCCTGGACCAAACTGCCTCTCTAATAACCCACGGATAGCCTGATGGGATGGGAAGAATCTTGGAGACACCCCCTTCTCCACCAAGCCCAGAGAACAGTTACAATACTTTTGTAGCTGAGGTGTTTGCAGTTCAACCCATTTCAACAGTTCAATGATAACTACAATGATCATTTTCCATTTTTCCTGTTTTTTTGGTTTTTTGGGTTTTTTTGCTGTGTTGGGTCTTCGTTTCTGTGCGAGGGCTTTCTCCAGTTGCGGCGAGCGGGGGCCACTCTTCATCGCGGTGCGTGGGCCTCTCACAGTCGCGGCCTCTCCCGTTGCGGAGCACAGGCTCCAGACGTGCAGGCTCAGTAGTTGTGGCTCACGGGCCTAGTTGCTCCGCGGCATGTGGGATCTTCCCAGACCGGGGCTCGAACCCATGTCCCCTGCATTGGCAGGCAGATTCTCAACCACTGCGCCACCAGGGAAGCCCCCATTTTTCCTGTTTTTAATGCAACCTAATACTAGTATCAATAAAATTAAAACTGCTTTTATAATAGATGACTCATTGCCATCTCGTGTCCTAAAGTTCTGTCCCCCTCTTGTCCAACTTCTCACTTCCCCTCATTCCTTCCCTACTCCCAGGGTTGCTCACATGTTTATTTCTAAGAATAAATGCTTTTGACTGAACTGTTTTTAATACTCTTTTTGAAAAGAATTTATGTTCCTCCTTGTTTTCACAAGCAAGACTTAAGTTTGGACTCAAATGTTGTAGGAAGGCAATTTTTCATCCTACCTGACTGTGTCCAGGCATGAGACCAGAGGCAACTAAGACCAGAAGGCTTCCATTTGCTCTGAACATTTAGGAGTTCTTTTTAGAGGGTAGGTGCAATTTTAGTTTGAAAAAGAAAGAAAGAAAAAGGAGAGAATTGTTGTGAGGTTGGGCCTGGTCACATTTTGACATTTGAAAATGAGATTGTAACAAAGTCACATCAGACCACTTTTTCTAGGGATAACTAATGGTTTTCTTCTCTTTCTATTCCAGCCACACCAGCTATCCTTGTCAGAGCATCTCAGAGTCTGCAGAGAGTTCATCCAGGCCTAGAGACAAGTAAGAATTTCACTCCCTTTTCTGCCTTCAACAATATTGTCCAGGTTTTACTGTAATTCAAGCTACTGGCCTTTCCCTATTTTATTTGGGATATGGTAACTGGATGAATGACTGACTGAAATTGCATGGGCAAACTAACAAATTTTTTTTTCAGAATTTCTTTTTCAACTTTTCTGCAAGGCTGCTTCTTTTTTTCCCCTTTTTTTTTTTAATTGAACGAAAGATTCTTTAAATTCCAAAGTTCTTTACAATTTTCAAAAGTTTCATGCAAATGATTTCATATAATCCCATAATAACCCTTTCTTTCCTCTACCCCTGTATTGCCCCTCCCTCCTTCCCTCTCCCCACTGGTAACCACTAGTTTATTCTCTATATCTGTGAGTCTGCTTCTTTTCTGTTTTATTCATTAGTTTGTTTATTTTTTTAGATTCCACATATAAGTGATATCATACAGTATTTGTCTTTCTCTGTCTGACTTTTTTCACTTAGCGTAATATCCTCCAAGTCCATCCATGTTGCTGCAAATGGCAAAATTTCATTCTTTTTACGGCTGAGTAGTATCCCATTGTACATATAACACATCTTCTCTATCCATTCATCTGTTGATGGACACGTAGGTTGCTTCCATACCTTGGCAATTGTAAATAATGCTGCTCTGAACATTGGGGTGAGTATATCTTTTCAAATTAGTGTTTTTATTTTTTGCGGACATATACCCAGGAGTGGAATTGCTGGGTCATATGGTAGTCCTATTTCTAGTTTTTTGGGAAATCTCCATACTGTTTTCCACAGTGGCTGCACCAATTTACATTCTCACCAACAGTGTACGATGATTCCCTTTTCTCAACATCCTCGCCAACATTTGTTATTTGTGTTCTTTTTGATGTTAGCTATTCTGCCAGGTGTGAGGTGATATCTCACTGTGGTTTTGATTTGTATTTGCCTGATGATTATCAGTGTTGAGCAATGTTTCATGTGCCTGTTAGCCATCTGCATCTCCTCTTTGGAAAAAAGACTGCTTCTTTATTTTTCTAATAAGCTTATCCTTAGAGGTTAAGTAAGGCCAAATTTATGCAAAGAAAAAAAGACATAAAATAACTTATTGTGGGCCAACAATTAGTTTATTGAGTTTAGGAATCTGCGTTTTTGTTTTATAAGTCCTGTATTGTATTGTCATTATTATTTTGAGATATTTCTTTACCTAGTGATCACATCACCAGACAGTCAAATTTGTTGCTTCTACCAAATCACCTTGGGCTCTGAAATTCTGTCCACTGCTCCGTGACAGCATTTACCTCACAACATCTTCATGCATGTGTTCATACCATGTGCAGGACTCAATGAGTTGTGTGTGCTGCACAAATTAATTATGTTGCAATTAATTAAGGCAAAGCCTATGTTTTGTGCTTCTTCTAAATCCCTCACGTGACCTAAAAAAACCCGTGATCACATAGTAGGCACCTTCAATTAAATTCTAAGGATGGATTTTCTTTTCCTCAATTGAAGTATATGCTTGAGTCCACATTACAAAATAAAAGGGAAGTTAGTGTACCTGACTGTTTAAGCCATTGCTGTTTCAGGGATCATAACGGCATCATGAAACTATAATTGGGGTTTTGTGACTAAATTGCAGAGTCCTTTTCTAATAGGCGATGTAAACATCATTTTTCTTGGAGGTGACTGAAAGGGAGGGTTGGTGCTGTTTTTAACAAACGTCATCAATTCATCAGTTGTGCCAGACCGTGAACTCTACAACCCTCCTGTTTTAGAAGCATCTGACATGTTAATCCGCTCCCTAATTAATGTGAGGGGTTGTAGAAAGACTAGCTGTTGCTTATGTTTGGGTTATCCCCGCCAGTATATTCCAAAGCCTTCACTCGGCAGATGATGTGACTTATTGCTGCTTTCTGTAAGGAAATAAGAAGGAATCAGTTAAGAATGGTTTACTAACGGTGCATGCTCCATCCCACACTGGAACCCTCCCCAACACACAACCACAATACACTGCCCTTCACTTGCCCCCAAAGTGGTGGTAAGATTTCCCCAAGCCATTTTCTTTGTCAAGTCATGGGGTCTGAGGAGCTTAAGCTTTGGGCCTTGTTGAAATACAACCTCTGAGTATGGCAGATGTGTTGAAGGAATTGCTGCCAGTCATTTGGCATATGTTGATTTTCTGTCCTTGTGATAAACAAGAATAATAGCTATTACCCTTCATCTGTGGCACGTCACACAGACACTGAGCTCCCCACGCAAGGAAGAATCCTAACCTTCCAGCTTCTCCTTATCTGAAGTCACATGCCCTCTGTCTCAGGACTGATTGGATAAAGTACCCCATGTCAACGGATATGTCCGTATCACTGGGCACCTTCCGCAGTGCACTCACTAGGACACATGGCCACCTTTATCATCCAAGCGTCTCACTGAGATGCAACAGACCGTAGCGCTCCTGTAGCCTCACTGTGTCACTGTGGACACAGTCACTGTATCACAAATGTTTAACTCCCTGCCATGCACCCAGCACTAGCTAGCTCTACACCTTGAGGAAGAAAGAAATGTGTAAGATATTGTCCTGACCTCAGGGAGGTCATATTCCCCCTAAGGAGATAGTTTTACACAAAAAGCCAGTGTTCAAGATCTGTCAGTTCACAGTTGTAATGTATGCATTTCCTATGTGCACTTTTCTGAATTCTCAGATTCAAAGCAAAACCTTGTGGAAGAAAAATAAATAAACCCTCCCAGAGTGAATCCTAGACAGAACTGTCCAAACGTAAATAAAGGCCACCACCCTTCTGCAGGCCACCTTTACTTTACACTTGGGCTATCACAATAACCCTTTAGTAGCTGTCTCGCTCCTCTCTCCTTCCACACCCTACCCCGTCTCTCCTTCCTTGTATCCATCTTCCTCTGCCAGTAATGATTTTCAGAATCCAACATATCCCTCTGCTCTAAATAACCCTATCTTTAGTACCTTCCCCACTACCTAAATTTTAAACTGCAATCCTATCCCAAGACACTCAAATCCACCATCTGTCATCTGACCCCAGCTTGTAAGTCTAGACTACCCACTACTCCCCAGGAACACTATGCTTTCCCTCCTCTGGGACTTTGCTCGTGCTGTCCCATCTTCCAGAACTATCATCCTTCCGCCTCACCCAGCATTCTGGAAATATAAATCCTGCCCATACTCTAAGGTTCAGCCAAAACACTTTGACCCTTGGCCTGAAGCAGTTCCTCCTTCCTCTGTGTGTGTCTTTGAGAGAGGTCACACAATTTCCTATCACTCTGAGGGGATATATTACACGCTGCTTTGGAGTGTAGTTATTTGCATATTTCTCTTATCTCCCTATCTGGATTATGAACAGCTGTGTCTTATTCAGAGTTGTATAACTCACAGTACCTCAAATGGTACCTTGAACATTGTAAGTAATAAATGATATTGCAAATAAATTAACTAAATGGAAGTATCCTTAATAGCTCCCTGGCTACCCACCCTTCGGCACGCTTGACAATTCCCACCAGCCCCCCTTGTTATCTTGGAGCCTCTTGGCTTTCAGGGGCGGGGGGTGGAGGGGGGGGCATTCATGGAGGAACAGATCTCGCCACCTGTGTTGATTGCCCATTAATCACCTTCAGTGTTGCTAAAAGGACTCATAGGAATCAAATGCTTTATGCTCAGGGGATAGCTTCCTTACAGGCAAAGGATACACTAGGGCAACAGCAGATGAGCC
Organism: Balaenoptera physalus; assembly: GCF_965194825.1. Classification (NCBI taxonomy): domain Eukaryota; kingdom Metazoa; phylum Chordata; class Mammalia; order Artiodactyla; family Balaenopteridae; genus Balaenoptera; species Balaenoptera physalus. The sequence goes on along the minus strand of NC_138890.1, from coordinate 141,963,997 downwards.
GAGTGCACTGACGGGGTCTGGAGAGCCCAGGTGTAGGCCTCTTCGTCCTCTCACTGCTCAGTCACACCAGACACCCTGTGTCTCCAGGTCTGGCACCACTACCTGTGTGCCTGCCAAGCACCTTGGTACCAGGAAGGCCAAAGTCTGCTCGTGATGGAGTTTCCTAGAGTGAGCTGGTCATGTAGGCGCACCCTAGCTATGTGGACAGCCTTACCAACAGCCCCAGTTCCACTGAATTTAGGTGCAAATCATAAATTTAATTATATTGCTAAGCAGCATTGACAAGCTGACATATTCTGCCCTGAAACAACTCAGGGACCCATGACTACAGCACATCATTTATCTTTAGTTAACACAGTCTATACATACCATTGCCAAGCATCAGTAACTCTGGAAAAAAAGCACGCGGTCAAACCGGACCAGCTAAAATTAACCCACGCTGTGTGCCACTTAAAGAATTGCCCATTGAGCTCATCTCTTCCTTCTCTTGCTCACCAAAAAGTATCTGTCCCAGCTTCTAAGCCCTCGGGGCTTTGCTTTCTGCGTGCTTTTTGCGTGGACCTAATCCATGTGAATAGGTGTTTGTGTGGTAATGGGCACATACTAACATACCTTCTGCAGAGTACAGGCTTGAGAAATATTTTCTGGAAACAAAGAGCTATTTTTAAAAGTCCCATGAGGACTTTTTAGCCCATACACATGGGTAGCAGCATACTTCACCTACGCAGAGGCATAAATATGAGCAAAAACCCACATATAAGATAAGAAGGATATTGATGGAGTTTACAGTTTAAAGAGGTAGGCATCTTTGTATACTTTAAAGAAGTAATGGTGCAAACTTATTGCAAAGAAAGCTGCTTTTAGTTGTGGGAGAGAGTGATTAGGATGGTTAGAATCTCCTAGAGAAAAGCAAAACATTGTTAGTGCTCCTGAAGAAGGCAGACTCCTGAGTTAGGCTGCTGCGGTCCCATGTGCTTTGTGTTGTTTTTCCAGTAATTTCATTTCGCTCTCAGAGTTGGTTTTTGGCAGAGGATTTGATGATCGTATGGGCCAAATACTTAAGACTTATTAAACACAGAGAAATTATTAAAAGATTGCACATCATTCTGAGGGGGATTTTTCCTGTCATTTTTTTAAAGCCATACCTTTTCACTGAATTTGTCATGTATTACTATGAAAGTGTAAATTGTGTGATCACTGGCATTTCCACCTCAAAATAAAATGAATACCCAACTGGAGAAAAATACTGAAGTTTCACTGACTGGCATCTGGAGCACAAATTAGTTCAAGGTTTTATGAAAACAGGCATCCTGAACATACACATCCATGACTGAGGTCAGAGTGCAGTTTTGAAAGAATCCCCAAAGATTATCATATTCGATGGGCACAGAAATGAATTGCTTAAATTTTTATAAGTTCACCAACAACTTCCTTTACAATGGTGAGTTACTCTTCAATAAAGACACTTACAGGAGACAAAAATGTAATATAGTAACTGTCATTTTGCTTGTTGGGGTCCTTACTGTACATTCTTAGCTGGACTCCTGTCCTAGCCTCCTAATTTTTCTTCCCTACCTCCTATTTTTTCCCTATCCCCAGCCATCCTACCCTCTGCTTCCACATTCATTCTTCTTGCCTACCTTTGATCCAGTGATTCTTCTGCCCCATCATCTTCAGTAGCTCCCCACTGTTTCCTAAATTATGAATAAACTCATCTCTCTGGCATTTACAAAGGCCCACAACGTGGATCCTATGTACCCTTCCAGCCTCATCTCGCTTACGTACTATGTACACCCATGTTTGTGTCCCCTGAATTCTTGCTTCATTATAGCCATTCATAATGACCCCTTTGTCAGAAATTCCCTCTTCTTACCTCCCAGGTGGGAACAATCCTTCAAGGATTTTGTCTTTAAGGCATAGTTCAAATATTACCTTATCCACAAAGCTTTTCCCAGTTCCCCCAAGAGAATGCACACTTCCATCTTAGAATCTCTGAAGCCCTTTCTTTCTCCCTCTCTAGGAGAGTTAGTATATAGCACAGTACTTGAAGAACTCAGCTTCTGCAGCAAGACAGCTTTGTTTCAAGTCCCAGTTCTATTACTTACTTCCTGCATGATCTTACCTAAGATTCATGACCTCTCTGTACCTTAGTTCTGTTTTGTTTTGTTTTACTTCTAAAATAAAGATGCTAATAGTACCTACCTCATAAAATTGTGGTGAGAATTACAAGTGTTGATCCATTTAAAGTAGTTAGGATAGTACCTGGTCCCATGGTGTTTATTGTATTCTCTTGTGGCTCTTATTTATATTCCAACAAGAATTAGAATTGAACTGTATGAAATTTCCCATATTCAACTCTGTTTTGGACCGTCATATCATTATGTCATTTGTTTCAACCTAATGGAGACTCTTATGTGCTTTCTATTCCCTCTAATAGACTGTACTATCCCTAAGGATGAGGGCTATATCTTTTACCTCCTTGTATCTTATAGTACCTGGTAAGGACCTGGCAAATGCCGAGTGTTTAACAAACAGTCAGTGGATTTTGCACGCACACAAAAAAAATTCAAAAAATAGAAACCAAGTTTTCCCCCCAGTATCTTAAGTATTCTTTGGCTACCATAGACTACCGTTATGTCCTCCGGTAGTCATTTATGAAAGGAGAGAGATTAAAATATGCAGGAGGAGACATTTCTCTTGTCCATTACTAATATACTTATAGTCTTTCCCAAAAGCCTTCCACAGAACCTTAACTTCAGGTCATGGGACCAGTGTCATGGTCTAGTCTTGGGGTGTGTCCCAGGATGTTTCTGTGTCATCACTGCGCTATCCTGTGGGCACTTCAGCTGCCAAGGGAATAGTAGCCCCCCTCCTGCCTCTGTAAGAGCCGAATGACCCTCTCAGCTTTAATCATTCTTTTTCATCAGATATTTTCAACCTTAAGGGCTTATTACCTGACAATACAGCTAAAATAAGCACAAGCTGACAATACATGTAAAAGAAACACAATATAAGGGAAGTGTGTCCGTGCAGGAATGGTATCTTAGAGAGAATGTGCAGCCTTTATTTGTTACAAAGAACTTGAGCTTTGGACACGCATGAGAGAGCAGCGCTGGGCTCTGACATCGAAGCTGACATTGAATTCTTTACAGTCTGCTGTTTATAAACAACTCAGTAAATGATTCAGTAAGTAAACACAGATTATTATGATCCCTTTTAAGGAAACGGTGTTTATGTTGGCTCCCTCTCACACCCGAACTAGTGGTAGCCCATCCTGACTCACAGACAGCACTAATATCCTGATAATGCCAAGCATCCTGCAAAGACTATTTATCCCCTTTCCTTGCTTCTCTGAGGTTGGAGGAAGGCCGGTAGAATTTTACACTTTATACAAGAAGAAACAGAGGTGGGGCTTCCCTGGTGGCGCAGTGGTTGAGAGTCTGCCTGCCAATGCAGGGGACACGGGTTCGAGCCCTGGTCTGAGAAGATCCCACATGCCGCAGAGCAACTAGGCCCGTGAGCCACAACTACTGAGCCTGCGCGTCTGGAGCTTGTGCTCCGCAATAAGAGAGGCCGCAATAGTGAGAGACCCACGCACCGCGATGAAGAGTGGCCCCCACTTGCCTCAACTAGAGAAAGCCCTCGCACAGAAACGAAGACCCAACACAGCCATAAATAAAATTAATTAATTAATTAATTGTTTTTAAAAATTCCTTTAAAAAAAAGAAGAAACAGAGGTAGAGACAAAACAGCTTTCCTAAGTCTCTTTAACAGACCAACAAGAGGGTAAAGAAGGTACCGTCAGTGCGATGCTTTGTATCTGCTTCTAGATGAGCAAAACAAATTGTAGATAATGCATGTTATTGATAATTCAAATAACAGTGTTTAGTTATCTCAAAATAGGGACTTGATAGTGAGTTTTTCCGGGCTGAAATACTCAGATAATGCCTGCTATTAGTTTCCCAGTGGCGGTGCTTCATTATACACTCCCTGCCTTCACATATCATTGTTGGGAGTTAAGGATTCTTTGTAAGATAAATATTAGGTCTTAACTTTTTTATCCTCCTCAACTCCCAGCAATTTGCTGAGCCATAATCAGTGGTGAGTAGATATTTCCCACTGAGTTTACGAGAGACCTGTTCTCTGTACATATGCTCAGACCAACGTTAGTGAACGTCTGGAGGGGGAGTGAGACCACTACAGCTCAAGGTCAGCCTCCTCAAGCCTCTGCAGGTCCTTTCTGATTGTCAACATATGTCAAGGTTGTCTGTTTATTCTGGAACCCAAACAGTAAGAAAAGAGTTAGAAATCTGTGGGCATATGCCTCGGAAAGCCTTGACTGTAGAAGTGAGTAACATTTTTTTTTGAAGTCTGAGAAGGATGATTAAGCATCTCTCTAAAAATTCCAGTGGGCCTGTGTGTACTCTACATACCCATTCCTAGTATGGTTTCTCTTCCAAAGCATAACACACATTTTTCAGGGGTGAAATCCAAGACAAACATTCTTTCACCCTAGGTGACCCCAGTGGGTGGTGAACTCTTTTTAGTGACTGGAAAGTTAAAGCATCCCAAAGTTGATTGTGACCTTTGAGTTCCAGACTGCAGCACTGACGACTTGCTTAGTTCTACAGCTTCAAAACCAACTCTGTAATCACTGCTCTCAAGAGAACTCTGGCTTCCGCACACAGAAGCCTCTCTAGGGAGAGACAGAGGCTAGGCTCTGTCATTCCAGAAAGGCCTTTGTTCATACCAGCTCCTACTTGTGATACACAATTTTTCAGATAATGTGCACTTTTGCACTAAGGAAAAAACCTTGAATTCATCATACAGGTCTGCCCTGATTTTAACACAGATTAATCTATGCACTGAGAAAGCAGACTACACACCATATTTATAAAAAGATTTATGGAATTCAAACATAGGTACCATTGAGTAGAAGTTCAAATAATAGTGTGCCTTATGGCAAATATATGCAATATATATTTAAACCAAAATTAACTCAAGAGACACGAATTACTAAATAAAGAACTTATCACTTAGAAAATAGGTTATACAACTTTCAAAGGGCTTTTAAATATATATAATTTATAGGGAATTGATTTGCATGTAATTCACAATATATGATACAAAATAAGCTACTTTCTTTTAAGGTCAACAATTATTTGAACCAGGGGTTGGCAAACTATTGTCCTCAGTTGTTTTGTAAATAAAGTTCTATTGCAACACAACCAGATCTATTTGTTTCAGATTGTTTATGGCTGCTTTGGGGATACAGTGTCAGAGTTGGGTAGGTAAAACATAGGTCCGCAAGCCTGAAATATTTACTATCTGGCCCTTGAAGAAAAACTATGTCAACCCCTGTTATAAACAGAAAAAGATTGTTTCTATAAAAAGGTATTTTATGGAACTAGTCATCATGTTTGTATTGGTTGTTGTTTTTTAATCTCCTATGGAAAATTATTTTCAATTGGTAGCTGACATAAATGAGAATTCAGGATTCACTTTATGAATTTCCTTCACAGTCAACTCTTCTGAAATACATTCTGTTGCAAAGTAAGATTAACAGTATCTGCTAATCAGTGTGGACTTGTACATTTTTATTATTATTGGTATTCCACCAAATGAAAGCTGAGCATCTGTAAATGCTTGGTGATGGATTGAATGGGCAATAATTTGCAACTGAGCTGTCTGAGATATGTCATCATTATCACATACTATTTATCTTATGAAGAGTTACAGTCAGTGTAACACACAGCTCCAGTTCGAGGGCAGACTTGACTTTACAGGTTTGTGGATCGTCCATAAACTGACTGCTGCCACTGAATTCACGCTGAAGAATAAAGACAGAAGACTCTCCTTTTAGGAAATTGTGCACCGCGAAAGACTCGTAAACCAGAAACCTCACCACATTGTAGTAGATGTTACCGTTCAGATGAATGGCCTTTGTGTATTCTCAAGATGTTCTCAAGTTAACATTCATGTCTTTACTGCTACAGGTTATATTTTCATTTTCATATGTTATGGAAAAGCAGCCTTTAGCTCTTCTTGTTTCTCACTTAATATTCCTTAGTAAATAGAATTTTAACACTACAAATTTGGATTCATTGGAGAGCAAATATTTGCAGGAGTGGGTCTGTGCACCTGTCACTGCGAAGCTCCTGCTGAACAAACCCCAGAGAAATGGAGAAACACCTGGATAGCATCCTTACTGCGACAGAAGCTCTTCTTTTTCTGAATTCCAAAAGCGTTTGAAGTTGTACATCTTTTGCATTGAACTCAAGTGGCTTGTGTACATATGGTAGCTTCCCTTCAGTTGTAAATTCTTAGAGGGAAAGGACTTAGTCTTCCCTCATCTTTATATGCTCTGCTCCCTTCCTCCACAACATAAACAGGGCCTGATACAAAATGGGGGCTTACTGTTGGTTAAATGAATGCCACATGAGTTCCAGGAATGACTTGAGAGCAAATGCAGAAGGGAAGTGGAGGGGGAGGCGTTAGCTTAGATTTCGTGGTGTTTGAGTTTGACATCCTCTCCACAACACTAAGACTAATACTGAGGAGAATTGTTTCCTGAATCTGAGAGCGGCAGATGCGTTTCCTCTTCTGCCATTTTTCTTTCTCATGGGGAAAAGCAGACAAGAAGGTCCTACAAAAGTGTTGGAGGTGTTTGTTCTTATCAGCCACTAGTGATTGTGGCAAATTCTGTTGTTGGTTTCAGTTGGTGTCCCAGGCTGTGTGATGAGGACTTTGGAGTCTGGGGAGCTGGAGACCCTGAGTTGTCCTGTGTGTGTGCACCTGGCATACGGCTGACATGCTGTGAGCTCTGATATATCTATTTGTCAGTGGAGATATTAACATCTCTCTCAGATGGTCATTGTGAGGAGCAGATAGGTACATAGGAAAATTCCTGGCACAAAGTAGGTATGGAATAAATATTAGATACTTTATTATTTTTACTATTACTGCTGCTACTACTGCTATTACTCCTACTGAAAAAGTAGTAGTAGCCTGGGTGGCTGGAAGCATCCTACCCACCTCCTCACCCCACTCACCAGAGCTGATCTCCTATTTGTATTTTCTGGGAGGATAAGAAGGGTGCTGGATCTAGTAGAATATATCTCATATTTGAGTAGTATATTTTTTAATTAATTTTTATTGGAGTATAGTTGATTTACAATGTTGTGTTAGTTTGTGCTGTACAGCAAAGTGAGTCAGTTATACATATACATATATCCACTCTTGTTTAGATTCTATCCCCATATAGGTCATTACAGAGTATTGAGTAGAGTTCCCTGTGCTATACAGTAGGTTCTTATTAGTTACCTATTTTATATATAGTAATGTATTATGTCAATCCCAATCTCCCAATTTATCCCTCCCCTCCCCCTTTCCCCCTTGGTAACCATAAGTTTGTTTTCTACATCTGTGATTCTATTTCTGTTTTGTAAATAGGTTCATTTGTACCGTTTTTTTTTAGATTCCACATATAAGCAATGTCATATGATATTTGTCTTTCTCTGGCTGACTTACTTCACTCAGTATGACAATCTCTAGGTCCATCCATGTCATTGCAAATGACATTATTTTGTTCTTTTTTATAGCTGAGTACTATTCCATTGTATATTTGTGCCACATCTTCTTTATCCATTCCTCCGTCGATGGACATTTAGGTTGCTTCCATGTCCTGGCTATTGTAAATAGTGCTGCAGTGAAGATTGGGGTACATGTATCTTCTCGAATTATGGTTTTCTCTGGATATATTCCCAGGAGTGGGATTGCTGGATCATATGGTAGCTCTATTTTGAGTAATTTATTTTTTAAGGAAGTAAAATTCTCACAGACTCCAGAGAATGCCTGTACAGGCCAGTTTGAGAAAAATTGAGTTAAAAAATAAATTTTAATGTTGGAGATAATTCTTTTCGTTGTCACTTATCTCTGCAAAAAGAACAAAACTTAATTTCGTATCCCAAAAGACCCTTGTTTGAGAAGCCCTGCTTTCATGTTCTGCTATAAGCACATCAACCTAGACTATAGCTCAGGCTGGCCCTTTAGAGCTGAGGAAGCAGGGAGCACTTACTGAAAGGGAGGGACTGAGAGGCTTGCCAGACTCCACATGTCCAGAGGATGAGACATGGGTACCAGGCAAGAAAGATGGACGTCACAACGAGGAGGTGGTGGGCAAGAGGGGGAAGGAGCAGCCTGGAAGCTGACTTCATTGCTTCACTGTCTTGCCTCAGGGCTGTCCTGAGGCAGCATTAGATCAAATGTTTACCGCAGTACTTGGCACCTAGTAGAATGTTGTTCCCTTTCCTTCCTCTTTCCCCTGAAAAAGACTGTCCTTAGCTATAGAAGCAATGAAGCTGTATAGACAGCTAAAAGGTGTGGCATTAAAACAAACTTTTTCTACTTTTCCAGAGGGCAACTTTACCTCCTACTGGACTAAACTCAGACCCAAGCTTCCTTCTCTGAGCTTTTAGAACATTTAGTGCCTGGGGAGTCATTTGGCAATAATCGAGTACTGTTTTATTGCTAGGATTCCTTTATATGTATACATTTATAAGGCCCTGGAGTCCCTAACTTAAAATTTGTTTTTGCTTCAGAAGTTCGGCTGTAAGGAGGCTCTCCAAATCAAGTGTAACAACCGCAACAAATAATATATTAACTAGCGGTTAAGTACCCATCTAGGCTGTGACAGCCTGTTTGGCTCGGGTTGTAGGTGAACTGTGGCTGGTTCCTAGAGCTGGGTCAGGAGCTCTGCGGTTTGTACGGTGAAGGAATGTCTCCTTCACCATCTCATCCTGCCCTCACCACCCCTACCCTCTGTCTTCCCCTTCACCACACTTCACCACTTCCTGGGTGAAGAACCAGCTAGGGCAAAAATTCTGAAATTTTTCTTTGGTACCTTTCTCCAAATTTAGTTTTTGACTGGATACTCCTGGTTAAACCATGAGTAAATAACCTCCTAGGGTCTAGTCAGCCTCAGTGTGAGAAGCTGTTAAACCAGAAAACCAGAGTAGCATACACCAACTCGTTCCTGTCTCGCAAACCTCTCCTTGCGGAGGTATTTTTAAGAGCAAGTGCCTTATTTATTAGTCATTAGATTTGACAGGACTAGAGAGACATCCCCCACTCCTTTTTTTTCTTTTTTTACATCTTTATTGGAGTATAATTACTTTACATTGTTGTGTTAGTTGCTGCTGTATAACAAAGTGAATCAGCTATACTTAAACATATATCCCTTCCCTCTTACGTCTCCCTCCCACCCTCCCTATCCCACCCCTCTAGGTGGTCACAGAGCACCGAGCTGATCTCCCTGTGCTATGCGGCTGCTTCCCACTAGCTATCTTTTTTACATTTGGTAGTGTATATATGTCCGTGGCACTCTCTCACTTTGTCCCAACTTACCCTTCACCCTCCCCATGTCCTTCAGTCCATTCACTACGTCTGCGTCTTTATTCCTGTTCTGCCCCTACGTTCTTCAGAACCTTTTTTTTTTTTTTTTTTAGATTCCCTATATATGTGTTAGCATACGGTATTTGTTTTTCTCTTTCTGACTTACTTCACTCTGTAGGACAGACTCTAGGTCCATCCACCTCACTACAAATAACTCCATTTCGTCTCTTTTTACGGCTGACTAATATTCCATTGTATATATGTGCCACGTCTTCCTTATCGATTCATCTGTTGATGGACACTTAGGTTGCTTCCATGTCCTGGCTATTGTAAATAGAGCTGCAATGAACATTTTGGTACATGACTCTTTTTGAATTATGGTTTTCTCAGGGTACATGCCCAGTAGTGGGATTGCTGGGTCATATGGTAGTACTATTTTTAGTTTTTTAAGGAACCTCCATACTGTTCTCCACAGTGGCTGTATCAATTTACATTCCCACCAACAGTGCAAGAGGGTTCCCTTTTCTCCACACCCTCTCCAGCATTTATTGTTTGTAGATTTTTTGATGATGGCCATTCTGACCAGTGTGAGATGATATCTCATTGTAGTTTTGATTTGCATTTCTCTAATGATTAATGATGTTGAGCATTCTTTCATGTGTTTGTTGGCAATCTGTATATCTTCTTTGGAGGAATGTCTATTTAGGTCTTCTGCCCATTTTTGGATTGGGTTGTTTCTTTTTTTGTTATTGAGCTGCATGAGCTGCTTGTAAATCTTGGAGATTAATCCTTTGTCAGTTGCTTCATTTGCAAATATTTTCTCCCATTCTGAGGGTTGTCTTTTGGTCTTGTTTATGGTTTCCTTTGCTGTGCAAAAGCTTTTAAGTTTCATTAGGTCCCATTTGTTTATTTTTGTTTTTATTTCCATTTCTCTAGGAGCTGGGTCAAAAAGGATCTTGCTGTGATTTATGTCATAGAGTGTTCTGCCTATGTTTTCCTCTAAGAGTTTGATAGTGTCTGGCCTTACATTTAGGTCTTTAATCCATTTTGAGCTTATTTTTGTGTATGGTGTTAGGGAGTGTTCTAATTTCATTTTTTACATGTAGCTGTCCAGTTTTCCCAGCACCACTTATTGAAGAGACCATCTTTTCTCCATTGTATATCCTTGCCTCCTTTGTCATAGATTAGTTGACCATATGTGCATGGGTTTATCTCTGGGCTTTCTATCCTGTTCCATTGATCGATATTTCTGTTTTTGTGCCAGTACCATATTGTCTTGATTACTGTAGCTTTGTAGTATAGTCTGATGTCAGGGAGTCTGATTCCTCCAGCTCTGTTTTTTTCCGTCAAGACTGCTTTGGCTATTTGGGGTCTTTTGTGTCTCCGTACAAATTTTAAGACTTTTTTGTTCTAGTTCTGTAAAAAATTCCATTGGTAATTTGATAGGGATTGCATTGAATCTGTAGATTGCTTTGGGTAGTATAGTCATTTTCACAATGTTGATTCTTCCAATACAAGAGCATGGTACAACTCTCCATCTGTTTGTATCATATTTAATTTCTTTCATCAGTGTCTTATAGTTTTCTGCATACAGGTCTTTGGTCTCCTTAGGTAGGTTTATTCCTAGGTATTTTATTCTTTTGTTGCAGTGGTAAATGGGAGTGTTTCCTTAATTTCTCTTTCAGATTTTTCATCATTAGTGTATAGGAATGCAAGAAATTTCTCTGCATTAATTTTGTATCCTACAACTTTACAAAACTCATTGATTAGCTCTAGTAGTTTTCTGGTAGCATCTTTAGGATTCTCTACGTATAGTATCATGTCATCTGCAAACAGCGACAGTTTTACTTCTTCTTTTCCGATTTGGATTCCTTTTATTTCTTTTTCATCTCTGATTGCTGTGGCTAAAACTTCCAAAACTATGTTGAATAATAGTGGTGAGAGTGGGCAACCTTGTCTTGTTCCTGATCTTAGTGTTAATGGTTTCAGTTTTTCACCATTGAGGACGATGTTGGCTGTGGGTTTGTCATATATGGCCTTTATTATGTTGAGGTAAGGTCCCTCTATGCCTACTTTCTGGAGAGTTTTTATCATAAATGGGTGTTCAATTTTGTCAAAAGCTTTTTCTGCATCTACTGAGATTATCACATGGTTTTTCTCCTTCAATTTGTTAATATGGTTTATCACATTGATTGATTTGCATATATAGAAGAATCCTTGCATCCCTGGGATAAACCCCACTTGATCGTGGTGTATGATCCTTTTAATGTGGTACTGGATTCTGTTTGCTAGTATTTTGTTGAGGATTTTTGCATCTATGTTCATCAGTGATATTGGCCTGTAGTTTTCTTTCTTTGTGACATTTTTGTCTGGTTTTGGTATCAGGGTGATTGTGGCCTCATGAAATGAGTTTGGGAGTGTTCCTCCCTCTACTATATTTTTGAAGAGTTTGAGAGGATAGGTGTTAGCTCTTCTCTAAATGTTTGATAGAATTCACCTGTGAATCCTCTGGTCCTGGTCCTTTGTTTGTTAGAAGATTTTTAATCACAGTTTCAATTTCAATGCTTGTGATTGGTCTGTTTATATTTTCTATTTCTTCCTTGTTCAGTCTTGGAAGGTTGTGCTTTTCTAAGAATTTGTCCATTTCTTCCAGGTTGTCCATTTTGTTGGCATATAGTTGTTTGTAGTAATCTCTCATGATCCTTTCTATTTCTACAGTGTCAGTTGTTACTTCTCCTTTTTCATTTCTAAATCTGTTGATTTGAGTCTTCTCCCTTTTTTTCTTGACGAGTCTGGCTAATGGTTCATCAATTTTGTTTATCTTTTCAAAGAACCAGCTTTTAGTTTTATTGATCTTTGCTATCGTTTCCTTCATTTCTTTTTCATTTATTTCTGATCTGATCTTTATGATTTCTTTCCTTCTGCTAACTTTGGGGTTTTTTTGTTCTTCTTCCTCTAATTGCTTTAGGTGTAAGATTAGGTTGTTTATTTGAGATTTTTCTTGTTTCTTGAGGTAGGATTGTATTGCTATAAACTTCCCTCTTAGAACTGCTTTTGCTGCATCCCATAGGTCTTGGGTCATCGTGTTTTCATTGTCATTTGTTTCTAGGTATTTTTTGACTTCCTCTTTGATTTCTTCAGTGATCTCTTGGTTATTTAGTAACATATTGTTTAGCCTCCATGTGTTTGTATTTTTTACAGTTTTTTTCCTGTAATCGATATCTACTCTCATAGCCTCGTGGTTGGAAAAGGTACTTTTTTTTTTTTTTAATTTTTGGCTGTGTTGGATCTTCGTTTCTGTGTGAGGGCTTTCTCTAGTTGCGGCGAGCGGGAGCCACTCTTCATCGCAGTGAGCGGGCCTCTCACTGTCGCGGCCTCTCTTGTTGTGGAGCACAGGCTCCAGACGCGCAGGCTCAGTAGTTGTGGCTCACGGGCCTAGTTGCTCCACAGCATGTGGGATCTTCCCAGACCAGGGCTCGGACCAGTGTCCCCTGCATTAGCAGGCAGATTCTCAACCACTGCGCCACCAGGGAAACCCGGAAAATATACTTTTTAATGTGTCATTTAAAGCTTGTGTTACCTTATTTATTTTCATTTTGGTTGCTCTGTCCATTGGTGAAAGTGGGATGTTAAAGTCCCCTGCTATTATTGTTTTTCTGTCGATTTCCCCTTTTATGGCTGTTAGCATTTGTCTTATGTACTGAGGTGCTCCTATGTTGGGTGCCTAAATATCTACAATTGTTATATCTTCTTGTTGGATTGATCCCTTGATCATTATGTAGTGTCCTTCCTTGTCTCTTTTAATATTCTTCATTTTAAAGTCTATTTTGTCTGATATGAGAATTGCTACTCCAGCTTTCTTTTGATTTCCCTTTGCATGGAATATCTTTTCCCATCCCCTCACTTTCAGTCTGTATGTGTCCCTAGGTCTGAAGTGGGTCTCTTTTAGACAGCATATCTGGGTCTTGTTTTTGTATCCATTCAGCCAGTCTATGTCTTTTGGTTGGAGCATTTAATCCATTTACATTTAAGGTAATTATCGATATGTATGTTCCTATTACCATTTTCTTAATTGTTTTGAGTTTGTTTTTGTAGGTTTTTTCCTTCTTTTGTGTTTCCTGCCTAGAGAAGTTCCTTTAGCATTTGTTGTAAAGCTGGTTTGGTGGTGCTGAATTCTCTTAGCCTTTGCTTGTCTGTAAAGGTTTTAATTTCTCTGTCGAATCTGAATGAGATGCTTGCTGGGAAGAGTAATCTTGGTTGTAGGTTTTTCCCTTTCATCACTTTAAATATGTCCTCCCACTCCCTTCTGGCTTGCAGAGTTTCTGCTGAAAGATCAGCTGATAACCTTATGGGGATTCCCTTGTATGTTATTTGTTGCTTTTCCCTTGCTGCTTTTAGTATTTTTTCTTTGGATTTAATTTTTGATAGTTTGCTTAATGTGTGTCTTGTCATGTTTCTCCTTGGATTTATCTTGTATGGGACTCTGCGCTTCTTGGACTTGATTGACTATTTCCTTTCCCATATTAGGGAAATTTTCAACAATAATCTCTTCAAATGTTTTCTCAGTCCCTTTCTTTTTCTCTTCCTCTTCTGGGACCCCTATAATTCGAATGTTGGTGCATTTAACATTGTCCCAGAGGTTTCTGAGAATGTCCTCAGTTCTTTTCATTCTTTCTTCTTTATTCTGCTCTGCGGTAGTTATTTCCACTATTTTATCTTCCATTCTTTTCCGTCTTCTGCCTCATTTATTCTGCTATTGATTTCTTCTAGAGAATTTTTAATTTAATTTATTGTACTGTTCATCATTGTTTGTTTGCTCTTTAGTTCTTCTAGGTCCTTGTTAAACGTCTCTTGCATTTTCTCCATTCTATTCCCAAGATTTTGCATATCTTTACTATCATTTCTCTGAATTCTTTTTCAGGTAGACTGCCTATTTCCTCTTCATTTGTTTGGCTTGGTGGGTTTTTACCTTGCTCCTTCATCTGCTGCGTATTTATCTGTCTTCTCATTTTGCTTAACTTACTGTGTTTGGAGTCTCCTTTTCGCAGGCTGCAGGTTCATAGTTCCTGTTGTTCTGGTGGATGAGGCTGGATCTTGTCTTTCTGGTGGGCAGGACCGCATCTGGTGGTGTGTTTTGGCGTGTCTGTGAACTTATTATGATTTTAGGCATCCTCTCTGCTAGTGGGTGGGGTTGTGTTCCTGTCTTGCTAGTTGTTTGGCATGGAGTGTCCAGCCCTGGAGCTTGCTGGTCATTGAGTCGGGCTGGGTCTTAGCGTTGAGACGGAGATCTCTGGGAGAGCTCTCGCCAATTGGTATTACGTGGGGCCAGGAGGTCTCTGGTTTAATGTGGACAGCTTTGACCTTATTTTACATCCTGCTCAATTGGTTCTAGTAAGATAGCATGTGCTTCAAAAAAGGGCTTCAGATCAGCCCAGACTCTTAGCACTGTGCCTTTACGTTTTCTAGAGAAGACTGTGTGTATTTTTTTTTAAGCCGTTGGAGCATAATCAGAGTCCATATTAACTTGCTTCCCAAAGAATTTCACCAGGTGTCAGGACTTACTGAAGCTCAGGTTCTTTTGTCTCAGCACAGAAGGAATTCAGGGTGAGGCAAATGAAGCTCAGGTTCTTTTGTCTCAGCACAGAAGGAATTCAGGGTGAAGCAAAGTGTCAGGCAAAGACTGAGTTCATTAGCATAGGAGCCCCCCCCCCCACTCCTTTTGGAGAAACTAGAGACTCAGAGGGACGAAGTACATCAAAAACATCCAGGGAGGCTAGGCGCTAAAATGAGAACAATTGGGAAAAGAAAGAAGATGTTTTCAGATGAATAGAAGCTGGGGATGAAAGAAGCAGCCTTCTCAGGCAGCTGAGGAAAAGAAGGAAACTGAGTCCAGAAGATTAGAAGTGAACTAGAACGATTTGAAGTCATAGGAGACCAAGATTTCTCAAGGTACCAAAAGAAAGGAAGCTCAGCCTTGTTCAGGCTGCAAAATGAAAGCTCCCTTCAAGTGAGATCCATATAGCTAATTTGACAAGCGCTGATTTTCCTCTCTTCCCTTTGAACCCATAATTACTTCCTTCTACTCATATAGCCTTGACCATCATCACCACCTATAAAAAACTACTTCCAATTACTACTTAAGGGATAACCCAAAAGCATTTTCTTTAGGACTACTTTCTCTGAAAAACAGACTTGGAGGTAAAGGGCAGGAGGCTTTACTGGTCCATCCAGAGTCACAGCAAGAGCCTAAATCCTATAGGATGTCAATATAACCAGGTCAATCCCAAAGATCATAAAGTGGTGGTTCTTGGTGTATATGCCCATCAGAATCATCTGTGGACATTTTCAATAAATACAAATGCCATCTACCTCAGATCTACTGAATCAATCTTCATTGATTCAGGCATATTGTATTCATTTCCTAGGACTGCTATGTAGCAAATTACCATAATCCTAGTGGCTTAAAACAACAGAAATTTAATCTATCACAGTTATGGAAGCCAGAAGTCAAAAATCAAGGTGACATTAGTGTTGATTCCTTCTGGATGCTCTGAGAGAGAATTTGTTCCTGTTTCTCTCCTAGTTTCTAGAAACTGCTAGCAATCGTTGGTGTTCCTTGGTTTGTAGATTTAGCACTTCAATCCCTATCTCCATTTTCCCATTGCCTTCTCCCTGTGTCTCTATGTCTGTTCTTCCTTTCTTTTTTCTTTCTCTTATAAGGACACCCATCATTGACTTTAGAGCCCTAATCCAGGATAACCTCATCTTGAGATCCTTACCTTAATTACATCTGCAAAGAACTTTTTTCCAACTAAGGGCACCTTCAGAGGTACCAGAGATTAGGACTTGGGCATATCTTTGGAGAATATAATTTAACCCACTACAGATATGTATTTTTTAAATTGAAGTATGGTTGATTTACAATATTGTGTTAGTTTCTGGTGTACAGCAAAGTGATTCAGAGATAGATGATAGATAGATAGATAGATAGATAGATAGATAGATAGATAGATAGAGAGATATTCTTTTTCATATTCTTTTCCACTATAGGTTATTACAAGATATTGAATATAGTTCCCTGTGCTATACAGTAGGACCTTGTTGTTTATTTTATATGAAATAGTTATACATAAGTTTTTTAAAAATTTCCTCCACAAAGATTCTTCACACACCCCTGCAAAGAACTCTGACCTTAACTTTTTAGCCTACCATGTCTCCAGTGCTTGGGAAATGCTGGAATATGCAAAGTTAAACAGGCTTCTTTATCACAGAACCACTCTCTAATCTGTTTGGGTGCATTGTGAATATCTAAGAGAAATAAAAGAACCACAGCACTTTCTGAAAATAGTTGACCAGGGAACTTCTTTTCAAGGGACTACCTATTGCTACCCCAGTGGCCACTAGTGTTCAAAGGAGCACAGGTGATTGTGGCACTTCTGCAGCTGTGCTCAATGCTGTGGGCATGGCGTGGGTCTAGCACATGAGTCTACCACAGTGTTCAAACATTTAGATTGTGGATGTCTGTACTGACCCTTCCCCGAGTATGTGTGAATCCTTCGTTAAATATCCAAAGGAGTTTCCCTAGACAATTTGTATGTGCATGGATTTTTCTAAGTCATCTAGTCTTGAGTCTTGCTTTCAGCCATTTTTATGGAAGGAGCCTGGTAAAATAGTAGGGTGATAGAGTGGAGAAAAGGGGAATGGAAAGGGGAAAGGTAGCCAAGATTACACAGTGTGCTTTTTTTTCTGAAAACAGCTCAGAATAGCTGAAAAAAGACAAAATTACTTCATTTCTATTCTTAAAATTACAGTCCCTTAAAAACGGCATCAAAACATGAATGGCATCAGTAAGTTCATAATGATACTTTTTAAAAAATGGTCACCTTTGGAGGTTACTAAGACATCTACTCATTATTATAAAAACTGATATATCAGGGAAATAATCAAGCAATTACCTTGAATTTTTGTATGAATTGCATTTCAGGGTGAAGGAAAGTTGTTTTCTTTTGGTTGTTATTGTTCTTTATACAGACATACTTAGCTAATAAATGCAGATGAAATGGCAGGATTAGAGAAATCACCAGTTTAGAAGCCCTAATGACATATTGATTTAGACAAGATATCAGTGAATGATAAAAATATGTAGGTATGCTGTATTCTAGGTGAATCAGGCTGACAACATTTTGAACACAGATCAGTCTTGTGACAGATCATATGTCATATGATCAGATCATATGACATAATATGTCCCTGATACAGGAGTTCACAGCTACCCATGACGGATTCTTTCCATGAGAGGTGAACAGAATCAAATTAAGCCTCTGGGTCTACTGCCAGTTTATAGGAAATAACAGGTCAAGAGGGATATTTTAAATGACTCTTTAAGAATTCAGTAAGCTAAAGGAAACTATCTTCAACCAAAACAATGATGTAATAAAAAAAAGAGAAAGGAAGTATCATGGATTTGGACAGACTTGAGACATTGCATGGACCTAGTTTGTATCCTGATTCAAACAAATAGCCAAAAGAAAATTTTTGAGATATTTTGGGAAATTTGAGCACAGACTGGATATTAGATGATATTTAGGGATCATTATTAATTTATTAGGTGTGATATTGGATTATTGTTTTAAATGAGAGAGTCCTTAGCTTTTAAAGATACATATGTAGGTATTATGGGTAAAAGCAGATGATTAAAAAAAAAATAGGTTAAGAAAGTACAAAACAGGATAGGTCAGATGCTGATAATTGTTGAAGCTGGGTGAGGAACATATAGTGGTTCATTAAACTGTGCTCTCTGTTTTTGTGTGTATTTGTAAATTCCATAATAAATATAGAGTAATCCCTCATGAACAGATGATCTCAATCCCCACCCCCAAGAAAACACAATTCACATCCCCAATGGAAACCATGAATTAGCTTTACTAGTGACCAGAATTCCATCTATGAAAAGTGGAAAAGTCTTTATATGAACACATTAGTTTAGAAAATTGCTATGGGAAAACCAGAAAATGTGGAGTTCTAGCTAACTAGACATGAGTTGTGTTGAAGTGTGTGGTCCTGAACGGTTCATGTTGAAAGATGATACCCTGTTTTCAAGTGGCAAGGAAAACAACTTGTCTAGAATTTAAGACTATGGCTCTAGGTCATATTTGAACTCAATTTGGGCTGAAGATTTCATTGCTGCTGTTACCTACCATGATGAATTTGCTTGCACACAAGCTCTGCTATAGGTCTAATGTTGGTGCAAGCAATTTCCTAGAACTGAAGTCACATTATAGTGAACAGTGCTGTGTCCCTGTAGAGATTCCAAGATGATGTGACAATGGAGTATTTACATTCTGCCCCCTTGGATTAGCCTCTTACCACTCCTATAACGAGAAAGAAAGAAAGATAACCAATAGGCTTTTGATTAAATCACAAACCAAAAAGCGAGGACAGAAGAGGGAACCAGTTAGTTGCAATTTTCTAAATGCAGGCTTTTTCTTATTTCTACTTTCCAGCTATCTGTTCCTGAAGGTCCAACTTTAAGGCTTGCCATTTTCAAGCCTACAGGAAATGATTGAAATATGGCCACCCCTGTCCTTGTCCATGCCGCTCGGCCTACTTCCTCTCCACTCCTGCCCTGCTGTCCTAGGTCAGGGGCTTAGAGGCTGAGAGCACTGCAGGTAGCATAGTCATTCAAGCCCATATAAATAGAAAGAAATCTAAGTGATAACCAGAAATAATGGAATTTCATTTCAAAGACTGTTCAGTTCCCTTAGTGTTGCTGACTGATTTCTAAGAGGCTTGGGCTTAGCTGTTGGATGTCTCAGAACCCAGGAGAGGAATCATTTGCACCATAGGCATCTGCTTGTTGGCCTAAAAGTTATCAAAATTGGTTCATAATTTAGCTTGCTCTAAAAAGAAAAGGAAACCCCGTACACTTGAGAAGTAATTCCTAAAATATAAACGTGAGACACGTACCTAGACATGTCTTCCCACCAAGCCATCCTTTATGGTTTCCCACAATGTTATCGTCTACTCCTCCTGCACCTAAGGTTCCATGGAGCAGGAAAAGTCAAAGAATGTCAAGGTTTTATGAAACATTTTCAACCAGAGGCTTTAGGCAAGCCAGTGAGAGGTGTACTGGAGATGAAGTATCAATCTCTACCCCATCAATGTCAGAGAGCTGGAGGGTGGTCTCTCTTAGTTGATTACAAATGAACCCAGCACATCCAACCCCAGGCTGTTCCACTCATTTATCATTTCTCTCTTTGCCAGACCGAATATATGCCCATATATCAAGAAAATGGTGGCTTTCAGTCTATAATGGACTGGCACTTTGTCATGCAAGCTAATATGGGGGAGTCTACATCTCCCATAGTAAAAGTAAAAACTTTCTGATACATGCACGCCAATGATCATAGCAGCACTGTTTACAATAGCCAAGACATGGAAGCAATCTAAGTGTCCCTCAACAGATGAATGGATAAAGAAGATGTGGGTGTGTGTGGGTGTGTGTGTGTGTGTGTGTGTGTGTGCGTGCACGCACACACACAATGGGATATTCCTCAACCATAAAAAAGAATGAAATATTGCAGTTTGCAACAACATGGGTGAACGAAGAGATTATCATACTAAATGAAGTAAGTCAGACAGAGAAAGACAAATATTATATGATATCACTTATATGTGCAATCTAAAAAATAATACAAATGAATCTACTTACAAAACAAAAACAGACTCACAAACAGAGAAAACAAACTTATGGTTCCCAAAGGGGAAGGGGCGGGTGGAGGGATAAATTAGGAGTATGGAATTAACAGATACACACCACTATGTGTAAAATAAACAACAAGGATTTACTGTATAGCATAGGGAGCTATAATCAGTATCTTGTAGTAGCCTGTAATGTAAAATAATCTGAAAAAATATACATATGTGTGTATACATACATATATATATATATATATATGTATAACTGAATCACTTTGCTGTACACCTGAAACTAACACAATTTTGTAAATCAACTATAGGTCAATGAAAAAAAAAAAAAGTAAAAGCTTTCTTTTTATTCACCTGGGTAAATAAGCAAAAGACAGATCTAAAATACATTAGAGTTCCAAGAGAACAGAGATTTCTGCTTTGTTCCTTGCTGTGTACTTGGCACCTGCAACTAGCCCGTAGTGGATATGAATGAAATATCCATCCACTCTTTCATCCATAAAGGAATGCATGGTCCTGCAGGACGGAAGTTCCCTGTGCTTAGATGAGTCATGATCTTACAGGCTCAGAGCCACGATGTCAGTCCTGCAAACTGACTTGAGGTGCATGGGGACGTCCTGCCACAAGACAGATCAACTGAGGGCATCCTGAGACCCCACAGTGGCCGCCAGCATGCCAACCTCCATTCCCTTGCCCATCCTAGATTTTCAAATGAGGAGTCATTGTGGTAACCAGACTGGGAATAATGTCTCCCATACTTTCTCATATTGGGGTTTTGGGGCTTTATTTTCTTTTTTGGCTTCTCGGTATCTGAAATTGTTGTTCAGAGAAGCATATTAAACCATGACTCTTCCATTATCATGCATTTCTGTTACCAACAGAGGAGGTAAATGAATCACTTAAAATGAAACAATCCCATTCTCTTTAGTACACTATAAACATAGCCTTAGCTTTGACTGTAATTATAGTAGTTGGGTGATGCTGCTGAGAAAATGGTATAATTATAACATTATGGTTGAGAGTCATCTGAGTAGAAAACACTGAGCTGCACTGTGCAAAGTTTAAGATGGGATTATGGTCCTTTTTCAATATGAATAAGACTAATTAGCCAACTGCCACTGAGAGCTTTGTAGTGTGATATTAATAGCATAGTAAAATCAAGAGCCAAAGTAAAATTGAAGGGAAAATTTAATTCTCATATGTTCCTAGGAGTCTTCCACGCAAGTGTAATGCAGAGCAGAGAAGCTCACCAACTGGAAGGAAGCAGAGAGAAAAATCACAGAAAGCTAGCTTAGAAAAATCAGCACTCGAGCTTGTTTTCCCTCTTCCCTCCTGGCAAAAGGGCCTTACATTAGGCATATCAAGTACCCAGAGTTGTATTTCCTTGAATATAGCTTTTAGAGTTTTTACTTTAAAATTTTGAAATATGTTTTATTTCCCTGAGTATGTATGGCTTTCTTTCCCTTTAATAGACTTGTTCAGTGGTCCTAGATTTTATGCTACCATAAATTAAAGATCAGGTGTTCTGTATCCTAATTGGGGGGTTGATGACACTATGTGCATTTGTCAAATCGTTGAAGTATAAATTTAAATTTGTGTTTTCACTGTGTATAAAGTTTATCTCAATTTTTTTTAATTAAAAAACAATTTTTTTAAGACCAGAGATTTCCAGCAACAAGAAATATAAACAAGTAGAAAGAGCATAGTCAGAAAACCGGGCCTAGAGTAGCTGCCCCACCACGTGAAAGTCATGGACCTCTTGAGGCAATTCCCTTTATTTTCAAAAATAGGAATATTTATATTTAGACTCTCGCCTTTACAGGGGTTGGGTGTGACCAGGATGTGCATATTGCTTGCAAGTGTTCTAGGACTCTGTAAACCATAAGGGGTTCTCAAAGGAGAAGAAATTGTGGGCTGCTCCAAACAGTGAAACAGGCTGGCAGAGACTCTGTCATGGAACCAGACTCTCCAGTTAATTTCTCCGGTGAAGGAGGACATAGCCAGCAGTGCAAGGAGTTTGTGGACATGTGTGTATATGTTTTGGAGGAGGAAAGGGGAAGTAATTTGTCTTCCTGGCTTCATCTCTATTCCTGGCTTTTCCTAGAGCCTTATTCCTCTCTTTACCCAAAGCCTCAGAACAGGGACTTTTCACTCTCCTTTGTTAATAAACATCAGAAAGCTGACATTTTGCTTAGCTTTGTCTTACCCTACTTCCTTAGTATGACTGTTCTAAATTAATATAATACTAATATTATATAGTATATACATTATATACTATGTATATTATAGTGTATATATAGTATATAGTGTATACTATATTATATACTATATACTATAATATAATATATAATAGTAACTATTATTATTACTATTGTTATTATTACTGAGAGAAATAAAAATGGTAATAGAAATGAATAGAAATACTTCCTGTACCTGACTGGCAGCTCGTATGGCAACTGCCTGCAGATTTGGGTTGTTTCAGACTTTGCTTGTTTTGTAGCATCCTCAACAAACTTATGACAACCTGGAATGCCTTTAGCCCTTAAGATCCTGTCTCTTAAACCCGACCAATATATCTTGTTCTTGGAATCAGTAATGATAATCTTTTCTGAGAGGTTCAAAAAGCACAAATGATTTTCCTAAAACTTCCATCAAATGAGAGGAGTATTTGAAAAATGAAACTGAAAGGAGCGGTCCTCTGAGAAGCCTGCCCAAGCACTTAGACTCTGAGTCAGGCAGTCGTGGCTGGAATTCTGACACTGCTACTTCCTAGCTGTGGGATTTTGGACAAATCACTTAACCTCTGAGCCTTAAGCTGCTGATCTGTAAACAAAGATAAATGCTACCTGCTTTATAAGTGTGCATAAAAATTTCCACTGAACATGATGTTAGTTTCCTTCCTTCTTCTATCCAGCTATGAAAATATGTGGTGTAGGAAGTCATTAACATTTCATTAACACAAGGGAAAAGTATATAAATATACCAAACCCAAGATCTGAGATCCTTGAGAACATTTTTCTAAAGGGGCACTGATTTGGAATGTTATCAATGAAATAAGGAATATTTGTAAAATAATAACAGTAATTAATTAAAAACAAATAAACAAAATACTTTAATTAATGAATCTGGGAAAAATAAACTGAAGATAAATACTCATAAAAAGAGGAAATTATCAAGCAGTAAGATACAGGGCACCTGATATTTGCAAAGTAATAGAAGCCTTAAAACCCCATTAAAGAGAAGACAAAGCCAAAAAGGCTGGTTCTCTTTGAAGGGCTTTTGAAAACTGACATCTGGAAAATTATGGTCTACTCCCTGGGCCTTATTTCCCACTCTGGAAAAGCAACCTCCTCTTGCATAAAAAGAACAGCCAGGAGGTGAAATGATTTATCAGAACCTGTGAACATAATTAAATCCGAAAAGCATGATCCTGAGCATGGAGTGGAGGTGATTTCTGCAGAGATTTTGAAAATAAAGTAGCTCAATACAAGGATTTGGTTTGACTGCTATAAAGCAGTGTGACAGGTTGAGAAAATGGAGAATGTTCTGAAAATCCTGTTTACTTTGGTGGTGAGCCAGCCATTCAGGGGAGAAACCAGAGTCCTTTTCTTTAAGAAATGTAGGTTTCAGCTGGAAGAAAAAAATAGAAAGGTAGGTTTCAACCTTCAACCTAGTGAATTGGGAATATTTACTGAGCACCTATTATGAGCATAAAACTATCTTAAATGACCTAGGGAGTGAATGTTTAGGGGGCCAGGGGTTAGAAAGAGAGAAGACATGGCCCTTGGACCTGAAGCCTTACAATTTATTTGAGGGCTTTTTGTCCCCATTTTCCTTACACCATGATGTTATTCAAAGTCATACAAGAGGCCACATAAATTTACTGGGGATAATATTACAGAGAGCAACAGTGACACTTAAATGCTTCCATTATATTCACTCCCCCAGTTATCTGTAGTTGCCTGGGGAAATTGCAAGCAAGGACAGGAAAATGCCAGTACCAGCCAGTTCCAGATAATGAAATTATTTGCTCCAAAAACTTTCACTGTATTACTAAATTAGATTGGTTCGGACTAAAAAGTAATAGGACTAAAATAAAAAAAAAAAAAAAGTAATAGGACTGATTTTCTTATGTGACTCATGAATTAATTTAACTCTAAAGATAATTCCCAAGGAAGAGTTTTAAAAGCCCTTTGAGTAGTAACAACCTCATTGGGATTTATTTAAAACTTCCCAAGGTACTCACTTTTAAAGATAATGTTATTTAAATATATGAATGCCAGCATAATGATTAAAATGGTAAGTTTTATTACTTTGTAATCACATCAAGGGCTAATAGTTGAAATAAAATATGTGAGATTACTGAATGTGATGATAATATATAGACTATAGAAATCTTTTTTATGAAGCGCACGATTGCTGTAATTGTAGTTGTCCTTTGGGACCCTGAACCAGATGCCCCAAGTAAGTGGGTAACATAGCCTTTATCTTGAGCACCTTTCCAAGCATTGTAAATTCGTGAGTGCAGGTAGCCGCTGGCAGCCTACAGCTATCAACTCCAAGGTGATTTTAAATGGTTAGAAGTCTTCTTTAGAATGAAATGGACTGAGTATCTAACCTGCTCCATAGGGACTTTGCTGGAACAAAGTGGAGTTGTCAGATAGGGGAGAGATCAAGAAATAGGGTTTTCCCGATTTCTCCATCCTAGTAAAAAGGGTCCTGCATGGGTAGTAAGGAGACTTTCATGAATGTTGCCAAGCCTTGGGCTTCCTGTGATTGAACCCCAAAGAAACCACACTGCTCACGTGTTCCCCTAAAGTGTGTCTGGTTCACATCTGAGAGAAAGAGTCTCTATTTTATGATGGTTTTGTCCCAAGTAACCTTCAGACTCCACCCAGCCACATCTCTAATCTTTCCATGGCCTTCCATCATCTTGCACACTGTAAGAGGGGTTAGGGAACTTCCAGATTCTCAAGGCTGGACCAGATTTTGAGTGGATACCCTGTGCAGTGTTGAGAATGAAACAGAAAACTTGGTGCATGGTAGCCTTTTATCAGTAGGGAATTGAGACGAGCTGGCCAGGGGCCCCAAATTAGTAGACACACATGGACCAAGAGACACACCTCTCTCTCAGCTGGGCCATAGTGTACCCTGGAGCTATGAGAAGTGGGAGAGACGTACTCCTTAGAGTGACATGCTGAACTGTTCTGTCTCTCCTTTCTCTTCTCCTCCGTTTCCATTTATTCTCTCTCTCTCAACTGTCCAGCAAATGTGTTTACTCAAAAACTTTTTCTAGACTGATATTATCAAGCCAGAGATGGTTGGTAGTTTTGTATTAAAAGGGAAAGTTGTATTAGCTGATTTCATTTGGTGGGACTTCTGCTATATTCTCAACTTAAGCATTGTGTCCCAGTGCAAGTATTTTTAAAGTGTGCCTTTCAACCTGATAGTATATTTGCCTCAGCCGTGAATTAAACTCTTGATTTTAAAATATTAACCCAAAAAACTACAAAAGAAAAAGGCACTGTTTTAAGTTCTATAAATGACCAATATATTTAACTATTTGGGGGCATCATTCAGTTGTGTTTGTTTTTATTTAGGATCATTCAAAAAGGGAAATGTGTTGAGTGCTACTTTATTGTATAGTGTGCTGATGCACAGCTTTCAAATTACAAGTCATAAACCAAGAATTGTTGGCCAGAGGAAAGTTCAAAATTAGAATCTGGTAAACTCTCTGCCACAAGAATTAAGTAGAATGTTGCACACATCCCACTCCTTATACCAAACAGGCAAGATGAAAGTACTAGATTTTGTAGCACAGGTAGTTGTGACAACTATAGGGAATTCTGAACTTTCGAACTTCAAATTCTGAACTCAAGTTTTTTTACCTTAAAAAATAAAATATGGTCTTTAAAAGTAGGTCTTTAAAAATGATGACACTGCTACAGCATGAATTTTCAAAATTACAGTCCGTGTATGGTGGGTATGGCTAGCGTGTCAGATGGGGTCTCTGGTCTAATGAGTGCCTGCTTTTAAAGACCATGTTCTTATTTCTTCTTTTTCTTACCCTATGATTTCACTGACCTAAATGGGTTTTACTACTGTTCATGTCACAGAGGCCAAAATGGGTTATTAAAATGGGTTATTGCATTAAGCAGAAATTGAGATACTATTTTAGTTCATAAAACACTAGCAAAGTTATTATTTGATGCAGAATTGTAAGAAAGGTTTGTAATCATTGAAAGGAGCCAAAAAAAGAAAAAAACAGATTGTTTACAGTTCCAGTTTTGAAGACATTATCATCAGACTTACTACCTGGAAATACTTTATTAACAAACACTTTACGTATTTAAAAATCATTGGTAATTCTCATAACAATCCTGCTATTATCCTTATTTAATGGATGAGGAGACTGCACAGGAGAATAAGTGACTTGCTCAAAGCACGCATAGCTAAGAAGTACAGAGCTGCGATTCAAACCCAGGCATCCTGACTCAGGCACCCTTGCCCATTACCACTGTTCTGTGCTGCCTCTGTATATCGTCTTGATGTAGAACTCTTCTTCTAGAATAATGGGAAGTAGTGATATAAAGAGATTGAGAGTATGGGCTTTGAAATAGGACTTCCTGGGCATGGTGCTTCCCACCTCTGGGTCAAAGTTTTCCTATCTTTACCATGGGATACCATCAGTGCCCTTCTCATAGTACTTGTTAGAAGGATTAAATGAGATAATACACCAAAAGCTCTGAGTACAGGGCCTGACAGATGGCCTGTTCAAGAGCTAACAATAAGTATTGGCTCTTGTTATCATAATAAATGTATTAACATCAACCTTAGTATGTGAATTACGGTAGCCAAATTTCCTGGGTGAAAGATGAGTAACATTTATTAAACAGGCACTTTTTAGAGTTTATCTCACAATAATTCAGTAAGATAACTCTTACATTCCCATTTCACTGAATTTGAGAACACTCAGACCACAGGAAAGTATATTATTTTCTAAAATCAAATAAGCAAGGATTCAGACTCAGGAACACAGGCTCCAAAGCCTCAGCTCCTTCTACCACCCTTGTCTTGTTCTAAACCCCAGGTTTCTTCAGTCAGTCCTTACATTGATCAAAAACACTGATGCAAAACAGAGGCAATAGGAAAACAGAGAAAAGAGAGAAAAATTAATATTACGCTTGTGAAATTACATCAGGGACGTGGTAACAAATGTAGTACAGCTGTATTGGCTCACTGGATAACAGCTGTGCTGCTCTGTGCTAAGACCTGACTGAGCCCATAAATAAAGTTACATTAATAATTACGGTATGGTGAGAGACCACCCAGGAAATCTTGGTTGATATAGGAAGTGGCAGCTGTGGCTCCTAACTGAGAGCTATTGCTTCTTGAATCAGTGCTGAACCATTGCTCCAGGGGGATAGTAAGTCTGCTCTGTCCATGGAAGATGTGAAACTCAACAGCTGACCCGACCACTTGTCAATGTTGACGATCCTATAAATTTCTCGTAAGACAGGAACTCTATGTTCCAGTTCAAACCAAGTGAATATTTCCTGTTTGTTGACCTACAACTTCAAGGGTGCTAAGTCATCAGTTTAGAGAGATTCCTTTACTCCCCTTTGCTGTAAGGGTTATTATAGTTCTATTAAATGGTCATAGGGAATGCCTGCATATTTCCTTTTCTCCAGATACACTAGCCTTTCCCTCTTTTTTCCTATCTCCTCTATACTTTTACTTTTTCTCTCATCTGTTTACTAATGGTACCCTGAATTTTAGAACCAGAAGGGTAGTGGCACAAAGGCAGTGGAAAATGTACTGGTTGTGAATTTCAGAGATCTGATGCAAATCCCACCTCTGCGTTATATTAGCTGAATGGATTTAGATAAGACGTTTAACCTCTCAAAGTCTTACATTCCCATCTATAAACTGGGGATAATACTGACTGCCTTCTATGGTTGCCTTGAGCATTAAATGTATGTGTTTCTGGAACATAGTTGTATGCAGTGAGTGTTAGCTGAATCTGTCCCAGTGCCCTTGCCCCCCATGTGGGCAAAGACACATCTCAAAAGACCCAAAAGAGAGTGCCCTTTTCAAAGTGAAGATTTACAGTCTCTCCTTAAATGTAGCCATTCTTGTGTTTCATTTTCTTTATGAGCCAGAAGTGGTCTTATATCTTACTGAAGTTCATAACATGAATATAATACTGTCTTTGAAAGGAAGGCCCTAATGACCTCAGGCCAGCAGGAAAACCTCTGATCTTGTCTTTTCTCCCTTTGTGGTTACCAGACAACACATTCTGCCTGAGAGTTGAGACCCAAAAATATACAAATCAACTAGGGGAATCAAAAATAGTGATTCCTAAGCCCCTCTCAGGGAATTGTTCAGGGGTGGGGCTCTGAAGCTTAGATGTTTCTCAAGGTCCCCAGGTGGAGCACACTGGTCCCCCAGAGCCACTTTATACCTTCTGCAGCAGGATTTATGCAGACCGTTGATCGCAGCTCCACAAAGAAAAGGGAGGCAACATGGAGAAGACCACTGGGGCCATGGAAATGCCTCATCTGGGAGGGAAACTCCCCTTGTGCCTGCCCCAGAATGCCAGACGATTTTCTCCGTGACCACATCAACCTTTTATTTCTAAGCCATTCCTCATTCTCCTGTACAGTTCAAAATACTGAATACATTTTTAGTAGTTCTCTTGCTTATGAGAGTTCATTTGACAAGATTAATTATAGGAATAAACAGTTTATCCTGTAGTATCTTTCTGCTCTAATATCTGGGTCCTTCCTTCGCATATAGTTGCATTTTATCTGATGGGCAGATGCCTTCTCTTTAATGTTCCTTGTACCTTTGTGCTTCCAACAGAGAATTCTTTAAGGGTAAAGGCACTTGGAGAGCTGTAAGAGGAAAAGGTCCAGTTGTCTGCCCTGGACCTGTGTACCTAAATGTGCACCTGATAAGTTAAACCCAAAGAAGGGATGAAAGCAGAATAGAAAGAAATGGAAAGAGTTTGTAAATCAAGAATTAAAAAAATTAATGCTCTGTATTAACCTTAGTAGTCCCTAAGCCTCTGGCTTCATTTCGCTCATTCATCTGTAAAGCGATTATGCTCAAGTCATAGGTCACTGAAGTTAGGATTCTGTATCCCATTAGTAAAATAATTTTTGAACAGGCTCACAAAATACATGTTTACATATTTGTAAAATATGTATGTACAGTGTTCTAATATATTTTGTTCTAAAACATACATAAAAATATAAATTTTAAAGTCTTAAGTTAAACCAAGAAATATTATAAAATATTTTAATGTTTGATAGAACAAAATACTTCCTGCAATGTGTTTGAAGAAGTTTACTTCTTCTGGAGGCGGAAGTCCTCATTTAACAGTTTGTGAAACACAGTTTGAAGGTTGGGTCTATGCTACATTTATTTCAATATTTTGTTTTAATGACGATCTCAGTCTCGTATCTGAAAAGTGCGAGATATACACCAAGTTAGATGTTAAAAAAAAAAATGAAGAGTAGTTGTAGAAGGTGTAAATCTATATTTCAAATAATGTTTAGGATAATTTCCCATTTTGGAAATCAACTTCCTATCAAATTTGATTAGAGCTATTCTATGGGTAAGAAAAGCATCAGCTCAGCCATTGCCTTTTTGTTGACTTGGGCTGGCATTATTAGAATTACCTTCAATAAGAGATTTCTTTACATGAATATTTTTTTTCTTCAGTTTTTTTTATTGAAGTAGAGTTGATTTGCAATACTGTGCCAATCTCTGCTGTACAGCAAAGTGACTCAGTTATACACAGATAGACATTCTTCTTTTTATATTCTTTTCCATTATGGTTTATCACAGGATATTGAGTATAGTTCCCTGTGCTATACATTGGGACCTTATTGTTTTTCCATTCTAAATGTAATAGTTTGCATCTACCAACCCCAAACTGCCAGCCCCTCCCTCTCCCTGCCCCCCACCCCCTGGGCAAACACAAATCTGTTCTCTATGTCCTATGAGTCTGTTTCTGTTTTGTAGATAGGTTCATTTGTGCCATATTTTAGATTCCACATGTAAGTGATATCATTACATGAATATTTTTAAGTCATTTGTTTACTACGTCATGATTAAGCCACCAAAATATTAGTTTAATCTGTTTATCCACTAAATCAGCCATGTAGAACCTGTAAACAAGAAAAAAACTGCTCTAACATGTTAAAAGAAGAGACAAGTAAAAGGACTACTCACCAACTCTCTGAATTGTGCCTGCGCACTCTTCCTGCAGAACTCCTCTCATACCAAATGTGACATGTGACTCTGACACAAGCTGAATGAAGGCTCCCTGTGACTCTCCATGTTCATTATTAGTAAACCTTAATTTCCATGTTAGATAAACAATACATATTAATAAAAGCTTTAGTGTGTTCTTTTCATTCCCAAGGGATTATTTTACATGGTCCATTTTGAAGACGATAACTTAGAGAATCTTTCAGTCCTGTTGGTGTTACGTAGCCTCTAATTTTTCTTAATTTCAAATACCTCTGCTGCCAGTATTTATAGCCTGATTTTGTTAGAAGACATTTCTGTCCTGTGCATCCTAACGGTTATATCCTGCAACATCTCTTCCCAGACATGTCTTTTCACTACTGTACATCCCCTAGCCTCTGATTATTGCTCTGCCTCTGATGGCCAGAGAAAAGATTCTGGAAATATATAAAATATTGTCCTACCTGCCAAAAGTCAATGGTTGTACAGTTCAACATTGCAGCAATTCACCACAATTTTTAGCACCCTACTATGTGTAAGAAGGAACCTCGGTATAAAAACATACAAGAACCACAACTTCAAGGATGTTTGAAAGCATGCAAGAGCTTAATGCTTATGGACTTTCACTTTATTCAGGCAAATTTAGACCCAATCTGTGTGTAGTTTCATTTTGTTTTCAATTTCCTAGTTAACTGACTATAAACCTAGATACCTATTTGCTGCCATCTAGTGTAATAAAGTAGGTTAATTATGCATGGAATTCTGAAATTACATGGTTGAGTGTTAGTACTTAAAATACTTCTTCATTTTGGTTTCTTAAAAGCTTTCAAAATGCCTAATCAGTGACCTATTTTTCTTATCACTGGGACCCTGGACTTGGTCTTAATATTGTCATAGAGTCTAGGGGTCAGGGTCAAGCTTGGTTCACTCTATAAATGTGACACTTTGAAATTTGGTGGGGCCTCAGAGGTTGGTAGGTGTGAAGTAAATACATAATAATAATAATCAGGAGGCCATCATGTTTAGTGACCATGATTTTTACTTCATGGAGACAGTGGAACACATAGCCTGGCTTCTTACCAGCTGTGTGACCTTGGCCAATTCATTTCTCTTTTTTTGAACATCATTTCCTTCGTCTGTAAAGTGAAATGGTGGGCCTAGCTGACTGTCAAGGTCTCTTCCAGTTCTAAGAGTATGTGACTGCATGTAAACTATCTTCTATTTGGAATTGCCAAAGTCATGTTCCCAGAATTCTTTTATGTGTGAAATAAATGCTGCTTCTCTAATTCTTCTATATGTTTATCTATCTTTTGGGTTATGGTTAGAAGTGAGTGGAAATCTTGACTTGGAAGAGAGAAGGAAGCAAATGTGGACCATGATTGTATGCCCTTTATTTTTGAGAGTTGCCCAATGGAATGTTGTCCACCAGTGGATAAGCAGATACTCCCCAATATGCATCTAACCTCCTCTCTTATCTCACAATGACAACTTTAGAAGTATAATACTTGTTATAAATGACCAACTTCCTAAGCGGCACCCCCATTTTTTCTCTCCTTTCCCATCAGAACTTTTCTATGAAGGATTCTAGGTCTATTGTAACTCATACCAGTCTTACTTTTCTTTATGCAGTTCATTATAGCTACTACAGTATATCCTAAAATGTTTTATTTTCTGACCATTTCATATGTGTAAATCTTATTTCCCCAACCAGACTGAAAACTTCACAGGGGCAGGGACTATCATTAGTTTCTCATTTCCATGAGGGGATCTGGCACTGCTGTTCAGGGATACATATGGTTCTGATTATAAGGATGCTTTTCCTATTTGCTTTATATAAATGAGGGTAAAGGGTGAAGTACAAGGCCTTCTCAAACCAAGTACAGGACAGTTAATCTCTAAGCTGTAGTCTCTACAAGCTATCTAACAGCTAATAGAAGCTGATAAATCTCTAAGCCTAATGCCAAAAAAGCAACCTCACCGTAAAGAGAAAACCCAAATAAAACTGAAAGAGACAGTGCAGCATATGAGGAAAACCGTTTTGCAATGAGAAAAATCTGGATTCAGATCCCAGCTTTGCTACTCACTGGTTTGTTTTCTTTGGCTGAAAATGATTTACCTTTTCTGAAGTTAAGCTTCCTCATCTATAATATGAAGGTTATCATACTCTCATACGACATTCCTCACAGAAGAATTGTCAAGATGAGACGAGAAACATAGGGCAAGAGCTTAGCACATAGTAGGAGCTCAATTAATGGTAGTCAGAAAGAACTTTTATGCATTAAGTAAAATGCTTTTACTTGTATACAATAAAAATTATTCAATTTAAATGTAAGTACGCAATTTCAATATGATCAGGGCATTTGTAACTGAGGTACTAAAATGAGTGGTACATTCCCGCAGAGCAGCGGTTCTTACCAGGGGTGATTCTCTCCCCCAGGGGACACTTGGCAATAGCTAGGGACATTTTGGTAGTCACAGCTGAGGGAGAGGGGAGCGCTGCTGGCATCTAGTGGGCGGAGACTAGCAGCGGTGCTACACATCCCACCCGGGGCTGCTAAACATCCTGCACAGGATAACCCCCTCAACAGAGAAGTAGCTGGTCCAGAATATCAACAGTGCTGAGGCTGAGAAACGCTGCCGTAGAACCTAGAGAGCCCACTACTTCTGACATAAATTTGGTTTGCATTTGAGACTGCCTGGATGCATGAATAAGAAGGTAGCTTCCACTTTGGTGGATTCTGCATGGATTTGCCTAGTCCTAAATATCTTTCTATGTGACCCATTTCGGTGTTTCAGATTCTCATTGTGCGCCATAATTTTAGGCTGAATCATTACAGTGTATAAAGCCCTGTTATATTTCAAAAATATCCTTGGAACTCAACAGATGAAGGAGTAAGGATCTACTAATCCACATGAATAAAAACAATGAGGGCCTCGTATGCAATTTTAAATTTGGTGAGTTTGTTCTCTAATAACGGTGCTGGTTCTTTGTTGAAAATCAATCCTGTGCCAGGTACTTTATGTAAATATTCTGATTTAATTTTCAGCAACTGTGCAGGTACTTTGCTTTCATTTTACACATGGGAAAACTGGGGCTTAGAAACTTTATGTAGTATTTCTAGCAAGTTGCACCTCTGAGATTCAAACCTAAATCCAGCTGGCCTTCAAGCCCGTGCTCTTTCTACTGCTCCCTACTGCCCCTATCCACCAAGGGTCTAAGACTGGAAACAGGGATGTGTGTGTTTTAGAGGAAATAAGGTAGGAGAGAAACTTTTATATAGATTAAGGGGCTCTCCTCAGGAAGGTTAGATTGGGTCTCCTGCTGAGGGGCCCTTGAGTGTCCATGAACTAGGTGAAAACTCCTAGCTTTCTCAGGAAGGTGCACCAGAGAGAATGGATTCGTTGAAATGGGGATTACCTCTATACCTCGATTTATACAATTTGCCAATTTAGCAACTTTTTTTTAGGTCTCCCGTGTTTAAGCCTGATACAATACATTTTCCAGATTCTTCCTTTTTAACTAAATATGTTTTTCCTTTGAAATCAGTTCTACCATCTAAACAAGTACTGTCAAATAGAAATATGACAGCTACATAGGAAATTTAAATTTTCTATTAACCATATTAAAAGAGTAAAGAAACAGGTAAAAATTTTTATACTATATCTTATTTAGCCTAGTATATTCAAAATATTATAATTTCAACATGTAATCAATCTAATAAAAATGGTATTGTGATATTTTACATTATTTTTTCATAATCTTCAAAATCCAGTGTGTATTTTACATTTACAGCACACTTGGGATGCTAAAGTTTCAGAGAAATGAAATGTAGTCCTACTGAAACAAAGTTATATTTAAGGAAAATTTTTTTTGCTTTTACTTTTAAATTTAAATTAATTAAAATTGAATAAAAATTTTTTTTCAATTTTGTGTATTATTCATTTTTAATTATTATTTATTTATTTATTTTGGCTGTGTTGGGTCTTCGTTTCTGTGCGAGGGCTTCCTCTAGTTGCGGCAAGCGGGGACCACTCCTCATCGCGGTGCGCGGGCCTCTCACTATCGCGGCCTCTCTTGTTGCGGAGCACAGGCTCCAGACGCGCAGGCTCAGTAGTTGTGGCTCACGGGCCTAGTTGCTCCGTGGCATGTGGGATCTTCCCAGACCAGGGCTCGAACCCGTGTCCCCTGCATTGGCAGGCAGACTCCCAACCACTGCGCCACCAGGGAAGCCCCAAAATTGAATAAAATTTAAAACTAGATTTCTTGGTTGCAGTACCCCACTTCAAGTGCTCAATATCCATGTGACGCTAGTGGCTACCGTATTGGACAACACATCTAAATTCTTGCCCCTCAGAATGTGGTCACCAGAAGCAGCATTAGTAGCATGTGGGAACTTGTCAAAAGTGCAAAATCTCAGGCCCTGCCAACTGAATCTACATTTTAACAAGATTGCCAGGTGATGTCTATACGTATTAAAGTTTGAAAAGCATCTCTCTAAAAAACCACAGATCTCTCCAACAAAGAGTCCAGAAAGAGTGAATAAATGAAGAACTATGAGAGCTTAGGAAATTCGCTACAGGAGCAATGCCAGGGCTTCATATGATGTGTTCTGCTGAGAAGTTGTAGTTTCCCACAAAGGCAGCCATGGCTGTTCTACTGTGTGGACTGACACAGGCCATCCTGGAGCCTGGAGCTGGCTCTGCTCCCAGGATCTATGGCACAGAATCTAACACTAACTTCCATGACTCCCACAATTAAGGCAGCTGCACTCTCAATGCCATATATGCTTAAAACTGCAACTTTAGAACCCCTGAAACACAGCTGCAAGCATATGTTTCTGCTCTACACAGTGGAATTTACGGCTGGACCTTCTTGGGAGACCCCAGGAAGACCACCCCCAGAGGGGCTTGTGCTGTCTACCGCACTGCCACTGCTGAGAGCCAACATAGACCCACTCAACATCCTCATTATTTGGGGGTTCATCTAGTTCCCCTCGGAGATTCAATGCATGCTGCTTTGCCTTGCTAACCCTTATTTGGTTTGTTTTTCATAGGACTCGGCATTTGAGGGGCCTTTCAATACATTTGCCTGAGGGATTTATTATACTAATCTAGCATAGAAGCTCATTGTTCTGATTCAGTAGTTATCAACCCTGGTTGCCATGCACCTGGGGCATTTAAAAAAATACCAATGCCCAGGCCTCATCCCAGTCTTTTTTTTTTTTTCACTCCATACATTGAGAGTAGTGATTATTTTTTTTAAAGATATAATTGACATAACACTGTATAGGCATCACCTAATCTAATTAAATTAGATCTCTGGAATGTAGTTTGTTAAAGATTCCTAGGTGGGGCTTCCCTGGTGGCGCAGTGGTTGAGAATCTGCCTGCCAATGCAGGGGACACGGGTTCGAGCCCTGGTCTGGGAGGATCCCACATGCCGCGGAGCAACTGGGCCCGTGAGCCACAATTACTGAGCCTGCGCGTCTGGAGCCTGTGCTCCGCAACAAGAGAGGCCGCGACAGTGAGAGGCCCGCGCACCGCGATGAAGAGTGGCCCCCGCTTGCCGCAACTGGAGAAAGCGCTCGCACAGAAACGAAGACCCAACACGCCCAAAAATAAATAAATTAAAAAAAAAAAAAAAGATCCCCAGGTGATTCTAATGTGCAGCCAGAGCTGAGAACCACTGGTCCAGTTTGAAAGAGCCCTTAGCTGGCAGTCAGGTGCCTTAAGTCAATGCTTCTCAATATTTAATGTGCCTACGAATAACCTGGGAACTTGTTAGAATGTAGATTCTGATTCAGCACGTAGGAGGGTAAATAAACCTAACTTTGTGTACGGATGTGTCCCTAGTGGCATTTGGTTGGTGACTATCATAAGCCTTTTTCCATCTCAGCAAACTAGGATAAGTTAATCACTCTCTCCTCACTCCTCTTTGAAGCCTTCCTCTCTCTCCACCCTCAGCTCTTAGTAATCACAACTTTCTTTGATTTCCTAAAGCAAGTATTATCTTTATTTGCGCTCGCTTTTATTGTTAGCTACTTCTCATATGCACGTGTATCATTTCCTGTACTACTTACAGTTCTTCAAAGGCAGAATGCATGTGTCATGTTATTTTTATAAATCCCACAACACCTGAAAGAGTGCCTTACACATAATAGGTGCTGCATAAATGCTTCTTGATTAATGGAATATCTATGTGAAAGTCTCTTAAAAATCCCAAAGGACTTAAAAATGCAAGATGTTTTTCTTTGTTGAGCAGAAAAAAAAAGTTCAGATGGGCAAGGTGGTAGAGGAGATTAGAGATTTCAATTTTTTTTTTTTATAAATTCATTTATTTATTTTTAGCTGTCTTGGGTCTTCGTTTCTGTGCGAGGGCTTTCTCTAGTTGCGGCGAGCGGGGGCCACTCTTCATTGCGGTGTGCAGGCCTCTCACTGTCGCGGCCTCTCTTGTTGCGGAGCACAGGCTCCAGACGCACAGGCTCAGTAGTTGTGGCTCACGGGCCCAGTCGCTCCGCGACATGTGGGATCTTCCCAGACCAGGGCTCGAACCCGTGTCCCCTGCATTGGCAGGCAGATTCTCAACCACTGCGCCACCAGGGAAGCCCGATTTCAATTTTTGTGTTAGCTTTTTTCATTCTGGCTACATGTTTGAATTTTGGAGAACTACTTTGTAATTTAATGGTTTTAATTATTTCTTTGGAAGAGGACATTATTCACATCTTAGACCAGATAATTCTTTGCCGTGGGGACTGTCCTGTGCATTGTAGGATGTTTCACAGCATCTCTGGCCTCTACCTGCTAAATGCCTGTGTCATCCCTCTCCCAGCCATGACAATCAAATATGTCTCCAGCAAACAGCTGCTGGGAAGGAAACTCATCCCTGGTTAAGAATCCTTGGTTTAGAAGAATGAAGTATGACACAGCTGCCTTACTGCAGCAGTAAATACCTTTAAAAATTAACACACACACACACACACACACAAGAATGACAAGCTGTGTTCCTGAGAAACATGTATAAGTACTTATAGAAAAATGTTCTCTCATTGCATTTTGGAAGCCATGGCTATGTATACCATACTTATCTTTGCATATGTCACATTGGTCATTCTTTAATGGAAATAGAAATATATACATGAAACATTTTAAAAATCTGAATATACATTTAAGAATTCAAACATGTGGTGGGAGTAATTTCACCAAGCAAGAAAATGTACACAGAGCAAAAGTTATTAGGAAAGAATGACCAGGCTGATTCTCTGTCAGGGAGCTGGCCCAGCCTCTTTATATAAAATAGTCTGTCTGCTGTGCCATCATCCTTGGACCGAATATACTGTTTCAGCAAGTGATGATGTTAAGCTGAAGCCTGGCACACAAACAGGTGCTCAATGATTGTTTGTTGGGCTTCCCTGGTGGCACAGTGGTTAAGAATCCGCCTGCCAATGCAGGGGACACAGGTTCAAGCCCTGGTCCGGGAAGATCCCACATGCCACGGAGCAACTAAGCTGGTGTGCCACAACTACTGAGCTTGTGCTCAAGAGCCCGCGAGCCACAACTCCCGAGCTGGCATGTCACAACTACCGAGCTGGTGTGCCACAACTACTGAAGCCCACGCACCTAGAACCCATGCTCCGCAACAAGAGAAGCCACCTTAATGAGAGGACTGCGCACCGCAACGAAGAGTTATCCCCCCGCTTGCTGCAACTAAAAAGAAAGCCCGCGTGCAGCAACGAAGACCCAAGGCAGCCAAAAATAAATAAATAAATAAACAAATATGATTGTTTGTTGAATAAATGAACAAATGAATGAATGCATGCTGAACGTGCCTGTGAATCTAAAACTAAGAAGCTTTGGTGTGCTCATTACAAAAGACCCTGTTTTATGGCATTTGAAACTCCAAATCTTAGAAATGAAATTACATAGAAGACTATATCATCATCAGTGAGAAATAAATGGCCTCGACAAAATTACAAGACAAGGAAAATAAAGGCTCATTCATCAGTTGGTTTCTTCTGGCGATAGAAGGCTCCCCTGAGACTTTAGGAGGTTCATGTTTTTCATAACAGAGATTTGACTTTGGCAAAGCATGGCTATACTTTTAGGCTTGGATGAGAATATCCCCACATGTACTTTTTCCTCCCGTTCCTGGCGAAGAACTTGCATGGGAGACCCAAACAAGAGGCTCCAGTGGTGGGAACAAGCAGGATGCCTTCTGGGCTCAGAGGGGAAAAGATGATATAAGTCAGTGGTTCTTGAATTCTGCTATACTTCAAAACCGCTGGGGAACTTTGAAAAATCCCATGCCCAGGTAACTAAATTGGTGATTCCATAAATTACCAATGAAAGTAGAATCTCAAAGGCTAGAACTCAGGCATTGGTATTTTTTTCTAATTCCCCAGGAGATTCCAGCATATGATGTGTTAATTTTGTCTATAGCTCCTCTGCCAGCTACTGATTTTCAGGAATTTGGATCATCTCATTGAAAAGAACCTGACAACATCATTCACAAGTGCTTCGGTTAAGTTTAATTTAGGACATTTTCATATGATCGAGGGAGCCAGTAGTGTCTTTTGGGCAGTGAGTTACAATTCCCTATTTTATGACAGTGGTGTGCCTAAATTAATGAGAGAGATTCTTAAATTGAAAAAGTGACTGTCCAATAGAGGATAAGAAGAAATAAAAATTAAATTATATGTATAAATTTTAGTGTTAAGTATAATGTCTTGCTTTATACATTTTAGATCATGTTCTTACTGAGATAAAATTCACATAATATAAAATTTGCCATTTTAACCATTTTAAAGTAGCTTTTAGTGTATTCACAATGTTGTGCAACCATCACCACTACCTAATTCAAGAACATTTCCGTCACTTTTACATAAAACCCTATACCCATTACTAGTGACTCCCAATTTCCCTCCCCCTCATTCCCTAGCAACTACTAATCTACTTTCTATCTTAATGGATTTGTCAATTCTGGAAGTTCTATTCAAATGGAATAATATAATATGTGGCCTTTTGTGTCTGGCTTTTTTCACTTAATAAAATATTTTCAAGGTTGTAGCATATATCAATATTTTATTTCTTTTTATGGCTGACAAATATTCTATTACATGATTATACTACATTTTGTATATTATCCTCTCATCAGGTGATGAACACTTGGGTTGTTTCTACTTTTTTATTATTATGAATAACGAAGCTCTGAATATACTTGTACAAGTTTTTATGTGAGCCTATGGTTTCAGTTCTCTTGGATACCTACCTAGGACCAGAATTGCTGGGTCATGTGGTAACTCTGTGTTTAACTTTTGAGGAATGATTAAACTGTTTTTCTACAGTGGCTGTATCAGTTTAAATTCCTACTGGAGGCTCCAATTATTCCACATCTTCTTGCTTTATATTTTAATTATTTGATTATTATCTAGGATGTCCCTTACCTTAACCAAACAGAAAATAAATCTTACTAAATTTAATGCTAATTGTTTCTTTGACATCTCAAAACCATGATATACAGAATACTTTTTTCCTGAATAATGAAACTACGGCAGTTCTGTTTCCTGAGTCAGTTATCCTGCAGGGCAGTGAGTACGTGTCTTTGAGGTAATGCTCCTGTTTCCGTCTTCCAGCAGGCTACCCTGTTGGAACTCGGGGCTGCTGGCACTGCCTTGGTACATCCCCCCTCTAGCCAGAGAAAAGAACACAAAGGAAAATAGTGCCCACACCCTTCCACCCAAGAAGCCCTATTAGTAAGTCACAACAGTTTTAAGAGAATTGATGGGAGAAGAGAGAAAAATTTTAGATCAGATAGGAAAGTATATGATCATTCTGTCCAAGAGAATTCAGTGAAATAATGTGAAAGCACTAAGTAAGCTAAATGCACCAGATAAATGCTGTGGAGAAGAAAGGAAAGATGAGTGATTAATGCCCGTGAATGTTCAAAACTAGGATTAATTATGTTCGGCTGCAGCTATTTAAGAAGAGAAGTAAATACATTTTATAATGAAAATGTTCCGTGAAAACTTAACTAAAACAACAAAACAAGTTTTGGTGAAAAGATAAATGCTTAAATGCTAATAGCACTGCATACACAGCTCTATGCACAACATTTCCTGACGTTGCCATTGCAGATGAGCTATCCATAGAGGCTGCATCCAGTTAAGTTCCCTGCCAGACCACATGTGCTGCAAATACTTTTCCAAGACACTGCAAAGTTCACTTGATTTGACATTCATCTTAAAGTAACTGGACATGTTTACTAAGCCTTTATTTTAGTCAACCTTACAATGTTTTACATGCACCAAGAATCCATGTTTAAAGCATACTAGAGTTTAATTTAAAATAATAAAAAAGAAAGAAATGAATAGTTCAGGGGAGATCTTGTGAATTCTTGTTCCCAACTCTAAGCCATTAAGTGCCTAAGCAGAAGATTTTACAGCTGTGCCTTCTTCAATTCCACAGAGAACCATAAAGGAAATCAACTGTGAGGGTGAATTCCTTATATTCAGTATTGTCCAATACAAAATACTTATTAAATTCTTTGCCAATTTCCAGCATTAAAGCTTTTTTTGCCAATAATTTTATGAACTAAGTAGTTGCAGTTTCATAACCACTTGGCAATTCCATAGCTTAAAAAAATATAGCCTACCAGACTTTTAAAAGATGTGTTCTTTGACACTATATTATCTATAAGGCAGTTACTTTTGACAAGAGTGATCAACTAGGAAGTTTACAGATTTCTTTTACCATATTTTGACAGGCCAGCGTCCATCAAGGACAAGACCTTTGGTGAAAGGGGGTGTAAGATGCTCTCAGGTAAAGGAATCACTGAATTCCTGAAGCTCTTCAAATAGAAAAGTGCTTTGGAAATGACAAGTGTACTTAGGAGAAGGATGCGTGGCCTCAAAGCAGAGCTTCATAAGGGAGGACTCTTCATAAGGAAGATGGGCAAGGGGTTCTTTCCCCTCCACCTAAGTGTTTACAAGCACTGTGCAAAACGCAGTGCCCCTCAGTCCAGAACCTGGTCCCTAGGAAGCCCCAGGAAATATTTAGGCTTTACAAAAATATAAAAGGTAGCATTTTAGAAATACAGTTCAACCACTTGGCCCATTCCATTTATTTATTTATGAAGTTCATTTATCTATTCTATAAAATTGTTTTCTTTAGTATGTCTTGGCAAGTTTTAATTCTTAATCATATTAAGGACGATTGTTTTGTTTTCTTTCCTTTCCTTACTGTTTGTCTATGCTGACCAACTCTAAAGGAAATTCTCAACTGGTTGTGTTCAGTTAGACTTTGGTCAGAGGGCAACGTTGTCTCTTCACAAAGTGTTAAGTCCCCAGCCTCTCTGTTCGGGGTGATAACAGCTGGCCAGGACTGTTGACAGCGGTTGATCCACACGACGGGCTGCAGTGGAGGTTGTACATTTAAGGGCAAATAGCTACTGAGTGCCTCCCCCTGCACAACCTGGAGCTCTCTGAAGAAGGTTGTCCTTTTCCCACAAAGACTCCTTTCCTTCCAGCCTTCCCCTCCCACTTCAATTGCTCCTCTTCTTCCTTCTCTTCTAACCCCAAACCCACAAGCACACATTGGGAACTTGTATGTGATTTCCTTTGGCTTTTGTTTCTGCTTTGTCATGAGTTGAGGATAGAAAAGCATGACTGGTGAGAGAACGGAGGGTAAGAAGGCAGATGACTACTATCTCAGTATGTAACAGCTGTTCAACGTCTGTGTACGGCCCAGGAAGATCATGTTCCTCCAAGGGGAGAGCCACTGGGCAGGAAAGAAGGCCCAGCCAATCTGGCTGACAAAATCAGGCACGGTCACTGTCAAAGGTGATGTGCCGCAACCAGCGGCGCCTCCCAGCCCCTCTGATGCCGTCCCTCTGTCATCGTAGGTTTGAACATAACATCATTCCATTGACTTTTCAAAACTTGAATTTAGTAAAACTCTCTTCAAGATTTCTAAATAATAATTTCAGTAGGAATATCAGTTTAACTTATTCTTAGTTAGTTCTTATTACCAGTTTATAGCCCATCAGAAATTTGGGCAGGTTTAGCATTTAGATGTATCATTTCACACATATATTTATAATATCTCTTAGTTCTCCAGGCGTTCCTCGTGAACAATTATTGTGCTCTTTTAAGGTCATAATTAATTCATATCCTTCCCACACCCTCCAGAATTTGGCTCAAAGGAGGTTACATCTTTGGCTCAAAGGAGGTCACTCTTGATCTGCAGCTCTGCTAGAACTGATCAGAGAACCTAATAATGTGGAAAGCTAACTTTTCAGTGCTTACGTATAACTTTATTTCTCTACATCAGTGGCTCTCAACCTGGGCTACCTATTGTTTAAAATATCTCGATACCCAGGCTGCACCCCTGACAGATTGGGTCAAGCCTCTGGGAGTAGACCAAGGCATCAGTATTTTCTTAAAACTCCTCAGTTGATTACAATGTGCAGTCACAGTTAGGAAATGCTGCTCTTAGGGCTTGCCAGGTTACAGATTTCTGAGAGTTTAGTTCAGAGCACATCTGAGCCTGTCGTCTTTCATTTCTGGGAATTTCTTGAGAAGCAGTAGAGAATTGTCTAACAAAAAAGCTACTATTTTTTACTAGTGCTAAGAGTTTAGACGAAATCACAAGGATTTGTGTTTTAATCCCACCTCTTCAAACAACAGCAATATAAACACAGGCAACTCACTTAACTTCTCTGAACCCCAGTTTCACCCATGTCTAAGTGGAAATAGTACCCACCTTCTAGAACTGTTAGCAGTATTAAAGGAGATTACATAAATATTCAACCTGATGTAATAATATGTAGCATGATGTATGAAACATAGTAATGATAACAAAGTAAATATGTCACTACAATCCTTATTTTCAAAATGAAAGCTCCAAAGAGAGAATAAAAGTGAATTCCCAAGGTTATTGTCAAGATTTTTGAATGCTGATCAGTGTTAACACACTAACATTTCTTCAGGATGTGGGACCACTTGAATGGAATACTCATTTCTCTTAGAATTACTTTAGGGCCAAAGGTGGTTTCTCTTGTCCATTGAAACATTCTTTTAAGAGATGTTTTTAAGAGTGTACTACTCTGTCTGTAGGTTTAGGCTGAAAAAACATCACAAGAGAGTAGGAAGTATTTCTAGTTTAGAAATGACTGTGTGTGGCTCATCAGAGAGGACCTCAGAGCGTACGGTAACCATTTATTGCCTTCATAGTGAAACACAAAACAAGTTTCTACTGGGATTTTCAGATGTAATAGGTGCTCATTTTAAGGTTAGGCCAGTACCTCTCAGACTTGGAAAACCTTAGCATGACTCTAAGGAGCTGGACTTCAGGAAGGTTGAATGTCTTCAGCCACAGTAGTAATAGCTGAAGCAGGAGGTGTCTGAGAAAGAGGGAAGCAGCCAGCTGTATTACAGTTCTTCTTGCCTCCAAAAGAGAAGTTACCCACTTTCCCACACTCACTGTGACATATTCCATTTGCTAAGAAAAGTGGTTTATGTCATTCTTAAACACTGCTCTGAAATTCTGATATATATTGAATTTGTTTATTATATCAATATATCAGCAGCATTCAGGTATTTACTATGGTCAATATTTTTCCCTATCCATCCTCCAAATTAACCCATCAGCTGGGTCTTCTGCCTCAGACTCTCTCACAAGGCTGCACTCAAAGTGCCAGCGAGGGCCATGGTCTCATCCAAAGTCTGAACTGGGGAAGGATCCGCTTCCATGCTCACTTACACGGTTGTTTCCAAGGACTCAGTTCTTGGAGGGTTGTTAGACTGAGGGCATCAACGTCCTGCTGGTTGTGGACCAGAGGCCACCCTCCATTCTTTGCCCTGTGGTTCTCACTAACATGGCGGCTTGCTTCAGCAAAACCAGCAAGAGACTAAGTCAGCTAGCAAGACAGAAGTCACAATCTTTTGTAACCTAATCACAGATGTGACATCCCCTCAATGCTATCATATTCCATAGGTTCGAGGCAAGTTACTCAAGGGGAGGAAATATTCAAGGTTGTGGATAACAGGAGGCAGGGATCCTTGGGGCCATCTGAGAGGCTGTCTGCTACAGCACCTAGCAGCACATACCCAGCCATAAAAGAAAGAAGGAAGGAAGGAGAGAAGGA
The DNA here is from genome assembly GCF_965194825.1 of Balaenoptera physalus. NCBI lineage: Eukaryota > Metazoa > Chordata > Mammalia > Artiodactyla > Balaenopteridae > Balaenoptera > Balaenoptera physalus. Next base: position 141,919,498 of record NC_138890.1, on the reverse strand, counting down.
GGGTGCAAGGAAGGAGAAAGAAAGGAGGAGATAGGGAAAGGAAGGCAGGCAATGAAAGACAGACATTAAAAAAGACAAAAAAGTAGCTTTGCTGCACTACGCCTACATCGGGATTCCTCTGTGGGCGCGTATTTCATCACATTAGCACCACAACCATGAATTTCCTATTTCTTATTTAGAATGCAGGATAATATGGGGCTTTCTATATATCTGGAGTTAAAAGGAAACAGAATAAACAAGAATAGTAAGTTTAAGCAAGCGAAATGTGTTTCAAATTAATTCTTTTTAAGTTTTTTTCCCCCAGCTAGCAAAGTATTTTTTTCCCTTCATGTTTCAAGTTTTCAGATTAGGTTTATTATTCTTGCCATTATGTGGCAGGCTTATTGCACAGGGAATATAGGAACCTGGATGGTGTTTGCATTTGGTGTTCTCTGGTGGTTTGGGCTCCAATGCCAAGATTATGCTTTGATTCTGTAGATTGTTATTAGTGGTTGTATATGTCACTTAATTGTAAAAGTGAAGTTGTAAAGTACCTTGAATCCCATCTATTCCAGCCTCTCTATTGAGAAAACTGAGGTCCAAATGACTTGAGAAGTTCAAGGCTAAATAGTATCAGAGCTGGGATTACATCACAAATCTCTTAATTTGAAATCTGGTGTATTTCCTCTTCTCACATTCTGTGCAAAAAAAACAGTCCGAATGTGCAATCCTCCCCTCAACCCTGCAGGCGTTAAAACGTGTTAGTTGTTGTTTAAATGTGGTTTATTTAGCACTGATTTTCTGGAAGGATCCAAAAGATAATACTTCCAGTGCTTCAGCTAATAGAAAAAGGAACTTTTCCAGGAACTCTACTGTATAATAGATGCTTGCCTAAAGAAACACACACCTTTTTCACTTGTAATAGATCACACAGGCTCCAGTGCTTCAGTGCTCTGAGTGGGTTCGTAAACATTGACCACAGTCTCCAAAATGGCCATGGAAGTCAGAAGAACAATGAAAATTGATATACAAAAATTGGTTTTACCTCAGACCTGCTGCACATTCATAGCTGCAGTTTTCATAGACGCAGAGGAGTTTGGCTAATATCCTAACACACAGGAGTCTTTCTCCACTTCCCAAATTAGAATTGACACGTATATATATGCACAAGTTGTTGAAAGTAGGTATCTATTTAATGATACCTATTTAATGAGTTTACTGGCTGAATCTTTTAAAAGAATGCAAACATTAGCGACTTTTTATCAGACATCTGTAAAAAGAGAAAAGCCTCTGTGGTTCTCTGGGGCCCACCTGGTGCCAACGCAGCCATCCATGGTGGGCAGCTGCCACCATGCACATTGCTGGGCACACTTCAGGTGCCTGCCCAGGTTTCTCAGAAGTCAGGTGAGGACCCTCAGCCCATGTGCAGGTGCAGCCTAGAAGTTCAATGGCATTAACACCTCCAGGGCAGCCCTCAACCGATGGAAGTTGGTGGATAAACGCCCTGGGCTCCCATCGTTGTCGAGGACACAGGGAAGGCACCCTCTTCACAGCTTCTCAGAGGGACCTCTGTGGGGTTGGGCCCCCGTCAGCCACTATGGGCACGAGCCAAAGAGCATCCACTTTGTTCGCTGTTTTCCCCTCCCCACGTCCCTCTTTCCCTTTCCTGGGGTCACCCTCCAAATAAACTACCTGTGCCCAAATCCTCCTCTCTAGCTCTGGTTTCTTAAACAGGCCCCAAGAAATAATGTCGGCAATAAAGACAAAATGGTTTGTCCCTGGAATCGGGGCTGACAGAGAAATAACTGGCAACCAGCAGTTCTGCAGCTGTGACCCAGGAAAACAGCATTTCTAGAAGAAGTGGTTGTTCTTGACCGCTTTAAGTATGTGTTTCATTAGGACCATCTGTTACCCTCCCGATATCATGCCTTGCCTTTTCTTTTTCTTCTGCAGATTCTTCCGGGAAGCCTAAATTCACCAAGTGCCGTTCACCTGAACTAGAGACTTTTTCATGCCACTGGACAGATGGGCTTCATCACGGTTTACAGAGCCCAGGATCCATACAGCTGTTCTATATCAGAAGGTGCAGGTTTCATGCCTTTCTGACTTTTCTCTTCCACGGATTTTCTCATTAAAACGTATTGAGTCACATGCAGTGGTAGGAATGGAAATAATCTATTTTGATGACCTAAATGCATTCACCCATTCATTTATTCAAAAATATTAATTAAGCCCTTACTCTGTGTTGGGTACTGTTTTAGGCCCTGGAGATACAGTAGTGATTACAAAAAGATAAAGTCCCTGGTCTCATGGAGATTTGTTTCCAGTGGGGGAAGACAGACAAAAAAATTTTTTAATTAAAAAAATTAAATGTCAGCTGGTAACATGGTTAAGAAAAGTAAAGCCAGAAAGAGTGTTAGCACTGTGTAAACATATGCATGTGCTTGAGAGTCTGAGGATGAGTGTGTGAAAGTATGAGTGAGCACTTTGTGAGTGCAAGAATGTGTGTGAGTGTGTAAAAGTGGGTACAAGTGTGACTGCATGAATGTGGGAAGGTGGGTGAGTATGCACGTGTAAATATGTGTGAAAGTGTGGGGGGGTGTGGTTGTGCATGAGTGTCTGTATGTGTAAATGTGTGTGAGCATATGGGAGAGTGAACAAAGTGAGTGTGCATGAGTGTGTGTGTATGTCAGGAGCTCGGGTGATATCTTAAATGAGGAGGTCACCGGAGGCCTCTCTGTGGTGCATTATAGCGGAGACATAAATGAGGTGAGAGAGGCCATGTGAGTATCTGGGGGAAAGACTGTCCAGACACAGGAAATTGCAAGTGCAAAGGCCCTGAGGCCAATGTGGCAGGTTGGAAGAAAGCAGGAGGCTGGATGGTACAAGGAGGAAGACAGGGAGAGTGATGGGGGAGAAGTCAGAGGGTTAGCAGGGCCAAACTGAGACGAGCCTTGCAGGCCACGGCACAGCCTACTTTCTCTGTGGTGGGAAGCCATAGGGTTTTTTTTAATTTTTTTAAAGATGTGTGTTTTAAAAGACTGGTTCCTATGTAGAAAATAGACTGTGTCCCTGTTAAATTAGTTACATTCCGTGAGGGACTGTGATACTTCTCTCTTCCATTTTTACTGATGCTCCTGTAAAATAACAGGAGAAGAGTGAAACAAAGACCTTTCAACATAATCACCACCCGAGTCGTTTATTTCTTACCCCTCACCTGGCACGATTTCCATCTCTGTTTACTCTCATGTTGTACCTTTTTGCTTTTAAAATTTTACGCTCAAACACTCCATCATCTCCTCTTTTCCACCCAACCCCCAGGGAAAGCCTAAGCCAAGATGCAAGATTAGTGGAGACCCCCTGACCTGGTGGTGGTCATCAGTCCAGGGATGGTGCTGTCAATCCCCCAGAGGAGCGGGGAAAGGAAAGGTAGAGGCAGCAGGCAGTTAAGCGCATGAGCTCAGGGCCAACCATCTCGCATTTCAGTCTGGCTCCGGCCCTCGCTCACAGAGTGATGCTGGGCAGATTAGTCAGTCTGTCAACAATTCAGCCACCTCATTTGCAAAATGGAGATAATAGACCTTGCCACATGGCTTCTTGTGAGGGTTCTATTAACTAATCCATGAAAAACACTTATCACGGTGCTTGGTGACCAGCATAGTAAGTACTGAATAAATGGTAGCTGCTATTCCTATTATTGGTAGCGTGATAATAATTTAAAATAATATAGAATTCTAATTGCTGGGCTACAAAAGTGATTTTTGATTCTTTACTGCTTAGGACTATTGGTGTGCTATAAGACCATTTTTAATGCAGAGCTGGATGCTTAATTTGCAAATAAACACTTTGAATTAGCAACCAGGACTGGCCTTAGTCACCTTCCAGGTGTGTGAGAGGTCTCTCAGATGTACCCCAAAGGGCACACAAAGATGAGATGGTTGGGCACCAAATGCACGTTTTTTTCCCAGCAAGGCTGATACTGCAGAGAGGTAGGGGCCGGTAGACAAAGCTGATTTGTATGCATACATTTGGACAGGAAGCTAAAATGTCTGGTAACACTTTTGAATATCTTTTGAAATGATTGTTAAATGAAGAGAGATTTAATAGGTTCAATTTTCATACTTTTGCTTCAGCAACTTAGAGCTCAATCAAAACAAAATAAGTTATTCATACTGGCACAATTAACTAAAATGAAGAGAGAAGCGGCAGTTGGGCCCACTTTATGAAAACAGATTTTCACCACCCTAATATTCACCAAATTTGAACCTGAGCAAAAAGATCCAAAAGGATGCAGCCTTCACAAATATATATTTGTCCCTTACCCTCATCCATCAGGGCCACATACCTTTGCCTCCAGGCCTTCTCTGCACAGCCCAGGCTTTTCAGTGTCCCTAGTCCAAACCCAGCTCTGTGCCAATAGAGATGCCACTGAAAGTGTGATGAGGTGGGGGGAAAAGTCTTGGATCTATTCAGAAAGACGTCATCAATTATTGTCCTAGTAGAGTTTGGGATCCCAGGGGAAGAAATTGTCACATCCTCAAACCCCCTAAGTACAACCTCATAATTAGGGCCTACCAAACTGGCAAAATCAGTGTTTTGTGTTTTCTCTATAAGCATTTAACTATTTTGAATATCTTAGCCAAAATAACATGAGTGCCCAGCCCGGTTTCTCTGGAAAGGGGAGAATTAAGGGAATTAGGAGTATCAGGAATATACATTATCAGGACTGCACCAATTAGAGTACAGACGTGTTGCCTTCATGTTACCCACTTACACAAAGAGGAAAATACAAATGCATTTTCTGACTCTTGTGATTGTTTCTTAGAATTCAGTTCCCAGGCAACTCCTGGGACTATAGCATCATGACTCCCCATCCCTGATACACAGATGAAACTGTGACATGATGTCATCCAGAACCGGAACACTGGAGGCGGGGAGGAGCAGGAGGGGGCTGATGCACTCCCGGCCTGGCCTTGGTAGCTAAAGCACAAGGGAATCTAAACACGTCAGGCCCAGAGGACGGGCCCGGAGGCAGCTGCAGGCTTGGCTGGCTCTGCTCCTGGCCAGGTGAGCTGGGGGAAGAGGCAGCCAATTCAGAACGGTCTGTGCCACCCTGTGATGGAGACCGTGCCCGATTCAGCCTCTGAGCTTGGAGGGGACTCAGCAAGAATGCAAATCACAGGCCTGGCAAAAAGAGGCTCTGGGAGCCTGTCAGCATGCTCCGCTCTCAGCCTTTTGCCTGCAGATGCCTCGTTTTCAAAGAAGTGGGCGTGTGAAGACTCAGTCCCGAAGATTATCTCTCCCCCAAGCCCACCAAACCCCCTCCCCAAATTACCCTGGCTTTTGAAAAGAAAGTTTCTTTTCCATGCAAGGTGGTGGGGGAAATTAGAAAGGAGAAAGAGCAGTTTTACTTTCTTTTCTTTTTTTAAGGAAAATGTTAAATTTTAAGCCTAAAACGCATGATCTGGAGATAGTGAAAACAGCTGCCCTTAGAACATAAATGATGTTCTATTTTTTTTTTTATTTCTCTTCCAATTGGTTACCTTTAAGCGGAAAGCATTTCTTCTGCTCTTTATTCTGATTTTTATTGATAGGCTCTTTCTATAGTTCTCACCTCTATGTCACAAGCCAGTCTGGGAGCAAACCTAAAGCGCTGAAGTGTAGGGAGTAGCTTGCATAAACGGGCTTTGGTCATCTGTAGAGAAATTCAACCCAGTGAAGGCAGGCAACAGAGCATCTGTTTTGTGAGTCCATTTGTTTTTTTTTCCTCTAAATTTAATAGTTTAAAAAGAAGTGTTAAATATGTATTTAAAATAAGATTCAACTTCAGTTAATGAGGGAGGGGGTTGGAAGTTGTGTTTTGAACTAGCTCTTCCTGATCCATTGTGCTTAAGATAAGTGCTTTAAGTTGTTTGTTCCGTGGAGCTAATGGGTTGGGGACAGTCTAAACAGTGTTTTTCATACAGTCCCCGTGGGGACCAGGGTGCTGACAAGCCAAAGTTGAGAAACTGTGTGAAATACACAGAGCTAACCTCCCTCTTACAAATCCAGACCTGCTAAGCACTGGCCTGCATCTTTAGAATGTTTTAATACTAACTTTAATACTGTCAGTTATGCTAAATACATTTGATATGTCCTTTACTATTATATGGAAGCCTCATTTCCTGGGCAATCTCTTAAACCATTCTCTTTACTATACTCTGATTTTGTTTGAAAGCCAAGATAAAATAAACCATACTATAGCTCCATGACCCACCTATCGATATTTCTTTTTTATCTTTTTCCTATTCTAAACACATACACACAGTTCTTACTTCTACCCTCTACCCACTTAATTTTCCCATCGGAGATGAATCTGCCTCTCATCCAAGAGTGTGCAGCTTTTGAGAATCTCAACCAGAAATTAAGCAACAGTTCACTGTCCATGTTAATCCCAAGTTCTTTCCAACAGCTGATGAGCAGCTGTCTCAAGGACCCCCTGATATTACACAAGTTTCCTCCTAGTGCCAAACAGGCCAGCTTGGGAAACAGCTGTAAAGAAGGAAACATGTGTCTTCTCCCAGCTCTTCCTCCTGCCTTCCCACAGCCTGCAGGGTCCTTATTGTCCACTGCTGCCCAGCACCCACCCCCCGGGGTGATGCCCACAGACCTCCACGGTCTGGCCTGCCAGCCCCAAGCGCCTCAGCCGACACAAGGTCATTCCCACCCCCTTCTCCCTCAGCCACAGGTTACCTGGCTTTATGTCTCCTTGACTTATAAACCCCCTTCTCGGCCGAGAGCCTAGTGAAGCGTAAGTAAATTATCAATTACCCCATCTAAGTAGCAATTCTAATTTAAGAAAGTTTTTCCCAATTATTCCATTGCCTTCTGTTCCCGCTCTTGCTTTCCCTATTGCCATCTATTAAACTTCTACCCATCTTCAAGATTGCTAAGAACACCACCTCCACCTTGAAGCCTTCCATGAACAGCCAGAGCAATCATTCCCTCTTCTAACTCCAGTGAGTACTATGTGTAAACACTTAGCCACACTGCTTTGTAATACAGTTTCTCGGTCATTCCCCTGAGGCAGGAGTAATTCACATGAATCCCGCATAATATCTGGCACAGTGTTTTATATATAATCAATGCTTATGAAATATCAATATACTGACTAAAGGAGACAAAAAAAGAAAGTACTCGGATGGTAATTTCTGAGTCGTCTTCTAGGCTGAAGGTAGTGATCAAGTCTTATTAATCATTATAGCCACACAGTACTCGTGCCAGCTATAATGCTTACATACTGCTTGCATGGGAGACACCCAAAGATGGCTTGCTGAATTCACTCATTCAGTCAGGCGAGCAGATGGGAAGTGGGAGAAGAGCTGTGTCACATTGTCTCACATGTTTGCTCAGTTCCTGCTGGGATGGACTTGAGTCTGAGCGATCTTTTGATTGCTCTGCGTTTTTGTTCAAGTCCCCTTAGCAGCTGATCAGGGAATATCCTTTCCCCAAACTGACGTCCTCCCACAGAGAACTTCCTGGCATCTCTTTTTTCTTCGACACACATCCTGCTGTTGTTCTAGGTCATCTGGGTAAATGATGCTTTCTGTGGAGTGGGATAGAGCTGAATAACTCTATGGTAGAATTTAAATACGGAGATGTAGCTTTTCTGATTTCTTCAGTGTTCTCCATGTGTCCATCTATCCTTCATGACTTGTTTTGTTTGTGCTTATCTGATCCAAGATATAGGAAAAGATGAACTTGTTCTTTGTAGAGAAACCAAAAAAGGAACTGATAGGCAAACACATTGATTCAGTTCAGCCCATTTTTGTTTTCCTTTTTTTGATATTATAATTAAATGTCCATTTCTATTTACAAAATGGAGAAGAAAAATGCTTTCTCAGTTTGGAGAATTTTTTTTAATTTCTGGGTTCATGGCTTTTGTCTCTTTTATGAGTAGAGGGGAAAATCCTAGGACTCCCATGTTTCTTAAAGGTTACCTGGATGTCCAGCATGTTTGAAATGTTCCCGTGGCTCTTCATGTAATTAAGGAAAAAAATCAGGAGTATGGGAAGGAGTTCAAGGCAACGGGGAACCATCCCCCCCGAACAATGGGCAGCTTTGGGGAGATGGACACAGGATGCAGAGGTTCAGAGTAGGGCGGTAGCCAATTTTCCACTTTAGGGCCACCCAAATCTCAATGTCACTCAGCCTGCAGAACACCATCAGTGTGCTGCCTCAGTTTCTTCCACCATAAGTTGGGGGGATACCCAGGTTTAAAGACTCAGCTATTCTCTGGGAATCTCTATAGTCTGGGAGTTGACTCTGCAGTATTTTAATAAAGGAACATTTTTAAACCTTGGTAAGCCTGAGAACCCTCATCTGTAGAGTGGGGATAATGAAGTACCTACCAATAAATCACTTAATTTAGGAGCTGGCACATTATACGCAGTCAATGGAGGGATGCTTTTAGTATAGGCAGAAGTACCAAATGGCCTTCTATCGGTCTACAGACACTGATCATCAGTCCACAGATGTGCTACTTCTTGGAAATGGTGCCACTAAGATACTTGCTCATAACATATTTGTGTCCCAATTTATTGAATCTGACTGCCTAGCACCTTGCTTTGGCTTAAGCTATGGCATGATTTGGGAGAACAATTCATCCTTTTTTACCCTCCATTTCAGGAGCACTCAAGAATGGACTCAAGAATGGAAAGAATGCCCTGATTATGTCTCTGCTGGAGAAAACAGCTGTTACTTTAATTCATCTTATACCTCCATTTGGATCCCCTACTGTATCAAGCTAACCAGCAATGGCGATACTGTGGATCAAAAGTGTTTCTCTGTTGAGGAAATAGGTAAATCACAGGTTTGTGTTTTATTTGACATGGCTTTAGATTAAATAAGTGGAGAAGGCTGCAAAGCCCAAGTGTATGCAAATAGGAAGACTGTGTCATTGCACTCTGTAGAGGGATAGAGGTCTCCTTTACAGTGCATGAGATCAGCTGGTGAACCAGAGAGAAAGGGCAGAGGGAGCTTGGGTTGGCTCTAACATGAAAAAAATCTGGCAGTAAATGTTGTAAAGAAAAGAATAGGAGCCTTATGGAGTCTTTTCCTTGAGAAGGTCTCTAAAGCTGGATTGTGTTCTTGTGTGCCGCTGCAAGGGACAAACTCAATGCACTCTTAAGATTCCTTCTCTCCTAATGATTTGGTATGATTATTATATTCTGATCTACTGAAATACATTGGCCTTGATCTCTGTCATTGCTATAATAAATGCCTAGATTTTCTTTACCACAAGGCATAATCATTCTGGAATTTTACACTGACAGAACAGCCAAAATCAGTTTAAAGACATGTTTATAAGATCTCAAAACAAGCACTGGAGGTAGTCAGCTCAATGAACAAAGTGAAAGATCCAAGCAGCTTATCCCTTGCCCATCATGTGGACACAGGGGAAATGAAACAAAACAAACAACCATAATTGGAATATTCATGTTTATATTATAATATTCTATAGTATATTATACTATAATATAATAGTATAAACAGCTAAATAGAAAGAATCAAAGAAGGACCATGAGTAGCTGACACTGGTGCCTCAAATCTATCCACAAAGCTCATTTGTTGCTTATAGGAATTCCTTGGAGGCTCTCTCAGATGTGTTGTTCTTGTGTGTGGTTTCCCAGGCATCAGCAGACTGGAAGAGACAGAGAGAGTGTGGGTAGAAGCTGCAGATAGAAACAAGTAAATCTGATAGCCTGACTTTGAGGGAGAAGATTGAGAAAACTGTACCAAGCAGAAAAGAGAACCCAATTATACGGTTTAGAGGAACTATTCGTACATATGCCCTAACGTCAATAGATGTAGCTGTCTAGTGGCTAAATGGGTAGTAGAAAGACTACTGTGTCAAGACCCATGTTCTGACCCTGTCCCTGCCAAGAGCCAGCCCCACTCGTTTACCTGGCTGACTTTCACTGAGTGCCTGCCATGAGCCGGGCACTGTGCTGGGTGTGTTGGCTACAGAACGAGTAAGACGCAGTCAAGCAGGGAAATCAGGCAGGTTAACAAGTAATTGTGGTACAGCACAATAGGTGCCGGACTCAAGGTGTGTGGAATGCACAGCAAGCCAAGGCTGTGGCCAGAGGTGTGAATGATTGACTGGGCCTGAGGGATGAGAAAGGGCTGCACAGAGATGGTGACTAGTTCAGTTACTTCTTAAAGCATCAGCAGGAGTTGCTAGTTATACAAGATGGACCGTGTCTTCCAACAGCGACTAAGTTCCAAAAGTGACAAACAGCGCAGAATGTTCACAGACTCGGGAGCAGTTTGGCAGGCCTGACTCGTTGGCCAGAGAAATCATCAATTGATCTTGTATACCCCACAGAGGAATTTGGACTTTACCTTACTGCCCAGGGGGGTACACTTGAGGATGCTTAAGCAGGGAAATGACCTCAGGATATTTATTGCTAACACTTACAAAGCATTTACCATAGATCAGGTATCATAACTGTGTGAGATGGGTTCTATTATAATCCCCATTTTACAGATGATGAAACTGATCCCCACAGCAGGGGATCAATGACTAGCTCAAGGTCAGACAGCTGGTAGGCAGAGCTGAGATTTGAACCTAAGCAGCATAACTCCAGAGCCCATGCTCTTAACCTCAAAGCCATACAGCATGGTACTATTGTCTCAGGGAAATTCATCTTGCTGCAGTGTAGAGGGTAGATTGGAATAGCACAGACTAGAGGTATGGGGATTAGAAGACTTTGTGATAATCAAGGCAAAAGATGATGATGGGCAGACTTACCATGAAAGCAGGGAGGGAGGGAGCTGAGAGTGAGAGACAACAAAGAACCGAGGTGAACCTAGATCTGAAGATGACAGTCACAAGCCTCAGCTCCCTCATGTATTATGAATGTATTCTACTAGACCTCACAGGGCTCGTCTTTGGATTTAAAGTCATATATTACTTAGGCATTTGTCATTCATTCAGTTTATTCAGCCAATCTTTGAGTCTCTTCCTTGGGCCAGGCAGTGTTCTAGGTGCTGGGGACAGGAAACATCTGCCCTAGTGGGACATTTTCCCAGTGAGGGTGGAAAGAGACCATGCTGGGAAGAGAGATAACATCGGGAGGGAGAAAAGCACGCTGGAGAGGTTGCAGTGGTAGCGTTATCAGACATGGCTTCACTGAGACAGCGACACTTGAGTAAAGAAGGAAGTGAGAGAACAGTCACATGTCTACCTGAGGGAAGAGGGCACAGGAAGGGTAAAGATCCTGAAGCGGCAGCATGCCTTTGCTCTCTCAATGAACAGCATGGGGTAGTGAGGGGACACACGGAGAGCAAGGAGGAGCGTGGTCATAGACCAGATCCCAGAGGTCAGAGGGTCAAAGCTAAGGTACCCTTTAAGCCATTGCGTGACTTTGGCTTTCATCTGGAGTGAGATAGGAAGCCTTTGGAAGGCTTTAAATGATGAGTGATATGACCTAACTTAAGATGACCACCATGTCCACAGTATTGAGGCTGTGTTGAGAATAGACTGAAGAGGGACAAGGACCACAGGAAGAGACTAGTTGGGAGGCTAATGCAGCAAAAAAAAAAAAAAAAAATGATAATGGCCAGGACCAGGTTAGAGCCATGCAGGTGATGAGAAGTGGGTGGATTTGAGGACTATCTTGAAAGTACAGCTGACAGAATGTGGGATGGTGAAAAAAAAGATGAGTCCGGGAAGAGTTGACCATTTTTATCCTGAGCAACTGGAGGAATGGAGTCACCATTAACAGAACCAGGGAAGGTAGAAGAGGAGCAAGCTTCAGGCAGAAGACTTGCCTTTGAATGCGTTCAGTTTCAGATGCTTTTTAAATATCTCAGAGTGTTTCTCACACCGTAATGTGTCAACTAAGGCACCTAGAAATAAGCATAAAAGTAAGGAAGAGGTTATTATTATGCTCATAACAGTGGTACTGAGCCTTCTCAAAAAGGACCCAGTTCTATATCCTCTATTTAAAGTAGACAGGAAGATTTGTAAGATGCAACATGAGTAATAAGTTTGAGAAAATTTTGCATTAAAAACATTTTTATAGTTCAGTCATCTAAAGGGTTAAGCTTTGGTTTTCAGAATTCATCAGTCCCCAACAAATCCAGAAAGATGAGGTATAGCTATCATGATGTGGGTAGCTTAGCTATTTTGCAAATCCCTTCAATTTAATTTCCAAAATGTGGTCATGATTAGTCAAATTGGGACTTTCTCATTTTTTAAAAAAGTAGTATCCACTCCACAGTGGTCAGTAGCATGCAGTTAAGTAAAACACAGAAAACACTGATTCATTACCATTTGAGAGAGCAGTGTAATGCCTTCATTTTATATCTGAAGACATGATCACATGTGGCTAGGAAGACAAGCTAAGGAGTATTTACTGAGTGTTTGGAAGGACTGTGCTTCTGTAGCCGTACAGAAATGGCAAAGACAAGAAATGAGAAAGAAAATAAGAAAGATCTTGCCCCAGGTCACATACAGCTTGGAAGAAAAAAAATTTCTCCACCCCTAGTTCCAAAACAGCGACATGTTTAAATACCATAGATCTTTCTGACTCTCCGTTCCTTCAGTTTTGAGTTAAAGTGAATTCCTTTGCCAAAATCCCAAAGTATTAATCCTATCAGAGCCAAAAGAAATGTAAAACATGGCAAATCTTTAAGAATAGCTATAGATCAGATTTTAAACTCAAAAAGAAGTTTTTTATAGGGCCTTTTTTTTTAAGTTAAAAACAGATCATCCTTAAGTTAAAAAATGATTCACTTTGTTGTAAAGCAGAAACTAACACACCATTGTAAACCAATTATACTCCAATAAAGATGTTTAAAAAAAAAAGACACTCTCCCATACAGTGGGAATATTGGAAGAATTAAGAGTTTGAATAATAAAAATGTATAAAGTAACAGTCTCTTCGGAAGAAAGCATTCCACTAATGTCGAGCTGTGTCTGTGTACTAATTCTCTGTTGAAATGCCCAGTGCAACCAGATCCACCCATTGGCCTCAACTGGACTTTACTGAACATCAGTTTAACAGGGATTCATGCAGATATCCAAGTGCGATGGGAACCACCACCAAATGCAGATGTTCAGAAGGGGTGGATAGTCCTGGAGTATGAACTGCAATACAAAGAAGTAAATGAGACCCAATGGAAAATGGTAAGATATCATTACATCTCACATTTAAAAATCCTTTGACTTTTCTTCTTTTTAGTTTAACAACCCCCTCTCACTTATAGACTTTCTTTTCACTTAATACCACATGCCCATGCTATATGCTCTCTAATTTCTTATTTGAGAAAAATGGCTATAATCAGTAAAATATCATCTTGGAATTCTTTAAGACAGCAAATGCTTACATGGAGTTTTATACAGAAACCTATGGAAGGAAAGGAAAACTGTATTTCCCCAGTCATCATTGGTATCCAGTTGAACCTTAGAACAATATCGTGTACTCTAGCCACTTAGCTGCCTTTGAGGATGTGGCTAAACATGGGAAGGGTTATGATCAAGGTCAACAGTGAGCTGTGGCTAAATATTCTCCCATGATTTTAGTTGCTACTCTTCACCAGACCCCCATTAAAATAAGTTCTTGAGTGACTCCAGGAGGGAAACAGAGTGGGGGGGGAATTGATCCCCTAGAGGTTTCAGAAGGATGTTTTGTTACATACCTCAAGGGAGAATCAAGCTAAGAGGTTTTTATCTAAGCAAGTGGCATGGTACTGGTTGACCTCTGAACCCCTCACTTCCTTGCCAGGTGTATGGGAGCTGGGCACTTAGATAAAGTCCACATGGCACACAACAAGAAGAAACCAGGATTATCATGCTGCTCCCAATGTAACCAATTCTAAATCAGTCTAGCCACAGCCACAGGCCTGGCCAAGCCAAGTGGTTTCTGGCCGGTCACCAGGTCGTGCCCAGCAGCCCGGCACAGCCTCACTCTCAGAATTTTGAGACACCAGGCCCTGTCCATTCAGTGAACTGCTGAGAAAGAAGCCAGTTTTGTCACTAGAGGAAAGTTAAGTTTAGAGCAGCTGTGCACAGTTAAATATTGGGCTTCAAGGTTCTGTTTGCAGAATCATTTTAATTTAGATATCTGTTCCGTAACTTGGTACAGAAAAGCTTGGCTGGATGCTGAGTCAAACAAGGCTTTCTAAATTCAAGCTTCAGTCAAACATTTGTTCAGCAACCAGGTATTGAAATAACTACTGTGCACAAGGCACGGTGCTAGGCACCCCAGGGCAGCAGTTCCCAAAGTGTAAACTTTGGACCCCTGAGGGTCCCTGGGACCCTTTCAGGGAGTCCACAAGCTCAAGACTATTTTCATAATAATACTAGAATGTTCTTTCCTTTTTTCACTGTGTCGAGATTTACACAGATGGTACAAGCGCAATGGTGGAAACACTGCCGCTGCCTTAGCACAAATCAAGGCAATAATTCCAAATCGTCCTGACAGTCACTGTATTCTTCAGCACCGTGCACTCACAGTTAAGAAGCCGTGAGCAGGGCTGGGGGGAGGGAGTTTCACATAAGAATGTCCTCGATGAAGCTGCATATATTATTAATTTTATTAAATCACGATTTCTGAGTATGTAGCTTTTTAATCTTCTGTGTGACACATGGGAAGTACACATAAAGCACTGCAGCTGCATACTGAGGTGTGGTTGGTTATCTTGAGAAAAGGCATTTAAACACCCGAGTTGCCTGCTTGAACTAGCTGCTTTTTGCTTGGAATACCATTTTTACTTTGAAAAAACAACTGATAAACAGCTGGATGGTTTTTCACATTTGAGTTGGCAAATACTTGGCAACATTTCTAGAAAAAGTGAACTTACCACTTAAGAAAAACAATTGACAGTATTTGTTGCCAATGAGAAAATTTGAGCTTTCAAGGTTAAATTCGAATTTTGGAAAACTTGCTATCTGCAGCTGTGAACTTGACAGCTTCCCCAACCTTTGAAGATCTCCTAATAAGATCAGTGGTGATATAAGCAAAAGTGAGGGGTTTTTTTTAATATTGTATAGTGAAATGTGTGAACATTTAGAAAATCTGCATAACTCAGTGAACAGTATTTTCCAAATGACCATACTGTAACCAAAACCACACTTGGAGAAATGATCCATTCAAAGTACTAGATGGAATGGTGGATTTTAATACAATGAAGTGTGAAAGATTCATTGATAGAATTTAAGATTCCACATTGCAACTAACCTTTAAGAAAATACCACTTACTGAGTTTTTTTGTTGGTGTTAAAGAAGAATATATACAATTATCTGAAAAGAGTATTAAAATATCTCTTCCATTTCCTCACTATATATCTGTGGGACCAAGTTTTATTTATGCACCTCAACCAAAACAACACATCCTAGCAGTTTTAATTCAGAGACAGATGTAAAAATACAGCCATTAAGCCAGATATTAAAGAGATTTGCAAAAATGTAAAACATTTTTCTCACTATAATTTTATTGTTTCAGAAAGTACAATAATTTTTATAAAAACATGTTAACATAAAATCTATTATTTTAATTTTGAAATTAGTATTTTTTAAATTCTCATTTTCAGCTTCTAGTATGGTAAATAGTGATAGGTATAACCCCCAAAAACCAAAATCTTTAGGATTCTCAATCATTTTTAAGAGTGTGGAGGAGACCTGAAACAAAAAAAAGTTTGACAACCTAGAAAAAGCAAAGATGTAAATCACAACATTAGCACACAAATTGAGTGCTGATAGTTTGAACACAGAAAGTCCATGGCCTGTAGTTCTGTCCCAGTGGAGGCACTGATAGGAACCGCACACTCTGAGCCAGGTGCGTGGGAGCATGGGACTCAGTCAACCATTCAGGGCCGCATCCCAACTTGGCTTTGCGGCACTTTTCATTGCACCCCTGCTAAATCTCATCAGATAGTCCAAAGGGGTCAATTAACTTTTACTTTACTTACCTTTTATAAATGAAGTAACAAATTCATGATATTTATAAGTCTGGTAATTTGCAAGGTATCTCAGAATTGTCATGAGTATCAAGGGCCCATCTATAAGAATTGACCTCTCTTGAAGATCTTACATTCTACTTGGCTATGAGAACAAGAGGCATAAGCATAAAAAGAAGAGAGGGTTGTTAAGTCAAGGGGGAAAAGGCTAATGTTTGTTGCTTGTATCAGGAATTCATGTTACATTTGACAATACTGAATTTGGTATTACTATGCCCATTTTTAATTTATTAAACACATTTTGAATATAAAAGTAATTCTAATGACCATGTAGTTGCTTACAACTATTTACCTGCTAAACCAAGTTAAGAATTTGTTGTTGTTGTTGTTGTTGTTGTTTTTAAGACTTAATGGGTGGCGTAGAATTATCCACAATGTGTTGGCCGTCTCTTGAGTACCTACTATATACCTGGTATTGTGCTGGGCTTTGGAAATGTAAAGAAAATGAAGGCATTGTGTGCCCCCAGGGAATTTTCAGTATAATATAGAAATTAGAGCAATGAATTAAAAGAAGTAATATGTGTACTACCTGGCAGGATGGAGTAGGGATAATTGCCAGAAAAGCCTTCTTAGAATATCAGCAGTATTTGCATTGAGAATTAGCCAAGAATAGGCTTTCCTTCATAGGAAGGTGGCAGGGAGCAGGGCGGGTATTAGGAGCCCTGTGAGCAAATTTGAGTTTGGTGTGGCTGGTGTGGAAGGGTGAGGGAAGATGGAGAGGGGGCCATGGGTCGAATGGCCGAGGGTCCCTTTTTGGTTTTGTTATTAATGAAATCTGTAAAGGAATAGTACTGGTGACAGCGACAGAGAAATGAGGGCTTCAAGAATGGAAACATAGGCTTTTTAAAATAGTTTAAGAAAAATAATAAAATGAATTTAATATTCAGAAGCATTTTAGATATACAAATATTCCATATATGAAGCATCTATAAAAGATGCAAACTAACCATTCTGTGTACATAGGGAAAAAAAAGAGGTACTTTGTGAGTAGAAACTAACTGAGGTGAAGGGAAATTTGTTTTAGAAGCTGAAGGCCCAGGCTCTGACTTAATAAAACAAATTATGAGAATCTTATTTATGTGAAAAACCCATGCTGTTGAAGAAGAGAATGTTCCTAATTTTCTATAAACAGGAACAAGATGTTCTACCCAAAAACACAAGAAAAGCATATATTGGATACCTGCTTTGAATATTTGACTTGGAGGAAAACACCATCATTAGTTGTGTCTAACCTCTTTGATAGCAACATGTCTTAAAGGTCTCATAGCCTCACCTACCCTTCCCTGGGTAGGTAAAGGAACATCTTGGCCTTCAGGGTTGTGGAATGCTGACGGTTGTTACCAAAGGCCTCCAGTGACTTTTCTTCACAAATTTTGAATAGCAAACTATTTTGAGGTGGCTTTAAGCCTTCTAGAGCAAGCTGATAGAATTGTTTGAAAGTTTAATTAAGGCAACTATGATTTTTCTAGGATACTTTCCAATTCTGTGATCATATGAATGACTACCCAGGATTTCCAGAGAACAGATATAGATATAGGAAATATGTTTGTTTCTTTCTGTTCTGATGTCTTTATATAAGAATGTAATATCCCAAAGGGTAGGCAATGTATCTGTAATCTTTATAATTCTGCCATTCACTATAATAATTCTATTATGCTTTGATCTTAGTAGAATATCTGACAGCCTAATGCAAAGGTATAGCTGCATTTCTTTAAAAAAGTCTGTCATATCTTCGTGTTTATACCAAAATAAATTTGAAGACTACTACCCATTTAACAAAATGATTCTTTTTTTTTACCATTTTTTAATTGAAGTATAGTTAATTTACAATGTTGTGTTACTAAGTTATTTGCCTTGATCTTTCTCTAAATAGCAAACTCCACCAGCGCATTTTAAAACGTTGCCTACTTTACAGAAATTCATTTTGAATACAAATGTAGAAACACCTCATAGAGCTTATTGCATTGAGTTGTTGACTCTCTAACCAGTAAGTTTCATCTTTTGTCTTGAAAGATGGACCCCGTACTGTCAACATCTGTTCCAGTGTACTCATTGAGACTGGATAAAGAGTATGAAGTGCGTGTGAGATCCAGACAACGAAACTCTGAAAAATATGGCGAGTTCAGTGAGGTGCTCTTTGTAACACTTCCTCAGATGAGACCATTTGCATGTGAAGAAGGTAAACCTAAGAGATTAAGGTGGAAGCCAACATGGTTTTTGTCAATATACAGGGCTTGTTAGGGTGTTGTCCAGATCAAGATACATTAGCATCAATTGTCAGGATGAGGGACCTTGAGTTCACTGCCTGTAACAGGTACTCTCCATTACAAAAGAGGAAGGAGGATTTCATTTTTGAATTATTCAGGAAAAGTCACGGGGTAGGTGCAAGTTAAAGAGCAGAAGATACACTAAGCTGTTGATGGAGGGGGTGGGGTATCTCTGGATAACAGAATTTCGGGTGATTCTTTTCTTCATTTCTATATTTCTTTGTTTCTATATTTCTAGTATTTTCTATGAGTTTGTTTTGCACTTATAATCAGAAAAAAATGTTTTTCAAATACACAGTGAAGAAATTCTGAATCTGGGTGGATGGCTATCTATGTGGCATCTTAGAGAATGCCTAATATTGAGTCAGCCTAAGTAGTCAATGGCAGGTGTTCATTGGTTTTAGAAAGTTTGGGTGTGGCTTTTACCTGGAGGAAGGCTTAGTAAATCGTGTGCTAGATACACTCAAGAGTGACAAGGAATACTTGAAGATCCTATATAAAAGAAATATAAACATATAGTTTAAAGAAATGAGACCTATGAATTCAGAATAAAAGAATTTAAATTTTTGGATACAGAAATAAAGAAGGCTGCTTAACAATGAATAGTAAGTGTATAAAGTATTATCACTCCCAAATGGGAATTGGCTATAACTCATCTCCATTAAAAACAGAAGGTCTGCAGTGCCACATGAAGGTCTGAGGTTTGTTAACGAAACAATCACAAGCTACAGAGAAATTAAATTTGTATTTCTGCACTTACGGTACAGGTAGAATCCGTGATACTGTATAACACAAATGAAAGTGTCTATAGTACAGGTAGAATCCGTGATACTATATAACACAAATGAAAATGTCTATAGCACCATCTTTTCTAAGCTCTACTCAACAGGCTTATTGTTTCACATGATACTCGATACAATGAAATTCAGGTTAAAAGCACATTTGCCACGTGCCCTTTAAGCTTATTGTGATGGCATTTAATTCCTTACCAAAAACATTTTTTAAACAAGCTTTTCCTTCTCTGTTAAAAAAGAAAAATATTGAACTCTCGCTTTATATTATGTTCCTGAGTATATCATTGATATAAAATTATAGGTACCACAAGATACAAAAAAATGATATTCTCTCCCCCACTAATTCTTTATAATAGGCATAACATCTCCCTTGGGGCTTTTAATAACTGAATAAGAAAATAAATAAAAGAATATTACAGCATAAAAGCCTACTTTTAATAAAGCAACGTTAAGGTAAATTCCACCTTAAAAGCAGTCAACCTCTGCCACTGTGGCACTTGTTCTGGAGAAATGAAATAGAAGTTTTACAGACTCCCACAAATTTGCTACAAATTGTACTAAAATCTGAAGATGGGAGTCCTAGTACTGATCTTCTTCTGTCAAACAATATTTTTTTAAGCAGAAAATGTATGCCCTGCATGTCTAAAAAGTTTCAGTAATGATTCAAAAGTAAAACTCTGCCCCCATCTTTTTGATGGATCCTGTCTGGAGGATAAAAAATATCACCACACCTTTAAAAACAAAGAAAAAGAACCAAGTGGACATTATTTAGGAAAAGTAGTATATTAACAGGCATCAATTTTTCCTAGAGCTGAAGCATTTTAATGACATACCCTGAATACATAAGATGCTTAAAGCAGTTTGTTTGTATAAACATGGATTGTGCTTAAACTGTATGCTGTTTCTTTACTTTGACTTTTTTTTTTTGGTACATGAAAGGATCTGAAGAAGTGGATAGAGGTGTTCTTGGAACAGAAAATACTCCTAAGTCATTGCACTCTATTTCAGTGGTTATCAAATGAAATCACAGACTTTACTAGATGAATACACATTAGGAAATTTTTTTATGTGGAACAGGAGAGTGAAATGTAAACTTCAACTATTCATAGTTCTGTGAGTGAGATGTTGTTCTTATGTTTTTCAGATTTCCAGTTTCCATGGTTCTTATTTATTATCTTTGGAATATTTGGGCTAATGGTGACATTATTTTTATTCATATTTTCTAAACAACAAAGGTAAGTGTGATAGAACATACTTTGATATGTTTTTGCCAGTCATTTAGCAAACATACATGTTTCCATTTATTGTTTGATGTTTTCTTTTGTGAATCATGGGTGAAATATTTCAACCCAGTGGAACGTTATCTCCAGTTATACATTTACCACTTTGTTGTGTTCATCATAGAGACATCACAGGTCTCAGTTCTCTCTGGAAAGTTGCACAGGACATTAAGAGGCTGAGGCTAGTGGCTGTACACCTTGTGATATGTACCTCATCAAAGTTCTGAAAAAATTGGCTCATTTATTCCAGGACCATAAGGCAGCAGTGAGGTTTTGGCTGAGTCTGACACAGTCCTAATGTAAGAGGAAATTTAAGTGGTAAACTAAAGCCACCTAGATAATTCAATCTAATAAAACCTTTTTTGACTTCATATGATGACAATTTTAAGTAAATTTGGGTTTTATTGAAATTGCTTGGATAGTTATGATTTGGTATTTCATCTGCTTTTGTCAACACAGATAAAATTCTAAGCTTGAAGAGATTCCATTCTGCATTCTCTTGCAGTCAAAACGCAGGCTCCAGTTATTATTCTGCCACTGCTGTTTAATCTCATTTGAGTCCCTTAATCTCTCTAGGCCTCCAGGTTCTCATGGGTAATATGAGGGTGTTGGATTATATGACCTTTAAATTTCCCTTAAGCTGTAAAGACTAATTATTCTATTTTCATTCTTGAAAGAAACTCAGTACAGACTACAGGAACTTTTAATACAAAACATAGGAAAAGTTACCAGTACCGGTCACCAGTTTTCTTACATTTAGAATATTCTTTTTTTTATTTTTTTAACATCTTTATTGGAGTATAATTGCTTTACAATGGTGTGTTAGTTTCTGCTGTATAACAAAGTGAATCAGCTATATGCATATGTATATCCCCATATCTCCTCCCTCTTGCGTCTCCCTCCCACCCTCCCTATCCCACCCCTCTAGGTGGTCACAAACCACCGAGCTGATCTCCCTGTGCTATGCAGCTGCTTCCCACTAGCTATCTATTTTACGTTTGGTAGTGTATATATGTCCATGCCACTCTCTCACTTTGTCACAGCTTACCCTTCCCCCTCCCCATATCCTCAAGTCCATTCCCTAGTAGGTCTGTGTCTTTATTCCTGTCTTGCCGCTAGGTTCTTCATGACATTTTTCTTTCTTAGATTCCATATATATGTGTTAGCATACGGTATTTGTTTTTCTCTTTCTGACTTACTTCATCCTGTATGACAGACTCTAGGTCCATCCACCTCACTACAAATAACTCAATTTCGTTTATTTTTATGGCTGAGTAATATTCCATTGTATATATGTGCCACATCTTCTTTATCCATTCATCTGTTGATGGACACTTAGGTTGCTTCCATGTCCTGGCTATTGTAAATAGAGCTGCAATGAACATTGTGGTACATGACTCTTTTTGAATTATGGTTTTCTCAGGGTATATGCCCAGTAGTGGAATTGCTGGGTCATATGGTAGTTTAGAATATTCTTTAAGTCCCATGGGTTAATCTTGCCCCTTCTCCTAGAATTAGGGTAGCTAACACTCTGTTTGCCTGGGACTTTCCTGGTTTTAGCGTTGAAAGTCCTGTGTCCAGGCAAACCAAGACAGTTGGTTACTCTACCTAGAACTAAAGACAAGTATCCAGGTGAAGCCAAGACGCATCTACAAATCAAAATAGGATCTATGTGAATATATTGTAAAAGCTTTTTAATTTGTATTTTGAAGCTGTATAGCATTTGTAAACATCAAAATAGAATTTCAGTAGAGAGAAGAATTCTCAGAATTCTAGAGTTCCAGAGTGTCAAGCATGCTAAAAGTCTCCAAGTGAATGTAGGAAGGGTTATTTTAGTAGTTTCATCTCCAATTTTATAATGTAAGCTCAGGAGAAAACAAAATTCGCTCTGTAGAATTTTATTTTCTATCTAACTTTCTAGCAACATTACTATCTTAGAAACACAAGTATTATAAAGCAGGATAACACACTTTTTTCAATTGGGGGGGAAGTTAGTAAATAATTGTTTAGGATTTTAAGTAATTTATGTATTTAAGCAATGCCAACAGCAAAGGAGCCAAATTATTCTGTTGATTAATTTGAATTCACTGATCTGTACAGTTAGGCGATGGGCTAATTTATGTGTAACTGCAGTAGATAAACCCACTATGTACATAATGGAATTTACTTTTAACATTAGTTGTCAATTTTGAGTCATCATGAAGACCAAGCAAATTTGTTATGTTGCTTAAAATTACATTAGTTAACAATATTTGGAAGAAAAAATAATCCTCCAAATAGAATTTCAAAGAAAATATATTAACCTTTGTCTAAAACAGTGTTTTCTATGAATAATGAAGTTCTTAATTATGATGCTTGGTCAAAATCACCAAATTGGGAAAAATTTTGGAAATCTATTTGTACTGCCAAATTTCCTGTTCTAAATTAAGTTTTCCGTGGAAAACAATTAACCTTTCTTTTTTCATGTACCCATAAAAACCCTTATCATTGTCTAAATTTCCATGTTCTAATGAAAGTAGGAAATGGTAGAAAATAGCTGTCAGCAAGTGTGGAAAGAACAATTAAAATGAAACTCAAAGAATGAGGTGCTATGCCAGTTTACACCAGAACTTCAGGACTGTAAAGGACTTAGGTGCTGTTTGTCTTTGCTTGAGGTTTTGTTAGTTCACAAACCAAGCCACTGGTCCCTTTCTTAGTCCAAATCATTAAAAGTCAACTCTAGCAAAATTTATAGTGTAATTTGGATTTGAATAAAATGATAGAAAAATCAGAAACGTAGTTTCATGCCAGTTTATCTTTATTCTATACTCTGTGGCTCCCACCATATGACCTACTCCAGCCTTCAAGCTATGACTAATCCAGGAAGAAATAACTGAATCAACATAAAACAGAAGTGACAAACTGGCAACCTGAAAGCCAAATTCAGCCCGCAGATCCATGTTTTGTTGTTTTATGTTCTTTTGATTTTGGAGTAGTTTTCCTGCAAAGTGTTTATAAAACAGGGAATTTTCACACAAAAATCCAGATTACCAGATTATCTTTAAAAACAGAGATCTAGTGAAACTGAGCTGATATTCCTGCATGGCAACATGTGCTGAAGCAGAGGACCAACAACCATCCCATTTGCAAAGGGCATATGTTCTCTGTCACCATTCCCATCCCTCCCTATGACTTTGTACCAGGCCTGCTATATTCAGTTGCATGACTGGCTTGGGTCCTCCAAGCTGCAGGGTCTGCCACCCTGGCCTAAAGTCAACCACAACTCCTAGAAAGCTGACTATCAACAAGTACCTAAATGCATCATCCTCTTCAAAAAAAAAGAGGCACCCATACAAAGTAAAGCGTTAGACATTTAGGAAACTTTGCCTCCTGTAACTGGGGTTATGTTGCATTTTTCTGTGTGTTTGAACCTGTGAACTATTCATTTAGAGATGCAGAACCAAGTTAACCCATCAGCACGACGGAAGGCAAAGGGCCCAGGTTTTGGAGTCAGCTGCTTTGGAATTGAGCACCAGCTGAGCCAAGTATTAGTGTGTGATTTGAACATGTTCCTTAAATATCTAAATCTTTCCACAGATAATGTCTTCTGCCTCCCTGGTAGTGGTAAGGATTTAATGAAATGTTTAGTGCAAGGGTAGACAAAGTTGTTTTAAAAATGACCAAACAGTAAATTTTTAGGCTTTCTGGGCTATGCAATCTCTGTCACCACTACTCAGTTCTGCCACTGTGGCATGAAAGCAGCCATAGATGATATGCAAACTATTTTACATAGATAATATGTATAATGAACATGACCATGTTCCAATAAAACTTTATTTACAAAAACAGAGGGCAGACCACATTTGGCCCATAGACCGTAGTTTGCTGACCCAGAGTTTAGTGCAAGATACATCTCACAGTGCTTTATCAGAAGCATTCAAAAATGGTAGCAGTTATTAATAACATGAATTTTTTCTATAACTTCTATTCATCAGTAACAATTTAACACCGTCCCACAGAGTAAACCTAGTGGAGTCTACTCAGACACAACTTACAAAACGGAATTTGGCTTATTCCTTGGATTATGTAAAAAGGTGGTGGAAACATTCAAAAAACGTTCATTCACACTAAGTAGAATATCAGCTGATACCCAAAAATCAGATTGGAATGGATAATCTCTGAGCTTTATTCCAGAGCCACAATGTTAATTTTTTTCCTTCTTTCTTTTAATTGGAGTATAATTGCTTTACAGTGTTGTGTTAGTTTCTCCTATATAGTGAAGTGAATCAGCTATATGTATATATATATATCCCCTCCCTCTTGGACTTCCCTCCCCCCACATCCCACCCATCTAGATTATCACAGAGCACTGAGCTGAGCTCCCTGTGCTATACAGCAGGTTCCCACTAGCTACCTATTTTACGCATGGTAGTGTATTTATGTCAAACCTAATCTCCCAATTCATCCCACCCTCCCCTTCCCCACTGGTCCACACGTCCATTCTCCACGTCTGCCTTTCTATTCCTGCCCTGCAGATAGGTTCATCTGTACCATTTTTCTAGATTCCACATATATGCATTAATATACAGTATTTGTTTTTCTCTTTCTGACTTACTTCACTCTGTATGACAGACTCTAGGTCCATCCACATCTCTACAAATGACCCAATTTTGTTCCCTTTTATGACTGAGTAATATTCCATTGTATATATGTACCACATCTTCTTTATCCATTTGTGTGTCGTTGGACATTTAGGTTGTTTCCATTTCCTGGCTATTGTAAATAGTGCTGCAATGAACATTGTGGTACACGAATCTTTTTAAATTATGGTTTTCTCAGGGTATATGCCCAGCAGTGGGATTGCTGGGGCATATGGTTGTTCTATTTTTAGTTTTTTAAGGAACCTCCATGCTGTTCTCCATAGTGGCTGTATCAATTTACATTCCCACCAACAGTGCAAGAGGGTTCCCTTTTCTCCACACCCTCTCCAGCATTTATTGTTTGTAGATATGTGATGATGGCCATTCTGACTGGTGTGAGGTGATACCTCATTGTAGTTTTGATTTGCATTTCTCTAATAATTACTGATGCTGAGCAGCTTATCATGTGCCTCTTGGCCATCTGAATGTCTTCTTTGCTGAAATGTCTGTTCAGGTCTTCTGCCTATTTTTTGATTGGGTTGTCTTTTTGATACTGAGCTGCATGAGCTGTTTGCATATTTTGGAGATTAATCCTTTGTCCATTGCTTCATTTGCAAATATTTTCTCCCATTCTGTGGGTTGTCTTTTTGTCTTGTTTATGGTTTCCTTTGCTGTGCAATAGCTTTTAAGTAAGTTTCATTAGGTCCCATTTGTTTATTTTTGTTTTTATTTTCATCACTCTAGGAGGTGGGTCATAAAAGATCTTGCTGTGATTTATGTCAAAGAGTGTTCTGCATGTGTTTTCCTCTAAGGGTTTTACAGTGTCAGGTCTTACATTTAGGTCTTTAATCCATTTTGAGTTTATGTTTCTGTATGGTGTTAGGGAGTGTTCTTATTTCATTCTTTTTTTACATGTAGTTGTCCAGTTTTCCCAGCACCATTTATTGAAGAGGCTGTCTTGTCTCCATTGTATATTCTTGCCTCCTTTGTCATAGATTAGGTGACCATAGGTGCATGGGTTTATCTCTGGGCTTTCTATCCTGTACCATTGGTCTATATTTCTGTTTTTGTGCCAGTACCATACTGTCTTGATTACTGTAGCTTTGTAGTATAGTCTGAAGTCGGGGAGCCTGATTCCTCCAGCTCCATTTTTTGTTCTCAATATTGCTTTGGCTATTCGGGGTCTTTTGTGCTTCCACACAAATTGTATAATTTTTTGTTCTAATTCTGTGAAAAATGCCATTGGTAATTTGACAGAGATTGCACTGAACCTGTAGATTGCTTTGGGTAGTATAGTCATTTTCACAATATTGATTCTTCCAATTCAGGAGCATGGTGTATCTCTCCATCTGTTTGTGTCATCTTTGATTTCTTTCATCAGTGTTTTATAGTAATATCTGAGCTTTATTCCAGAGCCACAATGTTGACTTTAAAACAAAAACTCTAGTTACACTATTAATGAAATATATAAATGATTTACTCAAATTTATTCAGGAAATGGTTTATTGAGCACCTTCTCTGTGCCAGGAATTGTTCTAAGTGCTGGGGATACAATCAGGCACAAGACAGGCAGGATAGATATTGAAATGAATTATGGTCAAAAAGTAACTTAAATATTTGGAACAGAAATTTTAAGTGCATCATAGACTTTTGTGTATACAAATCCATACTGATCAGAGATAACTCAAATTTAGTCTGTCCCAACTGAAATGAACTGTGCAATAACACCCTGGTTAATGAGATCATCTTGGATAATCTTATAATTCGTGTGGATTTGTGGTATGAACTTATACCAACCCACCCTTTTTTGAGGGTACAGATAATGTTGCCTCCACATGCATTGGCTCTTTCTCCTCCCCTTCCCTTCCTCCACAAATTACAGATGAGATGTATATTAAAATTACCTCCCTTATAACTGACATGGAAATAATTGGCTTCAGATGGAATTAAATTTCTAACTTCCAGTACTAAGACTGTCTATCAATAAAAGACATTATGAAAGAAAAGTTATAAGAAAACTGCATTTTACTTAAATTGGTTTCAGATGAGGGTTTTTTGTTGTTGTTTTTTTGTTCTTTTTTTCTTCTAGTTTTGCCTTGCCATTTACTGCTTAATGCTTTCCTCCTCTTTCTCAGATTATACTTATTCCAAATTTTCTGTTATTTTATATTAGTGATAATACTGTCAATATTTTATTTCTGTCTTTTGAAATGAGAATGTATAACTGACATCAAAACAAAATTTTGTTTTCAAGGATTAAGATGTTGATTCTACCCCCAGTTCCAGTTCCAAAGATTAAAGGAATTGATCCAGATCTCCTCAAGGTAATTAATAAATTATCTAAGTTATACATAACACTAATTAAATGATACCTGAAGAATAATGTCTTATGTTGAGACCTTTTGCAAGTTATATGTATTACATTTTATTTTTTGTATTCCTTCTGGAAAAAAAAGTTTTTAAATAATACATCTCAAAATTATGAGAATGTCTTATTTAAAAGTTCTTGACTACTGGATCAAGATGGCAGAGTAGTAGAATGTGAAGCTCACTGCCTCACACAAATACATCAAAAACACATCTACATGTGGAACAATTCTCACAGAATATCTACTGAATGCTGGCAGAAGACGTTGGACCACTAAAAGGGCAAGAAAATCTCTATGTAACCAGGTAGGACAAAAGGAAAAAGAAAAAAACAAAAAAAAAGGAAGGAATTGGGAAGGGACCTGCACCCCTTGGGAGGGAGCTGTGAAAGAGGAAAGATGCCTGCACCCTGGGAAGTCCCCTCACTGTCATGGAGATCAGCCGGGACAGAGCGGGAGTTTTAGAGCCTTGGAGGAGAATGCAGGGACCGGTTTTGCAGCAGCTAGAACAGAGAGAGACCTGCAGACGGTCAGTGCCACCACTCAGCACTCCCCAGCCGGAGACACACATCCACCAGTGCGGGCAGGGACTGGGTGCTGAAGCTCAGGCTTCAGAGATTAGACCCAGGGAGAGGACTCAGGTGGTGGGCTGTGCAGAAAGAGCCTGAAGGGGCTGGAGTTTGGTGCAACTGCACCAGAGGATGTATGCAGAGAAAGCCTGGGCTACCTTAGAGGCCAGGTACCATTGTTTGGGTGATGTGCGAGAAGAGAGGCAAGACGTGCCATTGCAGCCTTTCTCCCTGCACGTGCTCTCAGGTGGCAGGACACTGCCTACACAAGCTACAGGAGCGATCACAAGCCACCACCACCCCCAACCCCCACACTTTTAAGAGCTGTCATGAGCTACCGCCACCACCCTCACAGACTCCAGGAGCAGTTGTGAGCCACCTCTGCTCCCATTGTGTGCTCCAGGGATGCGCATGAGCTGCCACAGAGAACGCCAGGACCAGGCACCAGCCACCTCTTCTGCACACCCCCTATCAATCAATCAAGAGAATAATGGCTGAGGAAAGAGGTGACAGGCATCCATACTAAAAACAGCCCTCACACCAAAATATTAAATCCACACAAACTACACAGGGGCACTCCCACATATAAATAAGCCCTCCAAGACCATAGTAGATCATTGTTTCTCCTAAACTCACAGAATAAGAGAAATAT
This sequence comes from Balaenoptera physalus, assembly GCF_965194825.1. NCBI lineage: Eukaryota > Metazoa > Chordata > Mammalia > Artiodactyla > Balaenopteridae > Balaenoptera > Balaenoptera physalus. The sequence continues at coordinate 141,890,963 of NC_138890.1, read as the reverse complement.
AAGGTAAAATGAAGAAGCAGAGGAACCACTCCCAGTTAAAAGATCAAGAGAATTCCCCTGAAAGAACAATGAAACAAACAGACCTCTTCAGTCTAATAGACACTGATTTCAAAAAGGAGATAATGAAAATACTGAAGGAATTAAGAAATGCTATTGACAGAAATGCAGAGTACTGTAAAAAGGAACTAGAAACTATAAAAAGGAACCAAAAAAATTTTGAAACTCATTCATTTGCCAAGATGAAAACTGAACTAAAGGCAATGAATAGCAGAATGAATAATACATAAAAATGAATAAATGACCTAGAAGATAGAATAATGGAAATCACCCAATCAAGACAGCAGACAGAAAGCCAAATGAAAAAAAAATGAAAGCAATATAAGAGACCTATGGGATAATATAAAGCATGCCAATCTATGCATAATAGAGACCCCAGAATGGGAAGAAAGAGAAAAGGGTATTGAAAATGTATTTGGGAAGCTGAAAACTTCCCAAACGTAAAGAAAGAAACATATCCAGGTACAGGAAGCACAGAGGGTCCCAAACAAGGCAAAACCAAACAGACCTACGCCAAGATTATAATTAAAATGGCAAAAGTTAAAGAGAGGATTCTAAAGGCAACAAGAGAAAAAGAAAAAGTTAATTACAAGGGAACCCCCACATAAGGCTATCAGCTGATTTCTGGACAGAAACTCTGCAGGCCAGAAGGAAGTGGCAAGATACATTCAAAGTCCTGAAGGGGAAAAAACTGCAACCTAGGGTACTCTACCCAGCAAGATTATTATTTAGAATAGAAGGAGTGTGAAAGAATTTCTTAGACAAGCAAAAACTAAAAGAATACAGCAATACTAAACCTATCCTAAAGGAAATTTTGAAAGGTCTTCTGTAAATAGAAAAGAAGTAAGAATATATAGGAAAGAGAAAATCACAATTGGAAAGAAAATCACCTAAATAAGCCAGTACACGGAATAAAAAAATCAAAATAAATTTCTGTGAAATTTATGATAACCACAGTGAACAGCAAAAGGATGAACATGAAGATGTAAAAGAGGACATCAAAATCATATAATGTGGGGGATAAGAGTAAGAAAGTGTAGATTTTTTTTTTGTCATTTCCTACAATGTGTTTGAGCCTATATGATTACCAGTCTAAGGCAAGTATCAATAGCTATAGGATGGGGTTTACATACTTGAGAAACAAGGTAACCACAAATCAGAAACATACAATAGACTCACAAAAACCAAAAAGAAGAGAAGTACAATACAAAAGAAAATCATCAAACCACAAAAGGGAAAAACAAAAAGAAAAAAGGTACAAAGAAGAAATAAAAAATCAACAGGAAAGCAAGGCTTAAAATGGCAATAACTAACTACATATCTATCAATAATTACCTTAATGTCAGTGGACTAAATGCTCCAATCAAAAGACACAGAGAGGAAGATTGGATTAAAAAAAACAAGAGCCTACAATGTGCTGCCTACAAGAGACCCACTTTAGAGCAAAGGACACAGATTGAAAGTGAGGAGATGGAAAAAGATATTTCATGCAAATGGAAATGACAAAGTAGGGATCGCAATACACATATCAGATAGAATACACTTTAAAACAAAGGCCATAAAGAAAAATAAAGAAGGACACTTTTACACGCATCAACATATATGCACATAATATAGGAGCACCCAAATACATAAAACAAATACTAACAGATATAAAGGGAGAAATTGACAGGAATACAGTAATAGTAGGAGACTTTAACACCCCACTCACATCAGTGCACAGATCTTCTAGAAAGAAAATAAGGCGACAGAGATCCTAAATGATACAATAGAACAGTTAGACCTAATTGATATTTTTAGGACATTACATCCAAGAAAACAGAATATACATTCTTTTCAAGTGCACATGGAACATTCTCTAGGATTGACCACATACTAGGGCACAAAACAGACCTCAACAAACTTAAGAGTATAGAAATTATCTCAAGCATCTTTTCTGACCACAGCAGCATGAAACTATAAATCAACCACAGAAAAAGAAAATGACTACTAAACAATATGCTACTAAAAAAACGATTACCAAACAATATGCTACTAAAAAAACCAATCGGTCAACAATGAAATCAAGAGTAAATTAAAAAATACCTTGAGAAAAATTAGCATGAAAACACCACTGTACAAAATCTATGGGATGCAGCAAAAGCAGTTCTTAGAGGGAAGTTCATAGTGATACAGGCCTTCCTCAAAAAAACAAAAGTCTCAGATAAACAACCTAATCTACCACTTAAAAGAAGTAGAAAGAGAAGAACAAACAGAACCTAAAGTTAGCAGAGGGACGGAAATAATCAAGATCAGAGAGGAAATAAATAAATAAAATAGTGATTAGAAAAATAGAAGAAAATCAAGAGCTGGTTCTTTGAAAGGGTAAACAAGATTGACAAACCTCTGGCCAGGCTCACCAAGAAGAAAAGAGAGAGAACCCAAATAAACAAAATAAGAAATGAAAAAGGAGACATAACAACTGATACCACAGTAATACAAAAACCATAAGGGAATGCTATGACCAATTATATGTCAACAAATTCAACAACCTAAAAGAAATGGACAAGTTTCTAGAAACATACAGCCCACCAAAATTGAATCAACAAGAAGTAGATAATTTGAACAGACCGATCATTAGAGGTGAAATAGAATATGTAATTAACTCCCTACAAACAAAAGTCCAGGACCAGATGGCTTCAAAGGCAAATTCTACCAAACATACAAAGAACTCACACCAGTCCTTCTCAAACTTTTCCAAAGAATTGAAGAGGAGGGAACACTCCCAAAGACATTCTATGAAGCCACCATACCAAAATCAGACAAGGACACCACCAAAAAAGAAAATTACAGGCCAATATCTTTGATGAATATAGATGCAAAAATTCTCAACAAAATATTAGCAAACCAAATCCAACAACACATAAAAAAAGATCATACACCGTGACCAAGAGTCATCCCAAGTTCACAAGGATGGTTCAGCATACACAAATCAATGTGATACATCACATAAACAAAAGAGAAGACAAAAACCACATGATCGTCTCAAAAGATGCAGAAAGAGCATTTGACAAAATTCTACATCCATTCATGATAAAAACTCCTACCAAAGTGGGTACACAGGGAACATATCTCAACATAATAAAAGCTATTTATGACAAACCACAACCAATATAATACGCAATGGTGAAAAGCTGAAAGACTTCCCACTAAACTCTGGAACAAGACAAGGATGCCCACTCTTACCTCTTCTATTTAACATAGTATTGGAAGTCCTAGCCACAGCAATCAGACAAGAAAAAGAAATAAAAGGTATCCAAATTGGAAGGGAAGGGGCAAAATTGTCGTTATATGCAGATGACATGATACTATATAGAAAACTCTAAAGAATCCACACAAAAACTACTAGAAATAATAAACGAATTCAGCAAGGTAGCAGGATACAAGATTAACATATAGAAACCAGTTGCATTTCTTTACACTAACAACGGAATATCAGAAAGGGAATGTAAACAAAAAATATCATTTAAAATCTCACCCCAAAATATAAAATATGCTTAAGAATAAACCTGACTGAGGAGGTTAAAGACTTATATGCTGAGAACTATAAAACATTAATAAAGGAAACTGAAGATGAGTCAAAGAAATGGAAAGATATCCCATGTTCATGGATTGGAAGAATTAACATTGTTAAAATGGTCATACAGCCCAAAGCAAACTACAGATTTAATGCAGTCCCTATCAAATTACCCATGACATTTTTCACAGAACTAGAATAATCCTAAAATTTATATGGAACCATTAAAGACCCAGAATTGCTAAAGCAATCCTGAAGAAAAAGAACAAAGCAGGAGGCATAACCCTCTCAGACTTCAGACAATACTACGAAGCTACAGGGATATTGGCACAAAAACAGACATATAGGTCAGTGAAACAGAATAGAGAGCCCAGAAATAAACCCACACACCTATAGTCAATCTTCAACAAAGAAGGCAAGAATATACAATAGGAAAAAGACAAAGTCTCTTCAACAAGCGGTGCTGGGAAAGTTGGACAGCGTTATGGAAATCAATGACGTTAGAACATACCCTCTCACCATACACAAAAATAAACTCAAAGTGGCTTAAAGACTTAAGACATGACACCACAAAACTCCTAGGACAGATCATAGGCAAAACATTCTCTGACATAAATCATACCAATGTTTTAAGTCAGTCTTCCAAGGCAATAGAAATAAAAACAAAAACAAATAGGACCTAATCAAACTTACCAGCTTTTGCACTCTTTGCTGGCTTCTTACCAGCAAAAGAAACCATAAACAAAGAGGCAACCTACAGAATGGGAGAAAGTATTTGCAAACAATGAGACCAATAAGGGCTCTATTTCCAAAATATACAAATAGCTCATACAACTCAACAAAAAAACAAACAACCCAATTGAAAAATGGGCAGAAGACCTAAATAGACATTTCTCCAAAGAAGAAATACAAATGGCCAGTAGGCATGAAAAGATGCTCAACATTGCTAATTACTAAAGAAATGCAAATCAAAACTTCAGTGAGGTACCACCTCACATCCGTCAGAATGGCCATCATTAAAAACTCTACAAATAACAGATGCTGGAGACGATGTGGAGAAAAGGGAACATTCCTACACTGTTGGAATGTAAGTTGGTACAGCCTCTATGGAAAACAGTATAGAGGTTCCTCAGAAAACTAAAAATAGAATTACCATATAATCCAGCAATCCCACTCCTAGGCATATATCCAGACAAAACTCTAATCCAAAAAGATACATACACCCCTATGTTCACAGCAGCACTATTCACAATAGCCAAGACATAGAAACAACCTAAATGCCCATCGACAGATGAATGGATAAAGAAGATGTGGTACATATATACAGTGGAATACTACTCAGCCATAAAAAAGAATGAAATAATGCCATTTGCAGCAACATGTCTGCAACTAGAGATTATCATACTAAGTGAAGTAAGTCATAAAGAGAAAGACAAATACCATACGATATCACTTATATGTGGAATCTAAAATATGACAAAAATGAACCTATCTACGTATGAAACAAAAACAGACTCACAGACGTAGAGAACAGACTTGTGGTTGCTGAGGGGGAGGGGGAGGGGGTTGGGGGAGGGATGGAGTGGGAGGTTGAGGTTAGCAGATACAAGCTATTATATATGGAATGGATAAACAACAACATCCTGCTGTATAGCATGGAGAACTATGTTTGGTATTCTGTGATGAACCATAGTAGAAAAGAATTTTTAAAAAGAAAGAAAAGTTCTTCACTAATGTATTTGTTATATGGTTTTGTTACTAATTAGTCTCTGAATGTTATTTATTAAATCACTTAATTGTTGTGAGTTTCTTTTCATAGATCTTCATTTTCTATTTCCTAGGAAGGAAAATTAGAAGAGGTGAACACAATCTTAGCCATTCATGACAACTATAAACACGAATTCTACAATGATGACTCTTGGGTTGAATTTATTGAGCTAGATATTGATGACCCCGATGAAAAGACTGAAGGATCAGACACAGACAGACTTCTAAGCAATGACCATGAAAAATCACTTAATATCCTTGGGGCAAAGGATGATGACTCTGGACGTACCAGCTGTTATGAACCTGACATTCTGGAGACTGACTTCAATGCCAGTGACATGTGTGATGGTACCTCAGAGGTTGCTCAGCCACAAAGGTTAAAAGGGGAAGCAGATCGCTTGTGCCTTGACCAGAAGAATCAAAATAACTCACCTTCTAATGATGCTGCCCCTGCTAGCCAGCAGCCCAGCGTTATCCTAGGAGAGGAAAACAAACCAAGATCACTTCTTATTGGTGGAACTGAGTCAACTCATCAAGCTGGCCACACGCAGCAGCTCAGCAATCCAAGTTCATTGGCAAACATCGACTTTTATGCCCAGGTAAGTGACATTACACCAGCAGGGAGTGTGGTCCTTTCCCCGGGCCAAAAGAATAAGGCTGGGATCTCCCAGTGTGACATGCATCCAGAAGTGGTCTCACCCTGCCAAGCAAACTTCATCATGGACAACGCCTACTTCTGTGAGGCAGATGCCAAAAAGTGCATCGCCCTGGCCCCTCATGTCGAGGTTGAATCACATGTAGAGCCAAGCTTTAACCCGGAAGACATTTACATCACCACGGAAAGCCTTACCACTACTGCTGGGAGGTCTGGGACAGCAGAACGTGTTCCAAGTTCTGAGATGCCTGTCCCAGACTATACCTCCATTCATATAGTACAATCTCCACAGGGCCTTGTACTCAATGCAACTGCCCTGCCCTTGCCTGACAAAGAGTTTCTCTCGTCATGTGGCTACGTGAGCACAGACCAACTGAACAAAATCATGCCGTAGCTTTTCTTCGATTTCCCATGAGCTACATATTTAATGAGCTACCTATTTACTCTAGCAAAGAGTTGGCTAGGGCATGAATGCTTAAACCAAAACAATGTTTAAACCTTTTTTTGGGGGGTGTGGGAGTTGAGGGTGGGGGATACGGATTCTAAATGGCTTTTCCTGAAACGTTGAAACATGATATTAAAGAAAAAGAAGAAGAACCCTTAATCAGATAGATATTCTTGTTGTGAACTGTAAATATTTTAAAGAATTGTCTCAAAGACTATTTAGTGGCAGTGATTGTCTTGTTATTGTGGGTGTTAATTTTGTGCTACTAAGCATTGAATGGCTATGTTTTTTAATCTATAGTTAATCATGCTTTTTGAAAAAGCGAAAAATCAGGTGGCTTTTGCAGTTCAGGACGATTGAATGCAAATCATAGCACAGGCTAATTTTTTTTAATAATTGGGAACTAAAATTATAGGTAAGAAGAGAAGAAATAGTTTGGATATGTAAAACATTTATTTTGACATAAAATGGATAAAGGTATTTTTAATAATTTACACTTTAAGCATGGCTGTTTTCTATTACACTATACACGGTGTACTGTAGCTCATGCCAACCCATCTAAAGAATGTAGTAACTGCAGTCTAAAGCTGGTTTAATGCTTTGGTCAACGCACCTGAAGAAAAACTAGTTTTTTACAAGGCCCTTTTTATACCTCCTAAAACTCTTTAAATGATTCTAAAATGATTGTAGTTAGCTGCATTATTGGAATGTGTTCATCTTATCTGAATTTGTAAACAGATATTTGTTAATTTAGAAAACTTTAAAATGGTTGCACAGGTCAACTTATCATGAACCAAAAAAAAAAAAAAAAAAACCCCACAACACAAATGAACAAAAAGCCTTTTCTTACCCAAGTTTTGGTTCATGTCAGAGCACTGCATACTAAGAGAACAGAAATCATAGCTGGTTCCTATTGACCCGGAGTGCTTAATCACTGCAGTGCACAGGGAAGGAGTTTCTTAGTGCACTCAGATCATGAGAGTCAAGCCTTAGAACCTCGGCCGCAGTGTCTCTTAGTTCATATTTACCTAAGGAAGGAATAGGTACAAGAAGCATTTTGTAAGTTGAAGCTGGTCGAAGTGAAGTTAACCAGATCATGGAATAAAAGTTCAAGAAAAAGGTTTTTCTTTCACAGCCTATAGCCAGACACATACTCATTATTCATGGTAGCAAAAAAGAGAAAAAACAAGATTGTAAATCCCCAAGATAACTCAAAAATTTATTTAAACCCATAGCAGAAACTTTCTTCCTCACCAAATCTTTTATAGGATTTATTTAAAGTAGTAAAAGAAGTTTCATCATTTTTTACTTCCCCTCTGAGTGGATTGGCCTTAAAGCGGGTAGTCAGAAGAAAAAGAAGGGGCCTGAGTAAATTATAAGTTATTGTTCAATATCTTAATAACCTAAACATCATTCATAGGAGCATTGGGATTGCTCCTCAAAAGGTTTGTCAAAAAGAGAAGACTCATCTCACTCAAGAATGCTTCTCACTTAAGTACTTTTTAAAGGTTAATAAAACTTTAAAGTTAGCTTTAACTTACATAGTATTTGCCATACTTTTTTAGGAAACAAGCTTAATGGTTGGCAATTTTAAATTCCCTCTTTCTTGCAGGAAGGACAGTGAAAAGCTAGAATTGGGTGTTTAAAGTTCAACATGTCACTTTGTAATAGATGTTTAATAGATTTTCTGCTACCTTGCTGCTACGGTTTTCTCTAAGAGCTACATAATTTAGTTTCATAGACAGTTTCATCAATGTAGAACCTAATTCAACTTAAAACTGTGTGTTTGGGAAAACTATCTTACTATTTCACAATAGGCTGACAACATTTCTATAGCCAAAAATAGCTAAATACCTCAATCGGTCTCCGAATGTCATTTTGGTACTTTGCTGGCCACACAAGCCATTATTCACTAGTATGACTAGTTGTGTCCTGCAGTTTATATTTAACTTTCTTTATGTCTGTGGATTTTTTTCCTTCAAAGTTTAATAAATTTATTTTCTTGGATTTGTGATGGTATGCTTCTATTGTCAAACACCCTCAGGAAAAGCATCCTAAATCAGACTGCATACTCAGTTCTTCTCCTTGTAAGGGGAGCATGGCACAGTTGGTTTAAACACAGTAGCAATGTGTGTGAAGATTTTTGTTCTGTGCTGAAATATAGAGCAGAGGAGACAGCTCCTTCCCTTTTTTTCTGAGTAAATACGAGCCCAGCTCAAAAATATCCTGCTGGCTTGCCTGGACTCTTAGAGCCATATTTTGGATGCATCAAAGCATGCATGACATATGTGGGGGTGTTTGTGAAGTGGGGAGAGCTTGAGCATGTTGCCTAGAAAGAGGGGAGGGTTAAACAGCTCTCCCTCTACCATTCATACATTAGAACAAGTCAGTTTGTCAGACTAGCTCCTTGTCATAATGGGAAGCCAATAAGAGGCTGGGAGGGAAGCTGGTTAAGTAGGTTGTATAGGAGCCTAAGAGCAGTAAAGCCATGAAGCAGAGATTCCCCCATTGGAGGCTCCAGCTCCAAGAAGGGTGCAATCACGATAAAATCAAATCCCATACCCACCAGGTGGGCAATGCACAAACTGGAAAATAATTGTATCACAGAGGTTCTTCCACAGGAGTGAAAGTTGTGAGTCCCACGTCAGGCTACCCAGGCTGGGGGTCTGGCATTGGGAAAAGGAGCCCCAAGAGCACCTGGCTTTGAAGTCCAGCAGGGTTTGATTGCAAGACTTCCACAGAACTGGGGGAGGCAGAAATTCCACTCTTGGAGGGCACACACAAGGTCTCATGAGCACCAGGACCCAGGGGAAAAAGAGTGACCTCATAAGACCCTGGGCCAGACCTACCTGCTGGTATTGGAGTGTCTCCTGCAGAGGAGGGTGGGGGTGTGTGAGGGGGTGGCTGTGACTCACTGCGTGGACAAAGACACTGGTGGCGGTAGTTCTGGGTAGTACTCACTGGCATAAGCCCTCCTGGAGGCCACCACTTTCTCACCAAGACCTGGCCCCACCCAACAGCCCATAGGCTCTAGTGCTGGGATGCCTCAGACCAAACAACCAACAGGGTGGGAACACAGCCCCACCCATCAGCAAACAGGCTGCCTAAAGTCTTCCTAAGCCCACAGCTGGCCACTAAACACACCCCTTAACACAGCCCTGCCCACAGGAGGGACAAGACCCAGCTCCGCCCACCAGTGGGCTGGAACCAGTCCCTCTCACCAGGAAACCAGCACAAGCCCCTTAGACCAGCCTCATCCACAAGGGGGCAGACAGCAGAAGCAAGAAAAACTACAACCCTGCAACCTGCGGAATGGAAACCACAACCACAGAAAGACAAAATGAGACAGCAGAGGACTATATCCCAGAGAAAGGGGCAAGATAAAATCCGAGAACAACTCAGTGAAGACAGGCAATCTACCCAAAAAAGAATTCAGAGTAATGATAGTAAGGATGATCCAAGATCTCAGTAAAAGATAAAGGCACAGACCAGGAAGATACAAGAAATATTTAATAAAGACCTAAAAGAATTAAAGAACAAACATAGATGAACAATACAACAACTGAAATGAAAAATACACTAAAAGGGATCAACAGCAGAATAAATGAAGGAGAAGAATGTATAAGTGAACTGGAAGACAAAATGGTGGAAATCCCTGCTGTGGAACAGAATAAAGAAAAAAGAATGAAAAGAAATGAGGACAATCTAAGAGACTTCTGAGACAACATTAAATGCACCAACATTCACATTATAGGAGTCCCAAAAAGAGAAGATAGAGAGAAAGGACCTGAGTAAATATTTGAATAGACAATAGCTGAAAAATTCCCTAACATGGGAAAGGAAAGTGTAACCCAAGTCCAGGAAGCGCAGAGAGTCCCAGGCAGGATAAACCCAAGGAGGAACATGCTGGGACAGAGAGTAATCAAACTGACAAAAATTAAAGACAAAGTGAAAATACTAAAAGCAACAAGGGAAAATAAACAAATAACATACAAGGGAACTCCCATAAGGTTATCAGCTGATTTTTCAGCAGAAACTTTACAGGCCAGAAAAGAGCAGCACCATATATTTAAAGTGATGAAAGGGAAGAACCTACAACCAAGAATACACTAGCCAGCAAGGCTCTTGTTCAGATTTGATGGAGAAATCAAAAGCTTTACAAAACTGAGAAGCTAAGAGAATTCAGCACCACCAGACCAGACCAGCTTTGCAACAAATGCTAAAGGAACTTCTCTAGGTGAAAAAGAAAAGGCCACGACTAAAAACAAGAAAATTACAAAAGGAAAAGCTCACCGGTAAAGGCAAATATAAAGGTAGGAAATCATCCACACATAAATATGATATCAAAACCAGCAATCATGAGAAGAGGAGAGTACAAATGCAGGATACTGGAAATGCATTTGAAATTAAAAGACTGGCAACATAAAACAATCTTCTTTATATATAGACTGCTATATCAAAACCTCATGGTAACCACAAACCAAAAATCTACAATAGATACACAAACAAAAAAAGAATAAGGAATACAAACACAACAGTAAATTTAGCCATCAAATCACAAAAGAGAAGAGAAGAGGAAAGGAAGGGAAAAGACCTACAAAGACAAATACAAAACAATTAACAAAATGGCAATAAGAACATACATATCAATAATTACGTTAAATGTAAATGGATTAAAAGCTCCAACCAAAAGACACAAACTAGCTGAACAGATACAAAAACAAGATCCATATATATGCTGTCTACAAGAGACCCACTTCAGATGTAAGAACACATACAGACAATGATAGGGGATGAAAAAAGGTATTCATTGCAAATGGAAATCAAATGAAACCTGGTGTAGCTATACTCATCTGAGACAAAATAGACTTTAAAAACTCTTGCAACAGACAAAGGACACTACATAATGATCAAGGGATCAATCCAAGAAGAAGATATAACAATTGTAAGTATATATGCACCCAACATAGCAGCACCTCAATATATAAGGCAAATACTAACAACCATAAGAGGAGAAATCAACAGTAACACAATAATAGTGGGGGACTTTAAAACCCCACTTTCATCAATAGATCATCCAGACAGAAAATCAATAAGGAAACACAGGCCTTAAAGGACACATTAGACCAGATGGACTTAATCAATATTTATAGAGCATTCCCTCTAAAAGGAGCAGAATACACATTCTTTTCAAGTACTCATGGAACATTTGCCAGGATTGATCACATGCTAGGACACAAAACAAGCCTTGGTAAATTTAAGAAAATTGAAATCATATCAACCATCTTTCTGACAACACTATGAGATTAGAAATGAACTACAAGAAAAAAACTGTAAAAAACACAAACATGTGGAGGCTAAACAATATGCTACTAAACAACCAATGGCTCACTGAAGAAATCACAGAGGAAATCAAAAAATACCTAGAAACAAATGAAAATGAAAACACAATGATTTAAACCCTATGGGACACAGAAAAAGCAGTCCTAAGAGAGAAGTTTATAGCAATACAATCTTACCTCAGGAAGCAAGAAAAATCCCAATAAACAATCTAATTTAACACCTAAAGGAACTAGAGAAAGAAGAACAAACAAAACCCAAAGTTAGTAGAAGGAAAGAAATCATAAAGATCACAGAAGAAATAAATGAAAAACAGACGAAGAAAACAATAGCAAAGATCAATAAAACTAAAAGCTGGTTCTTTGAGAAGATAAACAAAATTGATAAACCATTAGCCAGACTCGGAGGGAGAGGACTCAAATCAATAAAATTAGAAATGAAAAAGGAGAAGTTACAACAGACACTGCAGAAATACAAAGCATCATAAGAGAATACTACAAGCAACTCTATGCCAATAAAATGGACAACCTGGAAGAAATGGACAAACTCTTAGAAGGTGTAACCTTCCAAGACTGAACCAGGAAGAAATAGAAAATACGAACAGACCAATCACAAGTAATGAAATTGAAACTGTGATTAAAAATCTTCCAACAAACAAAAGTCTAGGACCAGACAGCTTCACAGGTAAATTCTATCAAACATTTAGAGAAGAGCTAACACCCATCCTCTTCAAACTCTTCCAAAAAATTTCAGAAGGAGGAACACACCCAAACTCATTCTACAAGGCCACCATCACCCTGATACCAAAGCCAGACAAAGATGTCACAAAAAAAGAGAATTACAGACCAATATCACTGATGAATATAGATGCAAAAATCCTCAACAAAATACGAGAAAACAGAATCCAACAACACATAAAAAGGATCATAAAACATGATCAAGTGGGATTTATCCCAAGGATGCAAGGATTCTTCAATATATGCAAATCAATGTGACACTCCATATTAACAAATTGAAGAATAAAAACCATATGACAATCTCAATAGATGCAGAAAAAGCTTTTGACAAAATTCAACACCTATTTATGATAAAAACTCTCCAGAAATGGGCATAGTGGGAACCTACCTCAACATAATAAAGGCCATACATGACAAACCCATAGCAAACATCATTCTCAATGGTGAAAAACTAAAAGCATTTCTGCTAAGGTCAGGAACAAGACAAGGATGTCCATGCTCACCACTATTATTAAACATAGTTTTGGAAGACATAGCCACAGCAGTCAGAGAAGAAAAAGAAATAAAAGGAATACAAATTGGAAAAGAAGAAGTAAAGCTGTCACTGTTTGCAGATGACACGATACTATACATAGAAAATCCTAAAGATGCGACCAGAAAACTGCTAGAGCTAATCAATCAATTTGGTAAAGTTGCAGGATACAAAATTAATGCACAGAAATCTCTTGCATTCCTATACACTAATGATGAAAAATCTGAAAGAGAAATTAAGGAAACACTCCCATTTACCACTGCAACAAAAAGAACAAAATACCTACGGATAAAACTACCTAAGGAGGCAAAAGACCTGTATGCAGAAAACTATAAGACACTGATGAAAGAAATTAAACATGATACAAACAGATGGAGAGATATACCATGTTCTTGGATTGGAAGAATAAATACTGTGAAAATGACTATACTACCCAAAGCAATCTACAGATTCAATGCAATCCCTATCAAATTACCAATGGCATTTTTCACAGAACTAGAACAAAAAAATCTTAATATCTGTATGGAGACACAAAAGATGCCAAATAGCCAAAGCAATCTTGAAGGAAAAAACAAAAACAGAGCTGGAGGAATCAGACTCCCTGACTAAAGATTATACTGCAAAGCTACAGTAATCAAGACAGTACAGAATGGGAACAAAAACAGAAATATAGATCAATGGAACAGGATAGAAAGCTCAGAGATAAACCCATGTAGATATGGTCACCTAATTTATGACAAAGGAGGCAAGAACATACAATGGAGAAAAGACAGTCTCTTCAATAAGTGGTGCACAGAAAACTGGACAGCTACATGTAAAAGAATGAAATTAGAACACTCCCTAACCCCATACACAAAAATAAACTCAAAATGGATTAAAGACCTAAATGTAACACCAGACATTGTAAAACTCTTAGAGGAAAACATAGGAAGAACACTCTTGGACATAAACCACAGCAAGATCTTTTTTGACAGACCTCCTAGAGTAATGGAAATCAAAACAAAAATAAACAAACAAGACCTAATGAAAGTTAATAGCTTTTGCACAGCAAAGGAAACCATAAAGAAGACGAAAAGCAAGCCCTCAGAATGGGAGAAAATATTTGCAAACAAAGCAACGGACAAAGGATTAATCTGCACAATATACAAACAACTCATGCAGCTCAATATTAAAAAACAAACAACCTATCAAAAAATGGGTGGAAGATGTAAATAGACATTTCTCCAAAGAAGATATACAGATTGCCAACAAACACAGGAAAAGATGCTCAACATCACTAATCATTAGAGAAATGCAAATCAAAACTACAATGAGGTATCACCTCACATCAGTCAGAATGGCCATCATCAAAAAATCTACAAACGGTAAATGCTGGAAAGGGTGTGGAGAAAAGGGAACCCTCATACACTGCTGGTGGGTATGTAAATTTATACAGCCGCTTTGGAGAATAGTATGGAGGTTCTTTAAAAAACTAAAAATAGAACTACCATATGACCCCAGCAATTCCACTACTGGGCATATACCCTGAGAAAACCATAATTCAAAAAGAGTCAGGTACCACAATGTTCATTGCAGCCCTATTTACAATAGCCAGGACATGGAAGCAACCTAAGCATCCATCGACAGATGAATGGATAAAGAAGACGTGGCACATATATACAATGGACTATTACTCAACCATAAAGAGAAACAAAAATGAGTTATTTGTAGTGAAGTGGATGGACCTAGAGTCTGTCACACAGAGTGAAGTAAGTCAGAAAGAGAAAAACGAATACCATATGCTAACACATATATATGGAATCTAAAAAAAAAAAATGGTTCTGAAGAACCTAGGGGAAGGACAGGAATAAAGATGCAGACATAGAGAATGGACTTGAGGACACGGGGAGGGAGAAGGGTAAGCTGGGACGAAGTGAGAGAATAACATTGACATATATACACTACCAAATGTAAAATAGATAGCTAGTGGGAAGCAGCTGCATAGCACAGGGAGATCAGCTCGGCGCTTTGCGACCACCTAGAAGGGTGGGATAAGGAGGGTAGGAGGGAGATGCAAGAGGGAGGGGTTATGGAGATATACATATGCATATAGCTGATTCACTTTCTTATACAGCAGAAACTAACACAACATTGGAAAGCAATTATACTCCAACAAAGATGTTAAAAAAAAAAATGACACATGCACCCCAATGTCATTGCAACACTATTTACAATAGCCAGCTCATGGAACGAATGCATAAAGAAGCTGTGGTACATATATACAATGGAATATTACTCAGCCATAAAAAGGAACGAAATTGGGTCATTTGTAGAGATGGGGATGGACCTAGAGACTGTCATACAGAGTGAAGTAAGTCAGAAAGAGAAAAACAAATATCGTATATTAACACATACTTGTGGAATCTAGAAAAAATGCTACAGATGAACCGGTTTGCAAGGCAGAAATAGAGACACAGATGTAGAGAAAAAAAAGTGTGGACACTAAGGGAGGAAAGGAGGGGTGATAAATTGGGAGGTTGGGACTAACATATATACACTAATATGTATAATATAGTTAACTAATGAGAACCTGCTGTATAGCACAGGGAACTCCACTTCTCTGTACAGTAGAAACTAACACAATATTGTAAAACAACTATACCTCGATTCAAAAAAAAAATGAAATGAAATAGAGACAAAGAAAGCAATAGCAAAGATCAATGAAACTAAAAGCTGGTTCTTTGAAAAAGTAAACAAAATTGATGAACCTTTAGCCAGACTCATCAAGGAAAAAAAGGGAGAAGGCTCAAATCAGTAAAATTAGAAATGAAAAAGGAGAAGTTACAATGGACACTACTGAAATACAAAGGATCCTAAGAGACTACTACAAGCAAATATATGCCAATAAAATGTACAACGTAGAAGAAATGGACAAATTCTTATAATCTCTCAATAGTGAACCAGGAAGAAATAGAAAATATGAACAATTACCAGTACTGAAATTGAATCAGTGATTTCAATACTCCCAGCAAACAAAAGTCAAGGACCAGATGGTTTCACAGTTGAACTCTACCAAACATTTAGAGAAGAGTAAACACCTATCCTACTGAAACCTTTCCAAAAATTTGCAGAGGAAGGAACACTCCCAAACTCATTCTATGAGGCCACCATCACCCTGATACCAAAACCAGACAAAGATACCACAAAAAAAGGAAATTACAGGCCAATATCACTGGTGAACATAGACACAAAACTCCTCCACAAAATACTAGCAAACTGAACAATACATTAAAATGATCATACACCATGATCAAGTGGAATTTATCCCAGGGATGCAAGGATTTTTCAATATCCCCAAATAAATCAGTGTAACACACCACATTAACAAATTGACAAATATGACCATATGATCATTTCAGTAGATACAGAAAAAGCTTTTGACAAAATTCAACACCCATTTATGATAAAAACTCTCCATTAAGTGGGCATAGAAGGAACATACCTCAACATAATAAAGGACATATATGACAGACTTACAGCTTGGATAATACTCAACTGTAAAAAGCTAAAAGCATTTTCTCTAGGATCAGGAACAAGCCAAGGATGTCCACCCTCGCCACTGTTATTCAACATAGTTTTGGATGTTCTAGCCACAGCAGTCAGAAAAGAAAAAGAAATAAAAGGAATCCAAATTGGCAAAGAAGAAGTAAAACTGTCACTGTTTGCAGATGACATGATACTGTACATAGAAAATCCTAAAGATGCTACCAGAAAACTACTAGAACTCATCAGTGAATTCAGTAAAGTTGTAGGGTATGAAATTAATACACCAAAATCTGTTGCATTTCTATACACTAACAATGAAAGATCAGAAAGAGAAATTAAAGAAACAATCCCATTTACCACTGCATCAAAAAGAATAAAATACCTAGGAATAAAACTACCTAAGGAGGGCTTCCCTGGTGGCGCAGTGGTTGAGAATCTGCCTGCCAATGCAGGGGACACGGGTTTGAGCCCTGGTCTGGGAGGATCCCACATGCCGCGGTGCAACTGGGCCCGTGAGCCACAATTACTGAGCCTGCGCATCTGGAGCCTGTGCTCCACAACAGGAGAGGCCGCGATGGTGAGAGGCCCGCGCACCGCGATGAGGAGTGGCCCCCGCTTGCCACAACTAGAGAAAGCCCTCACACAGAAACGAAGACCCAACACAGCCATAAATAAATATTTTAAAAAAAAATAAAAACTACCTAAGGAGGCAAAAGAACTGTACTCCAAAAACTATAAGATGCTGATGAAAGAAATTGAAGTTGACGCAAACAGATGGAAAGATATACCATGTTCTTGGATTGGAAGAATCAGTACTGTGAAAATGACTATATTACCCAAAGCAATCTACAGATTCAGTGCAATCCCTATCAGATTACCAATGGCAATTTTCACAGAAATAGAACAAAAAATCATAAAATTTGTATGGAGACACAAAAGACCCCGAATAGCAAAAACAATCTTGAGAAAGAAAAATGCAGCTGGAGGAAACAAGCTTCCTGAGTTCAAGCTATATTACAAAGCTACAGTCATCAAAACAGTATTCTACTGGCACAAAAACAGAAATATAGCTCAATGGAACAGGATAGAAAGACCAGAAATAAACCCACACACTTATGGTCTATTAATCTACAACAAAGAGGCAAGACTATACAATGGAGAAAAGACAGTCTCTTCAATAAATGGTGTGGGGAAAACTGGACAGCTACGTGTAAAAGAATGAAATTAGAACATTCTCTAACACAATACACATAAAATAAACTCAAAATTGATTAAAGACCTAAATGTTAGGCTGGATACTACAAAACTCTTAGAGGAAAACACAGGCAGAACACTCTTTGACATAAATCACAACAATATCTTTTTTGATCTGTCTCCTACAGTAATGGAAATAAAAACAAAAATAAACAAATGGGACCTAATTAAACTCAAAATCTTTTGCACAGCAAAGGAAACTATAAACGAAATGAAAGGACAACCCACAGAATGGGAGAAAATATTTACAAATGATGCGACTGACAAGGGATTAATCTCCAAAATTTACAAACAGCTCATGCGGCTCAATATCAAAACAAAAAACAAATAGCCCAATCAAAAAATGGGCAGAAGACCTAAATAGACATTTCTCCAAAGAAGACATACAGATGGCCAAGAGGCATATGAAAAGATTCTCAACATCACTAATTATTAGAGAAATGCAAATCAAAACTACAATGAGGTATCACCTCACACCAGTCAGAATGGCCATCATCAAAAAATCTACAAACAATAAATGCTGGAGAAGGTGTGGAGAAAAGGGAACCCTCCTACACTGTTGGTGGGAATGTAAATTGGTACAGCCACTATGGAGGACAGTATGGAGGTTCCTTAAAAATTTAAAAATAGAGCTACCATATAATCCAGAAATCCCATTACTGAGCATATATTTGGAGAAAACCATGGTTCAAAGGGATGCATGCACCTCAGTGTTCATTGCAGCACTATTTACAATAGCCAAGACATGGAAGCAACCTAAATGTCCATCGACAGATGAGTAGATAAAGAAGATGTGGTACATATATACAATGGAATATTACTTGGCCATAAAAAAGAATGAAATAATGCCATTTGCAGCAACATGGATGGGCCTAGAGATTATCATACTCAGTGAAGTAAGTCAGACAGAGAAAGACAAATATCATATGATATCACTTATATGCAGACTCTTTTAAAAAATGATACAAATGAACTTATTTACAAAATAGAAACAGACTCACAGACATAGAAAACAAACTTATGGTTACCAAAGGGGAAAGGTGGGGAGGGAGGGATAAATTGGGAGTTTGGGATTGATATATACACACTATTATATTTAAAATTGATAACCAACAAGAACATACTGTATAGCACAGGGAACTCTGCTCAATATTCTGTAATATCCTAAATGGGAAAAGAATTTGAATAATAATATATATATATGTATATGTACAACTGAATCACTTTGCTGTACACCTGAAACTAACACAACATTGTAAATCAACTATAGTCCAATATAAAATAAAAATTAAAAAACAAAATTTCTCCACCTGCTGCCTTCTGCTCTTTGAGCAGCCATTATCTAAAAGAACCATGGGTGAAGCCTTAGGTTTTCTTCCTTGTTAGAAATATGGTTTGGAAAATCATGTCTCATTTGTCCCTAAGATACTGGAACATATACTGCCTTAACATTTACACAACAAAAGGTCACATTTGAAGCACCAGATATTTTTTACATACACAAGACTCAGCCTTATGAGATGACAGGCTTATCGTTCATATTGGATGCTTCAAGGATCAGGAGTGAAGGTAAAGGCAGGATTCTTACTTCCATGGATCGGAAGAGCACGATCCTTTCTATTTCAGAAGGTTAATGTCATGTTAATCTTATGAAAGATTAATCAAGATGGCTACACATGTGTTCCTGTATTTTAAATTCTTAATGGTTCTATCAGAACATACTAACACTGAAATCTAGTGTTATAATATTTTCATATTTACAGAGTTTTATAACAAAATACTAAATGTCTTTGCATGTTCCCTGTTTAGGGTAAGAAATGGGAAAAGGTAGAAGTTACTTGAATCCAAACTCTAGTTGGAATCCAAGATAATACATCATTTGCCCAATCTCCTTGCTAGCTTATTATTTAAAGGCTGTGTGTAAAGGGCACAGCTTCTGAATAAGAATTTGACCTTTGGTTAAGCTCTGTTCCCTTGGAAATCAGAGAATATTATGTCAACTATGTTACATAAGTAAAATTGCTCATGGTTAAAATGACCTGACTGGTAAATTGCATCTGGGTAAGGAGAAACTCTAGATGCCCAGAGATAAACCATGCTTTGGACTTGAGCATGGTGACTCTTTGAGTACATCCCATATGGGGACACTAAAAGCTATGCCTGTGGAGTTGTAATAAGAGCTATTGGCTCCAGTGGAACATAGAGCTTCCGAGCCTGGGGGAACTCCTTTACCTGCCCAATATGAGTCCCCTGCCCTTGCACTTGAGCTGTCACTTGGCAGAAGAGAGGAAAGAAAATACTGGACAGCTATGTCAATGGTTGTGTAGACTGCTACATGGATTGTTGCCACAACTATGACTGTAAAACAGAAAGCCTGATACTGCCCTGTCTTACAGTCTCATCAGTAGACTGGGGCCAAGCATGGTCTGTAGTCATCTGGGGAATGTTTACTTGAACTTAAGATCCCCTTGTGGAGGTATCAAGAGACATTTGCCGCTCTGAATAGAGTTTGTGCTTTCCCATCTCTAAGTTTTTGTTCCTGCCTCTTCCTCCACCTGAAAAGCTCCCACCTACCAACTCTGCCTATCGAACTTTCCCTCATCCTTCGTGGCCCAGCTCAAACACTTCCTTCATGCAGCCCCCTAGATCTCCTCCAGCCTTGAATGATCATTCCCTCTTCTGAACCACTTCTAATGGTGTTTATCACATTCTAGTTTTTAGCTCACCTAACAACCTTCCTAAGATGGGTTTGCCAACATGTATTCTGGGGCATACCTGTTCCCTGAAATGTTCTTAAATGAATGATTCTGTAGTCAATTTGGAAAACACTTCATACTACATTTCCCTCTGGGAAAGCCAGAGTACAAATTGACATTTTAAAGCTTCTACTGTTAAAGAAATCTATTTAAATTTAACACATATTCCAATTTATTCAACAATGGAAAACATAATGGTAAAGGAGTACCCATCATTGGGTCTATTAACACTTGGGGAAAGCTGCTCTAAGAAGAGTAACTAGCAAGCCTAGTACAAAATAAAGTTATAATAAATTTCAGGTAAATGTGAATCTGAACGACGCATCTTTGAGGCCACAAAACTTATCAATAAAACTTTCTAAGAAATAAAAAGGCTGCAGCTGCATGATTAAAATAACAACAGATCCTTCTCAACTCTGGTATGTTACCTTTTTTCCCATATGAAATGACATTTTTCTAAGGTCTTAGAGGTCTTAGAGCATTCATTGTCTTCTCCGTGGCACTGACTTTCTATCTCCTTGCTGAAAAAGAAGACTGAATTTCCCCCCTTCAGCTGGAAGACTAGCTGAGGAGGATTAACACATGGAACTTACCAACAGTAACAAATTCTCAGTCTCACTCAGTACATTTAGTTTACTGTGAAATCTGAGTGTTACAACAGAGTAATGCTTATATCACTCTTCATGAAGAGCATATTTTACTGGGAAGCTACAGAATAATGTGTATATTATTACTTGAACAAAAATAATTCACTCCTTATTTTTATCTTCTGAGTTAAAAAATAAATAAATCACCCAGATGGAACTTCAAGCATAATAGATTTTTCACATTAAGAGATGTTACCAGCGGGGCTTCCCTGGTGGCGCAGTGGTTGAGAATCTGCCTGCCAATGCAGGGGACACGGGTTCGAGCCCTGGTCTGGGAAGATCCCACATGCCGCGGAACAGCTGGGCCCATGAGCCACAATTACTGAGCTTGCGCGTCTGGAGCCTGTGCTCCGCAACAAGAGAGGCTGCGATAGTGAGAGGCCCGCGCACCGCGATGAAGAGTGGCCCCCGCTTGCCACAACTAGAGAAAGCCCTTGCACAGAAACGAAGACCCAACACAGCCATTAATTAATTAATGAATTAATTTAAAAAAAAAAAAAAAGAGATGTTACCAGCATTTTCTGTAAGGAAGAAATAATTTGTCAGGAAATTGTAATGCACTTTGGCTTTCCCAGCAGATTTTCCAAAAGTTCAAAGTAGAAAGATTTTTATTATTAGCTTTCCTTTAGATGATACAATATGATAAAAATAATTTGCATAGTGTTTTAATTTTATGAAGTACTTTCATATGTATTATTTCATTTAAACATAAATCTGTAAGCAACTCAGACATTATTTTTAACATTTTACAGGCAAGAAAACCACGGCTCAGAAAATCTAAGAGTTTTTCCCAAAGTTAATTAATAAGTGTTGGAGCCAGGACAAAAGCACAGACCTTCTGACTAGTCCAGTATTCTAAAAACAGTGTAGGATGTAACATTCCTTGATAGGGCAAAAGCTTCTGATCTTATTCAGTGTGAAGAAATGGAAAAATGTTTTATAGTGTTCATGAATCCAAAGAATCACCTGCTAGAGATAAAAGTTTCTTTTTCTGATAAACATTTATTAGCACACCACTGCTTAACAACCAGTTCGGGGAGATGGGGGGCGGGGGGAAGAGAGAGTCCAGATTTGTAGTATTTGCAAATTTTTGTGGTGTAAAGATTCCCAATGTAACTGATTTTAAGCCATCAGTGCTTCATCACTGAACACAAAGTCAGAAAGATTGCACAATCAGCTCTCATGAGACAGTTGAAACCAGCTCCAGCACACCACTGAATCTACATAACCTGATAATTCCATCTAATGGATGACATTTTTCATAAAGGATAGATAGAATTTCTAGAATTTATTAAGCACTTATATGCCAGACACTTTTCTAAACACTTTACATACATGAACTTATTTTATCCTCACAACAATCCGATGATGTAAGTTCTATTATTCCCAGCTTAGTGATGTGGAAACTGAGGAATATAGTTCATTAACCATGACAAAAGTCACAAAATTAATATTAGAGTCAGGATGCAAACACAAGAACTCCAAATCCAGAAAGGAGCTAGAAAAATTAATAGAACTGCCATGTGATCCAGTAGTGCCACTTCTGGAATTAAAAACAGGATCACAAAGAGATATCAGCACTCTCGTGTTCATTGCAACATTATTCACAATAACCAAGATATGAAAACAACCCAAGTGTCCATTGATGGATGAATGGATAAAGAAAATGTGGCATAAAGAAACTGAGATACACCACAGGCTTGCATTAGATCTAGGACAAACACAACAGAGAAAGGGATACCACCTTGGGCTGTTGCTGAGCAGAACCATGGATGCCTACATAGGCAGTGCCTAGGTCCTCTGTGAACACATAGTCCACACTTGCTTCAGCAACCACCTCTGCTGGGGCTGGGCATGCACTCAATGGCAATGGAGGCTGATCAAACCTGACCCTCAAGGTTTCTACTCCAACAGCTGGAGAGCAGACCCCATCCCTGACAGGGCAGGGACAGCCACAATGCAAAGAGAAAACCTTGCCTCACATCCTGCACAGGCTTTAAATCCACCAACACCAATCAAAGGGATAATGGCCAGCACACTCTGAGGAACAATGTGGCTGGCATCCATACCAAAACCAGCCCTCACACCAAAAACATTGAATGCATGCAATCTACATAGGGATGCTACCACATAAAAACACCCCTTTAAGGCCACAGGAGGTAACTGCTTCTCCTAAATCCATAGAGTCAGAGCAAGTTAAGTAACCTGAAAAGGCAGAGGAACTACTCCCAATTAAAGGGATAAGAGAAATCACCTGAAAGAATGAAACAGACCTCACCACCCTACTAGATCCTGAGTTCAAAAAAGGAGGTAATAGAAATGCTAAAGGAATTAAGAAAGATTATCAACAGAAATGCAGATTACTGTAACAAGGAACTAGAAAATATAAAGGTGAACCAATCAAAAATAGACAATTCAATTGCCAAAGTAAAAATCAATCTAGAAACAGTGAATAGCAGACTAAATGACACAGAAGAACAAACAAGTGATCTGGAAGACAGAATAATGGAAATCACCTAAATAGAACAGCAGACAGAAATACAAATGAAAAAACAAAACGAAAGCAACATATGAGATATATGGGGTAATATAAAGCATGCCAACCTATGCATGATAGGGGTTCCCAAAGGAGAGAATAGAGAGAAGGGAATCTAAAATGTATTTGAAGAAATTATGGCTGAAAACTTCCCAAACCTAAACAAAGAAACATAGATCCAGGTACATGAAGCACAGAGGGTCCCAAACAAGATGAACCCAAACAGACCAACACCAAGACCTATAGTTAAAATGGAAAAAGTTAAAGATAAAGAGGATTCTAAAGGCAGCAAGAGAAAAACAGAGTCAGTTACAAGGGGACTCCCATAAGGCCATCAGCTGATTTCTCTGCAGAACCTTTATAGGCCAGAAGGGAGTGACATGATATATTCAAAGTCCTGAAAGGGAAAAATCTGCAGCCTAGGAGAGTCTACCCAGCAAGATTATCATTTAGAATAGAAGGAGAGATACAGAATTTCTCAGACAAGCAAAAACCAAAAGAATTCTGCAAAATTAAAGCTACCCTAAAAGAAATATTGAAGGATCTTCTCTAAATAAAAAAAGCAAGAATCTATAGGAAAAGGAAAACCACAATAGGAAAGGCAAATATAAAAAAGGATTGAAAAATCACTTAAATAAGCCAGTATATAGCAATAGAATAAAAAAACAAAAACATTTTATAAAAGTGATGACTACAATTAACAGTAAAATGATACACATGAAGATGTAAAATAGGACTTCAAAATCACGAGATGTGGGAGAGAAGAGTATAAAAATGTAGATCTTTTAGACTGTGTTTGAACTTGTATGACTATCAGTTTAAAGCAAGTAGACATAGTTATGGGTCAACACACTTGAACTGCGTGGTAACCACAAATCAAAAACATACAATAGATTCAGAAAAGCCAAAAAGAAAGGAACTCAAGCATACTACAAAAGAAAATCAAACTATAAAAGAAAATTTTCAAACCACAAAGGGAAAAACACAAAGAAGAAATGAACAAAGAAGAACTACAAAAACAACTGGAAAACAAAGTTTAAAATGGCAATAACTACATACCTATCAACAATTATTTTAAATGTCAATGGACTAAACGCTCCAATCAAAAGACATAGAGTGGCAGATTGGATAAAAAAAAACAAGGACCTACAATATGCTGCCTAGAAGAGACTCAACTTCAGGGTGAAAGACACACAGACTGAAAGTGAGGGGATGGAAAAATATTTCATGAAAATGGAAACAACAAGAAAGTGGGGGTAACAATACACATATCAGACAAAAAGACTTTAAAACAAACACTATAAAGAAGAACAAAGAAGGGCATTATATAATAATAAAGGGGTCAATACAAGAAGAAGATATTACACTCGCTAACATATATGCACCCAATATAGGAGCACTTAAATACATAAAACAAATACTAACAGACATAAAGGGAGAAATGGACAATAATATAATAATAGTAGGAAACTTTAACACCCCACTGATATCAATGGACAGATCATCCAGGAAATCAATAAGGCAACAGAGATCCTAAATGACTCAATAGAAAATTTGGACTTGATGTCTACACTACAGTACAACCAAAACAACAGAATACGCATTCTTATCAAGTATGCATGGAACTTTCTCAAGAAGAGACCACATACCAGGTCACAAAACAAGCCACAACAAATTTAAGACAGAAATTATTTAAAGCATCTTTTCTGTCCACAACAGTATGAAATTAGAAATCAATCACAGAAAAGAAAATGGGAAAATAATGAACACATGGGGATGAAACAACATGCTACTAAAAAACCAATGGGTCAATGAAGAAACAAAAGAAGGATTCGGAAAAAATCAAGGCAAAAAAAAAAAACGAAAACACAACCTACAAAATCTATGGGATACTGCAAAAGCAGTTGTCAAGAGGGAAGTTCACAATGATACGGGCCTTCCTCAAGAAAGAAGAAAGATCTCAAACAACCTAACCTACCGCCAAAAAGAATTTGAAAAAAAAAAAAACCAAAGTCAGCAGAAGAAAGGAAATAAAGATCAGAGAGGAGATAGAGATGAAAAAAAAACAATAGAAGAGATCAATAATACTAAGAGCTGGGTTTTTTAAAAGAAACAAAAATTAACAAACCTCTAGCCAGGCTCACCAAGAAGAAAAGCGAGAGGACCCAAACAAACAAAATAAGAAATGAAAGAGGAGAAACAACAATAACTGATACTACATAAATACAAAAAAATCATAAGAGAATATTATGAAGTTATATTTCAACAAGTTGGACAACTTAGAAGAAATGGACAAGTTTCTAGAAATAGAGCCTGCCAAAACAGAGTCAAGAAGAAACAGATAATTTGAACAGATTGATCACTAGAAGTGAAACAGAATCTGTAATTTTAAAAAACTTCCTCAAAACAAAAGTCCAGGACCAGACAGCTTCACTGGGGAATTCTACCAAACATGTAAAGAACTTATAGGTATCCTGCTCAAACTGTTCCAAAAAATTGAAGAGGCGGGGACACTCCCAAAGACATTCTATGAAGCCACCATCACACTTATACAAAAACCAAAGACACTACAATAAAAGAAAATTACAGGCAACTATCTTTGATGAACACAGAAGAAAAATCCTTAACAAAATTTAGCAAATCAAATCCGACAATACATAAAAAAGAGCATACACCACGATCAAGCTGGATTGATTACAGGGTTGAAAGGAAGGTTCAATATATGCAAATCAATATGATGCACAACATTAACAAAAAGTAAAGCCACATGATCATTTCAATAGACATAGAAAAGGCATTTGACAAAATTCAACATTCATTCATGATAAGAATGCTCACAAAAGTGGGCATAGAGGGAACATATCTCAACATAACAAAAGCCATCTATGACAAACCCACAGCCAACATAATACTCAGTGATGAAAAGTTGAAAGCCTTTCTGCTAAATTCAGGAACAAGACAAGGATACTCACTCTCTCACTTCTATTCAACATAGTATTGGAATTCCTAGCCACAGCAGTCAGACAAGAAAAAAAAGGTATACAAATTGGAAGAGGTTAAACTGTCACTATTTGCAGATAATATGATACCTGATATAGAGAACCGTAAAGTCTGCACATAAAAACTGTTAGAATAAATGAATTGAGCAAGATAGCAGGATACAAGATTAATATACAGAAATCTGTTGCACTTCTTTACACCAACAAAATATAAGAAAGTTAAAAAAAAATCCCATTTAATGTTGCATCAAAAAAAAAAAAGTTTAAGTAATAAACTTAACCAAGGAGGTTAAAAATCTATACACTGAAAACTATAAAACATTGATAAAGGAAACTGAAGATGATTCAAAGAAATGAAAGATATCCCATGCTCTTGGATTGGAAGAATATTGTTAAAATGGCCATACTACTCAAAGCAATCTACAGACTTGATAACCCTATCAAAATACCCATGACATTTTCCAAAAAAATTAGAACAAATAATCCTAAAATTTATATGGAACCACAAAAGACCCAGAATTGCCAAAGCAATCCTGAGGATAAAGAACAAAGTTGGAGGCATAACCCTTCCAGACTTCAGACTATACTACAAAGCTACAGTAATCAAAACAGCATGGTACTGACACAAAAACAGACATATAGATCAATGGTACAGAATAGAGAGCCCAGAAATAAACTCATGCACCTACGGTCAATTAATCTATGACAAAGGAGACAAAAACACAATGGAGAAAAGACAGTCTCTTCAACAAGTGGTGTTGGGAAAGCTGAACAGCTACATGTAAATCAACAAAATCTGAATATTCTCTCACACCATATACAGAAATAAACTCAAAATGGTTTGAAGACCTAAATATAAGACATAACACCATAAAACTGCTAGAAGAGAACACAGGTAAAACATTCCTGGACATAAATATAGCAAAAGAAAAGAAAAAATAAGCAAATGGGATCTAATCAAACTTAAAAGCATTTGCACAGCAAAGGAAACAAACAAAAAATGAAAAGACAACCTACAGAATGGTAGAAAATATTTGCAAATGATGCAACCAACAAGGGTTAACATCCAAACTATACAAACAGCTCATACAACTCAACATCAAAACAAAACAAAACAAAAATCAAAAAATGGAAAGAACTGGGTTGGACCTACCTGCTGATCTTGGAGAGTCTGCAGTAGAAGCAGGAGGCAACTGCAGCTCAACCTCAGAATGTAGACGCTGTAGGCAGCAGTTGTTGGGAGCTCCTTCTACCACATGGACAATGATACTAGCAAGCACCACTGTGGAATCCTCCTCTAGCTCATTAGCCAAAGACATGGTCCCACCCAACAGCCTGTAGGTGCCAGTGCTGGGATGTCTGAGGCCAAGCAACTAATGAGTGGGTTCACAGCCCCACTCATCAAGAACTCGCTGCCTTAAGATCCCCTGAGCCCACAGCCACCTCTAGACATGACCCTGCCACCCACCAGAGGGCCCAGGATACAGCTCCACCCACCAATGAGCAGGCACCAGTCCAAGAATACCCTGGGCCCAAGCCCTGCCCTTAAGGGAGCCTGTTCTAGCCTCTGGACCAACCTCACCCACCAGGGGGCAGACACCAGACTCAAGAAACCCAGAATCCTATAGCCTGTGGACCCAGCCTGCCCATCAGCAGGCCAGATTCTGTCCTGAGACTAGCTGGGCCCTGGTCCTGCCCACTAGCAGGCCAACAAGCTTCAGGACACCCTGAACCCCAGACCCAACTGTGTCAGAAACTACCCTGCCCCACTAGCAATCCAACACCAGCTCTGGGGTCCCTGGGTTTTGCAACCAGACTCCAGGACCTGGCTCTAACCCCAGAACTTGGCTTCACCCACCAGTGGGTAGGCAACACCCTGAGTCTTCTAGACTCTGACTCAGCCCAGCACTGAGCCACCATAAGAGCTGGGGCCCCCTGGGGTTCCATAGTCAGCTTCTTCATGTCCTGGTCCCAACAACCAGTGGCTGGCAGCCTCTGGACAAGGTAGGGCCTGGCAATCAACCTGACCGGGGGGCCAACCAACCCTACCAGAATCCCATATAGTAAGCCCACCACAACAGAGAGACCCCTGAAGCCCTCATAGAGGAAGCCTCTAGAGCCTATAGTTTGGGTTATGAGCAGGTAATATGCTACTTGGATGCCTAGTATGTCTCCGACAAAAGACCACTTCTCCAAGGTTGGGAACTATAACCAACCTACCAGATACATAAAAATAAAAACAGCAACTTAGGCAAAATGAGGGGACAGAGAAACATGTTCCAAACAAAGAAACATGTTCCAAACAAAGGAACATGTTCCAAACAAAGTAACAAGATAAAACGCCAGAAGAACTAAGTGAAGTGGAGATAGGCAATCCACCCAAGGAGGAGTTTAGGACAGTGATTGTAAAGATGATCAAAGGACTCGGGAGAAGAATGGATGCACAGAGTGAGAAGTTAGTTTTTAACAAAGAGTTAGAAAATATAAAGAACAACCAAATGAAGAATACAATAATTGAAATAAAAATACATTAGAAGAAATGAACAGTAAACTAAATGATACAAAGGAGTGGATCAGCTGGAAGACAGTAGTGGAAATCACTAATGCTGAACAGAAAAAAGAAAAAAGAATGAAAAGAAATGAGGACAGTTTAAGAGACCTCTGGGACAACAGTAAGCACACTAATATTCACATTATAGGGGTCCCAGAAGGAGAAGAGAAAAAGATGCTGATAACTTATTTGAAGACATAATAGCTGAAAACTTCCCTAACCTGGGAAAGGAAACAGTCACCCAAGTCCAGGAAGTGCAGAGAGTCCCATGCAGGATTAACCCAGAGAGAAACAGAACAAGACAAATTATCTTTAATTTTGTCATTTTAATTACACAGAGAGAATATTAAAAGCAACAAGGGAAAAGCAACAAACAACATACAAGGGAACTCCCATAAGGCTATCAGCTGATTTTTCAGCAGAAACGCTGCAGGACAGAAGGGAGTGGCACAATATATTTAAAGTGATGAAAGGGAACAACATACTACCAAGAATATTCTGCCCAGCAAGACTCTCATTCAGATTTGATGATGAGATCAAAAGCTTTACAAACAAGCAAAAGCTAAAAGAGTTCAGCACCACCAAACCAGCTTTACAACAAATGTTAAAGGAACTTCTCTAGGCAAAAAAGAAAAGGACACAACCAAAAACAAGAAAATTACATAAAGTAGCAGGACACAAAATTAATGCACAGAAATCTCTTGCATTCCTATACACTAATAATGAAAAATCTGAAAGTGAAATTAAGAAAACACTCCCATTTACCATTGCAACAAAAAGAATAAAATACCTAGGAATAAACCTACCTAAGGAAACAAAAGACCTGTATGCAGAAAATTATAAGACACTGATGAAAGAAATTAAAGATGATACAAATAGATGGAGAGATATACCATGTTCTTGGATTGGAAGAATCAGCATTGTCAAAATGACTCTACTACCCAAAGCAATCAACAGATTCAATGCAATCCCTACCAAACTACCACTGGCATTTTTCACAGAACTAGAACAAAAAAGTTCACACTTTGTATGGAAACACAAAAGACCCCGAATAGCCAAAGCAATCTTGAGAACGAAAAATGGAACTGGAGGAATCAGGCTCCCTGACTTCAGACTATACTACAAAGCTACAGTAATCAAGACAATATGGTACTGGAACAAAAACAGAAATATAGATCAATGGAACAGGATAGAAAGCCCAGAGATAAACCCATGCACATATGGTCACCTTATCTTTGATAAAGGAGGCAAGTATATACAGTGGAGAAAAGACAGCCTCTTCAGTAAGTGGTGCTGGGAAAACTGGACAGCTACATGTAAAAGCATGAGATTAGAACACTCCCTAACACCATACACAAAAATAAACTCAAAATGGATTAAAGACCTAAATGTAAGGCCAGACACTATCAAACTCTTAGAGGAAAACATAGGCAGAACACTCTATGACATAAATCACAGCAAGATCCTTTTTGACCCACCTCATAGAGACATGGAAATAAAAACAAATGGGACCTAATGAAACTTAAAAGCTTTTGCACAGCAAAGG
Source organism: Balaenoptera physalus (assembly GCF_965194825.1). Taxonomy (NCBI): domain Eukaryota; kingdom Metazoa; phylum Chordata; class Mammalia; order Artiodactyla; family Balaenopteridae; genus Balaenoptera; species Balaenoptera physalus. Next base: position 141,860,060 of record NC_138890.1, on the reverse strand, counting down.
AAACCATAAGCAAGACAAAAAGACAACCCTCAGAATGGGAGAAAATATTTGCAAATGAAGCAACTGACAAAGGATTAATCTCCAAGATTTACAAGCAGCTCATGCAGCTCAATATCAAAAAAACAAACAACCCAATCCAAAAATGGGCAGAAGACCTAAATAGACATTTCTCCAAAGAAGATATACAGATTGCCAACAAACACATGAAAGAATGCTCAACATCATTAATCATTAGAGAAATGCAAATCAAAACTACAATGAGATATCATCTCACACTGGTCAGAATGGCCATCATCAAAAAATCTAGAAACAATAAATGCTGGAGAGGGTGTGGAGAAAAGGGAACACTCTTGCACTGTTGGTGGGAATGTAAATTGATACAGCCACTATGGAGAACAGTATGGAGGTTCCTTAGAAAATTAAAAATAGAACTACCATACGACCCAGCAATCCCACTACTGGGCATATACCCTGAGAAAACCATAATTCAAAAAGAGTCATGTACCACAATTTCATTGGAGCTCTATTTACAATAGCCAGGACATGGAAGCAACCTAAGTGTCCATCAACAGATGAATGGATAAAGAAGATGTGGCACATATACACAATGGAAAATTACTCAGCCATAAAAAGAAACAAAATGGAGTTATTTGTAGTGAGGTGGATGAACTTAGAGTCTGTCATACAGAGTGAAGTAAGTCAGAAAGAGAAAAACAAATACAGTATGCTAACACATATATATGGAATCTAAAGAAAAAGAAAAAGAAAAAAAGGTCATGAAGAACCTAGTGGCAAGACGGGAATAAAGACACAGACCTACTAGAGAATGGACTTGAGGTTACGGGGACAGGGAAGGGTAAGCTGGGACAAAGTGAGAGAGTGGCATGGACATATATACACTACCAAATGTAAAATAGATAGCTAGTGGGAAGCAGTTGCATAGCACAGGGAGATCAGCTCGGTGCTTTGTGACCACCTAGAGGGTAGGATAAGGAGGGTGGGAGGTAGGGAGACGCAAGTGGGAAGAGATAGGGGGATATATGTATATGTATAGCTGATTCACTTTGTTATAAAGCAGAAACTAACACACCATTGTAAAGCAATTATACTCCAATAAAGATGTTAAAAAAAAAGAAAGAAAATTACAAAATGAAAAAGCTCACTTGTAAAGGTAAACATACAGTAACAGGTAGGAAATTATCCATGCACAAAACCAGTGGAAGGTTAAAAGACAAAAGTAGTAAAATCATCTATATCCACAATAAGAAGTTAAAGGATACACAAAACAATTAGATGTAAAATGTGATATCAAAAACAGTAATCATGAGGGGAGGACAATACAAATGCAGGGTTTTTAAAATGCATTGGAAATTAAGATATCAGCAACTTTTAAAAATCACGTATACACATTGCTATATAAAAACCCCATGGTAACCACAAACCAAAAATCTGTAATATATATAGACACAAAAAGAAAAAGGAATCTAAACATAACACTAAAGATAGTCAACAAAATCACAAGAGAACAAAAGAAGAAAGGGAAAGAAGACCTATAAAAACAATCCCTTAATAAACTGGCAATAAAAACATACATACAATAAATACCTTCAATATAAATGGAGTTAATGCTCCAATCAAAAGACACAGAGTGGCTGAATGGATACAAAAACAAGACCCATATATATGCTGCCTACAAGAGACTTACTTCAGATCTAAAGATAAACACAGACTGAAAGTGAGAGGATGGGGAAAGATATTCCATGCAAATGGAAATCAAAAGAAAGCTGGGGTAGGAATACTTATATCAGACAAAATAGACTTTAAAGTAAAGACTGTTACAAGAGACAAAGGAGGATATTATATAATAATGAAGGGATCAACCCAAGAAGAAGATATAATAATTGTAAATATATATGCACCCAACATAGGAGCACCTAAAAACATAAAGCAAATATTAACAGACATAAAGGAGAAATATACTATAACAAAATAATAGTGGGGGACTTTAACACCCCACTTACGTCAATGGACAAATCATTCAGACAAAAAAATCAATAAAGAAACACTGGCTTTAAATGACACCTTAGACCAAATGGACTTAACTGACATATATAGAGAATTTCATCTGAAAGCAGCAGAATACAAATTTCTTTTCAAGTGTACGTGGAACATTCTCCAGGACAGATCACATGTTAGGTCACAAAAGAAGCACTGGTAAATTTACGAAAATTGAAATCTTATCAAGCAGCTTTTCTGACCACAACTCTGTGAGATTATAAATCAACTACAAGAAAAAAACTGCAAAAAGCACAAACACATGGAGGCTAACCAATATGCTACTAAACAACCAATGGCTCATGGAAGAAAGCAAAGAAGAAATCAAAAAATACCTGGAGATAAAAGAAAATGAAAACACGACAATCCAAAACCTATGAGATGCAGCAAAAGCAGTTCTAAGAGGAAAGATTATAAGTGATACAAGCTTACTTCAGGAAACAAGAAAAATCTCAAATAAACAATCTAACCTTACTCCTAAAGGAACTAAAGAAAGAAGAACAAACAAAACCCAAAGTTAGCAGAAGGAAAGAAATCATAAAGATCAGAGCAGAAGTTAATGAAATAGAGACTAAAAAAACAACTGAAAAGGTCAATGAAACTAAAAGCTGGTTCTTTGAAAAGATAAACAAAGTTGATAAACCTTTAGCCAGACTCATCAAGAAAAAAAAAGGAGAGGGCCCAAATCAAAATCAAGAATGAAAAAGGAGATGTTACAATGGACACCACAGAAATACAAAGGATCATAAGAGACTACTAAGAACAACAATACACCAATAACATGGACAACCTAGAAGAAATGGACAAATTCTTAGAAAGGTATAATTTCTCAAGACTGAACCAGGAAGAAATAGAAAATATGAACAGACCAATTACCAGTACTGAAACTGAATCAGTAATTTAAAAACTCCCAACAAACAAAAGTCCAGAACCAGATGTCTTCACAGTTGAATTCTACCAAACATTTAGAGAAGAGTTAACACCTATCCTTCTGAAAATCTTCCCAAAACAAATGCAGAAGAAGGAACAATTCTGAACTCATTCTATGAGGCCACAATCACCCTGATAACAAAACCAGAGAAAGATATCACAAAAAAAAGAACATTACAGGCCAATATCACTGATGAACATAGATGCAAAAACCCTCAACAAAATACTAGCAAAATAAATCCAACAATACATTACAAGGATCATATACCATGAATAAGCGGGATTTATCCAAAGGAAGCAGGATTTTTCAATATCTGCAAACCAATATGATATACCACATCAACAAATTGAAGAATAAAAACCATAAATCATCTCAATAGTTGCAGAAAAGCTCTTGACAAAATTCAACATCCGTTTAAGATAAAACTCTCCAGAAAATGGGCACAGAGGGAGCATACCTCAACACAATAAAGACCACATATGACAAACACACAGCTAACATCATACTCAGTGATGAAAAACTGAAAGCATTCCCTCTAAGATCAGGAACAAGACAAGGATGCCCGCTCTCACCACTTTTATTCAACATAGTATTTGAAGTCCTACCCACAGCAATCAGACAAGAAAAAAATAAAAGGAATTCAAATTGGAAAGAAAGAAGTAAAACTGTCACTGTTTGCAGATGACATGAAACTATACATAGAAAACCCTGAAGATGCCACCAGAAAACTACTAGAGCTCATCAGTGAATTCAGTAATGTTACAGGATACAAAATTGATACACAGAAATCTGTTCCATTTCTACACAATAGCAGCAAAGTATCAGAAAAAGAAATTAAGGAAATAATCCCATTTACCATTGCATCAAAAAGCATAAAATACCTAGGAATAAATGTACCTAAGGAGGTAAAAGACCTCTACTCAAACTATAAGACACTGATGAAAGAAACTGAAAATGACACAAACAGATAGAAAGATATACTATGTTCAGGGATTGGAAGAATTAATATTCTTAAAATGACCATACTACCCAAGGCAATCTACAGATTTAATGCAATCTCTATCAAAATACCAATGGCATTTTCTACAGAACTAGAACAAACAATTTTAAAATTTTCATGGAACACAAAAGACCCTGAATTGCCAAACCAATCTTGAGAAAGAAGGACAGAGCTGGAGGAATCATGCTCCCTGACCTCAGACTATACTACAAAGCTATAGTAATCAAAACAGTATGATACTGGCAAAAAACAGACACATAGCTCAATAGAACACAACAGAGAGCCCAGAAATAAACCCACACACTTATGGTCAATCTATGACAAATGAGTCAAGAATATACAATGGAGAAAAAACATTCTCTTCAACAAGTGGTGCTGGGAAAACTGACCAGCTGTATGTAAAAATTAAATTAAAACATTCTTTAACACCATATACAAAAATGAACTCAACATGGATTAAACACATAAATGTTAAGACTGGAAACCATAAAAATCCTAGAAGAAACCATAGGCAGAACACTCTGACCTAAATCTTAGCAATATTTTTTTAGATCTGTCTCCTAAAGCAAAGGAAATAAAAGCAAAATTTAAAAATGTTACCTAATTAGACTTAAAAGCTTTTGCACAGTAAAGGAAACCATTGACAAAACAAAAAGGTAACCTACTTAATGGGAGAAAATATTTGCTAATGAAATGAGTGATAAGGGCTTTATATCCAAAATATATAAACAGCTCATACAGCTCAACATCAAAAAAAAACCAACCCAACTAAAAAATGGGCAGAAGACATGAATAGACATTTTTCCAAATGAAAATGAAAAGATGCTCAACATCATTACAAGAAATGCAAATCAAAACCATAATAAGATATCACCTCACACCTGGTAGAATGGCTATCATCAAAAAGAACACAAATAACAAATGTTGGTGAGAAGGTAGAGAAAAGGGAACCCTTGTACACTGTTGATTGGTCCAACCACTGTGAAAAACAGTATGGCAGTTTCTCAGAAAACTAAAAATAGAACTACCATAGGACCCAATAATTCCACTCCAGGGTATATATCCAAAATATATATATAAAAAACACTAATTCAAAAAGATACATGCACCCCAATGTTCATAGCAGCATTATTTACAATTGCCAAGATATGGAAGCAAACTATGTGTCCATCAACTGATAAATGGTAAGGAAAATGTCTGTATATATACATATACACACACACAATGGAATACTACTCAGCCATAAAAACAAGGCTGGAGAGGACATGGAGAAATGGGAACCATGGTACACTGTTGATGGGAGGGTAAATTAGTGTGACCACTGTGGAAAACACTATGGAGATTCCTTAAAAAACTAAAAATAGAGCTACCATATGATCCAGCCATCCCACTCCTGGGTATATGTCCAGAAAAAATGAAAACTCTAATTTAAAAAGATACATGTCCTCCAATGTTCATAGCAGCACTATTTATAATAGCCAAGACATGGAAACAACCCAACTGCCCATTAACTGACAACTGACTTCAGATGTCACACACACACACACACCACAGTGGCATATTACTCAGCCATAAAAAAAGAAATATTGCCATTTGCAGCAACATGGATGGACCTAGAGATTATTATACTTAGTGAAGTTAGAGAAAGACAAATATTATATGATATCACTTATACATGGAATCTAAATAATACAGATGAATCTATATACAAAACAGAAACACAGAGAACAAACTTACGGTTACCAAAGTAGGGGAAGGGTCATATAAGGAGTGTTGGATTAACAGATGCAAACTACTATACATAAAATAGATAATCAACAAGGGTTTAATGTATAACACAGGGAACTATATTCAATATCTTGCAATAACCTATAATGGAAAATGTCTGAAGATACATATTATATATAATATACACATTATACTCACTTTGCTGTACATCTGAAACACAATATTGAAAATCAGCTATACTCCAATTAAAAGAAGAAAAACTATGAGGTAGATAGATACATGATAGATATTGATATATAACACATTGGAATATTACTCAGCCTCAGTAAAGAAATACTGCCAACATGAATGGAGGTGGAAGACACTACACTAAGCAAAGAAAGGCAGACACATAAAGAGAAGTACTGCATGATCTCACTTACATGTAAAATCTAAAATAGTCAAACTCACAGAAGCAGAGAGTCCAGTGGTAGTTTTCCAGGGGCTGCGGGGGCGGGGTGGGGGGGGGGAGAAATATGATGATGTTAGTGAAAGGGTACAAAGTTCCAGTTATGCAAGATGAATAATTTCTGGAGATCTGATGTACAGCATAGTGACAATAGTTAATACTATATTGTGTACTTGTAATTTGTTGAGGATTAAATTCCCTTCCCACCACCACACACACAAAATGGTAACTATGTAGAAGTAATATATATGTTATATATCGACCAAAGAAAAATGCACAACCTAAAAGTTGTGAGTTATGTTTTATGCTGGGACCTTACTGAGGACTATAGCTTGCGAGGCAGCCTCTCAGATAGCTCTAAGGAACTGTTCTGGAGAGGTAAGGGAGGAGCCAGGATATACAGGAGTTTTTATTGGGAAATAAAACAAAAAAACATGTAGTCCAACATCAAGAGATTACTACTAATTACAAAAAAAAAAACCCAGAAATCTCAAGTTAAGGATTTTAGTACTTTTTTATGTATGGAAAGATGCAAGATTCTGGGCTCTTGGAAATTATACCTTAGATATGAATCTTATCTGGGACCAGTATCCTATTTTTCTCCGTTGTGAATTCCACTCAGGGTGCACTGTCAAAGGCAGCTGCAGTGGCTGATGGCAGGCAACATTTGTTGTTTACTGAAATGACAGGCAACATTTTTTTGTCCATAATTAGCATGATTGTGGTGATCATTTCATAATGTATATGTATATCAAGACATCAAGCTGTATATCTTAAATATATACAATTTTATATGTCAATGATATCTCAACAAAGCCGTTAAAAAAAATTAAAGGAAATTATTTCAAGGAATCCTGGTCAGACATGTGTTCCCCAGGAACGCAAATATCAGCTATTTTTTGAGAAAATATAGAAGAACTTGTGACAAGAACTGAAGGTTTTGAAAATGTGATTTTTACTTCAAAATTACAAATAATTCCTATCCCTTTATTCAATCCAAAGTTGCATCCAGGGCCTTTTTGACCCAAATTCCCACCACTTTTCTCTTTCTCCATAAAGAGCAAGCCTATTTAATGTTCTCTCTCTTCCCTCCTTCTCTCCATCAGTGTTTTGGCTGCTTGCTGCCAATGTTACTGTGACATTTGTATTGCTACTTCTTTACTCCACTATATCCCTGAACCACCATCATCTATGGAGTCTTCCACTTTTCTTCCCACTATTTTCACATTTATTCCTTAATTTTTCTTTCCTTATGCGTCCTGTTGATTCTACAGCAGCCTTGGATCTCATGCAGAATATCTGGACTTTAGAGACAGAGCCAGACCACTAGAGTTCCTTCTGCCAGGAAATAACTGTTCAGAATGTAGGGGATGTAATTATCAAGAGAGATAACTCTGGCTCTTCTTGGCTGTTTCCATGATTGTTCACTGCTTTAAGTTTCTTCTTCACCGTCAGATATTTTGTTTTACTTGTTTTTTCTGTCTATATTTAGAGTGACTGAAAATTCTTGTAGTAACTGGAACACTAGTTTCTATATAATTTCAGTTTTACTGTAAAAGAAGTGACAGAGGGTAAACCCTTGATTAACTAGAATGCCCAAGGAATGGAATGTTTGATTATACTTTCTGTTGAACATTACTAAATATCTTAGTCCACTTCTCTGAAGTCTCATAAAGCATCAAGGTCATTACTCTGGCTTTCAACTTAAATTGTGCTGACTCTATGTTCATAGATGGAAGTAGTCTACTTATCATATGTATCCTGGAAGTCTTATAAATTATTGTCATTTATGACAATACCTAGTGAATAAAGATGCAAGTTCAAAATCGGCACTTTTTAAAAGAATATTTGACAATATGTGTCTCGAGCCTTGACAACATTCATAAACTGTACCTAGTAATCACACATCTAGGAATTTAATTATAGGACTAATTAGAGCTATATCCAAAAATTATGTGCCTAAACGTCACACATATTTTGGGAAATTAGAACATTATCCTCCAACATTAGATATATTTTGATATACCCATAAAACAGAATGCCATGCAAACATTAAAATTCATATTCTTAATGGATAGGAAATGCTCATAATAAGAGAAAAGGGGAACATATAAAGCAATATAATCATTATGATCTAAATTGGGTAAAATACACATATATGTACTTTTGTGTAGGTATGTGTGTGATATAGAAGATTTATGGTATATACATCAAAATGTTAATAATGGTTATCTCTGGCAGGTAGGAATATGGGTGTTTAAATTCCCTAATTTTTACTTTGATGTAATTTCCTACATTGTCTATAATCAAAGTTTATTATTTTAGGATCATAAAATAATACATAACATTTTAAATTTTCTATTGAAATTTAGTCCTATCATATAACTTTCTCTGAAAGGCAAAATGCAGGGAAATGAACTTGAGTTCTAGCCTGTGGTCTTTTTCTCAATCAACATTTTCATAGTTTGTTGTTCCCATCATTTTTTTTTTAACTTTCTTTGAAATTTTATGTGCACAAGCTTATTTGAATTATTGTCTTCACTTATATGACCAGTGCTTTGAAGGGTAAAAACCAAGTTACTGCACAATTTGGGATTTTTCAGCAGCTTCAGTTATTGGGATTCTCAGGACAATCATTGGCACACAAATCTTTAATTATTCACAATACAGGAAATGTTTGTAAAATGAAAATGTCATCAATAGCCCGGCTCAGGAATCAGACCTAGAAGTCTGAAATACCCATTAACCTATTCTTTTATTAGCATACTCACTTCCACTACCTTAGTTCAGGCTCTGGTTATCTCAGTACTTCACTCTCCTAAATTGTCCCACTGTTTACATCCAATTAAGAAAGCTACATTTTACCTAATTTGAAAGAGGATCATTTCTGAAAAAATGGCAATAAATGGAAAAAAAAGTCAAACTTCTTTCCATGTCAAATATTTTATGCTCTTTCATGTTTCAAATAATAGCAATATACTCAGCCTTTGCTGCATAAAATATCCCTCCAAAACTTAATGGCTTAAAACAATGATCATTTATTAGTTCACAAGTCAGCAGGTTGGGCTTTTTAGCTGGGCTTAGCTGGGCAGTTTTTCTGCCTGTCTCAGCTAGGCTCACTCATCAACTGTCAGCTGATGGGTTGGCTAGGGCTGGATGGTCTAAATGGACACATTTACCTGTTGGGCAATTGGTAGGCTGTTGGTTGGAGAGCCTCAGTCTCTTCCACATGACCTCTGTAGCAGTGTAGCTGAGGCTTGTTCACATGGTGGAAGTGGAAAAAGATGAGTGAAAGGTGCAAAACCTCTTAAGGTCTGGAAAATCTCACATTCCTTCTTCCGCAGTATATGAAGGCCAATCTAAATGAAAAGGATGGGGAAACAGACCTACCTCTTGAAGGCAGGAGCTCCAGTGGATTTTTGGCCATTTTTTATCTACTATACTATGTGATGCATCTTAGTACATACATTAAAAAGTAAGGAAGCCAGAAGCAAAAGAAGTCACATTCTTGGCTACCAAGCCAGGCTCCAACAATGACCCAGTAATTTTTATTAACTCTTCTTTTTCCTCAGAGGCATTCATCTAGTGATCCCTCCCCTCTAATCCTGTCCTATTCCTGGAGCTCTGGCTCTCGTTATCTATATTCCTCCTTTTACTTCCTGGCACAGCCCAAGAGAGAAGTTCTGATTAGGTTGGGTAGTCTCAATCCATGTAGATCATCCCTGTCTGGCAGCATTCTCACACTAGATCACCTCCAGAAGGTGCTGGCCTGTTTAAAATTTTCTGATTCTCAAGGGGGAGAGGAGGAGAGAGTCAGCAAGAACTCCCTACAAAAAGGGCAAGCCAGAATCACCTGTTGACATCATTTTTTAATTATGCAGCATGAAAAACTCTTACCATCTTTCTACAACAGGCTCAAACCTATAAGAATTACCTCCACTGTAAAATCTTCCCCAGCATCCACAGGCAGAATCAGTGGCTCCCACCTCTGTGGTCTTATGTTATCTCAATTTTTGGACTAGTTACATTTTATAGTAATAGTGGACAGAGCACTGGGGAGTATAGACACAGTTATAGGAACATTTCCAGTAGGCAAAATGGGCTCAGACTGAAGATTCCTAGAAGGTTGCCTCATGCAGTGTTTACCCTTATTAAAAAAAAAAAATTTTTCGGGGATTTCCCTGGCAGTCCAGTGGTTAGAACTCCGCACTTCCACTGCAGCTGGTGCGGGTTCAATCGCTGGTCAGGGAACTAAGATCCCGCATGGTATATGGTGTGGCCAAAAAAAAAATTCAACTGAGTAAATTTTAAAGAGCTTATTGGCTTTATTCAATGATTCATGAAATAGGCAGCATCCAATCTAGGATACAGAAAGGAGCACTGAGGACCTGTACAAAATGAAAGACTTTTATAGGCAAAAAGCAGCAGGAACAAGGAAGTTATACTAGACATAAAAGAGGGTTGGTTATCAAAAGGTTTCTTTCCTTTAGGGGATGGCAGGAGTCTATCAGGCAGATTACCTAACTAATGTTCATCAGGCAATTCCTGATTGGTTGAAAATTCGATTTCTGGAGAGTCAAAACTGTAATTAAGTCTGAGTTTGGTAACATGAAGCTTAGCATAAGTGACTATTTTGGGTCTGTGGTTTTTAACACCTCTGAAGGCCTTAAAGTATAATTATTGACTAAGCCTCATAGTTCTCATAATTCTGGCAAGAGACAAGTCCTATTACACAGTTAAATTAGTTAAACAAGGAGGCCTTTAGTGGAGCTTCAAGATGGTGGAAGAGTAAGACATGGAGATCACCGTCCTCCCCACAAATACATCAGAAATACATCTACATGTGGAACAACTCCTACAGAACAACTACTGAACGCTGGCAGAAGACCTCAGACCTCCCAAAAGGCAAGAAACTCCCCACGTACCTGGGTAGGGCAAAAAAAGAAAAAACAGAGACAAAAGAATAGGGACAAGACCTGCACCAGTGGGAGGGAGCTGTGAAGGAGGAAAGGTTTCCACACACTAGGAAGCCCCTTCGCGGGCAGAGACTGTGGGTGGCGGAGGGGGTAGCTTCAGAGCCACGGAGGAGAGCACAGCAACAGGGGTGCGGAGGGCAAAGCGGAGAGATTCCCGCACAGAGGATTGGTGCAGACGAGCACTCACCAGCCCGAGAGGCTTGTCTGCTCACCCGCCTGGGCGGGCGGGGGCTGGGAGCTGAAGCTCGGGCTTCGGTCGCATCGCAGGGAGAGGACTTGGGGTTGGTGGCGTGAACACAGCCTGAAGGGGTTAGCGCACCACAGCTGGCGGGGAGGGAGTCCGGGAAAAGGTCTGGAGCTGCCGAAGAGTCAAGAGACTTTTTCTTGCCTCTTTGTTTTGAGGTGCGCAAGGAGAGGGGATTAAGATCACTGCTTAAAGGAGCTCCAGAAACAGGCACGAGCCGCACTCTCAGCGCGGACCACAGAGACGGGCATGAGACGCTAAGGCTGCTGCTGCTGCCGCCACCAAGAAGCCTGTATGCAAGCACAGGTCACTCTCCACACCTCCCCTCCTGGGAGCCTGTGCAGCCCGCCATGGCCAGGGTCCCGTGATCCAGGGACAACTTCCCCGGGAGAACACACGGCGCGCCTCAGGCTAGTGCAACATCACGCCGGCCTCTGCCGCCGCAGGCCCGCCCCGCAATCCATACCCCTCCCTCCCCCCGGCCTGAGTGAGCCAGAGCCCCCGAAGCAGCTGCTCCTTTAACCCCATCCTGTCTGAGCGAAGAACAGTTGCCCTCAGGCGACCTACATTCAGAGAAGGGGCCAAATCCAAAACTGAACCCCGGGAGCTGTGGAAACAAAGAAGAGAAAGGGAAATGTCTCCCAGCAGCCTCAGAGGCAGCGGATTAAATCTCCACAATCAACCTGATGTACACTGCATCTGTGGAATACCTGAATAGACACCAAATCATCCCAAATTGAGGAGGTGGACTTTGGGAGCAATGATATATATATATTTTTCCCTTTTTCTCTTTTTGTGAGTGTGTATGTGTATGGTTCTGTGTGTGATTTTGTCTGTATATCTTAGCTTTTACCATTTGTCCTAGAGTTCTCTGTTCGGTTTTTTTTTTTTTTTTTTTTTTTTTGGTGGTTTTTTGTTTAGTATAGTTTTTAGCACTTGTTATCATTGGTGGATTTGTTTTTTGGTTTGGTTACTCTCTTCTTTCTTTTTTTTCTTATTACTTTTTAAATTTTTTAGTAATTATTTTTTATTTTAATAACTTTATTTTATTTTATTTTATCTTCTTCTTTCTTTCTTTCTTTCTTTTTTCTCCCTTTTATCCTGATCCGTGTGGATCACAGGCTCTTGGCGCTCCAGCCAGGTGTCAGGGCTGTGCCTCAGAGGTGGGAGAGCAAAGTTCAGGACATTGGTCCACAAGAGACCTCCCATCTCCACATAATATCAAACAGCAAAAATTTCCCAGAGATCTCCCTCTCAGTGCCAAGACCCAGCTCCACTCAACGACCAGCAAGCTACAGTGCTGGACACCCTATGCCAAACAACTAGCAAGACAGGAACACAGCCCCATCCATTAGCAGAGAGGCTGCCTAAAATCATAATAAGGCCACAAACACACCAAAACGCACCACCAGACGTGGACCTGCCCACCAGAAAAACAAGATCCAGCCTCATCCACCAGAACACAGGCACTAGTCCCCTCCACCAGGAAGTCTACACGACCCACTGAACCAACCTTAGCCACTGGGGACAGACACCAAAAACAACGAGAACTACGAACCTGCAGCCTGTAAAAAGGAGACCGCAAACACAGTATGTTAAGCAAAATGAGAAGACAGATAAACACACAGCAGATGAAGGAGCAAGGTAAAAACCCACCAGACATAACAAATGAAGAGGAAGTAGGCAGTCAACCTGAAAAAGAATTCAGAATAATGATAGTAAAGATGATCCAAAATCTTGGAAAAAGAATGGAGAAAATACAAGAAACGATTAACAAGGATCTAGAAGAACTAAAGAGCAAACAAACAGTGATGAACAACACATTAAATGAAATTTAAAATTCTCTAGAAGGGATCAATAGCAGGATAACTGAGGCAGAAGAATGTATACGTGACCTGGAAGATAAAATAGTGGAAATAACTACTGTGGAGCAGAATAAAGAAAAAAGAATGAAAAGAATTGGGGAGAGTCTCAGAGACCTCTGGGACAACATTAAACGCACCAACATTCGAATTATAGGGGTCCCACATGAAGAAGAGAAAAAGAAAGGGACTGAGAAAATATTTGAAGAGATTATAGTTGAAAACTTCATTAATATGGGAAAGGAAATACTTAATCAAGTCCAGGAAGCACAGAGAGTCCCATACAGGATAAATCCAAGGAGAAACACACCACGACATATATTAATCAAACTATCAAAAATTAAATACAAAGAAAAAATATTAAAAGCAGCAAGGGAAAAACAACAAATAACACACAAGGGAATCCCCATAATGTTAACAGCTGATCTTTCAGCAGAAACTATGCAAGCCAGAAGGGAGTGGCAGAACATATTTAAAGTGATGAAGGGGAAAAACCTACAACCAAGATTACTCTACCCAGCAAGGATCTCATTCAGATTCCATGGAGAAATTAAAACCTTTACAAACAAACAAAAGCTAAGAGAATTCAGCACCACCAAACCACCTTTAAAACGAATGCTAAAGGAACTTCTCTAGGCAGGAAACACAAGAGAAGGAAAAGACCTACAATAACAAATCCAAAACAATTAAGAAAATGGTAATAGGAACATACATATCGATAATTACCTTAAAAGTAAATGGATTAAATGCTCCAACCAAAAGACATAGACTAGCTGAATGGATACAAAAACAAGACCTAGCACTCCCTCTTGCAAGAACACCAGAATCACAAGTAGCTGCTGGACAATCTTCGACAGGAAGACACTGGAACTCACCAAAAAAGATACCCCACATCCAAAGACAAAGGAGAAGCCACAATGAGATGGTAGGAGGGGCGCAATCAGAGTAAAATCAAATCCCATAACTGTTGAGTGGGTGACTCACAGACTGGCGAACACTTATACCACAGAAATCTACCCACTGGAGTGAAGGTTCTGAGCCCCCCGTCAGGCTTCCCAACCTGGGGGTCTGGCAATGGGAGGAGGAATTCATAGAGAATCAGACTTTGAAGCCTAGTGGGAATTGATTGCAGGACTTCGACAGGACTGGGGGAAACAGAGGCCCCACTCTTGGAGGGCGCACACAAAATAGTGTGTGCATCGGGAACCAGGGGAAGAAGCAGTGACCCCGGGGGAGACTGAACCAGACCTACCTGCTAGTGTTGGAAGGTCTCCTGCAGAGGCGGGGGTGGCTCTGTTTCACCGTGGGGACAAGGACACTGGCAGCAGAAGTTCTGGGAAGTACTCCTTGGCGTGAGCCCTCCCAGAGTCTGTCATTAGCCCCACCAAAGAGCCCAGGTAGCCTCCAGTGTTGGGTTGCCTCAGGCAAAAAAAACAACAAGGAGGGAACCCAGCCCCACCCATCAACAGTCAAGTGGATTAAAGTTTTACTGAGCTCTGACCACCACAGCAACAGTCAGCTCTACCCACCACCAGAGCCTCCCATCAAGCCTCTTAGATAGCCTCAAACACCAGAGGGCAGACAGCAGAAACAAGAAAAACTACAATACTGCAGCCTATGGAACAAAAACCACATTCACAGAAAGACAGGCAAGATGAAAAGGCAGAGGGCTATAGACCAGATGAAGGAACAAGATAAAACCCCAGAAAAACAACTAAATGAAGTGGAGATAGGCAACATACCAGAAAAAGAATTCAGAATAATGATAGTGAAGATGATCCAGGACCTCAGAAGAAGAATGGAGGCAAAGATTGAGAAGATGCAAGAAATGATTAACAAAGACCTAGAAGAATTAAAGAACAAACAAACAGAGATGACCAATACAATAACTGAAATGAAAATTACACTAGAAGGACTCAATAGCAGAATAACTGAGGCAGAAGAACAGATAAGTGACCTGGAAGACAGAATGGTGGAATTCACTGCTACAGAACAGACTAAAGAAAAAAGAATGAAAATAAATGAAGACACCCTTAGAGACCTCTGGGACAACATTAAACGCAACAACATTCGCATTATAGGGGTCCCAGAAGGAGAAGAGAGAGAGAAAGGACCAGAGAAAATATTTGAAGAGATTAGAGTTGAAAACTTCCCTAACATGGGAAAGGAAATAGCCACCCAAGTCCAGGAAGCACAGAGAGTCCCATACAGGATAAAACCAAGGAGAAAGATGCCGAGACACATAGTAATCAAATTAGCAAAAATTAAAGACAAAGAAAAATTATTGCAAGCAGCAAGGGAAAAATGACAAATAACATACAAGGGAACGCCCATAAGGTTCACAGCTGATTTCTCAGCAGAAACTCTACAAGCCAGAAGGGAGTGGCATGATATACTTAAAGTGATGAAAGAGAAGAACCTACAACCAAGATTACTCTACCCGGCAAGGATCTCATTTAGATTTGATGGAGAAATCAAAAGCTTTACAGACAAGCAAAAGCTAAGAGAATTCAGCACCACCAAACCAGCTCTACAACAAATGCTAAAGGAACTTCTCTAAGTGGGAAACACAAGAGAAGAAAATGACTTACAAAAACAAACCAAAACAATTAAGAAAATGGCCACAGGAACATACATATCGATAATTACTTAAACGTGAATGGATTAAATGCTCCAACCAAAAGACACAGGCTTGCTGAATGGATACAAAAACAAGACCCATATTTATGCTCTCTACAAGATACCCACTTCAGACCTAGGGACACATACAGACTGAAAGTGAGGGGATGGAAAAAGATATTCCATGCAAATGGAAATCAAAAGAAAGCTGGAGTAGCTATACTCATATCAGATAAAATAGACTTCAAAATAAAGAATGTTACAAGAGACAAGGAAGGACACTGCATAATGATCAAGGGATCAATCCAAGAAAAATATATAACAATTATAAATATATATGCACCCAACATAGGAGCACCTCAATACATAAGGCAACTGCTAACAGCTATAAAAGAGGAAATCGACATTAACACAATAATAGTGGGGGACTTCAACACCTCACTTACACCAATGGACAGATCATCCAAAATGAAAATAAATAAGGAAACAGAAGCTTTAAATGACACAATAGACCATATAGATTTAATTGATATTTATGGGACATTCCATCCAAAAACAGCAGATTACACTTTCTTCTCAAGTGCGTACGGAACATGCTCCAGGATAGATCACATCTTGGGTCACAAATCAAGCCTCAGTAAATTTAAGAAAATTGAAATCATATCAAGCATCTTTTCTGACCACAATGCTATGAGATTAGAAATGAATCACAGGGAAAAAAAACGTGAAAAACACAAACACGTGGAGGCTAAACAATATGTTACTAAATAACCAAGAGATCACTGAAGAAATCAAAGAGGAAATCAAAAAATACCTAGAAACAAATGACAATGAAAACACGATGATCCAAAACCTATGGGATGCAGCAAAAGCAGTTCTAAGAGGGAAGTTTATAGCTATACAAGCCTACCTAAAGAAACCAGAAAAATCTCAAGTAAACAATCTAACCTTACACCTAAAGGAACTAGAGAAAGAAGAACAAACAAATCCCAAAGTTAGCAGAAGGAAAGAAATCATAAAGATCAGAGTGGAAATAAATGAAATAGAAACAAAGAAAACAATAGCAAAGATCAATAAAACTAAAACCTAAAAAAAAAAAATACTAAAAGCTGGTTCTTTCAGAAGATAAACAAAATTGATAAGCCATTAGCCAGACTCATCAAGAAAAAGAGGGAGAGGACTCAAATCAATAAAATTAGAAATGAAAAAGGAATAGTTACAACAGACACAGCAGAAATACACAACATCCTAAGAGACTACTACAAGCAACTCTATGCCAATAAAGTGGACAACCTGGAAGAAATGGACAAACTCTTAGAAAGGTATAACCTTCCAAGACTGAACCAGGAAGAAACAGAAAATATGAACAGGCCAACCACAAGTAATGAAATTGAAACTGTGATTAAAAATCTTCCAACAAACAAAAACCCGGGACCAGATGGCTTCACAGGTGAATTCTATCAAACATTTAGAGAAGAGCTAACACCCATCCTTCTCAAACTCTTCCCAAAAATTGCACAGGAAGGAACACTCCCAAACTCATCCCATGAGGCCACCATCACCCTGATACCAAAACTAGACAAAGACACTACAAAAAAAGAAAATTACAGACCAATATCACTGATGAATATAGATGCAAAAATCCTCAACAAAATACTAGCAAACAGAATCCAACAACACATTAAAAGGATCATACACCACGATCAAGTGGGATTTATCCCAGGGATGCAAGGATTCTTCAATATATGCACACCAATCAATGTGATACACCATATTAACAAATTGAAGAATAAAAACCATATGATCATCTCAATAGATGCAGAAAAAGCTTTTGACAAAATTCAACACCCATTTATGATAAAAACTCTCCAGAAAGTGGAAATAGAGGGAACATACCTCAACATAATAAAGGCCATATACGACAAACCCACAGCAAACATCATTCTCAATGGTGGAAAACTGAAAGCATTTCCTCTAAGATCAGGAACAAGACAAGGATGTCCACTCTCACCACTATTATTCAACATAGTTTTGGAAGTCCTAGCCACGGCAATCAGAGAAGAAAAAGAAATAAAAGGAATACAAATTGGAAAAGAAGAAGTAAAACTGTCACTGTTTGCAGATGACATGATACTATACATAGAGAATCCTAAAAATGCCACCAGAAAACTACTAGAGCTAATCAATGAATTTGGTAAAGTTGCAGGATACAAAATTAATGCACAGAAATCTCTTGCATTCCTACACACTAATGATGAAAAATCTGAAAGAGAAATCAAGGGAACACTCCCATTTACTACTGCAACAAAAAGAATAAAATACCTAGGAATAAACCAACCTAGGGAGATAAAAGACCTGTATGCAGAAAACTATAAGACACTGATGAAAGAAATTAAAGATGATACCAACAGATGGAGAGATATACCATGTTCTTGGATTGGAAGAATCAATATTGTGAAAATGACTATACTACCCAAAGCAATCTACAGATTCAATGCAATCCCTATCAAATTACCAATGGCATTTTTTACAGAACTAGAAAAAATCATCTTAAAATTTGTATGGAGACACAAAAGACCCCGAATAGCCAAAGCAGTCTTGAGGGAAAAAAACGAAGCTGGAGGAATCAGACTCCCTGACTTCAGACTATACTACAAAGCTACAGTAATCAAGACAATATGGTACTGGCACCAAAACAGAAACATAGATCAATGGAACAAGATAGAAAGCCCAGAGATAAACCCATACCCCTATGGTCAACTAATATATGACAAAGAGGCAAAGATGTACAATGGAGAAAAGACAGTCTCTTCAATAAGTGGTGCTGGGAAAACTGGACAGCTACAAGTAAAAGAATGAAATTAGAATACTCCCTAACACCATACACAAAAATAAACTCAAAATGGATTTGAGACCTAAATGTAAGACCGGACACTATAAAACTCTTAGAGGAAAACATAGGAAGAACACTCTTTGACATAAATCACAGGAAGATCTTTTTTGATCCACCTCCTAGAGTAATGGAAATAAAAACAAAAATAAACAAATGGGACCTAATGAAACTTGAAAGCTTTTGCACAGCAAAGGAAACCATAAACAAGACGAAAAGACGACCCTCAGAATGGGAGAGAATATTTGCAAACGAATCAACGGACAAAGGATTAATCTCCAAAATATATAAACAGCTCATGCAGCTCAATATTAAAGAAACAAACAACCCAATCCAAAAATGGGCAGAAGACCTAAATAGACATTTCTGCAAAGAAGACATACAGATGGCCAAGAAGCACATGAAAAGATGCTCAACATCACTAATTATTAGAGAAATGCAAATCAAAACTACAGTGAGGTATCACCTCACACCAGTTAGAATGGGCATCATAAGAAAATCTACAAACAACAAATGCTGGAGAGGGTGTGGAGAAAAGGGAACGCTCTTGCACTGTTGGTGGGAATGTAAATTGATACAGCCACTATGGAGAACAATATGGAGGTTCCTTAAGAAACTAAAAATAGAATTACCATATGATCCAGCAATCCCACTACTGGGCATACACCCAGAGAAAACCGTAATTCAAAAAGACACATGCACCCCAATGTTCATTGCAGCACTATTTACAATAGCCAGGTCATGGAAGAAAATGCCCATCAACAGACGAATGGATAAAGAAGTTGTGGTACATATATACAATGGAATATTACTCAGCCATAAAAAGGAATGAAACTGAGTCATTTGTTGAGACGTGGATGGATATAGAGACTGTCATACAGAGTGAAGTAAGTCAGAAAGAGAAAAACAAATATCGTATATTAACGCATGTATGTGGAACCTAGAAAAATGGTATAGATGAACCGGTTTGCAGGGCAGAAGTTGAGACACAGATGTAGAGAACAAACGTATGCACACCAAGGGGGGAAAACCGCGGTGGGGTGGGGATGGTGGTGTGCTGAATTGGGCAATTGGGATTGACATGTATACACTGATGTGTATAAAACTGATGACTGATTTAAAAAAAGAAAAGAAAAACAAGACCCATATATGCTGTCTACAAGAGACCCACTTCAGACCTAGGGACACGTACAGACTGAAAGTGGGGGGATGGAAAAAGATATTCCATGCAAATGGAAATCAAAAGAAAGCTGGAGTAGCAATTCTCATATCAGACAAAATAGACTTTAAAACAAAGACTATTAGAAGAGACAAAGAAGGACACTACATAATGATCAAGGGATCAATCCAAGAAGATATAACAATTGAAAATATTTATGCACCCAACATAGGAGTACCTCAATACATTAGGAAAATACTAACAGCCATAAAAGGGGAAATTGACAGCAACACAATCATAGTAGGGGACTTTAACACCCCACTTTCACCAATGGACAGATCATCCAAAATGAAAATAAATAAGGAAACACAAGCTTTAAATGATACATTACACAAGATGGACTTAAATGATATTTATAGGACATTCCATCCAAAAACAACAGAATACACTTTCTTCTCAAGTGCTCATGGAACATTCTCTAGGATAGATCATATCTTGGGTCACAAATCAAGCCTTCGTAAATTTAAGAAAATTGAAATTGTATCAAGTATCTTTTCCGACCACAACGCTATGAGACTAGATATCAAACACAGGAAAAAATCTGTAAAAAAATACAAACACATGGAGGCTAAACCATACACTACTTAATAACCAAGAGATCACTGAAGAAATCAAAGAGGAAATCAAAAAATACCTAGAAACAAATGACAATGAAAACACGATGAACCAAAAGCTATGGGATGCAGCAACTGCTGTTCTAAGAGGGAAATTTATAGCAATACAATCCTACCTTAAGAAACAAGAAACAATTCAAATAAACAACCTAACCTAACACCTAAAGCAATTAGACAAAGAAGAACAAAAAAAACCCCAAAGATAGCAGAAGGAAAGAAATCATAAAGATCAGAGCAGAAATAAATGAAAAAGAAATGAAGGAAACAATAGCAAAGATCAATAAAACTAAAAGCTGGTTCTTTGAGAAGATTAATAAAATTGATAAACCATTAGGCAGACTTATCAAGAAAAGAGGCAGAAGACTCAAATCAACAAAAATAGAAATAAAAAAGGAGAAGTAACAACTGACACTGCAGAAATACAAAGGATCATGAGAGATTACTACAAGCAACTCTATGCCAATAAAATGGACAACCTGGAAGAAATGGACAAATTCTTAGAAATGTACAACCTTCCAAGACTGAAACAGGAAGAAATAGAAAATATGAACCGACCAATCACAAGCACTGAAATTGAAACTGTGATTAAAAATCTTCCAACAAATTAAAGCCCAGGACCAAATGGCTTCACAGGCGAATTCTATCAAACATTTAGAGAAGAGCTAACACCTATCCTTCTCAAACTCTTCCAAAATATAGCAAAGGGAGGAACACTTCCAAACTCATTCTATGAGGCCACCATCACCCTGATACCAAAACGAGACAAAGATGTCACAAAGGAAGAAAACTACAGGCCAATATCACTGATGACCATAGATGAAAAAATCCTCAACAAAATACTAGCAAACAGAATCCAACAGCACATTAAAAGGATCACACACCATGATCAAATGGGGTTTATCCCAGGAAGACAAGGATTCTTCAATATACACAAATCAATCAATGTGATACACATACACCATATTAACAAATTGAAGGAGAAAAACCATATGATCATCTCAATAGATGCAGAGAAAGCTTTCAACAAAATTCAACACCCATTTATGATAAAGGCCCTCCAGAAAGTAGGCATAGAGGGAACTTTCCTCAACATAATAAAGGCCATAGATGACAAACCCACAGCCAACATTGTCCTCAATGGTGAAGAACTGAAACCATTTCCACTAAGTTCAGGAACAAGACAAGGTTGCCCACTCTCACCACTATTATTCAACATAGTTTTGGAAGTTTTAGCCACAGCAATCAGAGAAGAAAAAGAAATAAAAGGAATCGAAATTGGAAAAGAAGAAGTAAAACTGTCACTGTTTGCAGATGACATGACACTATACATAGAGAATCCTAAAGATGCTACCAGAAAGCTACTAGAACTAATGAATGAGTTTGGTAAAGTAGCAGGATACAAAATTAATGCACAGAAAATGTCTTGCATTCCTATACACTAATTAAGAAAAATCTGAAAGTGAAATTAACAAAACACTCCCATTTACTATTGCAACAAAAAGAATAAAATATCTAGGAATAAACCTACATAAGGAGACAAAAGACCTGTTTGCAGAAAACTATAAGATACTGATGAAAGAAATTAAAGATGATACAAACAGATGGAAAGATATACCATGTTCTTGGATTAGAAGAATCAATATTGTGAATATGACTCTACTACCCAAAGCAATCTACAGATTCAATGCAATCCCTATCAAACTACCAATGGCAGTTTTCACAGAACTAGAACAAAAAATTTCACAATTTGTATGGAAACACAAAAGACCCCGAATAGCCAAAGCAATCTTGAGAATGAAAAACGGAGCTGGAGGAATCAGGCTCCCTGACTTCAGACTATACTACAAAGTTACAGTAATCAAGACAGTATGGTACTGGCACAAAAACAGAAATATACATCAATGGAATAGGATAGAATGCCCAGAGAAACCCATGCACATATGGTCACCTTATCTTTGATAAAGGAGGCAAGAATATACAGTGGAGAAAAGACAGCCTCTTCAGTAAGTGGTGCTGGGAAAACTGGACAGCTACATGTAAAAGAATGGAATTAGAACACTCCCTAATGTCATACACAAAAATAAACTCAAAATGGATTAAAGACCTAAATGTAAGGCCAGACACTATCAAACTCTTAGAGGAAAACATAGGCAGAACACTCTATGACATAAATCACAGCAAGATCCTTTTTGACCCACCTCCTAGAGACATGGAAATAAAACAAAAATAAACAAATGGGACCTAATGAAAGTTGAAAGCTTTTGCACAGCAAAGGAAACCATAAACAAGATGAAAAGACAACCCTCAGAATGGGAGAAAAATTTGCAAATGAAGCAACTGACAAAGGATTATCTCCAAAATTTACAAGCAGCTCATATAGCTCAATATCAAAAAAACAAACAACCCAATCCAAAAATAGGCAGAAGACTTAAATAGACATTTCTCCAAAGAAGATATACAGATTGCCAACAAACACATGAAAGAATGTTCAACATCATTAATCATTAGAGAAATGCAAATCAAAACTATAATGAGATATCATCTCACAGTGGTCAGAATGGCCATCATCAAAAAATCTACCAACAATACATGCTGGAGAGGGTGTGGAGAAAAGGGAACCCTCTTGCACTGTTGGTGGGAATGTAAATTGATACAGCCACTATGGACAACAGTATGGAGCTTCCTTAAAAAACTAAAAACAGAACTACCATACGACCCAGCAATCCCACTACTGGGCATATACCCTGAGAAAACCATAATTCAAAAAGAGTCATGTACCACAATATTCATTGGAGCTCTATTTACAATAGCCAGGACATGGAAGCAACCTAAGTGTCCATCAACAGATGAATGGATAAAGAAGATGTGGCACATATATACAATGGAATATTACTCAGCCATAAAAAGAAACGAAATTGAGTTATGTGTAGTGAGGTGGATGGACCTAGAGTCTGTCATACAGAGTGAAGTCAGAAAGTGAGAAACAAATACCGTACGCTAACACATATACATGGAATCTAAAAAACAAAAATAATGGTCATGAAGAACCTAGGGGCAAGATGGGAATAAAGACGTAGACCTACTAGAGAATGGACTTGAGGATATGGGGAGGGGGAAGGGTAAGCTGGGACAAAGTGAGAGAGTGGCGTGGAAATATATACACTACAAAATGTAAAGTAGATAGCTAGTGGGAAGCAGTCACATAGCACAGGGAGATCAGCTCGGTGCTTTGTGACCACCTAGAGGGGTGGGATAGGGAGGGTGGGAGGGAGGGAGACGCAAGAGGGAAGAGATATGGGGATATATGTATATGTATAGCTGATTCACTTTGTTATAAAGCAGAAACTAACATACCATTGTAAAGCAATTATACTCCAATAAATATGTTTTAAAAAAAAATCATGGCATTCAAGAGAAATAAATAAATAAATAAATGCTGTAATAAAAATGAAAAAGAAAAAAAGGAGGCCTTTAGATGAGGTGGCTCTAATGCCACAGCAGCCTATGTAAGCAGACCAAAATCTAAGCCTGTAAATGCCTCAAGTTTATAAAATTGTAACCTAAGGACAACCAATCACAAGTAGCCGAGTAGGCTTTAAGCTTTAGTCAATTTCCTCTCTTTGCTTCTGCCTTTTCTCTATAAAAGTCTATCCCAGCTCTTGTTGATGGAGAACTCCTAACCACCTACCATTTGGAGCTGCCCAATTTGAACTGATTTTTGCTCACAAACTCTTAAAATTTTTAATATGCCTCAGTTTGCCTTTTTAACAACACCAACGCAACCTCAGAAGTTAATGGCCTAAGGTCACATATAAGGGCAAAGACTTGTATCCCAATAAGATATTTCTGAGTGATTCTCAGATGGGCTCAACTGAAAGATGACTTACTAGTCTTTAGTTTCATTATGCTACTATTCTGACTAGCATTCCTACTGAGTCTAAAATAATGGACTACAGACGGTCCCCGACTCAGGATGGTTCAACTTACAATTTTTGGATTTTATGATAGTGTAAAACTGATACACATTCAGTAAAAACCACTTTTCACATTTTGCTCTTTTCCCTGGCTAGTGATATGTGGTATGATACCCCCTCTTATGATGCTGGGCAGAAGTGAGCCACAGCTCCCCGTCACACGTGCAATCACAAGAACAAACAGCCAATACTCTTACAACCACTCCAGACCCTTACAACATTTTAGTTTTTCACTTTCAATACAGTGTTCAATAAATTACACAATATAGTCAACATATTATAAAATAGGTTTTGTGTTAGATGATTTTGCCCAACTTTAGGCTAATATAAGTGTCTGAGTGCTGTTATCTGGAAAAAAAATGCACAGCACGAGGGTCGTGAGTTCAGTTTTATATGGGACAAAATGAGGACTATAGCCCGGGAGATAGCCTCTCAGATGGCTCTGACAAACTGCTCGGAAGAGGTAGCGGGGGAGGTCAGTATACATGTGATTTTAGTGAAGAGAGACACGTTCAATCTAGCACACATTTTGGCAGAATCTTATTGCTAGTCACAAGAAGCTTGCTGCTAGTCATGAGGAACAGATGTCTGTTAACGATTTTAGTGTTTTTCTAGATATGAGAAGATGCAAGAATTTGGGCTCATAAAATCTTCTCCTGAAGATATCTAACTATCTGAAGGCCTATTCTGCCAGTTTTTCCCAGAGCAGAGTGCCTCATTCCTGATCTCCACCCTGAACTCCTTTCAGGGTGTGCCGAAGGTCAGCAACTGCAGTGTCTAGCGACTTCATTCTTATAGAACCAGATAGTGAGCAACAATTTTTAGTTGGCAGTGTCCCTCATGGTCATAAATTTGACGATGGCTTGGGAGGTATTTCATGACCATTTTGTCCCACGGTGCGTGGAATGTTCATTCCTAGGTCAGGCAAGGATTTCATTGATACCACTCAATGTGCTATTACTGGACTAGGCCCTATTAACTGTAGCCAAAAGCCTCTGGACCACCTGTCTTACTAGTCCGTTATGGTCCTAGAAATGATTCCCTCTTGTTTCTTCTTCTCATACTGAGAGTTACTATTACAATCATTGATCTTATACAGAACTATATGTCTGGTCAACTGCTTCAAGTCACTTAGTCATCACTTTATCAGAGGTTCATTCACACATTTGGTAATGTAAGAAACAACAATCTTGTAAAATAAGCAGAATACAAGTAATCTAGCTAGTGGTATTAGTAAGGTCATAAGTAAGAATTTAAGCCAAGAACTTCCATTAGGTGCAACCCAGTATATCCCCAGGTCATTTGACTTAGTCTGTTCTGTACCAATTCTTATCTTTAAGGGAAGTGATATATAGGCTTATTCATAAGGCACCCAGCCCAGTTTCCTAGTGTTATTAAGCTGGTAATCCTTAGTATGGTTTAATTGTTCCCAACCAAAGGGGGAGGGCCTTAAAAATCATAGCCTGATGTTAGCCATATAAATCCAGCACACAACTGAGGGAAGTTATATTCTTTGGCTGAAAATTTGCTTGTTGCTCTGATTGAATTTGAGTACCTTTAAAAGAAAATTTATATTTTTGGTGATGGTTAGAGCAAGTCTGATTGATTGGCCAAATGAGGGAGTCCCAGGAAAGAAATACATTTGGATTGTAAGCAAAAGTGTGAGCAATTATCAAAGTAATCGGTATACAGGCCTGATCCATCATCTTAGGTAAGCTGTCGACTTCAGATGTAGTCTTCTTCTCATCCTGGTCTGGTAGTCTCTCCTCTGTTTAAGCATCACTTTCAAGATGATTTTGAGGTCAGCAGTCCTCTTCATAGGCCAGTCCAATGCAAGGGGTCAATTCCCTTAGTTTTACTGTGCATGAGCTGGTTAAAAGTACCTGATAAGGGTCCTTCCATTTAGGCTGGAAATAGTCCTTTAAATGATGTCTTTTCCAGTATGCATAATCTCCTGGTTGCAGGTCATGGGGGCATCTTATTTTTTTTTCCCCGCCTTGGGAAGTCAGGATTTATTAAAAGCATCAAGCTCCAGGGTATTTTTTTTTAACCAAATACCTTTAAAAATGTTTTTTTATCCCCACAAAAATCCTTATCATTTAAAACCAGATATTCAACAACAAAAAAAACCAGATATTCAAATTACATGGCTAACATTTTTAGCTAATCAACTCTTCAGTACTGATCCTAGAAAACAACCTTCAATGGATCTTTGAATAATGAAGATTCAGCCACTGATAGGAGTGGTGTAGGTAGTCACACCTTTAACGTTCAAGCCACAAGCTGTGACGTTTGGAAGGGGTGAGGTCTACTGTCCTGCATTATCAGAATGTGTCATATTTTCAGTGCTACTGGGTTGCACGTTATCTGCGAGGTTTTGTGCATGCTCAAGAAATAAATGTTTCAGTACACTTAATTCCTTAGCAATTTAAGTTTTGCTTCCAACCATTCATTCTCCTCCTTGAGCCGATTCACTCTGCAGCGTATCCTGCGCTTTCTGCTTGCTTTTCAACAGGCTCTTTTTCACCGCCATGTTGTTCCTCTCTCTGCGCTGACGATACTCGTCACTGTTGCGATCCACGGGCGAACTCTTTTTGCTCTGCTTGCTTGGAGGCACAGCTTTGCCTCCGCCCCCAGGGCCGGCGGGCCCCAGCTGAGGAACCTGCTGTAAGCCGCTGGCATGAGCCTGAGTATGAATGACACTTATTCCATTCACGCCCGGGGTACTGTTCTGCTGCGATACCTTGCTCATTTGGGCACGCTCCCTCGACAACACAGAACAAGTAGAAATGAGGACAAGGTGATCAGTGGTTTCCACACTAAACTGCCAAGAAATCAGCACATGTACCTGAACCCCTGAGGGTACTGCCCATCTGTGTTGGAAGAACAGATTCTCCTTCCCCTCAAACATGCATTTCCATCCTCTCCATCTAGACACCTCTGCTGGCAATTTTCCTTACTATGTTCCCTCCAAGCATGCTAACGAAGCACTTTATTTTTTGCCCTCCTCTGTTCTATTCAACTCGTGGTTGGTGCACATTCCTCCAAGCTGTGTTCAACAGTCAACTGCGCCTCCAGCCCGCCCGCCCACAAGCTGCCTCCACTCCGAGCGGCCCCCGCGGCGCAGCCCGACACGACCCAGGCCTCGCAGCCCGCGAGTCAGCAAGGAGGAGTGATGGTTATGAAACAGGCAGCCTATGCCGGTTCCGCAGCCGCCACCCGCTTCCCCTCCCCGCCGGGCCGTGTGCGCCAGGGGCATCTTACCTTCATTCAAAGATAGATTACTGAGGTAAACTTCAGAAACAAACTTAGAGTGTCCTTAAAATAATTCAATTAAACTTTACAATAATGTAACAGCAAGGAGCTACTGGGAAGTGGGTCTTAGTAAATACAGACCTCAACTAACAGAACTATAATTTAATGTCCACTGAAACAATCTTTTTCTCTCTAAAATTACCCTCATTTCTACAAAATATAGCCAAAATAAGACTAACTTGTTTGCAAAATAAGTCTGGTTTCAATAAATTTGGCCTGATGATTTATACAAGTGTAATTGATCATATAGGTTCTTTTAAAGTTGGCTTTGCTGGAACTTTTTAAGGAATCTCAAATTAAATTTTTAAAAGGCCTTTCAAGGGTAGGAAAGCTATGCCAAGGGCTTGTCACTGATTTTGCCTTGGAAAATTTTTAGTGAATCTCTCCCTTTTCAAGGTCCTCAAAATACCTTGAGATTCCTGCACCTGTTAAGAGGTGGCCTTCCTAATTTACCTGATAAACCTCCTGGTAATCCAAGAGTTTCCAATCTCTGGAGGGATCAGGTAGAGAGAAAGGATATGTTTCAATTCTGCTTACAAAGGTATAATTTACTAAATTGATGTAAGTCATAATTAGCTTAAGGGGAAGGGTTCCTTATAGCTGGAAAAATAAAGATTAAAAGCCAATAATATTTCAGACAGAAGCCATAAAAAATTATAACCATATTCACCAGTTTACTGTCTCATGTAACTAATCCTTTTTGTTAAGTTTTATGAAGCCAAGAGATCTTCCATTAGATTCTTTAATTTCTTACCCATCAGTAGTATAATCTGAAAGTTATCAGACGCCTGCACTTGTCAAAAAGTGCATATTCTTGCTATGAATATTCTTGAAGAGGAAGCATTTTTGCAAGAGCATGAGAGTAAAACAATAACTGTCTATGAATGACAAGACTTAAGGCACGGTTAGAGACCTAATTACAATGCAATTGACAAAGAAACTTGGTTACTGCTATGACATAAAACATTTTAAGATAACAACTAGCATTATGACTGATAATACTTTACCAAGGCCTACTGATTTTTAGGAATTCCATATAATTTCTAGAATATCTATATTAATAATATTTACCCATACAATATAACCTAAGAAGATTTATTATTCATTTGACAATGCTTCTCATGTAATTTAACATACCAATGAACCTAATTAGTTTAATATCTCTCTTTGGGAGGTTTCAGGGACCCTTTTGAAGCATCCCAAAAGTTAGCCAGAGGTCAAAGGAACTTCACTGGAATTTGATTTGGGAAGTTTGTCAAAAAATGTCAGAGGGGCTTCCCTGGTGGCGCAGTGGTTGAGAATCTGCCTGCCAATGCAGGGGACACGGGTTCGAGCCCTGGTCTGGGAAGATCCCACATGCCGCGGAGCAACTAGGCCCGTGAGCCACAATTACTGAGCCTGCGCATCTGGAGCCTGTGCTCCGCAACAAGAGAGGCCGCGATAGTGAGAGGCCCGCGCACCGCGATGAAGAGTGGCCCCCACTTGCCGCAACTAGAGAAAGCCCTCGCACAGAAACGAAGACCCAACACAGCCGTAAATAAATAAATTAATTAATTAATTAAAAATAAAAATAAAAAAAAGGAAAAGAAATACCTTGAAACATTAAAAAAAAAAATGTCAGAAAGGTTTTAAAACACTTGGTCAAATAGGACCATAGATCACCGTGAAACAATACATATTCACTTAAGCAATGTGACAAAAGATTTCAAAGGAAAATACAGAACAGATCACTTAAAAGATAAACTTTAAAAGGTAAAGAAACTTAAGTTCTGTTATAAAAGCAGCTCAATAGTCTAAAAAAAACTTTGTTTTCTTAACAGAAAGAAAACTGAACTCCAGTCTTGCATCAGCCTACTTTTAATAACAATTCATTTACTTAATTAAATTTATTCTAAACTTAGCCAATCCTGACCTTGCACAAAACTCTTTTCTCGGGGTCCCTTTCCACAAACTTTCCATAACTTTCTGTATCAGTATTAGTTTGTCTCTTATTTTTTTCCCATGCAGAAACAACCATCTCTAGGACAAAATTACTTTCTTTTCCCTTAACAAAATGCAATTCTATTCTTCATACCTTCTTTCACTGAAAACCCATCCTACTTTGCTACTGTATACTGAAATATTTCCCTAATTATTTCTGGTAGCTTTAATTACATATTTAAACTAGAATACTCAACTCTTCAAAACCTTAATTTCTAGTGAAAACTAAGGAGCAAGCAAATATGAACTGTCTTTTATGTTAGCATTCTGTAGATTGGCAAACATAAATACCAATAATAATTTCTAAAAATATGTGCTTTATTGTAGAAAATCTCATTGTGGCACCAAACATATTTATCAATAGTCTTAAATATCTTTAGTTTCTCTGTAAATAGAAGCCAATGTTTAGTAATTAGTGTTTCAGTATCTCATTTTATTTGGGAATGACCTAGCTATTCAATAAACTTTCATCATTTAATTTAGCACAACTCTAAAATTTCAAGTTACCAAATATCTGGAGAGATTATTTTTAAGTAGACATTCCTAAAACATAATTACTCCTAAGACATTTACCCAAAAGCTCTTACCTCATTTACATTTTTTTTATAAAAATCATACCAAGTTTTTTCTTGCTGACAAATCTGCAACACATATAAGATCTTATTTGACTTCTATTAAACCTAGATACAGTAAAAGTATTATACTTATGGATGATTCTAAAGACATGTCTATACTAATTAAATTGACAAACTTTAATACCAGATATTAACAATGAATATTTCCCAGGTCATGTGAACCTGAAATTCATCCTGGCAGTTTCCTTTTATATTTCTGAGAATTCATATAAGCACTTAATTTCCTTTAAGCCAATTAAGTAGAGCTCATTTACAAATTAATTTTCATAATACCATCCAAAGGTAAAGACATATTTATAATGCACACATAGACATATAGAAAGACACAAGCAGAGGTCTCAACTTCACTTTAAAATTTAGTCATCAATTAGGCATTACAATATAAAACTCATTAGTTTATAAATAACATTTGGAATAAGTTAAATTTGAAAAGGCCTCTTCTCCCCCACCCCTTTGTTTCCCTCAGTCTCAGGAATTACAGTTGTCTAGGTAAGTATTCCTGAGAACCCTGGTAGAACATTTACATCTCAAGGCATTGGGAGAGAAAAGCAAGTTTTCCTAGAAGGACTTGTTCCCTCAGGGTCAGAATTCTGGAAAGGTGTTTTATCATGCCAGCTTTCTCTAACAACTGTGTCTGCCATAAAGAGTCCACTTTGGCCATTTTCCGGGCAAGATTCTCCTTTAATGCCCAATTAGGTAAGTGCTTGTAAGAGTAAGTTTTGTTTATAAACTTGGCTGGGGTGCTGGTCAGAGGCTGGCTTTCTGATACCCCTTGTTTCTCTGTTTGAGAGCTCTATTTCCCATCTTAAAGTTGAATTTGTTGGGGATAAAATCTACTAATGAGATTGTGTGTGGGCCAGTGTGCTGCTTGCGAGCTTAACTCCTCTAGGCGCCACTCTAGAGTCATCGCAGCCCTCTGACGTGTCTCAGTTTCTCCCTTTGGTCGTCTAAGACCATCGTTGGTACTCGGATCATTGAATGGCCAATTCTTATACATGATCCCTGGATGAGCACATCTTTTAATTAATAGGCAGGTTGCCCTGTGGGACCACTGCGCAGTGTGAGGATTCTGCCTCGACCACTCCCGTAAATTTCTCAGTTTCCTGAGAAAGTCTTAACCGACCGGAAGCAGTCTTATCCTCCTTCTTCAGAGCAAAGCTCTCATGTAATATCTTCACTCTTATCCCGACAAATTCAGTAAGGCAGCCAAATTGAGGAGAGGTGTCAGATCAGCCTTCTACCTAACCACTCAGCCCAGACAGCTCAGTGTCTTTCAATGGGGTGGGTGCCTTCCCCAGTGTCTTTCAGCTGGGTGGGCACACCCCTCAACAGTGTCTTTCACCTGAGGGGCCAGGTACTGCTACATACTGCCAGATAAAACTCAGGATATCAACCCATATGGGAGACCCAAGAGCCAGGGAAGAGAGACTCACCCAAATTCATCTAGACTCTCTGAGGGAGGTGAATGGGCACAAGAGGCCTCTGCTGGTACCAAACTCTGGTTCCTTGTAGAGTTCAGGCAAAGGAGAGAAGCCTGCTCTGGGTCCCTTCATTAGTTGCCAAACTGTTGACTGAAAAAAAAATAAAGCACAACACGAGTTTAAGTTTTATTTGGACAAAATGAGGACTAGAGCCCAGGAGACAACCCCTCAGATAGTTCTGAGGAACTGCTCGGAAGAGGTGGGAGCGTGGTCAGTATATAATTTTAGTGAAGGGGGATACGTGCAATCAAGTATACATTTTGGTAGAATGTTGCTAGTCACAAGAAGGTTGCTGCTGGTCACAAGGGGCAGATGTCTGTTAATGATTTTAGTGTTCTTCTAGATATGAGAAGATGCAAGCATTTGGGCTCATAAAATCTTCTTCTGAAAGTATTTAACTATCAAAAGCCCTGTTCTGCCAGTTTTTCTCAGAGCACAGAGTGCCTCATTCCTCATCTCCCTGAACTCCATTCAGGGTGTGCCGAAAGTCAGCAACTGCAGTGGCTAGTGACTTGATTCTTACAGAACCAGAGTGCAGGTGAAAATTTTTAGCTGTCAGCATCTTTAAGGTAGACTAGGCTAAGCTATGATGTTTAGTAGGTGTGTGAAATGCATTTTCAACTCGGGAAATTTTTGATTTACAATGAGTTCAGTGGGATATAACCTCACCATAAGTCAAGGAAGATCTGTATTTTCTTTTAGATCAGTATCAGAAATATAACTCACTGACTTGTAGATAACTCCTTACAAACAAGGAATTTCAGTTTTGATAAACATTGTACCCTTGCTAGAGTCAGAAAATCAATTTTTAGCCTGTTAATATTGTTGGGAAGGAAAACTTTTCCATTCTACCCTTCTAGGTTCTGTGGCTGACTTAAGAACTAAATTGGCATGACAGATAAACAGGAGAAAAACACTATTTTAATTATGTACTTACACACAGGAGCATTCCAAAGATGTGAGACTCAAAAGGCAGCCAGACAATTGAGGCTTATATAACATCCTGACCTAATGAAAGTGATAAAGGTCTGAGTTTCAAAGGAAGAGAAGGCAATTCACCGGAAGGTGAAAAGAGGAAATGAAATATTTGTCAAACAAATGTTGCCTTGCCTTGTAGGTAAGCACCTCAGGTGACTGTTATCTCTGGTAATAACTCTGTTCCTAGTACAGGCCCCCTTTCTAATGTAAATTACTCTTACAAAAGGGTAACTTCTACTGGCTTTAGAGCTTCTCCTGTGTCTGCAGTTTCTCAAAATAATTAGCTCAAAATAATCCTTATGCCAAAGGAAGCATAATTTGGGGTGGCATATTCTGCTACCCTTCAATATTTTACTTCCTTTAATAGAGCTGCAGGGAGAAACTAGTTTTTAAAAAATAGAGGAAGCGGAACAAAAAGAATAGAATGCATTTTCCTAAAAACAATTATTGCAATGGTGTGACCAGATTAGGTGGTCCTCTCATTGGCATGTTGTAGCTTTTTGAGATTGAGCATTCAAGTAATTTAACATAATCGCATAAAATTAAGCTTTAAAATTCAGTTGAAAAATAGCATGAAGTCTCAGGTTGGGTTCTGCAGGATGCAAAGTTTAGCATGCAGAATATTTATTAGGGAGTGCCCTAGGGACCAACATGTGTGGCAGGGAGGAGAAGGAAGCAGGAGTGGGCAGAACAAGAAGTGAAGATTCAATGCAGGCCAAGAAAGCCTCGTCTCCCCTGCCCCCATCCCCAGAGAGTTACAGAATATTCAAGATTGTCCTGAACTGTCCCACGATGTCCAGGCCTTCGTACCCCTGATCAGTTAGGTGAGAGTATAAACTACCATAGCCATCCTAGAGATCAATTTAGCAGTATTTAGTGGAACTGGGTAGGCACACACCCTGCGACTTGCCAGTATTACTTGTGTGTTCTTCAGAGAAACTCTTGTATAGGTTTATAAGGGAGAAATGGTATAACAGAGAATTGGAGTCTGTTGTCCATCATCAAGGAACTACATAAACCAAATGGGGTGGAGGCATATGACAATCCTATTCAGTGGTCAGAAACAATGAACTAGATGATGATAGCAAATATTTAGTTAACTACTAGGTAATGATAATACTAGCTAACCCTGACTGATAATACTAGCTAACATCACTTACTGTTTGCCATGCCCTTTGTTTATCTGCACCACCTTTATTCAACCCAATGCTGCATTATCGTATTCCTAAATGTGGACACTGAGGTACGGAGAGGTGAAGTAATATGTTCAAGATCACATAGCTAAAAAGTGGTAGAACCAGGGTTTAAATGGAGAAATCCTAATTTTGAGAGGTCATGCTTTTAACCACTACCTCAAGTGTAGACTTTGGGGATAAAATGTTGAATGTGAAAAAGAGAGACAAAACAAGAGCTAGCACTTAATACTCCATGTAAATGTAAGGCACACCTAATACATAAATTACACCATGTCTTTGAATGATACATACCTTGCCAAGGATTTATGTTAACCACTTTAGAGTAGCAGCCTTTGATGGAAGAAGGGAAATAGAAGCAGGAAGATGAAGGGGAAAAGATATAAAAAGAGGAAAAGGGCCTAGCATGCATCACTGATGCTGTGCTATAAACTGATTATGACTAAGACAACTCCCTTCACTTGGGGCCCAAAGCAAGCAAAAAAAGTTACAGTAAAACTTCAGATCTGATCAGGTCTCAACTTACCTGATAAAAACATTTGTCACTTCTTCTGTGATAAGTTACAAAATCCTGTAAAAAGGATACAAGACATGGGTCACTTCCACCTTACTCTCAAGGTCCAGCCATATAGCATCTCTCTGTTCCTTGAACACCTTGTGCCTTCCCGGGCCATCCTCCTTCAGCCTGAATGTCTGCTCCTCCCCTCCCCAGCTTGGTTACATTCTGCTCGTCCTTCAGATCTCAGCTGAAACATGCTTTTTACAGGAAGTTCTTCCCTTGAGCCCCAGACCAGGTTAGCTCTTCACAGCACTTACTTTTATTATGTAGTTATTTGTGCCATTCTGTTTTCATGTCTTTCTCCCACCTAATATGAGGGCATGTGTTTTATTTCCTATGTTCACTATCCCTAAGCCCAGCAGGGTATTTAGCCTATATTAGACACTCAATATTAAATGAATAAATTCAAGTTGTAGTTTATAAAAATGGCCACAAATTTTTTGATGCTTATCCCTTTAAGAGATAGAAATCTATTTCCATGCTTTGAATCTGGTGGGTTTGTGACTGCTTCAACCAATAGTACGTGCTAGAAGTGATACTGTATGGTTTTGAACCCTAAGTCACAAAAGGTGATACACCTTCCTCCCAGCTCTCCTGGGACACTCCTTTTGGAAAAGCCAGCTACCACATAAGAACTCTGACAACACTGAGACCACCATGCAGGAGACATCATGTGTAGGCACTCTAGACAATAGTACCAGCTAAGCCCAGCCTTCCAGCCACCACTGTCAGGAAGCCAGAAGAGCAGGGACATCACCTTTTGCCCTGCACACCAGCCTATCCAACAGTTGGGTACCATGGAATGACTTCAATTGAAGATACAAGAAGCAAAAGAATTGCTCGGCCAAGCCCTGCCAAAATTTCTGATCTACTGATTATGTGAACTATACTAAGAGGGTTGGTGTGAGTATCACTAAGTTTGGGGGTAGTTTGTTTTGCAGCAATAGCAACTGGACCATCCAGAAACTGGAGAAGAGAGATATAAAGAAACACTGAATATTGAGATAGCATGTATACACCAGGTGAACAGTGCAACACGGTTATACATACAGTGTACAGCTGCACATATTCTGGTAATATTTTTAAAAACAAAGAATTTTGCAGTTATCCAGGATTTCAGGTATACATCTGTCCCCTGCATTATAGGATGTACCTTTGGTTTCCAGATACTAATTCTAATAAGGTCTTCAGTCGTTGTGACAACCCAAAAACATCCTTACACATTGGAACAATGCACAGATAAGACTGATTTCTCACACACTCATCACAAATTAAAGTACATTCCTTCTAGAACCACAAACATTTGAAAAAGAAATTACAAGAGCATCACAGGATAGAGTTTTTAGGCCATATTAATAAAAAGCTTTATTCTAGTTTTTGAAACTTTTAAACTTTGTTTTAAAAACTTAGAATTTAAAAATTGTACCAGTGAAGTTGGGTTTAATCAGTGTATGGGTTCAGAATTACAGGCTCAGGGGGCTCCCTCTGGAAGATGAAGAGGGAGGGAAAAAAAAAAGTCTCCACCAACATTAAGGATTTTTAATGTTTCTGGAGGTCTCAAATCCTGGTAATTTTCCTCTCAACTCAAACTTAGGAAAATATTGTTACTACATAGCTTGGTATTCTAAACTTGTGAGATTACAGAGCCATCAGAAGGTTCTGTAAAGAAAATCTCATTGCCATCACAATGAGTATGGGATTACAGAATTCAAACTTTTTACCGAAAATTGAGGAAGTCAGCAATTCTGATAGAGTTCTTTACATAATATTATGCATAGCATAATACTTTACATTATCACACCTTTTATCAGGACTCTTTGGAAGATAATCTGTCTCAGCTATATTCTAGTTATTTAGCTATAAAATATAGCTATATCTAGCCATATTTTAGTTATTTTAGCCTTATTTAAGGATATTTTCTAATTAACTTTTAATTTTGCTTGATAATTTCAAAAGTTATAATGGACTAGATCTCTAAAGATGTGACTGAAAATGGTGGAAGTCAAAACGATAAGTATCTTGGTTTATTACTGTCTTACTATGCAGAATGGAGGGCCCCCAAATCCACCCCCATCAGGAATTTTAATGGCCAATTTGCTGATGCTCCCTATATCAAATAATGGCATCAGCAAATATGATGATCTAAGTTACAAAATATCTAAGCCCCAAATGTCCACTCTGACTTCCAGATACCCATTCCATCACCAAATTCCACCACCAAAATTCAACTTCTACAAAAGGGAACACTCCTACACTGTCGCTGGAAATGTAGATTGGTACAGCCACAATTGAAAACAGTATGAAGATTGCTCAAAAAGCTAAAAATAGGAATACCATATGATCCAGCAATTCTACTCCTGGGTATATATCTGAAGATGAAAACACTAATTCAAAAAGATACATGCACCCCAGTGTTCATAGCAGCATTTACTATAGCCAAGACATGGAAGCAACCTAAGTATCCATCAACAGATGAATAAAGATGTGATATATATACACAGTGGAGTATTACTCAGCCATAAAGAATAAAGTTTTGCCATTTACAATATGGCTAGTCATGGAGGGTATTATGCTTAGTGAAATAAGTCAGAAAAGACAAAATACTATATGTTATCACTTGTATGTGAACTCAAAATGAGTGTATATAATGAAACAGAAACGGATTCACAGATCTAGCAAACAAACTAGTGGTTGCCAGTAGGGAGAGGGAAGAGAGGAGGGGCAAGATAGGGGTAGGGGATTAAGAGGTACAAATTACTATATATAAAATAGGCTACAAAGATACACTGCAGCACAGGGAATATGGCCAATATTTTATAAAAACTTTAAGTACAATATAACCTAAGAATTTGAGTCACTATGTTGTATAACTAATATTGTAAATCAACTATACTTCAAGTAAAAAAATGAAAAAATGAATAAGAATTCAACTTCTACATATCCCTTATTTTTTTTTAAGAGTTCAGACTTTTATTGTCTGATTTCCCAACTTCAACTTCTTCCATAAGTTTTGGCCTCGCCAGAATTATCTTTCTAGAACATAGGTATGATCATACCAATCCTTTGGCATCCACATGTCTTAACCAAAATAACCTTTATGTTCCTTAGCCTGATATTCAAAGCTCATCACAAACTTGTCCCGGGCTCTAGACTGTTGCAGAGTTTCAGGTTAGGCATTTCTAATTCTTATCTCAATCTAGAGCCAACCCTTAATCAAAACTGAGTTTTAACTTTGGAAGATTGATGGCCCATGTGGATTTTATTTTTAATGAATTGACTTAGTGGTCTTATCCTGCCTTGTGTGCCAACTCTCCCTGACTCCATCAAATCTAACCAACAAAAAGCATCCGGGGAGGAGGCTTGGCTCTAAACAAATAAATTTGGAATAACTAAATTCACTGGTATCCTTCTGAATAGCTCGCTGACAGACACAGTATTTTCTGAGCTCGTTTTAAAGTATTGTTTACACTGGTCTATGGCTATAAAACTGATTGTGACAAAGTCCAAGAGGGAAACTGGAAGATGCTTGTGTTCCTCCCAGGAGATTGTGCAATGCTTGGAGAAGTCACCAGGGGGCGCTGCACCTCCCTCCACCTCTGCATCTCAAGCATTCCCAGCACACAGCTACAGACCCTAAACTTTCAAGACAAAAAAAGAGGAGCTAGAAAAAGGTAAAAATCCGTGGGGCAAGAATGCAGGAGTGGAAGGCAGGCCAGCTGCATGGGTGTGTGACCTGTGTACAAGCGCAGGGCTCCACATACAGAAGGGTCTGTCCTTGGTTTAATGCTCTGTTCTGCCTTGAAATTTAGCTTTTGTGCAAGGGCTCCACAATTTATGTAGGCAGTTCTGGTCTGAGGGTTTGGAGGCTGGCACTTCAAGCCATATCTAACCTTCCCTAAGGAAGGATTTGATGTTGGATTTTCTTCAACTTTTTACATCCCAGGTCCAGTCATAAAAATCTTTCAATCCCATTTCCCCCTAAAATTGGTTATATGGTATTGTTGGGCTGCACCCCACAGGCCTGCAAGCCTTGTTGCCCAGCCTCGAGACCAAGGAAAGAGCCTGGAAACAGCAACAGAGACTATCAACAGTTTATTGGATAGAGAATCTTACCAGTCTGAAGCAGAAGCTCCTGGAGTAACACCCCACTGTGTATGGCAGACACCAGGAAGGACACTGCAGCAGTCTTCGCTACTCAGGGAGAAGGAGGCTACCATTTACAGGTGAAACTGAAGTCAGTTTGGCTCATCAGTTACCAGGGAAACCATGGGCTGGGACAGTGGGCAAGCACGTGGGCAGTTACTGATTAAGCCCTATAATTAAGAGGATTGGATAGTCTTGTGAGGGATTTATAGAGAGCAAGAGAACAGTCATCTTGAGAGGCCTGACGATACACTCCACTCCTATGTACCCTGCACAACCCTTACAATTTGGCCTGCCCCTCTTCCACGATATCCCTGGGGTCAGGTATGTAGAGGTACACAGCAACCAAATACCACAAATGCAATACAAACAACAGCAGCTACAGAGTATCAAGTGTAAGATACCTAGTATGCTAAAAATAGTGATTCTCCAAGAGGCGGGAAAATTCTGGAGCCAGGTGCCTGGCATGCAGGACAGGAAAGAGGTGAGTCTTCAGTCGTCCCCACGTAGTCACATTAGCCGCGTCGATTTTTCATGGCATCTCACTGCTCATCCAGCAATCAGACTCACTTTGCAGTCAGACCACCGTTGTCACCTAGTCCTCAGACAGACTAGGGATGAAATGTGAGATGTTGGACAGGCACAATACAGGGGAGATCATGACCATTAAGCCAGTTACAAGCAGGAACAGCATTCTGAGAAAATACCACCCCTGCCTGTGCTTTTGTCCTGGCCTGCAGTGCCACACCGCCTGCCACCCTCAGTCTCCACAGCCGGTGCCGAGGACTGGAGAGCACATACCGTAAACAGACCACAGTGTTAATGGGATGTTACCTCTCTCCAGTAAGGGGCCCAGATTACTTTAGTAGTTTTGGGTGTGGCCAGGTAGAAGACAAGTGAGATCTGTTAAGTCCCTGTCTAACCCTCTTCAGCAAACCCAAACCAGCGGGGCTTTACCTGCCAGTCCCAGGGCCATTTTATAGTGTGTTCCCCTGGCGGGGGGCTGTGGGAGGGATGGGGAGTGGTGTAGATCCTGCAGCAAGCGTGAAAGTGAGCTATTGTCCTGACCGATAGTTGACCACCAAAGGACCATTGCCTAGTTGCCTCTGGGTTAACATGGCGTAGCCACTGGAATGTTCAGTTGTAGCTCACAGGGCTTGAATTAGCTTCCTCATCCACACGTGGAGAGAGCAGGTTTCCATCTCAACAGCTGTTTAAGTAGTCCACTCACCCTGTTAGCCCGGCAGCAGCGGGGTTGTAGGGCAGGTGGAAAGGCCAGTGTGTCATTTTTATTGGCCCATGCCTGAACTTCATGGCTGGTAAAGTGGGTTCCTTGGTGGCTATTGAAGTCCATGGGGATCCCATACATCACGCACAGCTGTTATAGATCCCCAACTAGTGGTTTTATTGAGTTGCTGGATGACTTGGGTAGGGCTTTTGTAATGTCTTCCACCTGTTGTAACATTGTAGAGTAGCTGCCGTTCCATCACACTATCG
This sequence comes from Balaenoptera physalus, assembly GCF_965194825.1. NCBI lineage: Eukaryota > Metazoa > Chordata > Mammalia > Artiodactyla > Balaenopteridae > Balaenoptera > Balaenoptera physalus. Next base: position 141,819,719 of record NC_138890.1, on the reverse strand, counting down.
TTACTCTTCCCCCTTCCATAGCTCAGAGCAGAAGCCCAAGGGTACTCTTTTATTACTTTGCCATTGCCACAGGCCCAAACCAAACCTTTCTGGTTAACTGGCCACACCCAATTCAAAAGCCTGTCCCTGGGGTAATATCTCTAATGCCTGTGTCTGTAATTGTTTAGGTTATGCTTGTCTTACCCGACCAGATAACACCCAAGTATTTGATAGATAATCCAGGTCCTTGCATTTTGTCTGTGTTCACCAGCCAGCCCCGTGCAGTCAGACAAGCCACAAGTGCAGGGCTGCTACTTTTAAAACTAGACAGAAACTCTGAGGTTAACAGGATATCATCAATATGGTGGAAGAGAAAGACATCTCTCATGGTAGTCAGCTGCCTCTGCTCTGAAGGGAGCTGCTCTTCATCTCTATCCTGTGGGATAAGGACCTTTATGACCTCATCCCAATCTTCCTCTTCTTCAGTGCTCTCAGTAGGTCCCACACCTTGGGAGCCCAGTTTGGATGGGCCATGACCATCTGGACTCTCTTGTCGACACCCCTTCCTCAAGGACAGCCACCACAGCGCCCCACTTGCTAGTGGACAGCCATGCCGGGGTTCCCCCTGCAACTTTCCATTCCCCGTTCTTATTTCCTGACATCTTGGTGCTCATGGGGGTCTCTTTGGCTTCCTGGCTGGCTCGTCAATTGTTGGGCTGCACCTCACAGAACTACAAGCCTTGTAGTTGCCAGACTTGAGACTGAAGAAAGAGCCTGGAAATAGCAACAGAAACATCAACAGTTTACTGGATAGGGAATCTTACCAGTTTGAAGCAAAAGGTCATGGAGCTACACTGTGCAGGGCAGGTGACTGCAAGAACCTTTACTACTCCAGGGAGAAGGAGGCTACCATTTATAGGGGCAAGTGACGTCAGGTTGGCTCATCAGTTACCAGGGAAACCAGCAGCTGGCGCGGGGGCAAGCACGTAGGCAGTTACCAATTAAGCCCTATAATTAAGACTGGATAGTCATGTGAGTGAAGGAGGGTCTGGTCGAGCAGGGGATGCACGGAGAGTAAGAGTCATCTTGAATGGCCTGACCATACAGCTATTTTGCCAGTGTTCATTTTATTGTACCACTTGCTAACCCTGGGCAGCTGGTTTTCTGTGATTTTCTGTGATTCCTTCAGTGAGCAAAAGGATCCACGTGGAATTTACCTCCTTTTGTTTCCCATTTGGTTATTTTCCCATTCTTTTCTTTTTTTGGCAATATTGTTTTTTAATATTTCTCAACAGTGATGATGGAATAGGCTTTATTGTTGGGAGCTGGTTTTGAGTGTTTTGGCCTAAAGATTCAGATGGAGAGTTGGTGCCTTCAGCCCAGCAGCTTAGAGGTGCGTTAAGCACCTTCAGCTGAGTCTGTGAGTTCATTATAACTTAGGTTTCTGAGTATTTCTGGTTCCTAAAGCTGAAAAGAGTCTTTTTGGTTGTCAGTGGTATTTTATTTCCCACTGTTGTCTTATTTGTCCCAAATAAGACAACTTTCTCAAAGCACAAGGCTTTGAAAAAGTTCAACATATTTTGGCAAATAAATAACGCAGCTCCTGATGGAGACCTGATTGCAAGGTGAAATCACACCATGGGATCCAGAGCAGCCGATAAAGGGGCCAAGGCACAGGTTGTCACGTCTTCCTGTTTGACCTAGATTCTCTCTTTAAAATCCTAATATAAACTCTGTAGGCATTACGATATCAGCTTAAATGGAACTGGAAATCACCTTTCTGCAGCAATGTCATTAAGAAGTGGACACGAAGTGTTCTTAATTCATGCCATGTAGCTGAGGAGACAGTGACACGAAGCAAACTGAGAATCATGCAGTGTCATAGGAAGCCAATGGATAAATTATTTTGTAGGAGTTATAATGATATTAAAATACTATATCCCCTTATATCATTTCAAACTATATGCACAATTGCTTTACAATCAAATTGTTATTGATGCTTCTTGGTAAAGATGGTAGATAATAAACAGATCACAGAATCTCACCATATTATAAGCTAGTAAGATGAACAAAAAAAAAAAAAAAAAGATGAAAGCAGTCAAAAAGTTCACAACAACAAGAATGAGACAAGAGAAAAGCCATGACCTTATGTCATAAATTTAGAAGATGACAACCAAGAGAAGAAACAGAGGAGGGTTAGTGAGGCCTCTTCTCCCCACCCTCCCCTCCTGCAAGCATCACTGTTGAGTCAGAAAAGTCCTGAGACTTCTGCTTCTACCTTCTAACTATGGAGAGAAATAGACTAATTAAATATTGTTACTGTCTTGTGATTAGGGAAGTGTTGGGGAGTAGGAAAAGCTACTGGGTAGATGGAGGAAAGGGAAAAACCTGGACTGACTCTCTGGTAGAACACAGGTTCCCAGAGCTCCAAGCCAAGTTTGAGAAAGAATCTATGTCATAAAAATATCTCCCATGAAGTAGAAGAAGCTCTTATTAAAGGGGTAAACTCCATTTGTGACGATTTAACATAATCTCAGAGGAGATAGCAGAGTATTTTTCCAGGAACAGCTGCAAACAGATTTATCTGAGTTGTTCTCACATGCAAGATACAGGAAAGTGGCTAGACCTCAATTCCCAGTCTTCAAATAGAATTCAGAGGCAGGGTAGATTAATGAACTAATTTAAGGCACAATATGAAATTTATATTTGAATTTACAATAATAGATATAATAGAAATTACATTTCTTCAACCTCCATAGAGCCAAAAGCCTCTCTCTTAACCTAGCCGTAAAATTCAAAGAGTGAAAAGTGCCCTAAAACCCAGGAAGATGAGAACCAACTCCCTTCTCAGTGGTGAGTGCCATGAGGCATTCTGATGGGAGATCCAGAGATCACTAGGAGAGATGAGTGAAAAAAAAATGTAAGAACACGACAGTGGATCAGGGAGAGTGAGCATTAAGAAGAAAGTGGGCAGAGAAGGAAGGAAGGGAGTGAAATCTCCAAGGAGCCCCATCAAAGGTAGGGCAGGGTCTGCCTGGACCACCACAGCACAGCCAAATTAAGGGGCACCACCTGGGGCAGAGTTTGAGTGCCAATCTATCAGGAAATATAACAAGATGAAGAAAACCACCCAGAGTTCTCTTCCAGATAACCATGTATGATTGGAAGAAACGTTTCGATAACTTGTGTTAAAAGATAAACTGAGGCATATTAAAAAGTTTAAGGGTTTATTTGCGCAGAAATAGATTCCAATCAAGCTTCACCAAACCACAGTGATTAGGAGCGCTCCACCGATAGGAGCCAGGAGAAAGACTTATATAGACAAAGTGTGGAAGCAAAAGAAATTAATTATTTGATTGCCTGTAGCTTTAAGCCTAGTCAGCTCTTTGTGATTGATTGTCCTAAGCTTTTTGATTTTGTAACCTTGAGGCATTTACAGGCTTAACTTTTGGTTTGCTTACGTAAGCCCCCACTACACTAGCACCACATCGGTCTGAGAGCTTCCTTGTTTAATTATTTTAACACTTGTTTGGGGTGGGGATTGAGAACTCCTAAAAGATGGTCCCAAAGGAGAGGAGGTCAGGTTAACAGAGTGACTGAATATTTGGGGCCAGGCTGGGAGTGCTCAGGACATGGAGGAAAGACAGTGAACTTTTAAGCTAAGAAGTGGCTTTTCACTTTCTCAGCTTAAAAATGAGATTCAAAAGCTTCAGCTGAAATTGCAGATACTTCCTGAACTTCACCAAGAACCTGTAATGCAACTTTGCAGAAAATTAGTAGAGGAGGGTATTTACCACTTGCAAATAAAGAAAAAAATAACTTCCCAAACTGTATGAAAACATCAGCTGAATACTGATCCAGGGGGATGGCTGAAGACCTGGAAAAAGAATGAGAAAAAATGACTTCCTTCTATCAAGGGCAGATTATCTCCAGTGAGAAAAACCTCAAGAAAGATGGTTGGCAGCTCTGTCAACTGAGAGAAAGCTCAAATAGCTAAGAGGTGGGGGGAAAGATCATAATAGACAAAATTGGTGGAAACACAGTTTAAATTCCAGCTTTTTCCAAGTGGCCCTTTTGCCCCTGCAGTTCACGTATAGTCCTGGGCAGAGGCCCGAGAGGATCAGGGGAACCGCTGGATAATCAAATCCTCGAGAAAAAGGGTAACAGTGTGAGGACCCAAGGAGCCAAGGGGACATGCAGGGCTTTTGTTCTGTTTTGTTTTTTTTTAATCACCTGGTCTTTATTCTTTTCTTTTTATCATCTTTATTGGAGTATAATTGCTTTACAATGGTGTGTTAGTTACTGCTGTATAACAAAGTGAATCAGCTATGCATATACATATATCCCCATATCTCCTCCCTCTTGCGTCTCCCTCCCTCCCACCCTCCCTATCCCACCCCTCGAGGTGGACACAAAGCACCGAGCTGATCTCCCTGTGCTATGCGGCTGCTTCCCACTAGCTCTCTATTTGACACTTGGTAGTGTGTATAGGACATGCTGGTGTGATTCAGCTTTCACAGCAGGGACCCCTGAACATCCACAGCCACAACAGGGCATCTAACTGTGTTTTCTCTTTTAAAAAATAATTTTATTTCTTTTTAGTTTAACTGCGGTTATTTAACTGATGCTAGTTTTGCTCTTATTGAGGTTTGATAGAATTATATCCCCCCCAAAATGTTTTGTGAGTAATTAATGCTTATGAACATCTTATTTCAACTACCTTGAACACTCTAGAATTTGTTAAATATAATTATAAGTATAGGGACTTCCCTGGTGGTCCAGTGGTAAAGAATCTGCTTTCCAATGCAGCGGACGCGGGTTCGATCCCTGGTTGGGGAATTAGGATCCCACATGCCGCGGGGCAACTAAGCCTGAGCACCACAACTACTGAGCTCAGTCACCTCAACTAGAGCCCGCGTGCCGCAAACTACAGAGCCCACGTGCCCTGGAGCCTGCGCGCCACAGCTAGAGAAGAGAAAACCCCACACCACAACTAGAGAGAAGCCCGCACACCACAATGAAAGATCCCGCATACCTCAACGAGGATCCCGCATGCCACAACTAAGACCCAACGCAGCCAAAAATAAATAAATAATAAATAAATTTTTTAAAAAAATTATAAGTATAATTATGGCATTTTGATTGAATAATCCAAAATTGAAGTTTTAGAAATTGAAGTAGGGCCACATCCAGTGGTGTGTTTTGGGGTGTCTGTGGACTTAGTATGATTTTAGGCAGCCTCTCTGCTAATGGGTGGGGTTGTTTCCTGTCTTGCTAGTTGTTTGGCATGGGGCATCCAGCACTGGAGTTTGTTGGCTGTTGGGTGGAGCTGGGTCTTAGCATTGAGATGGAGATCCCTGGGAAATCTCTCACCGATTGATATTACGTGGGGCCGGGAGGTCTCTGGTGGTCCAATGTCCTGAACTCGGCTCTCCCACCTGAGGCTCAGGCCTGACACCAGGCCAGAGCACAATGACCCTGTCAGCCACACGGCTGGATCCACATCAGAAGAGCAAGGAATAGAAAGGGATTCCTCAGAGCTAAAAGCCTCACTGTTGGCCTCCTGGCTGGGTCTCTGCAACACTGAATCCCTTACATCATAAGCTGATGGCAAATCCAAAGCATTGCTCTCCTCTGACTGGCTTCCTGAGTTGCCATAGTCCGCCCTGCAATAGCAGCCACCTCGAACCAGAAGCCTAGCTCTGTTTTAAGAATCACCTGACTCTTCATTTTCTCCATTTCTTTTTAATATTGCTTGATTATTTACAACTGCCTAGGAGGATACTTACGCCCCTTTACATGGATGATTAAAACTAGGAGTTGCCTCAAAAGACATTTTCATTCTGCTATCTAACCTCTATTAGAACTAATGACCAAATTTCAATTTTTCTTACACAAAATCATTTTGCAGATGTCTTCCAAGTTTGGATTTAAACTTGGACTTAAACTTAACTATTATATGCATCAGGCCATGTATCCCCTTTACTTACCTATGCATTCTACAACTATTTTATTTTGACAGGTATACCTAAAGATAGTTATTGGTAAATTTTTTTTTTTTTTTTTTTTTTTGCAAAGTGGCTGCAATTATTGCCTTTCCTGTATTCACCCTGTTTGCAACTCCTGCCATCAAGAGGTGGAGTCTGTCCCTTCACCACTTGAATCTGGGTGGTCTTGTAATGCACTTTTCCCAACAAAACGGTGAGGAAGTGTTGAGCCTCACCCGCTAGAGAGCCTTGCATGCCTCTGCTTCCTCTCTTGAAATCCTGACACTCCCTGAGAACAAGCCTGCTCTAGCCTGCTTGAGGATGAGAGACCAAGTGACAGAGTGAAAAGCCATCCCAACTCACATCCCAAGATGTGAGAGGCCAATCAAGAGCAGCAAAGCCACTTACACCACTTACTTGATCCACAGTTGAACACAGGTACATAAGGGAGCCCAGGCAAGACTAGAAAAACTACTCACTGAGCCCAGTCTAAATTTCTGACCAGAAGTAGCATTAGCTAAATAAATGGTTGTTTCAAACCACTGAGTTTTAGAGTAGTTTATTACACTACAATACCTTATTGATTCAGGAACTAACACTGTTCATTGGTTTATTCATCCATTCAACAAATACTTCTGGCATACTCTAAGCCTGCCCTGATAAGATATAATATCTCATTTTAGCTCTTCCACAATCTTCAGAAGTTTGTTCCCATTTGAAAATTATGAAACTAAGGGGCAGAGAGATAAACTGAGTTGCCTAGAATCACGCAGCTCATAGGTGTGGAGCCAGGATTGAAGCTAGGTATGCCTAAAAGTCTATTTATTCCCTCTACCCCCAACCGAGTTATGGCTAAGAAGGTATGTTATGAAAAAGTTGATTTTTCTGGGAGCAAAGGAATATTTTAGACCCAAATCATTAAACTCATGCTACATTATGACATCAAAGTAATCATGGATCATTTGTTTATGTACTTGTACAGACTTAAACTGTATTTTGAGAAAAAATCTGACTTCTCCTGAGAGTACCCCATAGTCACCTCCAAGTAACTATGGAAGACCAAGCCACTAAGAGGTGGCTAGATTCCTTAATTTTCACAAAAATATGTCACCCTTACCATAAGCTCACTGTCTAAAGTATATTGATTTCTTCTTAATAAATTAAATAGAATACTTGTACTTTCTGTCCTCAACCAAAAATACAAATTCTGCCCAGTTAGCTATATGATTCTACTTTTAACAGAAGCCTGTTTAGAGATGGAATATTTACATATATAAGGCTGATTGTTTCAAGAAAAGTAGTCCAAGTATTCCATGGTTTAGGATTTATCCTGGGATCGTGTCCAAATTCCTCTCTCTACATGAGGATGGATGGAGGTGAGTCCAGCCAACATAGTTTCATAGGGTCATAGACCTGGTGCCCAGGGTGTATTTTACCCAATTACTGCAGGTAATGCTGAGAACCAGGGAGCCACAGAACTGGGACCTGAAGTTGCAGTTGAAGCCAGGACAATATGGCTCAATAGCAGATACTGAAATAAGGGAATCAGATAAACACAGAGATAAGAGCAGGGAGAAGTGTGCCAAGAGAGCAAGCAGGAGGTTTAAAAAAAAAATGAAAAAAAAAAAAAAAGCAACCCTAGTATTTATCTGTTGCCCATAGCTAACATTTTGATGTACCACTGAGGTCTCGCTTTCACCTTATCTGCTCTGAGACACTTCCTGACCACTATACCTAAAACAACTCCTGTTCACTTTTTAAATCAACATCATGGATTTTTGTTTCTTTCCTTGCACTTATTATAATTTTTATTTATCCTTTATTTATTTGTTGATTATCTATCTCCATCTCTACACTGTAGGTCCTCTGGGGTCAGGGACCATGTCTGTTTTGTTCATTTCTAGTGTTCTCACAGATCCCCAAACATGGTTGGTGCTCAACATGTATTTTTTGAATAAATAGATGGGTAAGTGCTGATGGTCTTAAAAAAGCAGTCCTGTGAGACTATAAGCTCCAAAGCAGAAGGAGAATGTCTTGTCTTGCTCTCCTTAGCACCTAGACCCTCAGTAGCTGGTACCTTGCCAGTACTTAAATATTTAGGAATGAATTAATAAATGCTGTTGTTTGTAACCTGGAAAAAACATCAATGTATCATTCATCTTAAGATACTTACATACATAAATCGGTGGCTTCTAATTTTTTTCAGTTGTGTGGGTGCATATGCATCTATTTTTCCAAATCAAGGTACTTTTTAATGGATTCTAACATTACTTTCTTTACACTCCCTTTGTTAGTACGGCATAGTAACATAAGTTATTTCTCTCTTACAGTTTTCCAGGCAGTTTGTGAGCAAATGTTCAATGAGTCCACTCTGTTTCTCAATCAGATGGTATTTGATGAATAAAACTGTGAATACAACTGTGAAGACATTCCCTTTTTAAATATGAAATCGTGGGAAGCTCATATAGTTTCTCATTGACAGATATATCTCGAATTCACTAGGATTCTTTCCAAAAAATGCTAACACCTATAAATTGGAAGAGAAGCTTATGACTCATTTCAAACTAGAAAAATCAAGCTAAATTTTCATGATTTATTTCTGGTATGTTGATTCATTTATTTATTCTGACTATGCTGGCACTACGGAGAAATATACATACACACACACACACACACACACACACACACACACACACACACACACACACTAGATTTCTTTCTCCAAGGAGCAGATAATGCAACAGGAGAGAAGGAGAGATAAGATATCAATTCAAACAGCCCTAACAAATGCCAAAGAAGTCCAGCATGGTCCAAAGTGTAATAAAAGCATAGAGCAAGGAAAAGTAGGTCATGTTGATTGATATGATCAGTGAATGCATCATGGAGAAGGCAGCATTTTAGGTGGATCTTAAAATGGGCTTGTTTAAGTAACCTATTATGATACAAGTGACATAGAACATGATATATATATATATATGTATATATATACATATGTGTGTGTGTGTGTGTGTGTATATATATATATATATATATATACACACTAATTGGATAAAACCAGCAATTTGAAAGGCCATTTTCAATATCCCTATGTGTTGTTATTAATGTCAAGGAAAGCCTCCTTGGGTAGCCAGAAGTTTCATCTCTTGAAAGATCTTTAAAAATTAAATTATGTGTGTGTGTACGTGTGAATTTTGTGAAATTAATGAGGTAATAAACATGAGAAAATGACATTTTCAAAACGTTTTGATGAGCAATGTCTTATCATAAGACTAGTTTAAAAATCTTAAAATTTTATCTCTGTTATTTAGTCTACTTCTCTTATTTTTAAATGAAGAAATAAAAAAAACTTGGGAAGTCCAACCTTCCCAAATTACTAACAGGTTAGCAACATAAAGAGGATTTCCCCCCACCCCCCTGCCACATTTCCCACTCTCATCTAGTTCTCTTGCCACCATGCTATAATACCTTTCAAATAATAAAGTACGAATTATCCTATTATAGTTTACATTTTTCTGCATGCCAAATTTTGGGTTTCATAGAAAAATCAAATTAAGAAAAATAAATCTCCCAGCTCCTACTCAAAAAAAAAAAAAGAAGTAGATAAGGCCAAGTTGGCAGTGGATATACTTTCAAACAGTCATTGAAAAAAAAATTTTAATTATAATAATTAATATTTTTAACACTTACCTTATGCCAGGAAGTGCATTATGCATTTTTAAAATGCATCATTTCATTTAAACATTGCAACAGCCCTATGAGGTAGACATTAATAAATTAATGTCTATTTTACAGGCAAAGAAGCTGAAGCAGGTATAATTTAGAACTTGCCCATGATCACCCAGTTGGTAAATAAAAGAGTTGCGGGTTGGATCCACGCAGAACCCATGCCCTTAACCACTAAGCTACCAAGACAAAACTCTATAGAAGAGAGATCATATCCATTAACTGACTCTGGACTGCACAGAATGCATTGTATCCACGTTTTCATCTGCATCACCTAGCATAGTGTCTGGTACTTTATAAGCCTACTTTATGTTACTAGAATAAATATGGATTATTATTTATTCAATAGTGCTGACTCATTAATCAAAACTTAACCAATGTGATTTATTCTTTGCTCAGGAAATAATTATTGATCTGACAGTCACTAAGTGTTGAATCATATTCTAGAAACTCCATGAAAATACCTAAGAAGCCCAAGGAGGTAAGGCTGAAGGAGGTAAGGCTGGAGGAGGGGCCCTAGGGCAGGGCACAGGTGGGACCAGGAGAAGGGCGGGCCCATTGTTGGGGGAACCCGCTTCCCGGGGAAGGGACAGCAGTCAGGGGCGGACCAGCACCGGGAGGAAGCTGCGGGGGGCGGGGCGGGGAGACTGAGGGAACTGTGGGAGACGGCAGGTACGCTGCAGGCCTGTCGCGGGCGGGTTCGGAATTCCCTTTTCCGTGACTATTCTTTTTTTTTTTTTTTTTTTTTTAAGTTATTTATTTATTTATTTTTGGCTGTGTTGGGTCTTCGTTTCTGTGCGAGGGCTTTCTCTAGTTGTGGCGAGCGGGGGCCCCTCTTCATCGCGGTGCGCGGGCCTCACTATCGCGGCCTCTCTTGTTGCGGAGCACGGGCTCCAGACGCGCAGGCTCAGCAGTTGTGGCTCACGGGCCCAGCTGCTCCGCGGCATGTGGGATCTTCCCAGACCAGGGCTCAAACCCGTGTCCCCTGCATTGGCAGGCAGATTCTCAACCACTGCGCCACCAGGGAAGCCCCTCCGTGACTATTCTTTACTTAACACCTCCTCACAGTCTCCTGGTTCAGAACAGCGTTCTGACCCGGCCACTTCTCCCACGCCTGAGGATGCTGGTCCTGCTGTAGAGTTGGACTCCTAAGGACAGCAGGATGCGAGTGGAGGAAACTGGAATCCCCGGGCCTCAGGACTGAGGGTGGATTCATGCAGGGCGGCAAGGAGGGGGGTGGGGAGATAACACAAGCCTGTCGTTGGGCTGCCGCGGGCCGGCCTGAGCAGGGTAGGGGCGAGGGCAAGGCGGCGACACAGGAGAAGGGCACGGAAGGAAATGGGGCCGCCGCCCACTGTGCGGGTGGTTGAATTTGGGGCTGTGGAGGTCACAAGTCAGTCCCTGCTTCCCACCAAGAATCTGACGATCCCTGAATCACCAGCTTGTCACCTAGTTCACTGGTCAAGAAGACCATACAGACTGAAAAGATCTTGACCTTGTCCTTCGTACACTGGAGGAGGGGCAATGAAGACACTTAGGATGGCTTGGCCTGTGTGACAAAAGGAATAGCATGTGATAACAGCCAGTGGAATGTTAATGATGATTTTATAAGGATGGTTTTATGATATTAGTGATGGTTTAAAAACACCTCAAGGGTCTCATTAGCGGGGAGGAGTTGGGAGAAAATCAAGCTCAAATTAAAATGAGTTTAGTTCAGGAGACACGTTCTGAGACAAAACCCTAGTAAAACCTTTTTCATTTAAAATGTTAGGAACTACAGGACTTCCCTGGTGGCGGAGTGGTTAAGAATCCGCCTGCTAATGCAGGGGACACGGGTTCGAGCCCTGGTCCGGGAAGACCCCACATGCCGCGGGGCAATTAAGCCTGTGTGTCACAACTACTGAAGCCTGTGTGCCTAGAGCCCCAGCTGCGCAAGGGAAGCCCCCACTCGCCGCAAGTGTGCAGCAACAAAGACCCAACACAGCCAAAAATAAATAATTTTAAATAAATTAATTAAAAAAAATAATAATAATAATAATAATATGTTAGGAACTACAAAGAAGACATACAGATGGCCAGCAGGCACATGAAAAGATGCTCAACATCACTAATTATTAGAGAAATGCAAATTAAAACTTCAGTGAGGTATCACCTCACACCAGTCAGAATGGCCATCATTAAAAAGTCTACAAGTAACAAATGCTGAAGACGGTGTGGAGAAAAGGGAACGCTCCTGCACTGTTGGAGGGAATGTAAGTTGGTGCAGCCACTATGGAAAACAATGTAGCGGTTCCTCAGAAAACTAAAAACAGAATTACCGTATGATCCAGCAATCCCACTCCTGGGCATATACCCAGACAAAACTATAATTCGAAAAGACACATGCACCCCTATGTTCATTGCAGCACTATTTACAATAGCCAAAACATGGAAACAACCTAAATGTCTATCAACAGATGAATGGATAAAGAAGATGTGGAACATATATGCAATGGAATACTACTCAGCCATACAAAAGAACCAAATAATGCCATTTGCAGCAACATGGATGCAACTAGAGATTATCATACTAAGTGAAGGAAGTCAGAAAGAGAAAGAAAAATACCATATGATATCACTTGTATGTGGAATCTAAAATATAGCATAAATGAACCTATCTAGAAAACAAAAAAGGACTCACAGACATAGAGAACAGACTTGAGGTTGCCAAGGGTGGGGGTTGGGGGGGGGGGTAAAATAAAATAAAATTAAATGTTAAAAACTAAAAAAAATGTTGAGAGGGAGGATTTTGCATCATTAACTACTTCAGATTATCCTATAGATCAAAACAGTATACAGTTCAAAAACAGCATATCAAATCATAATGATTTCTAAATTTTACTGCATTTATCATGGGTTGCTATTACAGTTAGTCTCCTGTCTTAAGGATCAAGTTTTAACTATTGAAGAGTTTTGCTAGTATATGTGATACAGAGGATAATAATTCAATAAACTGAAAATACACAGCTAAAATTTAGATTGAAAACCACTAATAGTTGTTCATGCAATATAAAAAGAGGAAGGAAATGGGATTTCTTTATGAAGTAACAAATTGTCAAGCAATATCTATGTTTTGGTGTACCTCATTTTAAACAATATGTCCCCAAAATTACTTTGAGTAATTACTTTTGGAATTTTACTTACCTTTACTTTGGACTACTCGTCACTGCCACTTTCACACACCAGGCATTGGCACATGCCCTTTCCTCAGTCTAGATTACCTAAATTTCAAATTTGTATTTTCTCCTTCCTCTTTGCTAGAGAAAAGTCTAAAGACAAGTATTTCATACTTTTAGATTATATTAATCCTGATTCTTCTAGACACTCTCCCACCCTCAAATGTAAATGCTTACTGTTTTGCAAAAGTCAATTTCTCCATCCTAACTAAATGAGTTTACCTCTGGAATTCTGCAGATTTCTTGTGATTGGTTCCATAGAACTAAAACTGAAACTCATTCTTCACTTCAACTGTTAGTTGGCTGTATCCCAAAGTATTCTTATACAAAATAAGAGAATAGAAATCCTTAGCGATTGCTTTGAGCATATTAATTTCCTTATGTCCTTTATTTACCAAACAGGTTACCATACAAAATATTAAAAATATTCAATAATTGTATTGTCTACTCAAGCTGCTATAACAAAATACTATAGGCTGAGTGGCTTAAACAAGAGAAATTTATTTTCTCATAGTTCTGGAAGCTGGGAAGTCCAAAATTAAGGTGCCAGCAGGCTTGATATCTCACGAGGGCTCTCTCCTTGGGTTTCAGACAACCACCATCTCACTGTGTGCTCACAAGGCCTATCCTCAGTGTGAACATATGGAGAGAGAACAAGAGCACTCTCTCTCTTCCTCTTCTTATAAGGCCACAGTCCTATTAGATTAGGGCCCCACCTTTATGACTTCATTCCTTAATTATCCATAATTAACCTTAATTATCTCCTAAAGATTCTATCTCCAAATACAGTCACACTGGAGTTTAGAGCTTCAACATAAGAATTTTGGAGGAGACACAGTTCAATTCCTAGCAACAGGCAGACTACCAAGAAATGCAGCAAAAAATATTTGTGGCATGATAATTAAATATTATAAACATCTAAAATTGAGAATACCTATATTTAAAAGTCATGCATCAAATTTAGTAATGCATCAGATTTTAAGTACAGCCATACTGATGGCAAAGAGATGAGTGTTGAACAGTGGCATAATTTGTTTTTTGTGTAATAGGGACAAATAATTTCTACATATGCACATATCATTGCACTAATTTTAGATTGGTTTAGAGAAAACTTGGCTGGTGTGGGTGTGGAGAGGAGTGGAGAAGCCTTAATTCATTTGACCATGGGTAATACTGAGGGTATAATAAAAATTCTCTGAGTGCAATGGAGCTCAAGTAGGTACTCCATGAGTGGAGTACAGAAACTTTAGTATTTGAGCTATTACCACTGTTATATGCTTTGTATTTTGTTTGTTTGTTTGTTTTAACACTATCTACTCTTCATTACTTTAGATATGAATCAAAGCAGTGAAGGATGTATGAAAAAGATTAGCAATGTGAATATTGACAAACTTATAAATGACTTCTCACAGATAGAAAAGGTATGTAATGATATCAAACAATTGTAGCATATAAGGAAAAGTGGAACAGATTTTGCCAATGGAGGGAGTTGGGAAGAAAAAAAATGTACAAAAAAATAAGCAAGGTAAAAATAATGGAAATACATTTTGCTAAGCCCCTCTCTCTCATTTTTAAAATCTGTATTTAAAACATGTGGTTTTGGCTCTTTTATACTAATACATCAAAATGTTTTGGGGGCAAGGGAACGAATAATGATACACTTTTGCTAAACTTAAAGGGGAAATACATGTGCAAGTACCCAGGATGTCCATAAATTCAAGAATGGTTTAGTAAGAATTGAAGTAGACTCAATCCTCAGTCTCTTGCCATTATGACTAACTCTTAATTTTTTTAGTCTTTCCTATTTTATTTGTTCCCTTTTTCTTCTCTTTTGCCTAAAAGCAGACTTGTTTAAAGTCCCCCTCCCCAACTCTGAACAAATTACATGGTAGACCATACCCACAAGTATATATTAGGCTTTTTCTCTCCTCCTCTGTCTGGGAGAGGAGTAGGAATAGCTGTTGAGAAATGTAGATGGATAAATTAAAGACTTGGGAGGTGGATTTGTGAAACAGGAATAGGAGGGGGAATAATACCTACTTCTATTTTCTCTCCTTTTCTTATCATCCTTCTCTATTCCTTCTTTTCCTCTGTACAATGTAGTATTGCCATAATGAAAGAAATTTCGTGACAATGGGTATTTTGAGATAACATGAGCTTTTTTTTCAACAATGATCTTGGGATTTCTTAACCAAGTGATTCTGACCAAAGTAAGAGAGAAAGAGAAGGAAATAAGCACTTTGGTGAGAGAGGAATTTGTACAAAGTATTTGAAGATTAATTTGGAAGTAGCTCTTATATTCTTAGACATTTTAAATAAGAAATATTGTTCATTTTTTGATGTGATAATGGTATTGTGATTGTATTTTTGAGTCATCTCTTAGAGATGCATATAAATGATAATATTTATGGATAGAATAATATAATGTCAAGGAGTTGCTTTGAGATAAATTCAAAAGTGGTGAGACTAGGGAATGGGTAGAGGTATAGATGATACAGGACAGGTCATGAATTGATGATTTTTGAAGGTGCTTGAAGGATACATGGCAGCTATTACACTATTCACAAAGATATCAAAGAGATATGTTCAAGAATATTTATAAATTGTCTATAATAGCAAAAAAGTGGGAACAGCACAAATTTTCCTCAATAGGGAACTATTTAAATAAATTATATTCATGAATGAAACAATGCAGCTGTTAAAAAGAATGAGGTAGACCTTTATGTGCTTATGTGACATCATCTCCAAGAAAATAGTACTAAGTGGAACATCCAAGGTACAGAACAGAGTATAATATGACCCTTTCCTATAGTTGTATAGTCATAAAATATTTTGGAAATATTTATAAGGAATTGTTAATCGTAGGACTGGAGGTTGAATAGTTGGAAAGAAGGAGGTTCAAATTAGATCATATTTTTACTTTTTATAACTTTTCATAAGTGTTCATCTGTTTTAACTTTTTACCATGTTACTCTTTAAATTAAAGATAAATTAGAAAGCTGGCTTATTTAAAAATATATGCCAGGCCTAATTATTAGACTCTCAGGTATTAAGTGGTTTGTATTTTCATTAGTCTTCATATCCTTAGGTAAAAAAAAAAAAAAAATCAAAATAGCAGCATTGATTTAGTGATAATATGTATTCTGTTTCTTCTATAGAGAATGATAGAAACCAGTGGAAAGAACAATATACTGGATATGCAGTTGGAAAAAGCTAACTGTTTATTGAAAGTAATGCAAACAAAGGAGGTCGCAATTAAAGAAGGTTAGTTCTTTGCTGCCTACAGAAATAGTAATTCTAATGAGTGTGCTTTTTGCTGTAACAGTGATTTTACATTTGTAAAATATTTTAAATTCACATAGAACTTTCCAGACTATCATTTCATTTTATCCTTAATATAAACCTGAAAGACAGATAGGACTGGTATTACTATTCCACCTCGGTAATGAAGAAACATGAACAAAAGAAGGTAATCTGTCTGAGTCCAGTCAGCTAAGAAATGGCGAATCCAGGGACTTCCCTGGATTTGGCGGTCCAGTGGTTAAGACTTCGCCTTCCAACGCAGGGGGTGCAGGTTCAATCCCTGGTCGGGGAGCTAAGATCCCACATGCCTCACAGCCAAAAAACCAAAAACATTAAACAGAAGCAATATTGTAACAAATTCAATAAAGACTTTAAAAAAAAATGGTCTACATCAAAAAACTCTTAAAAAAAAAAAAGAAATGGCAAATCCAAGGCTCAATCCAGGTCTTCAAACACATGGAAAAAGTACAGTTGAATTCCTGCCTCACAATTACACCAGAAGAAATTTCAGATGGGTCAAAAATTTTAGTGTTAAAAATGGGCTGTTCTAGTCTGAAGCTCTCCCCTCGCTTCTTGGACGTCCACGCCACGCGCTCTGCTCAGCTCCCAGCAGCCTCCATCCCCACTGCCTCTCCTTGCTCTACACCTTCTCTGTGCACCCGTTAGCCCTCAGGGAGCCTGGGAGCCTGGGCACCCAGCCTGGCACGGTGCTACTCATTGAGAAAGCGGCATTGCTCTGCGGCACAAAGGTCTGAGACTGCACTCAGATGAACCAGCTGCAGCGGCAACTTTGCCCCAGGCCTGGTAGTGCTGGGCGTCCCACGCAACCAGTTCCAGGCATCAGGAGAACACCAAGTACCAAGAGAGCCTGAATTCCCTCAAGTTCATCAGAGATGGTCACGCTTTTCCAGAAGTGTGTGACGAATGGCACGCAGATGCACCTGCTTTGCGCCTTCCTGTGGAAGGCCTTGCCCTAGCCCGCCGACAACCGCTGCTTTCAACAGATTCCAAGCTCATCACCTGGGCTCTGTGTGCTGCAACGATGTTGCCTGGAAGTTAGAGAAGTTCCCCAAAGGTGCGTCTGTGCCCAGCATGGAAGCCCTGCTGTCCCAGGAGCCCAGCTGTGCCTAGGGCTCCCCTCCTACCTCTGCTGCTTGCCAGTCACAGTGCTGCCCTCTGTGGGGGTCTCATCCATAAGGTATTTCCTCTACACCTGCGTGCAGAAGCCACCTGATAACCAGGAAGATCCCCCTAGACAGATGCTAGTCCTGTCCATCCCAGCCTTCCCTTTGCCAGACCGAGGGTCCTTACTAATAAAGAGTTGGGCATCAGAAAAAGAAAAAAGAAGAAGAAGCTGTATACATATAATTCCTCACTACGTCAACTGAGAGGGCATAAAATCAGTAGGAACAAACGAACCTAGCACCAAGATCTTGGTTTCTAATACCGTCTTATAATAAAAGGAACCAGGGCTTCTTGAAGAAATGGTTGATTCTAAGACTGGGGCAAGAAATATATAAGATGAGCCTAAAGCATCTTGTAGTAACAGAAAATAAGCAAGTGCTCAAAAAGAAAAAAAACTCCACAATGATAGGGGTGTGTTAAAGGGATAAAGGACCCAAGTGAAAAAGTTCTCAATGACCAAAGCTGAAACAATTTGAGCAACAAAATAAATAAAGTAGTATTGGATTATAACTCAAAGTATATAATAAATATCCATGAGTACATACTGATAAAAATAAATGATTAGGGCTTCCCTGGTGGCGCAGTGGTTGAGAATCTGCCTGCCAATGCAGGGGACACGGGTTCGAGCCCTGGTCTGGGAAGATCCCACATGCCACGGAGCAACTAGGCCCGTGAGCCACAATTGCTGAGCCTGCGCATCTGGAGCCTGTGCTCCGCAACAAGAGAGGCCGCGATAGTGAGAGGCCCGCGCACCGCGATGAAGAGTGGTCCCCGCTCGCCACAACTAGAGAAAGCCCTCGCACAGAAACGAAGACCCAACACAGCCAAATAAATAAATAAATAAATAAATAAAAATTTAAAAAAATAAATAAATGATTAAATAAATAAATAAATGGGGTGAAGAGATAAATCTCTGCAGAATTCCAAATAACTTATGTAAGTGACTTGGCCTCAAGGAAGTATATCATAACACCCCACTCATGAGGTGTGGGCTGTGTACAGTGACTTTCTTCACTGTAGGGAAACATACAGAATGGAAAGGGAGGTGGTGGAGAGTAACTATATAGTGGAGAAATCTGACATACACGACCTAAGGCAAGTAATCAAGGTCAACTGGGTGTAATGTTGATAGTATGTATCTTTGCTATGATGTGATGAAAATGGCACTTTACCTCTATGTTCTTCCCCCCCCATAACCTCATCTAATCATGAGATAAGCATCAGACAGATTCACATAGAGGGACATGCTACAAAATACCTGGCCAGTACTCTGCAAAACTGTTAAGGTCATCAAAAACAAGAAAACTCTGAGAAACTATCACAGCAAAGAGGACCCAAGGAAGACATGACATCTAAATGTAATGTGGTATTGTGAATGGAATCGTAGAACAGAAAAAAGACATTAGGTAAAAATTAAGAAAATCAGGGCTTCCCTGGTGGCGCAGTGGTTGAGAGTCTTCCTGCTAATGCAGGGGACATGGGTTCGAGCCCTGGTCTGGGAAGATCCCACATGCCACGGAGCAGCTGGGTCCGTGAGCCACAACTACTGAGCCTGCGCGTCTGGAGCTTGTGCCCTGCAACGGGAGGGGCCGCGATAGTGAAAGGCCCGCGCACCGCGATGAAGAGTGGCCCCCGCTTGCCGCAACTAGAGAAAGCCCTCACACGAACTGAAGACCCAACACGGCCAAAAATAATAAATAAATAAATAAATAAAGTAGCTATAAAAAAAAAAAAAATTAAGAAAATCAGAATAAAGCATAGATTTTAGTTAATAATAGTGTATCAACATTGGTTCATCAATTATAGCAAACATACTGTACTAAAGTAAGATGTTAATAATAGGGGAGACCAGGTATAGAATATTTGGCAACTCTCTGTAATATCTTCCCAATTTTTCTGTACATCTAAAACTGTTCTAAAAAATAAAGTTAATTAAAGGTCAAAAAAATGAAGCCACAATTTTAAAAAAACTGGAAGAGAATATAGGGGTTTTTGATTTTATGTTTTTAAGAACTGAGAAAGCCTTTCCAAGAGTGACATCTATCAGTGGATATCTGGTTAAATAAATTATGGTATATTTATTTAACGAAATACTACGTAACTGATAAAAAAAATGAAGTACCTTTATATGATATAACATAATCTCCCACATACAGTAAATGAAAACAACAGTGTACACAACAGTATATTATCATTTTTATAAAAATATATCTTAATGCACACACAAACACCCTCTCCCCTATATATTTGTATATCTCTGGAAAGATAAACAATGTCCAGGTAACAGTGGTTGCTTTGAGGGGAGGGAAACTGGTTAGTTTTGAGGCAGAGATTGGCGAGATAGTCACTTTTCACTAAACTTGTGTTTCATGTGTATGTATTACTTGAAAAACATAATCAAATAATTCTTTAAAATCCAGTTATACTTATTCTAAATCTAATGGCCTTTTTGCTGAATAATATGCAGTATAAGTGAAAGAACAAGTGAGAATATCTTAGAAAGCAAAATGTGCACTAATTCACTTAGAGAGGAAGAACAAACTACATATAATGATTGGACTTGTTCAGCAATAAAGAATGATATCTTGATATTTTACTTTCTTCACCTGATACCAGATAAACAATGTCTTTGCCAGCTCAAGATGGTATAATATTGATATTGAGGATCATATACTATTAAAAAAAAAACCTTGTCATACATAATTATTTAATATTTCCAACTGCTTTATGAAATAGATATTAATGCCCAAATTGCTTGTTAATGATAGAGCCTAAATGTGACCTCAAAATAATCACTGATTTACTAAATTATACAGTATAAGCAGTAGCTTAATATTCTGAGCTCTAGTTTTTAAGAATTGGATAAGATAGTATACTTCAAATTACACTGTAAAGTCCAACAGAAATGATAATGCAGGTAAAGATTTGCAAAGAGAATTAAAAGCTATTATTCTAAAATAATGAATGGTATTCTATTGATACCTTTTGAAGAATTCCTTATTGAGCCAGTTTCCTTTGTTTTAAAAAGAAAAAAAGTGTGTTGAGAGAGCCACCTTGTGTTCTAAATTTGAAAATACACATTTTGGGAACATTCAGTATACTTTCAGTTTCAGGGATCTGTTTTCAATTTGCTGATTACTGAGGTACCATATTTCATAAATGCTGGATTCATGCTTTTAAAGGCACAAAGACAAGTGATGGCAGGATCTATGCCTCCATTTTGAATTGTAGCAGCTAATACAGTACCATACATGAAGTAGGTAATGTCAGTTGTCACTTAACCATCATTCTATTACTGGGAAACAGCAAGAGAAAAAAAATGGAGGACGGTGGGAACTTTGTCTGAGTTGGTGGTGGGGAAGGTAGAGGGGGAATGCGGAGGAGTAGAACCTTATACTTGCATAAAGATTTTAACTTCTACAAAATACTTTCATTTCTATTAGTGTAGTTGAAAAAAGTACATGGAGACTGAGTGTGGGACCTCTAACTGAAAGGTGAAGTTTTGAATTCTCCCCTCACAGTACTGGTTCTTTCACTTAGTTAATAAATATAAAAACTATTGAACACCTATGAAATAGTTACCACTTTAGAAGCAAGGAATATCAAAATAAATATCTTTACCTGAAAGAGTTCACTATCTAGAGGGAGAAACGACAAATAACTAAAATCTAATGTGAACAATGGAGAAAAGCAATATATACAAATTTTTATGGGACAGAGAGGAGAGAAATAGTAACAACAACAATAACAATGTTGCATATTTGTAAGTGATTTTAGAAAGTATATTTTTTCATTTGTTTGTCAGAACAGTCTAATATATGAGAATAGTAGCTTACCCAGAGTGTCATAGCTACAAAGTAAAGAAAACTCTAATCTGGTTCCTCTGATTCCAAATTTCATGGTTTCATCAGCATATCCTACAATTCCTGAGGAAGTACTGAATTAAGAGCACAGGATTTGAAATGCGAAAAACCTATGTTCAAAACTAGACCTTCCATATACTGTGGAATCTTTGTTAAGTAACCAGACCTCTATGGGTGACTTCCTCCCTTTGCAAAATCACAATAATTATACCAACTTCTCAGTATCAGTTTGAATACTGATTATGATGTTTATAAGGTACTTAGTGTAATGCCTGGCAGGGTAAACATTCAATAATAGTACTTTATTATACCTAGACAATTTTTATTGTTAGACACAAATGTGGTATTTAATATTTAACCATCAAAACAGATACCCAAGTAAAATGGAAACTAGTCAGTGTGTCACACTAATGCATAGTGCCTGAATATCGGCCGTGGGACTCTAAAACAGAAAGAAAGAGCATGAGGTTCAATATTTATTAGCTGTTAAGCCTAGCACATAAGAATGAAATTGCCCTAATCTTTCTTTTTAAAAATATTGTTATTCTTTATGAAGTTTTCATCATTATATATTTAGCTAGTATAATTATAAACTTAAACTAGTACAACCTGGGTTTCTCAAATTTATAGTAAAAATGTGATAGCAATAACTATCACAGAGTCTGTCTCTGGCTCTGTTCTTGCCCTCTTTCCAGGGCCTCCCACCTACTCAAATTACTCTGAAGAAGTGGTCTTGCGCTGGTCTTCTTGGTGGTAGTAAAGTAGTTAGAATCATTGACTTTGGTGCTGGACTGCTGGAGTTCATGTTGTAGCTCTACCATCTACTATTTATAACTTTGGATAATTTGCTAAACTTCTCCGTATCGATTTCCTCATATGTAAAATGAGGCAAATACTAGGACCAATGTCAAAGGGTTAAGAGGATTAAATGATTTAATATTTGCAAAGCACTTTGAATATCAATACAATATTATTTTCACACCACAGTTTCTCCACTTATTCCTTTCTTACTATGATATTGCCTGTCAATCAATCAATCACTTAACAAATATTTATGGAAAGACTATTATGGACCACAACTGTTCTAAGTACTAGGGAGAAATAGAAAAAAAAAGAAAATAGTCCCTGCTATCCTGGAGCTTACAGCCAAGTGGACTGATTAAAGTTACAGAAGTTTCCACCACTGTTGCTTCCATCAGCTGTTGCTGGTGATAACCAAGGGTATACTGAAAGCTTATATGCACGTGTCAGGGCACTAATGCTTGCAAAGGAGGTTCCATCTCCCATTATGCAAGAAGACATTGGCACCAAAGTTGCTGATGCCTTGTAACTCAGAACATTGTGTTTTTACTCCTTTTATTGCTACTCCCTTGCCCTAGGACTCAGGCAAAGAGGACAGGTTAGAGGACAGTGAGGAAGAAAAGCATTGTCTTCTCCCAAATGACACCATCTCATCAGCTCTCTCTATTTTTGAACAGAACTTAATGTTCCTTGACTCTCTTTCCTTAGAATGTTCTTTTATGGAAAATTCACTTGGATACAAACCTCATAGTTCTCCAGACATGTCCAAATGTGCCTTACTTCTAGGGCAGATGTTACTAAGTCACATGGTGGGGAATCCCTACTATACTGGGTTTATCGTGCCTTAGAAAACTCATTACTAAATCCTGGAGTGCATTTGACCTAAAGAGTGCTTAAAGAGTGATTAAAAAGTATTTATTATATAATTTATTTTGAGATATCTGGTTGATTTATTAAGTCTCATAATTGTCAATTAAATATTATTTTAAGTATCTCAACTTTGAGATAATAATTCCAAAATGAAAGCAAATAATATTCAAATAAATTTATCTTTTATGTTTTAGAATGTGCTACTCTTCATAATATGATAAAAGGGCTACAACAGACCATTGAATATCAACATAATTTGAAAGGTAAGTTAGAAAAAAAAGTAAGATCTAAAAAAATATTATATATTTAAGCACCTTTAAGCATAGAGAGTTTTCATAAACAAAACGAAAAGACAGCCCTCAGAATGGGAGGAAATATTTGCAAATGAAGTAACTGACAAAGAATTAATCTCCAAAATATACAAGCAACTCATGCAGCTCAATATCAAAAAAACAAACAACCCAATCCAAAAATGGGCAGAAGACCTAAATAGACATTTCTCCAAAGAAGATATACAGATTGCCAACAAACACATGAAAGAATGCTCAACATCACTAATCATTAGAGAAATGCAAATCAAAACTACAATGAGGTATCACCTCACACCAGTCAGAATGGCCATCATCAAAAAATCTACAAACAATAAATGCTAGAGAGAGTGTGGAGAAAAGGGAACCCTTTGCACTGTTGGTGGGAATGTAAATTGATACAGCCACTATGGAGAACAGTATGGAGGTTCCTTAAAAAACTAAAAATAGAACTACCATACAACCCAGCAATCCCACTACTGGGCATATACCTTGAGAAAACCATAATTCAAAAAGAGTCATGTACCACAATGTTCATTGCAGCTCTATTTACAATAGCCAGGACATGGAAGCAACCTAAGTGTCCATTGACAGATGAGTGGATAAAGAAGATGTGACACATATATACAATGGAATATTACTCAGCCATAAAAAGAAACAAAATTGAGTTATTTGCAGTGAGGTGGATGGACCTAGAGACTGTCATACAGAGTGAAGTAAATCAGAAAGAGAAAAACAAATACCATATGCTAACACATATATAGGGAATCTAAAAAAAAAAAATGGTTCTGAAGAACCTAGGGGCAGGACAGGAATAAAGACGGAGACTTGTAGAGAATGGACTTGAGGACGTGGGGAGGGGGAAGGGTAAGCTGGGACGAAGTGAGAGAGTGGCATGGACTTATATATACTACCAAATGTAAAATAGATAGCTAGTGGGAAGCAGCCGCATAGCACAGGGAGATCAGCTTGGTGCTTTGTGACCACCTAGAGGGGTGAGATAGGGAGGGTGGGAGGGAGACACAAGAGGGAGGAGATATGGGGATATATGTATATGTATAGCTGATTCACTTTGTTATGAAGCAGAAACTAACACACCATTGTGAAGCAATTATACTCCAATAAAGATGTTAAAAAAAAAAAAAGAATAGAGAGTTTTTACATCTCTGACAGTAAATTTCTCTTAATCTGGTCTTGTTAAGTTCATCAGCTAAGGGCAGGGCTCCTTACTACTTAATAATACTTCCTAAATTATTGTGAAATAAGAAATGTCATGCTGAACAGAACAATTCAGTCATATCCTGACAAGGACATCAGGGTTTTATAATTGATTATAATAATTCTATTACTTTTGAAAGGTTAGAAGTATATTTATTCTCAGTAGTATTCTTGGTCTAATAACCCTGTGTTCCGTTTTGAAGGATGGGTATTACTAGTAATCACATGATGAGTATTCTATTCAAACTTCAGTGATAGTTTAGTTTACATTTTAATTTTTGTCATAAGCTAAGGCTATGTTTGTGTAAATGAAGCCAACACATTCAGCTTATCTTATTTTTGTTAGTCATGCTAACCCAATCAATAGGCCTACCATTTACAAAATGAAGCAACCTAGTGTTTTGTCCTGTTCTGATTTAGCTACAGTGCAGTGTTAGTGGGACTTTCCTCTGCTATATTGGAGTTTAGACTAAATTGCCTCCAAGGTCTCTTCCAACATAAAACTCACATCAAACAGGAATTTTTCATCTTAGTCCTCTGCTTTTATCACAAAGAAACAACTTTACATATGTAGGTGAGATACAGTGGTGATCTTATATGCTATTTATTTGATTTGATGTGTTATTCCTTGTAGTTGTTATAATATTCTAATTGAGATGTATCTATTTTTAAGAATTATTATTAGTTCTTACTTTTTCCCCATTGCTTTCCCTTAAAATATTTCCTCAACTGTTGATGAAACAAATATAGAAATTGTATAAGAATACTTCACACTTACATTGTCAAACAGCATCTGCAGTACATAAAGGACTCATTTCCATATTAATACATCACTAAAGCTGTTCTGGAGATCAAGAAGGGTGACAGATAGGGAACCATACCATCTCCAATATCTTTTCTTTTGGTTAATTCCTGCAGATGTCTGATCGCCATTTGTCCATTAGATTTTCACTTTACTTGGTTCTAGCGTTCTGCTCATTTTTTCCCAGCATTTGATCCCCATCCCACACCTGGTTTGCGCTTTCATTTGTCCATCTCAATGCTGATGGCTCAAAACAACTTTTCCCTTCTCTGACTAAATACAACGCCTACCTGCACTTTTTAAAAACTGTGTATGTTCAAAATCCTTTACAGGATTCAAATGGTATTTAACGCTTTTCAGTATTTTGTTCAAATAAAACATCTATCAGAAATTAATGTTAAATACTTTGAAGTCCCAGAAAGTCAATTATAATTCAATAATGAATATGTTAAATGTTATTTCTTTGTAAGAGGAAATTAAATATCAACCAATGGTCAAGAGCACCATCTTTTCACAGATATGGTAGTACAAATTTTTTAATAACCCATTTCTGAAAATAGATATTCTATGGTGTCTCTCAGGAAGAAATAGCAATTCATTGATTTCATTTTTCCAGTGTTTCTACAGGCCTTGGTTTGGGCAAAGTGATAGATGTGAACTACCTGTCTTTCTTCTGTTTCATCCATTTGATTGTCAAGATTGTATGGTTAATTTGCTTATCTAGGCTACAGTGGTTACAAATGTCTGCCTCCCCAGAAAGTATTTCCTCTTCTTAATAAAAACCTGATTTTTTTTTTTTCTGACATCCATTCTTCATCCACACAATCATATGCCTCAGTGGAAGCTAATTACACCCCAACTCCAACAGAGGGCTTCTGGAATAATTTTCCTCTCTTCCAAAAAAATGTTTTCTTCTAGTTGCTGATAAGTCTGCATATAATGCCTGAAATTGTTGCAGACTCTTTGCTTTCAGCTTGAAAATTATGACAGCTTGAGGAGAGCAGGAAGAAAAAACTAAAAAGACATGGTTTCTTGACAGCATTATTGAACTGGTGAATCAATTACCCTCTAGGCTTAAGAGTTTCTTCTACCACTGTAAGAGAAACGATACCTCCCTTTACTCTCATCCATCAATCTTTTCAGTAGGGGCTTATGGGCTGTGTAAAAGATGATCCATTGAGATGCAGAAAGAAAACAATGAAATTCCTATTTACATTTATTTTTATCTAAAAATCAAGGCAAATAATTTGATGAAAATTTAATAGTGGAATGTTATTCCTTACTCTTTCTTTTTTTTTTTTTTACCCGAAACTAATAGAATATTTTATTTTTATTTTTATTTATTTATTATTATTATTCCTTACTCTTTCTGTATGTCAGTTATGCATCATTTATAATGCACAAGATTCCTCTTCTCCCAAGGAGAGTGGGAGTTCTAAAACTAAACAGTTGCATCTTTATTTTTTCTCCAGTCTCAGTGTATTGACATGTAGTACGGTTTACATGTACCTGGTTAAGAGGGTTTATATATTATATTAGCTACTTATGATCAAACTAATCCTTTCAAAATAGACAGTTGCTTTAAGAAATAAAACACATTTGACAATAATACTAATAACACAAACGCAAGTCAAGAATAAGAAAGTAGCAGAGCTGTTACTTGCTACCCTTGTACAAGTTCATCAGACATATTAAAAAGTTAAAAATTATGAAAATCTATCATACCTGATGAAATGTCAGCCAATGGTGGCCAAGTAACTGCCTTTGGGAGAAAATTAATCTATAGCAAGACTGTTTTCAAATGAATATTTGGAAATGGTTCTATCATTAAGTGATTTGGAAGCCGAAAGTGTGTCAACTTTAAGTATTCTCACCTGCATATTAAATTTGGCATAGAAATGCTAAATTCAATAAAAATTTTTCAATGATTCTCAGTGATTTTGAACCCTTTCGTTAAATGTTTGTTTGGTTTTTTGTTTTTAAAAATCTTTAGAGAGGCTTATAAAAACAATTAACACCAAAGAAGATGGATTTTGACAAAATTTCAAAAACAATCACTTTTGCATAATTGGTGTTTGGGATTGTAAAACGAATACAGTAGTTCCTCCATCTCTGCAGGCCCTGCATCCATGGGTTCAACCAACCTAGATAGAAAATACTTGAAAAAAAAATTCAGAAAGTTCCAAAAAGCAAAACTTGAATTTGCCAAGGGCTAGTAGCTATTTACATAGCATTTACATTGTATTTATAATTATTTACATAGCATTTACATTGTATTAGGCATTATAAGTAATCTAGAGATAAAAAATACACAGAAGGATATGCATAGGTTATATGCAAATATTATGCCATTTTATATAAGAGATTTGAGTATCCATGAATTTTGGTACCCACAGGGAGTCCTGGAACCAATCCCCCAAGGATACTCAGGGATGACTGTATTGTGATTTAGTAAGTGCAGCCAGTGATGAGTTTGTTCCATTAAAACCAAGTATCAAAACAATCTGAATATTAAAACCAGACTTTGAAGAGTTAAATCAACATTGTAAAAACTGTTGACGCATTTTCAGTTCCATTGTTTCACTAAAATGTAAACAATAATAATGATTCAATAATTTTAAAGTTTTATAACAGTACTTTAAATAATATTAGAATAAATTAACATTTTTCCTCTTTAGTTCACCTTTTTTACTTCTATTTTATGTTTTAAGAATTATATACAGTTAGAAAATAGTATATATATACACATATATATAATTTATAAATAACTAAACATGAATTGGGATGTAACGCTCTTTTTTTTTTATAAATTTTATTTATTATTATTTATTTATTTTTTTTGGCTGCATTGGGTCTTCGTTGCTGCACGCGGGCTTTCTCTAGTTGTGGCGAGCAGGGCTACACTTTGTTGCAGTGCACGAGCTTCTTATTGCAGTGGCTTCTCTTGCTGCAGAGCACAGGCTCTAGGCAAGCAGGCTTCAGTAGTTGTGGCACACAGGTTCAGTAGTTGTGGCTCGCGGGCTCTAGAGCATAGGCTCAGTAGTTGTGGTACATGGGCTTAGTTGCTCCGCGGTATGTGGGATCTTCCTGGACCAGGGCTCGAACCCGTGTGCCCTGCATTGGCAGGCAGATTCTTAACCACTGCGCCACCAGGGAAGCCCATGCTCGTTATTTTTATTAAGAGGGCATACAATTATAAGAGTTTGGAGACTATTAGTTTAGAACACTTCATCTGTTTGTCACTACTTTTTAGATTTTGTTATTTATGTTGGCCTGTCTATTCCCTCCTAACATCCTACCAGTTATACATGACATAGTGGTTGGTCCCTCTTACCAAGGTATTAAACCTTTTATGGCAATACCATTGGAATTTCATAGCTTAAGGGAAAACGTGAGCCTCTCATTCTCATGAGTGATTGGATGATCAAGTTAAATATATTTTCTGAGATGTTCTCATTGTCAAGGACCAAAGAAGCTCTTCCTTTTATTACTGCTAACCTGACACCAAGAAGGAAAGTCATGAAACAATATTAAGTGAATTGCATCTGATATGCTGTCTATCAGGGTGGAGAGAGGCAAGGGCCCATCATGCAGGTTATGCATGAGTGTTGGCAGCCCTTTATACTATGGACTTTTTTTTCTTGTTGCTTGATTACCCTATCCTCTACTCCTCAACTTTAGTCTTTATACCTCAAAGAATGAATTCATCCTATCTTTGAAGTAATACGTGTTTGGAGTTCAGGATATGAACATAGAAAGAGAGTATGATTCATCACAATATATCAAATGATAGGAATATTTCTTATATTATTGTATATTATTCTATATACTGGTTTAGGAAAGAAACTTCAGTAACTCATTATACGAAAGATGGTGACATTATGCCTTTTGATTTATGACCAGTGACTACTAATACCAGGGCAAAAAGAAAAAAAAGACTTGGAGATTTTTCTCCATTAGAGGAGAATTATCACCATATAACCAGTCCCAGATCAATTGAATTTCAGGAATTTAAACACATGGGCGGTAACAAAAGAGAAAAGAGAGAGACACATGAAATCAGCTGCAAATATGGAGCACGTCCAAATTCAGTAGAATTTAAACTTATTTTTGCCAGTTTTCTCTAGATAATTTCTTACAACTTAATATTGCTTTTTTCCTATCTAAACTGAGTCTGAATAACTTGAATTTATTTAGGACCTTATACTCTAACAGGGTAAGTTTTAAGGAAGACATTGTTATGTACAGTGCAACTTTACTATACAAAATTGTACTAAACAAAATGATTTAGTCAAAACTGATCATTGATCAGAATGTTTAAAAAGGGGCAATAGCACATATTTAGTGCTATTTTATAAGAGAATTATCTGAGAAAGTAGGCTAATCCATGATCAGCTACTTCTTAAGAAAAAAGTATTGCTTAAATTAAAAGTAGTTTGAAAAGTGTAGAAATACTTCTTTCAACATAATTGTGAAAAATACATACGTGGAAAGAATGAAATAGATTCTAGAAATAGACCCCAATATTTGCTAGTGTAATATATGACACAAGGAGTATTTCAGTTTAGTGGAAAAAGAAGGGCATTTTAAAGTATGGTACTGGCCTAACTAGCTTACCATCTGGAAAGCTTTCCCACCACATCAAAAATAAATTCCAGATGGATTAAAAAAAAACTTTAGTGTGAAAACAACAATAAAAACTTAAAAGAAAATCCAGGAAAAATGTACAACCTGGAGCTGAGGGATATCATCTTAACCAATCTGGGAACCTCAGATACTATATAAAGAAAAAAAAGACCAGCAGACTTTCTTAACATCAATGCAACAAAAGCACAGACAACAATGTAAAAAGAACTTTGCATGTTATTTGTCACACAGAAGTCAAAAAGCCAATAATTTATTTGAAAAAGTGTTTTCAAATACCAATGTAGTTTATATCTGCAATACAGAGAGCTCTACAAATTGATCAGCAGAGATAAAGAGAATTTTTAAATGGGCAAAAGATATGAATAAAAATATGGAAATGTGTATGTGTGTGCGTATGTATGATACAGAGGTTAAGAACATGGAGAAAAACACAGAAGGATACACAATTACACCAGGGGTGTGGAGGCAATGGGAAAAAAAGAGGGAGAAGAAGAAGGCAGAAAGAAAGAGAATGGAAGCGTTCCCTAAAAGTATCTCAGCATGTATGATATGACCCTATTTATGTAAAATTATTAAAATGTATGTACAAAAATGCAAAGAAAAATTATAGACTTGAAGGAATGTCCATTTTTAAGAAATAAGTTTTTTTGCAAAGTAATATATATGGTACAATTTTATACTGTTAAAAACAAATAAAACCAGTACAAATGTGTGGTATGTTTATATATAATTGTATAAACTGGGAGAAAAATAGAGAAGGGATACAGACCAGGCTGTTAACATTGATAGCTTCAGTGAAGTGAGTGGATAGGATAGGTGTATAGAGATGATTAGCTTCCCTTTACAGTTGCTTCACTTACTAAAAGAAGCAAGAATGCTTTTATAAATTGGAAAACATCGAATACCTTTTCTTTTATTTTTCAGTGATGGATACTTCAGCAATTCCAATAGATACAAGAGATATTTGTTGCCTAGTTAGTACAATCTCTTTATACTGAATGGTGAGACACTAGAGGCTTTCCCACTAAGATTAGGAACAAGGCAAGGAAACCCTTTCTTACCACTCCTTTTCACCATTGTGTTGGAAGTTCTAGCTAATACACTAAGACAAGAAAAGGAAATAAAAGTCATACAGATTGGGAAGGAAGAAATAAAACATTTTTCAAAAATGACATCATTATCTACATGGAAAATCTAAAATATTCAACAAAAAAACTTCTAGAACTAAGTGATTATAGCAAGGTTGTGCTATACAAGATTAATATACAAAAGTCAATTGTTTTCCTATATACTAGCAATGAACAAGTGGAATTTGAAATTTAAAACACAATACTTGGGGCTTCCCTGGTGGTGCAGTGGTTAAGAATCCGCCTGCCAGCGCAGGGGACATGGGTTCGAGCCCTGGTCTGGAAAGATCCCACATACCGCGGAGCAACTAAGCCCGTGCACCGCAACTACTGAGCCTGCGCTCTAGAGGCTCTGAGCCACAACTGCTGAAGCCTGCACACCTAGAGCCCATGCTCTGCAACAAGAGAAGCCACTGCAATGAGAAGCCCACGCACCACAACAAAGAGCAACCCCCACTCGCCGCAACTAGAGAAAGCCCGCGCACAGCAACGAAGACCCAACACAGCCAAAAATAAATAAATAAAACAAATAAATTTTTTTAATTAAAAAATAAAAATTAAAAAAAAAACACAATACTACTTACATTAGCACCTCCCAAAATGAAATACTTAGGTATAAATCTAACAAAATATGTATAAGATATATATAAGACAAACTACAAAACTTTGATACAGTAAGTCAAAGAAGAACTAAATCAATAAAGAGATAGTCCATGTTCATGGATAGGAAGATTCAATATTGTCAAGATGTCAGTTCTTTTCAACTTGTTCTACAGATTCAAAGTGATCCCAATCAATATCCCAGCAAGTTACTTTGTGAATATGACAAACAGAGTATGAATAATACAGAACTTGGAATTATTGTTATCCAGGTCTAATGTCTCATTCAGCCCTGTCACTGATCCCAGTTGGGCACTGAACTCAAGTCCTGACCTCTATCTCACACTGATTTCCAGTTCCAGTCCTGGCTCCAATCCTACTTCTGGCCTAATTTTAGCTCTGAACACCTTTAATGTCTGGCTCAGGTAGAGATCCTGGCTCTATTTTGAACTCTCACCATGCACTATACCAGGGTTGGCTCTTTCCTGATCTAAGTATATCTGATTTTCCTAAAAACACCTAGAGGTTTACAAGAGTGAATACAGAAAACTGTGAAGCACCACTCCTTCTCCATCATCCTTCATCAAGAGAAACATTTTGGTTATATACCAAAAATGTCAATTATGATAGATGTGAAACAGTAGGACAAATTAAAGATGCACAACTACATTTTAATTAATTTCATTTTTCTTATTTAAGTTCTACATGGAAAGGCATTATATAAATACAACTGTGGTTCTTAATAATGTTGCTGAAAGATAAAACCTCCCTTTCTTTCTAGCTTAGGATATCACTCATCTCTTTTGACAGTAGTTTTGTTTCCCTCACCCATTCTGCAATACAAACTATACTAATCCTCAAATACAGATCAATCCAACCATACACTGTTTTACTTGCATGCTACAGCTACTGAAGGCTATTGGTGAAAAATCATACACTGCAGACTCCTTTTAATTTTTGAGTCCCAGTATCACTTATACCCTTAATTTATCTTGGCTTTTTAAATTTTCATCCTTTAAGCCCCCAACTTTAAATGTTTCTTTCTCTTTCAACCTACTTTACTTTCTATATCACAGAAAAAATGAAAGCTGTCAGGTATAAACTAGCTCATTTCCTGTCATCTACCACCCCTTCTTCCCACTGCACTTCCTCCAATGTATTCATACACAGGCATATCCTTACTTCCTTCCTCATTAGCTTAGAAAAAAGAAAATCCTTCTTCTTATCCAAAGTTTATTTCTCCGCATGGGTTTAACTCTCATCTCTCTTCACCTCTCTCTTCTGGGATGTTGCATCTTCAGTTGTCTCTTCTTTTCTCTCTTTCATTTCCCTCTTTCTATTGGCCATTCTTCTCAGCACTTAAACAACTCAGATCTCTCCCATCTTTTCAACAAACAAGACAAAGTTTTCTTGACTTTGAGTTTATTCCCTCCAATTACCCTCACTCTTTCCTTTTACAATCAAATCTCACGGGAATAGTCTGCACTCACTATCTCCATTTCCTTACCTCCACCTAGTCTTCAACTTAGAACAATTGAACATCTCCCTAAGTTTTCAGATTCAAAGTTCTTTCATTTTATCTTTTTACTGCATTTACCGCCATTGATTATAACCCCCTTAAACTCTCTTTTCTTAGTAACACCCTCACCTGCGTCTCTGGACACTTCTTAGTCTTCTTTATAGGATAGTCTTACTTTGGCCACCTCTAAATGTTTCTCAGCCTACGAGAAATATTCTCCTGGATACCTCAAGCATTTCAAATTTGGCGTGGTAAAGATCTAGATTCATCACTTCACTCCTAAAAATCTTCCCCTTTTAATTTTTCCCAAACCAATGAACAGTTTTCAACCACTCAAATCAGAAACCTAGAAGGCAAACGTTCCCTTTTCTCTTTTGCCTCTGCTATCCAATCAGTCACTAAGCCTCCTGTTAATTCTATCATCTAAATAGTTATCTTTATTTTCCTTTTGTCTCCTACTGCCAGTGACCTAATTTAGGCTTCTGTTATTTCTTATTTGATTTATTGTTACTGATATCCATTCCTCTGGGGTCAACCCCCACCCCCCCATTCATCCTCTACACTGCCGGATAATCTTTTTAACATGTAACTAATCATTTCACTTCATTGTTCAAAATTCTTTGATGATTCTGTAACCTACAAAATAAAATTCAAAGTTATTCATATAGAATATGTCTACCTCCTATTAGGCTACATCTCCAACCTATTTAACACATTCTCCTTAAAATTTACACGCCAACAATACTGTATTTGAATTGTAATTTTCCCAAATGTGCTATATTCACTCAAGCCCAAAGTCTTCTGTGCAGTTTTCTGTATCTGGAACGCATTCCTCCAACTTATCATTTAAGTCTCAGCTCAAGTGGTTCCTCTTCTACAAATCCTTTCCTGACTTCAAGCTGACCTAAGCTTTTCTTCCACAACTCCCCACCATATTTCAGACACACTGCCATTACAGAGCAATTATCATAGCATATCATAACTATTTACACATCTGTCTCACCACTAGGCTGTAAGTTCTTTGAGGAGCAATAATTTTTTTGTTTCAACATTCCCAATGTCATACACAGAGCCTGGTGTGTAATTGATGTTGTATGCATGTGTTGAATACATACATGAATGGAAACTTGAAAGTTAAACATATTCCCATATTAATTAAAAAGTTTTATATATTAGGATATTCTTTGATGTTTTTTACACAGGTGAAAATGAACAACTAAAAAGAAATGCTGATCTTATGAAAGAAAAGTTAAAAACTCATGAACAGGTGAGTTTGTATGTCTTCATATTCAATCAGATCCCTGTGGAGCACTGTCTTCCCAAATTAGAAAAAAAAAGTTTTTTTCATTAATAAAGACAGCCAAAAGTTTCAGAGTAAATATATATGGAAGTGCCAGAATTTTTAATAAATAAATTTTTTTTAGAAAATACAAGTTTTGAGGACCCTTGGCTTTTTACAGACTATAATGCACTAACATATCACTTGCATTACTTTTTCTTTCTAACAAAAAAGGATGAAATAATTTTGCCATATATTTTAAAATTATGTTAATAGACTTTTTACTGTAGAATATACTCAATTAGCACTTTAAAACTTTTTTATAATAAAGTGAATGAGTCTTCAATATTTATGATTTGAGTAATTTATTGCAATTTTATTGTACCATCTAAATGAAGAGAGCATTTTATGTGGATCACCAATTAATTTTCTCCCAAGGGCCAACATACCCTCTGCTACGTTTTCTTCTCTCCTATAAGAACAGTGCCATGATGGCAATTATAGAACATAAAACACAGTACCTAGAACATAAAAGGTCCTCAGTAAATGTAAGTTCCCAACCCTCTGCCCTTTGGGAAGTTTATTATGCTAATTTTTTCTCATCTCCTAAGAGCCAATATGTCAAACTCTGGCAGACCTAAGATTTCCAAAACTCAACTTGGATCTGTATCCAGCTTAGAACTTCAACTTGAAGGATCATCTCTATTTCAATCTGGTTCTTCACTTGAGGAGCCTTTGAAGAAATACAGGCTAATTCTGTAACCCTTCCAGGGCTTCTGGGTAATACTCAGGAGTAATGAATGGCATCTGACTGTGCTCTTGGAAAATTTAGCTTCTCATCACCAATTTTGAAATAATTTAAATATCTCTGGATTATATCCCATCCTTTATTTTTCCTTTCCTCTGTTTCCTTTATTTTTCCATCATTTTCATATCTTGCCTCTAGAGTTCAACAATAAATGTGAAGTCAGGGTGTAACTGGGACAGAGCGAAAGGGGGAAAATTTTTGCCTCTTTTTTCTTCTAAAATGTCAAGTCATAGAATACTGCTTTATCTAGAATACTACGAATTTTCAGAGGGATGGGAATTACAGAGAAAACACCGTGATCCAAGATTCTGAACTTATTAATCGCTGTCCAAAGCAAACTAAAGATTACCTCAATCCAATGAAAATTCTCTAGTACAAAACCTCCAGGCACATCCAAAACATATGAAGAACCACTCCCTAGAAACAAACTTAGGAGTTACTTAACGGCCATATTTATGGAATATGTTAAGAATTATTAAGTTTTATAAGAACAAAAATATAACCAGAAGCTGTCCCTTGGAATTTAAAGTTCCCAGAAAGCAAATGAAAAGAAGGCAACCAAGAATAACTTGTTGGAACTTTGTCCTCTTAAAAAGAGGAAAGGATTGGACTCCTTGGGGCTGGCACAGGCTAAACTAGGGGAGAAGAACCTAATGAGATACAGCCTGGCCCCAGCCCAGACATTTAGGATAGCCTTATGCCTCGAGGCTGCAGTGAAAATCCTGGGTCTTACCAAATTAATGGCAACATTTCAGGTGGCAAAGTCAATGGGGAAAAGATACATAGATTTGTCTCTTGTGGTTTCCCAGGGCAGCAACTGCTTAATGCAACCATCTGAGTCAGGAGTAGTTTATGAAAGGCACTCTATAGTTGCCCATCTAGAAATCGATACAAACATAGGAAAAATAGCAGTTCATGAGATTCACCACTTTAGTCACCTGCCCAGCTTTAATCAAAGGCAATGGTTGGATATGTTCAGCCATTCCTGCAAGTTGCCTGGCAAAAAAAAGTAGCCCAAGTAGGACTCCTGACTATATCCCCTTGAATTTTTGATAATCTAGAGGAGCTATGCACTGGGTCTAGGCTAAGAACCTCTGACTTAATTCTTATTTGCACTCTCATTCATTCAAAATATATATATCAAGGGATATACACTAGGAGTTAGGAATACAACAGTGAGTAAAAACAAAGTCCCTGCTTTTACGGTGTTTAGAGATTTTTCTGGGCCTCTTGCCTTGATCATTGTCTCTTTCTTACTATCCCACCTCACTTTTATTCTTCCTGCTTTCCTTTTCTCCTGCCTGTGAGTGGTTTCTTTATGTAGAAACATACCTCTTGAAAAATTGTAAATTTTATCTTTGGAGGATTTCTCTCTCAACACCTCTCTCAATACCACTCTCCGTATTAGCATAGTAAATCACTTCTATGCTTCAACAACCTAAGAAACTAACCTCAGGAGGCTGTTGAGCACTTCTAAAACCCCAAATTCATCCTTCTTTAGCCTCCCCATAAAACTAACCCTTACCATAGGTAATGCTTAACCTCCTTCTGGGAATTAGGAATGTGTATATAATTTTCAGAAACAGAAATTCAGCCCACATTCAAAGGGATTCATCCTACATTAGGGTAAGCTCGCAGGCTATCAAACAGTGCCTAAAGTTGGCTTTAAAATAGAGCTTTGGCGCTTTTTTCACATATTTTAATGCTGTCATGGCATTTATTCATACAATTAAACAAAATATTTTGAGCATCTATGATATGCTCTGAATATAGTGATGAGAATTCAGAGGCAAAGATAAAAAATCATTGTCTCTAGATGGTCTGTATCTACTTGGACCAGAAATTGGTCCTTCTCAAAGCTGAGCATTCAAACAATGAACAATATCTTTCCCCTCTAGATATGATTATATACCAAAAATTAATATAAACTTTGAAAATTTCATCTTTCTAATTAATCAAAAGTTGTCTACACATACTCAAATTGAAGGATGAATGTATATTTTAATCTTTAGGAATATAAGAATAGTATTGCCAAACTTATGAGTGAAATGAAAATCAAAGAGGAGGGACATAAGACAGAAATAACAAAACTTTATCAAGATATGCAGAAAAAAGGTAAGTTTTTTATTTTTAATTTACTGAATTCTAAGATACCATAAAACAATTTACACAGATATATAAACTTTTTTCAGTAATTGCCAGTATTCTGAATAAACATTGCCTTGACACATTCGAATTTAGTTTTTGTTCCTTTCTATATATTTATGTGATATAAATTATAGCATTTAGGGGCTTCCCTGGTGGCGCAGTGGTTGAGAATCTGCCTGCCAATGCAGGGGACACGGGTTCGAGCCCTGGTCTGGGAAGATCCCACATGCCGCGGAGCAACTAGGCCCATGAGCCACAACTACTGAGCCTGCGCGTCTGGAGCCCGTGCTCCGCAACAAGAGAGGCCGCGACTGTGAGAGGCACGCGCACCACGATGAAGAGTGGCCCCTGCTCGCCGCAACTAGAGAAAGCCCTCGCACAGAAATGAAGACCCAACACAGCCAAAATTAATTAATTAATTAATTAATTAATTTTTAAAAAAATGTGAAAGTGTTCTGTAAGCCATACCAGTGACATCATTTAAAAAAAAAAATTATAGCATTTAGAAATTGGACTCATGGAGTTTGCACTTAACATTATTTAATGTGAAATAGTTAATATCATTGTAAAATTAATATAAAATGTATAGTTAACTTTGATATTTATATACTCAGCATATTGAATATAATTTCACTAATGAAATATCCTTCCTTCAGCAAAGTCTCATGAACTTATGTTGAGAGTTAACTGGTTTCATAAAGGTATTAAAAACTTTCTTAATGAGCCTAGATGCACACCATATGCAAAAATTAACTTAAAATGGATAAGTCTGAATGTAAACCTACATCTATAAGACGAGTAGAAGAAAGCATAGAAGGTAATCTTTGTGACCCTGAGTTAGCCACAATTTCTTAGAAGGAAACAGAAAGTACAAAAAATAAAGGAAAAAAGTTCTAAATTGAACTTCCTCGAAACTATTAACTTCTGTCCTTCAACGCTGTTAAGAAAATGAAAAGACAGGCCACAGACAGGGAGATAATACTTACAAATGCATAGCTGATAAAGGACTTATGTCCAAAATCTATGAAGAACTCTTATAACTCAATAATAAGAAGTCAAACAACCCAGTAAGGAAATGGGCAAAATATTTGGACACTTCCCCAGAGAAATACGGATGAAAAGTAAGCACATGAAAACACGTTCAACATAATTGGTTAGTAGGGAAATGCAAATTAAAACCACAATGAGATACCACATTGCACCTTTTAGAACTGCTAAAATCTTTTTTAAAACTATCAATACCAAGAGTTGGTGAGGATGTGGAGCTATTGGAACCCTCTACATTACTAGTGGGACTACAAAATTATACAGTCATTTT
The DNA here is from genome assembly GCF_965194825.1 of Balaenoptera physalus. Classification (NCBI taxonomy): domain Eukaryota; kingdom Metazoa; phylum Chordata; class Mammalia; order Artiodactyla; family Balaenopteridae; genus Balaenoptera; species Balaenoptera physalus. The sequence continues at coordinate 141,781,019 of NC_138890.1, read as the reverse complement.
AGAAAAGAGTTTTGCAGTTTCTTTGGGTTCTCTGAGAAGCAGATGCCTAGACAGAATTAGACGTTCAAGAGGTTTGTTAAGGCAAACATTTGTGAGGGTAGATAGGGAGGGAACTGGGGGAGACCGGGTTAGCTGTGGGTTTATGCTACAGGTCTAACCTCTGTGAAGAAGAGAAGAAAGGAAGGTGTGTTGGGCAAGAGAAGTCTTAGACTGTGACACACTTATAAGAAAGTTTCAGCAAAGTTGGGCCAAATTTGCCCATCAACCAAGTTCTGCAACTCTCAGGAACAAGTCTGCCTTAGTGTCCCTGCCAAGTTCAGTCACTGGCTAGGAGCAGCTCTTGGAAATCATGACCTCAGCATAAACATGGTCATGAAGACAATGAGCCAATTATGTTCCCTGAAGTTGGAGATCTGAAAGATGCATTTTCATGGCCACAACTGTCCCCTTCTTATACTACACATACCTACTTCTCCATAGGAGTTCAGGTAGCAGGTTCTCCGTGGTTCTTGTGGATGTTTCTTCCTCAGGAGAAACCTAGAAGAGGGATTGTTGAAATGTTCTTCCTCCTAGGGACCTAACCGTGTCTTTTCAGCCAGCAGGTTCTAGACCAAAAACGTGGTTCAGACTGGGGAACTGAGCAAAGGATCATAATTTTTAGCTGGGGCACGTACCCTCAGCCTCCCGTTCCTCCATTTGGATTCTTTTGTACTAGGTGTTAGGCAGCTTGGCTGCTCGTCCATTAACTGACTCTACAACTCTCGAGAATCAAGCCCCTTTGGCCGCTCTCTGACCTTCCTGCTCATTATGATAATTGTGGCCTCCTGGGTTTTGGCAGTTAAGCACCATCATCTGGCTTCTACAACTTGGTGGGGGAGGGGGGACACCATCCCCATAGATATTAATGAGCCCAACTGTATACCCACCTCTTCTGTCAGCCCTAGCTTGCAGATGAGAGCGACCATTGAACTTCTTGGTGGTGCTGGTTTTTCTCTTACCAGCACATTCCTTATGGTCCTGGTTAATAGTGTGTCTTCTGGGCCCTCCTAAGGAACATAATCTTTTGCTGAGTTATCTTGCCTCACATAACATATCCACTCAAGCCTGCCAACTTTCGAGAGCCTCCTTATGCCTTTCTCTACTATCTGCCAGGGCATCTCAGGTATTCCCACTTCACTCAGCTTTGGCCAGTGCTTTCTCTAGAGGTCTAAGGCTACTCTAACAGAGTTTGTCCCATATCCTAGGTCCTTGCTAGGGTATTATGTCCCCTGTCCCTAAAGAGTATCTTCAAGTCAATGAATTCTTGCTTACCTAGTCTTACCTTCCGTCTTCTTCTATCCAGCACCCTCAAAGTCCATTCTCAAGGGTATTCACATGGCTCTTTCCAATACAACCTAGCTAATTCTTGCAGCTCTCTGGGGTATAATCACTTTCCCCCCTTATCAGTCCCAGCACTCCCCCAACCAGGTTATACTGCGCTTTAACCCTAGTTATTGGCCTAGCAGCCAAAAGAGGAGGGAGGGGCATCTTCTGAGCGGAGCCTCTGCAGCATCTTTCATCAGCTAGGTTAGTGCTAGTTCTTAATAGGAAAAAGTAGGTCTGCAATTTCTGAGCATTTAGGGGAGTTGTCAAAGCCAGCATCCTCACAGGTGTTTATCCAGATGTTCCTGTCCTATTTTTCAGGATCTTAGGTGTTCCCAACCAGGACCCTGATTTAGCATAGCAGACCTGTTTTGGCTGAACATTTCAACATCTCTGGAGTTCTGCAACTTTAATGATTAGATTTTCTGTTGCTCAGCTCTACCTGCTCTTCCACTAGAGTTGGTGAGAGCCTGTTTGTAAGCTACCAAAGAGTCCCTCTGGCTCTCACACCTATTTTTTGTTTTGTTTTGTTTGTTTTCCTTTTCTCTCTTTTTTTTTTTTTGGAATTTTATTTTTTTTATACAGCAGGTGCTTATTAGTTACCTATTATATACATATTAGTGTATACATGTCAATCCCAACCTCCCAATTCATCACAGCACCACCATCCCCCACCCTCCACCCTTGGTGTCCATATGTTTGTTCTCTACATCTGTCTCTATTTCTGCCTTGCAAACCCATTCATCTGTACCATTTCTCTAGATTCGATGGGCATTTAGGTTGCTTCCATGACCTGGCTATTGTAAATAGTGCTGCAATGAACACTGGGATGCATGTGTCTTTTTGAATTATGGTTTTCTCTGGGTATATGCCCAGTAGTGGGATTGCTGGGTCATATGGTAATTCTACTTTTGGTTTTTTAAGGAACCTCCATACTGTTCTCCATAGTGGCTGTATCAATTTACATTCCCACCAACAGTGCAAGAAGGTTCCCTTTTCTCCACACCCTCTCCAGCATTTGTTGTTTGTAGATTTTCTGATGATGCTCATTCTAACCAGTGTGAGGTGATACCTCATTGTAGTTATGATTTGCGTTTCTCTAATGATTAGCCACACCTATTCTTTAAATCTTTAAATTCTTGTTAACAGCTGTCTCTCATTATCCCTCAGTAGGATGTCAATTTAATTTAGCAGTAACTCTCCAACTCTACTGTCTTTGTGGGCATCATTTCCCTCTATCTTTCAAATGCCTGAACTATTCATTACACCTGGAAGGCATTCACCTCCACCAGGACATTTCCCCCAGATTACTTCTGGTAAAATCTTCAGCAATCAGACCCCCGTTGTGTACTAGCAACCGCCAGTACTCAATATACCACTAATCATGGCTTCCTCATTTCTTACAAAGCAGTAAGTGCCCCATCATACCTGTTTTCTTGTGCTAGCTCAGGTCCTCCAAGGAGCCGACAAGATGGCAGTAGACAGTCAAAGAAATTTATTGGACAAAATGCTTATGAAGGGAAATGGTGAGGGAGCCAGAAAAAGCTGATGTAGTTCTAGAGTCATCCTGTAATTTGAGGCCTTCTATAACTAGGAACCCAGGATTTGTGTCCCTCTTTAACCATTAAATCCCCTATTTATTCTCTAGGCATTTAGAGAATATTATTCTCTAGATATTTAAGAGTACAAATTAGTTTATTCATTCAAAAGCATTCAATGGGCAACCTTTGCATCACAAGCATTTTTCAGGGGCTTGTTAAAAGTATATAAAAGCTACCCTGCATGTAAACAGTTTCTAAAATACATGTTTTTATTAATAAATTCCACTTTCTTGTAGATTGTTTAAAATACAAAAAAAAAATTTTAAGATTTTTGAAATGTTAAGATGAATTTATGTTTTTATGCAGTTGAATTAAGTGAAGAAAAGAATAAAGAACTGATAGAGAAAAAGGAGGTGGAAATTTCAGAGTTAAATGCAAAGTTAAGAACTCAAGAAAAGGAAAAACAACATGAAATAATCAAACTACAGCTAGAGGTAAGTGTTTAAGGCTCTGCTAAGTTTGAGGATGCATCCCTCAGTCTAGGCCATACTTTGGTTATTTGTCATCAGAGTGAGATAAATTTCAGGATTAGAAACAACCCTGTGAGAGGGCTTCACACATGCTCATTCTTCATCCATCACATGCAATGCTTAAACCTTGTACAATACAACTGTTAGCTACACTGCCTTTCAGCACTTGGCCTCAAGGTGGGACTCTTCAGTCATTCAAAAGGTCCTGGTTTCCAGAGAGGGTATTTTCCTCTGACAGCAGACACAGATAACTCATATTACCTGCATTTTACAGCTGAGTCTATGCAGCCTTTTAGGACTACCATTCCAGCTGTGGGGAGAGTGCTTCTAATCCTTAACATTACTCTCTCCTCAGCAGAAATTGTGGAACCCTGGTGAACTAACTGGAAATTTCTTTTTCTTTATTTAAAATAAAAAGAGACTAATTTGTTCCTAATAAATATGTAGAAATATAGAGGCAGACAAACCAGATTTTTTTAAAGGGACTTTAAATAGGGCATCTCAAAGGCTGAGGTTCCGGTTCTTGGGTCAAAAGCCTTCTCAGTTGGTTGCTTAATCAGGTGTCAGAATCTCAAAGACATTGATATTTTGACAATATGTTTGCCGTTTACATTTTTGTCTAGATCCTTCTAATCTCCCTTTCCATCATTCTTCCCTCAGCTTGACTCCCACTTTACCTTATGTTGTTAGAATTCACCTACTTAGTTAAGATAACCTAGTTTTCATGTTCTTTAAAGTTTGGTATCCTGAGGTGCTTGGTGAGATACAGTGTTGAAGATTCTATAATTATTGAGCAAAAGGGGACTGATGTTGACTTTCGAGGCTCTTTGCTGCTGTTCCTGCCTTCTGGTCAAGTGTACCCACAAACCACAGTGAGGGATGGATGGCCAACTGAGATACAGTAGACTGTCTTTCAAGATTGGCTATCAACTTCTAATCCACTGATTGGGAATGTGCATTTTGTTTGCCATCCTGGCCCTGTCACTGGTCTAGCCCAAGTTTGTTGTTTGATATACAGAACTCTTTGCTATTTATCTTCATTATAACTATCCATTTCTCTCCCCAAACCAGAACACAATCTCACAGAGTTTATTCTTAGTTCACAGTGAGGCTACACTAAAGTCAACCTGAAGGAAAAATTGTAATGGAAGATTTTGCAAAAAATATGACTGTAACAATGGCCCATGAGAATGTTTTTAACCCAATTCACTTTAATGCCAAACCAGCAAGAGTTCAAACTAAATCAATAAAATCATATCCAAAATCTACTATTTAGCCTCAAAGTTTCTGCAGAAGGGTATATGTTTTTCTCCCATGACTGTTGATTATACTACATATTCTTTACAAAGTACACTCATAGTAACATGAAAATATTTTTATCTATCTTTAAGTTAACTAGATTCTCAACCCTAATTTACTAGATTCTTAATCCTCCATGATAGAATCAACTGATGTCTTGAGAAAAAAATGATGCTGACCCCACCCCAGAATTTCTAAGGTAGTGTCCAGGTACTTGGTTCTTTAAAAAATCTCCCCAGGTAATTTTAATATGCAGCCAGGGTTAATCTTGTTTGGGTATTCATTGTTCTTTCTTAAAGACTTTTCTATCTTCTGTTATACAGTGAATACAGTTGAATTACAGATATGTCTAAGGATACAATGGATTATACTTATATTTATAGAAACAGTTGTTTCTAATTGTTTAACTAGAATGTTCTCAACTTTCTTTTTAAACTTGATTCAGTTTGATGCCAAACTAGCAAGAGTTCAAACTAAGTCAAAATCATATCCAGATTCTACAGTTTTGCCACACAGTATCTACAGAAGGGTATGTGAGTTTTTCTTCCACAGCTGTTGCTTAAAAAAAATTAATTCTCTTAGTGTGTTTCCATAAAGGTTATATTTACTAACAACATACTTAACAGTTTTCCTTAAAATATATCACACAATCAGAAAGATATTAGATTTTTAATAATCTTTATAAGTCTCTTTCAATTTAAACTAGTAAATCTTAGTAGTAAATTAAAACATTAGAGAAGTCCTCTGACTCTTTGGACCATCTAAGGAATTCCATAATGTACTATGAACTAAGGCTGACTTACTATTCTGAAGTTATTTAGGTACTCAGCAGATTTCTTCATGTTCAACTCCTTTATTTATGGTTTATAATTTCAAGCTATATAGGGAGAAGGGAACAAACTAAAACAAATGGTGCTAATGTGTGTTTTTGTATCCTTGTACCAGTTTTACCCCATTAAATCCCACAAAAGCAAAATTATAGACCTTTCAAAATATGGTATCTTTTTTAATACCTACTTCTACTTAAACCAGAAGCATAGTTTTTGCTGTTGTTTTGTTGTTCCTTGTACTTAATTTTATTATTTATGAACTGCAATAACAAAATCTTTCTGCTCTATTTAGAAGCTTCAGCATCTTCAAGAAGAAAAAAACAAGGAGATTGCAATTCTTCGTAATACCATTCACGATTTAGAGCAACGCCTCTCTGTTAGCAAAGATTCTCAATTTAAACTTGCTGGCAAAGATTATCACTTTAAGCGTAGACGGTTTTGAGTATGGAAGTAAATTCATTAGTTGCTATTTAATTTCTTTAAAAGCAATTGAAAATTCACTTCTATTGTCAATATAACATACTACCTAAGTAATTACAATGAAAACAAAAAGACAGCTTTAAACTTCATTGAGTTTATTTAAACAAATGCACACTTTTGCCAATCATGTTCTGCATTCTTGCTTAACAGTATTAACCATAAAAAAGTTCAGGTTTATAGGACTTAGTTTACCTATTGAACCATCATTGACTATGGAAATACTTTCTAAGCAATCAAGAGATAGACAACATTCTTTTATCGTTTCCCATCTATCTTTCAAGACTGGCAATCTTAAATTTTAAAGAGTACGATACAATGCCAGATAAAGAAAGCAAGATATAAAGACTTAATTCATATGTGATAGTAAAAATCAAGATATGAGTCTTGGATGTAAAAAAAAAGTATAAATGGATATCTAAAATGTAATCATAGCAAAATATTCATGTATGAGTATTTCTGGATCTGAAAAGACAGAAATCACTTCTTTCTTTAAAGGTTTAATTTGTTAAAAAACGTAAGATTAAAAAGACAAAGATAATATTGTTTGAGAAATAAGTAAAGAAAAAAATGGAAAACATGTCTTTGTCGTTCTTCCTCCATTCTAAGCTGCCGACTATCCAACAGAAACCCCTAGGTCATAGTTTATGTTTCTGTTCTCATTAATGCAAGTAGAATGCTGGAGAAAGAAAAAGAAAAACATATTAACCAAATGCTGCAACCACCTTTCAGTTGCCCTGTAATAAAAATATGGTTGGGGTCAAAATTTTTTGACTTAAATTTTAAAATGTGGAAGCCAATTTCTCCATGTTTACACAAATCCAATTCCTACTTTTGGATCACTATTAATTAGGTAGCTTATAAAAATGCTAGAAATGTAATTGTCTAGACTGACTTAGGCAGTATATCCGATTTTAAATATTTAATTTGAAGGTCATTTTCACATTTCTGCCTTCTTTTCTCAGCTTCATTTGGTGCTGGCTTCTGTAGGGTTGAGCTGCTGACTTGCCTGGCAGGCAGCTGGAGGCAAACGTCACTGTCAAGATTCAGTGACGTGCTCCTCTGCCAGAAGGCCCTGTCAGCTACATAAAGAGGGGAGGTTTTCTTTACACTGTCAGGTGACTGCAGACCCTGTTTTTTCAAATATCAGATGTCGGCAGTGTCAGCATCAGCTACTCAGAGCTGATTCTGAATCTTTGGGAAATTTTCAGAGTAACTGATTTATGCATCCCCTTCGTCAGAGCTTCTTTTGCGGAAGAGAAAGTTGTAATGTATCTCAGTTCTCTGAGTGCCCCTGTCTTTGGTGACCCCGGTGCCTATGGTGGCGATGAAGACCTGAAGGAGGGGGATGCTCCGGGTTATCTGGTGCTTCTGGTTTTGGATACTCTGAAAGATGACCGTCCTCAAGATGGTGATGGGGATGGGGATGGGGATGGGGATGGGGATGGGGATGGGGATGGGGATGGGGATGAGGCTGTGGAGCCTCGGTTGTTTTTTCCGCAGTAGCCAAAGATACATTTTTACAGAAGCCTTCATCTTCCAGTGTCTGGAATAAATTTATAAATCACTTATCAACAAATTTATAGATTTAGCAGGAATGCGTGAAAAAATGATTTGTAAAGGTAACATATATGAAATTCAAACTGGTTAATTAGGATTGAACTGGCTTTGTTTTTCCAGAATCATATTAATGAGAAAAAAAATTGATGTCAGTCTCAATACCTAGACTTTTTATTAAATTTTGGTTCCCATCCATACCTAATTATAAACTGCTTCTTGTGCAAAGTTTGCATTTAACCAAAGAATCCTCAAGCATTTTGCAAACGAATCACCATTAAGGTTTTGAAAATAGATAAAAAAGGATGTAATACAATTAAAGTTTTAACAATTCACCTAAGCGTCTATACTAGTTACATCAACAGCAGAATTCCAATTTTCTTTTTCTTATCAAGAGCATTTCCTAAATTTTTAAGAATTCTGAGGAAGCATTTGAGAGATACATAAGGCTTAAAAAGAAAGCCAGACCACTATATTTATATCTGCAGAAGCAAAACTTAATAAGCTGGTTAGAAGAACTTAGGATTGATTGCAGTAAAGTCAAATAAATATCAAATCCTAAAATCAGTTCACCTATATGGAACACCTGTGTCAACAAGGCATCAAATCTAATATTATATTCTGAAACAAACTAATTCCTCTTTGATAATTCAAAAATGCCAATAAAATAAACTTTGCTCAAAATCAATAGATTTTTATACCTCGGCTTTTGCCAGGAAATGTTTTGAACTTCATCAAAGCTTTGTTAATGTGTTTCTACTGTACTGCTGTCTGCTGAAAGTAGCAAATCACTGCCCATTTTTGATTGAGCATAATATTCCACTCTGCATGAATCTAGTTCTTTAATTTGCTGAAAGTCTTTCTTCATTGTTTTCTGTGCCCACAAATCATAGGGTCAAAGCTTATAGATATGGCAATGTAATATTAAACCTCAAACTAAAATTATTTGTAAATAAATTTACAAAATCGACTTTAGCGACCAACCACTCACTAAGTGACATGATTTGGTATTTTGAAGGTTTTGAAAAGTTATAAATTCCACTGGATTTTAGCATACAACTAATAAATGGTACATTTTTTGGTTGTTTCTGAATTACTTTTGAGAACTTAATAGTGTTTAATTAAAAACATAAACAATTAGATATATGTATTGGTTCCAAAAAACCAATTACTATATTTCATTGATTCTACAATGTATATTTTTCACATTTTAATATCTTTAAAATTGGAATGCATCCTACTATTGATAGTGTTATAGTATTGTATCCTACTCTAACTGACAGCAGTTTTTAATAACACATAAATAATGTGTCATATAATTGGTGGCATCTAGGATGCAATGAAATAGAAAAACTCCAATTTGATTTGACATATCAGATAATACGATATATTATTTCTATTTACAGATGTTTGTAAACTTTACACGTGTTATGAGAATTGTTTCTGCCTTTGTTTCAATATACCTAGGTATATTTACAACTATTAGGCATTTGTGAAAATGCAAAATACTGAAAAAAAGTCCCAAAATATGAGGAATCAATATTGCTGACATTCATTAAGCACTTAGTATAAGTTAGACATTGAGTTAATACTTCGTTTGCATTACTTCAGTCTCATCATCTGTAAAAGCAGTAAAATAACCCTCACGGTATTATTATGAAGATTAAAATGTGAAAAATGACATAACTAGAGTAATTAAACTGTTGAGCTTCTTAACAACTTAAGTGATTCATTAAAATTTGAATGGCTTTCTTTAGAGTTGGGGAAAATATAAAGGAAGCAGAGCTTCCTTTATTTTAGAAATAAAAATTCAAAATTGTTTTTAAACCTGAGTTCGAATTTTGCCCACTTGCTCTGTCAAGGAAACACTGTTTGGAATTATTTTCCTTCTCAATTTGAGAGGAAAAGAAGTTTAGTTAATATAAGTTAAAATCAATTCCTTGAGTATCTTTTTTATAAACCACTTGTAAATATAGTGTCTCTCATGACAAGGAATAAATATTCTCATGGTTGTTAAGAAAGAAATATCAGTAATGAGTAAAAAAGTTACTCCATTGTGAAATAAATGCAGTAATTCCAAGTGCACTGTGTAAGGGCTTCACAGAAAAGCTGACAGTTTTACATTCTTGGTAAATTAAGTAGTTATCTGGGCCCCAATTCCACTTCAGGTAATGCCATGGATAATCTTTGCTATCACTATGCTCTTATATGAGCACATTCAGAATATTGCAATAATGTATTTTATGTTGGCTGAATTCTTTAAGCACTTATATTCATGCAATATCATTCGGTGTTAATTGAAATATGTAATCTACGTTGATTTTTTGCTTCTTCTAGATAAAAGCAGCAATATGGATCTTGAAAAGACGTTTTAAAGTATATGTTACATAAAAGGAAGCATATGTAATTATATTAATAAAAATTACTGTTGTAGTTTATTTTTAGTATACCAACAGAAACATTGACTAGCTAATTAGTCATGAAACACTAACTTATTTAAATAGTTCTTAAAAGACTTCCTCTTTTCTCCAAGTAAAAATAATTGAGAAAAATACCTTGAGAGAGCAGTTTCCACATTTACTTTCACAGTAGACAGTCTTAATGGAGTCTTCTACATGTGAGGAAGTTAGGAAGGAATAAGGCAAACCAAGATGATATACAAGGCGGCCACATCTGAAAAAAATAACAAAGTCATTACAATATTTTCTGTATCATGATCCTGCTCATGCACCATCTGGGATAGGTATTGTAGGTTCAGTGGTCTTATAACTAAGACCCTTTCATAACTTCAGTAAATTTCCTTGAATGGGGTCTCAAACGACCTCCCTGGCACTGCATACCAGGTCAGGTCATGACAAGACTATAGTGAGTCTGATTTTGAAATGTGAAATAGATATGTCACAACAAATAATGTCAAAACTATGCAGTCTAGTTATTGTGACTTGGTCAAATACAATTTTGTAATTGACTTGTAAATTCTATCAATGCTCAAACCACTGACATCATAAATTGGGCTCTGCAAATCACACGATCCTTTCATAACTGCTAAAGCAGCACAAATTCCACACAATAAGAAATCACAGCATAACAAAAAGATCCTCAAGTCTTGGCCAGTAGCCCACTGATTTAAAAAAATATCTGATGCAACAAAAATTTCAGTACAGTGAAAGAAATGGAAATAACAACACTTGACATTTTCAGAAATAGTGGAGATGAAATGTCCTTCTTACCCCTATTTTACCCTGTATATACAATTTTATATGACTATCAAAGGGTTACACTTTGCAACAGAATAAGAAGTTTGCAAGCCTAAAAGAATGACATGTAATATTAAAAATATTTAGAGTAAGACCAAGTAGGTCTTAGGCCTTGGCAGAGTCTGGCTTACCATTTCTGAAGAGCCAAAAAAAAAAAAACCAGCACCAACTAGAAATGTTGGTGATGTCAAATTTATTTATTTATTTATGTGTTTTTTGGCTGTATTGGGTCTTTGTTGCTGAGCATGGGCTTTCTCTAGTTACGGCCAGTGGGAGCTACTCTTCCTTGTGGTGCTCAGGCTTCTCATCGCGGTGGCTTCTCTTGTTGCAGAGCACAGGCCCTAGGCACGCAGGCTCAGTAGTTGTGGCTCGTGGGATCTAGAGCGCAGGCTCAGTAGTTGTGGCGCACAGGCTTAGTTGCTCCACGGCATGTGGGATCTTCCCGGACCAGGGCTCGAACCCATGTCCCCTGCATTGGCAGGCAAATTCTTAACCACTGCACCACCAAGGAAGTCCCAGTGATATCAAATAATGTATGCCTTGAGGTTCCTTGAAAATACAAACGTTTTACTCATTCATGGAATCAAAAGCAGATTCATGCCGATTATACCTAAATAATTAACATATTTTATAGTTCAGAAATGCAGGCATGTAAACTTAAAATTTAGTAATTAGATTAGAGATAAGCAAGTGGCCTGCAAAGTATGGTTATTCATCTGCAAAATTTTTAAGTTAGAATTGTATGTGAGGTACAAATTGATCCTTCTTTTTATTTAATCAGAATGCTAATTTACAGGGGAAAAAAAGTATAGTCAATATTCTTTATTTCCCTACTGGAGTGGTGAATTCCCTTGTGTGAAAAGAAGTCATTTCAAAAATACTAAAACCAAACATTTGAATGGGCTCACTTTGAAACTGAGTATTTGGTAATAAAAGCAGATGTGTTATTTTAAATTACTTATTAAATTAAATACAAAGCAGGTATCTTTTAATTTGGGGGGTGGGTATGTATGCATATGTGTATACATGTGTGTACACACCTGTCATATATGAGGAAGTCATCTTTCGTTCCATTTAATAGAGTCCAGACATCTGTTTGGTTTTCTTCTTGTTGGTAAACAGGAATATGCTCTGAAACCTTATTTTTAAGATGCATATATTTTAATCGAGAAGAGATTCCTTGATGATTAACAACAACATAAGAGATGTTCGAATATCCTTCTTTCTCCAGCTTTACTCGCAGGTCTTCCAATCTAAAATATTTGGAAAAAATACAAAAAAAAGGAATAATTTCATTTAATTTTATTTTAGTGACTTCTCCCTTTTTCCTCACTCTATTTTCCTAAATGAAACTCTTTTGTTATTTTTTACTTAACTCATACCTCTTTTTTGCATTGTTTTAAAAGACTAAAACTTTTGTTTTTCTAATTATTTACTGAGCACTTATGCTCAGTTAAAACCATATGCCAAGCGCTTGCACAAACATCAGCTCGTTTAGTCCTCAAATTAATCCTATGAAGTGTATATTTTTAATCCATCTCGCAGTTACAGAGAATTGTACCCAATAAATATTTGGCAAATAACCCAACAAATATATATTTATAGATTTGTTAAATGACTCAAGACCTTGGGTGGCAAGTCTAGTGTTCATTCTACTCTAGCAAAGCTCTTGTCTCTGCTTCCTATATTGAAACAACTAATCCATTTCCAACAGTACAATTTAGAACATTTTCATTACACAAGTAATACATATTTAGTAGGGTACTATAAAATACAGGTACACAAAAAGAAGAAAAAGCTTCCATAGCCCCAGGAAAACAACTGTAAACACCCTCCTAGTCTTCTTTCCTCTAACATGTTCTAGGCAAACTTGTATAGTTTTTCAAAAATGCAATTTAATAAAAATATCTTTTCTGTTTTTATTTTATTTTATGTATGTATGTATTTAATAGCTATCCCCTTAAGAAATGCTAGACCACAGAAAGACTACCTTACCTAGATGCCTGCAGTATGCACAGGTATCAGCTGGCTTGAAGAAGAGCAACCACCGTCACTGAACCATAGGAGTTCAGCATGGGGTCTTGATCCTTTATGCTCCAGGCTGGAGGTTGCTTACAAAAGGAGCTTTGCCCCTGGCTCTCTGTTCCTCCCGTGGGGAGGAGACAAAGAGCCAGGGCCAGCCCCAGGCCTCTCCACATTGCTGGGGCTGTCCTGTAAAAGAGAAAAACCTTTCTGTCATCTTCACAGTCATAACAAGGAATTTCTATAAACCCAGCAGGTACAATTCTACTTTGTACAAATATCTAGCCAGTGGATTCTGTCTCCATGTTGTTGGACTCATTACATTGGGCCTCTTAGCCCCAAATCTCCCTGTAAAGGGGAAAAGATCAGCCAGAGTCAGGGAAGCTGTCAAAGTACCTCTTAACTATCTGGCTTAGCAAGATACTTTAGTAAGCATGCAATGGAGATCTGCCTGAACAGGCAGCCAAGTACTTCTCTAGTAGAAGATATATGTCTAGGAGAAAATACACGTCCAGGGAAATTTTGAGAATGTGGCCTCTACAACCAAGTAACATTCTGCGAACATGATTTGATTTTTATTTGAGACACACCAAGTTCTGCCTGCTTCTCTCTATCCTCTACCAATCTAAGAAAGGAAAGGGTAAGTAGGGGATTCTGCACAGAAATGAAAAGACAGCATGGAAAGAGAACCCAGGAAGAAAGAAGGTGGCAGCGAGGGCAGCCTACCAACGTGAAGAGATTCAGATGTTACTGCCTGCCAAAATGTTGCTATCACATCCAAGACAAACACCAACCAATGAAAAAACACCAGACCAGGAATAAATACTACAAATCACTGGCCCCTGTACCATTTAAGATTCACTGAAATCTACACTCGATTAGTCTACTTATTGGCTACCACTACGTTCAGGAAGTTCCTGTGACTAGATGGCACATTCTTGGGTACAAAAGATGACCCCTCTGAGTAGGAAATACTCAGACAAGAAATGTACAAGTATTAAATACGTGACAAGAAATATTCCCAAAACAAGGGCTAGCGCTCTCTGCAGAGAGGTACAAATAAAACACGTGATTTGTAGACAGGTGGTGGAAAAAAGAGCATATTCAGCAGAGATGAGCAGAGAAAGAAAAATCCACACATTTATGCAAACATGATTTAATTTTTATTTAAGACACACTAAGTGAATCAGGTAATCAAAGTAATCAGGCTCATTTTGATATAAGAGTCTGAGGGAGAGAGATCAGGACAAAATTGCAGAACTAGGAAGTTGGCACATTTTCAGGCACTGATCTGGGGTTAAACAAGTTAAAAGTACTTGGGCAGGGGGGAGGGTGGGCAGCTAACGATAAAGTAACCTAGAGTGAGCCCAGGGTTAAGAGGGGAGTAGAAAGGCTAAAATCAGATTGATTTGGGCTCTAATGCACTGGTAGCTATAGATAGAACTTTTTAAAACCTGATTATCTTTCACATTATTTGACACCACAAAATTCCTAGCTATATAGAATATCTTGATAAGAGCCTAACTAAAGGAAGAAAAATAAAGGGGGGGGGTGTTAAGAGAGGATAAATTAAATAATTTTTTAAGGCCATCCCAACTATTCTAATATCTTTAAAATTCCAATATTTAAAAAAAAGGAGAGGATATATCTGGACTAAATCTAGGGAATTTCTTTAGGATAGTACTTATACTAATGATACAATTATCCTTCTTATAGCTACCATTTATCGAGCATTTATACAACTATTTGCAGGTGGCACAAAGCACTTTTTTAATATCATGTCAGTTAATCCTTACAACTATGTGACCATTATCTCCTTTTGCAGTTGAGAAAACTATGGCTAAGTGACAGTTTAGGCATCTTGCCCAAGTCCACACAGGTACTAAGTCACAGGGAAACTGGATTCAAACCGGTTCTACTAATTCCAACACATGACCTCTTAGCTACTGCAATATATTGACCGTTTTTAGCTGGGTCACCTTTAGTAACTATAGTAGCCAGGATCTGGGTTTTTTTAATGCCCTAAGATGACAAAGAAAACATCAAAATTATTCGAGTTATTTTGTTTCTTACTAGAATGGCTAGATTTCCCTACTTTCTAGAACATAAATTCAGTAGTTATAGACACCAGCATAAACTCAGCGCTTGGCGCCCTCACTTTGCATACCGTTCCAATTGGCTGAAGAGTGAATACAAATGAAAAGGTTATCTCACCCATTGCTCTCATTTAGTTTTTTGATGAAAAAATAACAGAAGCCATTGGCAGAGTGGATTACAGAGTTCACACTTTCAGATTTTCCTCTGTTACTATAATCAATAGGCTGTTCAACTTTGTTTCCTTAAAATCACTTTTTACATAATAAACTTTTGATTAATTACAGCTGTCAGACAACTATATAAAATAATGTAGATAAATAACAAAACTAGATTTACTGGAAGCTGATGCAAAAACAGTTAAAATGTAGTTATGAATTTCACTAATCTCACCACTTTCAATCACAAAACCTAGATTCATTGGCCACATACAGACCTACATTTGCTTAAAATTTCCCATCAAAAGGCAAAACATGCAGAAACTTTTTCCACCCTCTTCCCCTGACCTTCAGACCCGCATCTGAGGGTCCCCCCTCATTCTCCTGAAAGCACCCATCACCACGTAAACTGCAAAGCATTGTGTTTAATCGCAGACCACCTGATTCTGACATGGGTTTTAACTCTTTCAAGGATGATCATTTCCGCACAGTGGACCAAACCTGCTCTTCCTTCTTTTCTTTTTTTTTTTAACCTTGAAACTGCTCACAATATCCCTGGCCATTTCTACAGCACTGTAGAAAGGCCATATCTCAGTCTCTGCTCTTCAAACCCACAGGCTGTTTTGCCCTTAGAGCTCTCACTCTGCATTTCGGTAGGAAATATTTAAGCTTGAACATATAATATTGCCTATATAACATCACAACTTTTTGCAGAGGAAAAGAATTCAATTTCTCCAGCCTCCTCTGCCCCCATGTTCATCCTCAGCTGTGCAGAAAGCAGGGCAAAAATCAGCAAGAACTGTTAGTGTCCCCACTGCACCCGGTGTTTAGACTCTTTTGTTCTTTCTTTTGTATTATTTTTCTTTACCCATCTCTTTTCTTCAAATCTATTCTAAGGACAGAAACATTTTATCAAGACTCAAAAATCAAATCGTTTACCAAACTGTCAAGGAATCAAGTTTGGAAAACACGAAGTTTCTACTCACACAACCCCTTCCAACTAGCTTGCTTCCTTTCTCTTGCTCAGCCGGGGCAGCTCCACAAAGCCACAGCCAGAAACTCAGATATTTATAGTCCCTGCTGTCTACCTCACCCCTCAGCTATAGTCCAAAGTTCAGTGCCCACTCAGGCTGTGACCTGGCTAGCAGAGACAACCTCTGACTGATTATTACAACCAACTTTAAAAAAGTAGCAAGTGCTGGCATGCACAAAATGGGGGCGGGGGGAGTTTTTGCAATTACTGATTTATTCCCTATCCTTTTTAGTCACCCCAGTAGCTAGGATTTAATGGTACAGTCGGGGGCGGGAGGAAGGGCTAAGGGTAAAGAAGGCCTCCAAGTTATGCTCTTTTCCAAACTATAATAAGGAAAAACATTTGCTGAGCCAGCAAGGTAAGCTGTCGTTTTAAAAAAAGAAAAAAATTTATTTTTCTTTTACTTTGTTTGTAGTGGTCAGGTGCTAGCCTAACCCAAATTGTGTGAACTTTGTTAGAAAAGTCACCTGGTGTTTCAAATCTTTCCCATCCCCTGCTGTTACAGACCTGCTTAGATTATTTTGCAGTGGTTAAAACTTGAATCTCTGTGGGATCTCACAGGACTTCTGCTCTTTTCTTTTTCATTTAAGGAAAGGAATAAGGAAAGAGACCTCCTATCTGAGAGAAGCCAGGCCTCATTTTTCTCATCACAGAAGTCCCACTCTCTGGAAGACCTAGGTATCCCACAGAAGCTTTTAACAATCTATTGTAAATTCTTTACAAATTTAAGTACCATACAAATAAGTTAGCTGTGATAGTAGCTGAATATGGAAAAGGATATGGAAATTTCAAAATGTACAAAAAAAAATGGAAAATTCCTACCCTTTCAGAAAGGGATACATTCTCTCCACTAACTGCTACAAATGAGCACACGCATGATGGGTAAGGCAAGCAGCAATTTCAAATGACTTCAGCCCTGGATAGCGATGGTTTTCAAGTAAGCCTCGCTTTCGCTACCGATGCATTTTGTCCAAACAAACCCCTATTGATTGCTGTGAGCTGAGTACTGCTGTACAAGGTGCAGAAAGTACAAAGAGGCTCTGATGTTATCTTTCCTGTAAAGAAATTATCAAAGTAGAAGCTTGGACTTCCCTGGTGGTCCAGTGGTTAAGATTCCACGCTCCCAATGCAGGGGACACAGGTTCATCCCTGGCTGGGGAACTAAGATTCTGCATGCCGCGTGGCGCTGACAAAAAAAAAAAAAAAAGAATCCTTCCACACTTACCTCCATAAAGTGGGTTGGTTCTAAAATCCTCTGCCACTTAAAGCACTATTGAATAAAGCAGCAACTTTCTTTAAAAAAAAAAAAGGAAAAGCTTGACATTTGAAAGCCAAATTCTATTTACTCACACCAAGCAGTAGGTATTAACCTTTTGGGGTCCCAGATCTCTTTGAGAATCTAGTGAAATGCTTAGTTTTTCTGCAGGAAAAAAAAAATGCATATATACATACTTGTTTTTTAAAAGAACCATGTGAAAAAATTTTGTATGAAGCAGATAATCCCCCTATAGTTCATTTTCTTCACAAATGTAAATAGTCATGTTGGGTCTGTCTGCAGCAGGAAACTGAGTATTTCACCATCACCACCTTCCTTTACATGTGGCTTAGCAGCTGCCTCCTGTACCAGAGAATTCCCTGCAAGTGTGCAGCTAGCTCCAAAGCAAAGTGCCTGGGAGTGTGTGTGTCCAGGCCAGTGTATATCTAAAACCCCCAGATGGCAAAAAGAGATGATGGGGAGCTTGCAATGTTTGAAGGGAATCCATGGGTTTCTTTTAATTGAATATAGTGGATTTACAACATTGTGTTAGTTTCAGATGTACAGCAAAATGATTCAGATATATATTTTTTAGACTATTTTCCATGATAGGTTATTACAAGGTATTGAATACAGTTCCCAATTTTTTTTTAAATTTTACCTATTTATTTTTTGGCTGCATCGGGTCTTCGTTGCTGCATGCGGGCTTTCTCTACCTGCGGCGAGCGGGGGCTACTCTTTGTTGTGGTACACGGGCTTCTCATTGTGGTGGCTTCTCTTGTTGTGGAGCACGGGCTCTAGGCGCGCGGCCTTCGGTAGTTGCAGCATGCGGGCTCAATCGTTGCAGCGAGCGGGCTCAGTAGTTGTGGCGCATTGGCTTAGTTGCTCCCCGGCATGTGGGATCTTCCCGGACAAGGGATCGAACTGGTGTCTCCTGCACTGGCAGGCAGATTCTTAACCACTGCACCACCAGGAAGTCCTACAGTTCCCAGTGTTACACAGTAAATCCTTGTTGCTTATCTACTTATGTACAGTAGTTTGTATCTGTTAATCCCATACTCCTAATTTATCCCTCCCCTTCTTTCCCCTTTGGTAAACATGTTTGTTTTCTATATCTGTGAGTCTGTTTCTGTTTTGTATATAGATTCATTTGTATTATTTTTTATATTCCACATATAAGTGATATCATATAATATTTGTCTTTCTCTGTCTGACTTACTTCACTTAGTATGACAAATGGCAGTATTTCATTCTTTTTTATAGCCAAGTAATATTCCATTGTAAATATATACCACATCTTCTTAAACCATCTGTTGACGGACACTTAGCTTGCTTCCATGTCTTGGCTATTATAAATAGTGCTGCTATGAACATTGGGGTGTGTGTATATTTTCAAATTAGTTATATTTTCAATATTTTCAAATTTGCCTTTTCTGGATATATGCCCAGGAGTGGGATTGCTGGATCATATGGTAACTCTATTTTTAGTTTTTTAAGAAACCTCCATACTGTTTTCCATAGTGGCTGCACCAATCTACATTCCCGCCAATAGTGGAGGAGGGTTTGAAGGGAATCCATTCTTAACAGCCTCTTCTGTGCTGGGCAATCTGGGTCTAGTCAGCATACTTAAGAAAGCAGAGTTTTCAAACAAACCTTTATAGACTATTAAATCAAATTACATTAAATTGAACAAAATCTAACATTTATTAGGTGCTTACGCTAGGCACAATGCTGAGTTCCCTGTTCTTAAGGACCTCAAAATCTAATAGAAGAGACAGACACGTAAGCAGTGAAAACACATTGGAAAGTGTGACAATGTCTAGGATGGCTGTAAGCACAAGGGTCTGCTGGAACCTTGGAAATGAAAAGAGGAGTGTTTTAACCCAGCCTGGAGATAGGGCCAGCAGGATAGGTTAGCACAAGTTCAACAGGCACTTTATCTTAGGTTTCACACTCTACCTCCAAAGCCCCCAGCAAAGCTGATCACAGCGCTGTCTAGAAAAATATTTTGTTTCAATTTTTATGAATGATTAAAATCTCCTGATAGGTTGTTCCAGGCACCACCATACAATGAACCTTAAGATTACTGACTGTATCCTATCAAATTGAACTTTATCCTAATGATCTCATCTCCCACAACTTCCAACCCTGGAGTAAAGAATCTATCTTTCTTAATACTGTCTCATTCTTCCACATCCTTATCATTTTTCCCCAGAAGGTTTATGCATCTATTTAATCCATGTTTTTAATAAGCATTCTCAGGTTCTTAGGGGTCTTGGGTGACTTCCATGGAGAATAGGGCCCTAAGAATCTGTGAGTTCATTATATACTTAAAAGAGAAAAAGACTATGAACTGTGATTTTAGAAATCAGTTTATTAGCTACAGCAGGTGATAATATGACATTGATCCATTAACATTTGTAAAACATTGATGTCTCAAATTATTAAAAAGCATCATTACCATATTAAGGGCCTATATAAAATATTAACCCCCTTAACTTGGTTGTTAGGTGGTGTTCTACATACAAAGGGAAATGAAGACTTTTCCAATATTTTGGGAAATGGACCCTTTGATCTAAATGATTCTTCCACCCCTTTCATGTACAAGAAGGTGCCCTAGACCTCACCTTATACGTTGTACCCAATATAAGATTGTTTGAGCATGCATGTTTAAAGGTAAGCCATTGAGTATGCAAGGGGTACCCAGGAAAAAAATAAGATGTTTTCAAAGTAAGCAAGCAAACTAAGAACGATGGCCAGAGGAAGGCACAGACCAGCAGCTTGGATTAGATAAGGAGTAATGTGAGCCTTTGAGTTTCATATGAAATATGCTTCGAAGGGAGCTCTTCTTCAAGCTCTCAAGTTTACAGATCTGAGAACTGTTTGATATATCAAACATGAATGCAATTAAGGGGGTAACTACATAGAGTGCCAAATTTCATGCGGGACTGAGCACATTCAGAGAGTAACAGACATCAGAAGAATTTTTGTTTGAATTAAGATGTTATTAATTTTTTTTTAATTAAAAAAAAAACTTGTCTAAACCAGAGCCAGCACCTGCAGC
Source organism: Balaenoptera physalus (assembly GCF_965194825.1). Taxonomy (NCBI): domain Eukaryota; kingdom Metazoa; phylum Chordata; class Mammalia; order Artiodactyla; family Balaenopteridae; genus Balaenoptera; species Balaenoptera physalus. The sequence goes on along the minus strand of NC_138890.1, from coordinate 141,760,540 downwards.
TCCTCACAGGACAGAGAATTGGCACCAAGAGACAAGAAGCAAGGGGGCATCAAATAGCCTCCAGACGACATGTAAGGGAGGAAAAATAATTTCTCTCTGCCCTTCTAGGTTCTTGGCTGAGACACCCCCTGTAGTACAAGATACAGCAACAAGAGAAAAACAAACAGAGGTTTAATAACATGTGTACCTCCTGTATTCACGGGAGATACTCAGAAAAACTGAGTAACTCCCAGAAACGGCTCAAGTCACCACATTAAATACCACCTCCAGCTAAAGGCAAAAGAAGGTGTTAGGAGCTAGTTATGGGAGGCTACTGGGGAAAGCACAGTAAACAAGGGTAAGGTTATTACACAGATTTAGGTCATTGTCTTCTCCATTGATAAGTTTCTAGAGATTCGGTTATCCTCCTCCTCCCGTTACAGAGAGGGAGATACCCTTACAGACGGAGTTTTCCCTTATAAATGTAAATAGCCCTTACAAAAGGATAACTTCTACTCAGTTTCCAGAGCTTCTCCTGTGTCTGCAGTTTCTCCAAAATACAGCCCAAAGTAATTCTTATGCCAAAGAGGCATAAGAGTAATTCTTATTGCCAACGCAGCTCAAGTGATTATTCATTTCCTCACATATCCTAGACATGGAAAACATATGTCAGCCTGATGAATTCCTTCTCAACACTAAAAATGCCTTAGACTAGCTGCTAAAAACCTTTTATGCCCATTTTCCTTAAAACTTAGAGAGCTTTCTGTTGTGCGTCTACCATGCTATCCATTTTGCAAAGGGGCTAGTTTTGTATAGTTGAAACATTTCAACTATACAAAAAGATAATAAATAAAACATTTCAACTATACAAAAACTGAAATACCTCAGTTAGATGGCTATTTCAAGACAACCTACGTTAATTTTCTGGTGGTCTTAATTTGCCACTTCACTTTACATATTACCAAAAAGTCTTCCAGGACTTGTGTTGATGATTTCTCAAATATTAAGAGTTTTATCACAGAATCTTAAAGCAAATATTTTGAATTTTCTGAAAGAATAGTCAAGTAAGTGTAATAATTTCAGACCAGGTAGCTTTGTATAATGTTCATTAAAAATAATTCAACTTTTCAAAGAAGGAAACATGGTCTTAATTTGTATCCCATACTGGTAGAAAAGTATGTATGTGCTGGGTATAAATAATTATAGTCATTCTCTACATACTGTTTCACAACTATTTTTAATTTAATAATATATCATGGACATCTTTCCAAGCCATAGACATCTTTCCATGTCAGTGTGTACAAAGTTACCTCATTCTTTTTAAAAATGGCACATTATTTCATTCTATGAATGGTCCATAATATGTACTCCCTTTTAATGTAGGTTTTGTTTCCAGTTTTCAAAATTTAATTGACCATATTTTTATATGTATCTTTGTGAATGACATATAATTTCTGCTTGAAGTAAAATTGCTGGTGAAAGGGAATGCATATTTCAAATTTTGAATGCTATTACCAAATTGCCCTTCCAAGTATACCAAATGATACTCCCACCCAAAAGTACATGGCAGTACTTATTTCCACTGTCAAATTATTGTTTAATTTGAGTTTATTTCATTATTTGTAAGTTTATTGATTGTGTTAGTTCGCTAGGGCTGCCATCACAAAGTACCACACATTGGGCAGCTTAAATAACAGAAATTTATTTCCTCACAGTTCTGGAGGCTAGAAGTCCAAGATCAAGGTGTCAGCAGGGTTGGTTTCATTTGAAGCCTCTCTTCTTGGCTTGTAGATGGCCATTTTCTCTCTGTGTCTTCATATGGTCTTCCTCTATGTGTGCCTCTTTCCTAATCTCCACTTCTTATGAGGACACCAGTCATATTGCACTAGAACCATCCATATGACCTCATTTGACCTTAACTACCTCTTTCAAGGCCCCATCTCCAAATACAGTCACATTTTGAGGTACTGGGGTTAGGACTTCAACATACAAATTTGGGAGAACACAATTCAGCCCCTAGCATTGACCATTTGTACTCTCTTATCTGTGAAATGCCAGTTCATGCCATTTGTCTATTTTACTATTAATCTTTTTTAATTTATTACAAACATTATTTGTATATTCAGGAAAGTATTCCTTCTCTATGTTTTTCTTTGCTGTTTTATGTATCAACATACATGAATGCATCTTTTAAATTCTGGTTTATTAGCAATGTAAGGCTAAGTGCAGAAGGGATTTTACTTTTCTCACATCCTTAAATCACCACCTAGAAGCATGACACCTCAATTTCCCTTGGAATTTTCAGACTAGGTTTTGCTACAACTTATTTTCAATGTAATGCTGATAGCGTGGGACCATCCTAGCCGTTAAAGGCCAGCACTCACATTTAGCGCTAAATTCTCCTCCTTTATTGCCCTCTAGTGCTGGTACAAGCAGTCATGTCATTCTACAAAGAAATTTTTTTATAAAGCAGTTGTTTTCGGAACCAGCTGTCTTTGTAGACAGGTAAATAATCATCTATATGGTTGAGTTTGAAGGGCACAAAAATCACTTCCTCTGTGCCTTAAGTCCTCCCAATAAAATCTTCCTTGTCTCCAGAAAGGCCTGGGATAAAGCAAATGGTTCTCAGAGAGGGAAGGGGGCCATTCCCAGTTACTCAGTGCTGCAGCAAGGTCGGCGCCTAAGGAAATGAGGCCCGGAGGGTCAGATGATGAAACTTAGGGCTGAGAACTGTGGAGAATATAAATAGCCAAGTTGGCATCATCACACATTATCTACCATGTGCTTATGGGGTGACGTTTTTCACTGATGACACATATGGTCCCTGGGCCTGTGGGAATCATCATGTGATGAAGTGAAGAAACTGGGTAGAGAATGTTCCTTCTGGAGGACAGAGAGCAAACAGGAGACATACCCACTCCTAGTTCTCCCTGGAAACTTGGACGTTATCACCCTCTGTTCCAGCTTTCTGATCTGTGTAACAGTATCTATGGTTCTTTACCGCATTCTAGGAGCCTAGAATCCCAAACTGTCAGAGAAGGGAGAGATCACCCCTCGCCACGATAAACAAGTAAGCAAAGGCCCACCTGACTTCTCTACATGGAGGAGGAAAGTGAGGAAGGCAGAGAACAAGGTGGGAGAAGGGCTGTGTTAGCTCCTTGAAACACTACTGGCAATTCATCGGGAATTCACAATTACAGCTGGTGATACACTCACGTTCCCTTTTGAAATGAAACACGGGTTGTATAAATGAGGCATGTTTCGGTTCTAAGGTCTTTCATGTTTATGTAACTCAAATATATACTCAACAAAGCAGCCAACAGTAGGACACACACTTTCCTCAATTTGAGGATTAATGGAAAAATGGCAAAATATTTGTTCTTTTTGAAAAATGACTCCATAGTAACTTTTAAAGCAAGTTTTGATCTTTTAGTGCATAGCTTAATCCTGAATGCATACTTGTGCAGGGTTATTTAACCATTAAAGCACATAGTTTAATCTTTGCAAGAAGCATAGAAAGGTGTGAGTGTGCATATGTGCCTGTGTGTGCATGCCCACATGCCCTGGAACCCTGGACACTGGAGTGTGACTCCAGAGTGACCGTAAACAGAAGGCGAGCACGTGAAAGAAGACTGGGAACATAGAATTAACAGTGGTTCTCCTTTAGTATAAGGGTGAGTTTTAGTTCTTCTTTGTGCTTATGTGCTTTTTTCTAAGAAGTCAATAGTAATGATGGCTAAGAAGTCTATAGTAGTGATGGCTAAAAAGTCTACCGTAATGATGGCTAAGAAGTCTACAATAATAGAATGGCTATCATTTATTATGTGCCTGCCACTATCCTAAGTCTTTTCTAGGTAATAGCTCATGTAATCCTCTCAACAGCCTATTACCCTTGCTTTATAGTCGAGAAAACTGAAGCAAGTGGAGGTTAAGTAACTCTCCCCAGATTCAGATCTGGAAAGCAGAGGAGCTGGGATTCAAACTCAACAGTTCCAGTGTTCAAGAGCTTAACTGCTACAATAAACATGAATTTACTTTTCTTCATAAATGTGTATGGATGTATATATGTGTATACATATACGTTTTTTTAAGGCTAGGCACATGCATGCTGAGGCTTGGTACATTTAAATAAATGCATAGCACCTGTAGCTGAATTCCATTCTCTTGTTTGCTGGAGAATAGTCATCATAACTATTTTCCAAAATACTTTAACTGCTAGGTTTTTCACTTGGAGAAAGAAGAATCTTGTACTAGGCAGAAGGCGGCTCTGCAATCCCTCCTACTGTTTGGTTGCCACCTGACTCAGGACAGAAGTGCTCTCAGATTACTACGTGGAGCCTAAAAATCAGATTAATTTCAGAGGAGCACGCTGTGCAGTGATAAAAGTGCAGATCTGAAATCCTCAAACTCCATCCTCACACTGCATACAAGGAACAATTCTGAAACCTCCCTCCTCAGCAGTCTTCTAGGCTCTTCTCAAACATTTCTAGAATGAAGAGCTCACCCCTCCGAGAGCTCACCCCTCCATGTTCTCTCATGGAGCCTCCCACATTGTAAGTGAAGTCTCCCCACATGAACCTGAACTCTTCGCGGTACAAGCTCTGCACTCAGGAACTGCACAGAAAAGTACATAGTCTAAAGCTGATGAGGTGACCATTTTGCCCAGCTCCCTCCTTCTGAATTCCACCTTTCTCTTTGGGTTCCCACTCCAGTTACCCTGGGAGATAACACAGGTGAAGCTAATATTTGAAAGTAATAAGTTCCAATGGAAAACACTTCCCTCTATGGTGCTCTGCTGCTGTAATAGTCTGGGGTCATCACATCCTCTTGAATGTTAAGTGTTTAACTAGAGCGGCTGAAAGCTAGTGCTGAGTAACGTGCCAACAATGTTGCAAAGGTGCAGGAATGGACAAATATTGCCATGAAATGAATCAGGCCTTAGGTATGTAATATACCAGGGTTCCAGTTCTTCAACCCTCTGACCCCAAACCATCAGACCCAGACCCTGGCCTCCGGCTCCTGTATCTTTAAGACCACTGAGGCAGCTGAACCTTCAGAACATGGCTGGACCTAACCTTGGCTGCAGCTTCTCAGCGTGTTCCAGCTTCAACCTTGGATTTGCCACAAACTGTGGGTTCTGGCCCTGCTCACATTTGGCATCTCCCAATGTACTGACCCTGGTCATATTCACTGACCTGGATTTTGCCTCCTGGACAAGGTTTTCACTTCTTGCCAACACTTGCCTATTTATGTCATCATTATTTCAATCTCAGGACTGACGAGGCTCATGACCCTGAAGGCTTAACCAGGCAGACAGAATGAAGCCAAACCACTTCTCTCACCTTATCTGCCACGACTCCTGGGTGCGGCTCCCCTGCCCAGCCTTACGGCTTCACCTTCTCCTGGTCCTCCCCACTTTGTCAACACCATCCCCCTGCCCCAGAGTCCCTTTCCTGCTACTCCCCAGTTCAGATCCTAGCACAGGGTTAAAAATTCAGGCTCTGGAATCAGATTGCCTGGGTTTGGGTCCAGTTTCTCTACTTATTAACTAGGTGGCCTTGGGCAACTGTGACTTAACTCTCAATACTTAGGTTTTTTCCATGTGTAAAATGAGAATTGTAGCAGCACCAGCTATGGGGGCACCACTTGCTGCCGATCCAACATCCAGATCCTTCCTCCTCCTTCAGCTCTGTCCTTAGGCTGCTCTGTGCTCAGACTGACAGATAGAAACCAAAAAAAGCCTCCATTTCTCAGCCAATCCTGCCACTGGGGTGTCTGTATGACACAGTTCTAACCAATGAGATGGAGGGCAAGTCTGAAGTCGGCTGGGGATCCCTAGGGAAGTTTTTCTTTCCATTTATTAGCATTCATTGTTTTATCTTTCTGCTGGGATGCCAACGCACAGCCTGCAGTGGATCGGCCCTTTTGTTCCACGGGGATAACCACACCCAGAGCCTGGAGCAAGAAGCTAGAAGGAGCTGGAAACCTGATGATTTCTCAAGCACCCATATCAGCCCAGACTGCCTACTCCTGGACTTCTTATATGTGAGGAAAAATAAGTCTCCACTTGATTATGCCACTATGGCCAGTTTTCTGTTGCCTAACAACTTTGTAAAAAGAACTAATGACACATAGCCTTCTGTCTTTCTTATCAAATGATACAATATCTTAATAAGCTACCCTCACCTCAGGAATTGGACTATGAATGACCTAAGGCTGGGAGAGAAAATGCACTGTCCACAGTGACCTCTTCTTCACGTGCCTAGGCTGGCCTGCATGACCCCCTCCATCCTGGGATTGATGCAGGAATTGGCAGACCAGGAAATCCTTCCCTCCTTAGATCCTTCACAGCACTATTTTGACACCTTCCGCTCTTGGTGTTAAAACCATATTCTGCCTCTACTCCAGCTATTTGTTTATTTTTTGCCACCCTTCCAGATTATGAACTCCTAAGGGCCAAGTGTGTCTTACTCAGTTTGTATCCTCTGCAGCCACCATCCCAATACCTGGCACATAAAAGTTCCTCAGTAAGTATCTACTATGTTTCATTAAGCTAAATTGCTTTGAAACTGACCAGTAAAAAGGACCAGAAATAATTAGTCAGACACCTGGTTTCCTGTCACTTGTTCGTTGGGTGCAATTTGCTTTCTTTATAGCTCTGCTCACCTAAAGAAGATTTGTTTCCCTCTATTATCCAGAAATGGCTTTTTTTTTTTTTTTTTACAGTATGTCAAAAATTCCAGGGAATCCCAAGAAGGGAAGACACCATGTTTGTAGTATCTTGGTCACTGTCCTTACAATGTGTTTTTTGTTCATTCAACAAACAGTTATTGAGTATCCAAGTGCTGACATTGTTCCTATGCACTGGATATACAAGCAAGCAAAAAAGAAAAAGGCAGAAGAAAACCCATTCCTACCCTTATGGAGCTTATAGTCGGACGGCAGAACAAATGTCAAGTGCTCAGTAACAGAGAGTAGAAAACAGGGAAAGGAGCTGGTCCGTAGGTTGGCGAAGGCCTCCCTGAGGAGGTAGCAACTGAGCTGCAGTCCGAATGAGGTGCAGGAGTGGAGCAGAGAGAGCTGGAGGGAGACAGAAGAGCAGTGCAAAGACCGTCGATGGGAGGGAGCACGGCTGAGGGAAGGAACTGAATCTGTACAGCCGGAGCAGAGGGTAAGTGATGAAACAGGAGACACGCACGGGGGGCCAGGCCACGCCAGGCTGTGTAGACCTGTGGGAGTTTGTGTGTAACATGATCAGATTTGGATTTTCAAAGATCACTTTACTTTAGTGCACAGTGATTGGAAGGCAGCAAGGGGGGCAGGGTGCAGCCTAGACAGTGCAGAAAAGCTTCTCCAAAGGCCAATTCTCTGCCTTTTCCACCATCAGCCCTTTTCTCGCAGGAGCCCAAGAGCTCAACAAGGACCTGGGACGGGCCACTGATGCACTTGGCCAGAAAAGTTTGGAAGTGGAAGATGGGTCAAACTCAACTGAAAATGTTGTAAGGTTGTTGCCAGACTCATAGCTACCCTCCTAGCTTTCAAGGGAGACTTAAAACACGCCTTGCCATCTTGATGACCATAATTACTTACTACGTGTGGTTTGTTGTCTTGAGAAAAGGGAGAGTTGTTTTTCCTAAAGTAATGCAATTTAGGGTCACTATGAAAAGTAAAGAAGTGACTGATAAAAGGAGTCAAGAGTCTTAGCAAGATTCTGTGTTTGTGTCTGGGAAAGATATTTAAATTAAGGAATCTGTGAGTTGGCGTGACAGCCTGGGGGAAAACAGATATATAACTGACTTTCTGGCAGGTTCTCAGCAGGCTCCTATCTTTCTGGGTTTCCACTGGCAGAGCCCAGACACAGCCCCTCAGGCCCGAGCCCAGGTAATCATGTGTTTTGATAAAAGTCAACAGAGCATTCCTTGGAGCTGAAGAGTTCAGTCAAAATCTTACTTGCATTTACTCCAAGAAAAGCCTGGAGTTTTCTTTTCTTGATCTTAGTCCAAGGGCGAGGTTTTCCGGAAAGTCTGAGAAGAAATTTACGCCTAGCAGTTAGAGGCCCATAGGGAAAGAAAACAATATGTTCCTTTTTTTCTGAAGAAAAGTCCAGCAAACAGCCTTGCAATCAATTTCTCTGGCACTCCTAAGCCCTTGGAGGATGCACACTGGCCATTTTGTACCTACACACAAAATATCATTTAGTCCAATACTGATACCACAAGAGCTGGGTCTATATACAATGGTAAACGTTGCTTAGCAAAAAAACTGGCTGTATTCCTTCCTTCACTTATATGTTTATAAATAATTGAGCATCAATTAAGTAGCCATACACTGCTAGATACTGGGGATTGCAGTGGTATGTCCAGCATCTTTGATTTCACTAGGGTTCCACCAGGGCAAATGTCTCATGAGTTCTGAGATCTAAGTCCCCACGAGTGAAGGCCTTGTTCCGAGCAATCAGGTTAGAATTCCCATCCTGCAAACTCCTGCAAAATATGTGTTGTGGGTCACAACAATGTGAATATACTTAACAATACTGAACTGTACATTTAAACATGGTTAAAATGGTAAATTTTATATTATATCCAGACAAAACTATAACTCAAAAAGATACATGTGCCCCTATATTCACAGCAGCATTATTTACAATAGCCAAGACATGGGAACAACCTAAATATCCACTGACAGATGAATGGATAAAGAAGTGGTACACATATACAATGGAATATTACTCAGCCACAAAAAAGAACAAAATAATGCCATTTGAAGCAACATGGATGGACCTAGAGATTATCATACTAAGTGAAGGAAGTCAGACAGAGAAGGACAAATACCCTATGATATCACTTAAATGTGGAATCTAAAATATGACACAAATGAACTTATCTACGAAACAGAAACACACTCAGACATAGAGAACAGACTTGTGGTTGCCAAAGGCGGGGGGGTTGGAGTGGGAGTTTAGGGTTAGCAGATGTAAGATTTTATATACAGAATGGATAAACAACAAGGTCCTACTGTATAGCACATAGTGAACTATATTCAATATTCTGTGATAAACCATAATGGAAAAAATATAAAAAGGATATATATATATATATATATATATATATATATATATATACACACACACACATACACACACACATATATATATCTGAATATATGTGTGTATATATATATATATCTGAATCACTTTGCTGTACAGCAGAATATTAACACAACATTGTAAATCAACTATACTTCAATAAAATAAATTTTAAAAATAAACTTAAATATATACAAAAAATAAATAAATAAAATAGCTGTGCAGTTACCCATCACCCCATCTTATTTTAATCCATGGGACAGCTCACACTATATTTGGATTTTTCTAGGTATTTATTTATGTGTTTGTTTATTATCTGTCTCCCCACTAAAATCAGGGATCATGGCTGTCTTATTTACTTCTGTAGCCTCAGTATCTAGGAAAGTGGCTGGCACATAGCAAACACTCAATAAATATTTGTTCATTAATATTACTAAATTGCATCATTATACAAGGCAACATAGCAAATACATTAAAGGCACATATTTTGAGTCCAAACCAATGTTTGGGTTCCATCCCTTCCACATTGCTATTGGCAAAATGACAATTTAACCTCTTTGTCTGTTTCTACACCCTGAAAACGGGAATAGTAAATACTTCACAAGATTGACATGAGAATTAGATAATGTCTTACCTTTACATGTGTATAATATGTGTTAGCTATTAATATTACAGAAAATTAAAAAGAACAAATGACATATAGCCTAACTATAGCCTCTCCAAATTTACTTCTATTGTTTGCCTAAAGGCTTGCACTCACATATTGTTGTAATTCATATGCACATAAGAAAACTAATTTATATTGAGAACTTACTATGTACCAGTTACCATTTTAAGCACTTTATATCTGACTTATTTAATCTCTATTGATCATATGAGAAAGCTAGTATTACTATACCCATTTTACAGATGAGAAAAATTGAAGCCTAGAGGGATTGAGTAATTTCCCCAAAGTTATACAACTAGAAAGTTGGCTCAAACTTGAAAGTTGTGCTCTGTAGACTCTGTTCTTAACCAATATTAGCATGGGCCTCTCCATATTTTGATTAACTTTTTCAAAAACTTAACATTATAAACAGCAAGGTCCTACTGTATAGCACAGGGAATTATATATGTGTGTGTGTGTGTATAACTGAATCACTTTGCTGTACAGAAGAAATTAACACGTAAATCAACTATAGTTTAATAAATTTTAAAAATAAAAAACATTAGTTCATGCCACTATTTTCATATATCAAAAAAGTCAACATGATTGTCATCTTTTAAAAATAGATTATCCAATTTTGATGACAGAAAGCAGTTTTTTAAACTGTTGGTGGATATAAATTATTTTAGTTGATATTAAAAAAAATACTGTAAGGTCACTATTATTAGCTTCACTTTATATAGGGACTCCAAGGCAGAAGTTTCAATGATTCTCCTAACATCACACAGCAAGTTTAAGAGCCAAGTCTTCAACATCCAGTTCTAGTACTTTTGGTCCTTTTGTAAGAGCCGCTAACTGTCTACATTAATGGAATATTACATGTTTAATATGGCATATCCTGTTCAGTTTTGAATTAACAACTGGTGGTCGGAATTTGATATTTGGAGTATAAGTATTTCTTACCCCAACTCTAAAAATCCTCTCAACCTAAACCAAGATCATGCAATGGCATTCTACACAATCAAAGTTTTCTCCTTTTGGTTCCTGGATGGACTTAAAAAGTTTGGTCAATTTGAAACCATAATGGCCTTCATAGTGACATGGTGGGAGAAATCCTACAAGGGTAATGGATCAACAAGAAACCCAGAATTATAGTTCAGCCTATAATTTTGTAAAGAGTAAAGAAAGCTAAAAATCCAGGCCAATCACTCAAAATAAAGCCCAATCAATGCCATGAAAATGAAAGAGGAGCAGGACCCAATGTTTGGATCTTTCTGAGGCCTTCTTAAATTAAAGTAACAGTTATTCATTCAGACTTTGGATTTATAAACCTAGCCCGGAGTTGGGTCCCCCAGAAGCCTGTTTTATGGGGTTAAAACTGACTTCCTAGAGGGAAAAGTACCAAGTGCAGCAAGAAAAAATGCCTGTTGAGAGTGGAATTGGGACAGGCAGCTGCTAAGCAGGCCCCAATGATCCCTTCCTCCCGGATCTCATGTCCTTGTGTAATTACCTTCCCTTGAGTGCTGGTGGGACAGGGATAAAATATGGCAAAAGTGATGGGATGTTACTTCCAATGTTAGGTTACAAAAAGACTCCAGTTTCCATCTTTCTTCCCTCTCTCACTGGCTCGCTGGCTCTGAGGGAAGCCAGCTGATATGCTGCGAGCTTTCCTATGGAAAAGTCCATGTAGCAAGAAACTGGGGGAGACCCTCAGTGCAATGGCCAGCAAAGAAATGAATCCTGCCAGCAACTGCATGAGCCAGCTTGGAACGAGATCCTCCCCCCGTTGAACTTTCAGATGAGGCTGCAGCCCCAGCTGTCACTTTGACTGCAACCTTGAGAGAGACCTTGAGGGAGAGGTATTCACATAAGCTGTTCCCAGATTCCTAACTCCAGAAACTAAGAAATAATAAATGCTTGTTACATTAAGTGACCAAGTTTTGGGGTCATTTGTTATATAGCAATATATTTCTAATACAGAAACTTTGCCAAAAGCAGGGGCCCCATTATCTGAGGCTCACTCATTTATTCATTCACTTAGTACCTATTTATTGAGCATTACTAAGATAAAGTCATATTAGGGACAAGAAGAGTTCCTTGTCTTCAAGGAGCTATGTTCTAGACAAGTCTACAAATATCTAAGAAAGGCAGCAATATTGAAGGTCCAGTCCAGGAAGGCATTCCCAAAGAAGTGAATTCCCAAAGAGGTCCTTGGCCAGACCTTGCTGGATAGACAGTACTCAACTGGCAGGCAGAGATGGCGATAGGAAAAGCCAGAGAGTGAAGTGGATGGTGGCAGGTAGGAAGCAGGTCTAGACCTCTGAGAGTCTACAAGCTAGTGGAAAAGGCATGAGGAAAAGCCACAGGGGAGAAAGAACAAGGTTCATTCAGGGTTTCCTTTCTGGCCAGTCACCACCAGCATCAGAGACTCTGGAGAAAGAGCCCATCCTCTGCCTGGTCCTAATACTGTATACACAATTTGTTGATCTTGTCAAAGACGGGGGCAGGGAGTGGAATTTCTTCCCTTCAGTTTGTACCATCTCTGAGGTCATTGCTATACTGTTCCATTGTTCCTAAGCTTGAGTGAACCATTCATCACTGCAAACGACTAGGGGAAAACAAAATGCACAAAAGGCATTTTCAGATACAGCAGCCTGAGGATTTATGTCTCATCACTTGGAGGCTAGAAATTTAGCTAAAATGATGCATATGTCTCATGAAATGTGGAAGAGAGAAATTTCTGACTCACAAATTCAGACCACTAATAAAGATGATTTAATGATGATTGTTGTAGGAGTTTGAATTCCTATTGTATGACAATTGCACATCTGTATTATCATCATTAGACCTTTCTTTGGCTCTTTTTGGAGTCTTTGGAAAAGTCTTATAAGGTTTACTCTAAAAATATTATTTCACAAATGAAGTATTTGAGTAGAAGACATAGGATACCCTCAAACTTCGGCTAATGTTGTTTTCTTCACTGGTGTTAATTTTTAATTTCTTGAGTTATTTAGGTCAAACATTTCTATCACGGAAGTTGTTACAAGCTGAACTGTGTAACCCCAAAATTCATATGTTGAAGTCCTAACCTCCAGTACCACAGAATGTGGCTGTGTTGGAAGACAGGGCCTTTAAAGGGATAGTTAAAGTAAAACGAGGTGATGTGGGTGACGGGTACTAATTCAGTATGACTGGTGTCCTTATAAGAAGAGGAGATTATGACACATGCACACAGGGAAAAGACCATGTGAAGACACAGGAAGAAGACTGCCATCTGTTAGCCAAAGACAATGACCCTCAGAAGAAACCAACCCTGCCAATACCCTGATCTCAGACTTCTAGCTTCCAGAACTGTGGGAAAATAAATTTCTATTGTTTAAGGCACCCAGCCTGTGCGGTACGTTGTTATGGAAGCCCTAGCAAACTAATAACTAGAAGTCTTTATAGTTTCATGAAAGGAATAAAGAGAATTCTCCCAAAACTTTTTAATCATCCTTTCACAGTAAATATATTTAACTCATCTATAAACTATTCGGTATTGGGTATAAGTTATTTATTTTAAAAAAAAACTTTCTGTTAAGAAAAGATGTTCATTGGAGATAAATTAGAAAATATACATAAGCAAAATGAAGAAAATAAAAATCATTCATCCTTTATCAACCAATATTATGATTTATCACCAATGATTTATCCTTGCAGATATATATAGTAATGGTTCAAAATATTCTGCTGGAGCATGGACTTTTCCCACAGGACTTTGGTCAAGTTTGGGCAAGCTGGAACCTTCATGAGCTTCCATTTTCTCATCTATAAAATGGTGATAATAAGAACTGCCTTCCTGGGTTTTTGTCAGTTGTACAATATATAATAAAGTACAGTATATAAGCACTTAACAAAGTGCCTGGCACATAGTAAACAAACAATAAATGGTCTGTATATTTTATATAGCCTGTATTTTACTATAACAAGTCATTCTGCACATGCTATTTTTACAGTCTGGTTTTCTTTTTTTCATGCTTGGTATAGTTTCATTACTAGCTGTTTATGAAGTTCTGTTTCTGGGTATTTAAGCACCCTACATATAAGAATATTGTTTTCTGGTTTCATGGTGTTTTCATTTGAATAGCCTTTCTTCAGGCCTCTTGGTGTAGAGTTTCATGCCGCTTTAAGACTCTTGGTCTTTTAGCAGCCTCCTTGCGTTTAGGAAGACTTCCAAAAGCACAGTTGGGGATTGAGAACTCGTTCAAATTTGAGCCGGTGCCAGTGGCAAAGAGAAAACAGAACTGTTCCTGCTGACTCTGCACTGCAGCTGCCAGATGCCTTGGTTAACTTGCAGAAAGGGAAACAAAATGGAATGGCGAAACGAAATGCTTTGGAGACGACATGGTGGTGGCAGAATAGGGGTTTCCTCCGCTGGTGCTCTTAGCAGTGGTTCTAAGGGTCAGGATGCCCCAGGCCCACATGTCTGAGTCAGAGCCAGGCCACCCCATGATGCGGTCAGCCTATAGCCTACAGGAGGGGACTCCAGCCGGACTGCCAAGGGTCCTGGAAGTCACCGCCTCAGTGCCCCTGTACCACCACTACCCCCAAAGGGACCTCCTTCACCCGAAGCTTTGCTCACTGAGGTTCTTAAAGTGCAAAAACTCAGGACAGTATTTAAACCCAAAGTTCTTAGAATGAATGAGCTTCAAGCCCCTTCCTAAAGCAGGGGAAAGGTAAATAGCTTGAGAGAATACACAGCATGTGTGGGTAAGAAAGATATCAATTCCAAAGCAGAGGCTGGAGGCTGAAGTTAAGTCCTGTTTATCTCCAACTGTGCAAGGGTCAGCGGAAGCTGTGCAGGGGGAGGGGATGGCGCCATAGGTACTCAAGGTCTCTTACAAATACTCTACAGCTATCACGAAGAAAAGACTACATCCTAACCTGGCATCAGGATCTTTCCTAAGGACACGCAGGCCAAGGCTGCTTCCATACAGAAAAGAACTGCTTTTATCCATAAAGTGGCACCTTATGGAACAGCCTTGGGCTCTACGGAACACAGGGAGGGAGGGCGGTGAGCTCCCACCTGTTAGCAGCAGTTCTTTCCTCCAGGAGTTCCATTATCACCTCAATTCAACTCAACAAATATTTGCCAGGCGTCCACTGTGAGCAGGACGTTGCTCTAAGGTGGGTGGACCAAGTGAAGGCTGCTCTAGGGAGCTGGAGCTTGTTCGTGCAGCAGCTTCGGCACCGGAGGCTGTGAGGAACCCACCCCCGTACTCCAAGGTCAGCTGCTGGGCTCCCTGCACTGGAAGGGAAGGGTCACTTTAATACCACCCACTGGGGCTTTCCTGACAACCAGCTTTTCTAAAGACAAAGTGAGACTCTCTCTCATCAACATAAACAATTTAACACGGATCTTGGAATCACCCTGAGAAACACATGTGACTGTTTATTTCATAAGAGAGCGATTTTGTGGAAGACCATATTCGGGACTGTGTGTCAATGGCAATATATTGCTGCAGCTGGCTATATATATTTTAATGTCTTTTTTTCTGCTGGTTTTTCTACCAGAGTTTGGAAGCACAGAAGGTCACCAACATAAACTTTATGCTATAAAGATGCCTCAGTAGAACCCCTAAAATGACACAATTCCCAGAGTCTTGTTTACAGCTAAGCAATTCCACCCATTTTTCTGGGATGCCTGAAGACATGGGGTCTTCATTTCTTCATGTGAAAAATGAGCACTGCGCTGGCCAGATGAATCACAAGGCCTCCCAAGCCTACAGTCACCTTCCAAAGGAAATTGTCACTTGGAGCCCTGTGGAGGAAAATTGCTCCAGGTCATCAGTCCCAACTCTGGCTGCACATTAGAATCACTGGAGAGCTTTTAAAACATGCCACTATCCAGGCTCAACCCCACAGATTCTCATTTCAGGGTTCCGATTAATCCTGGATGGGGTCTTATTTCTAAGTTATCACAGAAGATTCTGTTTTGCAGCCTGGGTTGAGAACCACTGCTTCAGACCATTCCATAAGCTGGAGAGACCAAGCACAACTCCACCTTCCCTCCCCCATATGCAATTAATGGGACCAATGTCGAACTCTTAACCCAAGGACAACCAAGACCTAAGTTGGCCTGGGTCCTCTGAGGCGGCCTGTGTTGGGATCCCCAAGGCAATCCCCAAATTCAGAGATTTGCTAGAGGGACTCATGGGACTCAACACATAGCTGGACTCATGGTTAAGATTCATTACAGTGATGGAGTAAGGATACACAGTCAGATCCTAATGGAAAAAGACAGGCAGAATCTAGAGAAATCCATGCACAGGCTTCCTATGCTCTCTTTCTATGAAGGCACACACTTGAACACATTACTTTCTCCAGCAATGAAGAATGTAGTAATATGTGTGCAATGTTTCTTCCAGGAAAGCCCAGTAGAGACAGAGCATTCAACATGTTTATTGGGGGCTGGTCACAGCTGCACTCTCTGCCTAGCATGCATCAAAATTCCAGACTCCCAGAAGGAAAGCAGGTGCTCAGCATAAATATCCTTGTTTGCACAAACAGTCTAGGCACAGAGAACCACCCTTATCAGTTTTGAGAATGGTGGAAACACCCAGATACCAGCCAATCTTGCAAGCAGGCCCTTCTAAAGAGAGCAGTCTCAGGCCTGCTGTGTTAACTCTTTTCTGCACACGGCCCGAAACAAAGATGCTGATTATCAGTTAGATGGGTAAATTCTGTCTCAGGAATTTGACTTGGGAAATAAGAACAGCCTCGGGAAGCTGTTTTGAGAGGAGAAGTGACCACACACAAAGAGAAGCAAAGATAAGAACATGACCCATGACGGCGATGCTTCAGTGAAGAGCACAAGCTCCAGTGCTGGGGATTCAGCGAGGTAGCTCAGCTATTAGATCTCCGTCGGCTCCTCTGCCTCCCGAATCCTGTTGCTCTTCTTTCCCTGAAACCTGTCACCCCAGCCGTTCCTGGTTTTCCATGAATATTCTGTGGAGCCACTTTATAAGTCTGTCCTCCCTGTATGTAGCTTATCCTCGCGCTAAACCTCCATCGCACAGCCAGAGTACGTCTTAATATCTTTTAACTAAAAGAGCTCACAAGCTCGCTCATCACACGATACTGACCCAGGACCACCTCAGAGGTAGGCAGAGAAAGAGCAACCAACCACAACCTCAAAAAAAGGAAAAAAGGCGTGGGAGTCGTCATCCAGACCAGGCTTCACAAAGCCACAGTTACTCTTAGCCACACACTGCCCTCCACGTCAAGTGGACTTTTGGCTGAATTGGGTGATACCTTTGCAGAAATGATTACAAAGTTTTGATGATGGAGACCATGAAGATTTGCTCTTTGTGGTCCCAGAATACAAAACAACTAATGGAGAATTATGGAAAAGTTCCCAGCTCTATGAAACTCATCCAGTTATATCTTGGTCTCACTCATTTAATGTTTAGCTGGACATATCTATGGACTTCAAAATCATTTTAAACAGTGAAATAATCACATAAGTATTCAGTTCAGATGCTGTGAAATTCAAACTTTTAGGTTGAAGGATTAAGACCTTCCTCTATGAAAAGAGCGCGAGTTTATTCCTCTCCATTCTACAACCCATCTTTCCAGTGCTAACAGTGTCACCATCACATGTTCTTCCTATCACAATGGTTGTTGACTCAAATAAATCAGAGAATGTTAGAACTGGAAGAGACATTACCAATCACCTGACATTCAAGCCTCTGGTTTCAGAGATGAGAAGCTATAGGCCCAGCAAGATTTAGAGGCTTATCCAAGGTCTCACAGCTGGCTTGAACCAGAGCAGAACTAGAACTCTTAATCTCCTGACTCCCAGGCTAATTTATTGCCACTCTGGGCTCTTTGCGTTGGTCTTTTCCTGTGCAACAGAATTCAGGCTCCAAAACTGTGGATAACTTCTGACTATTTTTGCAGCTGTTATCTTTCCAAAGTCTATTATCATTCCCAGAAAATATTAACATTCACAAGGCTGTGGATTTGTGATTGTGCAATAAGTAAATAATACATCGTTCTCAAATGTGCTAATCTTTGCAAACCAAGATCACGTGTTTGTAAATAACAGGAAGCTACACTCAAAATATGTACTTTTGAGTCTCTAAGAACAAGTCAGCACGATCTGTTTTCTGCTATAGTTACACTTAAAAGAGAATTTAACCTTCACTCACTCATTTACTTTTAAAACTATGTCACATGACAGTATTCAGTTCAAAAAAGGTAAATGTTACCTGTATAACAACTTTACTCAGACGTTAGGCATCAGTTAATCTATCAGTGATCAATGAAAAATAACTTAGTTAACCATTATTAGAAACCCAGCTGTTCCAGGACTGGGCGTGGTGGAGGGAGACAAAGCAATACAAACTAAGACACTCTCAGAGCATTTAATGTGCAGAAGACAAAATGCAGAAAGATATTAAAAATGTGCAGAAAAATATTAAAAACAATATGCACTAGATCATACAGTATATCTTACAATAATACCCCAAGAACTCAAGGACGAGAGAGAATAGCAGAGACAGGATGGGTCCAATTAATAGTTTTCTGAATGGGCATTTGTGATTGGACATGGTTAAAATAGAGCATTTTTGCTCCGAGGCATAGTAGAAAAGCAGGACAACTTTGATGTCAATCTGATTTTTATTTCTAATTTTTTCATCCACATAATGAGTATTTATTGAGCACATTTTTATGTGCCTAACACTTTGCTGGCCATTGCAAAGGATCCAACTATGGGAGCATTGCTTAAATTCTCAAGGCCTCAGATTCCTTACCACTGAAATATGAAAAGTGTATCAGATAATATTAGGTCCCTTCTAGTTCTTACTTTCTATGAGTCTAACCTCTCCAAGATGAAGAAGGAATTCCTGATAAGCTCTTACAATCTGTTTGAAACAACAAAATTTGTGTGCATGGAAATAGGAATACACAATACCTGATTTTCAGGGGTTCTAAAGTTTGTTGCCCTCCTAACACACAGGAGAGTTATAACACATTTCTTTCAGTGGCTCAGTCAGTACACTTGGAGAACATGCCCCATAGAGGGGAGAATCAAAATGGCAGTGGAAAACTAAATAGGTTTGAAAAGTTCTCCCAGGGGATCCAGACATGAGCCCCTCTTCTCAGAGGGCCTCTGCCACCTCTTTGCTCAAGTAAGAATCATTGGATTAAATGTTCAAATGAATGGAATAGTTCTGATGAAATGTGCTGAAATGATAAAGAATAAAAACTTTCTTCTTTCATTCAAGATAAATTCAAATACCTACCGTGTTCCAGTCATTGTGCTAGGTACTACAGATTAAAAGTAAAGAAGCAAACCAGAGACCCAGCCCTTAAGGGACTTAGAGCATGGTAGCCTAGGTCAACTACAGGACACTACAGCCTACAAATATCAGAAAACCTGACAGGCTTAAACACTAAGGACTGTAATTGGATGATGTAGCTGGAATCCTAAAAGTAAGGCAGGCATCACAGTTGGCTTCATCTAGTGATTCCAATTAGTTGGTTTCAAGGAACCTTGACTTCAAGTCCCAGCTCCTCACTTACTAGCAACATGACTCCGGCGAGTTGTTCAGTTTCTCTAAATCTCAAGTTCAACATCTGTAGAATAGGAATAATAATTGTTCCTACCTCACAGCGTTGTTATGAGGATTAAATGGGACAATGGTAATGAAGCACTTAGCCTGATGCCTAGAAAAACGCAAAGGCTCAAAACAGTTATTATCACTATCATCATAATTAAAGTGGCTGACTATGTGGAAAAGTGAGATTTAAAAAAAAAAAAAAATACAGAATTTTACAACCCACAGCTAAGCTTGTGAAAAAAGACAAAAAGTTGGTTGAAAAGTGATTTGGGAAGGATAATTTGCAGAACGTAGCAGAAGCCCTTTCAGAGAAAGGAAGATAAAAGGGTGGTAACTGGAGGTTGATCTCAGGATGGAGATAGAACTTGTTATTTTGGAAGTAAAGAAACCTGGGTATTTTTATAGTCTGCGAGGTGAGATCTAGTAGAGGTGAAGACGCTGAAAATACTAGAGAAAAAGAGAATATTGCAAATTGCAGAGGAGATAGACACCAAACACAGGTGTAGCGATTTGCCTTGAGCAGATGATATGATGACAATTTTTAAATTATTCCATTTTATTAAACGCTTACTATGCCAGGCACCAGCCTGAGTACTACGCATGTTATCTTATTTTAGCCTCACAACAACCTTAAGAAGTAGATACTTTTTATCTCCATTGAGCTCCTCTGTTCAAATCTAAAACTGAGGCTTGGAAATTGTTAAATAACACCTAGTAAAAATGGAACACAAACATGAACTTGACTTTCACACCAAAACCTGTGTCTTGATACCTAAGTTAAACTGAGGTAAAGAAATGAGAAGAGGTGCATATATTAAAACATCTGTAGCTTGGGGATAGCAATTAGTGGGAGTCTGTACTGGATAGAATCCGTCTTCTCCAGGAAGTATACAAAATTAACTATTGAGATAGAGGAGTTCAGACAATGTCTAGAAGTCACAAAGGAAGGAACAGAATGACTGGGGGAGAGGCAATAGTCAATAAGAATTTTCCAGAATCAATGAAAGACTTAAATGTTCATATTTAAGAATCACAATGAATACTAAGCTAAACAAGTAAAAATTAAGCCACACTTAGATTCACCCGGGTAAGACTGCAGAACACCATTGATAATAAGAAAATTTTAGTATTCAGAACAACAAAAAAAAACAGATTACCTACAAAGTAACAATTAGACTAAAGCAGACTTCTCAACAGGAAAAAACAAAGACCACAAAATAATAGAAAGTGCTGAGGAAAAATATCTGCTAATATCATTCAAGAGGAGAGATAAAATAAAGTTTGAGTGTGTGTATTTTCAAACAGTCCCTGAAAGAACTAGAGAATGTACTTTAGAAAGAGGAAATTTAACAGAAAAGGAATGAGTGGAGAGCAAAAACCAGTATGGATCAAAGAACTTGGTAAATACTGATACTTCGGTAAATACTCATTCACTGTTTGAAATAACAACAATAATAATGACTACTGAAGAGAGGAATTTAAATGAAGTAAAACTAAGATACTTAAAAAATAGAAGAAGGGGAAGGTGATTTAAATTAAAGAATTCTAAAGTCATTATTTTGTTCAGAAATAGTGTAGACATATCAATTTCTGACTTTTTAGTGTATGTTTCTTTTTAATGTAAGAGTAACCGTTATCAAATTACAATCTCTAATTTTAAAGGGAGAGAACTTCAAAATCATGGTTTTAGAGTGAACATAGGAATGGGTGTGACTAACTGTAGGTGTAATTAATTTCTATAGAGAAAAGGATCTAAAGGAAATAGGACAAAATGTTAGTATTTGTAAGTATCTATTATTTTCTGTATTTTTGAAATATTTTGCAATTAATTTTTTTTAAAAAAGAAGAAGCTTCTGGTGCTTTTAATTGACAGGTTTTGCTTGATCACATATCAAGCCACAATCGCTGAATCTTCACTAAATGAAGAAGCTGAACCAGCGAAGCTCATATTTGTCTAGCTAGGGCCTCACCATCTGCAGAAGCAGAAGTAGATGATATGTTCTTTTCTGTTTCTGTAAGCAAAGTATCCCTGTGAGGCATCTGGACTTTGAGCTCGTGAGTCAGGCTCATAGTTACAGCCTGTCTCACCAGGTCACAGTGACCTTTGTGATTATCACTTAGATGCTTCTGGAAGGATAATCTTAGTAGTCTTTCAAAGTCCTTTCCAAGTCTCTGTCAGTCTATGTTTATCATTTTCATGGTCTAATTGGGCAGTTTTCATAAATTGATGCAAAGTGTCTTCTGCATGAGCACAGTCAAGCTTTACAGCTGTTGTAAAGAGAGTATCACTCTAACTCTGCCTGGCTAGAGTTGGTTGGTTGGTTGGTTTTAATGGGATATGAGTCCTTTAATAGCAGTCTAATCCCTTCAATTTATAAAAAAGTGAGGGCTAGAGAAATCAGTCTTCTTGCCCAATATCTTACAACTAATAAATGAGAAAGCTGAAAATCAAATTTTGGACCCATCACTATCATCATTCTCTAAGATAATGCCTACATTCCTAAGCTGTTACAGGAAGAAGTATGTTATCTGTGAAGATCCTGAAAGTATCGATCACGAAGACATCATGATTTATAGCCACCTGATTTAACCCCAGTGGAACAGCAAAGTGCAGTGCCTCTGGTATTCGAGGCCACAACCCCGGGCTATTCATGTCTAGCCTGTGCCTGTCCAGTGCAGCCAGGCTCCTGGGATCTTCAGAGATAAGTCCTCCCGCATGACTCCAAGTTGTGAAACCAAGTTGTGAAGAGTTTGAGGAAGACACGTTTGCTGACAACACAACCTTAACAACAGCCAAAATGTTGCTAACATGGTTAGACACACCTCACTGGAATGATCAAAACTGCCCAGGTCACCTGCTGTTGGGTTAAAGAACCACAACCCTGGAGAGGACTCTGAGAAGTCACAAAGGACACCTAGATCTAACTACGGCACTTTTCAAACTTTAATGTGCACATGAACCATGCAGGTATCTTACGAAAATACAGATTCTGATTGAGTGGGCTGGGGTACGGCCTGATATTCTGCATTTCTAGCAAACTTCCAGGTGGTACCCATACTGCTGGTCCCACGGGTACCCTTCAAGTAGCCAGGCTTTTCCCCGTGCACAGAATTCTCACAGGGTCTGTGATGAGGAGACTGTGCTTCTCGAAGGCAGGACTTGGGCAGCCAGGGAGGGTTGGAAGCAGGTGGATTGTGTGAGCGGTATGCACAGAACTAGTCATGTGCTGCGAGAGTTACGGGGGTGAACACATGACCGTGAATGATTAATGAACCTGAAGGAGACATTTCCTGAAGGCTTCTGGGAGAGAAACGTTTCCTTTTTTTGAGAGAGGTTTTGAAAGTGGCTCTTGATGGTTCATTCACCTTCCAGCCAAGATGGCCAGTACCCTCCTGCTGGAAACTACTAAAACACAGGGTAAAAATACATGAAACAATGATTTTCAGACATTGGACATCAGGTTGGGCAGGACAGTAATCCCTGGGAAAGGGGAAAAACTGAAAAAAATAAAACAGAGTGTCAGTGAGCTGTGGAACAACTTCAAGCAACCTAATTTTATGTTATTGGATTAACTGGGGTGGGGTGGTGATAGAAGAAAATATTGGAATAGATAATGGTTGAAATTTTTCCAAATTTGATTTATAAAAACAGAAACTCAAGATTTAAGAATCTCAATGAGTCCCAAGTACAAGAAAAAAGAAGAAAAGAAAGGAAAGAAAGAAAGAGAGAAAGACCAGATCATTATAGTAAAGATAATTTGTCAGTGGTGGAAACCTGTAAAATATTTTCCCTTAAAAGAAGTCTGTATGTTAACCAGTTTTGAAGAACCTGTTTTAAATGAATTGCTGTTCTCCTTTAAGTCAGTACTGCAATGATGATAGTTTGATTTCTGTTTCTGCAGAACTCAAAACTAGCTTGGATATGTGAACAGATCTCATTGTTCTGCTAATGTATTATTCATCTTGGTCACATGTTCAGGCCAGACCAGGCTCAAAAGGCAGCCACAAAGTCTGTGCCCATGAAATTATCTGTTTCACCACAGCTACAAATCCTATATTCCTTTCATGTATGTATTTAGGGGCTAGATTTCCATCCCATCCTTCATTTAGATATACTGAAGGCTGGCATGGTCTATAGGACCTCCTGCAAACTATTGTGAGTGAAAATATGATGATGATTTTTTCTTACTTAATTGTTCCAAGTTTCATATACCCTTCATGTCTGGAATGTCCTCTCAAGCACTGCTTCCTCCCCCTCTCACAGTTTCACAATACACACCACTTATTGTCCAAGAGCACAAGGAGCGTCCAAGAATCAAATGATGAAAGAGGGAGAGAGAGAGCTGGACATTGTCATCAGCCGCCTAGCACCACTGTCACTCCCGGCCCTGCTCCAGCTAATGATTGCTTGTCCCTGCTCTGGGTTATAGTTCCAAGGTTTCAGCTCTTCCACCCTCTGAGGCTTAGCCATTTTTTCTGCAAAGGCTTGAAATCATGCCAGAGTGAATGTGTCATCTAGGAGGGGTTCCTGCCTTCAACACACTCTGCCCTGAAACCAGCCTTTACCCAAAATCCTTAGACCCCCTGCACTGAGTCTTGAATCCCTTGTCCTCCTGGTAAGGTCTGCTTTAGGGTGCATGCTGTCCTTCCCTGTCAGCAGACTCCAGTTCAGCCTAAAGTTTTCTCTAATCTACCTTTAGCCGGTCCAGGGCATTCCCATTTCTTCCTCATAGGAAGGCCTGATCTCTTTATGTAATTGGTCTCCCCTTCTCCGGAACTCTGCATACCAAGCCAAGGGCTTGTATAAGGACTTGTATCATCAGATACAAAAGGTTCTGTCCCCTTTCTCAGGATATCAGCTCATTTGAGTCTCATCTTTGATAATTAAGAGAAGGCCGCTCATCCTTCTCTTAAGGAGGACTTCATGCATAAAAGTGAAACAAATGTCAATGCTTAGGTGATTTTTTTATCTCTTTCTATAAATATGGAATTTGCTCACACGATATTTTAGAATTCTGCTTCAGCCCCTCACCCTATTATTCAGAATCTCCACCATACTAAGAAAGCTGAAAGAATTCCAAAGGACATATATCTATAGGTGGAAAAGAATTGCACTGCTTTTGTTTGCCTATTTTAATACCAATGATCATTTTTAGACATCAAGACCTTCTAACAGATTCTAATTCCAAGGAATCCCAAGCTCCCTATAAGTCCGCCCGGCTCCTATCTTGCCTATCTTAACATAAATGAGTCCTCTCCTACCGACTTGGGTGCACAAGAATTTCCTTTCTTCCCTGCTCCCAGGCCAGGGCCTCTCTACCAGGGAGTTGTCTCCATTTGTGCCACAAAGGGTAAGCTCAGATGCTCATAGTTTGGAACTCTTCCCTTGCCCTTCCTGGGTGTGACTGAGGAACCAAAACTAGGAAGGAGACATCCCAGAGAGTGGATGTTTCTCATTTAGATCTAAAAAATCTCTATCCCAATAAACAAGCCCTTCACAAATGACCAATCAGAAAAACTGTCAGTACCTCTAGCATCTAGCCATTGCCTAGCACATAGTAGGCACCTGTTCAATACTGAATCAATAAATGAACAAATCTATGCCTTTCCATGTGTCTCTGACTGCAGCAAATATCATGAATTTCAATCACTTAATATATTATACTTCTATATTCGCACTTTAACAGGATTCTCCCAAAATCTTAAGGCAAAAGAAATGATTATTGCTCCGAAACACCATGGTTACTCTAATAATAGGATTCCAATATTGGTTATTTTTGCTGTCTGAGCATCATTAACACTAGCTTCTACAACAAACAACCCTAAAATTTCATCAAGCCACAGCTGTTTTATTTCTAGTCCACTCACATTCTGATGTTGATTGGGTGGCTCTCCCAGGTGGATTTCTTTTAAGCTTTAACTCAGGGATCCAGGCTCCTTCCATCTGTGGCTCTGCCTCCTGGAAAGGAAAAAGAGTAGAAGATCTAGGAAACGTTAGTGGCTGTATCACTTCTACTAATATTCTATTGTCCAGAACTAGTCTTGTGGTCCCAGCTAGATGCAAGAGCATCTGGTGGGAAACGTGATTTTCTTGTTTGCTCAGGAATTGAATGTATACAGTTTGGTGAACACATGGCACTACCTTTGCCATAGGGGCTAAAGGAGAATTTCATGTTGGGGGGCCAGGACCTCACTAACATTGTAACCTTTACCCTATTTCTCCTATGCCTTTCTCTTCGGTGCAATTCATCATGCATATCCCCTCAGTCAGTCACTTAGAATATAAAAGCTTTCACTATGATCTGAAAAATTATAGTAAACACACTATACAAGTAGGGTTGTTCCATGTAAACAGTTTGGTTTCAAAGTCCATGAGTGTGTTGCTTATGAGACAAAAATTGTCTAGAGATTCAGCAAATATTTGCTATTGATGGTGAAAGTGACAGCAATGATTTCCTCTGCCTGATCTCTGTCCTTAACCCTTTCCATCTCAAAACTCTCCCTACAAAGTCCTGCTACTCTTCCCAGTTTCACTCTGTTCAGTTCCCAGTTCTACTGGGGGAAGTAAAGTCATTTCTACAGCCTCAGGTCAAGCCAAAATGAGTCTTCTCAAGTCACGATTTTTGGTGCTAATCCTAACCTTCTATAGCTATTCCCTCATTGTCTACTGCTATTCATTGTATGTACTTCTCTCTGCATCTAGGTAACTTCTTTCTTACCTATCATCCTCTACAGATCTGTGGGCCTAAGTACCACCTCTGTGTGGCGTGATCAACAGCATACATTGAAGCAAGGGTCCCTTATCACTACATCCTCAATGCTTACTATGGTCTCCTAATCAGCTGTTGTCACTGACCTTCTCACCAGCTTCCAGAAAGGAGAGGATTCTATTGACAAATTCTTCTTCTCCACTTCCCGGTTAGCTGTTTGTACCCAGGATCCCCCTCACCCTCCAGCCAGTGATCAAAGGGCCTCGGGGAAATCAAAAGGGCTTAGCAGCAGCAGGAGCCCTGATTTCTATCGGCATTTGCTGAGAACCTACTGTTGTCTACACAGTTCTAAGAGCTTTCAATGGATTGTCTCAAGGAATCCTCAGAATGCCTAAGGACTATTATGACTCCCCTTTTACAGAAAGTTACGCAACTTGCCCAAGGCACACGCTAATGGTGGAGCAACGTCATGGTGTGGATGTGTGTGGAGAGAAACAGGAAGACGAGGAGGGTGTTCCCTCCTCTGTGCTAACGGTGGGACTACCATGTGAAGAAAATCTGGGCAGGAAGATGCTAGTGCCCTGCTTCTCCCCCTCCTCCCCCTCCCCCAGATGCTGCACCCAGAGCCAGGGGCTCCCAGCCTTCCTCCCTCTCTGGCAGGCCCAGCTGCAGTTTCAAATGGCTCACTTTTCAACTCTCAGTACCTAAATGGGTCAACTCCATTTAAAGGGGAAAAGAGAAGGAAGCTGTGTTTTGGCATTTAATCCCAAAAGCATTCTTCCAGCCAGTTTTTCCATTAATAAAACCGGCCCTTTAAACCTGTAGTTTTCAGAAAACTTGTACCATTTACACAGTTACGGAAAGACAATCAGCAAGCCTAATACTCTCAGCACGCCGCCTCTGACTACTTGATAAGGAACCTCAGGAGACTAACTGCAGATGGGTTCACTGAACTCTTTCCTCGGGAACACGGAGCACCTCGTTCCTGTCATGTCCCTGGTGACAAGGAGGAGCCACGGCTCTCCTCACACGGAGCAGCCGGGATGCAAGCTGAGCAGAGCCTTCATCTGCCCCGAGAACCCACGCTGTCACCCTTCACGCTCCTGGCCGTGCTGGCTCAGCTGCTAAACAGCGCATACACTGTTGCCACCTCCTGGGGCTCCTTTCCCCTCCTCCCTCCCAGCTGGATCACTTCTCTATTGTGCACATTTAAAAAGCACAGTCAGGTGAACAGAAACACAGCAGCTTCTGAGAACAAAGTCAGACTAGAACAGTCTATGTTCCAAACTGAACTTTCTGATCTTTTTGTCTTACTTGCTGTTCAGAAAGGAACTCGCAAACGCCATCCCTGTCCGGTTTTGCTTTGCAAAGGGAGCCAACAAAGTTCATTGAAACCTCCCCACCTTCCCAGGGTCTCAGGTACGGAGGGATGTTGCCAAAATAGGTGTCAGCTCCCTTTTCCTTAAAGAACTGACACTTAGAGAGGGTCAGTTAACCACCTTCCTATCGCAACAAAATGACTTAGTTTCAAATTCTTACAAAAATCACATCAGAATCATGGACTCTTGGAGTCTTTTTTGGATGCTTTGGCCACATGTTTGCTGGCATTTAAAAAAATCAACAAATCCTTTCTGACCAAAAACAATTCTTTTCATCCCTCTATTTGAGAATTTTCTTCAATTTTTCCTAACAATCCCAGTGGAGTTTGTTTTTTTTTTTTTACTTTTTATCTTCTATTGGAGTATAGCCGATTAACAATGTTGTGGTAGTTTCAGGTGCACAGCAAAGCGACTCAGCTGTACATATCCATGTATCCTTTCTCCCCCAGACTCCCCTCCCATCCAGGCTGCCACATAACATTGAGCAGAGCTCCCTGTGCTGTACAGTAGGTCCTTGTTGGTTATCCTTTTTAAACATAGCAGTTGAAACCAGTGGAGCTTCAATTTGAGAATGAGCAACAATATTTAGGATGAAACTTCTGGTCCACTCTTGCTGGGCAGCTGCTCCCACAGGGGGTCAGGGAGCTGGCAGATCCCCTGGGCTTCTTGGGATCTGCCTTCTGACAGTCACTGCAGGACAGGGGCAGCCGGTGCCTGGGTGGGGTGACAGGAGCCCTACCTCACCCAGCTCCACATCTACTCCCATCATGATGGAGACACTGAGATAAGGGAATCATCTAATGCAAGAGGGAATCCATACAACCACACAGTTTATCTTCGTTTTCAGCGTTCAAAATCTCATACCACACCACACACACACACACACACACACACACGCCCACCCCATGTGTGCCAAACCCACTGAGCTGCGGCTTAGGTTCCACGATTTAAGTAGCAGATGTCATGCACTATCTTGCTTCGTGGTTTATCACGTGTTGCACAGTTGCAGCTGCTCTGCTCCCTCTGAGCCGACAGGACGTCATGAGCTGCTGTGGCACATGGGTGGGGTGCAGTGGGGGGATTTACTACTATGTTACTGAGGACACCTTTTAATGCTATTAGTACAACAGTTTTTACTGACAAGGAGACCAGGTTGCTGAGTATCTAAGGATCACTGTCTGCATCTCCCTGAGAGGACCCTGTCAGGAAAAAAAAAAAAAAAAGACAAGAACGGTATCGCCTATCAATACCAGGTTTTTGGTTCAGAGGCTACTGTTGCGTAGAAGCCATATTATGTGTAAGGATTCCCACTTCTAGAATCTTTTTGAGCTGTCGTTTGATCTTCATCTAGACCGTGATTCTAAGCCAGCACTAGTCTTCATCACGCTCCCCTGGAGTTACTGACTTGCATTCTAGAACGGGGCTGCGGCTCGCCTGTTTCGTATCTGCAGCACATTGCACACGCAGGGCACACCACAGGGCACTGTCACAGGTGTCCTCCGTTCGCCCCACCCGGCTCTGTGCCTGCATCAGGAGGGGTTCCTTGCCTCCAGCTTCTGCATGGATTCCACCCGTGGAGCGCATTGGCAGGAAACTGGAGGGAGGGAGGATGCAGCAATCAGAGCCCCTTCCCACCAGGCTTCAGTCTGGCAGCAGCTACCTCCCTCTGCTGAAGCCACAATGGCCACGGGCAGCCATTCCTTTGGCTGCGGCTCTCACTAGCTCTCAGCGATGATTACTCCCTCCCTTTGCCCTGCAGGCCCAGGGTAAAGGCTCCCTCTGCTGCTCGTCTTAGCCAGCATAGGGGGTCTGGGTGGACCTACCCACACAGTATTTGCCAAATCGGGAATCACTGCGTTCTCACACGCTAAGTGCATGTGAAGAAATTGCTAGAAGTAGTTCTCAAACAGTGCTCCCAAAGTTCACTGGAAACTGGGGCTGGAAGAAGTCCCTGCTCTTAATTCCTTTTTATTTATTTTACATAGTGGATTTCCAAGTATGATTATAATTGCACCTAACTTTTAAATTAAAAAAAAAATATTGAAAACCACAGATGCGTTATGGAATGTAAGTGGTTTGACATCAGAGTCCTCGTCTATCTTGTTCACTGAGAACCCCCAAAGTCTGGAGGAAGGTGGGCACAGAGTAGGCTTTTGATAAATATCTGTTGAAAAAAAAACATAAATGAACAATCTGTTAACCCACTGAATCCTCACAATAGCTGTATGTGAAAGATGAGGTGGGTATTTTCTCCCACACTTTCCGAGAAGGAAACTCAGCTTCAGAGACTTGACCAAAGGCAAGGTCGCCTGTGCCCACCATGAGTTTGGTCTCGGTGGTTTATTAAGAATAAATATGCCTGTGCATGGGGGCTGCGATGTGTTCACACCCTTTCTCCCAACCATGTTAAAAGGTGTCCAGAAATGAACAAACAGCAAAGATGACAGAAAATTCGAGTATGTCGTGCAGTGGAAGATTAACAAATCTAAAGTTAGTAACTTGGTATAAAATAAAAAGTCTTTCATCTGACGTGAGGGCACCCTCATGGACACCCTCCTCACCCCCTTCACTAGGTCTGGGACACTGGTCCCCTAATTGCAGTGCTGGGACCTCTTTTACCAGATCCTATTGGTCTGATGGATTTCTTCTTTTCTCCCGTACCCTTTCTTCTACCCTCAGATTCCCAAATATTTAAGATCCAGAATCCACCCTCAGAATGTCGACCCCGTACCTCAGTGAGAACTGCTGAGCCAGCCACCTAAGCCCCTAGACTCTGAAGAGCTTCTGTTTCCCCCAGGGCATCACCCTTCCTTTTCCCGTGCTTCCTCTTCCTCAGGCCGCAGAGCAGGAGGAGCCCAGGGGTCAGAGCTGAACACGGGAGGTGGAGGGGCACAGGTCTCAGTCTGCAGCAGTAAGAGACCAGGAGTCAGTCCAGGGACGGCAATCTTGGTGAGCAGACCATCAAGCTACTACTTTAAGACGCCTCAGGGCCTGGGCCACCTGCCTCAGGTATAAACCAAAAGATAACTGAGTGGGGGTGGAGAGGTCCCAGCATGCCTGGGTCTATCATCTCCTCCCCGCCTGAGAAGCTCACCAGCTCTCCTTAAGCCCAGGGCTCACTTTACTCACTCCTGGAGCAGGTGGATGCCCACGTGGTGTGTGATTTCAGAGGAATCGGAAAAGCCTCTCAGCCAGAAACCCCACCGACTCGAGGTTCCTTGTGGATTAATCACCTTCCTTTACAAAGTCCATTATTAAAGAGGAGAAAGAAGTTAACAGGCAACCACATGGTGCTGTACTAACAAGAGTGCAGACAGAGGTAGGCTTTGAATCTGCTGGAAAATTGGGCCTTTGGGTCCTTGCTCAGGAAGAAAGAGGAAAAGAAAGAGTGTCTGTCAAATTAGCAATCACATATGCTGACATTCCACCTAAAAACAGTCACAGGAAAACCAAAAAAATTCTCGAGCTACTCCATGATTTGAGGCCCTCCCCTGTTCACCCCACAGAGGAAAACAAAACACAACCAACACAGCAGCCTGACTGGGATGACTTATTGCATCATGTTGTTTCCTTCCTAATGACTGGTTGATACCCACCCACCGAACTGGGGCATGTGGGAGATGGGACAAGAGGTCAGTGTGAAATATGAGCATGAACACGTCTCCCAGTTCATTTGGGACAATAATGACCTCAGATATTCTATGAGAGGGTACCGTTGTATACTATATCTGATCAGAATGTGTGTTTTAACTTTTAGCTAAGAAAGCAAGGTCATGATAAATAGCCTTGGGAAGGCAATGTTTTTCTTTCTATCAGGAAAACAGGTTTGCCTTTTACTAGCTGGGTAACTGGGCAACTCAAACTCTGAGCAACAGTTTTCTCATAAGCAAATGGGGTAATGCTAGTTGACTCACAGGGTGGTGAGGAATAAATCAAGTTAGATAACGTACCTAAGGCTGCTATTAAAATGCCTGGGACTTAGACCTTCAACAGATGGTAGCTTTGAAATGGAGGGTAATTATCAGTTAGAATCCATTAAACCTGTAACCTGCCTTCACTGACCAAGCTCGCTTTAATTGTCGCTACAAAAAACTTGCAAAAAACTCCAAGTGTCACATAGCCTAAACAATAAGATGTTTGTTTGCCCAAGTTGTTTTTCAGGAACTTGGAATCAACTGTGTCCGATTTGAGCTCGAGCCAGTTAGGACTGGTTAAGACCACCAACCCTCCAACTGGGCATTCACGAGCCTCCGTTCCATGACCTTTTGATATCAGAGGGCCCAAAACTCACCCTCAGAAGGTGCTAACACCACCATTCTCTGAACATGTAGCCCATGAGAAAAGCCTGTAGCTTAGTTGCACCTGCACAGGACAATGATTACCTCACCTTTTCTTATTTCCAATCACCTTCCCTCACACTCCCCACGCCTCAGCTTTATCCCATAAATATCCCAAGCTCCTCGTCTTCAGGGAGGCGGATTTGAGATTTGTTTTCCCGTTTTCCCACTTGGCTGTCTCATGAATAAACCCTTTCTCTGCTGCAAACCTCAGCATCTCAGTGTTTGGCTTGTTGCACATCGGGCAAATGAACCTAGTTTGGTAACAGCTTTTATTGTTACTTGGGTGTTCAGAGAGCAACCTGTAGGCATTGGACACAGGCTTTGGGAAAAAGTTCTTCTGGGTGAGTTATATGGATGGATGCAGAAAGCTTAGGTACAAGACTTCCTGGTGGCACAGTGGTTAAGAATCTGCCTGCCAATGCAGGGGACACGGGTTCGAGCCCTAGTCCGGGAAGATCCCACATGCCGTGGAGCAACTAAGCCTGTGTGCCACAACTACTGAGCCTGTGCTCTAGAGCCCGTGAGCCACAGTTACTGAGCCCGCGTGCCACAACTACTGGAGCCCGCGTGCCACAACTTCTGAAGCCCACGTGCCTAGAGCCCATGCTACGCAACAAGAGAAGCCACCGCAATGAGAAGCCCATACACTGCAACAAAGAGTAGCCCCCGCTCGTTGCAACTAGAGAAAGCCCACGCCCAGCAACAAAGACCCAGCACAGCCAAAAATAAAAATAAATTAATTAAAAAAAAAGAAAAGAAAGCATAGGTACAGGTAAGCCCCTTGCACTGCCAGGAGCGCTGGGAAGAGTGGGAAGAGGACCTTGTTAGCACAGGAACATGAGGTTCCAGGTAGCAGAAGGCTCTGGCTCCCAACGGCAAGCAGGGGAATCCATTTGGGTGGAGCCCAGATGCCAATCAGTTCCTTGCTTCCCCACCTACACCCTGCCCCTGGCATTGCTGACTCCCACATGAGGGGTACAGAGGCCTCTGGGGAACCTCAGGTCAAGGCCAGGTGCACTAAAGGGGAGGAGAAGGACATGGGGAGGGAGTGCCCTGAGGGCTCAGAACAGGGCCTCCAGCTCTCACTCCACCAACTAGAGCCCAAAGGACAACGGTCCCTGGAGATTCGCTCAGACTTGTCCCCAGCCCGCATCAGGCACACATCATTCATCTACACGAGCAGCTTATCCGAGTCCAGCCTGCATCCAAGCCTTCAAGAATGCAGGAGAACCTGGTCAGCCTTCCCTCCGCTACTTAATCCTCCCCCTGCCCAGGAGCTTACTGATGCAATGCCTCCTTCCTCCTGGTGTCTAGACTTGGGGGACACCAGAACCTTGGCACAGCAGGGGCCTGAGATGTGGCTGAACCCCTCACCTCGTAGAGAAGGACGCTGGTGTTCTAAGGGTTAGGACACTTGCCCAGTCACACACCTAAGTGCCGGCACAGCCTGGATCGAAGGCAGTATCTCAGTCGACTCTTAATTATGCTGCGTGCGGGTACTTGTCCTGCAGCCCCCGAGAAATGTGATCATTCTCACAGTGTCCTGCAGGGAACACACTTCAAAGTCTGGAGTCACATCCAGGCTCTAATCGCTGAATGATCTTAGACAAGCCACTGAACCTCACAGAACCTCAGCCTCATCCATAAATTAACATAATAATCTGCACTGGTTTCCTTGAGGATTAAATGAGACAGTATCTAACATAGCGAGCGCCTGCGCACAACACCAGAGACACTCACTGCTGCTTACTACTATCATTAATTAAGCTGTGATCAGTCACTGAACTTCAGATTCCTGGGGAAAGCTAGAGGGTCAGGAATCTGGGAAAAGAAGGCTCTTCTGAGAAGGAGAAAGCAAAGACCGGTTAGCTTCACGTCTTTGGTCATTCTGAGGCCCGCTAAACTCAAGATCCTGCAGGGGAACTGGGTCCAAGGCCAGAGAACAGAGAGCTCAAAACTTTTTCTCTTGGCTATTTTATCACATTCTTTCTCAAGCATTTGACCTTGTAACATAGGGGACTCAGGGTCAGTAGGAAGAGCACCGAAAGTGACCGGCACGGTGCAGCAGAGCTGTCGTTGGGATGGAAGCAGAATCCCTGGGACGGCGGCGTCCTCACTGGGATGATGTGTCTAATAATCCTCCT
The DNA here is from genome assembly GCF_965194825.1 of Balaenoptera physalus. NCBI lineage: Eukaryota > Metazoa > Chordata > Mammalia > Artiodactyla > Balaenopteridae > Balaenoptera > Balaenoptera physalus. Next base: position 141,726,649 of record NC_138890.1, on the reverse strand, counting down.
ACAATGACTTCAAACTTTAAAAAAAAAAAAAAAAAAGAGAGACAAGAGGAAGAAAATTAACCCTGAAAATTATTCAATATCAAATTACAGCAACTGATTCTTTGTCAACAGCCATAGAGCTAACAAAACAAAACAAAAGCTGCTGAAACAAGATGGCGTCTGCCCCACTGACGAGTTTTATGCTGGAATTCCAGCTGCTGCCCTATTGACCAAGATACATTCACACGTTTTCTGAATTATTGTTGTCCTAAATTTAACTACCCAAAATGCAAAAAAAAAAAATCTTTCTTATGGATATTTTTTAAAGGGAGGATTGGAAGGAAAAAAAACTCAAATTTTAAGGACCAAAGCCAACTACTTAAAAATCTGAGTGTTTGATCTAGAGAAAGATAACCTGGCTTCACTCTAAAAATTGTGTTTCCCACTTAGAGAAGTTTCTTTAGTGTTCGTTGTAAAGCTGGGTTGGTGGTGCTGAATTCTCTTAGCTTTTGCTTGTCTGAAAAGCTTTTGACTTCTCCATCGAATCTGAGTGAGATCCTTGCTGGGTAGAGTAATCTTGGTTGTAGGTTTTTCTCTTTCATCACTTTAAGTATATCCTGCCACTCCCTTCTGGCCTGCAGAGTTTGTGCTTTGCAATCACCTAGAGGGGTGGGATAGTGAGGATGGGAGGGAGGCTCAAGAGGGAAGGGATATGGGGACAGGTGTATGCATATGGCTGAATCGCTTTGTTGTGCAACATAAACTAACGCAGTATTGCGATGCAATTATACTCCAATAAATATCTATTAAAAAAATAAAAATAAATAAAAATTGTGAATTCAACGTTTAGCCCTTTCAATGAGAAAGAAAAGATCAGAAAAGGAAGGGAGCACGTTTGTTCTAATATTTAGCTCTTCTCAAGGTATAACCCACATCTGGAATCATTAGATGTCAAAAATGAGAAAGCGCTTTGTAGACATGGGCTTAGCAAACCATGTCCTAGGTCCATTCCTGCTCCTAAGTACAAACAGTGTGAGTGTGTGTGTGTTGAGAGAGAAAGAAGCTGAGGACTGCATTCAGGGCTCTTCTGATGTCTTACTTCCCTCTACTGGAGAGAGGTCCGAATATGTGTGCGGTGTGTACATGGCGGGGCTGGAGGTGCGGGTGGGAGTGTGGGAAGATGGGGGAAGGGAGAGTGTAAAAGCGGAAAGACTAAAACTTCTCTGTCTCAGGCTTGAAGTAAAGCTTCCTTATGATCTGCTGCCGGCTTATGATCAGGCCCCAGCATAGGCAGGAGCAGCAGACAGGCCAACTCTGACCTCACAAAGGGGAACTTCAGTCTAAAAATGCTAATCAAACATTTTCTCTGCAGAATCCGCTGGTAAAGAGTCACCTCCAGCATGAACTCAACTATGAACTCATCTCCACATGGTCAGGGCCCTCTCTCTGAGACTATTTTATGATCTTAGGTTACAAGATAGTCAGGCATTGGAAGGCTGATAATTTTGAATTACCAGGGCCCTAGCCTTGATTGGCACCAAATGACCCAGAGAGACTTCCAAGAAATAGAAAAGTGATCTAAACCAGTGAGCCTTAATCTGGGGTCTTCAGATACTAAAGACTCCTTGAAAGTAGTAAAAAAAAAAGTCTGAGAAATTTCTTTAAGACTGTACTTCCAATAAAACTGTATCTTTGGATTCCATATATATGTGTTAGCATACAGTATTTGTTTTTCTCTTTCAGACTTACTTTACTCTGTATGACAGACTCTAGGGGCAGGGCAGGAATAAAGACGCAGACATAGAGAATGGACTTGAGGACATGGGGAGGGGGAAGGGTAAGCTGGGATGAAGTGAGAGAGTGGCGTGGACATGTATACACTACCAAATGTAAAATAGATAGCTAGTGGGAAGCAGCCACATAGCACAGGGAGATCAGCTTGATGCTTTGTGACCACCTAGAAGGGTAGGATAGGGAGGGGATATGGGGATATATGTGTACATATAGCTGATTCACTCTGTTATACAGCAGGAACTGACACAACATTATAAAGCAATTATACTCCAATAAAGATGTAAAAAACACACACACACACAAACAAATAAATTTTGATCAGCCATGCAAAAAAAAAAAAAAAAAGTATCTTTGGGACTTCCCTGGTGGTCCAGCGGTACGACTCCGCACTCCCAATGCAGGGGGCCCAGGTTCGACCCCTAGTCAAGGATCTAGATCCCGCATGCTGCAACTAAAAGATCCCGCACACCACAACAAAGATCCCGCATGTGGCAACGAAGATCCCTCGTGCAGCAACTAAGACCCGGCACAGTCAAATAAATAAATAAATTTTAAAAATAAAAAAACTGTCTCTTCCCTTGCCTACTCTAATGCTACACTTACTAGACTCCCAAGGTTGTTTTGCTTTTAGCTAAAATTATGTGAATTCATTTCAGTAATACAGGTACTAACAGTGACTCACCATGTAACCCAATATTTAAAAAATCCAAGCAGAAATTAGAGGGGTTCCTTACATGATAGAAGTAGTTCTCACTTCACCAAAATATTCAGTGCTTAAAAATTAGCGTTTTTATATGCATTTCACCTTAACCTTTCAATATACATTGAGTCACAGTAAATTTATAATTATAGTTCTACCAAGTCCCTTGGGAATTGTATTTTCAGTTTAGTTCTGACACAAATATTTTAACTGACAGCTGTTCTGGGAGACTGGCTAGCATCCTTTCTGAATGTTGAGAATTTTAATGAGGATAAAATCTAAATCTGAAACTATCCCGTCTCTGCATGAGTAAATGGACATCCTCCTCTTCCTCCCTTTTTATAGTGATTTTTAAAAATTTTTTACATACAAAAATCTGTGCATAATTAATGTGTACAATTTGCGTTTACAGATAAGCATAGTGACTTTAAACAGGGATAACATGTTGATGAACTCCGAATTTTTTCATGTAGATTTCTATTGCATAAAGTAAGGTATAGCCATAATTTGTAAAGACATGTACACACAGGACGAAGGGCATTGATGGAACAGATGTCTTCCCTCCCCTTCTCCCATATGCCCAGAGTAATTGAGATTTGTTTTAAAGTCACTCCCCAAGCATTGGATTCTACATAAAGTTGTAAGGGTTGGTACATGGTCAGCCCAGGAGACGTCAGATTGTTCTTTGTACTTTGTTGACACATCAGCAAGCTGGAAATTGTCCTGAGTAGTAGCTTTGGCATGTTCTATGTCTGGGCCAATGAGGACCGCAGCCAGGGTAAACCCTTCTTGTTTAAATGGCGGCATCTCATTCCCTAATGACCTTGCCTGCCAAAGGAGCTAGAGGTCTTGATTTCTCAAGAGAGAAGATGCTACATATGGAGGATCTAAGCTACTTTCTTTTTTTTGGAGGAAAACCCTTGTGAATTTTGAAACTTATAGCTTAGAAAACTCCTATCTGGGAAGCAATGTTTTCTATTAGCATCTATTACGCAGCCTGTTGTAATATGTTAAGTAAAGGAAATAAGGAAATGATGGTCCTTAATCCAAAAGCATAGTAAGACAAAGAATGTATACAATGTCCCACATATTTCATAGAATAGCAAAGAATCCTTGGTCTTTTCTGGGACTTCACAGTTAATTCAACAGGATGATTGCTATATAATTATAAAACCCTGCTGATTTATTTAGCATTCTCTTGAAATCAGACCTTGAGTTAAGCACTTGGTGCAAGGGGTTTATCTGAGAGGTGATGCCAGAAAGCAGGAACCAGTGATCTGGGAGAGTGAGACAGAGAAGGAGGGAGAGTTCAGGTAAGGTAAGGGTGCATTATCTGTCTCCCTGTCTCTGTCTGTCTCTCTCCCCTCCCCTTTTCTCTCTCCTCTTTTAGATCGCTCTGCAACCGATGGCCATGTGAGTGAGCTTGGAAGAGGAGTCTCCAGTCCCAGTCAAGTCTTCGAGAGCTGCAGCTCCAGCTGCAGCTTGACTGCAACCTCATGACAGACCCTGGGCCAGAACTACCCAGCTAAGCCACACAAAGTTTCCTGAGATTCAGACACTGTGTGAGATAATAAATTTGTTGTTTTAAGCTGCTAAATTCTGGGGTAATTTGTATTGCAGCAATAGATAACTAATACAGTGTTAGTATTAAGTAGAATATTAAGTGGTAATCAAATATCAGATTTTCAAAGAATACTTGATGACATGAAAAAGTGATGAGTATATATTAGGTGGAAGCAGCAGGAAGCAGAACTTGTGTAGTGTAGTGTGCAGCGTGCTGCATAAATGTTGTTTTTGTCTGATTAGCCCATGTCCATCCCCTCCTTCCACTAACAGAATTTCCCTTTCTCATAGGAAAACAACTCCATGTGTTTCAAGTGGTGCTGACTCCAACCCACATAGGCCAAACAAGTGAATCAGACCAAATTTAAGTTCCTCATTCCCTTGACACCTGGACTTTTTCTTCCTAGAGTCGTTAAGGGAGAGAAAGGCCTTAACTTCCAAAAAAATTAAAGATGGCAAAGGTAGCAGACGCCCTGGATTGAGTAGTTCTCCAAGTCAGAACCAACCTTAGAATTTTCAGTTAGGGGCCAGTAAACTCTTTTTGCTTAACTGGGATTGGGGTTTTAATATACAATATTAGCCCAAATTTTTATAAAAATAAATAAAATTACTTGCAAACAGAGAAAGTGGTAGAATCTACAAAATCAATGAACTTGCTGCACCAGAATTTCTAAAACACAGACTCTCAGGCTTCACACTTGGGAACTTCGACTCAGTAGTTCTGGATTAGAGACCAGAAGTGTGGATTCTTAACAAGCTCTCCATATAATAATGATCAACAAACAGCAGTGGAAACAACTGAGCCTACAGGAGTAGATTATAAGTGAATATTTCTTTTCCTCTACACGTATTGTCCAATTTTATAACGAACAAGTATTATTTGTGTAATGAGTACATTTCTTAAAAGGACAACTGTAACTTAATAATGTTTAATTTTTGACCTGAAACTTTTATTGTGAGGAATCAAATACCCCACTGGTTAGTAGATCAGCAGAAATAAAATACTCAGACATGTATTCATTGTGATAGTAAACATTTTCTTGTCTCTGATAAAGAGTACGGTCCAGCTATTGGGGCAAAGTATACAGCAGAAGGGAGAGAGAACCCAGCTCCCCAGGGCCTTTCTTATCTCTCAAAAAGTGGATGAGGGTCACACCAAATCAGAGGAGTCTTGAATCTCCTCACACTCAGGCTTCTATTTCCTGCTAATGCCAGAAGCACATCATTAATATCCTAACTCCAGCCCCTTCCCTACAAGACAAAGAAACTTCCCCATGGCTGTCACACAGACTTACTATCCGTCCTGGTCAGATTTCTTCTTTTTAAGAACCCACAAGAGTTCTGCTGCTACCCAACGGACTTCTTGCTAAGGGATGACAAAGGCAGCAGACCTATCCAACGCCCATCTCCACCATGTTTAAATCTGTGTTTTGTCTACATGTTGATTTTAAAAATTGAGAACAAATAAGGAACACTTATATTGTTATGTCTACGTAATATTGATCACTACAGGGCCAAGCAATGTCCTGGGATTGCAATTCCTTCTCTCACGTCCAAATGATCCCGAAGTTTAGATCTAATGGCTTCTCCCTTCTTACAGGCTATTCATTCCTCAAAATCATCAGCATTTTTGTTTGTTTGTTTGCTTCAAATTTGGACCTTGGCTTTAGGATGTAGATTCCCCCCCCCCCTCCAGAGTTTCTAAATACTCTCTTGGTTGATCCAGAGTTCCAGTCTCTTTATATCCCACATATTCTGCCTACATGCTTCTCATATCCATTTCCTTCTAGGACATCCTCAAGTAACTTCTCCAGAAATAGTGCATAAGGAAAATGTCTGAGCCACTGAATGTCTGAAAAGTCTTCGTTTTTGTTGACAACGATTCATATTTTGTCTGGCTATAAAAGTATAACTTCGAAATCATTTTACCACTAGTTTTCTCTTGAATAGGAGGACTGAGTAAAAGCTCTGTGTATATATAGCAGAGTTTATCCATTAACAAGATTTTAGAAGGAAGGATGAAAAACATAACTGATTACTCAGCCATAAAAAGGAACGAAATCGGGTCATTTGTAGAGATGTGGATGGACCTAGAGCCTGTCATGCAAAGTGAAGTAAGTCAGAGAAAGACAAATATCGTATATTAACGCATATACGTGGTATCTAGAAAAATGGCACAGATGAACCGGTTTGCAAGGCAGAAATAAAGACACAGAGGTAGAGAACAAATGTATGGACACCAAAGGGGGAAAGCGGGGCAGGGGGATGAATTGGGAGATGGGATTGACATATATACACTACTGATACTATGTATAAAATAGATAACTCATGAGTACCTACTGTATAGCACAAGGAACTCTACTCAATGCTCTGTGGTGACCTAAATGAGAATGAAATCCAAAAAAGAGGGGATATATGTATACATATAGCTGATTCACTTTGCTGTACAGTAGAAACTAACACAATATTGTAAAGCAACTATACTCCAATAAAAATTTTTTAAAAAGAACAAGAAGAAGAAAAACATAACTGAAAAGCATTGACACATATGTTAGTAGCCCCCAGTTTTCCTTGCATGCTCAAATTCTTTAGGGAAAAAACCTCCCAGTTTTTATTCAGGACGTATTACAGCTACCTACTCTCAAATGGAAACATGAGAGGGAGTGGGAAGTCAGTGGGCACAGGCTTTTATAGGCAGACTTTTAAGTAAACACTGTGCTTCAGCACCCCCTTCTCTACTTGCTAACAAGGTCACAACTTTTGGGGGTTTGCCATGGCAGAAAACTCCCTCTGTCACTGCATTTTCCCACCTTGGGTTGCAAATTCCTCCTCATCTTTCCCAACTTGCAGTAGTAATTGAAATATCTCATCTATTGATACGTCCATCCCATTATCTTTACTTTTTTTTTTTTTTTTTTTACATATGTTTGTTGCTTATCTATTTTTTAAAATTTATTTATTTATTTATTTATGGCTGCATTGCGTCTTCATTGCTGGGCACGGGCTTTCTCTAGTTGCGGCGAGCGGGGGCTACTCTTCGTTGTGGTGCACGGGTTTCTCATTGCGGCGGCTTCTCTTGTTGCGGAGCACGGGCTCTAGACATGTGGGCTTCACTAGTTGTGGCACGTGGGCTCAGTAGTTGTGGCTCACGGGCTCTAGAGTGCAGACTCAGTAGTTGTGGTGCATGGGCTTAGTTGCTCCACAGCATGTGGCATCTTCCCGGACCAGGGCTTGAACCCGTGTCCCCTGCATTGGCAGGTGGATTCTTAACCACTACACCACCAGGGAAGTCCCTTTACTTTTATTTATTTGACTTTTAAAATTATTTGTTGGCTATTAGTTTAATGAAGCAATGAAAAGAGACAAACATATATCCTCAGTTTGCCATCTTGGATAAGAATCTGCCTTCTTTAGGAAGAGCTTTTAAGGTTGGCAAGAAATGGAGCAACTACTGTATAGACTCTAGTGACACATCTTTTAATCAAGGGCAAAACTCACATGATTTAGAGCAAAGATGAGACATCCTTTTTAAGATGAAGATGGAGATGAAGACCAGGGATTAGCTAATATCTAGGCTTATACATATCTACTCAAGAGGTATTAGACAGTTCCAGCTATCCTGGTCTATCTGAGAGCCTAGGGCCTCCCAATTCCAGCTTGGATGACCAACCAGCCATCACACAGACCTCTTTGACTCCTTTAAGAAGGAAGAGGGGGAGTTTAAGATATTTGAAGATTTTCTCTACAGTTTATAAATTATTTCTATTAAAAAATAAACGTTATCAGCTTAAAAAAGACTGTTATAACTATAAGATGTTTTAGATAAGCTTCATGGAAATCACAAAGGGAAAACCTGTAGTATTTAAACAAAAGATAGAGAAAGGAATAAAAGCATACCACCAGAAAAAAAAACATCAAATCACAAAGGAAGACAGCAAGAGAGGAGGAAAGGAACAAAAGAACTATCAAATAGTCAGAAAATAATTAATAAAATGGCAATAGTAAGTCTTACCTATCAACAATTACTTTAAATGCAAATGGATTAAATTCTCCAACCAAAAGAATAGAATGGCTGAATGGATTTTAAAAACAAGATCCAACTATATGTGCCTGTAAGGGACTGACTTTAGCTTTAAGGACACACATAGGCTGAAAGCAAAGAAATGGATAAAGATATTCTACACAAATGGTAACCAGAAGAGAGGAGGGGTGGCTATACTTATAGCAGACAAAATAGACTTTAAGTCAAAAACTGTCACAGGAGACAAAGAAGATCATTATATGATGATAAAGGGGTCAATTCATCAAGAGGGAATAACAATCGTAACTGTGTATGTACCCAACATAGGTGCACCTAAATGTATGAAGCAAATATTAACAGAAATGAAGAGAGAAATACACAGCAATACAATAATAGTAAGGAACTTCAATACCCCACTTTCAACAATGGACAGATCATCCGGACAGAGAATCAATAAGGCAACAGTGGACTTGAACAACACTACAGACCAAACGGACCTGACAGACACATAAAGAACATTTTACCCAACAGCAGCAGAATACACATTCTTCTCAAGTGCAACATAGTACATTCTCCAAGCTAGATCATATGTGTTAGGCCACAAAACAAGTTTTAACAAATTTAAGATTGAAATCATATCAAGTATCTTCTCTCACCACCATCCTGAGAAACTAGAAATCAATCACAGGAGGAAAACTGGAAAATTCACAAATTTGTGAAAATTAAACAACATACTCCTGAACAACATATGGATCAAAGAAGACATCAAAAGAAAAGTAAAAAAATATCTTGAGACAAACAAAAATGGAAGCACAACATATGAAAACTCATGGAATGCAGCAAAAGCAGTTCTAAAAGACAAGTTTATAGCAATGGAAAACAGAATGAAGGTTCCTCAAAAAATTAAAAATAGAACTATTATATGATCCAACAATCCTACTTCTAGGTATTTATGTAAACAAATTCAGATTAGGATATTGAAGAGACACATACACTCCCATGTTCACTGCAGCATTATTCCAAATAACCAAGATATGGATATAACCTAAATGTCCATCAACAGATGAATAAAGAAAATGTGGTATATGTTATACATATGTGGAACATTATTCAGCCTTAAAAAAAAAAAAAAGAAATCCTGCCATCTGTGACAACATGGATGGACATTGAGGACATTATGTTAAGTGAAACAAGCCAGACACAGAAAGACAAATGCTCTATGATCTCACTTACTTGTGGAATCCAAAATAGTCAAATTCATAGAAGCAGAGAGTAAAATGGTGGTTGCCGGGGGGTTGGGGCGGGGAAATGAGGAGGTGATGGTCAAAGGGTACAGAGTTCCAGTTATATGAGATAAATAAGTTCTTGAGACCTACTAAACAGCATAGTACCTACAGCTAACAATACTATATGGTATGCTTAAAACTTGCTAAGAAGGTAAATCTTAAATTATTCTCACCCCCCAAAGTAGTGATGATGATGATAATAATAATAATAATAATAAAGAGGGCAAGAGAAAACTTTGGGAAGTGATACATATGTTTATAGACTTGATGGTGATGGTTCCACAGATGTACACTTATCCCCAAACACATCAAGTTGTATATATTAAATGTTTGGATTTTTACATGTTAATCATACCTTAATAAAAAATGTTAATACACAAATAGGTAATAAACAAGAGTTTTTTGGGGATTCATCTGTTATGGTTACTGGATTGTCTGAGACAAAGGGGATAAGTCTAGCCCTGAGGAAGGAGGGTGCAGGGGGTTACATTCCTAAATGAAGTTTTAAAGAGACCTCTGTCTTCAAAAGTCCACCCACTGTTCCCTACTTCTGTGAGCATGTCCAGATTTTAATAATTCTTAACTCGGCATTCTATTCAGTTAAATGACTCTGGATAAAACCAAATGAAGTCCTACTGACTTTGTTTTAGAAAGAAAACTATAACCCCACAAACTGCTCTGGGAATAATTCTAGAACTCTAGATAGGAAGCATTTAAGTGTAATTTGTCCTGATGAGATTATCACATCTTAGAGTTGAATTTCCCTCTCATTTTGATGCCTAAGTTTTATCTTCTTTGGCTGTAATACTGAGTGGTAAACATTAAACACTGTTTACTCATTCAGTATTTTTAGATCACATATACCGAGTGATAATTGCTGATTTTATGCATATGTATTTTATATTCACAAATCAGAGGAAGCTACTTCATGGCTCCATTGTTAGGCAAATTAGTGAAGTATTAGAAGAACATTCCCTTTTTCTAAAATTTTCTTTAATATTTTAATTTGAAAGTAAAGTTTAAAGTTATATATGGAAAATAAAACAAAAAATTCTAAAATACGACATCTGAACTATAAATGGATGCTGCAGATTTTATAGAAAATGCAGATTATAACATTTACATTGTAGGGTTGTAACCTTTAGAATAATTATAGACGTAAACATGCTTCTTCAATCGTAAAGTGTGACACAAATGGAGAACATTATTGTTAACTGCACAGTGATTGGGCTTCTATGGAAGGAAAATTTTTGTAACTGACTGCGGTGTACCAAGCATCGCTGGGTTCAGATGGAGGTAAGAAAGCTAGGGAGAGGCTGAGCAGAGAGGCAGCACCCCTAGTTTTGGAGATGAAACCAATTTACCCCTCACTTTTCCCTGGTCTACTCACCTTTGCAAGTAAAACTCATCAAACTCAAAGCCAATGGGATGGGAAATCACAATCAGGTATCAGAAGGGCTTCCACTGGTTTAATCCATTTCTTGGAGGGGTCAGTCAGGTGGAGGGGTGAAGCACAGGTTACCTATCAATATACAGTAAGAGCCTTCAACAGACTGTTCTCACAAAGGCCAGTTAAGGCTGTGGGCAATGTAAGGACAAAAGCAAATTAAAAATAAGAGGCTTACAATGAGGTATCACCTCACACTGGTCAGAATGGCCATCATCAAAAAATCTACAAATAGTAAATGCTGGAGAGGGTGTGGAGAAAAGGGAACCCTCCTGCACTGCTGGTGGGAATGTAAATTGATACAGCCACTATGGAGAACAGTATGGAGGTTCCTTAAAAAACTAAAACTAGAATTACCATATGACCCAGCAATCCCACTACTGGGCATATACCCTGAGAAAACCATAATTCAAAAAGAGTCATGTACCACAGTGTTCATTGCAGCACTATTTACAATAGCCAGGTCATGGAAGCAACCTAAGTGTCCATCAACAGAGGAATGGATAAAGAAGGTGTGGCACATATATATACAATGGAATATTACTCAGCCATAAAAAAGTATGAAAATGCCGTTTGCAGCAATATGGATGGACCTAAGTGAAGTAAGTCAGACAAAGACAAATATATGATATCACTTACAGGTGAAATCTTAAAAAGTGATACAAATTAACTTATTTACAAAACAGAAATAGACTCACAGATATAGAAAACAAACCTATGGTTACCAAAGGGGGTGGAGAGGAGATAAATTAGGAGACTGGGATTAACATATACACCCTACTATATATAAAAATAGGTAAATGACAAGGACCTACTGTATAGCACAGGGAACTACACTCAGTATCTTGTAATAACCTATAATGGAAAAGAATCTAAAAAAGAATATATATGTGTGTGTGTGTGTGTGTGTGTGTATGTATATATATATATATATATATATATATATATATATATAAACTGAATCACTTTGCTGTACACTTGAAACCAACACGACATTGTAAATTAACTATACTTCAATAAAAAAAAAAATAACAAGAAGCTTAATTCTCCCAGTTGAAAAGGGAAGCGACATCTTCTCCTTCCCTTCTCTTACAACATTTACTTTAGAAAACTTATCATTGTAAGTTCTTTCTCTGTCTCTTTGTAATGTGTACAAATTTTTAAAATTTAAATAAGCCTCTTGTCAGTTTTCTGACCCAGGAATGTCTTTCTCAAGGACCTCTTGGAAATGGAAACATCAAGGAAGATAGGGCCCCAGTCCCTGTGAGAGGCTAGGAGCCCAACTTGAGTGGGTGCCTTGCTTTAAATTATAAAACTTCATGTCATAAAGTTTGTTGCTCCTTTAGGTAAAGCCAGTTAGCTAACACAGATGGTCATCCCAATTACCAGGTAAATTTAGGATGAACTGTGTGTGGCAAATGGTGTTAATTCCTCTTTCTGAGGACTAGTGTTATTTTTTTTTTAATTTAACATCTTTATTGGAGTATAATTGCTTTACAATGTTGGGTTAGTTTCTGCTGTATAACAAAGTGAATCAGGACTAGTTATTGTTTATCTAGAAAACATTTATGTAACAGGTTGTATCCACTTGACTGTATAAGAGGGTAAGATTTCCTTCTGTCTTTGCAATCTCTTAGTGGATTGCCTGGGATGCTCACTGAATTCTGGTTTAATGCTTATTCAATAATAAAACTGTTTTCTTTCTCTTCTACCTTTGTGGAGAGGTTTTCTAGCTTGAGAGAAGATTTTGTTTTTAATTACATTTCCTCAACAGCAATTACGTCTGTACACGTGAGCAGTAATTACTTAGCCTGCCTCAGAGAATCACATAACACAAGATAGTCATTACTATGAACTGCTGAGGCAGAATTTGATCTGGAGAGAATTCAAATGGTGGCATGAGTCTCACAGAGCCACATAAACAAGCTGTAAAAGTTATCATGTAGCCATCATGTTACATGATTGTGTCTTCCTCTATCAGATTTCTGTGAAACTTAAGGATAAGGGGCAGGAGATTAAAATGTTTCAGGTAAGTGTGCTGTGGACAATTCATGAAGACCAGAGGGCAGGAGGTTTTTTTTTTAAAGTTACAAATTCTGGGTTGTGCAAGGGGATGGGTTAAATTATAAAAGAACATAGTTATTTTAGAAACATTTTGAAAATAGAAAAGTGTCTACTACTCATGGAAAACTGTTGTTAACATTTAGATGCATATCTTTTCAGTCTTTTCTCCTTGCATAGTTTTGAGCTTGTTTTTGTTTTGTTTTTCTTCTATAGTTGTCATCAGACTGTGTATCCAAGTATACACCCTGCTCTTCATTTTTCTTAACTAAACATTGACATGGGTCTTCTTTCATGTTTCCAAAACTTCATTGTACCTGCTTGAAAATCAACTGAGTGAATGTAGTAATAATTTAACCATTCCCCCATTGGGAACTCTCGAGTTATTTTTAATTCTGGTATTTTTCAATACCAGAAATTAAACTGGAAAGAAAATCTGCATGCAGAAAGCTAAATCTTAGAATATATTTACAGAAGTCAGGTGCTTTCACCAGCAATTTTCATTCTTTTCTAGTGAAAGGAATGAGTTTAGTATGTTTCTTAGAGTCACGATTTACTCATAGGGAATGATCATGAATTTCTTGGGTATTGTTCTCTGGGTTCACAAAGCTGGTTCTTCACAAATTTGACTTACTAGAGTGACACCTGGCGCTTTGATTTGATTTAACAATTCATTCCAGGGAAATCTTAAAATTTGCTGTCTCCAGCGGATGTCAGCAAAGCCCTAAAGCAGCCTCTCCAACCCTCCAGTGCATGCAAATCACGTGGGAATCCTGATAAAATGCAAATTCTAATTCAGTAGGTCCAAGTGTCTAACCACCTGCCAAGTGATGCCTGTGGTGGCGGTCCTGGCTCTAAAGTGGTCCTGCTACCTTGGCTGTGCATACTGGGATCACTGGGGAGGCTTAGGAGTTTTTAAAGCTCCCCTGGATGATTCTAATGTGCAGCCAAGGTTGAGAACCACAGCTCTACTCACGCTGCAACCGCAAAATGTATACATCACAGAGCTCCAGCCTGATAAGCAAGCGAGACTTTAGATACTGTCTTGTCCTCCCCCAAATTTCATTTGGTAGGTGAAGAAACTTAGCCCAAAGATGATAACACACTTGATCAAGGTCATACCATGGTTTTAGTTTAGTACAATTTCCACTAAAACATAAGATAACTGGGATATTCTATTCTCATCCGTATGCTTTAATCACACTCTCTAATGGGATTCTTATGGCTAGTACCTCAGCTGAGGTCAGTCCATGTTAATTTACTTTTCTTGTGGAATGGAGATGTAGAGGGTGTGCTTGAGACTCTCCTCCTTCACAAACAGGGCAGAGAAGGTAAAGAGAGAGAGAGAATAACTCCAGTAGATCCTCCCTTGTTAACCCCATCTTGAGAAGGAAGCACGTGGATGTGTCCTTTGCCCTTGAACTCCCCCCCAGAACACAACCCCACTGCCTGTAATAGTCCATAGATCTCAAAAACGACATATCAGCTGCTTAGACTCAGTTTCACCAATAACTGGGGGTGGGGGGGAGGCGGAATAACACATGTGCAGCTCCTGAAGGCTGCATGATCAGGCCACCCAATTAGAAGTTCACAGTGAAACTTCAGGACAAAATGGGGATCTGAAGACCAGCGTAATCTGCCCAGCAGAGTTGTTATGCTGGACCCAGTCAATGGGCTCCATTGCTTCTATCTAAGCTAAGTTCTCAGGCAAAAGTCAGTCCCTCTGAGTGCCCCTGCTGGGAGCAGGGAGCAAACTCTGTCCTCCAAGCCCTGTATCTTTGCTCTTAAAAATGAATTCTGAAAGCAGAACCATTCTGCAATATCTCTCAACGTTAGCAAGCGAAGGTGCCTCCTTAGGCCCTTCATCCCCCTCCAAGTGCTGCTTCATTTCTCAGCTCAATAGAGTTGTCTGTACTTGTATCTTCATTTCTTTACTTCTCATTGTGGTTTCAACCCACACTGATTGAGTGTTCACCCCTACCACTTCGCTGAACTTGATCTTGTCCAGAAACCAGTGGTCTCGGTCTTAATTGACCTACTGAAGCATTGCTGAAGCAGATAATCACCCCCCTTCTCTTGAAAACTCTTCAGACATGACCCCTCCTCCTTCTTCCAACATCTCAGGGCTCAGTCTTCAACTCTCTTATGTATATACTTTTCTCCCCTTGGATGGTCTCACTCACATCCAGGACTTTAAATACATCTAGAGACTCAAGAATCTCAAATCCACATCTTTATCCCCGGTCTTTCTCCTAAATTCCCAGGCCATGTCTCTAGCTGTCTATGTTTGGTGAGCTCCTCACCCTCGTCAGCCCTCCCTCCAGTCTTCCTCATTTCAATAAACATTCCCCTGGTTTGTCAGACTCAAAATATAGGAGACTCTTTTTCTCTTTCCGCCCACATCCAATTCATCAAATTGGATTCAAACTTTCAAACCCACCACCTTTCACCACTTCCACTGCCACCATCTAGACCAAAGCAACCACCACTATCCACCTACATCACCGCAATAGTCCTACACCTGGACTCCCTGAATCCTTTTTCACTCCTCAGTGGTCAGGTCTCCAGAGAGCAGCCAGAATGCTCTTCCTAAAACATAAATCAGATGTCTCACCCCTGCTTCGATGGCCTCTCATAATACTTTAAATAAACCCCAAACACCTTATCACATCCCATAAGGTCTAACACATCTGGCTCTTGCTTATTTCTCCAGCTGCAACTCCCTTCATTCTCCGCCTCATTCCCTTCAGTTTGGCCAAACTATCCTGCTTGCTTTTCCTAGAATGAGCCAAGCTGACTCTTGTGTTGGTTGGCCTTTCTGTCTGGAACATCCTTCTCCCTAGACATTCACAGGTTTCATAGTCTCCCACGGTCCCAATCTGCTCAAATGTCACCTTCCCAAAGAGACTGTCCCTAACTCCTCTCTTAAATCACCACCCCCCCCGTCTCCTTACTCTCCATCCCACTTACATGTTTTTATATTCCTTCTTACATATATAATACGTCAGGAAAAGTATTTATTTATTGCTCTTTCTCCCTTGCTAGAATGCAAGCTCCATGAGGGCACAGAGATATTGAATTATGAAATTCTATATGCCCAGCACCTAGAACTGGGCCTGGCACCTAGTATGTGCTCAGTAAGTGTTTGTGAGGTGAATGAATGTATGGAGGGCAGGTGACTGACTGGAAGACTGTCAGCAGGTGAAGGTGGGGACTTGGAAGGTAGGTCCCACGAGAAATGAACTCCCAGGCGACAAGTCTCCATCTCAGGAACTGACCTCCCCCTCTGGTTTTCAGACATATTAAGTCCTTTTACTGAAATTTCACTTGGGGATTTCCAGTGACACGTGCATTAAACCAGTCTCTGAATAACCGCTGAAAGCCAAGATTTCACATACCCTTTTCAGAGAAAAACAGGAAGTAGAAGAAGCAGTCAGGCGACCAGCTCCAGTAGCAAAGGGCATGCAGGAAAGGGGACCTGGTATGTTTCAATTTGAGTTCATCCAAGGATTTAACAAAGCAAAGAAATCTGCACCGGAAACTAGCAACAGATCACAAAGAGAAAACAAAAGCCCACTCAACACGGAGGGATTGTCCCAGAGAGTAATAAATAAAAACAAACCCAAGTCTAATTTTTTTAAATTTTGGTTTAAATTTTTAAGCTTACATTAATATTTTAAGTAGTAAGGCTGACGACTTTGGGCATCCACGTTATATGCTGTTGTAGTTATCCACGTGGGGGTAAGTCAGATTGTTACTGAGCAAAATATGAGGGCACAGAATGGTGTCTCTGCTGCTGAACAGTCACAGGTGACATGCTGGCTGCTGTCAATGAGGATGCAAGAGACAGGCCTGCCATCAGAGTGTCTCTGCACAGCCAAGGTGTGAACTAACCCGAATGGAGACCAGACCGTTATGAGGCACTGACGTGACTCCCGATGCTGAATCGGACGCCTCACCTCCAACTCCAGTGACCCCTCCTCACCACGTCCCCTGCCTCTCCCTGCCAGGAACCTCTGCCTTCTGATGTAATATCTAGCCCGTATCTTCCTTCCAATTACCCTGACTTCTTCAATGCCCTGATTCCCCGCACAAAGGCACAAAAGTCTCTTTGCTGATTTTTCTAATAAGATATCTCTTCCATAAAGTAATGAATACCTCCTGGTCTAGATCTGGGCTGCCCAACAGAGTAACCACTAGCCACATGTGGCTATTTAAATCTGACTTAAAGTTAAATAGAATTTAAAGCGTGGTTCCTCTCGGGGAGTTCCCTGGCAGTCCAGTGGTTAGGACTCAGCGCTTTCACTGAGGTGGCCCAGGTTCAGTCCCTGGTCGGGGAACTAAGATCTCGCTAGCTGTGCGGCACGGCCAAAAAATAATATAAAAATTTTTTAAAAATATATAGTTCCTCTGTCACACTTCCACATTTCAAGTGCTCACTCTCCATATGTGGCTGGTGGCTATTGTCCTGCACAGACACAGAATGTCTCCACCATCTCAGAAAATTCCATTAGACAGCCCTGGTCCGGATTAAGTGGCAGGAAATGTATGGAGTAAGAAGGACAAAAAATAATAAATTGAAATGTTATTCTGCTACAGAGAGGGATTAAAAAGAACTGAAGGCATTATCCTGAAGAATGCCAGAATTTAAGGAGTAGACCAGAAACCCAACATTAGTGAATGACAAAGGATAGCTAGTGGGGCAGAAAGAAAAGCATGACAATGTGATATCACAGACACTAGGGAAAGAAGACATTTCCAGAAAGAGAGAGAGTGCTCAATAGTTCCAATGCTGTTGAGAAGTCAAGCAAGATAATGATTGAAAAGTAGACGTTGGATACAGTGACTAGGAAAGGATTTTGGTGGCACTGGAAATAGAACTTTCTGAGAAGTTTGGGGGGGCGTAAGCCAGACTGCAATGGGTAGAAATGTGACTAGGAAAGGGAGAAAAAAGATGAGGGCAAATACAGACAACTATTTTAAAAAACTGGTTATGAATTACAGGAGAAATGGGAAAGTTAGAGGGTGATATTCAGTCCAGGGTAATTTTTTAAGGAAAGAATGTGAGTATGTTACAAGCTAATGGGAGAAGTCTGCTTCTAAGCAGAGCATGGTAAATCTTGCAGGCCAATGTTTCCACCGTAAGAATCGGAAAAAGCTGGAAATATAAAAATATTTGCAGGGGATTCACAGAGCTGTAGAATCGAAGAAAACTACATGAGCTAAAATTCCAGGGAAAAAAGAAGTGTTCTGAGATGAGCGTACAAGTGTCAGCCACAACCCTCAAAACACACACACACACACACACACACACACACACACACACTCACACCCCACAGGGAAATTTATCAATTCCAGGTGGAGCAAACAGACTGAATCTTGGCTCAGGCCAAGGGCCTCTGCAGGGAAAATAGGAGCACTAAAATGACAAATGGAAAATTTGATGTGCCTCAAATACATAGGCTTATCTTTTTTTTTTTTTTTTAAATATTTATTTATTCATTTGGCTGCGCCAGGTCCTAGTTGCGGGATCCTTCAGTTGCGGCATGTGGGATCTTGTTCCCTGACCAGGGATCAAACCCGGGCCCCCTGCACTGGGAGCATGGAGTCTCAACCACTGGACCACCAGGGAAGTCCCCAGGCTTTTCTTTTGAGGTGAAAAATTTGAAAATTTTTTTTGCGGCCCCCATTTACAGGTGAGAAAACTGAGGCCCCAATACAGAAAGTCTAAAATCAGGTCTCTGACTTCCTGGGTGACATTCTGCCTTCAGACGTTGAGCTGGGCCCCTAGATGCATGGATTACAGTCCCGGGACAATTGAGTTGGTGAGGAGACTTCTGTGGACGTCGGTCCTCACATGTCAGGAGCTACAGGTGGGCAGGGGTCTCCTGACCAGCACGAAGAGGGAGGGGTGGACACGTGGACACCTCTGTTTCTGCCTCAACGCCCAGCCTGGCCCCCCGCAACAAGCTGCTTCTCAGGTCTCTCTGGGCCCATCGGACCACACGGGGCCCCAGAGCCCAGGTGGGTGGCAGTGGATGGACTGGCCACTCGGAGCTCACGTGGCCCCTGGGAAATGGCTACAGCTGAGCAGTGAGGCTCAATGCCCAAGGGCTAGGCTCAACTTCCCCCTGGTGGGAAGGTCAGGGGTCAGAGGCTAAGAAAGAAAGAAAATGTGAATGAGAGGATGGGGAGTTGGCCAGAAAGCTTCTAAAAGGCAGAATGACTTATGCCATTTAGGCAACAAGACCCATGAGCAGGGAAGACCATTCTCAAGCCCATGGCTACTCCCTCCCTCAACATCTGACAGGAGCTGCACGGAGCAGGGGCGAGAGCCTCTGAAGAGCAGAGCTGGGTCTCCCTCAGTCTTCAGGGCTGCAAATGGAGACGAGCATGGCTCTTAAGGTAAAGGACAGAATGGCCTCTCCTGAGAAAATGGGGCACAGACAGACTGCAACCCAGCTTCAATTTTCCTCAAACCCTGATAAGCCCTCATTCCCTCTGCCTAAGAGGGGAGAAGGGGAACCCTCTGTGGTGGAGGTTCTACTTACCTTTTTTTTTTCCGTGCTATTTGGTACACAATCAACTGATATGTAATAAGGCAAGAAAATATCTATAATTAAGTGGAAAAAAACATAATAGAACTAAACCCACAGATGACCTAGATATTGATGTTAATAGAAAAAAGGAAAACAGTAAAATCAATATATATCATATTAAATAAGTCCAGTTTGTTTTCATCCCTAGTGTAATCACTAAAAATATATAAATAACGTATGTAATAATCAATATACGATATAATATATAATCAATAATCTGTAATAACCAAAATATAATATAATATATAGCCAATAAGTCAATAAAGAAAATAATGGAAAAATTAAAATATTTGGATATTCCAAAGGAAGATAAGAAATGAAGAGAAATGGAACATAAAACCTATGGGCCAGATAGAAAACAAACAGTAAGCTGGTAGATATAAACCCAATTATATCAAATTATGTCAGTTCATCACCAAGGCCTGAATATTTTATGTGCTATATACACCTGTGGCTTCTTCTCTACTCCCACCACCATTGCCCAAATTCAAATCTGCATAACCAGTCACCTAGACTATTTCGATAAGCCCCTAACAATTGTCCATGCTTCTCCTATGGCCTCTTCCAATACACCCTCCTTAGAAACACCACCATAACTTTTCTGATGTGAACGTGACCATGTCCCCCTTCTGCTTAAAATGTTTCCGTGGTTCCCATCGACTAAAGGAAGACATCACAAATTGAAGATTCCCTGAATATTCTGCCTTTCTGGAAAAAATAAAAGGGTCCAAGAATACTTGTGTTGAAGTATTCTGTGACAACAATTTCCCAAAGAATTGTGCTTTTAGAGCAGGGGGTTTCCAGTTTGCTCTTCCCCATTAGTCCCCATTTCCTGCCTGGCTCCGGAGCCAAATATCAGTTGCTCTTTAGCATCACCCTCATACAGTTTTTTAGGGCCTATGAATGAGGGGAGAAATATTACTCTGGATTTCTGTTCCCAATAAAAGTGATAAAAAGAGAGACAGGGCAATGTGTTTTGAGAACAAAGAGAAGAGAACCTATTCCTTCAAAGACCCCTTCCTGGGGCTTCCCTGGTGGCGCAGTGGTTGAGAATCTGCCTGCTAATGCAGGGGACACGGGTTCGAGCCCTGGTCTGGGAAGATCCCACATGCCGCGGAGCAACTAGACCCGTGAGCCACAACTACCGAGCCTGCGCATCTGGAGCCTGTGCTCCGCAACAAGAGAGGCCGCGATAGTGAGAGGCCCGCGCACCGCTATGAAGAGTGGCTCCCGCTCGCCACAACTAGAGAAAGCCCTCGCACAGAAACGAAGACCCAACACAGCGAACAATAAAAAAAAAATAAATAAATAAATAATTTTTTTAAAAAAAGAATCTGAAAAAGCATATATATACATATATATATACACACACACACATACATACACACGTGTATCACTGAATCACTATACCATACACCTGAAATTAAAACAATTGTAAATAAACTATACTTCAATTTAAAAAAAAAAAAAAAAAAAAAGACCCCTTCCTGCAGGTGTAATGTGTAAACTGTCAGCCTGCTTTTCTCCTTGGAAACATTGTCTGCCTGCCCCTATGGGCACGGCTCCTTAATACAGCACACAAGGCTCTTAGCAATTGGACTTCCGCCTCAGTCCCCATCTTTGTCCTCTGCCACTCCCAGCCTGGGTCCTTATGCTCCCTACAATGATGAACTTATCATAGGAGGTCACCTACCCATCCATGGTGCTCTGTTACTTTGTGCCTTTCCCACGCTGTTCTCCTTAATTAAATGATAATCAATTCAGATGTCATCTGCTCCGAGAATCTTCCTTGAGTGTTCTCCCTGAAGCTGGGTCCTTCTCCATCTTCCCCAACATCTATTTAACATCTTTGTCTTTATATTTAGCAGAATATACTGTAATCGCCTTTGTGTTTTCTTCCCTACTGGTTTATGAGTGCCTTGATATCTGTCTTGTCTTTGTAGCTCCAAGGCCCAGCACAGGGAAGGACACTTAATCTTCTAATAAGTATTGTTGAAATAACATGAAAAGGAATCATTTGTACTCAAAATGTTTTGTCCCTGTCTCACCCCACCACAAAACCTAAAGATTTTGAAAGTAGATACTGTCTTAATAACACTTTACTAATTAGTATACTTTTAATTGGAAACATTTTCCAAAGTTTTCTTATACCAGTTATCTCGTAACGTACACTTGCTATGTATCCACCATCCTTACTCAGGGCATTAGGAATCCGGCCTGGTCCAATGCCTCCACCTGGTGGCAACATCGAGGAACTGTTCGACTGCCTTGAAAGCAAGCCACAGAACTGAGGAATGTTACTTGATTTAACTCTTGCCTTCCTCTTCTAGGAAATCATGATCAGCTGCCTTGAAGAAGAATCTGTGGCAAGTTGGACCTGAACCTCTCCTTACAGGCAAAGAGTGAGGACATTTTTGTTCCCAAGGAAGAAAAGGGAATCCCCATATTGTGGTTTGGGAGCTGGATATGCTGGGAAGGTGTGAGTGGATCTTAAGTGGGAAAAATTTTAAGACACAAACTTAAGCATTTTCTTAGATGCCCTCAACTACCCTCTTTTCTCCTTCTTGGTTGGCATGCCACTTTGGGTCTTGGGTGAAACACCAGCCCACCAAGTATGGAATCTAACATCCTGAAAAGCCTGGAAGACTGGGATGAAACAACCCCAGTGGAAGAGAGTTAGCTTCCTGAAAGGGAAAATTTGACCAATGAGAAATGGAGACATCATTCTTTCTTCAGCAGACCATCCAAGATGTTGTTTCTCCCCACAGTCCAGCCGGAGAAGTCCTAAGCCAAGTCCCCCAACCTGCTGGGTCATCTGCTGTGTGTCTTTCCCACTCCTGGTGAAGGCAGAGGCAGCAAGATAACATCCCATCACCTTGCTCATGTCTTCCCTTTCCTCTCTTTCTTTCTTCCCTCATAATCACCAGAGCTTGCACAACCCAAACAAACTGCTGGCATCTTAATTCTTGCTTCAGCCTCTACTTTCTAGGGAACCCAGGTTAAGACAGTCAGTGTGTTTCTTAACTCTCTGTATCCCTCTCTTTAAATCTGTAACAGCTTTTTTCTCTTTTTCATTGATATTTACTAAAGAAATTCCATTATAATTTCCTGTGAAATACTCCACATTCTTCATTTGACTAATTGCATTCCCAGGGTGCCACTTTCTAAATCAGTAGTTAGATCTGAAGTTGGATTCGACTCAGGTTTGAGTTTGAGTTTTTTGGCAAGACTGCCTAATAAATGGTGCTGCATACACCCATTGTATTACTTCAGGAGGTACATGTTGTCCGGTTGTCCCCTTTGGGTAAAGTTAACATTGATTAGCGGTTTCAGGCCAACCCATTTATTCCAAAGTTCCCCATCAGACTTTCACCTAATGGCTTTAGGAGCTGTTGATTGATATTGTCTAGATCCATTATTGAAAATTACAAAATGGCAATATTGTAATTTTAACATTCCACCTTTACTAGTTGGACTTCTTATAAAAGAAGGAACACTTCCTTATCAACTATATGTTTACCCTGAAATTTGGCTTGTGAAGAAAAATCAGGATAAACATTTATTTTCCAGTTTCCTAATAATTATTTGGTGTGTTTAAAAACTTCCAATTTTGTGCAATGAGTTATTTTGTAATATCATTATGAATTTTCACATATTTGATATGTTTCAACCCATTGGCAGGTAGATAAAGAGGAATCAGCAGGGGATATTGAATTGAAGAGCCATCAGAAAGGTCAGGGAAAGCTGGTATACAAATGTTCAGCCAGTTGAAAATATTTCAAGGAGGAAAAAGTAAACAGCTGGGTCAAATGCTACAGAGAGGCCAAGTAAGATGAGAATTTGAAGTTGGTAATCATGAATTTAAAGGTTGGTAATCATGAATTTAAAGTTAGGTCAGTGAGCATGGTGGTGTGTTTTTCTTCAGGCATTTTTGGCTGTGAAGGTACAGGCATGATTAGAGAGATGAACTTAACCAGGGTCGTGGTTTCACCAAGTACAAGATGGTAAAGGGGCAAAGATGTTGAGGGTTTACGCAAGAGTGCAGATATAATAATTAAACATGGAATTTAAGTTGGGTAAAGAGAAGACATGAGGGGAGAAAGTAAAAAGGTGTAGAATTAAGAAATTAAAGGCCCTTGTGGGGTCAAAACTGTAGGAGTTCAGGTACTTGAGAAAAACGAGCTGGAAAAACAGAAGGAGATGGCCAGAGGGTGAGATGTTTAAAAGTGAGAGTATGGAAGTGTTGAAGTTATCCAGAGTCTTAGAAACAGCCAAAGGTATGACTGATACACAATTATGAGAGAAGAGGACGTCAAGGAACAGACCAGGTAGATTAGTTTCCAGTTGCTGCTGTGACAAAAAACACCACAAACTTCGTGGCTTAAAACAACACGAATTTATCACCTTACAGTTCTAGAGATCAGAAGTCTTAAATCAAGGTGTCAATAGGGCTGCATTTCTCCTGGAGGCTCTAGGGGAGAATCCGTTTATTTGTTTTTTTCCAGTTTCTAGAGGTCACCTGCATTCCTTAGCTCATGACCACTTCCCCCATTGTCAAGGCCAACAGCAAGCATCTTCAGATCTCTCTGATCCTTTCAACTTCCTCTTATAAGGACTCTTGTGATTACATTGAGCCTACCAGATAATCCAGGATGATCTATTCTCAAGATCCTTAATATAATCATATGTACAAAGTCCCTTTTTGCCATGTAAGGTAACATTCACAGGCCCTGAGGATCAGGACATGGACATCTTTGGAGGCCATTATTCTGTCTACCACACGGGGTGTCACAGCTCATGACACATTAATACAGATAAGATTGCTGCACTAGTACTTGTGGAGATAATTCTCTCTCCTGCCCTCCTCCCAAAAGATGCTGTCTGGGTCTAGAATTCTAAATGAAATAAGTTTTATTACTATGGTCTCTGAAATTTCATTTTTGTCAGTACAATTATATACATTTTAAACTATTGATATGGAAAGTTTTTAGACTAGTGAATGTAACTTTTTTTAAAACCATTTAATTGAGGTAGAATTGACATACAAAAACCAATACATATTTAATGTATGCAACTTGACCAGTTTGGAGATAAGTGTACATTGGTAAAACCACAATCTATGCCACAAATATATCACCTCCAAAAGTTTCCTCTCACTCCCTTATATTTTGCATGCGACAAGGACACAAAGTAAGATCTCGCTTAGCAAAATTTTAAGTATAAACCAGTATTGTTAACTACAAGCACGAGGGAGGACCGGAAGCAGGGATGAGAGAGAAAGGAAAGCGGAAGACACGGGGACTTCTCGGGGTCACCCTGAGCTTTGCGTTTTAGTCTAAAACCACTCCCTTCCCCATCAGGGCATTCTAATTCCTTCTCTCTTTCTCTCTCCCCAGCACCTCTTTTACAGCCGCATCTTTTGAAATCCTCCTTCATATACACACTTAGCTCCAAAGACGCCTGCCAAAGACGCATCAAGGTTTTGTGGAGCAGAAAGCTTATATAACGGGGCGGGGGGGGGGGGTTGTCCTTTAAGAAAGAGGGGGGGGGGATCTCAATTTTGCAAATTTTCCACTCCCTGAAAGCTAAAGTCTCATTAGCTTCAAGGTGAACCTTCCTCACACTCCAACCTATGAATGTTAAAGGATCTGAATATTCCTTTCGCGCGGCATCCTTTTCGGGGGAGGATGGAAAACGCCAAGGAGGGCGATCCGAGAAAGGAACCTGCACTGGAAGAGAATAAAGGAGACGGTGGGGGAGGAAGAAGGTGAATATTCCAACCTCTCGCAGAGCTTAATTTCTGCCGAAAGCCGCCCCCACGAGGAGCTGCCCCTTTCTAGAGAAGCTTCTGCCCTCCGCTTCACCCGCTCACCCTAGCTCAGGCCCGCTGGTGCTCCGACGCTCGCTGTCCACTAGGTGGCCCCTCGTAGCCGCCAATCCCCGGCGACTTTCGGGAATAGCGCGGAGCCCACCGCGTCCCCACCCTCGCCCCCCGCACCCTGAGCCAGCGCAGCCCCCGGGCGGCCCCAGAGCGACAGGAACCCTCACTCTCTTCCTGCGGCGCTGCTGATGCTTCCGTGGGCCCCTGGAGGAGAGAGGCCAGCGGCTCCGGCCATCTGGGTGGGTGGTAAACGGAAACCGAGGGAGCGGGCACGGACGAAGAGCGGGAGAAACGACGAGACGCGCTGCGCTGGGGCGCCGAGTGCGCAGGGGCCGGAGCGGCGGAGACCCAGCCCGCTCCGCGACCCGCGCGCCCTGGGCGTCCCCAATCCTGAGCGTGGCGCGGCCACCTCCCGGTTCCAGCTGCTCGTGGCTCCAGCCCTCTGAGAGGAGGAACTTTGCCAGCCCTTACAGGCCTCTTAGCGTCGAGCCTCCCACCGACCCCGAGGCTTCCTGCTCCGGTTCCGGGCAGCCCACCCCGCGCCCCCGACCCCCGCCCTGCATGCCTTCCCCGCCACCCTGGGAGCGTGGAGGGCGCCATCCGCCTCCCAGTTACCCGTTGCGGATCCCGGTCTCCCCCCTGTACCCACCGAGAACTCGTGGAGCCTGGGGAAGAGACTGCACCTCATCCTTCCGAGGCCGGCGGGGAGAAGGCATCACCCCAACAACCAAGGTGCAGAGGCGAAAGGAGGCAGCGGCACAGGCCGGCGCAGGAGCAACCGCCGGGGCCCCACGCCCGCCCCCTCTCCAGCGCGGAAGGCGCGGTTACAGCAACACAGCCTTAGATTAAGGGTTGGACTCCTTGGTCGGTTCGCTAACGAAAGAAAGAATCATTATTGAATGTGCCTGAGTCCCTACAGGTGGTATCATTTAATCCCCACTAGGAAGAAATTTATTATCCACGTATATCAAGTAAGAAAACCTGCTAGGAGAGGTTAGATTATTTTAATGTACCCAAAGTCCTACAGCTGGTGAGAGGCAAAGTTGGAATTTGCAGGTCTATTTCCAGAAGTTATTTGTTATATTTAATGCATATTAATCCCTGTGGTAACCCTTTTTAGTATTACAAAAATAATATGTACTCATTGTGAAAAACATGGAAAATGAAAACAGACTAAAGAAAAAAGTAAATGACCTATAATTTCAACAGGTACTAACACCACTGTTGGTTGACATTTTCATATTTGTCTCATATATATGAATGAGGAAATGCATGTAATACATACATATTTAAAAATTAAGCTCATTCTCTATATTTTGTAACATTAGCACTTAACATTAAAGGGTCAGTTTTGATATTTTTCTAGGAATTTTTTATTTCAAATCTACTGACAGTAAATTTATTTCAAATTTAAAAACAGTTGAGACAGACACAAATTCAGTATTCTTTAAAATGTTGGTAAGAATAGTCAATGAAAACTGCTTAGTAAGCTAAAGGATTAAAAGAAGCAAGTAAATATGGTAAATTGGCTTCCAGCAAGCTATTTAGCAGATTCATTGTTTAATGATTTGCCTTTCATTATGCAAATTGAGCTAGAGGAAAAGAATAAGTAGAAGATGGATAGTTTTAAATGAGTGTTTTTCAGCTATATAAAGGGGTACTGGAGACAAATCTCGGACAGTGTAACCCACATTTTGATTTTTAATTTTCTACTTTTGGTTTTCCCTATGAAAGCAACTCCAGGAATTGCAACTAGTAAGAATGATTCCATAATGGAATGGCCCAATTATCCCCTCAATTCCATCAATTCTGGCGTTTTTAAATCAATGTCACCAAAGAGCAATGTCAACACCCACCATGACAGCCCACAAAAACAGTGGAGTAAGTCCAAGGAGAATTCAGGGCTGTGGCTGAAGGGGATCACCCAGCTTGGGGTAATAAGGCAGTGCCCACTGGCCCAGAAGATTCCTGGGATAGGGCTAATGACGCCTGAGGCTCTGCCTCAACTGCAGAATTCCAAGCCTGGTTTCTACAAGAAAAGCACAGCTGTGCTATAGCTTTGTCTCCAGGCCTAAAGAAGCAGTGTGTCTGGGCTAAGAGATAAAATGAAGTTTGTTCCAGGCCTCTTAAAGTGTCAGAAATCAAAAAAGGGCAGAATGGTGGGAAATTGGACCATCCTAGATGATATTTTTCAAAGTTGAATTGACTGTAGTATGGGTTGGAGGAGAAGCAGAGTTGGAAATAACTTCAGTAGAGGGCCTGGTAAAGAAAGGTCATTTGGGGGCAGTTATTCACAGCTTCTAATCATGCTACAAAGTCTGCTCCAGACTATTCATGGTGTCTACTTCTCATGGCATCTCTTCCAGGTAGCACTTGTCTGATTTTTTGCACGAAGTTCAGTTCACAGTACTACTTAATGCTGGGGCAAGAGTGGAATTCAAGTCTCCAAGCAGCCTTATTCTAGGAAGAGGGAGCAACCTGGTACTTAGGTTGGGCAGTGGGGAGAGGGTAAGACAAAGGCAGGTGGAAAAACACTAACCCCTCTCTCTCTAAGATGGACTTACATCTACCTATTTTCATTTTCTACTTTTGAACATCCCAATAAAAGGGCACAGATTTTTTTTTTTAAGTGCAAGTGAGCAAAATTACAAGATCCTGAGCCTGGGATTCAAACTATCTGAGTGCAAGTATGGATCCCAGATCTTCCTCAACTTATGATGGGATTCCATTCTGAGAAACCCATTGCAAGTTGAAAAATACTGAAGTCAAAAATACACTTAATACATCTCACCTACCAAACATCATAGCCTAGCCCAGCCTACTTTAAATGTGCTCAAAACACTTACATTGACCTACAGTTGAGCAAAATCATATAACACAAAGCCTATTTTATAACAAAGTGTTGAACAGCTGTTGCAATCTATTGAATGCTGTACTGAAAGTGAAAAACAGAATGGTTGTAAGGGTACAGGATGGTTGTAAGTGCATTGGTTGTTCACCCGCGTGATCGCATGCCTCGGAGCTGTGCTGCCACTGCCCAGCATCATGAGGGTATCGTGTGGCATATTGTTGTCCCAGGAAAAGATCAAAATTTGAGATCTGAAATGTGGTTTCTAAAGCATGTGTATCGCTTTTGCACCTTTATAAAGTCAAAAAATTGTGTCATACCATCGTAAGTCTGAACCTGCCTCAGAGTTAACAGGTAAATTGCTTTCCAAAATGCCAGCTACAAAGAAAGTGCTCAATAAGTATCTCTTATTATTTCTTAAGATAGAAACTTAGCATCAATGAAGAATAAATGCCCCCCCAAAAAGAGTAGCTGTTAAAGAGTTTTAGTGTGTTCCCGCTGTGAAAGGATAATTTTGACTTTTTAAATCAAATATACCATGACATTACTTTATAATTATGTTGATAGTTAATTTCTAATCCTCTGCTTTCAGAAACATTGATGGAAACAAATATAGTTTTCCTCCATTTTGCGTATAGATTGATCACGCCTTTTTTCTAATGGACTAATTCTGTCCATTAAACATAGTCAAATTCAATTAACAGACATAGGGATTAACAGACATACAGTATCTACTTTATCCTGGGCGCCCAAAAATTGAGTGCAGCCTGATTCCCATCCTCCTTACACTCCCAGGCTAGTTGGAGAGCCAGACAAGAAACACCAGGACCCCACAGGGTTGACTTAAAGACCAAAAAGACCATACTGAATGCTCATGAAATCTTCTATAATGGCTCATATTTTATGATGTGTACTGAGGATGAAATAATAAAAGGTGTTTTTGAACCTAAGAATTTAGAAGAAGGAATCCAAGAAGGCACTTTAGACCCCCACAAAGTGGCAGCAATTAGAAGCTTAGGCAACAGGAGAGGGAGGTGGCCCAAGATGGTGCAGTAGGAAGACCCTGAACTCACCTCCTCCCATGGACACACCAACATATCTACTTACAGAGCTGCTATCTATGAGAACAACCTGAAGGCTAATAGAAAAAACTTTTCCAACTAAAGATATCAAGAAGGAACCACAATGAGATGGATAGGAGGCGCAGAGACAAGGTATAGTCAGGACCCACACCCCTGGGTCAGCAACCCACAAATGGGAGGTTAATTACAATCATAAAGTTCTTCCCCAAGGAGTGAGGGGACCAAGCCCCACATCAGGCTCCCCAACCCAGAGGGTCTGCACTAACAAGTCCCCCAGAAGGTCTAGGTTTGAAAACCAGTGGGGCTTACATTCAGGAGAACTGGATGGCTAAAGAAACAGATTCTGCTCTTAAAGGGCGCACACAAAATCTCACAGGCTCCAAGTCCCCATGCAGAGGCAGTAATTTGAAAGGTGCCTGGGTCAGACCCAGTTGGTGATCTTGAAGAGCCTCCCGGAGAGCCAGGAGGCAACAGGGACTACCCCCGTGGATGGAGATGCTGGTGGCAACCATTCTGGAGAGCTCCACCAGCGCTGGCAAGCACCATTTGGAATCCTCCCTCTAGCCTATTAGCAATATAGTCTTTGACATCAGTCTTAGCAATATGTTTTTGGATCTACTCAGGCAAGGGAAATAAAAGCAAGATTAAACAAATGGAACTATATTAAACCAAAAAGCTTCTGCAAAGTGAAGGAAACTATCAACAAAATGAAAAGGCCACCTATGAATGGGAGAAGTTATTTGCAAATGATATATCTGACAAGGGGTTAATATCCAAAAATATACAAAGAACTCATACCACTCAACATCCAAAAAACAATCCAATTTAAAAATGGGCAGAGGGCCTGAACAGACTTTTTTCCAAAGATATATAAATGGCCAACAGACACATGAAAAAATGCTCTACATCACTAATCACCAAGGAAATGCAAATCAAAACCACAGTGAGATACCACTCACACCTGTCAGAATGGCAATCATCAAAAAGACAAGAAATAAGTGTTGACAAGGATGTGGAAAAAAAGGGAACCCTTGTGCACTGTTGGTGAGATTGTATATTAGTGCAACCACCGTAGAGAACAGTATGGAGGTTCCTCAAAAAAATTAAAAATAGTTACCATCTGATCCAGCAATTTCACTTCTGGGCATTTACCTGAAGTAAACAAAAGATATAACAAAAGATATAAGCAAAAAAACCCAAAAGATATAAGCAAACCAATGTTCATTGCAGTATTATTTAAAATAGCCAAGATATGGAAGCAACCTAAGTGTTCACTGATAAACAGATAAAGATGATGTGATATACATATATACATATGGACTATTACTCGGTGATTAAAAAATGAAATCTTGCCATTTTCAACAACACGGATGGATCCAGAGGGTGTTATGCTAAGTCAGAAAGAGAAGGACAAATACTGCATGATCTCACTTATATGTGGAATTTAAAAAAACAAAACATAAACAAAACAAAACCAGACTCAGCCTCATAGATACAGAGAACAAACAGGTGTTTTCCAGAGGGGAGATGAGGGAGCGAAATAGGTGAAGGGGATTGAGGTACAAACCTCCAGTTATAAAATAAACCATGGGTATGTGATATAAGCATAAAGAATATGGTAAGTAATGTTGCAATAACTTTGTATGGGGTCAGATGGTTACTAGACTTATTGTGATGATCATTTCAAAATATATGCAAATGTCAAATCACTATGTAGTACACCTGAAACTAACATAATATTATACATCAACTATATATCAATAAAAATAAAATACAAGTATCTTTAAACATGTAAGAAATCAGAGAAACCATTTGTTGCCAATTAAATTAGAAAAAAATTGTAAATACTACTATGCAGTGCTGCCCAAACCTGAGCTGAGGTAAGCGTTATTACATACTACTGAGGTTATAAATTAATAGAACCTTTCTGGAGAACAATTTGGAAATACGTATCAAGAGCTCTAAAGAATGTTCACACCCAGTAATTTCAATAAATTGTAAGAAATAATTTGAAATGTGGAAAAATCATTGTACAAACATTTCTCAAAGTTTGCTGTGATTAAGAAACAATGATCTGGAGATTATCATACTAAGTGAAGTAAGTCAGACAGAGAAAGACAAATATCATATGATATTGCTTATATGGGGAATCTAAAAAAAAAAAAAAAGATACAAATGAACTTATTTTACAAAACAGAAACAGACTCACAGACTTAGAGAACAAATTTATGGTTACCAGGGGAAAAGACTGGCGGGGAGGGATAGATTGGGAGTTTGGGATTGACATGTACACACTGCTATACTTAAAATAGATAACCAGGACTTCCCTGGTGGTCCAGTGGCTAAGACTGCTCGCTTCGACTGCAGAGGATGCGGGTTCATTCCCCGGGAGGGGAAGTTCCACAGGCCGCACGATGTGGCCAAAAAAAAAAAAAAAAAGATTAGATAACCAACAAGGACCTACTGTATAGCACGAGGAACTCTGCTCAATATTCTCTAATAACCTAAATGGGAAAAGAATTTGAAAAAGAATAGATACACGTATATGTATAACTGAATCACTTTGCTGTACACCTGAAACTAACACAACACTGTTAATCAACTATACTTCAATATAAAATAAAAATTCTTAAATTAAAAAAAGAAACAACCTATAAGTCCAGCATTAGGGAAAATGATTAAATAATTTTATAATCCATAAAATAATGTATTATGCAGCCATTAAAATATTTGAAACAACAAAATACAATGTGTAACCCTGGATTGGATCCTGGATTAAATATATATATATATAATATATATAGAGAGAGAGAAAATATATATATATACAGATATATATTTAGAAGGAGACAGAATGAATTGGGGATTAAAAAAAGAAGCTTAGGCAATAGCAGCAGATGGTAGATACAAAGGAAATGGGAACAACAGGCTATTCACACAGCTGAGCTGAGGCTGGGGATGAGATATTTGTGATAAAACAGTTATGCTGGGGCAGGAGGGGATCACAGAGACCCATGTACAGCAAAATGTAGTCTTGATGACCCAGCCATAGAGACCCTCTCTCCCGAGTAGGTGTGGATACCAAAGGACTGGGTGTATCCCAATGCTGGTATATCACTCATCTGAATTCAAGTCCAGGAAGAACTGGGGGGAGCAGGGGTCAGAAAGGGATGGCTATAAACAGAACAAGGTGGCATATCTATCAAATGGTTCAAGGAATACAGAAGAGGAGCATTAAGAGGAGGAGAAGATGATGAAGAAAGAAGCTAAAAGGGATCATTTATAAACAAGGGAAGACAGGCTAGGCCTGGAAGGGAAACCATGCCTAGCCCCAACTGTAGCCAGTTTCCATTTGCCTAAAGACCATTTTCCTTTGGGGCAATGATTTTCAAACTTAGTGGCCACACAAATCACTTTAGGATCTTGTTTAAATGCAGACTGTGATCCAGTAGATCTGGGACCAAAGATTCTGCATTTCTAATGAGCTCCAGGTGATGGTAATGCTGTTTGTCCTCAACTTTGGCTGCACATTAGAACCACCTGTGCAGTTTTAAAGACAACACCAGTGCTCAGTCCTCACACTAACAATGATTGAACCTTGGAGCATGGTGCCCGGGCATCAATGTTTTTAAAAGCTCCCCAGATGATTCTAGCCCCAGCTAGAGCTGAGAAACACAACTCTAAGGAAATAGAGTGATTCCTGAGTCTCAGTACTTCCTGTAGAAATGTTCACCAACCTCCTTTCTCTTTCTTTATCATTTGTATCTATGCTAGTTCTCCCAGAAGCCCCTCCATCTCCCCCCAAGATTAACGTCTCTCCCTCTGTCCTCAAGCCATCAAGGTTGGAAACGGGCTGGGAGCCAAGACAGCTGCAGTGCCTTACTGCCTCCTCCACCCCAGGCCTCCCCAACTTCAATGGTTTTAATTAAGCCCCCACCACCTGTCAGGATGACCAGGGATGGGTGCCCAGCATCGACCTCAGCTCCCAATTTGCTCTTGCATCTCAGGTCACTCTCCCATGTGCTCCTTGATGGAGGATAATAAGTGCCACAGGTAAGTTCCCAATCACTTGAGTCCCAGTCCTAATAACCTGATCTTATTCCAGTTCTTCACCTAATTCCTAAGTTCCTTCCAGGATTTGATTTGGTGTTCAAAGAGTGAGATAATGAATGAGCAACAAAGTGGTGTAGTATATACCAAGGATCTAGGGAACTTCATCTTCTGCTCCCAATGGAGCCACCAGAAAAAAACATTGAGAAAGCATCCTGGTCCCTTTCCAGTAAGTCCAGATGAATTACCAGGGATGGTGGTTGACAAAAGAGTAAGCTACCAAAGGCCAGAACCGGACTTCCCTTGTGGTGCAGTGGTTCAGAATCCACCTGCCAACGCAGGGGACACGGGTTCGAGCCTTGGTTTATAGGGCTTGGTTTTAAACATCGTTGCTTTTTAGTGTTATGATTATTATGATAAAAACACAATGTATTCAGGAAAAGAGTAAATACTGAATTTGCATAAAATTTCCAAGTACGACACTTTCTAAGTTTTGACAGATTTGACAGTTATCTAGTATCAGTAAAGTTATAACTCATTCTTGTTGGTAGAGGAAAAAAAACTTTTCATTGAAAAAAAACTGAATTCACTGTGCAAGAGTTCTATTTAAGCCACAAAGTGTATTACAAGACCATGGTTCTTGATGTTTCATAACATTACAGAATTAGCCATGGTGACATTCATGGTTCAGAATGTATCCATCCCTACCCTGGCAAGATCTGGGGGCTGGGGTCCAACCAAGCCTTGTTATTTACCAGGATTGATTGCCCTCAACATCATCCCTCCAGGAAGCTAACTTTTTAAAAGAACAAATAAGTCTACACTTGCACAAGTTTCCAAAGACTGGAGAAAGGGAACATTTCCCAACTCGTTTTGTAAGGCCAGAATAACTTTGATACAAAAACTGAAAAGGATATTGCAAAAAAGGAAAACCACTAGCCAATTTCATTTATGAAAAATAATGCAAATATTTTTAACAAAATATCAGGAAATTGAAACCAGCCATATATACGTGTGTATATATATAGTCACACACATATATATACATACATATATATATGTAATATCAAGACCAAATTGGGTGTATCTTAGGGACAAATGGACCAATATAACTCAAATTGACCATATAACGTGCATTAAAAGAATAAAATAAAAAATCTCAACAGATATGGAAAACTCATTTGACAAAAATTCGATATCCATTATGCTCTTTTTTTTTTTTTTTATCCACTCATAAGGATCTTTCCATCTGCCTCTGGATTCAACCTCTAAGTCAATCTGTCCAACAAGAATCAAACGATTTTAATTTGTATGTAAAATATCACAGACTAGCAGTCCCACAGTAATTCTCAAAAACAAAAAGGTAACTGTCCTCACGTTTAGAGTCAGGGGAAGAGAGGAAAGACGAGAGAGATACTGTGGTACTTGTCGCCTGAGGTGTCCCCTTCTCTAGGAGCGGACTCTGGCTTCAGCTGGCTCGGAATCACGCGGGCAGTCCGGCCGCTGCTCAGCAGGAGGCAAACGACAGCTCTCAGGAGCCATGGTTCTCGGCTGAGCAGCAAGGCGCCATCCACGTCCCAGCCGGCGACCGAGGATCGGACGACCGCATCCTCCTCTGCGTCCCCGGGGCCTCTTACAAGGAGCTGGTTCCCAAACTCTCAGAACCCAGTCTTGTAGAGTGCTTCTCACCTCTAATGTGAACACGAATCACCTGCCAGTGACTTTGAAACGAGCTGCGGATTCAGTACATCTCCCAGGTGATGCCCGCGCTCCTTCTGCTGACCGCACTTTGAGCAGCAAGGCAGACTACAAATCCCAGCTTACATCCGGCCCAGTAGGAGGACAAGGCGGGAAGCGGGTGGGGGGGGGGGGGGAAGCCTTTTCTGTTTTCCATTAACCAATCAGGCCGTCCTGCTGGCTGTTGCAGCAGCACTGACTTACCTGTGCAAAGGAGAGAAGGAAAGGTCCGCCTCAGGAGGTATGAATGGACGTGTTTTGAGTGTGGCAGTTGGGCATGGGGAGGTGGATAATATCTAGGTATAAACAAAGTTCTGCACTGTGTCTGCTATGAATCGGTCACAAATACTCATCTTCCAGACTGTGGTCCAGAGACAGCAGTCAGACTGCAGTTTCAAATTTCTGAATGACTCTGGGGTTTTGATGATGTTGGAAAATAAAGAGTTTTATTTTAGGCAGTGAAAACCATTTTTAAATCTCATGCCTTTACATTTTAGGTTCAATGATCTCTAAAGTGATTAATAATAGATTTTATGAATTATCACTATCTCCTACCCCAGCCATGTTTTAAGTATTTTCTCTATTTTCTAAAACATTTTTTCACAAACCTCAAAATAACTATAAACAATGGGAGATCAAGAGTCTTTATCTTTTCACATCTATTGGTAGGAAACCAGAAGACTAGAATCCATTTATCCAAACGCTGTCAATTATGAATCAAAATTAAGTAGCTTTATTCCTGAGAGGGAATGCCTTTTCTCCTGTTCCACCCTCTACCTTTATTTTTCCCCCTCTAGTTTTCTCACTCTAAATCAATAAGAAAGGTGGGAAGGAAGAGGAGGAAATCTCAGTTTTCCATCACAAATTATGTCCTTTACCAATAAGATGTAGTGAGAACTCCCTTATGGAATCCCGAAAGATGGGGGAAGGATTGTAGCCAAAGGAGAAGAAGCCAGGCTCTCTCTCTCCATATATCTATCTATCTATCTATCTATCTATCTATCTATCTATCTATCTATCTCTCTCTCTCTCTCTCTCTATATATATATATATATATATATCATGTAGATAGAAGCTAAACATCTCTGACTATAATTTGTAGATTTTGGTTTGGGAAAATTTTTAATACTTTAAAAATTGTTTATAATTATGTAAAATAATTCTTAAAATTGAAACCAAAATGAATAAAAAAGATCCTAAATGTGTAACAAGTTGGCATCATAACCACACAAAGCAGAACTGTTTCAAGTGACTTTAAAAGACAGTGATGTTACAATTTCTCTCTAGTGGGATAGACCTAAGATTTGAAAAACTGCCCCCAAATTATAATGATTTGGGTTATCACATTATTGGTGTTGGAATTGTTAGAACAATTGACAAGGCTGTGTGTGCATTGTGTTTGTGTTGTCGGAAGTGATTGGGTGATAGGAGGGGAGAGAACAGGGAGGAAACTTGTTTCATCTGGAGGAAGTGTCTCTGGTTCAAACTTCTTTCTGTGCTCCCATTCTTTTTTTTTTTTTTTTCTTTAAGATGTACAACATAATGATTTAATATACTGTATATGTTGTGAAATGATTACCATAATCAAGTTAACACATCCTTCACCTCACAAAGTCGTGTGTGTGTGTTGAAAACAGTTTAGATCTACTCTCTTTATGTTCCCCATTCTTCCGCTAGGTTTAAGCTTTTTCCTTTAATAGCTACTAGCCGCTTGCCCATTTTTAATGTGAATGTCTTTTGTTTCTTATCATTACCTAATAATGCTGCGCAGTTGGGTCACTAGTCTTATTTTAAGCAAACTTAAATTTGAAATGCAAGCTAATACTTGCAAATACATGTCAGGGCTTAACATGAAAGGCAAATGATGAGCGCTAAGGACTTGCATTTTCCCATCTAACTGAGTCTTTTGTTCTCCTCCTTAACATCTAAACGAATAAATCAACGAAATTACTTACTTTAGGGCTGGGGGGTAAATTTTCGTTGAAAAACATTCCCTCACAGTCAGTAAAACCTGTGCGGACAAATCTTGTTCGTTATTATTGACCAAATGCGGGTGATTTAAATTCCGAAAACTTTTAAAATACGTAGAAAATGAAGGGCCCCGAAAGGAAATGGCCCCGGCCCTTAAGCCCTCGGATCGCTGTGTACCCCAGGCTCACGACCTCGCTCAGCTCTGCACCCGACTTCCAGCCTGCT
This sequence comes from Balaenoptera physalus, assembly GCF_965194825.1. NCBI lineage: Eukaryota > Metazoa > Chordata > Mammalia > Artiodactyla > Balaenopteridae > Balaenoptera > Balaenoptera physalus. The sequence continues at coordinate 141,689,405 of NC_138890.1, read as the reverse complement.
CTGAGCGTTCCCCACGAGGGGAAATCCCGCAGCGCCTGATGCGGTTCAGGCTGGAGCCCTGAGGCTGCAGAATTCTGCACCTCCCTCAGGCAGGAGAGGGGAAACGGGCCTCAGTTGTCTTTGTATGTGTACCTCTTTTCATAAAACCTGGCAAAAGGCAGGCTCTCAATTAAGGCTTGTTAAATTAAGGATTATGCAAAGTTTATAACACTGGAGAGTAAACTTTGGTCATGGAAGGTGCTAAGTGGAAGGTGGCTATACTTGTTACAGTTTTACTGTGGGTCCGTATAAGAATGTAAAAATCTATCTAGGGATATTTTTTAAAGCCATTTGTTCTTCATTGGGATTATCCTTCTATCATAATAGTATTGATCAAATAATAATGATTATACCTTTACTAAGGTTATTAATTATATTGCGTCAGAAGCTATCACCTTACGTATATAATTTTATGAAATCATCAAAGCTATTTTGTATGTATTTTTAAAAGTTCTTTGGCCAAACCGCGCAGCCTGTGGGATCTTAGTTCCCCAAACCCACACCCTCTGCGTTGGAAGCGTGGAGTCTTAACCACTGCACTACCAGAGAAGCCCTAAATAACTTATTTAATTCTCAATGGAAGGGCTTATAAGAAAGGAAAACTAAATTTTTAAGATGAAATATTGAGAATTTAGGGGGTTTGTTTTACATTTCCCTTTTCTCATCTAAAAATCATGAACAGGGCCTTCCCTGGTGGCAGAGTGGTTAAAAATCCACCTGCCAATGCAGGGGACACGGGTTCAAGCCCTGGTCCAGGAAGATCCCACATGCAGCCGAGCAATTAAGGCTGTGCGCCACAACTACTGAGCCTGTGCTCTAGAGCCCGTGAGCCACAACTACTGAGCCTGCGCACCACAACTACTGCAGAGCGCGTGCCTAGAGCCAGTGCTCCACAACAAGAGAAGCCACCGCAATGAGAAGCTTGCGCACTGCTACCAGGGGTAGCCCCCGCTCGCGGCAACTAGAGAAAAGCACACGCACAGCAACGAAGACCCAACACAGCCAAAAATAAAATTAATTAATTTAAAAAAAAAAACTAACCACCCCATATTTTGGGGCCACTCGCCTTCATAAATAAATAAATAAATAAAATGAACAATGTCAAACCAATATTCTCAAAATATCCTGAAAACGGGAAAAAAAACTTTGAATACTTGAATATTTCCTGAGGAAAATCTAGATTCATTCTATCAAGGTCGTTAAAAGGTAAAGAGACTGCAACGAGCTTTAAAAAGTATAAAGTTGAATGTTTTGTCACTGTTGTTTCTTTTTCTGGTGTCTAGCAACAGAAATAGAATGCACTTAGTAGTTTAAGCAGAAAAGGATTTATTAGGAGATAAAGATAACTTAAAATCCAATAGAAAGGTGAACAGAGGTTTTAGACTGAACATCGGAGAATAACTCTCAGAAGCACACTGCAAGCTGATGCACAAAGAGAGACTCTGCCAGAAATCAGAAAATTCTGCATCTGTGGCCACCAACCCACAGCTGCTCTCTGAGGAACTATGCAGCCCCTGGCAAATGTTAGAATTTGCAGTCATTCCAAGTGTTTGTGTGGAATGTGCGCATCAAGTAATCCTCATGCACTATTGTGAGAGGGTAAATGCTGCATTCATTCTAAAGAACAACCTGGCAAAAGTCAGTAAAATTAGGTTTATGCATTTTCCGTGGCACAATTCTGCTCATGGGTACATATCCTAGAGAAATTTTCTCACAGGTCCTATAAGGGACTGTTATACATGGTGATGGTGACTAAGTGGCCATCTGAGCACCCACTGGGGACGGCAGATAGGTAAAGTGGCAGAGACACATCAGAGGCTAACGTGCCGGACTGGGAAGCAGCAGATCAAATGTCCATGTAAAGATCTTGGGAATTTGCAGCTGAGTGGGAAATAATAAGTAAAATCACATGTATAACCTAATACTTTTTACATGAATTGAAAATATAAGCACACAAAAGAATAAATAACATATTACAAGACTGACACAAGAAGAGACTTTTTAAATAAAATATTCATGGGAAGAATTGCAGTGGAAGAAGGGAAAGCATATAAGGGGAATAAATAAGAATACACACAATTACATAAAAGAGGATAGGGACCAGCAAAAAACACTCTTGAAACTGTGACATCTCAACCCAGTGGCCCTTTAGATTTGAAATTCATAACAATTTTGAATGTTCCTTTGATTGAGGTAATCTAGTGTAGAGAAGAATAGAAAAATTACAATTCTAAGTAGTCATGAGAGTTTCCTTTTCCCAACCTAACATAATGATTCCTTTGCTAATTCCCCTGCCTGATACATATGCTTGAGGACCTAGGTTCTCAGTCCAGTGACAGCATGAACTAGCAGCTTTGTGATCTTGAATTACCATCTAACCTCATGGAATCTATTCTCTACAATCAGGCAATGCCTTTCTGACATGGGAAGAAAATTAGCGAGAGTAATTTGTCTAGGCTTGTCTGCAACATGGAGCGGCTTTCTATAGCCTATGGAAATTATCAATAACTGGACACTTCTCACCCCACTGCTCTACCTCTGCCTGCCAAAACCCACGGAATTTCAGTAGTGACTTCCAGAAGTGAGCTGATCCCTTCTGCTTTATTTTCCTCACTAAGAAAATGGAGTATAATTATGGAACCCACCATATCAATGTTTAATGGCCACACTCCCTTAGGCATACACCTAACACAATGCAAACTCAAAAATGTTAACTAGAATTTTATTCTAATTGCTCCCTTCTAGAAATTTTGGGGAGTAAGATTTTCACCAGCACTAGTTCTGTGGCTCTTGAAAGTTTATACTTTCTCCCCTGTGAGTTATTTCCTCAACCCTTTGCTCCACACCTCTTCACTTTCTAAGATACCACACCACCCTTTCCATCATTTCCTGTTGCGAGATTTTCTGGGCTGCCTTCACTGGAACTGAGGCTGTAACTTACTCAGGCCTTTCCATGGAACATTGAAAAAGCATTGTCTGTGTCCATTTGTTGGACCACAGGCTGATATTCTTATTATTTCAGTCAATTCTGAGTCCTTCAGTTGGGGTTAGCCTGTGAAACATAAATTATACCACCTGAGAAATTGGGGTATGTTGCAGACACTGCTGTGCCTTTACTTAAATACTTCAATTTTTTTGTTTGATCTTTATTTCTAAGAAGTGCACATAAAGAAGAGAAATTGTTGAAGATAAAAGATTGCCAGAAATTCTATCTTTACTTTTAACTCTACCATTTGTTTCTTTTTTCCAAGCTAATAACTAATCACTGGGAGAGAGGAGATGAAAAGTGAATACATAGTCCCTGAATGTACTTAGAGAGGACAGTATTCTACAATCCTCCTGGCCAATAACACAGAGATTACAGTACAATTTCTTAGCAGTAGTTCTAAAGTCCAATACAATCTACAATATAATCTTACAATCTACTCTTTGTAGATCACAGTTTGGCCCCCAAACTATGTGATATCAAAACAGATCTGATCTTAGGTGAATGTATATTATGCTCTTTCTTTACTCCAATTAGCATGAATACTCATTCTTTCCACACCATGAGTATCAATGACATGCTACAGAATGCTACCCCACACCAGGATGGTCACAGCTATATTATCTCAAGATATGCATTTTCTAATCTGTCTAAAATCCTCTATATTCTGAATCCTAAAGTACATCTACCCTAGTATTTCGTAAAAGATATTGAGGACTTGTATTTTTCCTAGTTACATATTAATATGAAATCATGATATACACATTATTATGTAACTAACTCCTCTTAATATCCTGGCCAATTTTTTAAATGACTACGTAATGAAATTCTCTCTTTCAACAATTACATATACCCTTTTTGGTGGGTGTAAAAATATTCTATTTCAAATTTCCTATATTAGACATTTCCTTGTTTTTACTTCTCGGCTCAAATAATCTCTATCCTATGGAGTTTTTTTTTTTTGGTGGAATACAGTGCTAGAAGTGAAATTTTTATGTTGTATAACGTTCTGTGCATAATAAACTTAACTTACATAATTTAATGTTCTTCAAAATACAGCAGCCATAATTTCCTACTTGAATTATATGTCTACTGCCCTACTCTCAATAGTAGTGGTTATAACCAACTTAAAATATCTATGGTAGGCAAACTATGTATATCCCAGTTTTTTCCACTTCTTTGATTTTGGGGAATTTGAGCGTAGCTTTTTAATTTCTTCATAGGTGCTTTTGCAGCATTAATGGTATTATCTATCACCCTTGAGAATTCTGTTGCAACTACATTTTCTTCCTTTGGACTAAACTTTAAAGTAACTTCGTAGCCAGCCTCTAAGATGACCAACAATGATCCCTGCCTCCTGGTATTATTCACAGCCTTGTGCAGTCCCCTCTCACATTGTTCCAGGGTTGGTCTGTGTGATCCATAGAATATGGTAGAAATGATAATGTCTCTCCTGAGGTTGGGTTACAAAAGATGCTGCTGGTTCCATTTTGATCACTCTACCATGCTATCTCCTCCCTCTTAGATCATCCCCCCTGGAGGCAGCCAGCTGCCACATCATGAATAGCTCTGTGGGGAGGCCCTTGTATTAAGCAATTGAGACCTCTTGTCAAGAAGGAGCTTGGAAGGTGATCCTCCAGCCCAAGGCAAAGCTTCAGACTGCACCTTCATGAGGAACTCTGAGCAAGACCACCCAGCTAAGCTATTCCAGATTCCTGATTCTCAGAAACCGTGAGATAATAAATATTTTTGGTAAGCTGCTAAATTTTGGAGTCGTTTGTTACAAAGCAAGAGATAACTAATTGAATTAGTGGATTTTAAATGTAATTATGTGTCTCCATATATAATTTATATTGAGTGTATGAATGCATTTTAATGTATTTAATGGTACGCTGACACATGTCTCTTTCTGTTTAAGTTTTCGCTAATGATTATAATTTTAAGATTAATCAATGTAGCTATATATATAAAACTTGTTTATTTCATCTAACTGCTGCAGAATGTTTTATAGAATGAATACACAGCATTTTACATACACATCATGGATGCCTCCAACTCCCCTTTATCACAAAAAATACTGAGATAAACACCATTATGTGTGTACTTTAGGGACCTGTATGAGATGTTTTCTGGGATATAGATGCTGGAGGGGGTTTAGAGGGACAAAGAACAAAAGCCTACATAACTTCCACAAATACTGCCATATTGCTTTTCAGAATTAATATTAACACCAGGCCTCTTGAGAGGTCAGTTCACAGCAAATCCTCACCAGCTCTTTGAGTAATCTACATTTCTAATTTTTGCCCTTTTGATGCTTTCATAGTTTTAATTAATATTTACCTTACATATAATGATTTTCAGACTCCATTTAAGTTTTAGACATTCTGTGTTGATCAAATATGGATTGCCTATTGCTACCTTCTTTCACATTTTTCCTCTGGGTTGCCTGCTTTATCATTTTGATTTGCAGAGCTGACATTGCTTGTACATAGATATTCAGTACTTCTGAATTTTAGACTTTGATATTATGGTCTTCCAGTCTGTAATCTAATGAATAGAAATTTTTCTTGTTTCCATGTACTATCCTTCCTTACAACCATTTTTGGTAGTGTACTATGTCAATATTTTCAGGACATATAACAATTACATATTAGAGTGCCCGGATACCTCTTCATTCCTGCCCTGCTATTATTGTCATATACTTTGCACCTTGTTGGTTGTTGATACTGAGCATCTGCAGACGAACGCCACTGCTGGATCTCAACTGTAGTGACTTCTTCTGGGTGTACCCACACCACAGACTAGCTGTGCCTCCCCTCTGCCTTGGATTTCAGCTTTGACTAGGTTCAAACAATTCTGAGTTGGCCTCATCCTCCATCCACCAAGGCAGAGCTCTTCTGTTCTGAGTATCTTTGTCTGAATCTTCACCTCAGCTGCGAGTGTCCTAAATTGCCCTCATAAAACTTTCAACTAGCTAGAGTTTTCAGTCATCTGCCATCTTTACTGTCTGTTCTGTTGTTTGATTTTTCTGTTCTGTTACTTATCATTTATTGTTTCTACTATGGTCTTTTTCCCCCTGAAGTTAACAATAAAAATCTGGCTTTCAAAAACAAATATAGATCAATGGAACAAGATAGAAATCCCAGAAATAAACCCATGCACCTATGGTCAATCAATCTATGACAAAGGAGGCAAAAATATACAATGGAGAAAAGACAGTCTCTTCAATAAATGGTGCTGGGAAAACTGGATAGCTATATGTAAAAGAATGAAATTAAAACATTCTCTAACACCATACACAAAAATAAACTCAAAATGGACTAAAGACCTAAATTTAAGACCAGATACTATAAAACTCTTAAAGGAAAACATAGGCAGAACACTCTTTGACATAAATCACAGCAATATCTTTTTGGATCCACCTCCTAGAGTAATGAAAATAAAAACAAAAATCAACAAATGGGACCTAATTAAACTTAAAAGCTTTTGCACAGCAAAGGGAACCATAAACAAAACAAAAAGACAATTCACAGAATGGGAGAATATATTTGCAAACGAAGCGGCCGACAAGGGATTAATCTCCAAAACATACAAACAGCTCATGCAGTTCAATATCAAAAACAAAACAAAGAAGCAACCCAATCAAAAAATGGACAGATCTAAATAGACATTTCTCCAAAGAAGACACAGATGGCCAAAAAACACATGAAAAGATGCTCAATATCGCTAATTATTAGAGAAATGCAAATCAAAACTGCATTGAGTATCACCTCACATTGGTCAGAATGGCCATCATCAAAAAGTCTACAAACAGGGCTTCCCTGGTGGCGCAGTGATTGAGAATCCGCCTGCCAATGCAGGGAACACGGGTTCGAGGCCTGGTCTGGGAAGATCCCACATGCCGCAGAGCAACTAGGCCCGTGAGCCACAACTACTGAGCCTGCGCGTCTGGAGCCTGTGCCCCGCAACAAGAGAGGCCACGACAGTGAAAGGCCCGTGTACCGCGATGAAGGGTGGCCCACGCTTGCCGCAACTGGAGAAAACCCTTGCACAGAAACGAAGACCCAACACAGCCCCAAAAATAAATAAATAAATAAATAAAAATTACATTAAAAAAAAAAAGTCTACAAACAATAAATGCTGGAGAGGGTGTGGAGAAAAGGGAACCTTCCTACACTGTTGGTGGGAATGTAAATTGGTACAGCCACTATGGAGAACAGTATGGAGATTCCTTAAAAAACTAAAAATAGAACTACCATATGACCCAGCAATCCCACTCCTGGGCATATGTAAAGAGAAAACCATACTTTGAAAATATACATGCACCCCTATGTTCATTGCAACACTGTTTACACTAGCCAAGACATGGAAGCAACCTAAATGTCCATCAACAGACGAATGGATAAAGAAGATGTATATATATATACAATGGAATACTACTCAACCATAAAAATGAATGAAATAATGCTATTTGCAACAACATGGATGGACCTAGAGATTATCATACTAAGTGAAGTAAGTCAGAGAAAGACAAATATCATATGATATCACTTATATGTGCAATCTAAAAAAATGATACCAATGAACTTCTTTACAAAACAGAAACAGACTCACAGACTTCAAAAACAAACTTATGGTTACCAAAGGGGAAAGCCTGGAGGGGAGGGATAAATTAGGAGTTTGGGATTACCGTATGCACACTACTATACATAAAATTGATATTCAACAAGGACCTACTGTATAGGACAGGGAACAAAAAAAATCTGGCTTTGAAGGGAGGCATCACATTTAGAATGTTTCTTTCTGGTCATCAAATCAGCTATGGCAATGCTCATGGACTTGGCTGTATTCTTTTTTTTTAATTAATTAATTTATTTATTTATTTATTTTTGGCTGCGTTGGGTATTCTCTAGTTGTGGCGAGCGGGAGCTACTCTTCCATGCGGTGCTTGGGCTTCTCATTGTGGTGGCTTCTCTTGTTGCAGAGCACGGGCTCTAGGTGTGCAGGCTTCAGTAGTTGTGGCACGCTGGCTCAGTAGCTGTGGTTCGCGGGCTCTAGAGCGCAGGCTCAGTAGTCGTGTCATAGGGCTTAGTTGCTCCGCAGCATGTAGGATCTTCCAGGACCAGGGCTCAAACCCGTGTCCCCTGCATCGGCAGGCGGATTCTTAACCACTTCGCCACCAGGGAAGTCCCTTTGCTGTATTCTTGAATGGTCTCTTGACTGCCTTTTTGCTCTCTCATTAAGATGTAAGGACTGAAAACTGTAGCCAGGTTTTCATCTTTTTGTGTGTGGCTCCAATCACAGCACCCGGTACAGGGAAGAACATCAAAATGTGCTTCCCAAGTCTTAGGAATGACTATAACTTATCACAGTAAAATAAATTCCTAGTCAAGGAAATCTACAATGTATCTACTTATACTTCTCTCAACAGGTTGAAAAGGATGCATTAGAGTGCAATACACCATAGATATGATATGTCTAGGAAAAAATCCATTTAAAAGGAAAAAACTCCCCTCAAAAGGCAGTGTTTAACATTTATTCTCATTAAGACTGGAATTGTATCCATGATGATATCGTTAATATGATAATGATAATAATTGGGCAAATAAATTTCTGCCAGGTAATCCTATTTACTTTTATTATTGAATACATTCATGAAAGCTGCCTTGTAATGCCTTCCATTTCAGAGATGACAAAAGGAGGCCTAGAGAGAGGAGAATCTGCTGAGAGTCACTCATTCAGAGGGGTGGAACTGCCCCTCCAACCAAGCAGTCGATTTCTGGGGCTTCTTGCCATAACACTGGTCTGAACACAGTCTTAATTCCTTTAAATTGAGCAATTTACCAGGAGAAGACAACATTAGGAGACTGAAAGTTCAAGTTTAGAATTGGGTCACCACGCTTGCCCTTCTTTCACTTGGAAAATCCGCCTTTGGCATTCTGCCCCCTTCTCCGCCACACGCTTCCCTCTTCCCGAAAGCATTCTTCTGCTTGGAGACCTGGGTTTCGGTTTCTGTTCCAAGAAAGCAATTTGGAGCTTTCTACACCCCAGTGTCCGCCCAAACATTTTCCCCCTCCAGTGTGCTAATACTTTTCCTTTTCAACCGTAATCTGTAGCTTGAAGAGATACGACCATGAATAATTTTATCCAAGATGACTGGTTTTTGTATTAATATTATCAGGTCTTCTGATGCAATTATCTTGTAAGATTAATGTCACCACCCAAACTCCTCCTATCTCGCCAGGAGGCCAGAAGAGCATAAAAACTCGCGGGCTGGGGGCTTCCGATTCCCAGACACTCGGTATCGCCTGGTGTGAGACCCACGCGATGGCGCAGCCCTTTCCTGGCTGTGAGCGCCGGGGCCCCAGACGCCGCCAGCCCCGAGCTCAGCTGACTCTGCGCCCTGGACGCTCCCTTTCTACCCCGCCCCGTGCGAGCTCTCCTGGGACGGCCCAGACTCCGACTGGGAAATGCTTTCCAGTCCCTGCGGCGGGCTTCTGCGCTGGGACCGTTCGCGAAACGGACACTTTGCTGGAGGCCGAAGCCCTCGCGACGGGACGCAGAGCCACCTGCCCCGGACCAGACGCCCGCGACCCACCCGGACCCAGAGGCGCCCCAGGAGAGGCGGCCGCCGCCCCCGGAGAGGCGTCCGCCGCCCCCGCAGCCTCCCTCGGCGGGTGGCACCGCTTCCCGGACGGACGAGCGGAGCCAGAGAACGCTGACGGCGGGGACCCTATGGAGCGTCGCCCAGCTCCTGCCCCCGGGAGCCGCCGCACGTCCCAAGGCTGGTGGCAGCGGATCCGACACGCAGTGGCCCGGAAGACCCAGGGCTGCCAGGAGCCCCGAGATTTGCGCTGAGTCCCTCATCTCCGCGCACAAATTATGTTACAGCATCGTCTCTGCCTTTGCTCCACAAGGATGGAAGCCCTTTGTCTTCAGAGTCCTTTCCTCTAATTTCCCTTTCGCTAGTCAGTAAAGATGACGAAAAACGATGTCACAGTCTGTTATTCCTCCCGTGAGTCCCTGGTTTGTCTATTTGGGAAGACGAGGCTCGCAGGCAGCGGTGGCCGCTGCCGGTTCCCGGGGGGGAACCTAGGTCACCCGGCTTTGCTGGGCGCCGGCGGATGCTGGGGTAGCCTGTGCACACGGAGCCGGGGATGGTGGAGCGTGGCCTCTCGTGTGACTCCCGGATACACGCTGGGCCTCCAAGAACAGCAGAGGGGCCGCCCGCAGCCCTGAGGGCTCCACTCGCCCGGGAAGCGTCCCTCCTCCGTGGCCCTGGCCCTTTTTGGCCCCGAGTCCCTCTCAGGGCCCTCCAGGCATCTGCAGGCGGCTCTGGCGCCGCCTCCACCGCATTCCCCCCACCCCTCCCCGAACTTGCCCAGAAGTTCAGGCTTCCTCAGGCGCTAACCAAATCCCAGCAAGTGTCCCTTACCCCTCCGACCCTCCGCAGCCCCCTTGCCCAGTGCCTGCCAGCGACTGGCCGAGCTGATCTGCTGTGAGATTGCTGGCGTGGAAGCCAAGGGGATAACGACCCTGGACTAGCGGCTGGGGAGACCAGCCACCCTGCCTTGATAGGATGGGCTGAGCGCGCTCGGATTCGGGAGGGGCGTGATCGCTGCAGTCCCCACTCCAACCCAGTGACTTTGCTTAGGTGTGCCTCCCAAGCAGAGAGGCGTTTTCTAGTGAATGGAAACGACCAGGAATGGGCCTCTCTCCACAGGGACCTTCCTCCCCTCCCATCCCCTTTCTGTAACTCAATCAGCAAAACCACTCAGAAATTTCATAGCGCCTTGCAGAAAGATGCAGTTTTCTCCTTAATCTCGCGAGGCTCCGAGGCAATTTGAAAGGCAAATGGGTGTCTATCCCCACCTATCTGCGCAAGGGTTTCCGAAATCCAATACGGGACAGACTCTATAAAAGGCACACTCAGTACAGGGCTGAATCATTCGCCCCTTTGCTTAGACCCGCTACGCGTCTGGCCTGGGAGGAGGCTGAAGCCATGGAGACGCACGCGTACTACACCTGGGAAGAGCTGTCCCGGAGGAGGGCGCATCCAGAGCCCCACGTGCCACCGGGCCTCAACCGAGAACAGGCCTGGGCCTGGGCTCTGGATAACTTCCCTGCGCTGAGCCGCCCCTCCTGCCGAAGCCCCCAGTTCTGCGAGGACGCGCACTACTGTGCATGTGGGCTGCCGCGGCGCGCTTGCCCCAGACAGGCAGACGGTCCCCAGGTGGAGAGCGGCCACAAACGCTGGCGAGACCCACAAGTCCAGGAGCCAACGGCTAATCCGGGGTGGAGCGGCAGCCCCGTCAAGAAGAGGCCAAAGCCACACACCGCAGAGCACAATCGGGCCTGAACAGCCAGGAGATGCCCGCAGCAGCGGAGGCCGACAGACACGCCGCCAGATGGCCTCCAGGAGCCCAGGACGATACCCGTCCCCAATCCCGAAGCTGCGGAAACCCTGTGGAGGCTTGAAACCCTGTGGAACTCGGCAAGGAAAGGAGTCGCAGCCTTCTGTCCGGCCCACGGCGCCCCTTCAACCCATGCCCTGGCCTGGAGCCTGAGTCACCCCAGTGGAGGCCTCCTTCTGCCTGGCTGGGCTTCTCCCCTGGGCCCCGCCTCGCTCTGGGATGAGCCTGGAGGACTCTGTGGGGCAGACCAGTCCTTATTTGTCCCTCCTTTCCTGGATTACTGACAGCTTTCTCAATTAGAGATCTCTCTTCAGGGAATCCATACTATCTTAAGGAGCTTTCCCTCGTACTCAGAGTCGTCATGCTTCTTATGTATTCCAATTGTGCACAATGATTAAAGCCTGTTGCCTTATTTTCTGCCTGTGGAATTGACTTGGGTGTGTGGAGTCAGGACTGGAAGTGGTACAGGTGGGCCTCTCCTGAAAGGAGAGCTGGGACCCAGGTCAGGGCTCATTAACAGCAACGAAATGCAAAGTGAAACCATGACATAACTCCGACTACCTTAGTGACCTATATTAAACTTTTTCATTTTATCCAATGTTGGTAAAGTAGTAACTCCACAACACAGCTTTTGGGAATGAATCTGAAAGGATCTTTGGAAAGGCAATACTGTATGCAGATACACATCAAGCATTTCAATATGTATACTCTTTGGCCCAGAATTACACTTCTTACAAGCAAGGAATTATACTTTAAAAAACAAATGTGCTTTTCAGTAAAGGATTGGAAAAAAAAAATTATGATATATCTGCAGGAAACCCTTTCCCATTTTAACAACTGCTCCCCACTTCCCCATCCATATGTCTGCAGGAGTAGGCAAGTTAAGGCTTAACCTTTCTGCTAACTGGGTGTTGGTTGATGGTCTAGGTCTTGGCATCTTACCCAAGCCAAGTCAGAAGTCCCTACCATGGAATGTGCAACTGGGACTTAGACTTTGATCTGAATATGTACTCCAGGTGCCAGTTTCACTCCCAATTTCTTTCTCAAGTCTACGTGTAAAGGGATTTTCTCATGTCTCTTCCTGTATCATTCACACAGCCATTACATCACAGTCCTCACTGTGGTCCATTCCACTATTCCCAGCTCCTGTATAAGAAAACTTTGCATCACTGCTTCTCTCCCCCTGGATGCCAGGACACGGTCACCCTAATAGCACACTGCTTGCTGTCTGTGCACTGATACGAAAAAAGGGTTACTCTGTTTCAGGATGCGTTTCCTCTACTGCCCATTCTTTAATCCCACCAAGTATCATCACACAAGGTTGAACAGCTGTATCGATTTTTACAGAAGGATGGAGGTAACTGAAGGAAATTACACATCAAGAGAGAGAAAATTAAACTAAATATTGATTTCTTTTTAAAGTTATCATTACTGAAAGTACCCTATGACTCACTATAGAAAATGAACCTCTTTAGAATGCATCTACTTACAGGGCACAATTACAGTTCAAAATAGAATCAGAATATCTACTGACCTCGCACACTAAAAAGTGCCAACCAGGTTTCCCAGACTCTCCAGATCATACTGCTCCCTTAAATCACGTGGGCCCACAGCTATCACCTACTTGTGTTACTGGGGCTGAAAGACATAACCGGTTCCTCCTTAAGGAGCCTACATTTTGTTTCACTTCTTTCTCAAAAGCATAAAGATTATCAATACACAGGCAGTCAGTAGGCAAGGCATCCTCACCCCCAAACTGGAATCTTAACCCCCAAGAAAAGGAACCCACTTTTTGAACCATATACTTAGGATCCCTGGGAATATTTGCCTCACACTAAGACTGTCCCTGACTCTCTCACCAGAAGGCAATCCCTGCTACAAATGTCCTTGTTAACTCGTCTCACAGATCTATCTATATTCTTTCATGACACCCTTTTCCCTAACAATAGACCAAAACTTATTTTTGGTATAGGTGGGAAAAGAAATGGACTTATTTTATTCTAATGTCCATCTATACATTATTTCACATCCCCTTCAATGATTATTTGTGTAATCTATAAAATACTCTTTCTGCCTTCCCTTCTTGAAATCACCTCGTTCCTGTCTTGAGAAAATAGCTACCTGGTAGATATCTTGCTATTTCACGTGCCCAGTATTGAAGGGTTAGTTTGCTTCATGCTGGCTTACAGGGTCAGTGGAACTTTCCCATTCTTGATGCTCAGAAAAGTCATCTATGAATGAAACTTTAAAAAACAGGTAGGACATAGTACTTGACATACCATTTTCTGCAAAAATTGAAAGGGAAAAAATACAAGAGAATGGGAACTCTTACAGATTAAAAGAGATATTAAGACATCCCAACTACATGTAATAATGGGTAGACATTGTCTGAAATCAGGTGATCCCCACTTCATTGGTGACTGATATTGACCATCCACAGTCTGACCACATTGCTGGTTCTCACTGTAGTGGCTTCTTGCTATGCATCTATGACACAGGCTAGCTGTCCCTAACCTCTCTGGGAGAAATTACACACAGGTTCAAACAACTCTCTGGGAAGGTTCTACACTACCAGAGCTAAATAGCTCCATGTCTTCAAAGGAATAGTGTTGTTGTCCCTCCCTTAAACCTGGCCAGCAGAGCTTTCTGTCTTTATTAGATTCTCCCAAGTCAGCTGCAAAAATTCCATGTTGCTCCAATAAACCCCTTCAATTTACCACTGCCTGACTAGCGCTTCCAACCCTCTACTCCTTCTTTTGTCCATACTTTCATCCACTTTATTTCCTTACTTCTCATTTTTTTTCACTTTGATTGTCTTCCTTCTTTTCTCTGTTTCCTTTTTCCTCATATTTATCCTACCATTGTCTTTTTTCCTCACCTCATGCAAAAAGACTGGCTTTGGTGGGAGTCATCTCAAACATTAGCATTTTCTTTCCAGGCAGAGAATCAGCTACCATAGGGAACAAGATTTTGCTGTGTCTTTGTGGTCTCTTGACTGTGACTTTGCTCTCCCCTTAAAATTCAGCTCTGCCAAAGCAGGAGCCAGTTCTACAGCTCTGTATGTGCAGAAACCATCACAGCACCTGGCTCGTGGCGGGTTGTCAAAACATGCTTGTTAAAAACTCTTTGAATTAAACTAACTTTGTTACATTGAAGACGAATGACTGATAGAGGAAATCTGTGCTTGGATGCATTGACACGTTTGCCAACAGAAAGTCTGAAACATCTGAGGAAGGATGTAAAGGGATGAAATTTCACTATAGATCGGACACAGAAGGAAAAAGCAATCCACTCAGACTGAACACACACAAAAGGACAACATTTTGAGTTTGCTATTCATTGATGTTATGTTTAATATCCATGATCATATCACTAAGAATGACAATGAAAATAATAATAATTGTAAATGAATAACATGTTTTCTGCCAGAGATATCTAATTACTTGACTTTGTTATTCAATTTAATCATAAAAGCTACTTTGTAAAATGTTAGAGTTTAGCTATCATCCAGGTAAAAATATGAGGACAAGAGAGGTTAGGTAACTAGCTGAGCCATATAGAAATAATAGAACTTGTACCCAAACAGTCTCCATCTAGGTCCCTAGACCTGACCCCTCCCCTCCTACATGTTGGCTGAAATTCTGAAACTATTTTAACTTACAAATTGAAAAATAGAAGACCAGGGTGGGAGTCTGACTTCTGTCACTGACCAGCAGCGTGATTTCATGCAAAGATGACCAACTTTTCATTCTGATCATCTGGGTAAAATCTGATGGTACTTTTCAAGCAGAAGGGCCCTGAGAATCAATGAACTTACAGTTACCTAAAAGTGTCACCACACAAGATACTTTTCATAAAGGAGTAACCTTCCAAAATAGCTTGCCGTGACAGAGCCCTGTACCTGTTGTTCCTTTAAAAACAAACAACACAAAAACTTTAATTCTCTCAATCTACAAAATCAACTTGAATAACTTTATCAAAGATGACTGGATTTTCCCTTAATCTCCTCAGGTCCTGCCTTCTGAACCAATTTGAAACCTGAGAAAAACGACACCACCCATCCTAATATCCTCTGGTTGGACAGCTAAAAAGTTGGACGGGAAAGTATAAATCCTCAAGGAAGGGATCCCTGAAAACTTCTCCTCCTCTCAGGGGCTGAAGCGATGGAGCCGAACTTTCCCCGCTGCGTGCGCGAGGCCTGGGATTCCGCAGAGGAGTCCCAGGAACCAGAGATGCTGCAAATCTTGAGCTTAGCGGACCCTGAGGAATGGCAGCTCCCTTTCTATCCTACGCTGGGCCAACTCTCTGGGGACGACGAGGACATCGATGGGGAACAACTTTCTACCCCCTGCGGGCGTCTGCACCCACACTGCCCGAAACACGGACCCCGAGCGCAGAGCACCTGCAGGCGGGGCGCTGGGCCTCCCGCCCCGGACATGACGTCCGTGACCCGCCAGGAGCCACAATCGCCCTCAGGAGGTGGGGCCGCCGCCCACCCGCAAAGCTTCCCTGGGCGGGTCTTGCGGCATCGGGGACCCAACATCTGGAACCCGAGACCTCTGACCGCGGGGACCCTTCCGGAGCATCGCCCTCCTCCTGGCCTGGAGAGACACCACCGGACGTCCCAAGGCTGGTGGCCGCGGACCTACACGCAGTGGCCGGCAAGACCCTGGGCTGCCTCTCCCGCCGCCTTTGGACCCAGGAGCCCTCATCTCCGCTGAGACGCGTCATTGGATGATCCCTTGCGACAGATGTTATTACAATAACACCTCTCCGTTTAGCAATCATGGAAGAATTCGTCTTCAGAGACATTTGTGAATTTTTCTTTCGATTACTTAATAAATTATACCAAATTCCAACGCCTTTCTCTCTCTTACTTTGTCTTATGGGGAAGGACCCGACGCAGGGGCGGGGTGGCCGGTGCCAGTTCTCACCGGGGACCCTCAGTCCCCTGATTTGCTGGGCGGGGGGAGGCCGGTGGGGTCTCTTGGGCACACCGGGCGGCCAGGGGTCCAGCATAGGCGTTGCCAAACTGGGTCCCACGTGCTGGGCTCCGAGACATCCAGCAAAGGGCGGCCAGCAGCCCTGAGAACTCCACTTCGCCCGATGAACGCTCCTGCGCCCTCGCCCTGGCCCTGGCCCTTCCAGTGCATCTGTGGGGCCGTCCAGTCACCTTCACGTTGCTCCGCGGCCCCCAGCGCCTGTCGCCGCTCCAAATGCATCGAGAAGCATTGGCCTCGGGTAGCGCAGAGCTTCCGTCTCCCTCAGGCACTCTCCTGGGCGTGTCCCTTCTTCCTGACTCGCCCCAAAGCCGACTTCCAGCTCCCACCTCAGAGCTGACCTGCAGCCAGAGCGCTGGGGCCCCGACAAGAGAAAACTAGGGATTGTCTTTCGCGGTGGGGCGTTTCTGCGGCCAGATTCTGGAGCGGTTAGGCTCGCGTCACTTCCTAACTCCAACCTGGCGACTTTCCAAGGCGCCTGACTTCTCATTACCATTCGGAGTTGAACTAGAGTGTCCACCCAATCCGGGGTTTGAAATGGGGCCTGAGAGAACAATGGCAGGCAAAGTGTAAGTGCTTGATAAATGTTAATGCAATTATACTGAGAATTTCTCAACTGCTGTGATTTCTCTGGGGGCAAAATCCTTCACTGGGATTAATCTCACAGGAGTCTGAATGTGGCGACTCCCGGCCTCGGGAGCGGTTTCCTGGAGTCCCTTCCCCTCATCGCTCTGGTTTCTGGCATCCCACCCAACTCCACCCTTTCTCTCCTTTCCCTGCCAGGATTCCATGGGCCACCTGTGCAGCCTGGATGCTGGGGCTCAACCAGTATGTAACCCTGGCCTGTCCCCAGGGAATGCAAAAAATATTCTTTCACCCATCTATTAGACCACAGGGTGATATTTTACTTTTTTAGACTCAAACGGAATTTTTCCAGTGAAGCCTGAATATGGGAAATATACAGCTCATAACAAGAGGATGTGATGACATGGGTGTGTGTTATAGACACTGCTATGTCTTTATTAATGTACTTTAATTTCCTACTTTGTCCTTTAATTCTTTTTTTTTTTTTTTGTCCTTTAATTCCTAAAGAGTGTATGTGAGAAATGAAATCAGTGAGAACTGGAAATAAAGAAATAAATTATTTTAAAATTTCATCCTCACTTTTTCAGTAGTCATTTCAAATCTTCAGCTCTTAGGCAAATAAATGAAATAGGCCTTGAATTCATGGAAAGACACAGTTCTCTATAAATTCACTTGTCAGGAGTCACTAGCAGGAGTTGGAGTACAGTCCTACAGTTCCTTTAGCGATTCTAAAATCCAAAATTGTATGGAATCTACCCTTTTGTGTGTAAATTTCTGTGCAAAACTCATTCGACAGCAAACCATGGCATAGATTGATGTGAGGCCATAGTGTTCTCTCTCCAAAGTGACATAAGTATTCATAGGAATGACTGATTACTGGAACTGTCCTAGACTATGCAGACAGGTACACTCTACCAGGCAAGCTCTTATTATCACTTTATAACTTCTTGCATTTTAAATGACAGCATACATCTAGACCCTAGTATTTTATTAAATATATTAGAATATCTTTAATATTAGTGTATTTGCAATATGTAAAATTACAAATTTAGGTTGTTTTTGGCTATGAAAATGACAAGCAATGCTGAATGCTATAGAAGTGCCCTTTGCTGGTGGAAAGCTGGAGTT
Organism: Balaenoptera physalus; assembly: GCF_965194825.1. Classification (NCBI taxonomy): domain Eukaryota; kingdom Metazoa; phylum Chordata; class Mammalia; order Artiodactyla; family Balaenopteridae; genus Balaenoptera; species Balaenoptera physalus. The sequence goes on along the minus strand of NC_138890.1, from coordinate 141,671,253 downwards.
ATTACAGTATATGATCATCTATTCCATTGTTAGAGAAAATTCTTTTCTGGCATAGATGGCTGCTGCCTTTACCTGTAAATATTTCTAGTAATGGGGTTTATGTGTTCCTTTTTTTTTTTCATTTTATTTTTCTTTCCTTTTTTTCCTTTTCCTTTTCTTTTATTTTTAACTGTCTTGAACCTGAATGGCACCAGCCACCCCTGCCTGGGCTCCTTGTCCTTCCACAACAGCCAAAGCAGGAACCCATGGGATAAAGAAGGATGTTGGAATTTTTGTAGAATTTATTAAGCAAGCAAAGGGAATTTTCACAAATGTCTATGATGGCAAAATTTCTTGCATGATTGCTAATTCATGTAATTCAATATTGGGAATGTGAAACAGCAAGGTATCTACCAGGTAGCTATTTTTTCAAGTCTAGAAATGGAATGATTTCAAGAGGGGAAGGTAGGCAGGGAAAACAAAAGCAAAAATAAACTAGTGGGACTACATCAAACTAAAAACTTCTGCACTGCGATAGAAACTATCATCAAAATGAGAAGGCAACTGGGACTTCCCTGGTGGTCCAGTGGTTAAGAATCTGCCTTCCAATGCAGGGAACTCGAGTTTGATCCCTGGTTGGGGAACTAAGATCCCACACGCTGCAGCACAACTAAGCCCCCTGCCCTGCAACTACTGAGCCTGCGTGTTCTGGAGCCTGCCTGCCACAACTAGAGAGAAGACCGCACACCACAATGAAGAGCCCATGTGCCACAACTAAGACCCGATGCAGCCAAATAAATAAACAATTTTTTTAAACCATGAGAAGGCAACCTACTGAATGAGAGAAGATATTTGCAAATCACATATCCATCAAGGGGTTAATATTCAAAATATATAAAGAACGCATACAACTTGACAACAACAAAACTCCCAAACAACCTGATTTTTCAAATATGCAGAGGACCCAATAGACACATGAAAGATGATCAACATCACTAATTATTAGGGAAGTGCAAAGCAAAACCACAATGAGATATCACTTCATACCTATTAGAATGGCTATTCTCAAAAAGACAAGAAATAACAGGTGTTGGTGAAGACGTGAAGAAAATTGTACCCTCATACACTGTTGGTGGGAATGTAAATTGGTGCAGCCACTTTGGAAAACAGTATGGAGATTCCTCAAGAAGTTAAGAATAGAACTACCACACAATTCAGCTATTCTACTTCTGGGTATTCATCTGAAGAATACAAGAACACTAATTTGAAAAGATAGATGCACCTCAGTGTTCTCAGCAGTGTTATATACAACAGTCGAGATATGGAAATGAACTCATAGACACAGAGAACAGATTGGTGGTTACCAGAGGGGAAGGGAGCTGGGGGTGGTTGAAATGGATGAAGAGGGTCAAGTGTATGGTGATGGATAGTAACTAAACTTTTGGGGATGATCACTTTGTAATGAACATAGATGTTGAATGATAATGTTGTACACCTGAAACTTATATACCAATTTTACCTCCATAAAAAAAGAAGGAAAGGCAGAAAGGCTATTTTATAGATTTCACAAATGATCATTGAAATTGATGTGAAATAAATGTAGATGGATTTTTGAATAAAATAAGCTCCATTTCTTTATCCATTCTTCCCACCTAGAGAGACATATCCAAATTTATATAGCTAATCAGTGCCCACACAATCTATTCAATTTATTTTTTTCAGTAAAGAAAGATAAAAATGATGTACATTTCCTGTAAGATATGGAGAAAATAATGTGACTTCAAAAGAGTCCCCATCTAGTGACAAATCCAGAAAAATAAGCCTCCACACTGCACTGCAGTATCTAATCTAGAGAACTGATGAGGAAAAATATAAATTTCTCTATGGCAGGACAAACTAAGTCCGAATTGAAACCCACATAACATGTCCCCATTTGGGATGGGGTTTTCCCAGTTTGCAATGTGCCTCTGCATAATACATTAACCAGACCTCCTCAAGGCAGGAGGATGCAATCAACCTTTGAGAAAAATGGTCCCTTTTTTCTGACACCAGCATTGTAATTTTTTTTTTTAAAAGGAAAGCCCTTTAATTAATTTATTTATTTTATTTTTAGCTGTGTTGGGTCTTCGTTTCTGTGCGAGGGCTTTCTCTAGTTGCGGCAAGCAGGGGCCACTCTTCATCGCGGTGCGCGGGCCTCTCACTATCGCGGCCTCTCTTGTTGCGGAGCACAGGCTCCAGACGCGCAGGCTCAGTAGTTGTGGCTCACGGGCCTAGTTGCTCCGCGGCATGTGGGATCTTCCCAGACCAGGGCTTAAACCCGTGTCCCCTGCATTGGCAGGCAGATTCTCAACCACTGCGCGACCAGGGAAGCCCAGCATTGTAATTTTTAAGATTACTATTTCTTTCTCCTCCTGCACAGGGGGTCACGTTGACCTAACAACTCACTCTATACGTGCACACCTGACCAAAACATCCCTGATGAACTTTATGTATAATGTTAACCTCTCAATATGAGACATAATTATTTGTCTCAAAAATGTATAAAACTGCACATCTAGTGTCTGACAGGTGGAACAGTCCTCAGAACTTTTGACAGTCTGTCTCCTGGGTTATAATCCTCAGTTTGACTCAAATAAAATTCTCTTTTTTCTTCTTAGCTTGATTATTAATTGAATTTTCATCAACAGAACCAAGAGGTAAATAAATTTACATTAGAAACCAGAATGGGAACACTCTTGAGACCAGAAATGTAAAGCACCTCCATAAGTGGACTCCAGGTGTCTAGATGATGCATGCTGAGAGCAGGAACAGCTAACTGGCAAGTGATTATTGGGGAACATCAGCAGTGACCCCCACAAGCTGACTGCAGCATTGCTTTGCCAAGTAGTAGAGATACGTCTGCATATCTCTTTCTGACTTACTTCACTATGTATGACAGCCTCTAGGTCCATCCACTTCACTACAAATAACTCAATTTCGTTTCTTTTTATGGCTGAGTAATATTCCATTGTATATATGTGCCACATCTTCTTTATCCATTCATCTGTCGATGGACACTTAGGTTGCTTCCATGTCCTGGCTATTGTAAATAGAGCTTAAATGGCACTTTTTCTAATGCTACTAAGAATGCCAACACATTTGCCCCAAGTCTAGTAGGAAGCTCAAAGGCATGACGTTACACGATGGCTTTAAAGTGAAAATAAGGACTTTTCTTAAACCTAGCAAAGGTTGGTAGCTACGGTGGGGGTGTCCAGACTGCAGGGTTTGATTAAAAGGGATTACCTTGTACCATTTTTGTACCTTGTACCATTTTTGTAGGATGACATTCGTTTTATGGATTTCAGAGGCATTTACAAGAAATGCCCTAAATTAAGTCTCGCTTATGTTCCTGAAATAGGAGAGATTTAGTTTTGCTTAGGGGGCTTAAATACTTTAGCTTGGGGGATTTTCAAGCATGGTCTATTTTATTTTAATTTATCATATTTTATTTAAAAATTTTTTAATTTTAATATTTTATGTGCAACTTTAGGAATTTTAATTTTTACTATTTTATTTCATTTAAATTTATTTTTTATTTTATACTGTTATTTTACTTTTTAAATATTTAAAATCTTTACATTTTCTCTTGGTTTATTTGAAGAAAACAAAAACACTGAATCGAAAAGATATATGCACTCCTATGTTCACTGCAGCATTATTCACAATAGCCAAGATATGGAAGCAATCTGAATGCCTATCAATAGTTGAATGGATAAAGAAGATTTGGTATAACTATACAATGGAATATTACTCAGAAACAAAAAATGAAATCTTGCCCTTTGGGACAACATGGATGGACCTAGAGGATATTGTGCTAAGTGAAATAAGTGAGACAGAGAAAGACAAATATTGTATGATTTCACTTATATGTGGAATCTAAAAAAACAAAGGAACAAACATAACAAAACAGACCATCTGTATGTCTTCTTTGGAGAAATGTCTATTTAGATCTTCTGCCCTTTTTTTTTTTTTTTTTTTTTTTTTTACGTGTAGACGTGAAGAATTTATTTAGACACAGAAGCAGTGAGTAGCAGTGGTTGCCTCTGGGGAGAACTGGGAGCTTAAAGTGGCAGGAGACTTCGTCATCCTTTTGTAATGTGCGCAATTTACTATTTTTACATGTGAATAATTTACCTATTATTTTGAAAGATTCCTTCAGAGCCTCCATGTGGCCCTCAGGGTGAAGTCCAAAAGCCCTCCTGGGTTCCTCAGACTGCCGCTGGCTTCCACCCCACCTCTCATCAGCTCTCCAGCCACCAACCCCCAGTGCTCGGTGTTCCAGCACATCAATCGGCTTCCATTTCTGCCCATTTTTTGATTGGGTTGTTTGTTTTTTTGTTATTGAACTTCATGAGCTATTTGTATATTTTGGAGATTAATCCCCTGTCGCCAGCAGGTTGCGACATTTGCAAATATTTTCTCCCATTCTGTGAGTTGTCGGTTGCTTCATTTGCAAATATTTTCTGCCATTCTGTGAGTCGTCTTTTCGTTTTGTCTATGGTTTCCTTTGCTGTGCAAAAGCTTTTAAGTTTAATTAGGTCCCATTAGTTTATTATTGCCTTTATTTTCATTACTCTAGGACAAGGGTCTCCAACCCCTGGGCCGCAGACAGGTACCGGTCTGTGGCCTATTAGGAACCAGGCCGCACAGCAGGAGGTGAGCAGCAGGCAAGCGAGCAAAGCTTCATCTGTATTTACACCCATTCCCCATCACTCGCATTACTGCCCGAGCTCCGCCTCTTGTCAGATCAGTGGAGGCATTAGATTCTTTTTTTTTTTTTTTTTACATTTTCATTTATTTATTGGCATTTTGAATATCCTTTTTTTTTTATAATGTCTGTTCAAGTCCCTTGTTTTCTATTGAATTGATTCTATTCGATGGTTTCTTCTTAGTATTCATTGTAGGAATTCTTTAAATCTAGATATGAACCTTCCTCGATTGTTGTGTTGCAAATACCTTCTCCTGAAATGATTCTTATAGGAGCGGAAACCCTACTGTGAACTGCACGTGCAAGGGATCTAGGCTGTGCGCTCCTTATGAGAATCTAATGCCTGATGATCTCAGGTGGAGCTGAGGCAGTGATGCTAGCGCTGGGGAGCAGCTGCAAATACAAATTATCATCAGCACAGAGACCATAATAAATCAATTGCTTGCAGACTCATCAAAACCCTATCAGTGAGTGGCAAGTGACAATTAAGGTGCATCTGGTGGCAGGCTTTATAGTGGCAAGTGAGTTGATGTACTTCAATTGTACAGCTGCATCTGGTGGCAGGCTTCAAGTCAGAATCTGACATTTATTTTAGTCCGTGCATAGCCCACCTATTATTTTATTTACCACTGCCATCCATGCCTCTTTCCCACACTGCACACTTTTCTCAGTCACAGTTTCGGTAAGCCCACAAGCTAACCCTAGCCAAGATGAGTAAAAAACAAACGTTGCTGGAGAGATTCTTTGAAAGGGGGGAAAGACCCAATGATGAGACAACAGAAGACTCTAAGACTGCCAACAAAAAGAAAGCTTTAACAGGAGGGCTGCTGATGTGTGTTGTGGACACTGATATGCCTTTATTCTAAAATACTTTCATTTTCTACTTTGGTCTTTGTTTCTTTTGGAAGAAAACCATATTTAAGGATTGTGCACTTGCACAAGCTCAAGGATACCTTGAGAATCTCCTTTATATTGATTCTATTTTGCTGGAAACCATGACTACTGCAGCTGGTAACCACTGAAGGACCAGATGAAGAAACCATCTACAGAACTAGCCAAAGCCTTAAATCATGTAAGACATAATGATGAACCATGCTGGGTGCATTTGACTTAACTTCTGTGAGAATCAAGGTGCTGGAATCTTCTCAAACATTTAAGGATAAGGACTTAGGTAAATTTCTTTCTGCTGAATCTATTCGTTGTTTGATATATAATTGGGATTCTAGTAAATATTTTAGAGTGTCTTTAATATTTAGATAGTGTGTTAGAGCATACATAATCACAATCATAGGCTCTTTCAATTATGAAGCTGAATAGTAATGCTGGATACTGTAGAAGTGCACTTTGCTCAGTGTAATCCTGGAGTCATTGCAATATTTGATCATCCATTTGACTGTTACAGGAGATTATTTTCTGGAATACATCAAGGTTGCCATCACCTACAATTCAACCTCTAGCAGTGAGCCCTCTGTGATAGCCTTTTATATGCTTGAGCTTGTGCAAGTGCACAAGTCTGTTAACCAAGAATTCCAAGAACACAGGGGATATATGTATATGTATAGCTGATTCACTTTGTTATAAAGCAGAAACTAACACACCATTGTAAAGCAATGATACTCCAATAAAGATGTTTTAAAAAAAACTTGCATTTGAGGTTTGTTAGGACTGCAGCAGGGGATGCATAGATTCAAGAAAGCACTTGAATTGTGTTCTGATGAACTACAAAATGGGGGAAGCTTAAAAATAGAGCAAGGTTACAGGAATTATTTTTTGATAATTAGGATTGGCCTTGGCAAGAAGTAAGACTGCTTGCTAAGCAGGGTTTGGTTGGTGTTGGAAATCATTACATAGTTGTGAAGGGGAGGAACTTTGAAACTACAAGGTTGGGCTAGCAGCTGCTAGCAGGTATTGTTTTGAAAAGGACTGGTGGTGTCCTTGTATTTGATACAGTTCGGAAAGTTCAGGTTCTCAGTGATGCAGAAACGTGCCTGAAACCATATCCACAATGGCCACTTGGCTCCATTTTGGAGGCCTGAACCATAGTTACTTCATTTTTATTTTCTAAACAATCATAAGTATGTCATCAAGTCCATAAATATAGTATTCTTCCAAAAGAATTAAATTACATGGTTCTATCCAGAGGAGCAGAGGTATCCTCACTTATTCCAATCATCTTCTATGACATAAAGTATTAGGATTTAAATATTTACTCCATAGATGTCACGTATTAATATTGCATTTTTCATTTGAAACTCAAGATCACATAGCTAGCAAGTACGAAGGGCTTTGAATAAAACCCAGATACATAAGCAAAGACTAGTGGTGGATGAGAATGTAAGAATATTTGAGAGGAGGGTTCATAAAACAGTAATTGTATAATGTAACTAGTGGATTTTGTCCCAACATTTATATCAATTAAAAGTTGAATGTAGTTAAAAATTTTGTTCGCTTTATTTATAACTAAATTGGCCATTCTTCTCACTTTCACCTACAGTTTTTTGGGAATAGGGTAAAATAAAGTCTATTTAAACATAATCCAAAAAAACTAGCTATAAAATATCTGTTGAAAGCATAATGCAATAAAATAGCACGAGCTTCTTTAAAAAGAGAGTAAAATGATGTTCAAACTCACCAAAATTTGAAAACAAAATATTAAACAAACATATAAATTCAAAACATACCTTATTACACCAATGATCATGACATTGTAGGGCAATATACACTTTCTGTAATGCAGTGACAGTACATTTGGTACAGTAATTTAAAGGAGAATATAAAGATATGAATTAAATTCACAACGAACATATTCTTGAAACATAATATTAACTTTTGGTCACTGTAGTATACACACAAACAAAATTCCCACAAGTTGAGGATGATCAAAGCCAAAACATGGATGTTGGGAAATCTGTAATAATATTAGAAATTTTAAAAATTGAATCCAAAATGGAATATATGCACTTGACAAATGCAATGTTATTATGTAGATACAAGATATTAAGTAAAAAAGAGCTAGTTACATAATGGTATGTATGTCATAATTCCATTTCTGTTTTTCATTTCTATATAACTAGAAAAATTACAGGTCTACAAAATCGTCTCAGAAATTATTTTGGTTGGAATTCAGAATGTGTAAATCATGAAGTGATGATATGTGCTTGCCCTGCAAGACAGTAACCCTGCCTGTGGGGTCAGGACATTATTCAGTAATCACCCACTCCTATTAATATTCATGTTAACTGGATATAGAGTACACTTTAACCTCTTCTTAGGTTAAACTCAAAGGGGTATGTCTGCAGAAAATTTTGGATTTTAGAATTGCTCAAAATAACTGTAGAATTGTATTCCAAATACTACCAGTAATAACGGCAAACAAGTTAATACAGATAAATCACTCTCGCCATGATTCAAGGGATATTTCATTTATTCTCCCCAAATTAAGTATTTTGAAATACTAACTGGAAATGTTGAGGATTAAACGAAAAATTTATTAAATTCAAGAAGGTCATTTATTTCCTATGCTTTTTGATTTCCTTCCTCATGTGTACAAAGGACAGGTAGAAACCCAAAGTATTCAAATAAAGGCTTATCAGTGTCTACAACACACATCAGCAGCCCTCCTGTTAAAGCTATATGTTCCACAAGCTAGCCCTTACTGGAAAATTTCTTTTTGAGTCTGAAAAAGTGAACTATCACCCCGTGGTCCAACAGATTATAAAAATAATATGTTTGCAATTCCCAGTGTACAGGCCAGGGTTTCTGCAACAGCTGAGTCACAGCACCCACGTCTACAGCGATGGCACATGGAATCCTGGCAGGGAAACGAGGAGGAGGATGCGGTTGGGTTGCAGTGCCAGAAACTAGAAAAGCGAGGTGAGAAGATTATAGGAGATAGCTCCCAGGGAAGATAGTACGAATTTTCAGACACCGCCGAGTTCAATCCTCTTGAACTTCGTTGCGCCTGAGAAATCGCTGTAGAAGAACGATTATAAGGAGAACTGTAGTTAACATTAACCGAGCGTTTATACCGTGCTGAACAGGGTTCTAACTCAGTGCCCCATACCAGCCCTGGACGCGGCATATACTCTAGTTGAATTCCCCTTTTCTTCAGCGAGGTAAGGCGCCTGGCGCCTTGGAAAGACCCCAAGAAACTCTGAGAAACTAGCGATCAGCGGCCGAGAAACCTCGGGGTTGGAGGAAGGAACGGTGCAGCCGCCTACAGGACACCCACTGGGTGCAAATTCGCGTTGTGTCGGGAAAACGGCGGCCCGTTTCGCTCCTAGCGAAAACGCCAACGGAGCGCCAGGTGGGCGCGAATCACGGTGCCGCGACGCTGAACCGGCTGGCCACGAACGGAGCGGTGCTAGGACCGAGAAGGCGACGGCACAGAGGACCCAGGCCCACGCGAGGGAGAACAGTTCCCTTTGGCGCCGTGAGGGTGGCGGCCAAAGTGAAAACGGCCGCTCCGCGCTGCTGGCGAAAGTGCGGCTGAGAAAACGCGGACTGGGCGGCAGGAGCCGGGCCCCGCCCAGCACCCGCGGCGCGCGGAACGGGGCGCTGGCGCGGCCGAGACCCAGCGGCGCTCCTCCGCTCCCGGGCGCAGGCGGCCCAGGGAGCTGCCGCTGAGCGCAGACACACTCAGGAACTCGGTAGAAAACTACACGTAAATTAAAATACTACAAATGCATAAGAAATCCTAAAATGCAGATACAAGCGAAAACAAATCAACAGCAAAACACACCGGAAAAGAACTTTTACAAGCCAACCGTTCAGAGAAACTAGCCCTACAAGAAACAAACAGCAAAACACCGTTGAAAGGGGCAGTCCTAGGATTAGATGATCGCTGTCACTCTCGCTAAATCGGTGTTTGCCACGCTCCAAAGCGCATTCCCGGGCACACTCCGACTAGCATGCGAGTGAAATGGGCAGCATAGCTAATGCGGAACTCGCTATTTGAAACCGGCTCAAAGCAAGTGCATTGCTGCCAGCCACCCGCTGCGAGGGATGGGGAAGGCCGCGGGGCTGCGACCCTGAGAAAGCTCCGGCTGCACTCTAGTGGAAACTACTTCTAAGAAAACGCCGGCCCAGTGCACTTGCCGGGGCCGCAACCGACCAAACACTGACACAGAGCACCTAAGGGTGCCGGGACCCAGCAAGGCAGGCACAGCGCAGATAGCGGCGTTGTGGCCAAAGTCAAATGTCCGTTTTGGCGCTTTCGAGGGTGCTGCCACCTAGAAACTGCGGACACTGAGAACTGAGCCGTGCTCACACCGGGAAAGATGGGAGTTGCAGGTGATAAGATGAGGTGAATGAAGTGGGGTGAAATGAAATAAAATAGAGACCAGGTTTGAAAACCCCCCTAGCAAACAAAACCGAATAAGACATGTAAACAAAATTAAATCGAGTTTATTTCAAAACATAAGGAAAATTTAACTCAAGCTATTTCTTGTAAATGCCTTTGAAAATCATTTAAAACCAAAAACAAAAAACCCTTGTCTTACTGAAACGGAATAAGATAATCACTTTAACCAATCCCCTGCCCTCTGGATACCCCCATTGTATTTAATAACCAATCATTGTAAAGGTCAAACGACTTCCTCTTGTTTATTTTATAAGCTTCCCGGAGATGTCAAGCCTTTGAGCTTCATACGAGTTTTCAGTTTGAAATCTAAATTTTTGCGAACAGTTTGTTTCTTCCTCAATATCCAGTAAAACTCTGAGTTTTCTTTTAACAATTACTGTCGTTAAAAGTAGGATGGAAAGACGACCCCTTAAGAATCCGGGGGCTGGTGAGTAACTGGTGCTGGAACCCATTGTGCTCACTGATTTGTGACTGATCTGGGAACCCAGCTCTACTCCCTTTGTGTTGAGCTCTCCAATTCTGTTGAGGGACCTTTGTGGAAGCTTCTTGGTAAGTCACCCTGCTCTGTTCAAAAGGGGGAAAACTCGTGATTCCATGGTTTTTGAACCGCTGTTGAAAAACGGGCAGAGTTAAGTTGCCTTAGGGAATCTAAAGGCAAAGATGGGTTCTACTTGGTCCAAAACGGGAAATACAATCTTGTGCCTTTTGGGAAAATGGGTGAACTATTGGATGATTAAATTTAAACATAAAACTCTCTCTCTCCCTTCCTGCACCCTTTTCGGCCTCCTCCTTCCCTCCCTAATGTGCATCTGTATCACACATCAACCAGACCTCCTCAAAGACGGGAATGCCTGCTCCACAGCAAAGATTTTTTTTTTCTTTTTCTGACGCTAGCAATGCAACTTCTTAAAGATTATCATTCTTACACAACTCTATAGGGGGTCATAGTGACATACCACTTGCTTAGTATGTGTTTACCTGGACAATGTATTTTTGGTGAACTTTATGTAAAATGTCAGCATGTCATTTTGTTGTAGGATCCTTTGTCTCGAAAATGTTTATGACTGTGCCTTCTACTAACAGGAGAAACAGTTCTCAGAGCTTCTCAACGTCTGTCTCCTGCGTTATAACCCCCAGTTTGACTTGAATCAAAATTCTCTTTTGCTTCTTATCTTGATTCTTAATTGAATTTCCGTCAACATTTGCTTGGCATAGTTGGCAGGATATCAGAGACACCCACCAGTGGAAACCTGGAGTCTACCCCGAACCGGTGCTTGGTACCAGCCCCGACCCTTTGAGCCCCACAGGCTTCTAGGTATTCCTCAGGTGCTTTGGTGAGTTCTCCTGATGTCTGGACAAAATTGCTTTAAATGACATCCTAAATTTTTCTCAAGCTATTTTTCTTGGGACTTGGAGTCCCAGGGAGGTACTGACATTTCCTAGGCAAGGACCTAGGGGGAATTTTAGAGTGAACTGGCTTGGCTGGCTTTTTAAGTTTTTGGCTAAGTTGGAAAGATTGTGTATATGTGATGTATATGTGTATATGGTGTATATGTTGTATATATGTTTGCTAGTGAAATGAGAGACTTAGCCTGCAGCTCAAAAGAAAAGAGACCCTTGCTCCTTCCGGCCACAAGGCATTCTCAGGCAACTGAGAACCTAGCGGAAGTGTCTGAGGGTCAAGCCTCATGACTAGCGGTGGTCCCACAGGGGATCCCACTACAACCATTAAATAAATTCTGCTCATGGGGATGCACAATAATTATGGCTGATCACCCAGTGCTCCAAGCACTCACAGCAGTTTTAGACTGTCAGAGGGAGAAACCGAGACACACAGAAGAGTGGAACCAACCCCAGGGTAACTCCTTGGGGAGCTAGGCTCAGAAGCAGCACACATGGGATTCATCACACTGCCCTGAGAAATTTGTTCAGATCATATCTAAATTAGACTACCAAATTAGTAATGGGAAAACATGCTTCAAAGGCTCTACAGCTCCCTGATGGACAGCCAGCCACTGGAACGCCAGCTGGCTTCATGTACAATTGGAACGAAGCCAACACTTGCAAGTATTATCTTAACTCTTAAATGGCCAGGATAGAGCTCTTTTGACATTCCAAAACTGTTTTTTTCATAAGCAGAGAAAGCGAGCTTGATAAAACATGTTTCCAAAATTCTGACTCAGAGAATAAAAGTATTCCTAGGGGAAAGCTTGGATTTATAATACTTATCATGCCCTTGAAATTTAAACACAGTGCTCATCGCCTGAGACTACAGCTTTGGCTAAATTAGAACTTAAAACTGAGAGAATAAAAGGGAAAAGAAACCTTTTTAAACTCAAGCAGGAAAACTATGAGAGCTCTGTGTCTTTCTGGATATTCATATGTCTGTGTGTATGTTATAAATATAATATGTGTCTACCTTCGGATGGTGTTATCAAAATTAATTTGTTAAAAGAGCTCTGTTGACTTAAAAATAAGCACTTACAAATCAAATATTTCTAAATATAACATAAACTAGCCCAAAATTTTTAAAGAATCACATGATCTAGGATTAATTTTTAATGAATAAAAATAAGATTAAGTTGATGGTTTAATTGATATAGACATGTCCTTAGAGTCATCAACATTAAGTATAGTACTTTTATTGTACTATACAATATACTATACTAAACCTAGGTTTACTGAAAATCAGTAAGCTCATGTTATCTCTGTTATAAAATTGGTCAACAATAAAATTAACTTGGTATGATATTTTCATAAGTAATGAAATAGAGATAAATAAGATAAAAGTTTTTGGGTGCGCTCTTTAGAAATAATGTTTTATATTTGCCTAAAAACAGTTTCTCCAGGTATTTGGTAACTTGAAGCTTTAGAGTTCTGCGAAATTAAGTTAAATGATGGAAATTCATTGAATGTCTAGATCTTTTTTTTTTTTGGCCTCGCTGCCCGGCTTGTGGGATCTTGGTTCCCCCACCAGGGATCCAACCCGGGTCCATGGCAGTGAAAGCCGGAGTCTTAACCACTGGACCGCCAGGGAATTCCCTCTAGATCATTTTTTAATAAGATAAAATACTGAACATTAATTGCTAAAGGAATTTATGTTTACCTACTTTTGACCTCTTATTACCGAGACACAGAATATGTTCCAGACTATTAATAAATATATTTTCTGTTTTATTGGAAGATTGTGTTATGAAGTGGAGTGTTTGTAGAAATTAATTTAAATCTAAAAAAAGGAACCCTGGGTAACCCAAAAGTGGCGGCGGGCGGCGGGCCTGAGGGGGGTTAGGGGCGGCGCGCTGGAGCCGGCGTGTCAGCCGCAGCCGTGGCCCGCGGCTTTATGTGCTGCGCGCGGGCCCCGGCCGCCTGCGCCTCGCCTGGCCACCCGGGCCGCAGCTGACCCGCCCCGGCTCGAAGCGCCACGCCGGCCAGGCCAGCCCCGCCTCGCCCTTCCTGCGCCTCCCCTTCCGCTCCTCCTCCTCCTCCTGCCGCAGGGCCGACGGGCTGCAGCCGCCTTGCTCGGCCGCTCGAGGCCGCCCCGATGCCCGCACCAGGCGTCAGGAGGAACGGCTTCTCGCCGGGAGAGCTGTGCTGGCTCTTCTGCTGCCCGCCCTGCCCGAGCCGCATCGCTGCCAAGCTGGCCTTCCTGCGGCCCGAGCCCACCTACACGGTGCTGGCGCCCGAGCAGCGCGGCCCCTAGCCGGCGCAGCAGCCTAGCCAACGCAGCAGCAGCCCGAGGAGGGCACGGGCCCCGGCGCTTGCAGGCAGCTAGCGCGCAGACTGGCCGTACTCGTGGCGCAAGCTGGACGCCGTCGAGGTCTTCTCGCGCACGGCCCGGGACAACCGGCTCGGCTGCATGTTCGTGCGCTGCGCGCCCTCCAGTGGCTACACGCAGCTCTTCTCCCACGGCAAGGCAGTGGACCTGGGCCAGACGTGTAGTTCCTATTGATGCATCGGCCTCCGCTCGCGCATCAACTGCAACATCTTCTACGACTACTCCGGCTACGGCGCGTCAGCTCGGGCAAGCCCTCTGAGAAGAACCTCTACGCTGATATCAACGCCGCGTGGCAGGCGCTGCGCACCCGGTATGGCGTAAGTCCTGAGAACATCATCCTGTATGGTCAGAGCATTGGGACCGTTCCCACTGTACACCTGGCCTCCAGGTATGAGTGTGCAGCCGTTAATTCTCCGTTCGCCTCTGATGCCTGGATTGCGTGTGGCTTTTCCCGATACCAGGAAAACATAGTGCTTTGATGCTTTCCCCAGCATTGACAAGATATCTAAAGTCACCTCTCCCGTGTTGGTCATTCACGGTACAAAGGACGAAGTCATCGATTTCTCCCATGGCCTGGCCATGTATGAACGCTGTTCCCGGGCCGTGGAGCCCCTCTGGGTCAAAGGGGCCGGGCATAATGACATAGAGCTTTATGCACAATACCTAGAAAGACTAAAACAGTTCATATCTCACGAACTTCCTAATTCCTGAAGATGACTTGATTTTATCTCATCTACAAGAGTCCTCTGTTTTGCACATCCTTTAACTGGATAGCTGTCATGGCGTGATAATCACGGGGAAATGCTCAGCTTTTCGGGCGTCCTAATCAATCAAAGAGCTGAGGACATCTTGGTCTTTTGTATCTAGAGGTTCTACCACTTCACACATGTTAAACTGAACAGTTGTGATTTCCAGCTTCATTGCTTTGCAGAATGGGAATGAGAGCTGAGTGGGGGGACCGTTCTCTCGTGCTGTAAAAAGGATGCTCACACCCTTTTCTCTACCTAACCCATCACAGTAGGATTCATTTATGCACGACTCAAACTCTCTCCATCCACGTTCTCAGTATTTGACTTGCAGCTCTCTTTCAGCCACTGGATTCAGGGGTCCAATCCATTTGTGAAACTGTGATAGTGTAACTGGAAACCACTGTGATGAAAATTCCTTCGTTAATTTTTGTTAACATGCCGATCTTTCCCCCAAACAAATCAGTTAAAGGGTAATTTACTGGAACTGTTGTGAACAGCTTCATCAACTGGAACCATATAAATATAATATTTATAATTATTATAAATTATATTCTAAAGAATATTCTGGAATATTCTTAAACAAAAGGAAACTGGTTTGTTTTTTTTTAATAAATTTATTTTCTTTTTGGGTGCGTTGGGTCTTCGTTGCTGCACACGGGCTTTCTCTAGTTGTGGCGAGCAGGGATACTCTTTGTTGCAGTGCGTGGGCTTCTCATTGTGGTGGCTTCTCTTGTTGCGGAGCACAGGCTCTAGGCGTGCAGGCTTCAGTAGTTGTGGCACACGGGCTCAGTAATTGTGGCTCGTGGGCTCTAAAGCACAAGCTCAGTAGTTGTGGCATATGGGCTTAGTTAAAGCGCAAGTTCAGTAGTTGTGGCACACGGGCTTAGTTGCTCCGCAGCATGTGGGATCTTCCCAGACCAGGGCTCGAACCCGTGTCCCCTGCATTGGCAGGCAGATTCTTAACCACTGTGCCGCCAGGGAAGCCCTGGGGTTTTTTTAAGAGTAAATTTATTACTAGTCCACAGAGTTTTAATATTTCGTTCGTCTGGTTGGTCTAACAAAGAACCTAGCCGACTGTCCTTCTGTAAAGTCCTCCTTGTAGGCTTTTTTAAAGTACTCTACATATTTGCAATTACATTGTGCATAGATTCTTTTTTTTTTTTTTTAATTTATGGCTGTGTTGGGTCTTCGTTTCTGTGCGAGGGCTTTCTTCTAGTTGTGGCAAGCAGGGGCCACTCTTCATCGCGGAGCGCGGGCCTCTCACTATCGCGGCCTCTCTTCTTGCAGAGCACAGGTTCCAGATGCACAGGCTCAGTAATTGTGGCTCACGGGCCCAGTTGCTCCGTGGCATGTGGGATCTTCCCAGACCAGAGCTCGAACCCGTGTCCCCTGCATTGGCAGGCAGATTCTCAACCACTGTGCCACCAGGGAAGCCCTGTGCATAGATTCTTAATGGGTAGTTTTCTTTTGTCAGTCTACAACAACAAACTGCAAATTCCTTGTTTGTAATGTAAATGATTGCCTACATTTTGTTAATATGTTTTTATTCCTATGTTTTCTATTAAAAATTTAATAACACTTCCAAGACAAAAAATTACAAGTTATGCTTTGAAAAATTTATGTAATTAAAATTTCAGTAAACTAATCTTTCTAGTTTAGGAGTTATTTGGGTTTTCACACTGGAGTTGCTCCAGTAAGCATCAGAAGTGTAAGATGCTTAAAATTGCTACACTACTTGATTGGTTGGGGGTTTGGGTTTGAGGGTTCTTTGGTTTTATTTAAAAAAAATTACTCCAAATTTAAAAGCCTTAAATGTACTGTAAGCCTCAGATCGTTGTACAGGAGAATTGCGGTTGGTTGCCAGTTTGTGTACTGTTGCTTGGATGCAGCACAGCGGTTGGTCATGGAATAAAGGATGCATGGATCAGAAAAAAAATTTTTTAATAAAAGAAATTTTAAAAAATTTAACAAGGAACCCTGAAAAAAGAGTTTTATGCATGGTCAGGACGGACTAAGAATAGACTGAATTTAATCAAGTGAATGAATTTTGATAGTAAAGTTGTACAAAACTAGAACTTGTTTTTTCACTCTGTTAAGAGAAATAAGTTTTCTTGAAATATTGATCTCTTTTGATAAATAGCTTGTAAAGTTTCTTTACTAACTCTTAAGCAATCTGTTGTAACTTTCTGTACTTGCCTTTGAAATCTTTTATTGTCACTTTGGTTAAATGACTATTGTTTCACAGCGACTATGATCCTACTTAGCCAAACGTTTTAAACCTTTTGATATCTTTGACAAACTTCCTCAAATCAAATTCTAAATGTTCTTTTGACCTCTAGTTAACTTTGGAATGTTTCAGAGGGTCCCTGAACACCTCAAAGAGAGATATTAAACTAATTAGCCTTATTTGGTTATGTTAAATTACATGGGAAATATTGTCAAATAAGTAATGATAAAACTTCTTAGAAGGTTCTAATGTTCTAGAAATTATATGAACTCCCTAAAATTTGAAATGTTGTGGTATGTTCTCAGTCATATTTCTAGTTATTATTTTAAAGTGTTGTATGTCACAGAAATAGCCAAATTTCCTTGACAACGGCATTGTAATCAGGTCTTTAACCATGTTTTTTAAGTCTTTTGTCACTTACAGAGTTGTCTTACTCTGATGCTTTTACAAAAATGTTTGTAGATGACTTGCTTTTATGCTCTAAAACTAAATTTGATTCCGTAGCAAAAGGACTTCCACCTTGTATGGGGGCTATTTCACTCTTATGTAAGACTACTGAAGAAATAGCAATGGGGGTGTTCTTTATTTATGTTCCACACTCAGTTGAGTCCTTCTAAACTCTCACCACACTCAGCACTTCTGTAAACCGACTAATTTCTTATGAAGTATTGTTGCTTTCTGTAATAACCCTAAGCCTGCAACTTTGCTTCCAGAACTACAGGAAGAAGACAATCATGACTGCATTTTATTAACAGATTATCTTCTTGTTCCCAGGAATGACTGACAAGAAGCCTCTATTGATAAGGCTAATCTAATTTGATTTACAGATGGGTTCTACTTAAAGGATAAGCAGGGGCATTATAGAGTTGGATATGCAATAACATTCACAGTGAATATAAGTGAAAGCTCTTATTTACCAGAAAAAGTCAGCACAACAAGCTGAATTAATTGCCCTAACCTTAGCTTTTCGACTTGCTAAAGACCAGCTAGCAAATATTTATACTGACAGTTGCAATGCCTTCTGGAGTGGCACACAACTTTGTAATGCTATGGGAACAATGAGGTTTTTAACCTCTTAAGGACAACCTAAAAAACGAAAAACAGATTGCAATTATTAACTGCTATACAACTGCCAAAAAAACAGCAATTATTAAGACACCAGGACATTCCAAATCCGACACTATGGAAGCTAAAGGAAATCAGCTTGCTGATGCTGCAGCGGAACAGGCAGCTTTAAATACTCACGCCATAAAGCCTTGAAATTTTCTGTCCACTGCTCTCTGTTAACCCTGCTAATCCAGTAAAAGATGTCATCTATAAGCTCAAGAAATTGCTACTAAAGAAGACAAACAGATACGGTAACAAAAAGGTGGAATTTTGACCCCACCACACAAATATGGTTTGGACCTAATTTTTTAAAAAAGCTGTAAGCGTCTGTTGGAGCACGATTGTCTATCAGCCTTTGCCAAGCATTCTACTAGCATAACTCCTAAAAAGGAAAGAAAGAACTGGGCTATTAAGACTGAGGGACGTGATGGATCCAGAGCAAGTAAGCAAAGACCCTGTTATTGGGGGAACAAATATTTGATCACCTAATGCTATCCAAAGATTAATGATCAAAAGGGGAAAATGAAAAAGGAAATTATATTTTAAGACAGGTAAAGAAAAGTTAAGCATAAAATTCTCTCTTCTGTCTTCATTTGAGCCTCCTCCCTCCCTAATACATCTGCATCACATATTAACCAGACCTCCTCAAAGATGGGAATGCCTGCTCCACAGCAAAGATCAATTTGTTCCTTTCTTCCGATGCTAGCAATGTGACTTCTTAAAGATTAGCATTCTTTCCAACTCTGTAGGTGGTCATTGTGACTTACTGCTCGATGTGTTTGTGTTTACCTAGACTGTGTATATTTGGTAAACTTTATGTAAAACATCAGTATGTCATTTTGATGAAGGATCCTTGGTTTCAAAAATATAAAGGACTGTGTCTTTGCTAACAGTAGGACCAGTTATCAGAGCTTCAGACAGCCTGTCTCCCACATTATGATCCTCAGTTCGACTCAAATAAAATTGCCTTTTTTCTTCTTAACTTGATTGTTAATGGAATTTTCATCAACAATTGTAATTACTATAGCCACTTCGGGGAACTTTTACATGAGACCACTTTCAGGGTTCCCAGAAAAACAGAGAATCCCAGAAACTCTGGAGGCAATAGAATTCATTCTTTCATTTGTGTGCAGAAGCTACTAAAAGACAAAATGATTCCATAAATAGCTTCACTAAAAGAATCTTTATAATGGAAAAAAAAAAACATTAGTAGAAAGCTTTGGCCATCTAAACGGGTAACGTTAACTTAATCCATCTCCCAGCATCACAGTTTTGAATCAGCTAATCTTTTGAGTTTTGTATTATTGCACCTGACACATAGATAAAAATTTAAAATAAAATCTACAATATCTACAAATCTACAATCTGTGTATGTCTATTTGTGTAAATCTGTTACTGTGTATCTAAAGGTTTATGTATATGTAAGTAAGTATGTATGTTATGTATGTGTGATATGTTTAAAGATCTCTAATTGGCAAAAGAAAAATAAGTAATTATATAAATTACGTCATAAACTCTCAGAATTATAGAAACTAACCCAAAAGGTTTTTCAAGTTCATATGTCCTGGAATAATCTTTGGTAAATATAGGCTACTTTAAGTTTTTAGGTTTCAATAAAATGCCCATGTCTTCAGAATTGTAAAGATTACTATAAAGCAAACATAAAACTTTATCTACATGAGCTTACTGGTCAAATAAGCTCATGCTATCTCTATCTACCAAAATTTGTCAGCAAGAAAAGTAACCTAAGATGACAGTTAAATGTCTAATATCAAATCCAAACATATACATAATACACAGCAATGTAAGGAGCTATAAGTAACATAAATGTTTATACAAAGTTAAATGATGGATGTTCTTGAATATCTAAATCATTTCCAAATAAGCTAATATACTGAAAATTAATTACTAAATTAATTACTTAAAGGTGTACGTAAAACAATACACAATTTTAAAACTTCAGTACCTTCAATGAAGAATGGTAAATGAATGTACAATCCACCATGCTTCAAAATAACCAGAGCCAACCAAACCATTTAGGCCGCCTAAGCAATATTAAACCTACGTTATCTCATAAACATAAGCAACACTTGAATTTATATTATTTCTTGAAAATGCCTCTGATAGGAATAAAAGAATGTCATCCTTCGGAAATGGAACAAGGTAATCACTAATAATAAACCGTGCAGTCTGGACACCCCCAAAGTAATTACCAAAATTTCAAAGGTTAAAAAAAGGTCCTTATTTTCACCGTAATCACATCTAGGCAAACGCGTTCTGTGAGAGAAAACCCTCGGGCTCAGAACAACCGCGGAAAATGCCAACGGGAACAGGGGCTCCGTGCCACCTCAGGGATACGACTATGAGATAGGCGTGGGAGGGCGGGGCTGCGGCGGTGCCAGGATCCAGTTAGCTCCTGGCCGAATTTAGGGGTTCTGCAGCGGAGAGCTTCGCCACGCCCCGCACTCCGATGGAACTGGCGGGTGAGAAACCGGCGGTTTCGGTGCAGCTTACCGCTTTTGCCAAGGAAACACCCGGGGCTGCTCAAGTAGCTGTGCTGTCGCCGAGAAAGAGTCAACCCGCCTGCGGCCCAGAAACACTACCGGGTTCGGCGCGCTCCTTCGGAAACACTTCCGGATGGACGGGGAAACCGCCCTCCCGGTGCACCAATCAGAGACTCGACCCAGAAAACAGCGTCCCCGGACGCTTAAAAGTACCGGGAAGGAGCGAGCGCCCGCATAAAGCGACTACCGCTGCTGCCAGCCGGCGAGCAATCTCCGGCTCCGCAAAACGGGCGGTACTGCCACGGGCAAACGACCAGCTGGGCGAAATAGCGGATATATCAATTTTTTTTTTCCTGCTCTCGCTGTCCAACAAGCAAGTTGCAAGTGCTAAGCGACCAGAACTGCAACGAGAAACTCAAGGGGAAAGAGAAGCAAACATTGACAACGAACTAGGAAGTTAGGTCTTACTGCATTTTTATTCCATGTAAGAGGGCAGGTTTTGTAACCCAGAATCTTTTCACGGGGCAAGTGCCCAAAACTCCGGCTGCAATCTCAGGGTTCCTAGGCGCCGAAGATGGACCTGCAGCAGCCGCAGCTCAAGGTGCGCAGGGTGCGACCAAACCACTCCAAGCAGCCCGACAGGAGCCGCTCGTGGCTCCACCAAGCGAGGACCGGAGGAGGGCGGCTCTCAGAAGGGGGCCCGCTGTCAGGAGTCTCGATGTCCTGCTGTCTGTCGCCGCCGGGTCTGGCCGGCCTGGCCAAGGGAAGCTGCTGGAGCACGGGGCCGTCGAGTTCCTCGGCCGGGTCCCTCTCTCCTGCGGGGGTCAGCTGGGCTGGGCTTGGTCCCAAGGTGCTCGGGGCTCTGGGACCCAGTCTTGTCTTGGCTCCCGTCTGAGCCTAATTCAGCTCCAGCAGAGAAGAGTGCTGCATACAAAGTAGCTGCATGTGATGGAGAAATGCCAGAATTTCCCATTTGGACTCAGAACTGAGAGACAGTGCTCACGGAGGCAGGGGTCCTGGAATTCTCTTCTTCTCTATTCGTAGCTGGGCATGGGAACCCCAGTGCTTCCCCCTCCCACTCAGACCATGCCTTCCAAACCCTGGTGCTACGGCCACCAGCCTGTCCAGAGATGAGGACCCCATACTATAATGATAACCTCTGGGATGTATTTTCAAAATAATGCATCCATTCTATTTCTAAGGACTGCATAATTTTGGATTGTGCGAATGCATCATGTTTCTCAGTCCTTTACTGAAAAACACGTGTGTTTTTAAATATAATTTCTTGCTTATACAAGAAACGAAATTTCCAGTCAAAAGAGTATTGATGTTGAAATGTTTAATGCACGTTGCCATATTACGATTCTAAAGATCCTATCAAATTCATTCCTACCAGCGGTGTTTGGGAGTGACTAGTTCACCAACACTGGTTATAATGAAAAGTTTCACATATTAGCATATATTAGTCTAAATTATATCTTATTGTTTTAACTTGCATTTTTAAAAAATTTAGTGAGCCCAGTCTTATCTCTCTTGTTTGAAAGAGCTTTTTCTATTTATGGAATTTAACCTTTTGTAAAAAATTAAAATTATTCCCCCACTTCTTGGTCTTTTAACTTTTATTAGGGTTTTTTTTTTTTTTAAGGGGAGAGAGAGCAAAGACTAACATTTGTGTTCATCTTTTTCTTTTTACGCTCTGAATTTACATTCAGTTTTCTTTGGACAACTGGGAACAGAAGCCCAGGGCAAGGACAACAAGTGGTAAAATGCTAAAAGAATAAGAAAACCATATCATTAACTTTGAACTCCTGAGGTAGGAGATGTGCAAAGTACTTCACATCCTCAATGGGAAACTATGGCTCAGAGAGTTGCCTCATCTATCTTTACAAAGTTGCAAGAAAGTAAGATGTGAGGAAATAGAATAAAATATCCTTAAATGACTACAGTGTCGCCTGCCAAACACACAGATGCCAAATTCCCCCTCCATTCACATTTTTTTTCCTTGACCCATAATGTTTTCAGAGTAAAAATGTTACAAAAGGGACTTCCCTGGTGGCGCAGTGGTTAAGAATCTGCCTGCCAATGCAGGGGACACGGGTTCGACCCCTGGTCTGGGAAGGTCCCACATACCGCGGAGCAGCTAAGCCCATGTGCCACAACTACTGAAGCCCATGGGCCTAGAGCCCGTGCTCCGCAACAAGAGAAGCCACCACAATGAGAAGCCCGAGCACCGCAACAAAGAGTAGCCCCCACTTGCTGCAACTAGAGAAAGCACGCGTGCAGCAACGAAGACCCAACGCAGCCAAAAATAAATAAATAAATTTTTTAAAATGTTACAGAATACTTAGAGGTTTTCCTTCCCCCCCCCCCAAGTGGCCATTAGAAACATGATATTGAGCAACAGAGTAATCCTAATCTTTTGTTAAAGACACATTTTTCCCAAATGGTGCATACATTTACATTTATTACTTGTTTACAATAATGCATTAAACTGACAAATCTACCACTCAAAAAAAATTATGAATTGACACAGTCTAATTTTCAACAGTTACCACATCAGAGACACATGATATTCGGTTCCTATTGTTCAATTTCTTTCATCACAGCCTGTGGATGAAAAATGTTGCCTGCCCTATCAGCAAACAAAGGATGCTGCGGCCGTCAAGCCCTCAGGCACTACAGCCACCCCAGACGGTGAGTCCTGAGGGAACTCAAGATGGGAAAGAACAGGATACTGGTCTTAGATAGCTAAGGTGCATATCAAAGAAATGTTTTCAATGAGCCCAGACTCTTGCATCTTCCATACATAGAAAAGTGCTAAATTCACTAATTTGAAAAATCTGTTTTTTAAAAATTAACAGTAATCTTGTGATGTTCCGACTACCTGGTTTTCGTTGCAAAACTCATATATCCTCTCATATAGGCTCTCTCCTTACTTCTCTGGAGCAGTCCCTCAAAGCTATTTGAGAGGCTGCTTCTCCAGCTTGAAGTCCAGCTTGAAGTTGAATTCTCAACTTTTATGTTGTGCATTTTTTTCAGTCTACAAGCTCCATTTACATGCTGTTTTTTTTCTTACCTTCTCCCTGTTCTATACTATTTCCTCTCAACCCTTCTCATTCATATTCTCAAACCTTCCTATACTCTGATCTTAAATTTAAAATTTTTTTCCTGGAATTTTCCTTTCTTTGTGCTAGCTTGTTCTTGTTCCTAGGATTCCAAAGTTTAGCAGCCTTCTGGTTTCTCTTTGTCTGCTGTTTCTATTCCACAAGCCTATTCTGTTGAGCCCTCCCATCCCGTGTGAGTAAAACCAGAGGCATTGTCCAATGAATGGTCTCAGCGGAAATCCCAGGGGTCCTAGGAGCTCAAACGGCGGAGGCAGAGGCTCCGCTTCCAGCAGCACTGGGACGGGTGATGGTGGCTCCTTGGGGGCAGGAGCTGAGCTATGAGGCTTGGAAGGGTCCACACAACGAGAGATCTCAGGCTCCAGGGCTCAGCCCCCGGAGCCGGGAGACCCCGCCAGGAGAGGTTCTGAGATCCGTCATCAACGGGTCTCCGCGGCGTCCGCCTCTCCTGGAGTCGCCTCTTATGGACCCTTACGGGTCGCGGGGGTCGGCCCCAGGCCGTCTCTGCGCCCCGCCACTGGATGCGCTGCGATCTGGGTCTGTGTCGCCGACAGTTGCAATGCACAAGCCCAGAGACCGGAAAACAATTCTCACTGGAGGTCCCAAGAGAGCTGGCTCACCGTGGGATAGGATCAGAAGCCGAAACCCCAGTCCTCCTGGTTCCCACATCCCAGACCATCCTTTAGGCGTTCCCCTCCACGGCCATTCCCCTGGCCAGGGACCTGCGCTTCAGTCTCTACTCCAGCACTACTAGTATGGAGCTCTGTGTCAGCTGGTCTGAGAGCTACGTGCTGGAATAGAACTTCCCGGTGGTGAGCAGCGGGCCTGGGGTTGCGCAAAAGAGTCGCCAGCGCCGAAGACGCCCCCAGCCTAAAGATCGACAGATCCTGGACCCCGCCCGAGCCACCTCTCTTGGGATCACCTGGATTTAAACTGCAAACTGCTTTCCAGTCTCTGCGAGCCTCTGCGATAGGGTTCTGAAACCAGACCATCTCCAGGCGGGGCGCAGAGCCGCCAGCCCAGGACGGGATGCCTGCGACCCACCAGGAGCCAGAGGAGCCCCCGGGAGAGGTGGTCGCCGATGACGAGGAGTTCCGCAGCCACGGCCAGGCAGCCTCCCTCAGCAGGTGACGCTGCTTCCTAGGATGAACGAGTGGAGCCCTAGCACCCTGACGGCGGGGACCCCTCGGAGCATCGCCCTGCTCCTGCCCCGGGAGCCACCACCGCACGTCCCAGTGCTGGTGGCAGCGGATCCGACGAGCTGAGACCTGTAAGAATACGGGCTGCCTCCATCTTCGGCGCCTAGGAGCGTGAGATTTCCGCTGAAACCCTTCCCTGGGTGATCCTCCGCTACGGATATTGCAGCAACATCCCTCCGTTTGCTCACACGATGGGCGACGTTGTGTCTTCAAAAAATGTGTACCCATTTTTTCCGCTCTTTTAATAAAATTGTCCATAAATGCGAAATTCTTCTTTCTCAGGTCTATTCCTACTTTGACTGTTGGCGATGGAAGAGGTGCAGGGGTGGAGGTGGCTGGTGGTCTCGCTTTCCTGGGCGTGAGGAGGGTGGTGGAGTCCCCTGTGCACACGGAGGTGGCCAGGTGGCTGCTTGTCAAACTTGCAGACGTGCACTGGTCGTCTAGGAGATCCGGCAGACAGGATCTCTGAGAACGTCGCTGGGTCTGGGATCTACCCCAACTAAGTCTTCCTGTACCTCCTAGGGTCCTAGCCCTCCTCAGGGGCCTTTCTGAAATCTTCCAGGTGCTCTGGCATCTCTACCTCATTCCTCTGGCTTCTTAATGATTTGCATCAAATTAGTAGTCTGCAAATGAAAAGGGGTAGGGGACAGATCTCTGATCCTGACTTTTGCGAGGGTCATGCTAACATGGACTTCCAGAAGCTCTTTCCTCCTCTTGGTGTGTGGGCAGGTGCCCTTCCTAGCCCTAGGCTTGGTGTGTGTATGAGGTGGGTGTCCAGAGTGGCCAGTGGCAAAGGAGTTCCAATTGTTGGTCTCAAAGTCAGCCTTCAAATCTGGGACCAAGACGAATGTGGCTCTGGATTCTGGTTCAGCTAGAAACCTTCCTCTTGGATAATTTTCCTTCTGGGTCTAGCTAAGGAGCTGCTCTTCCATCTTCAGTTTCAATTCCTCTCCATTCCCTGCGCCCCTCTTCTACCACCACTCCTGGCCCCTCCCCGTATTCAGACTCCTGATGCCCCAATCACTGGGCTAGTTTAGTGACCAGCAAAGATCAGAGGAGCTCCTGGCTTTGTCCTGGGATCCTACATTAATTAAAGTAACACATACAAAAGAAACAAAACGTCATTATTTAAATATTTTATTTATTTCTTGATGGAAATACATGTACAAAGGGAAAACGGTAAAAGTTCAAGATGAAATATTGTGAGGAATTTTTCTCCTTTTTCCTTTTTTCTCATTGAAAAATCATGATCATAACAAAACAAACATCCTCAAAATACCCTGAACGCAGAAAGTAAACTTCAAAAATATATATTTCATTCAGGGCACCTAGATTCATTTTTAAGAGGTTAATTAAAGAAAGAAGATTGTAATAAGTTAGTAAGGATGAAGATGAGTGTGCTGTCACTGTTTTATTTATTTTATGCTTTTTAGGAAACAAACAGAACCCTGGAATTGTTTACACATGTGATTTATTAGAGGAAGAAGATAACTGAAATTTGATGGAAAAGGAAGACGCAGACATCAGGCTGAACATTCCTTGGGAAAAGACTGAGAACCACACTGTAAACTGGCGCCTCAAGAGAGACACTGTCAGAAATCAAAAAAGAAAAACGTTGAATCAGAACACGCACCATAGCTGCTCTCTTCGGAACCGTGCAGCTCATGGCATGAGGTAGAATACTGGGTCGTACCAAATATGTGGGGAATGTATGCGTAGAGTAATCTGTAATCCTCCTGCACTGTTGTCTGTCAAGGCTGCATTTGGTCCCGGTGAATTTAAGGTTCTTGTCTTGTCAAAAGATTTCGGAGATGAAGCAGGGAGGTTAAGAAAGTAACGTGAGATTTTATTTAAGCAAGAATACACTCTCAGAAGGAGAGCGGGCAGATGAGGAGCGGCTGCCCTGGGTTTCATTGGCAAGCTGGTTATGAGGGGCTTACAAATGAAGGGGCGGAGTATTCACTGGGGAAGGAGGAGTTTGGGGGTCATATTCCCTGATTTTCATCCCAGCTCCGTCTTCCCGAGGGGAGGAGGGCTTTTTGTCTTTATTTAGCTTAGATCAGAAGTGTCATGGCGTCGGTGCATGATGGGTACTTTTTTTTTAATATAGTTTAATGTATTTTAATAGCAAACTTACAGGAACAGCACACAAGACAGACAACAATAAAAACATGTACTTGCATGTAGGACAACTCAGAAAAAGTACAGTGAATGGATGGAATCTATTGTATGATAAAAATGCTACAAACACCATTTAGTTTCAGTCAGTAAGAAATTTACTTGTTTTAAAAAAATCCAAATGCTGGCATTGTCTAGAAAATTTTAACAGGTTTATTTATAATTGTTATAAAGTTGAACTGCTGGAACTTGTTCACTGAAACATTTTGACTTGCGTTAATGCTTTATGACCCCGCATTTATGTTAAAAATTCACACACAAATGAAAATGGAAAAACTGCCAATATTTTATTTCTGTCCCCTATTTTTCCTCTTGCAATCATATACTTAGGTACCTGTTGACCCCGTGGGGGAAAAAATATCTAACGTTCAGAACTACCAATAACAGGAAGAAGAGAATTTTTTTTTAAAGAATGAGATGTTTCCCATCTTAGTGGATTCTTAAGCACGTTCTCCACATACGCGGCGCGCTAGCTGGATGTCTTTTTGGCATGATTGTTACACGTTTGGCATTGATAGCACACAGGTTGGTGTCTTCAAAAAGGCCAACCAGATAGGCCTCACTTGCCTCCTGCAAAGCACCAATAGCTGCACTCCGGAAGCGCAGATCTGTCTTGAAGTCCTGAGCAATTTCCCTCACCAGATGCTGGAAGGGAAGTTTGCGAATCAGAAGTTCAGTGGACTTCTAATAACGTCTAATTTCAGGGCGTGCCCCGGTACCAGGCCTGTAACGATGAGGTTTCTACATCCCTCCAATAGAGGGCGCACTCTTGCCAGTGGCTTTGGTAGCCAGTTGCTTCCTTGGTGCTTTTCCACCAATTTGCGGGCAGTCGGCTTTGTAAGAGCCATGGTATAGAGACCTCCTTACTTACCCCCCTTCACCTTCAGCTGGAGCTCGGGGAGCTAGAGAAGGCGCTAGCGTTGGAGAGCGAACGGCATCGCAGCGGTGGCTGCGAACATAATTGAAAAGATGATGGGTACTTCTTATCTGCAAGGATAATTTTATTGTAATGAGAGTATAACGAGCAACAGGTTACATTCAGGTGCAGGACATTCCCACCTTTCCTCACCTTTCTTTGTCTGCTTCCAGGACACATATCACCCCAAACTTGTGGTTTCCTGTCAGTCTGGAGGTTCCTGCTTTTCTTTGTCTTCCCATGGACCCCTGCTGTTTACAAGATGCGTAATTTCCTGCCACCTGGCCCCTGCCCCCATTCCTCTGCTCATATCTAGCTACCTGCCTGCTGTAACACAGTCATCCCAAAGAATGATCTGGTAGTACTCTCTTAAATTGGGCTTATACATTTTCTGTGCCACAATTCTGCTCATGGGTACCTATCCTAGAGAAAGTGTCTCACTGATCCGTAAGAGATGATTCCATACAGTAATGGTAACTCAGTAGCAATCTGAGGGTCCCCTGGGGTACAGTGGAGGGGTAAAGTGTGGCAGAAGCTCATCAGAGGGGAACAGGCATGAGTTGGAAGCAGTAGATGAAATTTGCATATAGAGATCTTGTAAATTAGCAAACGAATGGGAAGTAATGAAAAAAATCAGAATAGAACACATTTCCTTTTACATGAATTGAATATGTGGGCACGCAAAACAGTATTATATAGTACAACACTGAAAAATACCAAATACATATTAAAAATACAATAGTTATTAATAGGAAAAATTACACCTAAGGGGAGCAGAGAAATGAGAATCAGTAATGATAGAAGGTCCATAATTACATAAAACAGGATAGGGGCCCTACCAACAAACACGATTAAAAACATGGTGTTCACTCAATTCAGTGTGCCTTGTAGCTTTGAAAATCAGGGCAAACTTGAGGTGTCCCTTTGATTCGGCTGAGCTTGTGTAGACCAAAATAGAAGTATTAGAATTCTAAGTAGGCATGGGACTCTCCTTTTCCCGCCCCTACCTAATCACTCCGTTCCTCATTTCCCCACCTGATGTGGGAGGAGGAGGACCTAGAATCTCAGTCCAGCTGCAGCATGAACTACCTTTGTGTTCTGGCAAAGATGGAACCTGGCTGTCTCATCTCTTAACACCGGGCCATCCTCTCTGTTGTGCTAAAAGAAGAGAACCTGAGGTGTGATATGCATAGCTGTTCCTCCCAAGTAGTGAGGCTTCCTCCAGTGAATGGAAACTGCCAGGGACCCTCCTCCCCTCCCATCCCCCTCCTTTAACTCCATCACCGAAACCACTCGGAATTTCCAAACCCCTCCCAGCAAGATGCAGGTTTCTCCTTAATCTCGCGAGGCTCCGAGGCAATTTGCAAGGCAAATGAGTGTCTATCCCCACCTATCTGCGCAAGGGTTTCCGAAATCCAATACGGGACAGACTCTATAAAAGGCACACTCAGTACGGGGCTGAATCACTCACCCCTTTGCTTAGACCCGCTACGCGTCTGGCCTGGGAGGAGGCTGAAGCCATGGAGCCGCACGCGTACGACACCTGGGAAGAGCTGTCCCGGAGGAGGGCGCATCCAGAGCCCCACGTGCCACCGGGCCTCAACCGAGAACAGGCCTGGGCCTGGGCTCTGGATAACTTCCCTGCGCTGAGCCGCCCCTCCTGCCGAAGCCCCCGGTTCTGCGAGGACGCGCACTACTGTGCATGTGGGCTGCCGCGGCGCGCTTGCCCCAGACAGGCAGACGGTCCCCAGGTGGAGAGCGGCCACAAACGCTGGCGAGACCCACAAGTCCAGGAGCCAACGGCTAATCCGGGGTGGAGCGGCAGCCCCGTCAAGAAGAGGCCGAAGCCACACACCGTAGGGCACAATCGGGCCTGAACAGCCAGGAGATGCCCGCAGCAGCGGAGGCCGACAGACACGCGGCCAGATGGCCTCCAGGAGCCCAGGACGGTCCCCGTCCCCAATCCCGAAGCTGCGGAAACCCTGTGGAGGCTTGAAACCCTGCGGAACTCGGCAAGGAAAGGAGTCGCAGCCTTCCGTCCGGCCCACGGCGCCCCTTCAACCCTTGCCCTGGCCTGGAGCCTGAGTCACCCCAGTGGAGGCCTCCTTCTGCCCGGCTGGGCTTCTCCCCTGGGCCCCGCCTCGCTCTGGGATGAGCCTGGAGGACTCTGTGGGGCAGACCAGTCCTTATTTGTCCCTCCTTTCCTGGATTACCGACAGCTTTCTCAATTAGAAATCTCTCCAGGGAATCCATACCATCTTAAGGAGCTTTCTTGTAGTTGTACTCAGAATTGTCATGTTTCTTACGTTGATTCCAATTATGAGCAATGATTAAAACGTGCTTCCTTATTCTCTGCCTGTGGATTGATTTGGGTGGGTAGAGTCGGGCCTGGAAGCGGTATAGGGGGTTCTGTGGCTGAAAGGGGAGCTGGGACCCAGGTCAGGGCTCCTTAAGATGAAAGAAATGTAAAGTGAAACCATGACATATAACTTTGACTACCACAGTGGTCTGTATTAATCTTTTCCATTTGTTCTAATATTGGTAAAGTGGTAACTCCCCAACGCAGCTTTTGAGAAATGAATTTGAAAGGATCTTTGGAAAGCCAACATGACAATATGCATTAAGCATTTCAATATGAATACCCTTGGGGACTTCCCTGGTGGTCCAGTGGTTAAGACTCCGAGCTCCCGATGCAGGGGGCCCCCAGGTTCGATCCCTGGTCAGGGAACTAAGATCCCACATACCACAACTAAGCCCGCGCTCGCTGTGACTAGAGAAACCTGCACACACCAATCAAGAGCCTGCACACCAAAACGAAGACCCAGCGCAGCCTAAATAAATAAATAAATAATTCTCCAAAAAAATTTATGAATACTCTTGACCCAGAATTCCACTTCTACAAGCCAGAAATTGTGGTTAAAAAACGGACGTGTTGGGCTTCCCTGGTGGCGCAGTGGTTGAGAATCTGCCCAATGCAGGGGACACGGGTTCGAGCCCTGGTCTGGGAAGATCCCACATGCCGCGGAGCAACTGGGCCCGTGAGCCACAATTACTGAGCCTGCGAGTCTGGAGCCTGTGCTCCGCCAGAAGAGAGGCCGCGATAGTGAGAGGCCCACGCACCACGATGAAGAGTGGCCTTCACTTGCCGCAACAAGAGAAAGCCCTCGCACAGAAACGAAGACCCAACACAGCCATAAATAAATAAAATAAATTTAAAAAAAAACAAAACAAAAAATGGACGTGTTTTCCAATACAGGATAAAAAAATATAAACAATAAGCATATTTGCACAATCCCAAACTATGCAGCCCTAGAAATAAAATGGAAGGCATGATTTTGAAAAGATATCCCAGAGAACAAATGTACAGTAGGGGGACTAGAACACTGGGCAGGAGGTGACTGTAGCAAGGGGACTTGAATTCAAGGGGATGGTTCTAACCAAGTTAGAGGCGAAAGCGCTGAGGTAGCCAACCAGGTAGGCTCGGAGAGGGCAGAATTCCATGTCCTTGCCCTGTGGGCACCCCGTGACTACCTGCACCGGGGTTTTGTAGCTTTTCTGGGTCCAGGCAGCCACCTGATCTGCCGTATTCGGCTTCTCTGGGGCTGAAGTTGGACCAGGCAGGAACCCAAGTGTCAACTCCCAGGCAGGCCTTTTTGGGAGCTTCCAAACTACTCATGGCACAGAGAAAGTCTCTGAGTCCTCATTATTTCTCTCCCACACAGTAGGTCCTATCCTACCAGAAGTGGAGCATTCCCCTGAGCCTCTGCTCAGTCCCTGGAGGTTGTCAAGACCCAGGCTTCTACCCAGTGCAGGGAAGGCAATAGCCAGGTTCCCGCCTCTTGCTTGCAGACAACCAAACCCTCACAGCAAGACAGATGAAGTTCCAAACCTTCACTCTCTTATACCGTGAAACAGCGTGTCTGGGCCAAGAGAGAGGAGCAGGAAGCAGAAGTCCTCTAGCCTAGGACCTCTAAGACATCAGAATTAAGATGCTGAAACACAGACGTTGGTGTTAACCTTCAGTGCACATTGCTTCAGGATACCAGACCCCCGAGAAGAAGCAAATTAATATCCTCTTCTGAATGACATCCAGTAAAACCGAGCTGAATGTGGCTTTGGTCAGATCTGATTGATTGGGTCATCCCAGCATTTGATGCTCACAGCATGTTTACCAGCATTTCTGAGAAGCAGCAAGGAAAAACAAACAAATAAATCCTCCCAAGAGTTATTTTTCTCCTTTTCAGTGATATCTGATCTTCCTCTGTTCAGCCTGTGGCTGGAGAATATTTTTTTCTATATTCATTCCTTCTTCATTCCCAAAGCCTTACTAAGCACCAATATTATACTACATGTATACATGATCCTGGAGCTAAAGCCATCAACCAGCAGACATGGGATCTGCCATAAAGTGTCTGACTTTTTTTTTTTTTTTTTTTTTTTTTATTTATGGCTGCGTTGGGTCTTTGTTGCTGCGCGTGGGCTTTCTCTAGTTGCGGTAAGCAGGGGCTACTCTTCACTGCGGTGCGTGGGCTTCTCACTGCGGTGGCTTCTCTTGTTGTGGAGCACGGGCTCTAGGGCGCAGGCTCAGTAGTTGTGGCACACGGGCTTGGTTGCTCTGCGGCATGTGGGATCTTCCCGGACCAGGGCTCGAATCCATGTCCCCTGCAATGGCAGGCGGGTTCTTAACCACTGCGCCACCAGGGAAGTCCTAAAGTGTCTGACTTTCATGGGAGGGACAGACAGTATACATGCCAACAAATAAGCAAATAGAACTATTTTAGTATAAGTGCTATAAAGAATGTTTTCTAAGTTAATTGAAAGAAGGTAACTGGGAGGGTACTAACTTTGAAGAGTCAAAATAGCATTATTAGAGATATGAGCATGTCCTTTCAACTTAGATCTCAGTAGTGTGATGGAAAATCTAGAGGAAGGAAAATCTCATCATCGAGAGAGAACATCCAATTCACAGGCTCAGCCTAGAAAAAGATTAATATGGTCATTGATGGAGGGAAGGCAAATACTGGCTTTCTGTGGCCCTAGTGAGATATATCTGTACCACAGCAATCTCAGAGTCCTCTGTCTCTGCTAGCATCCAATCATACTTAATAGGTAATTATGATGAAAGATTTAAATTTTGTGTTAGATTTGATTGAATAGTTTAATTGCTGACTTTGACTGCTCAAATATATGCTATTGACCTAATCAGTTATCAGATTGACCATAGATGTAGCCAAGGAATTGATAGGGGAGACCTAACTGATGGTATTTGAAGGTGTGTTCACAATTTCTTCTTCACTCTGTCAGATTATATGACCCCATATATGAGCTGAGCTATTTAGTTTCTATGTTATGACACTGTATTTTCCAGGGTAGATACAAAATAAATAAAATGGAAGAGAAAAATATTGTGATTATTCAAGAAGCTTTTCCAAGACACTAGAGAGCAGTACAATTTGATTTAAATAGTATAACAGTGTAATCTGGAGTGTGTAAATTGAAGATCCCCTGATACATCACCTCCCCTCTTAGTGAGCAGCTTCTGTCTAGGGAAGTTGAAAGGAACTAGCGCCATGATTTGCACAGTTTGGAGGGAGAGAGATGTCAGCTGGAGGGCTGCTCAGTAGGTGTTTGTCTAGGGAATCGGGCTCCCCATTGGGAAACCTCACTCCTCTGTGTGTTACTGCCATCCAGGCACCTTCCTTCCTCTACGATGCAAACGTCCATTCACTGTTCACACCTGGGCAGACATATCTCTGCTACTTAGCACAGCAAAGCTGCAGTCAGCTTCCTGGGGCCACTTCTGAAGTTCCCCAATAATCACTTGCCATTCGAAGCTTCTCCGGCTCTCAGGATCCACCATCTAGACACCTAGAGTCCACTTACAGAGACTCTTGAAATTTCTGGTTTCAGGAGTTTCCGTTCTAGTTTCTAAATAAGGCTCTCTATGTACTAGCGTAAATAGTATTTCTCTGTTCTTTCTCTAGATTGGATATCGCAGTGCAGGGTGCAGGCTCATTTCTCTGGATTTGTTGCTGGACAGGGACTCCTTTGAAGCCACATTATTTCCCCCAAATCTTCCAGGAAATGTATATTATTTTTATCTTTCCTTCCTGAAAAAAAAGTAAATTGAATGGATTGTGTAGGCATTCATTAGGTATATGACTTCGGATATATCCTGTAGGTGGGAATAGTGGATAAAGAAAGGAAGCTTATTTTATTCTAAAATCCATCTACATTTATTTCACATCAATTTTAACGATCACTTATGAAATCTATAAAATATTCTTTTTGCCTTTCATTCTTTTTTATTGAGGTAAAATTGGTATAGGAGTTTCAGGTGTACAGCATTATGATTCAACACATGTGTTCATTACAAAGTGATCATCCTCAAAATCTAGTTACCATCCATCACCATGCACTTGACCCCCGTCACCCATTCCAACCAGCCCCCAACCCCCATCCCTTATGGTAAATACCAATCTGTTCTCTTGTTTTGTTTGTTCAGTTTTTTTGTTTTAGTTTTTTTGGGGGGGGGTTGGTTTGGGGTTTCTTTAGATTCCACATATGAGTGAAATCATATAGTTTTTGTCTTTTATCTTTTGATTTATTTCACTTAAGGTAATACCCTCAAGGTCCACATGTTGTCGCAAATGGCAGGATTTCATTCTTTTTATGACCGAGTAGTATTCCATTGTGTATATATACCACATCTTCTTCTTCTTTTAAATTGAAGTACTGTTGATTTACAATATTATATTAGTTTCAGGTGTACAACATAGTGATTCAGTATTTTTGCAGATTATATTCCATTATAGGTTATTATAAGATAATGGCTATAATTCCCTGTGCTATACAGTATATCCTTGTTGCTTATCTATTTTATACATAGTAGTTTGTATCTGTTAATCCCATACCCCTAATTTGTCCCTCATTCTTCCCTCTCCCTTTTGGTAACCACAAGTGTGTTTTCTATATCTGTGAGTCTGTTTCTATTTTGCATACACATTCATTTGTATTATTTTTAGATGCCACATATAAGTGATATCATGCACTATTTGTCTTCCTCTGTCTGGCTTATTTCACTAAGCATAATATTCTCTAGGCCCATCCATTTTGCTGCAAATGGCAAAATTTCATTCTTTTTATGGCTGAGCAATATTCCACTGTATATACTTACCACATCTTAATTCAGTCATCCTTTTTTAGGCACTTGTGTTGCTTCCATGTCTTGGATATTGTAAATAGGTGCATGTATCTTTTTGAATTCATGCTTTCGTTTTTTCCTGGATGTATACCCAGGAGTGGAAAGCTGGATCCTATGGTATTTCTATTTTTAGAACCTCCATACTGTTTTCCATAGTAGTTGCACCAATTTAGATTCCCACCAACAGTATATGAGTGTTCCCTTTTCTCCACATTCTCTCCAACACTTGTCATTTACTGTCTTTTGGAGAATAGCCATTCTGACAGGTGGGAGATGATATCTCATTGTGGTTTTGATGTGCATGTCCCTGATAATTAGTGATGCTGAGCATCTTTCATGGGTCTGTTGACCATCTGTGTGTCTTCTTTGGAAAAATGT
Source organism: Balaenoptera physalus (assembly GCF_965194825.1). NCBI lineage: Eukaryota > Metazoa > Chordata > Mammalia > Artiodactyla > Balaenopteridae > Balaenoptera > Balaenoptera physalus. The sequence goes on along the minus strand of NC_138890.1, from coordinate 141,635,806 downwards.
CTGTTGAGGTCCTCTGCCCATTTTTCAATGAGGTTGTTTGCTTTTTTTGGAGTTTAAATTGTATAAATTGAGTTGTATAACTTGAGTTAAAACCTTAAGAGGATATAAGAGTTCTTTGTATATTTTGGATATTAACCCTTTGTCAAATATGTGATTAGATATATCTCCCCTCATTCAGTAGGTTGCCTTCTCAATTTGATGATAGTTTCTTTTGCTGTGCAGAAACTTTTTAGTTTGATGTAGTCCCATTAGTTTATTTTTGCTTTTGTGTCCCCTGCCTGCCTTCTCTTCTTGCAATTATCCATTTCTAGACTTGAGGAAATAGCTACATACAGTTACCTTGCTGTTCACATGCCCCATATTGAATTGGCAATCATGTAAGAAATTTTGACATTGTGTACATTTGTGAAAATTCCTTTCCCTTACTTAAAAATTACACAAAACATTTCTTTTGAAAAAAACAATCTTTTTTGATAATAAAACCTAACAGCTTAAAAAAATTCTCTTTATACTGTGAGTCATTGCTTTGGCTGTTGGGAAGTACAAATGGCAGAGGTAGAGGTGGCTAGTTCAAGTCAATTTTTTAAAAATTTTTAAGTAAAAAGAAAAGAAAAAATGGAGCACACAAACCCCATTACTAGAAATAGTTACAGGTAATGGCAGAAGCAATCTATTCCAGAACAGAATTTTCGTTAACAATGTTATGGATGATCAAATACTGCAATGACTCCAGCTTTCTACCAGCAAAGGGCACTTCTACAGTATTCAGCACTACTAGTCAGTTTTACAACCAAAAACAACCTAAAATTGTATTTTTAGGTATTGCTAATATACTATTTAATATTAAAGATACTCTAATATATTTAATAAAATACTGGTGTCTAGATGTATGTTATAATTTAAAATGTAAGGAATTATAAAGTGACAATAAGAGCTTGCCTGATAGAGTGTACCTGTCTGCATGGTCTAGGACAGTCCCAGTAATCAGTCATTCCTATGAATACTCATTCTACTTTGGATAGAGTACACTATGGCCTCACATCAGTCTATGCCATATTTTGCTGTCAAATGAGTTTTGTACCAAAATTTACACACCAAAGTGTAGGTTGCATACAATTTTGGATTTTAGAATTGCTAAAGGAACTGTAGAACTGCACTCCAAATCCTGCTAGTGATTCCTGACAAGTGGGTTTATGGACAATTGTGTCTTTCCATGAATTCAAGGGCTATTTCATTTATTTGCCTAAGAGATTAAGTATTTGAAATGACTACTGAAAAAGTGAGGATGAAATTTAAAAGTGATTTCTTTATTTCCAGTTCTCACTGATTTCATTTCTCATATACACTCTTTAAGAAATAAAAGACAAAGTAGGAAATTAAAGTACATCAATAAAGACATAGCAGTGTCTACAACACACACCCATGTAATCACATCCTCTTGTTATGAGCTGTATGTTTCCCATGCTCAGGCCTCAGTGGAAAAGTTCTGTTTGAATCTGAAAAAGTGAAATATCACTCTGTGGTCCAATGAATGGGTGAAAAGAATACTTTTGCAATTCCCTGGGGACAGGCCAGGGTTACATACTGGTTGAGCCCCAGCATCCAGGCTGCACAGGTGGCCCATGGAATCCTGGCAGGGAAAGGACAGAAAGGGTGAGGTTGGGTGGGATGCCAGAAACCAGAGCGATGAGGTGAAGGGACTCCAGGAAACCGCTTCCAAGGCCGGGAGTCGCCACATTCAGACTCCTGTGAGATTAATCCCAGTGAAGGATTTTGCCCCCAGAGAAATCACAGCAGTTGAGAAATTCTCAGTATAATTGTATTAACATTTATTAAGCACTTACACTTTGCCTGCCATTGTTCTCTCAGGCCCCATTTCAAACCCCGGATTGGGTGGACACTCTAGTTCAACTCCGAATGGTAATGAGAAGTCAGGCGCCTTGGAAAGTCGACAGGTTGGAGTTAGGAAGTGACGCGAGCCTAACCGCTCCAGAATCTGGCCGCAGAAACGCCCCACCGCGAAAGACAATCCCTAGTTTTCTCTTGTCCGGGGCCCCAGCGCTCTGGCTGCAGGTCAGCTCTGAGGTGGGAGCTGGAAGTCGGCTTTGGGGCGAGTCAGGAAGAAGGGACACGCCCAGGAGAGTGCCTGAGGGAGACGGAAGCTCTGCGCTACCGGAGGCCAATGCTTCTCGATGCGTTTGGAGCGGCGACAGGCGCTGGGGGCCGCGGAGCAACGTGAAGGTGACTGGACGGCCCCACAGATGCACTGGAAGGGCCAGGGCCAGGGCCAGGGCGCAGGAGCGTTCATCGGGCGAAGTGCAGTTCTCAGGGCTGCTGGCCGCCCTTTGCTGGATGTCTCGGAGCCCAGCACGTGGGACCCAGTTTGGCAACGCCTATGCTGGACCCCTGGCCGCCCGGTGTGCCCAAGAGACCCCACCGGCCTCCCCCCGCCCAGCAAATCAGGGGACTGAGGGTCCCCGGTGAGAACTGGCACCGGCCACCCCGCCCCTGCGTCGGGTCCTTCCCCAAAAGCCAAAGTAAGAGAGAGAAAGGCGTTGGAATTTGGTATAATTTATTAAGTAATCGAAAGAAAAATTCACAAATGTCTCTGAAGACGAATTCTTCCATGATTGCTAAACGGAGAGGTGTTATTGTAATACCATCTGTCGCAAGGGATCATCCAATGACGCGTCTCAGCGGAGATGAGGGCTCCTGGGTCCAAAGGCGGCGGGAGAGGCAGCCCAGGGTCTTGCCGGCCACTGCGTGTAGGTCCGCGGCCACCAGCCTTGGGACGTCCGGTGGTGTCTCTCCAGGCCAGGAGGAGGGCGATGCTCCGGAAGGGTCCCCGCGGTCAGAGGTCTCGGGTTCCAGATGTTGGGTCCCCGATGCCGCAAGACCCGCCCAGGGAAGCTTTGCGGGTGGGCGGCGGCCCCACCTCCTGAGGGCGATTGTGGCTCCTGGCGGGTCACGGACGTCATGTCCGGGGCGGGCGGCCCAGCGCCCCGCCTGCAGGTGCTCTGCGCTCGGGGTCCGTGTTTCGGGCAGTGTGGGTGCAGACGCCCGCAGGGGGTAGAAAGTTGTTCCCCATCGAAGTCCTCGTCGTCCCCAGAGAGTTGGCCCAGCGTAGGATAGAAAGGGAGCTGCCATTCCTCAGGGTCCGCTAAGCTCAAGATTTGCAGCATCTCTGGTTCCTGGGACTCCTCTGCGGAATCCCAGGCCTCGCGCACGCAGCGGGGAAAGTTCGGCTCCATCGCTTCAGCCCCTGAGAGGAGGAGAAGTTTTCAGGGATCCCTTCCTTGAGGATTTATACTTTCCCGTCCAACTTTTTAGCTGTCCAACCAGAGGATATTAGGATGGGTGGTGTCGTTTTTCTCAGGTTTCAAATTGGTTCAGAAGGCGGGCCCTGAGGAGATTAGGGGAAAATCCAGTCATCTTGGATGGAGTTATTCGAAGTTGAATCGATTTTGTTGATTTGATAGAATTAAATTTTTGTTGTTGTTTGTTTGGTTTTTTTGAAAAGAATTACAGGTACAGGGACTCTGCCAAGACGAGCTCTTCGGAAGGTTACTCTTTTAGGAAAAGTATCTTATGTGCCTGACACTTTTAGTTAACTGTATGTCCATTGATTCTCAGGGCCCTTCTGCTTGGAAAGTACCATCAGATTTTACCCAGATGATCAGAATGAGAAGTTGGCCACCTTTGCATGAAATCACACTGCTGGTCAGACTGACACTCTGATCTTCAATTCTAAGTTAAAATTGCTTCAGACTTTCAGCCAACATGTAGGAGGGGAGGGCTCAAAGTCTAGAGATCTAGATGCAGATTGTTTGGGTACAAGTTCTGTCTATTATTTCTATATGACTCAGTTAGTTACCTAACCTCTCTTATCCTCATGTTTTTACCTGGATGGTAGCTAAAAGTTAACGTTTTACAAGGTAACTTTTATGATTAAATTCAATAACAAAGGTCATGTAATTAGATATTCCCAGGCAGAAAATAAGTTGTTCAATTACAATTATTATTATTTTCATTGTCATTCTTAGTGATATTAAACATGGATATTAAACATAACATCAATGAATAACAAACTCAAAATGTTGTCTTTTTGTGTGTGTTTAATCTGAATGGATTGCTTTTTCCTTCTGTGTCAGATCTGTAGTGAAATCGTATTCCCTTACATCCTTCCTGAGATGTTTCAGACATTCTGTTGGCAAACATGTCAGTGCCTCTAAGCCTAGACTTCCTTGATCAGTTATTCATCTTCAATGTAACAAAGTCAGTTAAATTCAGAGTTTTTAACAAGCATGTTTTGACAGCCTGCCACGGGCAAGCTGCTGTGATGGTGCTACACATACAGAGCTGTAGAACTGGGTCCTGCTTTGGCAGAGCTGAATTTTAAGGGGAGAGCAAAGTCACAGTTAAGAGACCATGAGGACACAGCTAAAACTTATTCCTTTTGGTAGTTGATTCTCTGCCAGGAAAGAAAACTCTAACGTTTAAGATGACTCCCACCAAAGCCAGTGTTTTGCATGAGCTGAGATAAAAAGAAATGGTATCAATAAAAATGAGAAATAAGGGGAATTCCATGGTGATGCAGTGGTTAGGAATCCGCCTGCCAATTCAGGGGACATGTGTTCGAGCCCTGGTCCGGGAAGATCCCACATGCCGTGGAGCAACTAAGCCGGTGCACCACAACTACAGAGCCCGCGCTCTAGAGCCCGCGAGCTACGCTACTGAGCTCATGTGCCACAACTACTGAAGCCCGTGCACCTAGAGACCGTGCTCTGCAACAAGAGAAGCCACTACAATGAGAAGCCCGTGCACAGCAACGAAGACCAAATGCAGCCAAAATAAATAAATAAATAAATAAATAAATTTTTTTAAAAAGAAGTAACTTTTAAAAAAAAGAGAGAAGTAGGGAAACAGAGAAAAGAGGGAAGAGAATCAAAACCAAAAATGAGAAATAAGGAAATAAAGAAGATGAAAGTATAGACAATGCAAGAGGCAGAGAGTTGGAAGTTCTGGTCAAGGCAGCCAATAGTGGTAAGTTGAAGGGGTTCATTAGACCAGCATGCAATGGCTGTAACTGACTTGGGGGAATCTAATAAAGATATTCAAGACACAAAGCTCTGCTTGGCCGGGTTTAAGGGAAGGACAACAACACTGTTTCCTTTGAAGGCTCAACATGGCGCTAATAGGCCCTGGTGGTGTAGAACCTTCTCAGAAAGTTGTTTGAACACCAGTGACATTTGGTTTTCCCCACAGAGGTTAGGAGCAGCTAGCCTGTGTTATACATGCAGCAGAAAGAAGCCACTACAGTGAGAACCAGCAATGTGGTCAGACTGCAGATGATCAATATCAGTCACCAACAAAGTGGGGAACAACTGATTTCAGATAAAGTCTACCCATTACATGTAGTTGGGATGTCTTAATATTTCTTTTAATCTGTAGGATTTCCCCAACTCTTCTATTTTTTTTCCTTTTTATTTTTTGAAGAAAAGGGTATGTCAAGTACAATGTCTCACCTATTTTTTTAAAGTTTCATTCATAAACAACCTTTCTGAGCATCAGAAATAGGAAAGTTCCCCTGACCATATAGACCAGCATGGAGCAAACTCATCCTTCAATACTGGGCATGTGAAATAGCAAGGTATCTACCAGGTAGCTATTTTCTCAAGACAGGAATGAGGTGATTTCAAGAAGGGAAGGCAGAAAGAGTATTTTATAGATTCCACATATAATCACTGAAATGGATGTGAAATAAAGTAGATGGATTTTAGAATAAAATAAGTCCATTTCTTTTTCCACCTATACCAAAAATAAGTTTTGGTCTATTGTTAGGGAAAAGGGTGTCATGAAAGAATATAGATAGATCTGTGAGAAGAGTTAACAAGGACATGTATAGGTAGGGATTGCCTTCTGGTGAGAGAGTCAGGGACAGTCTTAGCGTGGGGAAAATATTCTCAGGGATCCTAAGTATATGGTTCAAAAAGTGGGTCCCTTTTCCTGCAGGTTGGGATTCCAGTTTTGGGGTGAGGAGGTCTTGCCTATGGATTGTCTTCTTATTGCTAATCTTTTTGCTTTTGAGAAAGAAGGGAAACAAAACGCAGGCTCCTAAGAGGAAAACCACAGTGCTGTCTCTCAGCCCTAGCAGCACAATTAGGTGACAGCCACGGGTCCACATTTTTTAAGGGAGAACTATGGTCTGGAGAGTCTGGGAAACCTGGTTGGCACTGTTTAGTGCACAGGGTCAGTAAACATTCTGATTCTCCTTGGAACCATTATTGTGCCCTGTAAGGAAACTAATTCTAAAGAGGTTCATTTTCTATAGTAGGTCGTAAGGTACTCTCAGTAATGATAACTTCAAACAAATTCAATATTTAGTTTAAATTTTTCCCTTCTGCTGTGTAATTTCCTTCAGTTATCCCAATCCTTCAATAAAAACTGGTACAGCCGTTCAACCTTGTGTAATGGTACTTGGTGGGATTAAAGAATGGGCACTAGATGAAATGCATCCTGAAACAGAGCAACCTTTTTTTGGAACCAGCTCACAGACAACAGCGTGCTATTGGTGACCATGTCCTGGCATCCATGGGGAGACCAGCAGTGACGCAAAGTTTTCTTATAGAGGAGCTGGGAATATCCGGGTGGACTGCAGTGGGGACTGTGTGGCTGTCCGTCAATCCAGGAAGAGACATGAGAAAATCCCTTTACACGTAGACTTGAGACAGGTAAAAAGGAATTGGGAGGCAACTTGATGCTTGACTTACATATCATGATCAAATTCTAAGTCTCAGTTGCAAATTCCCAAGGTAAGCACTCGTGGAAGGAACTGCAGCAGAGTGTTTACATAGGCAAGGCTCTGGAAACCCTGCCCTCTCTCAGCCTAATGGGTGGCTGTGCCTTAGTGCTTTCCCTTCCAACTTGCTTAGAACCACCCTTAGTTGCTACAGTCAACCTGTCCAGGGCTCAGCCTGGTACATTCAGCCTCTGGGTATCTTTTCAAAGTCATGCCTTCCATTTTACCTCTAAGAGCAGCATAGTTTGGAACTGTGCAAATATGACTATCATTTATTTTTAATCTTATATTGGAAAATCGCCTGTTAACCACAATTTCTGGCTTGTAGAAGTGGAATTCTGGGTCAAGAGTATTCATATATATTTTTTGAGATTGATTGATTGATTTAGGCTGCGCTGGGTCTTCGTTTTGGTGTGCAGGCTCTTGATTGGTGTGTGCAGGTTTCTCTAGTCGCAGCGAGAGGGCTTAGTTGTGGTATGTGGGATCTTAGTTCCCTGACCAGGGATCGAACCTGGGGGCCCCCTGCATTGGGAGCTCGGAGTCTTAACCACTGGACCACCAGGGAAGTCCCCAAGGGTATTCATATTGAAATGCTTAATGCATATTGTCATGTTGGCTTTCCAAAGATCCTTTCAAATTCATTTCTCAAAAGCTGCGTTGGGGAGTTACTACTTTACCAATATTAGAACAAATGGAAAAGATTAATACAGACCACTGTGGTAGTCAAAGTTATATGTCATGGTTTCACTTTACATTTCTTTCATCTTAAGGAGCCCTGACCTGGGTCCCAGCTCCCCTTTCAGCCACAGAACCCCCTATACCGCTTCCAGGCCCGACTCTACCCACCCAAATCAATCCACAGGCAGAGAATAAGGAAGCACGTTTTAATCATTGCTCATAATTGGAATCAACGTAAGAAACATGACAATTCTGAGTACAACTACAAGAAAGCTCCTTAAGATGGTATGGATTCCCTGAAGAGAGATCTCTAATTGAGAAAGCTGTCGGTAATCCAGGAAAGGAGGGACAAATAAGGACTGGTCCGCCCCACAGAGTCCTCCAGGCTCATCCCAGAGCGAGGCGGGGCCCAGGGGAGAAGCCCAGCCAGGCAGAAGGAGGCCTCCACTGGGGTGACTCAGGCTCCAGGCCAGGGCATGGGTTGAAGGGGCGCCGTGGGCCGGACGGAAGGCTGCGACTCCTTTCCTTGCCGAGTTCCACAGGGTTTCAAGCCTCCACAGGGTTTCCGCAGCTTCGGGATTGGGGACGGGGACCGTCCTGGGCTCCTGGAGGCCATCTGGCCGCGTGTCTGTCGGCCTCCGCTGCTGCGGGCATCTCCTGGCTGTTCAGGCCCGATTGTGCCCTGCGGTGTGTGGCTTCGGCCTCTTCTTGACGGGGCTGCCGCTCCACCCCGGATTAGCCGTTGGCTCCTGGACTTGTGGGTCTCGCCAGCGTTTGTGGCCGCTCTCCACCTGGGGACCGTCTGCGTGTCCGGGGCAAGCGCGCCGCGGCAGCCCACATGCACAGTAGTGCGCGTCCTCGCAGAACCGGGGGCTTCGGCAGGAGGGGCGGCTCAGCGCAGGGAAGTTATCCAGAGCCCAGGCCCAGGCCTGTTCTCGGTTGAGGCCCGGTGGCACGTGGGGCTCTGGATGCGCCCTCCTCCGGGACAGCTCTTCCCAGGTGTCGTATGCGTGCGGCTCCACGGCTTCAGCCTCCTCCCAGGCCAGACGCGTAGCGGGTCTAAGCAAAGGGGCGAGTGATTCAGCCCCGTACTGAGTGTGCCTTTTATAGAGTCTGTCCCGTATTGGATTTCAGAAACCCTTGCGCAGATAGGTGGGGATAGACACTCATTTGCCTTGCAAATTGCCTCGGAGCCTCGCGAGATTAAGGAGAAACCTGCATCTTGCTGGGAGGGGTTTGGAAATTCCGAGTGGTTTCGGTGATGGAGTTAAAGGAGGGGGATGGGAGGGGAGGAGGGTCCCTGGGGAGAGAGGTCCAGTCCTGGTCTTTTCCATTCACTGGGGGAAAAAGCTCTCTACTCTTCAGGAAAGGCTGACAAATTACGCTTCGCATGTCTAATAATTTAGCATATTAGAGAGGATTGCCTGGTTTCAGAGTTGAGACTCCGCGATGATAGATTCTTGCCAGGACACAAAGCTAGTTTGGGCATTAGCTGGATCGAGGTTCCAGGTCTTCATGCAGGCATATCAGGAAGGGAAACAAGTAAAGGAGTGATCAGGTTGGGGCGGGAAAAGGAGAGTCCCATGCCTACTTAGAATTGCAATATTCTTATTTTTTTTGTTCACTAGAAGATCTGAATCAAAGGGAGATGCCATATATACTGTGCTTTTCATACCTAATTCACAAATGCATTGAGTTAATGCCACATTTTCAAGATTTTTTCCTTTTTTTGTTTATTTGCAGAATTCCTATCCTTTTTTATGTAATTGTGTTCATTCTATTATTAGAAACTCCTCTTTCTCTCTTCTCTCCCTACTTCTATTGCAATTCTTGCCATTTGAAGCTATTTTCTATGTGTGTTTTTGTATCAGACTTGTCATATGTGACATACTTTTGTGTACATATGTCTTCAGTTCATGTAAGGTTATCAGTTTATTATAAACTAATAACTTAGTTTATTATTTTTCATTCATTTGCATGTTTCTAAGATTGTTATCTGTGCATTTCATCTATTGCTTCCTATGCTGCCATGTTAACCTCTGGTGAACCCCTGACACATTTTGCCTATCTGCTGTCCCACAGTGGACAAGCACATTGCCAGTTACCCACCTTCATCACATATGATAGAACCCTCGTGAGAGAACTTCTCTAGGATATATATCCATAAGCAGAATTATGTCATTAAAATGCATACACCTAAGTTTATTGAGTATTGCCATATTATTCTTCAGGATGCATGTGACATTGACCCTCCAACAATAATGCGTGAAGATAACGGGGATGCACACATTCCCGCAAACATTTGGAATGACCGCAGTCTTTTAACATTTCCCAGGGGATTTGTGAATCTGAAAAGAGCAGCTCTGGGGCTGGTGGTAAATTCAGTGTTTTTTGGTTTCTGACAGTGTCTATATTTGGGGGCCACTTTGTTGCTGTTTGGTTCTGTGAGCCATTCCTGAAGTTCAGGCAAAAATCTGTCTTCGTTATTCCATTAAATTTCAAGTTTTTTTTTTCAGTGTAATCATTTTATTAACAAAAGGAACCCATGGTGTTCAGATCAGAGTACAAAATACAATCTTTATTTTTTTTCCCTGTGGGTTAAATTGTTACATTTTTATAATAAAAATAAAAAGCTTTCATAGTTAACTTATTGAAAACATAACCCCTGCCTACTGAGTTTCTTATTGCGCAAAACAAAAACATGAAAGTAAAGTTCTGCTCATGGAAGGATTCTGTGTGCCAAAAGATGCACATTCTCAATTTCAAAATTTTTGCATCAAAAAGAAAATTCTAAGGCCACGGTTTCTTTGTAAACTAAACAAGCAAATAACAGCTAATATTTTATCTTCATTCCCAAGTATTCTCTGTTCTAATGTAGAGTCTTCAACATTCATCAAATAATTTCTTGATTACAAAAAGATATACAGTTTCAACCTACTTCTTAAGGTCAGATATACCAATATCAATTCAATAAGGCAAATCATATCTTTTAGCTATTCTCTTAAGTGCTACAAAATCAGCTTTGTTTTAATTTGGTGGGTGCACTTCATGATTTCTTTTAAAAAGGTGACAAAACAATCCTAGTAAAAAATTCCAGTAAGCAGTTGCTTTTCTACATGCAACCAGACAATTAAACTTTCTCTTCCTCCATACCATATTGTTCTGTTTATTTCACTTTGTTTTGGCATCATGTAGATAGACAACGTCTTGACAAAATGTATAAACTACAACTCAGAGGTCAAGAAATAGCTGAAGATGATCTTTTTTTTAAGTAAAAATAAAACAGTTTAGACAGCACATAGCTACAAACACACAAAAGCGAAGCAAAATAAAAGATCACCAAAAAACCAAAGCAGGGAATAAAAATTTGTGACAATTTCAGTACCACAATTATTGGTAAAACAGTTTACACTGTGATTTTCAACAGTGGCTTACAATGAAAGAACAGCTTAAGATGCTTACATGATTACAAAGAAGAGAGGTATATCCAGAAGGGTGAAAAGCATACATTTACCTAATGTTTGTATAAAAATCCCTGATCAAATGTCTAACTAATTTTTACATACAAAATTTAATTTAACCTTAGAACTTTTCTATTTCAAACTGATTGAATGTACTGATTGAAAGAAAAGCTAATCATTCGGTTGAATGAAGTACAGTATTCTACATGGGAAGTACCAGAGTTTCTAGATCAAACACTTAGGACATGGAGAAAACCAAAGTACTGGGCTGGTCCAAAATCTCTATCATGGGAATCCCTACCGTCCTTCTACTTAGTGTCCAGAAATGCTCTCAGCTCACAAAACCAATAGATTAAAGTAAAAACAAGTGAACATATGACCATGACTAGGAGGAGAGAGGGGGACAGTAAAAACACTGCTCAGACTTTAAGCAGCAGCACAATATTGTTGGTCTGAATATCCTGAGGTTGAATGGTAATAAAATATTGCACCAAAACAATAAAAAAAATCACAGTTTGAACAGAATTACTAAAGAACTGGAATAACAATGTACAACACAGTGACTGTCATCAGTAGACTTGTCTCTTGACAGAAATTAAGCTTATGACTTTTTTTTTAAATGGTAATTTTGCCTTCTTGGTTTTGTATTTATGTTGAAATACCCTTTGGTATACACATAGTAACTTTCATCTGGTGCTAACCTTATAGATTTTGCCCTTGGTCCAGTTTCAGGTTTAGGGATAGGAGAGATGAGATTGCTACTGCAAATGAGCAGAAACTCCAAAGAAGACTTCTCAGGCCTGGAGTTTTCAACCGTATCTGATTCTGATAACCCCACTAGAAGTAGGTAAGAAAAGGCCTTTCCCCATCCCTGTGCAGTTATCAAGGCATCCTAAGGATGCAAGCTTTTTTTTTTTTTTTTTAAACCTCTTCTTTTTCTAATATGCTTCTAGGTAAATAAGACATGAGGAAAATCAAACGCATACCCTGCTAAAGTACTTAAAGGGAATAAAAAACGCAACCTTCAACCTTCAACTAAAGGACTTAAGGAATAAAAAGTACAACCTTTCCCCTTTCAACTGTCAAGCCTTTCTAGGAACTCTTTCTTGGTTTCATAATACCATATAGCCAATTTATAAACTACCTCTTAAACTACGATTAAAAGAGTGAAAACTGTATTACTTCATTAGAACCTCATAAGACCATGATCTCAGAAAAGGATTCTTTTAAGGACTTCAGTCCTATGGAACATGAAGACCCTGACACTGGAGGGTCTCGCTTTGTAGACTGGGCCCCTTTCCTGTCCATGTACATACAACCATGTGCTGCGATTTCTCCAAAATCGACTCTCCCCGCAGTGCATCCATACCGCCTTAAAGCTTAGGATACATCTGTGCCACTTGCAGAAACCTTTGTAAAGATACGCTCGCATAGTGTTTCCACTATTTACAGGCACTTTCTCTTGGGCCAGCACAGGCATCCCTCCACTTACTCTGTCACCATCACGACTTCCATTACATTCTGTGACTTTTCACATCTTCGTCCCATTGTTCAAAGGGGACACAAGACCACGTCACAAACTTGTGCAACAATCCTGTTGGCCCACTGGAAAGTTCACTCTTGCTTTAATTTCTATCACCTCAGTCTTGATGTTCATTTATGTTCTTAAGCTAATCTTCCCTCCCTCTTCCCCAAAAAGGCAGGGGGGAGGAACTGACATTCTAATTTGATGATGAACACAGTGATTTCTGAAATACGTTCAGAGAATGAAGGAAACAGGCTGGGTCTCTTCTATGTCACTAGGATGTGGATCAACCTCTGAATAAAGAGGCAGAGGCTGAAATCTGAATTCCTGAGTGCAGGCAAACAGAGGACAGCATGACTCGCCCTCCCAGTTAGGGGGTTGAGGGTAAGGAGGAATGTGTCTGGAGAATTCTTCCTCAGATACCATGTCTGCGCAGTTTGGTGGTGCTTCAGGCTGTTCTCGCAGAGTCAGTGTCAACCAGCTCATATCCATAATGAACTGGCTGGCAGTGCTGGAGTTCCTGCTGCCAAAACCATTGTATGGGACCATGCCAGGCACTAAGGGCAGCTCAAGCATCAATTTTTTAGCAGCAGGAATGTGAATATACGCAGCTAAGGAGTAGTCCACTCGGATGATGCAGCACGGCGTCCCGGGCGGGATTTTGAGGGTCTTCCCGTTCCAGGTGCCGGTGCTCCCGGAGGCGGTGTGGTTCCCACGCACGTTGGCCACCGTGGCCGCACGGTCTTTGTTTTCCCGCTGGCGAGGTACGTCTGCGTCTGGAAAATGGCAGCTTTGGGAACAATCAGACGAGAGGAACAATTCCCTATTTCTGCTTCTCCATTACAGTATCCCTTTCTTTCAGTTTTGGCACTCAGCGAGGCTGGACCAGAAGTGAAAAACCAACAGCCAACCATCTTCTGTTGAGTTTTCAGTACAGGGGTTAGTAATGCTGGTGGGTTGACATCGATGTGACTGACGACCTGGAGTTCCCGCTTAACACTCTGATCAGGTCGTTCCAAAACCGTTCCCACACAGTGCTCAACACTTCCGTATCTCCAGGTGAATGAGGTTACCAAAGGTTCCGACGGAAGCTGAAAGCTGAATGGGAATTCCTGTTTTCCAGGCTGTAGTAAGAGGATACCTTCACCGGCCGGCGGCTCGCGCAGGCTCAGGCGCACGGTCAGGCTCTCCACCCCCGAGACGGCGCGGGGTTCGCGGCGCCGGCGGCGCGGCCCTGGGCCTCCAGGCGCTGCGCGCGCAGGATCACCGGCTCGGCAGCCTCCAGCAGCACCTGCCCAACCACAGCCTCGCCGCTCGAGTCGCAGCCCTTGCGCCTGTCCTCGAACAGCGGCCCTCGGAGCCCACCCCCGCCGCGGACCCCGCCTCGCCGTCCATCCTACCGGGCGACGCTGCCGCGCCAAGGAGGTCGACACCGGCGCGGAGCCGGGGTCGCGAGCAGAGCGGCGCCGCTGTCACAGGCGCCACCCGCACGCCGAGGGCCACCGCGGCCGCTGTGCGGGGCCCGGTGGAGGCCCCACAAGTTATTTTTTTATCCCCTAATAAATTATTTTATGCTTAAACTGTTTGAGTTATTCCATTTCTGTTCCTAAAAACCACAAAAAGAAATACAACAGGGACATCACAGCCAACATTATATTTACTTATTACAATCTTTTTCTTTTAGAAATCTTAGAAGAATGAATCTAGATGTCCTTAATAGCATATGTAAATGTTCACATTTTTCTTTTGCTCTTCAGGATGCTTTGAGAATGTTTGTTTTATATTCATCCTGGTTTTTAGATGAGACCGTAAGGTTAAAAGATGAAAACGTGGGCTTCCCTGGTGGCGCAGTGGTTGAGAATCTGCCTGCCAATGCAGGGGACACGGGTTCGAGCCCTGGTCTGGGAAGATCCCACATGCCGCGGAGCAACTAGGCCCGTGAGCCACAATTACTGAGCCTGCGCGTCTGGAGCCTGTGCTCCACAACAAGAGAGGCCACGATAGTGAGAGGCCCTCACACCGCGATGAAGAGTGGCCCCTGCTTGCCGCAACTAGAGAAAGCCCTCGCACAGAAACGAAGACCCAATGCAGCCATAAATAAATTTTTTAAAAAAATTAAAAAAAAAGATGAAAATGCTCCCTCAGTATTTTATCTTGAAATTTTACATCTTTTCTTTCTTACATGTCCTTCCATCACGAATTAAATAAACCATTCTAATAAAGACATTTGAATGTCTTTTGTATGTGTTAACCTTTTTAACACAGGGCTCCTGGGACAGGAGCAAGGAGCTTCTCTAATCCCTGCTGGGCATTGAAGTAGCCCAGAGACTGGGGCATCCGGAGTCTCGTGGTGAGGGGCTGAGCCTAGTGGTAGAGTGAGTGTGGAGGGTTGAAAGAACCCTGAAACTAAAGACCAAAGTGCAGCTCCTTAGCTAGACCAAGAGCGAAAATTATCTGCGAGAAAAACTTCATGCTTAATCTGGTTCCTTCCTCACCCTAATCACACTCCCAAGACTTAAAGGCTGACTTTGCTTGAGACCAAGAAATAGAGTTCCTTTGCCATTAGCCTTCACCCTGCCCACTGCCCACCATAGGGAGGGAAAGTTTTTCTCTAAAAGTCCATGCTAGTCTTACCTTAGGGTCACTAAGGATGAGAGTTTCTCCTTACCATTCTCCAGCCCAGTTATTTGAAACAAACCATTAAACAGCAGGGCACATGCAATAGAGCTCACAGAGGAAAAGAAGATGTCACTTAGGATACCAAATGTCATGGAGTGTCACTTTCAAGAGGAGATTTTAAACACCATGACTGTGTTCTGCTGGCACTCCTTGTCTGGCTCTTCTCTCCTGCTTGCTTTACTGAAGCAGGATAACCTGTGGCTCCCTGCCCCCTGTAGAGGCCCACTTGGCAAGGAACTCAGGGCAGCTCCTAAACTGTGTCGCAAGGAACTTAATCCCAAACAGGTAAAATTCAGTCGCACAGTTTTGTTGAAAGCAAAATACCAATCATCTTGCATAAATTTCTTTTTTTTTTTAAGTTTATTTAACGAGGTTCACATTCCTACCAATGAAAAAATACAGAAATTAAAACAATAGCATGTATCTTTCATCTTGTTATACAAATTCAGAAGATATTGCACATTGATTTTACCAATGATCTTCACATTGCAGGGTAATACGCATTTCATAAATTGCCAATGGGACTGTACTTAGTGAGGGACTCAGCGCAAATCTCGGGGCTCCTGGCAGCCCTGGGTCTTCCGGGCCACTGCGCGTCGGATCCGCTGCCACCAGCCTTGGGACGTGCGGCGGCTCCCGGGGGCAGGAGCCGGGCGACGCTCCATAGGGTCCCCGCCGTCAGGGTTCTCGGGCTCCGTTCGTCCGTCCGGGAAGCGGTGCCACCCGCCGAGGGAGGCTGCGGGGGCGGCGGCCGCCTCTCCTGGGGCGCCTCTGGGTCCGGGTGGGTCGCGGGCGTCTGGTCCGGGGCAGGTGGCTCTGCGTCCCGTCGCGAGGGCTTCGGCCTCCAGCAAAGTGTCCGTTTCACGAACGGTCCCAGCGCAGAAGCCCGCCGCAGGGACTGGAAAGCATTTCCCAGTCGGAGTCTGGGCCGTCCCAGGAGAGCTCGCACGGGGCGGGGTAGAAAGGGAGCGTCCAGGGCGCAGAGTCGGCTGAGCTCGGGACTGGCGGCGTCTGGGGCCCCGGCGCTCACAGCCGGGAAAGGGCTGCGCCATCGCGTGGGTCTCACACCAGGCGATACCCAGTGTCTGGGATTCGGAAGCCCCCAGCCCGCGAGTTTTTATGCTCTTCCGGCCTCCTGGCGAGATAGGAGGAGTTTGGGTGGTGACATTAATCCTACAAGATAATTGCATCAGAAGACCTGATAATATTAATACAAAAACCAATCATCTTGGATAAAATTATTCATGGTCAAATCTCTTCATGATAGATGGGATTAGGGTTGAAAAGGAAAAGTACTAGTACACCCGAGGGGGAAAAAACTGGGCGGACAATGGGGTGTAGAAGGCCCCAAATCATACTGCTAGTGTTGGAACAGACTTGGAAACCCAGATCACCAAGCAAAGGAATGCTTGTAAGGGTGGGGGAATGCCAAAGGAAGATTTGTGATGTAAAGGAGGGCCAAGGGTGGTGACCTAATTCTCAAATTGGACTTTCTGACTTTCCCAGTTTTGTCCTCTCCTAGTGAATTGCTCAATTCAAAGAACTTCAAATTGTGTTTGGACCAGAGTCACCACAAGAAGCTCCAGAAACTGAACTGCTTGGGTGCAGGGGCAGTTCCACCCCTCTCTGGATGAGTGACCCTCAGCAGATTATCTCCTCTCTCTAGGCCTCCTTTTGTCACCTCTGAAATGGAAAGCAAATAAACAAGGCAGCTTTCATGAATGCATTCAATAATAAAAATGAATATTTAGGATTACCTGGCAGAAATTAACGTGCTCAAGTATTATTATCATTATTATCAATATCATCATGGATAGAATGATAATTTAATGAGAACAAATGTTAAACACTGCCTTTTGAGGGGAGGTTTTTTTCCCCTCTAAATGGATTTTTTTCCTTAACATAACATACCATGGTGTATTGCATTGTAATATATCCTTCTTCATCTGTGTCAACCTGTTGACAAAAGCATCAGTGGCTACATTATTGATGTCCTTGACTAGACATTTATTTTACTGTGATAAAGTACAGTCATTCCCAACACTTAGGAAGCACATTTTGATGTCCTTCCATGTTCCAGGTGCTGTGATTGGAGCCACACACAAAAAGATGAAAATCTGGCTACAGCTTTCAGTCCTTACATCTTAGTGAGAGAGCGAAGCGGCAGTCAAGAGACCATTCAGAATACAGCCAAGTCCATGAGCATTGCCGTAGCTGATTTGCTGACCAGAAAGAAACGTTCTAAATGTGATGCCTCCCTTCAAAGCCAGATTTTTATTGTTTGCTTAACTGCAGGGAGGAGGGAAGAGCATGGTAAAATAATAAATGATAAATAACAAAACAGAAAAATCAAACAACAGAACGGACAGTAAAGATGGCAGATGATTGAAAGCTCAACTAGTTGCAAGGTTTACGGGGGCAATTTAGGACACTCACAGCTGAGGTGAAGATTCCCACAAAGATACCCAGAATAGAAGAGCTCTGCCTGAGTGGATGGAGGTCGAGGCCAGCTCAGAATTGTTTGAACCCAGTCACAGCTGAAATTCAAGGAGGAGGGGAGGCACCGCAAGCAAGTGATGTGGGTGCACAAGGAAGAAGTCACTTCGGTGAGATCCAGCAGTGGGGTCCGTCTGCAGATGCTCAGCATCAGTCACCAACAAGCTGCACAATATATGACTATAGTAGCAGGGCAGGAACAAAAAGGTATTTTGGCCCCCATAGTTGAGTGTGCAACATCTCACTTTGGATTATCTAAAGCTCTGAAGTTCGGACAGAATCCTGATGCATAATAACACCAGCACATTCATATTAGAATTAGTCTACCCCTTTGCCTGGCAGAAACTGTCTGATCTGCATAGTGGTCTGACAGCTTTCCTTCATTCTTTTTTCCTTTCATAGGTATTACTCTTCAATAAACATTTGCATGCCTAACTCCATCCCTGCATCCTCTAGAACCTGACCAGAGAGAGTGTTTAAATAAATTCTACTGATTATTTTATTTGATATTCAAGTTTTGTTATCTTTGGTCAATGACAGCCCTGTAATCTCATTCTTTTTTCTTTGGTAGCATATGATCTCATAGTCTTTTACAGTTTCTTTGTTTTCTGGTGCAATGAATTGTCCCAGGTGCAGCTTTTACTTCCCTTGCCCCAGACCTGCAATCAGTCTTTTCTTCAAGGAAACTAGGTTCCTTTCATTGGTAACTGGTATGTGAAAACCACAATTTTTAAATTGATGTGCTCAATACTATTTTGTTGACAATTGCACCTAGTACTTTCAAGTAGATAAATCTAAAAAGCACAATTTTTTAGGAAAAAAATCATGAACTTATTCTTACCTTCAAGTTTAAAGTTACAGATTGCTTTGAGCATAGAAGAACTCCAGGGTAAGAAAATATAGAAATTATTAGAGAAGCTTCCGGGTAAGAATCATGCTTCAGTATAAGCTTCCTTTTATGAATTATGTAGAAAAATTAAACAATGGGACAACAGTTGCTAAAAGTATGTCATTGTTGTATGCTCTGGAAATAATGACACAGCACACTCTCCAAAATGGGATGACAAACATAGTATATAGAAAGAGGTATTTCTATACCATGAAGGACACATGGGTAAAACTGATTGATGACAACTAGGAAAAGAAATTTTCAAAGTCTAAAATTCACAAGTTATTACATCTATATACATATAACCTCTGCAAATTAAATGATAAGGCAGGAAACCCAAAGGAAAATGTTCAGAAGATATGAATAGGCAATTCACAAAAGAACAGTATAATACAGGGACTTCCCTGGTGGTCCAGTAGGTAAGACTCCGCTCCCAGTGCTGGGGGCCCAGTTTCGATCCCTGGTCAGGGAACTAGATTCCGCATGCACGCCCGCAACTAAGAGTCCGCATGCTGCAACTAAGAAGTCCACACACTGCAATGAAGATCCTGGGTGCCGCAACTGAGACCCGGCGCAGCCAAAATAAATAAACAAATATTTTAAAATAATAATAATATAATACAAATTGGCTAAAGAGTGTGTGAAGAGAAGCTCAAAATCATTATAGATAAATAAATGTTAGCTTTTTCTGCTGCACAGCACTTGTGGCCTCTTTCAATTTTGAAGATAGCATAGGACACTCTTGACAATAGTACTCCAACCCATTTAGTCAGTGACTCAGAAGGCTCTGAATGCTGAATGGGGCCCAGAGGAAGAGAGGGATCATGTCCAAAGGAGGACAAGGCAGCAGAAAAAGCCAACTTGCCACTTAGGCCTTATGACTCAATATATCCAATACTGGGCACCAAGTGACTATGCATACGTTTATTAGATCCACTAAGCCATAAAGTTGAGCAGCATCCATTATATGCTGCATTCAGAATTGAGCTTCCACCACTTTAAATTCTCCCTGGCAGTTTATAGCATATATTAGTTCCCTGCACTTGCTGTAACAAATTACCACTAACTGGGTCACTTAAAACAACAGAAATTTATTCTGTCTTAGTTCTGGAGGCTAAAAGTCTGAAATCAAGGTGTCAGCAGTAATTACCCCCTCTGAAAGCTCTAGGGGAGAAATCTTTCTTTGTCTCTTGCAGCTTCTGGTGGCTGTCGGCATCCCTTGACTTGTGGCTGCACTACTCCAATTTCTGCCACCATGGTCCATTGCTTCCACCTCTGTGTCAAAACCTCTCACTGCCTCACTCCTAAAAGGGCACTAGTCATTGGGTTTGAGACCCACCTGGATAGTCCAGGACAATCTCCTCATCTCAAGATCCTTAATTTAATTATATTTGCAAAGACTTTTCCCAAATAAGGTTAATTTCATAGGTTCTGGGGATTAGGACAAGGACGTATCTTGTGGGAGGCGACCATTCAACCCACTACAAACAGTATGTCATATCTTTATGTATACAATTTCTTCTGTGTATTCTTTAAAAGGAACATCAAATAAACACATCTGTCTATTCCTATAATATTCAGAATCCAGGCAGGTGACAGAAACCACACCAGTTATTTGAGCAGAAATTAAAATATAGAATTGGAAAGTAGGTAGAAAGCTATCAATTATGTAACTGAAAGAGTAAAAAGAGAAATCTAAGATATCACAGAGATAGCAACTGCAAGGGCAGCTGGGGAAACAGAAGCAAGAGACTGGATTGTTAAACTTTGAAGTGTGAAGAACAGGTGTTGCTGAGCTGAACCCAGACTGGGGAGGCAGGGGCAGCACTGGGCTGGCGCTATTTCTCTGAGCTCACAGGGCTGTGCGGCTGGGACCCAGATCTTTGATGAGAGGGTGAGCTGATGTGGTGTTTCCAGGGGGACAACATGAAGCTATATGTGTTAGGAAAAACAGCAGATTGGGTTCAGCTGTTGCTTTGAAAAGGCTAACTACACCTCTAGAGAGAAAAATGCTGCTTTGTGGGAACCAACAGGAAATCCTCAGAAAGCAGCCAGGAAGAAGCAAGTGCTTTCTCTTTCCTCCAGCCCAGCCGTCTCCCTCCAGCTTCTTACGAACAGGGAACCTACTCTGGAGCTAGGTGACAAAGCGGAAATGTGATTTGCAGAGTCCCAGCTCAGCATTACAATACAAGAGCACAGAAAAGTGGGTTTGGGGTCCAGAGAAAAATACTTTAATAACTCACATATTTCCATATGTCAATTTCATTAATTCCCTGAAGGCTACTCCATATTATCCTACAAATTGATCTTGGCAGGAAAAGGTAGATGAGGAATTGTGCAAAAAGTAAAGAGACGGCTTCATTTTCCTATCCATAAATTTTTTAAATATTTTTTTAAATTAATTTATTTTTGGCTGCGTTGGGTCTTCATTGCTGTGCGCGGGCTTTCTCTAGTTGCGGCGAGCGGGGGCTACTCTTCTTTGCGGTGAGCAGGCTTCTCATTGCGGTGGCTTGTTGCAGAGCACGGGCTCTAGAGCGCAGGCTCAGTAGTTGTGGCGCACAGGCTTAGTTGCTCCGCGGCATGTGGGATCTTCCTGGACCAGGGCTCGAGCCCGTGTCCCCTGCATTGGCAGGCGGATTCTTAACCACTGGACCACCAGAGAAGCCCAAATCCATAAATTTTTTAAAACACCGTTTTTTTTTTAAATCTAGAAAATTCAAACTAATCTATATGGACAGAAGCAGGTCAGTGGTAGCCTGGGGGAGGGATCAGGGGACAGTGTGGAGGGAGTACAAAATGGCACAAGACAACTTGATTGTGGTGATAATTTCACAAATTGTACACCTTAAATTATATACTGTAAATTATACACTTTATATGTATGCATTATGGTGTCAATTACACCTCAATAAAGCTTTAAAAAAACTCATCCAGTTTTCTACCTTGTCAGGACTTCAAATGCAGGGGGCACCACTACTGGGCATGTACCCTGAGAAAACCATAATTCAAAAAGAGTCATGTACCACAATGTTCATTGCAGCTCTATTTACAATAGCCAGGACATGGAAGCAACCTAACTGTCCATCAACAGATGAATGGATAAAGAAGATGTGGCACACATATACAATGGAATATTAGTCAGCCATAAAAAGAAATGGAATTGAGTTATTTGTAGTGAGGTGGATGGACCTAGAGTCTGTCATACAGCGTGAAGTAAGTCAGAAAGAGAAAAACAAATACCGTATGCTAAGGCATATATATGGAATCTAAAAAAAAAAAAAAAAAAAAAAGGTCATGAAGAACCTAAGGGCAAGATGGGAATAAAGATACAGACCTACCAGAGAATGGACTTGAGCATATGAGGAGGGGGAAGGGTAAGCTGGGACAAAGTGAGAGAGTGGCATGGACATATATACACATTACCAAATGTAAAATAGATAGCTAGTGGGAGGCAGCCGCATAGCACAGGGAGATCAGCTCAGTGCCTTGTGACCACCTAGAGGGGTGGGATAGGGAGGGTGGGAGGGAGGGAGACGCAGGAGGGAAGAGACATGGGGATATGTGTATATGTATAACTGATTCACTTTGTTATTAAGCAGAAACTTACACACCATTGTAAAGCAATTATACTCCAATAAAGATGTTAAAAAAAAAAAAAAGCAGGGGGCAAGGGGCAGGGAGGGCAGTGGGGCTCCTAAAAATGGAAGGAGGCAGAAAGGGGAATAGGAGATAGTGCAAGGGGAAGAAAATCAAAGAGTAGCGTTTGGCTCCCAGAAAATTTTAGAGGCCTCAGATCATGGAATTTTCCCCCAAAGTCTTAAGTCAACCCTTCCCCCTTCCCACTCCCTCCACAGCTCACACATACACCAACACCCTCCCTCCTGCACAGGGGCTTTTGCAGGCACTTCACATAAAGATGACCACTATGGAGCACCAACCCCTCAGCCTCAGCTCTTGGAAAGAGGAACTCTGACATCCTGCTCAACAGGAACACAAAGAATCTAGAAAGTCCAGGGAATCACCTTTCTACATCTGGAAGGAAATCACCAGGTCCAGGCCACACTGGAGAGAAGGAGATTATAAGAGGGACATGAAGACTAGGAGGTGGGGTAATGGGGGGTCATTGCGAAGGCTCCCTGCCCACTGGGAGAGAAGAGCACCCATTCCGGGGGAACAATAGGCTTTAGGTCCAGGGGTTTGGGAGGGAGTGGGAGTGCCAGAGAAGACTGGACATTGGTTACATGCAGAGGGACTGTAAGACTTTTTAAATTTTAATTTTAACATATGGAGAGTCAGGGCATGTCTCACAGTGGTGGTGTTTATATTCTAGATATGCTAGAGATACTGAGGTTCCATATTGTGCAGAGTTGTTTTAAGTCTCAATGTTGTGTTCCATTGGTCCGTTGGTCTATCCCTTATAAGGCATTTGTTTCACTGACTCTCTCTTCTGTGACAATGGACTCGAGTGTATCTGTGAGAGGCAGAGACAAATGATGAGGAGAATAAGGGAGAACTGGGGCTCATTTTAAACACATCTGCATTTATGCCACACCCCTCAAAGGCCACAACGGTCTTGGTTTTAGGCTTGGAAAAGATGACAATGATGCAGAGGCTTAGAGCTATCAGAGCAGGGGAATCTAGGGAGAAAAATAAGTTGGAAGAAAGAAAAAAAGTGAGAGGGAAGGAAACTTTGGGTCACAAATCCTGTAGAATTGAGAGGGAAACCAAACTGCGATGGCGACGTAAAGTTTTGTCTGCTAGAGTCGCCCCCTCCAAAACCAACGGTCACCAAAATTCATTTGCAAAAGCTAAGCAAAACAAAACAACAAAAACTAACAAACAAAAAAGCCCAGACAGTTTAGATCTGGGTCCCTGCCAGAAGATCCACTCTGTCCACTTTCTATGTCGTGTTCGTTTTGCATCCCTGCAAGCATGGGAATAGCGCTGACTAGGTAAGGGCTCCTGTCCTGCACCTCCGTTGAGGGACTCTATCTCAGCCCGCCCTCCCAGTGCTGGGCCTGACGATTCCTGCTGACTGACTCAATTATTTGGGGAGGTTTGAGGGGAGGAGATGAACTGTGGGTGGTTTCAATAGTCCAGCCAGGTTCAGCCTTTGTTAACCTCCAGGCTGGAAGTTTGGGGCCCCCTCAGGCTGGAAGAAAAGCAGTGGGGCCTTTGCCGCCCACTCACCATAGGGGGCAGCAGCACGCCAGGCTCTACCGTGACACTGTGGTTCAGGGGCAAACCTGGAACCTGCAGTGGCCTAAATCGGTACACTTGGTCTGAGAGGATGGATCAACGTTACCGTTTTAAATTCAGCCACCAGGGGGCGGTGCTGTTTTCTTCAAAAAACATTTTGGTTTTTTTTTTTTCTTCCCCCAGTTTTTTTGAGATATAATTGACATATCATATTGTGTAAGTTTAAAGGTGTACAATGTGTTGATTTAATACACTTATATACTGTGAAAGAATGACTACTGTAGCATTAGTTAACACCTTCATCACCTCACATAATTACCATTTCTTTTTCTGATGAGAGTATTTATTTACTCTCTTCGCAACTTTAAAGTATACAATGCAGTACTGTTAACCATAGTCTCCATGTAGTACATTAGATTCCCCAAAACTTATTCATCTTCTAACTGAAGTTTGTGCCCTTTGAGATCTCTCCATTTCCCCCACACCCCAGCCCTGGCAACTATCATTCTACTCTGTTTCTACGAGTTCAGCTTTTTTAGACCTCACCTGTAAGTGAGACTGTACGGTATTTGTCTTTCTCTGTCTGACTTATTTCAGTTAGCATAATGCCCTCAAGGTCCATCCATGTTGTTGCAAATGGCAGGATTTCTTTCTTTCTCATGGCTGAGTAGTATTCCATTTAGTATATATACCACATCTTCTTTAGCCATTCATCTCTTGACTGACACTTAGGTTGTTTCCATGTCTTGGCTATTGTGAATAATACTGCAGTGAACATGGGAATGCAGATATCTCATCAAGATCTTGATTTCATTTTCTTTGGATATATACCCAGAAATGGGATGGGTGGATCATATGATCATTCCATTTTTAATGTTTTGAGGAACCTCCATACTATTTTCCATAATGGCTGCACCAATCTACATTCCCATCAACAGTGTACATCCACATCCTCACCAACACTTGTTACTTCTTGTCTTTTTGGTGATAGCCATTCTAACAAGCGTGAAGTTTTATCCCATTTTGGTTTTGGTTTACATTTCCCTCATGATTAGTGATGTTGGTATATTTTTTTGTACATGTTGGCCATTTGTATGTCTTCTTTAGAAAAGAATGTCTATTCAGTTCCTCTGACAATTTCTTAGTTGTTTTTTTTTTGCTATTGTGTTATGAATTCTTTATGTATTTGGATATTAGCTATTTATAAGCTGTATGATTTACAAATATTTTCTCACATTCTATAGGTTACCTTTCCATTTTGTTGATTGTTTCCTTTGCTATACAGAAGCGTTTTATTTAATATAACCCCACTTATTAATTTTTGCTTTCGTTGCTTGGGCTTTTGTGTCGTATCCAAAAAATCATTGGCAAGACCAAAGTTAAGGAGGTTTCCCCTATGTTTCCTCCAGAAATTTTAAGGTTTCAGGTTTTATGTTTAAGTCTTTAATCCATGTCAAGTTAATTTTTGAGAGTGGTGTAAGATAAGGATCCAATTTCACTTTTCTTAAAGTGGTTATCTACTTTTCCCAGCACCATTTATTGAAGAGACTATCCTTTCCCCATTGAATATTTTTGGCTCCCTTGTCAAATATCCGTTGATTATACATGCTTGAGTTTATTTCTGCACTCTCAATTCTGTTCGATTGGTCTACTTTTGTGCCAGTACCATGCTGTTCTGATTGCTATATCTTTTGTAGTATAGTTTGAAG
This sequence comes from Balaenoptera physalus, assembly GCF_965194825.1. Lineage (NCBI taxonomy): Eukaryota > Metazoa > Chordata > Mammalia > Artiodactyla > Balaenopteridae > Balaenoptera > Balaenoptera physalus. The sequence goes on along the minus strand of NC_138890.1, from coordinate 141,610,371 downwards.
TCAGGAGGTGTGATGCCTCCAGCTTTGTTCTTCTTTCTCAGGATTGCTTTGATATTTGGGTCTTTTATGATTCCATACAAATTTTAGGATTATTTTTCTATTTCTGTGAAAAATGTCAATGAATTTTGATAGGGGTTGCACTGAATCTATAGAAGGCTTTAGATAGTGTGGACATTTTAATTATATTAATTCTTCTGATGCATGAACATGGGCTATTTTACATTTATTTGTGTCTTTTTCAATTTCTTTCATTAGTATCTTATAATTTTCAGTGTACAGATCTTTCACAGCCTTAGTTAAATTTATTCCTAAATATTTTATTGTTTTTGATGCTACAGTTAATGGGTTTGTTTCCTTTATTTCTTTTTTTCCTTATTTCTTTCTTTTTATTTCTCAGATAATCTGTTGTTAATATATAGAAACACAATTGATTTCTGTATGTTGATTTTATTTTATTTTTTATTTTTTTAATTTATTTATTTTATTTATTTTTGGCTGCTTTGTGTCTTCGTTGCTGCACGTGGGCTTTCTCTAGTTGCAGTGAGCGGGGGCTACTCTTCGTTGCAGTGCGCGGGCTTCTCATTGTGGTGGCTTCTCTTGTTGCAGAGCACGGGCTCTAGGCGCACGGGCTTCAGTAGATGTGGCTCGCAGGCTCCAGTAGTTGTGGCTCGCGGGCTCCAGAGCGCAGGCTCAGTAGTTGTGGCTCACGGGCTTAGTTGCTCCACGGCATGTGGGATCTTCCCGGACCGGGGCTCAAACCCGTGTCCCCGGCATTGGCAGGTGGATTCTTAACCACTGTGCCACCAGGGAAGCCCTGTATGTTGATTTTTAATCCTGTGACTTTGCTGAATTTGTAGGTTAGTTCTAACAATTTTTTGGTGGAGTCTTTGGGATTATATAAAATCATACCATCTGCAAAGACAATATTGCTTCTAGTGTTCCTGGTGGATGCTTTTTGCTGTTGTTGTTTTTGTTTGTTTTGCCTGATTGTTGTGGCTAGGACTTCCAGCACTATGTTTATAGGAGTGGTGAAAGTTGGCACCTTGTCTTGTTCCTAATCTTACAGGAAAAGCTTTCTACCTTTCACCATTAAGTATGATATTAGCATGGCTTGTCATATATGACCTTTATTATGTTGATGTATGCTCCTTCTATACCAAACTTGTTGAGAGTTTTTATCATAAAAAGATTTTGTATTTTGTCAAATTACTTTTATGAATCTATTAAATTATCTAATAATTTTTATCTTTTCTTCTTTTAATGTGGTGTGTCACATTTTTTTATTTGTGTATGTTGAACCATCCTTGTATCCCAGGGTTAAAACCTATGTGATCATAGTGTAGGATCCTTTTAATGTGCTGTTGAATTCAGTTTGCTAGAATTTTGTTGAGAATTTTTGCATTTGCATTCATCAGAAATATTGGCCTATAGTTTTCTTTTCTTACAGTGTCCTTATCTGGCTTGGGTATCAGGGTAAAACTGACCTCATAAAATGAGTTCGAGAGTGTTCCCTTCTCTTCAATTTTTTTGGAAGAGTTATGAAGGATTTGTGTTAATTATTCTTTAAGTATTTGGTAGAAATCACCAGTAGAACCATCTGGTCCTATGCTCTTCTTTTTGGGCAGGTTTCTGATTACTGATTTAATCTTCTTACTCATTATTGATCTGTTCAGATTTTCTATTTTTTCACGATTCATTCTTGGTAGGTTGTATGTTTCTGGGAATTTTCTATTTCTTCTAGGATATCCAGTTTTTTGGTGTTCGTAGTAATTTCTTATGATCATTTGTATTTCTGTGGTGTCAGTTGTAATGTCTCCTCTTCCATTTCTGATTTTTTTTAATTTGATTCTTCTGTCGTTTTTTTCTTAGTCTGATTAAAAGTCTGTCAATTTTGTTTATCTCTTCAAAAATACAGCTCCTAGTTCCCTTGATCTTTTCTATTGTTTTTGTGGTCTCTCTTTCATTCTTTCTGCTCTGTTCTTTATTTCCTTTCTTTGCTAACTTTGGGCTTAGTTTATTCTTTTTTTTCTAGTTCCTTAAGCTTTAAAGTTAGATTGCTCATTTGAGATTTTTTTTTTCTTAATATAGGCATTTATCACTATAAACTTTCCTCTTAGAACTGCTTTTGCTGTATCCCATATATTTTGGTATATTGTGTTTCCATTTTGGTTTGTTTCAAGATATTTTTTATTTCTCTTTTTATTTCTTCTTTGACACATTGTTTGTTCAGGAGTGTGTTGCTTAGTTTCCACATAGTTTTAATTGTCCATTTGTCATCCTGTTATTGATATCTAGTTTTATACCATTGTGGTCAGGAGATACTTGGTATGATGTCAGTCTTCTTAAATTTGTTAACACTTGTGCTGTGACCTATGATGTGGTCTGTCCTGGAGAATGTCCCAGATAGAAGGATGTGTTGGATGGAGTGTTCTGTATACGTCCGTTAGCTTTATTCAGTATAAAGTATAGTTCAAGTCTAATGTTTCTTTGCTGATTTTCTCTCTGGAGGATCTCTCCATTGTTGAAAGTGAAGTATTGAAGACTTCTACTATTACTGAATTGTTGTCCATTTCTCCTTTCAGATCTGTTAGTGTTTGAATAACATGTTTAGGTGGGTATATGTTGATTGTTATATCTTCTTCGTTAATTGACTTCTTTATGATTACATAATGACCCTCTTTGTCTCTCATTATCATTTATGGCTTAATGTCTATTTTGCCTGATACAAGTACAGCTAGCCTTGCTCTGTTTTGGTTTCCACTTGTATCAAATATCTTTTTCCATCCTTCACTTTGAGCATATGGGTGTTATTTAATCTGAAGTGAGTCTCTTGTAGGCAGCATATAGTTTGTTCTTGTTTTTTTAATCCATCCAGCCACTCTATGCCTTTTGATTGGAGAATTTAATCTGTTTCCAAATAGAGAATTATTAATAGGTAAGAACTTGCTAATGCAATCTTATTAATTGTTTTATGGCTGTTTTATAGTTCCCTTGTCCCTTTCTTCCTCTCTTGCTGCCTTCCTTTGTGAATTGGTGATTTTCTGTAGTGGTATGCATTGATTCACTTCTCTTTATCTTTTGAGAATCTACTGTAGGTTTTTGCTTTGTGATTACCAGATGGCTTGCATAAAACATCTATAGATAGAACAGTATTTTATGCTGATAATCACGTAACTGATTGCATACAAAAACTACCCTTGGGGGGGGGAAAAAAACCTACCCTTTTACTACATCTTTTTGATGTCACAATTTACCTCTTTTTTTTTTTTAATTTATTTATGGCTGTGTTGGGTCTTCGTTTCTGTGCGAGGGCTTTCTCTAGTTGCGGCAAGCGGGGGCCACTCTTCATTGCAGTGCGCGGGCCTCTCATTATTGCGGCCTCTCTTGCTGCGGAGCACAGGCTCCAGACGCGCAGGCTCAGTAATTGTGGCTCACAGGCCTAGTTGCTCCGCGGCATGGGGGATCCTCCCAGACCAGGGCTCGAACCCACGTCCCCTGCACCAGCAGGCACATTCTCAACCACTGCGCCACCAGGGAAGACCCAATTTACCTCTTTTTATACTGTGTATTCATAAAAATTATTGTAGCTATAGTTATTTTTAATACTCGTATCCTTTAACATTTTTACTAAAGTGGTTAACACACCACCATATTACAGTGTTAGAGTATTTTACTATATACTTACCTTTCCCAGTGTGTTGTAGGCTTTCATGTTTTCATGTTACTCCTTGATTTTTCATGTTCCTTGAAGTTTTGCATCATTGTCTTCTCATTTGAAATAGCAGTCACCTCCTTCAGGCTTTACTAACTGCCTCTGGGAGAGAAATGTCTTCTGTCAGTCCTCCTAGAGAATCTGAGGCTATCTCAGACCGGCTATAGGTACACCTCCTCCACTCTTCTTGCTCTGTCTTGTGGCCGAATTCTTAAGCTTGTATGTCTTCTCTGGATTCTGCAATGAACCTGGCCTAGGGCTGACTGCCTCTCTTTCGTTTTCCCAAAGGTGGCGCTCAATCTCAAGTTTGGGCACACTCTGGCTTGCAGAGCTGGGCAGGCTTTATGCACATGCTCACTAGCCATCTACCAAAGCTCACTCCTGCTACCACAGTGGGAGAGGGCCTCTTTGTCAGCATCTTGCAGAGCTGGGGAAGCAGTGTATCTCATTTTAATATAAGGAAGATCATAGACCAAGAAAACCTCTCTTGGCCTTACTGTGCTGCTTTGGGGGAGGGGTGATGCAAGTAAAGTCAAGCTGTTTTCTTACACCCTTTGATGCATCTAAACTCATGTGTGTGTGTGTGTGTGTGTGTGTGTGTGTGTGTGTATTTTTCCCTCCAGTGATGTGCTAGAACTTCTCTGGAAACCTGGACTTCCACAAAAGGGTCTTGTCATCCATTGGTGATTTTCTAAAACAGTGCTTTCCAGGGGCTCCTGGGCCACAACCAAGGGAAGCTGGAGATGGATCACAGACCACCGTAGTGTCCATAGGCAGGATCAAGGTCTAAATGCATATTACCTGGTGCACAGGTGGGCAAGACTTCTCCTGGGTCCCTTGGCATATGGTACTAAATCCCACAGCTCCCACAAAGGCACCTCTGTCCGTAAACAGATGGGAAATTAATGTTGTTGACGGGGAAGACAGAAACAAGGGACATCGTATTCCACCATGATGTTGACGCCACTTTTCTGAAAACTCCTTTTGTACCAGTCTTCCTAAAAATATGTGCTGGGAGAGGTGAAAGGAAAGAATAGAAGGCAAATCTTTGTAAAGTTCAGCGGAAGAAAAATCAAGAGCCAGGGATGACTTGTGCAGGTATGGCCACTGCTGACCGTTTTAGCCAAAGGTGGTCTAAAGGAAGGGATGAAGATTATATTAAAATAAGACACAATCCAGGAAGAGCAAGAAATGGAATTCTAATACATTTATCCCTTTTCATTTTATTTTTTACATTATAAAGATTCATTTAAAATTATTTATTAAGCATCTGCTATATGTAAGACACTGTTCTGGGCACTTCAGATACATAAGGGAACAAAAAAAATGTATCTGTCTCCATGGAGCTTACATTTAATAATAGCACATGCTTGGTGTAAAACATTTAGAAAATACTGAACCTTGTAAGGAAGAAAAGAAAAACAGACTATTACTCCACCAACAAAAGATAGTGAGTTTTTAGAGAATGGACTTGAGGACACAGGGAGGGGGAAGGGTAAGCTGGGACAAAGTGAGAGAGTGGCATGGACATATACACACTACCAAACGTAAAATAGATAGCTAGTGGGAAGCAGCCGCATAGCACAGGGAGATCAGCTCGGTGCTTTGTGACCACCTAGAGGGGTGGGATAGGGAGGGTGGGAGGGAGGGAGATGCAAGAGGGAAGAGATATGGGGATATATGTATATGTATAGCTGATTCACTTTGTTGTAAAGCAGAAACTAACACACCATTGTAAAGCAAATATACTCCAATAAATATGTTAAAAAAAAATTCCAGATAGTTAGGAGACTAGAAAATGGAATTATCTAGCACAATTATCCTCCACAGAAGATGAGTTGATAAGTTTCTGGTTATTTAGTGATATGGACATAATCAGCAAAATAATTAAAATTTAAAAAATTTTAAATTTAAATGTTTCAGTCTGGGAATGGGATAAGAGTGTGGAAAAATGAAAACTGAAAGGACATTTTAAAAAATTCATTTATTTTTATTTAAAAAAAAGATAGTGAGTTTTAACATTTTGATGCATTTTTTAGTTCACTTTTTGCTATGCCTATACTCACACATCTATATAGTTTTAAAATTTGGGATTTTATTGTACCCTTGATTTACATTAACACTATACAATTTGTAAAAGGATATGAAACTGTCAAGCCTCCTTCATAAAAGTTGCCAAATGGCTTCCAGAAATTTTGTTAGTCAACAGTCTGAGAGTTATTAGGGGCTTAAAATCAACAGAACTTGGTAATACATTGATTAGATGTATGTGTGTCAGAGAGATAGAAAAGTAGGAGAGAAAAAGAAAAGGGATACTTCTCAGATTTATGACCTGTTCTACTAATGGACAGATGTAAGTATCAATAAACAAGAGTAAAATTCATTAAAAGGAGTAAAGTTGATATGCAGAAGATGTTGTTTTGAGGTACCCCAGGGGCAGCATCCGAACAGAGCCACCAGCCTGGAGCTGAACTTTAATGTCTGAGCTGGAGATATGGGTCTGTATTGTATATTAAGCAAGGCCAAGGGTGAGATCACCTAGTTAGAGTGTACAGAATAACAAGAAGATAGAAGTTGAGTTTCAGGGAACTTACACTGTCCCAGAGACTTAGCCTTGGCCTTCCCAGTCTGGGGGAGCCTGGGATGGTTGGGATGTTTCTAGGAAAGCCTAGAGTTTTCATCTACTCTGGCATTCACTTAACATGGCTCTAGAGTTCCCTGATTGAGTTATCCCTCAGGTTTATCCCTAATCAAATTGGCTTATGGGGTCAGAAGTTGAGGTATAGATTCCCTGTTTACTTCCTTCTCCCTCTACGCACTCACACATTCCTTGAATTTAGGTTAGATTTCTCCATATAAGAATTTGTAATCATTCTAGGAAATCACGCGGGAAAATTATACACTGGAAGTTCTAGTAACATCACTGCAAAGTCTCGAAATTATGTGTAAAACAGAACTTTGGGGGTCCTAGCAATGGAATATAAAACTCATATTTTAGTATTGATAGTCCATTGTATATATGTACAACATCTTCTTTATCCATTCCTATGTTGATGGACATTTAGGTTGCTTCCATGTCCCGGCTATTGTAAATAGTGCTGCAATGAACACTGGGGTGAATGTATCTTTTCGAATTATGGTTTTCTCAGGGTGTATGCCCAGTAGTGGAATTGCTGGATCATATGGTAGCTCTATTTTTGTTTTTTAAGGAACCTCCATACTGTTCTCCATAGGGGCTATGCCAATTTACATTCCCACCAACAGTGTAGGAGGGTTCCTTTTTCTCCACACCCTCTCCAGCATTTATTGTTTGTAGATTTTTTGATGATGGCCATTCTGACCAGTGTGAGGTGAGTGATGTTGAGCATCTCTTCATGTGTTTGTTGGCAATCTGTATGTCTTCTTTGGAGAAATGTTTATTTAGATCTTCTGCCCATATTTTTTTAAATAAATTTATTTATTTACTTTTGGCTGCATTGGGTCTTCGTTGCTGCGCACAGGCTTTCTCTAGTTGTGGTGAGTGGGGGCTACTCTTTGTCACGGTGTGCGTGCTTCTCATTGTGGTGGCTTCTCTTGTTGCAGAGCACAGGCTCTAGGCACGCGGGCTTCAGTAGTTGTGGCACAAGGGCTCAGTAGTTGTGGCTCACAGGCTCTAGAGTGCAAGCTCAGTAGTTGTGGCATACAGGCTTAGTTGTTCCTCGCCATGTGGGATCTTCCCAGACCAGGGATCGAACCCATGTCCCCTGCAGTGGCAGGCAGATTCTTTTTTTTTTTTTTTAAAGGTTGTTGACCAAATTCTTTTTTTTTTTTTTAATTAATTAATTTATTTATTTATTTATGGCTGCGTTGGGTCTTCGTTTCTGTGCGAGGGCTTTCTCTACTTGCGGCGAGCAGGGGCCACTCCTCATTGCGGTGCGTGGGCCTCTCACTGTCGCAGCCTCTCCCGTTGCGGAGCACAGGCTCCAGATGCGCAGGCTCAGTAGTTGTGGCTCACGGGCCTAGCCGCTCCGCGGCATGTGGGATCCTCCCAGACCAGGGCTCGAACCCGTGTCCCCTGCACTGGCAGGCAGACTCTCAACCACTGCGCCACCAGGGAAGCCCCAGGCAGATTCTTAACAACTGCGCCACTAGGGAGGTCCCAAGGTCTTCTGCCCATTTTTTGATGGGGCTGTTTGTTTTTTTGATATTGAGCTGCATGAACTGTTTGTATATTTTGGGGATTAATCCCTTGTTGGTTGCTTCATTTGCAAATATTTTCTCCCATTCTGAGGGTTGTCTTTTCGTTTTATGGTTTCCTTTGCTGTGCAAAAGCTTTTAAGTTTAATTAGGTCCCATTTGTTTATTTTTGTTTTTATTTTCTTTAGGAGGTGGATCAAAAAAGATCTTGATGTGATTTATGTCAAAGACTGTTCTGCCTATGTTTTCCTCTAAGAGTTTTATAGTATCCAGCCTTACATTTAGGTCTTTAATCCATTTTGAGTTTATTTTTGTGTATAGTGTTAGGGAGTATTCTAATTTCATTTGTTTACATGTAGCTGTCCAGTTTTCCCAGCACCACTTATTAAAGATACTGTATTTTCTCCATTGTATATTCTTGCCTTCTTTGTCATAGATTATATGACCATAGGTGTGTGGGTTTATATCTGGACTTTTTATCATGTTCCATTGATCTATATTTCTGTTTTTGTGCCAGTACCATATTATTTTGATTACTATAGCTTTGTAGTATAGTCTGAAGTCAGGGAGCCTGATGCCTCCAGCTCCGTTTTTCTTTCTCAAGATTGCTTTGGCTATTTGTGGTCTTTTGTGTTTCCATACAAATTACTCAGCCATAAAAAAGAATGAAATAATACCATTTGCAGCAACATGGATGGGCCTAAAGATTGTCATACTGAGGGAAGTAAGTCAGACAGAGAAAGACAAATATCATATGATATTGCTTATACGTGGAATCTAAAAAAGGGGAACAAATGAACTTATCTACAAAACAGAAATAGAGTTACAGACGTAGAAAACAAACTTATGGCTACCAGGGGGTGGGTGGAGGGACAAATTGGGAGATTGGGATTGACATATACACACTATTATATATAAAATAGATAACTAATAAGGACCTACTGTATAGCACAGAGAACTCTGCTCAATACTCTGTAATGGCCTATATGGGAAAAGAATCTAAAGAAGAGTGGATATATGTATATGTATAACTGATTCACTTTGTTATACACCTGAAACTAACACAACATTGTAAATCAAGTATACACCAGTAAAAATTTAAATAAAAACCATTATAAGAACCAGAAAAAATAAATTAAGAATAAATAAAAACAAATTTCAACAAACATTTGTTGAATGTCTGCTATGAACCAGCCACTGTGCTAGGCTCCTGGTACAAAGATGAATAAGACCAGGGCCAGTGCAAGAGTTGGAGCCAGAGGAGGCAGGAGGCCCATTTGAATTAAGACGTCATATACTTGAAAGGCCTCAGAAACAGAGCTACAGTGACAGGAATGAAATGTGGTAATTCTACAACTTTAACTTTTTGTCCCTGTTTGGCACTATTAAGTATCTTCTTTTTAAAAATCCTGTCATTTTTTTTGGAAAAGCATAACTATATTATATTACACTTTAATTTGTGAAAAAGCAGAAATTTGTTAAATCAGAATTTTTAAACAGGCTACAATTTTTGGAAAATTGTTTCAGGATTTCTCGGTGTTTTAATATGTGAGGAACTTCCAAAAATGAGGGAGACCCCTGAGAGACCACAAACAAGACATAGTCTCAATCCTCAAGAAATTTGCAATCTAAGGGGAGAGAGACACACATTAACAGGCCATTTCAGTTTTGTGTGAAACTGAAGCTTTCTTAAGCCCTATGCGAGAATCTTTCAAGACAAATCAGTATCAACAACAACAACAACGGTTTGGCCAGAAACAGATACTAAATTGCAGTACTTAGTGGTGAGGGGGAAAACGCTAAATTTTTTCACTCCATTTATTCTTCAATTTTCAATTAATTCCATGTCCCATTCTGCTATTCCTAGCATTTCATTTCAGTAAAGGTTCAAAATGTATTGAACAAGTTACTTTGCCTCTTTCATCTAGTTAATGTCATCTTATGAAGTGAGATTATGAGCTATCTCTATTTCAGGGGAAAACAAATTATTTGGTTGGAAGTCTATCCAAATTAAGAGTCTGCACTAAGACCATCCCAGGTCTCCTCCCCACTACAGGTTATAAACAGACAGTTCATACAGCACAATCCTCAATGTCTTTCTTTATACCCACTATAATGTTATTTTTCTTTTTTGACTGACATCAACTGCAGGACTCTGTTTGCCTGATCCTCAGAGGAAAAAACAAAACAAAACAGGAGTTTAAAAGATTCAGAAGAAACCAGTGAACATACAAGAAATTGCTACCTTCGTCAATAAAAATAACGTTCTGGGCTCTAAAGCTTACACAAAAGGGAGTACCTCCTGGCGGTGAGACAGGGATCCTCACACTAAACCCATGTGCCCTCACCCTATCTCAGTGGTTTTCCTTAGACCTGAAAAACTCTTATTTATCACTATCACCATCAGGCTAGCCAGGGCATGGGCACTACTTCCCCTTTAACTCTGTCTGGCCCAAGTAAGTACAAAATATTGATTACCAGCATAGACAATTATGGAATATTATAACATTCCAGAAACAGACAATGAGAACAAATCCAAACAATATTAACAAAGAAGAAGCTTTGATGTGGGTTAAGAACCTATACCCTAGGATTAAAGGAGAACAAGAAGTAGATTGTTCCTCAAGGGGCAAGAAGTTAATCTTTGAATCACCTCTATTTCTGACATTGGATAAGGTTATCCCAATTACCAATGTCCCTAGCTGCCTGCCAAAAGCAAAAATAAAACCTCTGTGGAGGCACGCTCTGGAGCCCATGAATCACAACTAGACAGCCTGTGCAGCACAACTATTGAGTCCGCGCACCCTGGAGCTCACATGCCACAACTAGAGAGCCCGCGTGCCGCCCAAGAGCCCATGCGTCGCAACAAAAGATCCCTTGTGTTGTAACTAAGACCTGACAGCCAAATAAATAGATTTTTTAAAAAATCCTTTATGGAGGAAGATAAAGTCATCCTAGGCCTCAAATTATTTATAAAAATTTTCACACATAATGTTCAGCATTCAATAAAAAAAATTAAGAAATAAGGAGACAAAACAACATGATAAAAAAATCGAGAAGCAACAAAGAAACAGAGTCTCCAGATAATGAGACATAGACTGTAAAATAACCACTGTTAATGTGCACAAGAAAATTAAAGACAAGATTGAGAAACTTAGAGAATTTGACATGATAACAAAAAGGTAAAAATAACTAAAATATATAGCAGTCAAATTAAGAACTCAATAAATTAACAGATTAGACACACCTGAGGAGAGAATGGGTGAGCTGTAAGATCAGAAGAAAATGTCCATGTGAAAGCAGGGAGAAAAGGCAAGAGATGGAAAAGACATAGAGAATGCAAGTAGAAAGTCTAATACACAGGTATTTGGAATCTCAAAAGCAGATAGCAAATGGAACAGAAGGAATATGAAAAATATTATGCCACATCCCTCTGACATTCTGGCTTCTGTTGAGAAACCTACAGTCATTTGAATTGTATTTCCCCTGTAGGTAAGTTTTAATTTTTTTTTTTCTGGCTGCTTTCAAGAATTTGTCTATAGGCTTCATAAGTTTAATTATGATGTATCTTGATTTTGATTTCTTGTGACTTATCCTGTTTGGAGTTTGCTCATCATCTTGAATCCATAGGTTTAATCTCTTATCAAATTTAGGAAGTTTTCAGCCATTATTACTTCAAGTACTTTTTCAGCCTCACTCTTCTTTCCTTTTGGGTCTCTGATGACATGAATGTTAAATCTTTTGTTATAGTCTCATGGATTCCTGAGGCTCTGTTCTTTTTCTCTCTCTTTTTTTTTTTTAAGTCTATTTTTCTCTCTGTTCTTCAAATTGAGTTATTTTTTGATTCTTCCATCTTCCAATTCTCTGATTCTTCCCTCCGTACCCTTCATTCTTCTGCTGGACCCATCCACGGAGCTTTTTATTTCAGTTATTGAATATTTAGCTCTCAAATTTCCATTCAGTTCTTCTTTATATCGTCTATCACTTTGCTGAGGCTTTGTATTCTTTTTCATTTGTTTCAAGCATGTTCATAATTGCTCCTTGAAGCATTTTTATGATGGATAATAATTGTCTACTCATTCTCACGTCTCTGTCATCTTTTTGTTGGCATCTATTGATTGAAAATAGTTTGCGATCTTTTGGTTCTTGCTTGGTAGGATAAGTGATTTTTTTTTCCCTTAGGATGAATGACTTTTTAAATTGAAACTTGGATATTTCACATATTATGAGACTCTGGATTTTATTTAAACCCTCTGTTTTGACTGGTTTTTTTTAATGACACTGCTCCTGCAGAGGAAAGAAGCATCTTATTACTGCCCAATGGAGGTAGAACTCCAGGTTCCCCACTTGGCCTCCATTGACACACAAGGAAGAGGTTGATCCTTGTCATCATTGGGCAGGAGCGGACGTTCTGGCTTCCCACATGGTCTTCACTGACACTGCAGTGGAATTGGCCTCTTACTGCTGAATAATGGTGAGAGTCCTGATGCTCCACTAGGCCTCCTGTAACATCACCCCAGGGGGAGAGAGAGGGGAACCTTGTTACTGCTGGGTCTGGATTAAAACCTGGGTTCCTACTTGGCCTTCTCTGACACCACCCCAGGAGAGGAGAGCAATTGGGATGCCTCATTACAACCTGGAGAGGGCAAACGTTTAGGCTCCTCACTCAGCTTTGCTGCCATGGATAGAGGTGAGACCACATTCTTCTCTGTGGTGTTTGGCCTCAGTAGAGCAGTTTCTGTCTAAAAGCTTTATGTCTTGTGAGGCTGCCCCTTTCTTGGTCCTTTGACTAGAGAGAGCATGCTATTGTAGGGTTTTTTGTGTTTTTTTTCGTGTGTTCATTGGCACCTCTGACTTGCTGGCTTTTTTGCCTACAAATCTGGGATACATAAGCCAAAAGAAAACTCAAGGAAGTTACCACTGTGTTGTTCCTCGGGTTCTGAGGTCCCTAGTCAGTCTCCTTTCTTCTTTCTTTCAGAGTCTTCTTATGTTTGTTTTTTACATAAAGTGTCAGGTTTTTAGTTGCGCTTAGTGAGTGAAATAGTGAAAAGCACATCTACTCTATCTTCCGGGCAGTAGAAGTCTTGCATTCATTTTGTTTCCAAAAACATCGTATAAGAATATTATTTATCTTGATTTATGAGTTTTGACCCCCTCTTAAATTTGGCAACTCAGACAAGTGCTTCCCTCACCTTACCCTAGTTCCAGTCCTATTTAGAAGTCATCTTAGAAGCCCAAAAAAAAAAAAAAAAAAGATCCAAAATAAGGCAAGAAATGAGAGAGAAATAACACAGAACAGTAAGACAAATAGAAAACAAATGTTAACAAAATAGATTTAATCCCAAATATATTAGAATTACAATAAAAGTAATGGGGGGGCACATGAACATTGAGAAGTTAAGGAAAACAGGAATATCCAGAGAGACCAGGAAGAGTTCAGTGAGTTTCATGTTTGCAATAAAAATTTAACAATAAAAGCAGAGTGCATGGATCCTAAAGGACCCTTTGACAATATCAGCATTCGTGAGTTTCTCCAACTTCTGGGAGAATAGTAACCACTTCCACACCTGGGTGTTATTACATTTCATATTGTTGTTATGCCAAGATGGGACCAGAGCTGAACTTGAACACTCAAGATTTAGCAGCCACTTGGGGGCAACAATGCTGAAAAGAAACTTCTAGGTCTGGTGTGTCATCCCCTGCTTAACTTGCTGTCTTCTGTGATTTTTGCTATCCAGCTGCTGTCCTGCCTTCCTCCTCAGCTCCACAGGAATGATTGAGTACTCTCCTAATTTGGAGTTTCCAACCCAACGTTAAAGTTTGACTAGTATAAGAATAAAGGTCACCATCTACAAGTTGGGAAGCAACTAAGTAACTGTCCTCAAGCACATACTGACATCCTGGTTCCAGCATGTTGCCTGAAGGAAGAAAAGGAGGAAATAACCCTAATAATTTGGTCAGTTTCTTATTTGTGGCATATGTAAAATATTATGTGCTGCTCTGAAAAATCTGGACTTGTTATGATCCCTTTATCAGCTTGCTGTATCTGTGGGCTCACTGGGGACATCCCGGATTTTTAGTTCCTTTGGGCAACCACAAGAAGATTTCTTTTTTTCTTTTTCTTTTTCTTTCCTTTTTTCTTTTCTTGCCATGCCACGCAGCTTGTGGGAATCTTAGTTCCCTGATCAGGGATTGAACCCAGGCCCCAGCAGTGAAAGCACCAAGTCCTAACCACTGGACCACCAGGGAATTCCCAAAGATTTCATTTTTTGACCCATAAATAGCTTTTTAAAAATTTTAGCAGGTAGCAAACAGAATATAAACCTTATACTGGGGCATAACAATGAAGACCATGTAATGAAAGCTTACTATGTACGAGGTACTAATGTAGGTGCTTCCCATGTATTATCTCATTTGCTTCCCCTAACAACACTATTTTAAAGATGAGGAAATGGAAGGTAAATGAAGTTAAACAATTTGCCCAAAGTCACCCCACTATTAAGTTGAACTAAGCCTTCAGCCCAGGCTATCTTTCAAACCAAACTCTTAACCACAAGGCTCCTTCCCAATGTTGCCTTAAAACATATACAGGAATATGGTAGCCAGAACTACCCTTAGTTTGTCAACTCTCCTTAAGTTTGAAGAATCCATTTTAACTCCAGAGAACATCTATAAACCTGGTTATTATTAACTGACACAAAATCTGCACCACAGAGAACTGTGTTTTAACACTAACTTCATTCTTATGTCCTCATCCTTATTATCCTTCTAGGTACCTGATTACTAAATGCTTCTGGAGGAAATCACGATGTCTGACAGACTGCTATCACAGAAATTCGAGGTCACCAACTTCTACCAGATCCTGTTGATGCCACTGTGATATTATTATGTCCAAGATCCATTTGAACTCTTTCCATTCTGCAGTAGGCAGCTTCTAAGATTGCTCCCAAAGATTTTGCCTCCTAGGACAAGCATACTGCACTTTTTAAAAATTTATTTATTTTTATTTATTTATTTTTGGCTGCGTTGGGTCTTTGTTGCAGTGCGCGGGCTTCACACTGTGGTGGCTTCTCGTTGCAGAGCACAGGCTCTAGGCGTGCGGGCTTCAGTAGCTGTGGCATGTGGGCTCAGTAGTTGTGGCTCACGGGCTCTAGAGCGCAGCAGGCTCAGTAGTTGTGACGCACGGGCTTAGTTGCTCCGTGGCATGTGGGATCTTCCCAGACCAGGGCTTGAACCCATGTCCCCTGCACTGGCAGGCAGATTCTTAACCACTGTGCCACCAGGGAAGCCCTGCACTTTGTTTTATTGCACTTCACGGATATTGTGTTTTTTAAATAAATTGAAGGTTTGTGGCAACCCTGTGTTGTCAGATGATGGTTAGTATTTTTAAAACAATAAAGTTTTTTTTTTTTAAGATTTATTGATTGATTGATTGATTGATTACTATGTTGGGTCTTTGTTTCTGTGCTAGGGCTTTCTCTAGTTGCGGCAAGTGGGGGCCACTCTTCATCGTGGCGCGCGGCCCTCTCACTATCGTGGCCTCTCTTGTTGCGGAGCACAGGCTCCAGACGCACAGGCTCAGTAGTTGTGGCTCACAGGCCTAGTTGCTCCGTGGCATGTGGGATCTTCCCAGACCAGGGCTCGAACCCATGTCCCCTGCATTAGCAGGCAGATTCTCAACCACTGCGCCACCAGGGAAGCCCTAAAGTTATTTTTTAATGAAGGTATGTACATTGTTTTCTTAGACATAATGCTATTGCACACTTAGTAGACTACAGTATAGTGTAAACATAACTTTTGTTTGCACTGGGAAAGCAAAAAATTCACGTGACTCACTTTGTGACATTCACTTAATTGCAGTAGTCTAGAACTGAATCTGCAATATCTCCGAGGTGTGCCTGTAGTTCCACCACTGTATGATTACTTTCCTTTGACTGTGGGCTGCACCTGGTGACTTGCTTCTAACAAATAGGATACAGAAAAGTGATGGAATGTCACTTCTGAGATTAGGTTACAAAAAGACTTTGGCTTCGGGCTTCCCTGGTGGTGCAGTGGTTAAGAATCCACCTGCCAATGCAGGGGACGTGGGTTCGAGCCTTGGTCCGGGAAGATCCCACATGCCGCAGAGCAACTAAGCCTGTGCACCACAACTACTGAGTCTGCACTCTAGAGCCTGCAAGATGCAACTACTGAGCCCACGTGCCACAACCACTGAAGCCCATGTGCCTACAGCCCATGCTCTGCAACAAGAAAAGCCACTGCAATGAGAAGCCCACGCACCACCACGAAGAGTAGCCCCCTGCTCGCACTACTAGAGAAAGCCCACCTGCAGCAATGAAGACCTAATGCAGCCAAAAATAAATAAATAAATAAATAAATAAAATTTTTTTAATCTATTAAAAAAAAAAAAGACTTTGGCTTCTGTCTTGCTTGTTCTCTCTTGCTCTGATGGAATCTAGCTGTCAGTCCCTATTGTGAGCCCCAGATGGAGGGAGGTGGTATAAAGAAAATTGAAGTCCTCAGTCTAATAGCCCAGGGGAAACTGACCTCTATCAACAACCACTTAAGAGAACTTGGAAGCAGATCCTGCCCTAGCCAAGCGTTGAGATGAGAGCAGCCCCAGCAAACATCTTGATTAGAAACTTGTGAGAGACCCTGAAAATCCAGCTAAGTGATATCCTCAGACCCACAGAAATTGTGAAATAACAATATTGTTTTAAGCCACTACATTTTGGGGCAATTTGTTACACAGCCTTAAATAACTAATACATCTCCCAATCTCAAACTTTTCCTCCCCAACACACACACACACACACACACACACACACACACACACACACACACACACACCTTTCTTCTCCTAATCTTGGCTTTTAACAGATGACCTGGCCACCTATTTCATAGAGAAAATAGAGGTTTTCAGTTAGACGGGAATTTTCTCAACCTCCTGGAAGCAAATCTACACTCCTGAGAGTACCAAATCTATTAATCCTTCCAGTGCTACCAGATGTTCTTCTTATCTAAAGCTGATTCATTCACCTATCCTCTCAACTTCATCTTCTTCAGTCTCTTCCTCTCTTGCACAATTAGCCCCTTTTCCTCCTGTATTTTTATCGTCTTCCACTGCTGGATTCTTCTCTATCAGCATTTAAGTTGTTTAAGTCTCTCCCATACCAAAACACAAAAACTAAAACTGGCTTGACCTATCACCCTCTACAGGTACTCCTTTCTTTCCTCCCTTATTTTTTAATGAGAGTTCTGTCATTGTCAACTCAACTTATTTTCCTAATTATTCCTTAACCTACTTATTTATTACTAGACTCCCCCACCCCCCATGGAACATTCCTAATCTTTATTTAACTTGAGCACTTTGCAGCATTTGGCACTGCTGATCATACCCTGTCTTTTGAAACACTGACCTCCATGAAGTCATACTCCTCTGGTTTTCCTCCTTTCTCCAGCTGCCATACTGTCCTTTCAGGTTCTTTTTGTCCTACTAAACCCATAAACGTTGATACTTCTCAGGGATAAAGTCCTACACCTTCTTCCATTCTGACCCTGTAAGGCCAAGAGAGTCCAAATTCAAATGCTTTAAGAAAAAGGCAAGTAAAAATGAATGATATGCACTGGGACTAAGACACTAAAAAGTGATGGGGGCTATGGTGAACTAGATAGTTCAAATCCCATTTAGAGACGGCAATCTCTATTTGGCTTAATCCAATTGTTATTTTATAGGAAAGCAGCCGTATAGACTGGAATTTCCAAAATGCTTATTTCTAGGTGCAATTTCTTCGTCTTAAAAACATGCTGTGAATAATAATGATAATGATAATATTAAACCACAGCAGTCCAATTTAACCTACAAGCTGCTCGTCTCTCATCCCTGCAGATTCTCCCTATCCCTGCAGATCTCATCTATTTCCATGGCTTCAATATCCACTTTATGCTAAATTTTTCCAAATCTCTAAGGTTAGCTCTCTGCTCCATGTTCTATACGGATCCATATATAGTTGCCTTTATTTTTTTTTGGCTGCACCACACGGCTTGCAGGATCTTAGTTCCCACGACCAGGGACTGAACCCCTGCAACGGAAGCGCAGAGTCCTAACCACTGGACAACCAGGCAATTCCCTCTATCAATTTTCTAATCCCATTCGCCACCATGGTTTCATCTAGATTACTAACAGCCTCCCAACTGGTCTCTACTTCTATTTTGTCCCATTTAATCTATTCTCCGTAGAATTCTCTTTAAAAAGTAAAATTTACGATGTCACTATCCTGTTCAACCTCCAAGACTTCCCTCTGGGATTATAAGAAAATCTAACATCTTTAACACTGTTTCCAAGGCCCCTGTGGGTCTGCCCAGCAACATTCCTTCAGTTCCCGGAATGCTATAATCGTGGTGCCTCTGCATGTTCTTGGCTAAGAACACTCAGACTTCATATTGCTTCTTATAGGTCACTAGTTTTCCTTGACCTCCAGATTATCTTGTTCTTCACATCTCATAACACTCAGCAGTCAGCACTCAGCCAATTCACTGTTCAGAATGTCTATTTACTCCATCATACTAAGATTGGGAAGGCAGAAACCACATATGCCTTGTTCACCATCGGAATTCCCAGTCCCTTAAACAGCGCCTAGCACAACGCTGGCTCTCAATAAATGTCGGTTGAAATAATGATTACATTTACTCTTGCAGACAGCTATTTAAATCCTTCCCTAATCCCTAATCCTAATCTTTCTTTTGAGAGAAATGAATAAGTAAGTCGACTATCTCATTCTCAAAAAGCCAATTTCAGAGGCATGAATGAATGACCCAGTCACGTGAGGCTGATTATGGGTCACTGGCCACTTTAAGCGCGGGGGTTGGGGAATGGAGAGCTGCAGTAACAGCACCATGCGTAAATAATCGAGCAGCTACAGGTCCTGAGCCTAGCAAACACGTGCTGCCCGCCGAGCACGGAGAGGGCGGGCACCCAGGAGGAAGATCCTAGGCGGCCGGAACGTGCTCGCGCCCGTGGCCGCCGCCGCCGCCCGCGCCGCGGCCGTCCGGGTCTCGGAGCGAGCGCACGTGCGCCGGCCGGACCCAAGCAGAGGGAGCGCCCGGGCACTCGCGAGGAAATGGCGGGCGAGGCGCTGTTCAGGGTTAGGGAAAAGTGTGGGGCGAGTTACGCCCCGAGAGGGGAGAGTAGAGAAGGTAAGGCTTTCGGGACGGAAAGGAGAGAGGGAGGATCGTGAGCTAGGTAAGGCGGCCCGACCTAGGCCTTGGGAGGAGAGAGGGCGGGGTGGGGGCAGTGGTATAAAGGTACACCTGAAACTGGCTGCGAGTTTATTCTAAGGTCCGGGTCGGAAGTGCTCACACCTGGAGTCTGGTGCGGGTGGGTGGAAGGTGGAGCTCCACCCCGACAAAGCCAGGCCCTCAACCGGCCCAACCCCACCACAGCCCGACTTCCTCCTCCCAGCGCGGGCGGCCTGGCCTTCTCGAGCGCCAAATCCCCTCGGTTAGCTCCGCCCCGCCACTAGAGGAGGGCGGGTGGGGGCGTGGGCCGCCCACTCCCTCGTCTGCGCTCAGTCGGCGTCCGCGTCAGCCGGAGCCCGACGCGGTGACGCGGCACGTCGACGTAAGTGACGCGCAGGCCCGGGCCGCTCCTCCTTCCTTGAGTGAGTGCCGGCCCGGTCTGGGCGGGGGAGAAGAGGGAGGGCGGGGGAGGGAGAGGCGACCGGGGAGTCGTAGTGGGCCGCGGGCCGGACCGGGTCCCGGGGCGGCGGGAGCCAGGGCCGGGCCGAAGGGCTTGGCGGGCCGTTAGAGGGCCGCGGCGGCTGTCGGGTCTCCTCCCCTGCCGGAATTGCGCGCCCCGGAGCCCGGAGCCTCCGGCGCTGTGCCCACCCCGCTCCAGCTCGCGTCTCCCGACTCCAATTAGGTCAGGCTCGGAGTCCCGCGGCCGCGGCTCCGGCCCCCAACGCGCGGCGGCCGCCCGGCTCGCCTTTCTTTCTTCCCTCGCCTTCCTCTCCTCTTGCCTCACCCTCCCCCCTTCTTTTCACGTTGCTGGGGTTTTGTTTTTTGTTGTTTTATGCTTTAGGGGTTTTGTTCCTCAGCCCGAGCTCATGGGTGTACATTATCATGCTCCTCTTTTGTAGAACAACCCGACGGCCATGGAGGCCGAAGAGACGATGGAATGCCTTCAGGAGTTCCCTGAACATCATAAAATGATCCTGGACCGATTGAATGAACAGCGAGAGCAGGACCGGTTTACTGACATCACCCTGATTGTCGACGGTGGGTAGCGTGGTGGGCCGAGGAGCGAATTTGTGGCTTCAGATCTTCTCTCCCCTTCCCCCATCCGCCTTTTTTATCCACCTTCTAAGGACTCCCTATCGAAAGTCTGCGGACGGTGTGCTCTGGACCCCGAGGACACTTATCTGTGTCTCTTCACGTAGACCATGCTGCAGAAGGATAGTCACGCTTTCAACATAATCACGGCATTTTAACTTCTTGCAGCCTTTTGAAGTGTTCGCATTGTACACTTGAGTGCAAGGTGGCGGGGATAGGGAGGATGTCTGTAAATGTTTGGTTAGTAGATTTCTGCTGCTAAGCTGCTTTGAGCAGTCTTTCACAGGAGTCATTTGGGAAGTGTTCTTTCTAGTTTCCCAAATGGTCTTGGAGGGAAAATGTGAGAGATGCCTTTGCAGCACTGGTACCCCCTTTGGTAACCCCCAAAATAAAATATGGTCTTTACCAGTCTTAGGAGTTGTTATTATAATGGATGCAAACCCAGGTTGGGTATCTTTTCTGTTTAGTGAAAATAGACTTCTTGAGGCAAGCTATTCTTTATTATAGCCTACAGCAGGTCTGCTGTAGGTTGAGTGTCCAAATATTAGGCATACTAAAATGTTTTGCATAGCAAACACATCCAGCTCGGTGCTTATTCTGTGGCTTTTTCTTCTCTTTTCAAATGACGTATAACCTTTTGGGTTGTGTTTATATTTAGCAGTTTCAACTGAATAGGATATGCCTTTGACTTAAGTGGTACCTCCTGAAATGTTGTAAGGTGGCCTTTATAAAGCTGACTTAATAAGGCCCTTGAGATAAAGATCCTACTTCATGTCTAATTGAGATTTAAATTTGTCAAGATAGCTGCCCAGAATATAGTTTTATAATTATATTAAGAAAGACCTATTTTACTTTAATTTCTTAACTTGTTTTATAGTTTTATATTTGATTTTTGTGAATATGATGATTTTATTTTGTTTTTTCTCTAGGACACCATTTTAAGGCCCACAAGGCTGTTTTGGCTGCTTGCAGCAAGTTCTTTTACAAATTCTTTCAGGAGTTTACTCAGGAACCTTTGGTGGAGATAGAAGGTAAATGCTTGTTTTAAATACAATATCTAGCAAGCATTATAATTTGATGAAGAAGTTTTAGGCAGTTAATTTAGCAAGATACCATGGGAAACAGGCATCAATGGTTTCTATTCGGTGACTGGATAAATTGTTCTTTTGACACCTGAGAATTCTTACTTTCAGTAACATGCTTCCTAAAATGATCTTCCAGGAAAAACTCTTACGTTAAACGGTTGGTCTCTTAAAGGAGTCTTTTTCATTGCTAATACCAATGATCACTGTCTTTTGAAAACATGTATTAAAAGTGAATTTCCATCTTCTTTAGTGGGCTTATGTTTCAGACTGGTCCAGATGCTGCAGGCCTCTGTATTAGCAGCATGACATGCACAGTGTGAAGTGGGCTGTCATAATATGGAAAAGGCTAGGAAAGATTAACTGAAGTAGCATTCAGAAGAAGTTCTAGTGGCTATAGAAAGTCTAGGATGGAAGGGGGTCATCTACTAGATACTGTCTTAAAATAGAAATTTTTATACTTGTTTGACTTTTTGTAATAATAGCCCACCAAGTGCCAGGTATTATGCTATGTAGTTTGTGTGCATTTTCTGAGGTTCACAGCAGTGCTTTGAAGTAAGTGGTTTTATGTCCAATTTACATATCGGGGAGCAGGCTCTAAAAGGTTACTTGACTGAGGTTGCCCAGCTAGCAAGAGATTCAGTTTGTGCTATTAATTCTGCTACTACAATACCTAGCCCTCTATCCCTCAATCCAAAACTGTAGGAAATAAATCAGCTTACCTACATAAATACAGGGTTCTTGAGTTTGGGTTTTGTATCTCTCTCAGTGTGTATATATTCTCTGTTATGAATGGGTTGCCTAGAAACAGTATTCCCTTGGAAAAATTTGGTGTCTAGGGGAGTAAAGAAAACGTAGAGTTAAGAGTATTCTCTTATTTTGATAGTTCCAGCTTATCTAGCATTCTGGCTGGTATCCATAGATAGATTATCTTTGATTATCTGTGATGGACAGAGCACAGGCATGATGGAAATCCTCAAAGCTTACTAAAGTGAGAATCCATCAGCCTAGATGGTATTTGTTTCTGTTACAAGGCAAAGTTTTGTCCATTTATTCACCTGAGGTACTGAGACCCCAGGCAGGTTACTTTCGCTCAATTGCATATTTGCCTCTTCATCTGAAAAGTGGGTTAATAGGCCTGTACTAATGATTAATTGAAATAGCATCTGCAGAGTGCCTGGCGTAGTGTTTGGTGCATTGTCAAAGCTTAATAGATTGGGGCTATTTATCAGATTTAATACCTATTATAATATACCATGCCAGACCCAGGAAATGAGAAATTGATTAATAAGACAGCAAATTAATAAGACAGAGAATTTGCAAATTTAATCATTGATAAGCAACAGTGAAGGAGTGCAAAAAATGTTGCAGAGAATTTTGTTGCAGAATGGTGTCACTAAGGAGGGAGGATGAGTGGTTTAGTTTACTTTAGAGAGAAGAAGGATTTCAAAGATGAGTCAACTTCTGGGCAGAATCTTAAGTCGAAAAATAAGTGGCCCAGGCTAGAATATGCATTGCTGGTGGAGTGTGGAGTACTGACCTACCTGGGGAAGTAGGGTCTTTTCTTCTGAAGACTAATCACCTTGGGATTATCTCTTATACTTCTGATGTGTCCATTATAGTACAGGGCACACAACTTTCAGTATTTAAACTATAGAAAGTAAGAAAAAAAAAATGTAAAAACATTCTTTTTGTTTTTGTTATTTGCCAGATTCAGGTTTAAAAAATCAATTTGGCTCAATGTCTTCTTAAGCTTTTAACTTTGGAATTGCTGTACTATCTGGCTAGGTCACCTGGCTGTAGAGAAAGCCCTGGGCATGCACTTAGAAAACCTGACTTGTAGTCCCAGCTTTACTGTTTGTCAGCTGTGTAACATTGGGCGTCTTAGCTTCCTTTTTTCTCTTTTAATCTGCAGAATATGTCAAGTAATTTTGGATTATGTCATGGGCATTATTTTTTTCCTCTTTTTTTTTTTTTTTTTGGTCTGTGTCAGGTCGTTGAGGCATGTGGGATCTTTCGTTACGGTGCAAGGTCTCTTTGTTGCGTGTTTGGGCTTCTCTCTAGTTGTGGTGCGTGTGCTCTGTAGCTTGCGGCACGTGGGCTTAGTTGCCCCACAGCATGTGGGATCTTAGTTCCCCAACCAGGGATCGAACCCGCATCCCCTGCATTGGAAGGCGGATTCTTTACCACTGGACCACCAGGGAAGTCCCTGTCATGTGCATTTTGAATATTATGTTTTGACACTCTGCGTGCTGTTAGAATCCTCTGGAGAATGCTTTTGGTTTTTGTTGTTGTTTTGATTTTGTTTTGTTTTAGCAGACAGTCAACCTGATTAGGTTCAGACTGCCTTGTGTGGACTTTGGATCCAATTCCAATTTCGTTTTCAGAACCTTTGTGGTTCTATTCAGGTCCCAGGTGTGCCGACCTGGGTGGTAGCCCACGGTGTAATTCTCAAAGCCTTTGCTGTGCTGCCTCACGTCATTTTTGCACACGTGCAGCTGGGTGGTGAGCTCAAGACTGCATACACAGATTTAAAGGACCTTTCTCCAGCTCCCCCTCCTGATTTTCTCTGTACTTCAGCTCCCCTGAGCTCCCTTTCCTGGTCCTGTGGCTGGAAAACTAGGAGTTTAGCCTCCCTGTGCTGTCATACATTTTCTGCAGTGGAATCCATTTCCTGGATAATAACATGGTGAGAGAAGAAAATAACAAGAATTCTCTCCATGCTCTTCAGATGATAATCTCTTTCCTAGTTCTCAGCCAGAGAGAACTTTCTCTTAGAGTTGAGGTGCCTGCTTGGTGGCAACTAGCCATAGATGTGCAGCGCCAGAACTGGGGCTTGTCTTGAGGGAGGGCTGAGAGAGGAATAAAAACCAGCTATTTTTCCCACCCCCACACACTCTCCATCCCCTTTGCTGGTTCTCTAGCCGGAAAGAGTTTCTCTCGGAGCTTTTTCTGTCTGCACCTGCTACCCAGTTATGGGAGTTGGGCTGTCCTCAAGCTGGGTTATGTGGGAGGAAAAATATAAAACCAGGAAACTTACTGCTGTTCTTTGAGTTTTGATTTCTCTCCCCAGTCTTTTTGCTTCTGTTTTTTCTTCAGAGTCCTTGTATATTTGCTTTATGTGTTCTTTTCAGGATTTTTAGTTGTAATCAATGGACAAGATAGGGTAGAGTATGCGTTCTTCATCCTAGCTAGAACTAGAACTCCCATCTGTAAGATAGGGACGGTTCTCGTCTTTAGCCGCCCATTAGAAACACCAGGGGAGCTTTTGCAAGTACTAATACCCAGGCTTTTTCTCCAGATCAGTTAAATCGGTCTTTGAGGGGTGAGATCCAAGCATCTGTATTTAAAAGTTCTCTAGGTCCTTGTTATTCAGGGTGTGGTCTGAGGATCAGTAATGCATGGGCATCACCTGTGAGCTTGTTAGAACGGTAGATTCTCAGGCTCCACCCTAGACCTACTGAATCAGAACAGAATCCTCAGATGATTCCTTTGTACAGCAAAGTTAGGGCAGCACTGCCCTGGGACAAGTCCAGCATACAGCCAGTGTTGAGAACCACTGCCTTACAGGGTTTTGTAAAAACAAATGTATGTAAAGAGAGTTTAAATTGTAATATGCTCTATGAGTATAAACTGTCATTAGATGCAAGCTGAGCCAGCTCTCTCCCTGTTTTCTGGGTCCCTGGTGAAGTAAGTTACCTTTGATTAGGACTGCAGGTTCACCTTTGACTTAAGTCAAAATTGTTGTCCTCGAAGCCAGCTGCATCCCAGCTCAGCTTTGTGACTTGGATTCACACCATATAAAATCTTCAGCAGACATTCACTCCCTTGTTCAGAACACAACAGCCGTCTCCTAACCCGAGCCTCCAATTTTCCAAATCCATTCTTTACTTATCCTGAAACCACAGTTCCATAAGCACCTAGTTTCTCCCAAACAGCAACTCTACCATCGTGTCCAAAATATTAGCCCCTAATATCAAGGACAAAACATCCAAGCACATATTCATACATCCTATTTGAGTAGGAGTTTTCCACCAGTTGAGGAATTCTGTAAGACTAGAGAAATTCCAGAATGCCCACCCCCCCTTTTGCCTCTTCCTAAGGGGAAAAATGACTCAGGTTAAGGTGTTTATATTAACATTTTTCTTAGATACTTAGAAAAATTGTATATTATGAAAGGAGTAAGGAATTGAGAAAATGGGCTGAAATTTGAAAGTTACCAAACTAGTCCTGATAGAATATAAAATATTTTTGCAGCTGTACATCATCTATCAACGCTTCACTTACCTCGGCAGGTGTTATAAGTTTGGTTCCTGTTAGCTAATTAGGTCAGTGGCTTATTCCTAGGACCAGTGTTGGACTGGCTACATAAGAAGCACTTAGGGTGGGCTTCCCTGGTGGCTCAACGGTTAAGAATCCGCCTGCCAATGCAGGGGACAAGGGATCGATCCCTGATCTGGGAAGATCCCCGATGCCGCGGAGCAACTAAGCCTGTGCGCTACAACTACGGAGCCTGCGCTCTAGAGCCCACGAGCCACAACTACTGAGCCCGCGCGCCTAGAGCCTGTGCTCTGCAACAAGAGAAGCCACCGCAGTGAGAAGCCCGTGCACTGCCACGGAGAGTAGCCCCCGCCCGCCGCAATTAGAGAAAGCCTGTGCGCAGCTATGACGACCCAGCGCAGCCAAAAATAAAACAAATAAATAAATAAATTTATTTTAAAAAAGCACTTAGGGTGCTTATAAAAAACAGTTCCCTATCCCAGTTTTGATTCTGGAGATCAGGGACCTATGCTTAAGTCTACAGGTGATTCTGATTAACCAAGATTGGGAGCTAAATCCACAAATTCTTGGAGGCCAGTTGCTTCTTGAAATTACTAATTTTTAGAATTTTCTAAGGTAATCCACTGTGTGTATTACATAATACTCCCATTGGGGTCTGGGGCAATATCCTATAACCAAATAATAATGTAATGTATTATTAATAAGCAGCATAGCTTATTAATGTTTAAGTGGGATAAAGATCATAAATAGCCTCATGTCAGTTCAGATCAAATTTTGCTGCCAAATTTATGGGAAAACTTCTGGTTTTAAGAGATTTGGGGGACTTTGGAAATATGAGTAAAAGATTGCAGTCCTGTAGTGAATGAGACATGGGTATTCAAACTCTTCCAAGCAGGAATGTTTCCTACCATCATCCTATTTATAAATCTCTATCATGGACTTTGGAGTCAGGCCATCTGGGTTTGATTCTAGTATTATCACTTAATAACTATGTGACTTTCGCAAGTTACTTAACTTCTCTGTGCCTCAATTTCCTCATCCGTAAAATGGGGATTATAATAGTACTTCATAGGGTTGTCAGGAGGATTAAGTCAGTTGATTATTTGTAAAGTGTTTAGAGCCCTGCCTGATATGTATAGTAGGCATACATATGTGTGTTTGATTAAAAATCAAAATCTCATTCTGCTTCAGGAAAAATTTACACATTGTTTTTAGGAAAGATTTCTGTTGCACTTTTAAATGTTTGGTCAAAACACCTTAAAAAAAAACCCAGCAAAATCTAAGTTGTCTGTTCCTCAGGCTACTCTCATATCATAAAGAACATGGTTAAAAGACAACCAGGAGAAAAAAGATTAGGGGACCCAATAAATTAGCCATTAATGAATCCAGTTATTTTTCGTTTGCTTATTTGGTAGCATGTAACTTGGTCATATTACATTATATTTTATGGTGCTTCTCAATATTCAGATTGTTTTCAGGCATTTTGAAGATGAGTTTTCTGAGGCTCAGAGGTTCTGACTTGCCCCAGATTGCACAGGTCATGGAGAGACTGAACTGAAACTTGAAAGTTGGCTTCCTGAACGATGCTTTTTCCTAACACAAATAGAAGATGGTGGATATTCCACCAGTATTCTTACTGTTGTCCTGAAGGCCACATTCAGGTGTATAAAGTGCATGGGAAAAACATAAAAATATTTTTTCTTTTCCTATTTTTTTTTTTTTCTTTTTTGGCCACCCGGAGCGGCTTGTGGGATCTTAGTTCCCCAACCAGGGATTGAACCAGCGCCCTTGGCAGTGAAAGCGTGGAGTCCTAACCACTGGACTGCCAGGAAATTCCTGTTTTGTATTTGTAATTGTGCATATTGTGTGCAGCTTGGTCTTGGGCATTTCTTAGCATTAAAAAAATCTATAAAAACAAGTTTTCTCTTTGTTCCTGTCAGTAGCTTTTCATAGCCTTGCATTAGCAGGCTGAAACAATATTATATAGCATTGAAGAGCACAAAGAAGTATAGAGTATCATTTTGGGCCAAAATTTAAACAGAAACTTGCAAAGCAAGCTTGGAATTGTGGAAGCTTAATTCTGAAAGTGACTTTAGCCTTTATCCATTTATACCTATGTTGTGTGCCTGCATTTTAGGAAGCCTTGTGTTAGATACTGTGAGGTGGGTGTAGAGGCAAATTTCCATAAAGCAGCTTACAGTCAAGAGTTGTCCATGAATTTCAACTATAAGACCAGGTACAGAGTTCAGCCTGAGGGAACTATTAAAGAGGTTCATTAAAGGTGTGGCATTAAAATTGGTCCTTCAAGGGTGGTAGGAGTTGTCGAGGTAAGGTGATTAAGCATTCAGGATGGAGGGTGTTAAGGAAGGCAAGGAAATTCTTAGAAAGTGAAGGGTTTGTTTGAGGATCAGTATATAGTGTGGGTTTGATATAGTTTAAAATTTGGAAGGAAAAATAGTGGTAAGTAGAAAAATAATGTGAAGGACCTTGAAATAAAGGCAGAATGGTACTGAACTTTATTTGCTAAGCTTTTGAAAGCTATTGATGATTTTGGATCTGAGTTGACACAGAGCTCCCTGGCAGGAAACATAGCATGTCTGATGTAATAGCCCATTCGTGTATTTGAGTGATAGATTTTACTGTTCTGTAAGAGCCTTAGGAAGTCTTTGGGAAAGATCTTAAAGTAGTTTGCTAGTTAGTGCTGAACTTGGCTACAAAATTATTATACTGTAAATGAGAATTCTGCCAGGAGATTGTCTTCCAAAATGACAAATACTAATCATTTTCCAAACACTGGGCTTCTATTTTTTCTTTACTAAATGTTATAAGATTTGAATCAATGTGAATACATGTTAATGCATGTCTTTTTTTTTTTTTACAGGTGTTAGTAAAATGGCCTTTCGTCATTTGATTGAGTTCACATATACAGCAAAATTAATGATACAAGGAGAAGAAGAAGCCAACGATGTATGGAAAGCAGCAGAGTTTCTACAAATGCTAGAAGCTATCAAAGCCCTGGAAGTCAGGTAATTACTTATTTCCTTAATGAGGAACAAATAGTTATATTCAGTCATGTTCACCCTGACTGTTAGTCAAGAATTTATTATGTCATGCCATAAGGAACTGATTTCCTTCGTGAGGCAGAGGTAGTTATATTCAGTCATGTTCACCCTGTTAGTCAAGAATGTATTGTATGTATCATGCCGTAAAGAACTGATGTTTTGAAATTAAGAATATGTATTTAAGGATCTATAAAGTTCTACTGGTTATGATCTTTCCCTCACGCTTGATTTCTTGTCCTTATGTAAAAACTGTGCTAATATTAACTCAAGTATCATCTTTTGTTTCTAATAAAATAAGGAGGACTAGGCATCTTTTTAAGAGTTCTCTGGGTTCCTATAAACTATTCTGTGGATTCAAGTTGTTAATTGTACCAAGACTTACTCTAAAAACAGTTTGGCTTACGAAGATTAATATGGTACTGTTTAACAATAAGTGAGGAAATCGGTGAAGATATAAGAAATAGGCCAGGTGGAAGTGATAATCAGTGAAGTTAGAAATGTGATGGCCAAAATGCATGCTGTTTAAGTCTGTACAGTTGCTAGATGGGCTGAGTCTAGCTCTGAGTTCTGAAGTACCTAGCGCAAAGAAAAAGGGGAAAAAAACACCTCAGTTACATTATTTATAATAAGATGAGAACAAATCAATTGCTTAGGAGCCATTCTTGGTATTAAAATGCACAATTTCTCATAGGAAGTTATTAGGAAAACATTAAGTGATATAATGAATAAAGACCTCAACATCTTACATAATGAATAGTGGTATGGTAGTGTCTAAGAACAAGAGCTCTGGAGTCAGACTGCCTCGGTCTGCTATCAGCTGCTCAGTTTCCTTATCTGTCAAATGGGGATAAAAATGGTGCTTTCTACGTAGGATTATTTGTGAGGGTTAAATGAATGAATGAATGTAAAGTGGTTAGCATGGAGTCTGGCACGGGGGTTGTTATTATCTCCTGGCTTTGTTTCTTGTGACCCTCAATATAGGTCATTGGTATAACACTAATGTGCAATTTGGTAAAATCAGTTTCACATGGGACAGAATGATCTAGTCTGACTCACTGATGTGGTTCAGTCAAAAGATATAACTTAGAATAACTAAGAAATAATTGAACTGTAGTCATCCAAAAATACTGTTTCTCCTAATGAGCTTTTAATTAGTTTGGTGACAGTTCAAGATTAGACTTTTCTGACAAGAGCATGGTGTGTATATTTTCTCTGATGACTAGTGCCTGGCACATAGTAGGTGTGCAGTAAACATTTATGAATGGATGGATGGGTGCATGCCCATTAAAACCAAGCCAGTATTCTCCTGCAGAGAGAGCTAAGACATGGATAACAAAATAGAGGTGTGTTGAGGATCTATACCTGATTAGGTCATACCTTCTCAATATGGAGGTAGACTAGGGGAATATATATGCATGAGGCAACATCATATTTGTGGTTAAATCCTGTATGAGAACTTTTTGAAAACATGTTCTGTGTGGTCCCTTTGCTGCTCACGGTAGCAAGTAGCATCTTACTACAGGGAAAGTCCTGAGTAACAGAACATTGGAATATATTCTGTGACGACGGCCCAGGTTGGATTTGGTAGGCATTTAATTGAGTTCATGTGTCTAGTCATTGGGTAAGAACAGCTGGGTACAGCTGTTTTACTAGGCCTATTTAGAACCTTTTAGAAGGTTTATTATTATAAGACTGGGATCCTTATAATAATTATTAACCGTCAGCGCTTTACAATATAAATATAGTAGCATGTTTAATTGTTTCATGAACCAGTTAGGCATGCAGTATACTCTGAAGAATTCTTCAGAAAGATAGCAGTATTACATATTGGCTGTTTATAATTGGCTCTGTATAATGTTATACAATTTAAGAATAAAAATTACATAATGTAGTTGTGTTTAAATCAACCGGTGAAGGCAGCTCTCTATTGAGTAGACTATTGTATAACTTCTGCAGGTACGGAAGGTGAATAAGGCTCTTCTCACATTTGCAATATGCAAGTATTTTTGGAATATAGTGTACACTTTTTGAATGGCACTGAAAAAAAATACTAGGACCTTATTTTGCTGAAATTGCATCATTGTTTATTTAAAACTGTAGGAGAAGGTTCCTGTTATTTGTTAGGAAGAAGCATTTGCCTTACAGATTTTTTTCCTCCCCAGCCTTTTAAGATGTAATTTACATAGAATACAATTCACCCATTTTAATGTAGAGTTTGAATTTTGTTAATTGTACACAGTGATGTAACTACCACCACATTCAAGACATAAAAACATTCCTATCACGCTAAGTTTTCTTATGACCCTGCAGTCGACCCTGATCCCCAGCCCCAGGCAACCAGTGATCTGATTTTTATCACTGTGGCTTTATCTTATTTAGAATGTCATATAAATGGATTCCTAAGGTGTGTAGTCTTTCGTCTTTGACTTTCTTCACTTAGCGTCATGTTTTAGAGGTTTGTCCATGTTGTTGTGGGTTCCTTTTTATTGCCGATTGTTATTCCATTGTATGGATATACCATCTGTTATGGACATTTAGGTTGTTTCCAGTTTTTGACTATTACAGATAAAGTGGCTACGAATGTTTGTGTGTAGGTCTTTGGACATATGGTTTTATTTCTCTCAGTAAATACCTAGTATTGGAATAGCTGGGTTGTATGGTAGATGTATTTAAATTTTTTTTAAGAAACTGCCAAACTGTTTTCCAAAGTGATACATTCCAACTTGCAGTGTATGAGAGTTGCAACTGCTCCACAGCCTTGCTAATACTTGGTATGATCATACTTTTTCATTTTAGCCAAGTTGGTAGGTATATAGTGGTTTTAATTTGCATTTCCCTAATGACTAATGATGTTGAACATTTTTTCATGTGCTTTGTTGCCATCTGTTTATCTTTTTTAGTGAAGTATCTTTTGCCCATTTTTAAAATTGGGGTATTATCAAGAACTGTGACGGGTGGAAGACTTTATCCTATTTGCAAGCTAATAAGTTGGCCTGCCACATTTTTACGGATGCTGGCAGAAAGCATGAAACTCATGAGTCAGAAAGGACTTTATTTCTCTCACAGCATATGGAGCAGCATGAGTTTCATGTTCGTATCAACATGAAGCTCATGCTGCCCCGCCCCCCCCCCCCCCCCCCCCGCCCCATCCTGAGTCCAATGGGGAATGATGCAGTGGCCTCGGTGTGTACCCGTGCTCACAGTGATTTACATCACAGTTGAGGAACTCTGGGCTTTAGGAAACCCAAATCTTTTATAATGAGCTGTAAGCAAACCTGCCCAGCTTTTGCCCCAGAGGGGCTGTTATCTTTATTATTCTGGGTAATAAACGAACCTGCCCTCCACTCTGGTGGAAGACAGGCTCTATCTTCTAAGGCAATTCGCTGTACAGACAACCTTGAAAAGATAGAACAAAAGACTGCCAGTGTGTTTGTGTATAAGATATGCAGAAACATGAGGGATCCATGGAGAGTTTTCTTCTACACTGTTTCAGCTTCTGGTGAATTTTCCCATGAGCACACTACTCCGTGACCACTCTGATTAATCTGACAAATAGGGGACTGAGACCTAGTCCATTCAGTTTTTCTTACACTGGATTTAATTAAGACAACTATCAACAGCACTCCAAGTAGCAGGATGTGGCCACCCTGCAGTGCTAAGCTTAACCGTGCACCTACCCCCGCTAAGGTCCTACACTCAACCAACTGAACAAATCCCTAGAAAGCCAGGTGGCTTTCTCCTTTAGTTTGTGTATTGACTTTTCCACTTAGCCCTAAGCATTAATCTAAGTATCGCAAGATGTTTTAGCAATTGCACAGCCTGAGCATTGGCCCACAGGGAGGAAGTCTAGGGCAAGTCTAGCCTCCGTAATAACCCTGGCCAGTGATTTGAGGCTGACTTGAATACCTTCCAGAGCCCAAGTGGTGTCATTGATCACATTGTCTTGAGTCAGGCACAAAGGTACCACCTTTTTATTTGGATGACTCCCATTGTAGGGAAAACTGCCCGTAGGGCTTGCATAAATAAGTCAGTTATTCCTCCAGGACGCTCCCCCAAGTAACCAAGGGGAGCCTCACTTTTCTTCTTTTGGCTGCCCAGGCGGCATGTGGGATCTTAGCTCCCCAACCAGGGATTGAACCCGTGCCCCCTGCATTGGAAGTGCGGAGTCTTAACCACTGGACTGCCGGGGAAGTCCCAAGGGTAGCCTCATTTTGGAGAGACCTCCATGGTCATCTGAGAAAGTGATCTACCAGTGGTGTTTCCCTAAACACTGGATGGTCCCTTCTTCCCACCTCAGAGTTGCAAGGCATATTTTTGGGAGGGAAGGAAGTTAGTACCTGGCTTCCACACAGGAAGTATAGTTGTCTGTGCCCCCAGAGGGGGACCTTCATCAGTCAGGGGCACAGGTTGACATTGTCACCAACGTGGTCTCCCTCTTTCCCAGCTCAGAATGATTGGGTCTCGGCCTTGTTTTTGGACTGAATGTCTGAGGGCAGCCAGTTCAGTCTGTTCTGTTTATCCTGAGCACCTGGATGCCAGCTGAATGGCAGTCAGCCACCTCACGAACTGAGCCTCAGCTTTGGGAATGGTAGTGGGCAAACGTCTCGTGTTTTGCATGGGGCATGCAGGACGCTTGGCCATCCCCTGCTGTTTGCAAAATACTTCTCGGTAAAGTTAAGGGAGATGGTGATCCAGTTGTCAGAGCCCTCTGGCGTGGGATGACAGATCCAGCAAGTTGCAACAGTTGGGGAGAGCTGCATGCGAGCCTCTTCCTACCTGAGGAAGTCTCTAAGAGCAGTTCTGAAGAACAAAGATTTTTCATGTCCCTTCTTCCCCCATACCTCCTGGAGTCTAAGAGGTTCTCTCTCCAGGTTCCAGGGTGGTGGTTCTCCCTCCACCTCCACAAAATCAGTGTATCCCATTCTAGTAGCTGTAACTTAATCCCTTTTCCAGTCATCTCCTCCCCTTACCCAGACCTTTCATCTGGAATGGTCAGGGACAAGAATATTTTATAAAACTTGAGACCCGTTATGTCTCCCACTTTGGCTCACAAGGGCCAATCTGATTGTACTTGGCAAGCAGTATATTCAACCAAGTGGTCATTATTCTTAGGATCTAAGATGATGTCCATTCAATAAGAGAGTCCAGATGGCTGAACTTGAACTAGGTTTGAATCTGCTAGGCCCACTTTTGACCAGGCTGTCACCTGGAAGTGGTACCAACCAGGCTGTCCCAGGGTTGCCATTAGGCAGAAGGAAAAAGATCGTGTCTGCGAATGGTCGGGACAGATCCTGAACTTCCATTTAGGTTTATGTAACTTCCCACCCCATTAGGCTTGCTCATTACCCAGGAGGCAGCTAAAAACAGATGATCCTTTTCTGGGGAGAGCTGAGTTTGATGACCAAACTGCCTTAATAGGACTTTTGGACAAGGAGGAAGTGAGGGAAGTAGAGTCTGAAATCTTTTTGAGTCAGTAATTGAGGAAACTATTGCAATTCTCTACAATATCAACATCTGTGGATGGCAGGGAGCTTGGAAGTTTTAACAATACCTTGACTAACAGCCAATTGAATAGCTTTTGGTGCATCATTATCAGACTGCAGATGGTCCAGAAAGCTAAACATATCACACAGCTTAGTTTCAAGAGCCATATGGTGTGGCCAGAACCAACTGCTCAGACTGGAACAGCAACAGTGTAACCTGAAAAAGTGTCAGTAGTTGTGAGGCATCAGGGATAGCCCTGAGATGGGGTGAAAGGTCTAGTGTAGTCAGTCTGCCAGGAACAGTTGGACACAGTGCCCTGTATGATTTGGCCTCATTCACCGTGAGACAAACAGGCCACCTTTGGCAGGTGTCACAAGTCTGACATGCGGTAGCAACTTCTCCATCAGAAGCATAGGGTCTTTGACTTTCTGCTCAGTCTCTGATGGTGGATGTGTCATCATGTTCAGAATAATGTTGGGCCTAGGTGGCAGTGATGGAAGTCTGGGCAGTGTAGGTTGATAAGCAACTTGATTCCAGTTGGTATCAGAGAACAGGCTTTTACCATGAGCGTCTAATCAGTTATCCAGAGAGTTGAATCAATAGCTGCTCTTCGTTTCCACAGTTGTGGAAGGATGGGTGTCTAATCTGCCAAGACTTCCAGGTCTCCCAGACAGCTTGGCCATTTGCAACAGCGCAAGAGTCAGTAAGAATACACCAAGGCTCATAGTGGAGAGTGTCGTCCAGAGCGACGAAGACAGCCTTGAGTTCTGCCTTCTGAGCAGAGCAGCCATGTCCACTTTTGGTTTCGCAGAGTTGGTGCTGAGGCTGAGCATCTGCAGCAGCCCAGTGAATACCAGCCTTCTGCTTAGCCAAACGATTAGTGAATCAAAGACCCCATCGATCTAGTGGCTTTCTCTGGGCAGCAGCGTCGGGGAGCTACCACTTTCTCATGTAAAGCCGAGAGACCAACTGCTTTCTTGACTGTCACTATTTCTTTATGACCAGTGAGACTTGTTGGGCACATCTTACCTTGCTAGTCATGAAGTCTTAGTTAACACACTCCCAAACGGCGGTATCAGGCTAGAGAGCCTCAAAGTTTCCATGGATCAGGCATCACTTAACAAGAGTCCAGTAGCAAGCTAATCCTTTCTTGTCAAAGGGAGTGTACCTTGTAGCCATGTCAGGGAATTGGCAAGTCTGCACCCCAGGTAATACCTTGGGGTGCAGACGATCTCCCTTTGCCAGAAGCTCTGATCTGCAAAAAGCGTCAGTCTCAGAGACTTACAGCTCAAAGAGGTCGTTAGGGTTTTGGGGCCCTAAGGCAGAGATTGTGCCACAGCTTGATGGAAACTTCCAATGCAGCCTGTTGGTTGGAGCCCCACTTAAAAGACGCTGTTTTGCAGATTGACTGATATAACGAAGAAAGTAGAATGTGCAGGTGAGGCACATACTGTCTCTGGTACCTAAAAAGTCCAATAAGATGCTGGGCTTTTTTTTCTTTTTTTTTCTTTTTTTTTTTTTGGCTGTGTTGGGTCTTCGTTTCTCTGCGAGGGCTTTCTCTAGTTGCGGCAAGCGGGGGCCACTTTTCATCGCGGTGCGCGGGCCTCTCACCATTGTGGCCTCTCTTGTTGCAGAGCACAGGCTCCAGATGCGCAGGCTCAGTAGTTGTGGCTCACGGGCCCAGTTGCTCCGTGGCATGTGAGATCCTCCCAGACCAGGGCTCGACCCCGTGTCCCCTGCCTTAGCAGGCAGACTCTCAACCACTGCGCCACCAGGGAAGCCCCTGGGCTTCATTTTTGGTGGGAAGAGGGAGGAGGTGAAAAAACAGTTTTTCTTTTACTGCTGCAGGGGATTGAGTGTTGTGAATCTGCCTGTCTAGTCCCAAGAAACTTTACCTGGTGAGCAGTCCTCTGAATTTTGTTGGGATTTGTCAGCAACCTCTACTGGTAGAGGTGTCATAACACTACGGTCAGGGCCTTTGAGACTGAGACTTCTGGCTTGCCAGTCAGTAGGATATCAACAGTATAGTACAAATTTTAGATATCAAAAGATAAGACACTTGTGCTAAATCCTGACCCAGCTACTGGTGGCTAACGTTAGGGGAGTTTGTTCCAGTAGCTCTTCTCTACGTGTGGCTCTTCTCAATTGGAATGTTCCATCTCTGGTACTTATGGGATGAGAAGTGGTAAATGCACATGCCATATCAATCCCTGCTGTGCATTCAGATGTCAAAGCAACAACGGTATGTAGAATCAGGCCCACCCACAGGGTCAGGACAGCCTCCCTTTTCCTGCTGTGAACCTTGCCCAAGCCCCATCAGTTGAATGTAAGCGCCTCGTCTCTGTGGAACCAGGTGGGATGGTGAGTTGGACACCTGCTGGATAAAACAGAGCCATGGAAGTTTGAGTCTCTCCCATTCTTGAGTTTTCCTCAGCATACTTGGATGCATATATGGTGTCTTCACTGTTTACCCTTGGGAACAAGGAGACCTTGGCTCCAATCCTAATTATCTTTCTCCAAGCTGGTGAGGTCAAGTTAGAGGCAAAGGGAAGGTAGAAGGGGGGGAAGTGGTGTGGAGGGAGAAAGTGATTTTCTGCCAGTGAGCAAGGCACATTTTGGTTTCAAGCAGCACTGGAGCTGCATGTGGCTCAGCCAAACAAACCTCCAGTGTTTTCAGACCACTCAAAGCCCTCTATCAGGCAGCAGAGTCATCACTGCTGACACGCTCAGTGTCAGTTTGGGGGACTCCTTGATTCAGTAGCCCCATCCACATTGATTTCTAGTTGGGGCCATGTGCTTTATGCCTTTTAGCTGACTCAGACTTGACTTCTGCAATGGTGGCTTTTTTTTAAAGAGTGTAGCTTAATCTTGGACATTTGCTGCCCCACTGTCATGATAACGTCTCTTACACTTTTTCCTGGTCTAACATAAAAGGGGGCTTTTCAGCAGGCCTGACCAAAGAATTTTATATTGCTTTGGATCCTTTTTTCATTCCCCAGTGACTCATCTTCATCAGCATTATAAACCCAGTTGGGCAGGAAGACTCTTACTAGTCAATGCCTCATCGTAGGAATTTGCTTTAGAGAAGTCTTTTCAAGAGCATCCAAAGCACCCTTATGGCAGCCAGGACCCACTGCAAAAAAACTCAAACCTTTTACAGTCATCTCCAAATAGATCTGAGGTGGACATGACAAACTGCAGGAGGAGCTGAGCCCTGAGATGGCCCAGGTGTTGCAATTCTTCCTTGCTCTACAAGCATTATGTTGCCCCCTCATCTCCCATGTGGACCAGCCAAAGTTCTAATGACTCAACTGGTTTCTGCTTGTAGCAGTTGTGAATTTCCCTCCTGGCACACTTGGTTTAGGTACATGTGACAGTAAGTTGTCTATAAAAGGGGCAGAACCTTCTGTCTCCACCCTCCTACTCCCTTTGAACCTTAGTGTTAATTGTTACTGTGGGCGGACTTCAGGCTGACCACGCAATTGGCAGGGAAGTCCTCCCCTGCCTCCCCCACCCCTAGCAAGTTTGCAGCAACTGGGACACCATTCCAGCAGCTGTCCATAAACTTACTGACCAGTACTCATCCTGTAACCACCTTCTCAGTTTTTCCTCATTAATGGGTGTTTTCGTTTCCTGGGGCTACCATAACAAAGTACCATGAATTGCATGTCTTAAAACAGCACGAATGTATTCTCTCACAGTTTTCGAGGCTAGAAGTCCTAAATCAAAGTGTTGGTAGGGCCATGTTCCCTCAAAAGCCTCTAGGGGAGAATCCTTCCTTGCCCTTTCTAGTTTCTGGTAGCCCCAGGTGTTCCTTGGCTTGTGGCAGCATACCTCCCATCTCTACCTGTATCTTCACATTGCCGTCTTCCTTCAGTGTTTTCATATGGCCTTCTCTTCTTTGGGTCCACATGTCCCTCTTCTTATAAAGACTTAGTTTGAGTAGGGCCTGCTCTAATGACCTCATCTTAACTTAATTGCATCTGCGAAGACAATTCTAAATAAGGTCACATTCACAGGTATCAGGGGTCAGGACTTCATCATATCTTTTAGGGGGCACACAGTTGAACTCAGAGCAATAGGCAAATAAGTAGAGGACCATTTATTGCCCAGTTGACCATACAATTTGGTAAACAGGTTTACTGCCAGCTCTAGTAGACTTCCTCAGATTCCATTTGCTCTGTGAGGTCTCATCCTTCCTGTTCCAGAAAGCCTTGTCTTTTTCAGCATCCTGTTCTTGGTTGCCAAACTTTGGCAAGATCTGTGAGGGATCTGAGTTTTTATCCTACTTGCAAGCCAAGAAATTATCCTGCCATGGTTTCATGGATGCTGATAGAAGATAACGGGACTCGTAGGTCAGAAAGAAGGACTTTATTATTCTCTGCACAGCAGGCAGCATGAGTTTTCTATTTGTGCCACTTTTCCCTTCCTCAAGTCCCACAGGGGTAACATAGAGTGGCCCAGGTGAATGCTCTGCATGTGGTCGTTTTTCATCACAGCTGAAGGATCTCCAGCTTAGGAAACCAAAATCTTTTAGAATGGGCTGCAAACAAACCTGCCTGACCTTTCTCCCACAGTGGGGGACATTATTATATTGGACAGTAAGTAAAGGTGTCTTCTTCTCCAGAGGGAGCCACTCTCTTCCCAAGCTGTTGGCTCTTCAGCAAACATCCTTGAAAACTAGTCCAGAACCAAAGCTGTCAATTCACAAGATATGCAGAAACACAAGGGACTCATGGGGAATTGTCTCCCAACAGTGGTCTTAAGCCGTTGAGTTTATTGAATTGTACGAATTCTTTTTGTATTCTCTATATATAAACACCTTTGACAGATATATGTTTGCAAATATTTTCTCCTGGTCTATGGCTTGCCTTTCTGTTAACTGTGTATTTCAAAGGACCAAGTTTTTAATTTTGATGAAATCCATTTTATCAATGTTTGCTGAAAGTCTCTGCTTTCTGTGTGCTATTTAAGAAATCTTTCAATGTTGTGAAGATTTTTATCCTGTTTTCTTCTAGAAGTGTAATAGTTTTAGTTCTTACATTTAAGTCTATGATCCATTTTTAATTTTTTTGTGTATCGTATGAGAGAAAGGGTCAAGGTTTATTTTTCCCATATAGATACCAGTTGTTCCAACACCACTGTTTTATATTTTCTCCATTAAATTACTTTGGAACCTTTTTTCACAAGTCAGTTGACTATATATATGTAGATCTATTTCTGGACTTTATTCTCTTCCATTAATCTCCATGTGTATCCTTTCACCAATATCACATTGTCTTAATTTTGTAGCTTTATAGTAAGTCTTGAAATCAGGTAGTATAAGTCTTACAGTCTTGTTTTCTGCCTTTCCATACAAATTTTATTATCAGCTTATCAATTCTTCCAAAAAGCCTGGTAGGATTTTGATTGATCTTATAGATTTTTTTAATCCATACATTGTGTATTTCAGGAACAAAGAAAACTCAGCTCCACTAGAGGAAACTACCACAGGAAAAAGTGAAGCAAAAAAAAGAAAGATTGCAGAAACTTCAAATGTTATCACTGAGTCATTGCCATCTGCAGAATCTGAACCTGTTGAAATCGAGGTGGAGATTGCTGAAGGCACAATCGAAGTGGAAGATGAAGGCATTGAAACATTAGAGGATGTGGCTACTGCCAGGCAGTCCATAAAATATATTCAGAGCACAGGTTCCTCTGATGATTCCGCTCTGGCATTATTGGCAGATATCACCAGCAAGTACCGTCAAGGTGATAGAAAAGGGCAGATTAAAGATGAAGATGGCTGTGCCTCTGACCCCACAAGCAAACAGGTAGAAGGTATTGAAATTGTGGAACTTCAGCTGTCACATGTGAAGGACTTGTTCCATTGTGAGAAATGTAACCGTTCATTTAAATTGTTTTACCATTTTAAGGAACACATGAAATCACACTCCACTGAGAGTTTCAAGTGTGAAATATGCAATAAAAGGTATCTTCGGGAGAGCGCATGGAAACAGCACCTCAATTGTTACCACCTTGAAGAAGGTGGAGTCAGTAAGAAGCAAAGAACTGGGAAAAAAATTCACATATGTCAGTACTGTGAGAAACAGTTTGACCACTTTGGACATTTTAAAGAGCATCTTCGAAAGCATACAGGTAATTAGCAAATACTTTATGTTAAAAGTATAGATTTTCCACATTCACTTGAAGCTAAGTGTCTAAATCCTTTTTTTTTTTTTTTAATTAGCACCACAGGAACCACTTCCTGTGTTCCCTAATGTGCCGGCTGAACACACAGTGTTCTTGTAATATTAGCTGAAATAGTTATGCTTTCAAAGCAAAATCAGTACTAACTTTGAAAGTAATTTTCATTCTTACATCTTGCCAATTTTTATATTTTTTAAAAAAATACATAAAATGGTTTGTGACTCTTTTTTTTTTTTAATTATTTATTTATTTATTTATTTATGGCTGTGTTTGGTCTTCGTTTCTGTGCGAGGGCTTTCTCTAGTTGCGGCAAGTGGGGGCCACTCTTCATCACGGTGTGCGGGCCTCTCACTATCGCGGCCTCTTTTGTTGCGAAGCACAGGCTCCAGACGCGCAGGCTCAGCAATTGTGGGTCACGGGCCTAATCGCTCCGCGGCATGTGGGATCTTCCCAGACCAGGGCTTGAACCCGTGTCCCATGCATTGGCAGGCAGATTCTCAACCACTGCGCCACCAGGGAAGCCCGGTTTGTGATTCTTTATTAAGGGTTATAGATTATGAGATTTCAATTACAGTGAAACTTCACTGTTACTGTTTTTGCTTTCCCTGCCTTATGTTAACACATTACATAGATGGGTACATTTGCAAACAATCCCAAATATGTTTATACCTTTGCATACATTTGGTTATCTGTTTTGACCTGGCAGATAGGAAGGCAGTATTTGTCCATCTCCTTCATCTCTCCAAGGGCAAACATGTCAGGACTGGTGCACAGCCAGGGAGATGAAAAGGGTAAGGTCTCTGTACTCTCCTAAGAGCCATCCCAGACATGAGGGAGATGTCCAGGGAGTCTACCTTAGAACCTCTGGCCCTTATAGTTCTGCATCCATCCCTGAGCCTAGTTTTCTTCCTGTCAGATTCCCTGTCCTTGGTCCCACACCCCAAGCTTTCTCTGCTAGGTCTTCTGTGCCATACACAGGAGTTACCACCACGAATGACTTGGAATCTTGGGGAGTCCCTGAACCCACTGTGACAAAGGGGTGGGGAAAGCAGTTGCTGCAGAGTGCTACGTGTCAGACTTCTGGACACTTGTTCCCAAGTTCTTACTATGTGAGATGGTTAAGGCTGTTGAGACTATTAATACAGTGAATACAATATAGTTATCCCACACTATTCAGAATCTTTCTCTTTGATGCTAGAGTTTGGAGAACTTTGGATGAAATTTTTTCGTAGATCCCTTGCTGTCCAGAGTTGCGTGCTACATACTACTTGAAACTGAGAAAACAGATAGATTCAAATAGTGTGGTATCCCTCACTATTCAGACCCTTGGTAGTAATACTCAGGAACTGGATAAATAAGTGAGCAGCAAGGGAATCTCCTGATTTACTTAAAGGCTCACTATGAATTTAGAAGGCTTTAAGGTAACTAATTTAGGGTAACTAATAGGCATTCATGAAATCTTTGGGGGAAATGCTTTCTGGTTTTACAAACATTATATGTAAAGACCTGTTGTATATTTGGAAACTGCCTAAAGGTATAGTTTTTGGTCCTTAAAAAACAAATAAGCACCTATGTTAATGGTCTTCTGATGAACATGTTTGTGGTAACTGTGGATTAGTTTTGCAAAAGCATTGGTGTATGTGCAGCGCAACTTAGTAAATAAATGTTACTTGGTAACTAGCACACTTTGATAGGAGTTTCCAGTACCCCAACAGATAATCACTTTTATATTATTTCCTATCAGTGTGAAAGTAGAAACAGTTGTCTATTTTACCCAAAACATTACCTAGTGACTTACCTGTTTGAAAATAGGACAACACAGACCATTTTGGAAGTTTTTAAATATGCTTTCCAAGTCCTGCACATTGTATTTTGGATTGAACAGAAAAGTGTAGAGCTAAATCACATTATGTTTTTTTAAAAATTTATTTATTTTATCTATTTTTGGCTGCGTTGGGTCTTCGTTGCTGCACACGGGCTTTCTCTAGTTGCAGCGAGCAGGGGCTACTCTTCGTTGCGGTGCGCGGGCTTCTCATTGCGGTGGCTTCTCTTGTTGCAGAGCAGGGGCTCTAGGTGCACGGGCTTCAGTGGTTGTGGCACGTGGGCTCAGTAGTTGTGGCTTACAGGCTCTAGAGTGCAGGCTCAGTAGTTGTGGCGCACGGGCTTAGTTGCTCCGCGGCATGTGGCATCTTTCTGGACCAGGGCTTGAACCCGTGTCCCCTGCATTGGCAGGCGGATTCTTAACCACTGCGCCACCAGGGAAGCCCCACATTATGTTTTATGTCTGTGTTTCCCTTCAAAATGATGTGAGATAACTTTTAAGTACCTTAGTTAAATAGTTGTTACAAATTACAGAACCAGATGCCCTTTGAAGGAACAGTTTAGTATGTAAAGCAAACTGAACTTTTATTGTCTTTTTTAACCTCGATCAATTATTGTACTAGTAATTAGTGACAAGACAGTATCATATGTGATCAGTGATTTAGTAAATTCAAGAGGAACATAAGTAAACAGTTTTTAATTGTGTTTGTGTTAATAAAGGGTGGATCATTTTTCACTTATAACAAACTAAGTGTAAAGATAAATGGTCCTGTTTCCTACTCTCAACATATACATAATACAGCCCCCTCAATTTCATATTTTGAATACTTTCATTAGTTTAGTGCTTTGGTTTCTTGTATGTTCTTAAAGCATGCACAGTAATCCACACTTGATTCGCAAAATTTTGGCTGTTACTTGTCCTGAATTACTTTGTTTCCATTTGGAAAATAGTGATGATAATGCCAGCCTGCTAGGTCATGGAGATAAATTTTAGAGTCCCTGCCTTCAAGGAGTTCACAGTTACGTTAGGGGAGACAAACAGGCACAATCAGCGAAGTGCTGATAGAGGTAAGCACAGAGTCTTATGGGAA
The DNA here is from genome assembly GCF_965194825.1 of Balaenoptera physalus. NCBI lineage: Eukaryota > Metazoa > Chordata > Mammalia > Artiodactyla > Balaenopteridae > Balaenoptera > Balaenoptera physalus. The sequence goes on along the minus strand of NC_138890.1, from coordinate 141,567,143 downwards.
TGCCTGCTTGTGCTGTTTATGATGAAAGAGACAAGGATGGCTTCCTAGAGGGTTTACCCTATGACTCCCAAAGGAAAAGGAGTTAGCCAGGAGATGAGCATTCCAGACAAAAGAAATTTAAGTGTACACAGACATAGAGGAGAGTTAAGTCACTCATTTGGAGTACTTGCTAGCAGGTTGTTACGACTGGAGGATTGGGTCCGAATGCCAGGAGATGCAGCTAAAGAGTTTGGAGGGCTGACCATGTGGCGTGCACTTAGGCATCATGGATGATCTCCCAGTGGTTCAAGGACAGGAGAGAGAAAGTGATGGGAGATGAGGCTAAGATCATGTAGTTATTTTCATTTAAGTGCTCTAAATGAGTTTGGATTTTTATCTTGAAAGACTCTGGGTCACTTTAAAGAAATTTAAGCCAGGGAGTTTTCTGATTAAATTTATGCTTTAGAGAGAGAGAACTGGCAGGATAGATTGGAGTGGGTGAAGCCTACTGGGTCTAATTCGAAGGCTGTTGGAGTAATCTTAAACAAGGATGGGGGATTGAATAAAGGCAATAATAGTGAAAAAGGGTTGGCGATATAACATTAAGTAGGCAGAATCAACAGGGTTTGGTGATTGGTGAGATGTAGGGGTAAAAGAGAAGGCGACTCCCAGCTTTCTGATTTGGGTGGCTACATGATTGGAAGTTTATTAATTTAGAAAGAAAAATATAGAAGGGTAAGATTTGTGGGTGTGGGGAGAGAGCAGATATATTGACAGATATGCCTGTGGGACACCACATGTGAAAGAATCCAAAGATGACCTGTAACCATGTTTTCAAATAATTGTTCCCTAGTTGCCCAGAGAGGTAGTGTGGAATTGTAGGAAAAAATCTGGGTCCAGAAACCATAATTAGATTCAGGCTCCAGTTTTTTTTTTGGTTTTTTTTTTTTGGCCACACTGCGCAGCTCACGGGATCTTAGTTCCCTGACCAGGCATTGAACCCTGGCCCTGGCAGTGAAATTGCCGAGTCCTAACCACTGGACCGCCAGGGAATTCCCAGGCTCCAGTTCTGACATTTTGTCAGCTTGATGAACTTTATCTTTGGGCCTCTTTCCTTGTCTGTGTAAATAAGAATAATGACTCCTACTTTACAGGGTTGTGGCAAATAAGAGAAAATGATAAAAGCACTTGGAAGACTGTGCTTTCTACACATCTAAAGTATAATTAATCTCTTACAATTCCTAGATTTTATTGGGCTTATTAAACTAATGTTTTAAATAGCAGAAGATGTGCACTGAAAAGTCAATCTCTTTCCTACTTAAATAGATCTCCCCAGAAGCAGTTACTGACATCGTTTTCTTATTTATCCTTCCAGATACATTCTTTGCATTTTCAAGTAACCATAAACAGACACACACAGAACTTTTGAAACAAACAAACAGGAGCATGCAATACAACGTTACACCATTTAATTTATCTTGAACTCTTTTTAATGTGTGAAACATTCATGAATCTACTTAATTTTTTTCACTGTGGCTGCATGGTATTTCAGGGTATGGGTATGCCATAATTTACTTAACCACTCCTGTTGATACACTTTTAGGTTGTTGCTAGTCTTTTACACACTGTGCTGCAATAAACACACCTGTACATAATCTTTGTGTACATGTTCAAGTAACTTAATTTTTGACAGTAGAATTGCCAAGTCACAGAATATGTGCATTTTAAATCTTGGCAAATATTATCAAATTGCCCTTTAAAGAGGTTATGACAATTTTTATCTGTAGGCTTCATTTATACTGAAAAATTATACACTATTAAAACAAAACTATTCTAGTTAGCAGTATCGTCCAACATTTGGGGAGTTGTAAAGGAGTTTCTATACCAACAATAATTCTAGGTGATTAGGTCTTCTCTCTCAAATTAATTTTTTCATCTCATGAAAATTATATAAAAAATAAGCTATAATTGTTTTGTCAGGGATAAAACACAGCTCAGAGTTACTTGACTGCGTCTGTTCCACGTGAGTATGAGGGTCATGTCTAGGACCTGATCGTCACTGAGGCTCCACCTCTGAAATCTTAGTCCTGTTCTCTACAAGCATCATCCTGTCTCTTGAATTCTCACTGCTTTCCTTACTTTGACTGTGGGAGTCTACCTCATTTAGCCTTCCTGTCTTTCCATACCCCTTTCCAACTAGTTTATTGCCCCGTTTCTGACGTTACCTTGTCCTCATTGTATATATCTTGAGTCACTTTTTCTTGTACTCTAAGCATATTCCCTTCGGCTTTTTTTTTTTTTCCCACATTCAGTATTTTTATTTAATTTTTTAGCGGACAATTTACATACCCCCCCCCAACCCCTTCCTTTAAGTTAGTGTGACAATTTTCCATAGTAAACTACTTAAAGAGAAGCTTTGGTCAAGAATGGAATGAAATAGCAAAACAAAAAAAAAAACAAACCCCAAATCACTGCTGCTTTTAAAAAACCAACACTTTCACCAGTTATCCTCAAACAAAACACACAAGGTTTGCGCCATACGTGTCTTCAGTGTTTGCTGGTGGCCGGCTCTCCTGCCCATCATGCAAATGGCGCAGCTGCCCGGCGCAGCCTGTCCGTCCTCATGCTGGATCTGGGAGGCTCGCTCAGCTTCACATTATCCGAAGGCCCTGGATAGAAGACTCTAAGGTCTTGAAATCCCAAATGGTCATGGCTCCATCGATGCCAGTAGTGCAAAATTTGTGACAATCTTGCTTGTCCACCTCATAAATAGACACTTGAGTGATGCTGTTCTGGTGCAGCGTCTCCAGGGCCGTGTTGCGGTCCCCGGTCGTGGCCCGCTTGTCCATGTTGTGGAAGCGCTCCATGGCCAACATGTTGCGCTGGATGCTCTGTTTTGGGATGTCTAGCTTGGAGACGAAGGTCAAGCAGCCGCGGTCGTCGCAGCTAAAGAGCATGGGGCAGCAGTCACGGCCAGCGGCCACGACGCTGTTCTCCAAGACGAAGCGCGCACTCAGGAGGGGCAGGAACTCTGTCTTCAGAGTTGAGACCTGCACACTTTTTGAGGCATCGGCAATGGACATAGTGCTGTCGTGGCTGACCCAGGCCAGGCGGCTCCCGCTGGCGGAGAAGCTGACCCCGTGCACCCAGCCGCCACTGCCTCTGCCACCAAACCCTGACATCAGCTGACCAAAAGGCATCTTGCTGCCCCAGGGTGTACTGGCTGGCTTCTCATCCACTTCTTTAATGTAGGCAGAGAACACTGTGCATTTGAAATCACAGGATCCTGCTGCCAGCAAGACGTTGTTGGGATGCCAATCCAAGCTGAGGACCGTGGAGCGAATGGGTTTTTTAATGTGCTTGCTTACCCACCAGTCATTTTCGGACTCGAAGTAACAAACAGAAATGAGTCGCGCTCCGCTGCCCACAGCAAATTTGTTATCTAGCGGGGACCACTTGACAGAAGTGGCTGCATGGTTAATTCTCAGGATCACCAGGGTCGGCTTCCAGACACCATCTTTCTGACTCCACACGTAGGCATTGCGGTCAGCCCCACAAGTGACGATGCGGTCACTCTTGGGAGCCCAGTCGATACCTGTGATGTGTCCGTTGTGCTCCTTGAGCTCATGAGCTTTCACCCACTGGCTCCCGTTCTTCTCATAGATGTGGACTTCGTGGTTATTGGGGCTAAGGGCAATCTGGGTACGATCCCTGTTCCAGGCATGATAGGTGACTGGCTCTAGTAAAAACTGATGCAGGGACATTATTCTTAGTGTCTTCAAAGGACACTAAAGAAAGCTGGGGGTTGGGGCTGTCCGAACGGGCTCGGAGCGTTGAATTTGCGGACTCTGGTCAGTCGACGCGAACAGGCTCCGGCGGGTGCGGGCGGAGGACCGAGGGAGGCCCTGCTCCCTTTGGCTTTTGAACCCTACATCCTGGAATTAATTATTGCAGTCATTTACTTCTGCTCCCTGCTGAGCACTGCTGGAAAAAATTCTTATCAGACCTTAAGTTAGGCCTTTTGGTGTCTGATTTATATCTTTCCTTTCCTAATTGGCATTCTAGACCTTCAGTGCAGCACTCAAGACCTCTGCCCACACCCCACCCCAGCAGGTGACATGTCTATCTGACTTCCTACCCCCAACTTAGCTGTGGGGTAAACTATGTGGTTCCTTCGTTGTCTCCTCTTTTATTACAGAGAAAGATACTTCCCTTTTCTTCAAGGCCAATCCTGAATCCCACACCTTGATGTCTCCTCCAAGACCATGTTTCATCTGTCAGTCCTACTACTCTCTCCTCCACTGGTTCCTTCTCCTTCAGCAAATAAGTAATGACTCTCTTCTGGCTTAGAGAACCTCTTATTGACATGTCCCCCTCTAGCCACGTCTCCTCTTTACTTCCAAGCCTTCTTGAAAGAATTTCTGTACTGACAGTTTCCATTAACTTGCCTCACTCATGCTCCCTTATCCCACTGTAGTGTGGCTTCTGATTCCACCATACCACTCACAGTGTTCTTGCTAGAGTTATTCCAGTCCCCTGTTGTTACCCTACCCGATCTTTCTGTTCAGTGTGGCGCTGTTTATTACCTCATCTTCCTGAAATTTCTTTCTTAATTTTCCTCAGTGTTCTTTCCTTCTACTTCTGGCTGTTCTTTTTGTTTTCTTTGCTTGCTTCATCTACCTGCTGTTTTAACTGGATGTTTTATTGGATTCTGTATCTGTATGTCAGTCCACCCTCTGTTTAGCTCCAGATTTGTCTCTATGTAACTGTTGACCAGATTTTCCACTTTGCTTTGAGTACCTCAGACTCACCGACTCAAAAATGAATTCATAATCTTCCCTAGCACATCCCACTCCAAACCTACTTGGACTTCTCTGTTCTTTATTCTGGTTGGTATTCTAAGCCACAGATCTGGGAGTCAGTATGACACCTCCCTCCTTACTCCTCACCTGCCATGCTGTTTTACACCTCTGTGCCTCTGCCTAGAATAACCTACTTCTTCCTGTCCTTCTCTCATTCCATTCCAGGCAGAAGTCATCACTCTCCTCCTGTGTACTGCTGCAGTCCCATTTCCCATTGCCCTCTTCTCTGTAACAGGCCTTCTGTGGTGCATTGCATTTGTTTATGTTCATGTATTTCACCTTCCTGAAATACCCTGGCCTATGATATGAAGTTTTTAAAAACAAGGACAGTTTATCTTCATTACCTAGCACATGGCCTGGCACCACAATAATTGCTCAAAAAATGCTTGTGGAATGGAGAGGGGTGCATGTCCCCAGAAAGGAAATTGACCTTGATTTTTATCTAAGGGAAAATATACAATTTTTTAAGAAATGCAAAAACATGCAACAACATTCAGATCCAAATTTTATTTCTTTGCCAGAGCACAGATACAATTATAAGAATCATTAAAAACTTACTATTTCTACCTCTTAGAATAGTCTTTTGGATGTGGTGGAAACATTTGAGTTATAAATTCTGATCCTTCTTTCAAGAAGGTGCTATTAGAATTAACCAAAAAGAAAAAACTTTTTGCATTTTCTGTTTTTCTTAATTGTCAATATGATTTTTTTTCTATTCTAACAGGTGAAAAACCTTTTGAATGTCCAAATTGTCATGAACGATTTGCTAGAAATAGCACCCTCAAATGTCACCTGACTGCGTGCCAAACTGGAGTGGGGGCAAAAAAGGGAAGAAAGAAGCTTTATGAATGTCAGGTATGTGTGGGTGTACTCCGTCCTTAGCAAAGGAGTCTGCGTTTGAAATCATTAGAAGTGAAGGGTGACAGACCTAGAGCAAAGGTATAGAGCTGACAAGTTTAGAAAGAAATGAGTAAAGAACATCATTGTCTTGCTTTCATAAGGGGGAATAGTAGTAGTAGTAGTTGTTGTTTTTAACCCAACCTTAGATGATACCAATGTCAATAAAATTATGTTCTAAGTAACATAGTCTGAAACTATGGTTATTCTTAACCATAGAACAGTCATTAGAATTCAGGAGTGGGGTGGAGAAGGCAGACCAGCTATAATTGGCTCTTCTTCCGTGATTAGTGTATATTTATCCCACATGGTGAAATTGTTCTTAATGTTGATATCATGGAAGAAATTATAATAGTGTTACTTTATAGTCCTTTAATATAGACAATATTAAAATGTTTCCCCAAAAGGATTTAAGTTGTTAGCTAATCAGGTAAAAGATCAAATAAACAAAAGAATTATGAAATTCCCTTAGACTATGTTACAGATGTCATATTTATAACATTTTCAGAAAAATCTTCAACTTTTTTCTTATAGAGAATAAATGCATCCATATTTCCTTCAGTTTGAATATAAGTGTTAACACCAAATGTTTGGTTATTTCAGGTCTGTAATAGTGTGTTTAACAGCTGGGACCAGTTCAAAGATCATTTGGTAATACACACTGGAGATAAACCCAACCATTGTACTTTGTGTGACTTGTGGTTTATGCAAGGAAATGAATTAAGGAGGCATCTCAGTGATGCTCATAATATTTCAGAGCGTCTAGTAACTGAAGAAGTTCTTTCAGTAGAAACACGTGTGCAAACTGAACCTGTGACATCAATGACTATTATAGAACAAGTTGGGAAGGTGCACGTGTTACCATTGCTTCAGGTTCAAGTGGATTCAGCACAAGTGACTGTGGAACAGGTCCACCCAGATCTGCTCCAGGACAGCCAAGTGCACGATTCACATATGAATGAGCTTCCAGAACAGGTCCAGGTAAGTTATCTAGAAGTGGGTCGAATTCAGACTGAAGAAGGTACAGAAGTACATGTAGAGGAGCTGCATGTTGAACGGGTAAATCAGATGCCAATGGAAGTACAAACTGAGCTTCTAGAAGCAGACTTGGATCAAGTGACCCCTGAAATCATGAACCAAGAGGAGAGAGAGCCTACGCAAGCAGATGCTGCTGAGGCGACCAGAGAAGATCACGAAGATGCTGAGGGTTTAGAGACCAAATCAACAGTGGATTCCCAAGCTGAAAAGTCAGGAAATGAGAACAGAACACCTATGCCAGTTTTAGAATGAAATAACAAATGAATATATTTTTAAATTTATGTGTTGAGTTTTTGAACTGATGATGGGCAGTGTGACTGTCCTTAAGCTAACAGACACGTGGACCAAAGTTAAGCTCTTTCCTGTTGTGTTGGACTGTTTCTATTGAAACAAACTGATTTTCCCCCACTTGATGCCACAGAGGAGGGATCTTTCCCATAAGTGAATGGGAAACTTTGAGAAGTATATTTCTGGAAAACTGAAACGGATTATATTCTTATTATATAGTTGGGTACGAATGTATCTATTTTCATTGTGGTAAGGGTTCTCCCTTCTCTCTTTGCCCAGTCATGTCCTTCCTCAAGTTTTTTTTTCCCCATATTGTAAAATCAAACGTAAAATCATTAGAATACAAGTTTATGTATTCTAATGCATGTTAGAACATTTGAATATATAGGAAACACAAGGCTGCATGAAGAAAAGTGCATTGTTACTGTGCAGTTAAATTTTGGCTTCTGGCTTTCTTTAGCTTGAACAACACTCTTGTCTACCCTGACAGTCACAGATGTCATCTCTGCAACAGAAACGGTGGTGGTGGCGGCAAATTTCTAGAATGTTTAAAAACCAACCACACCCATGTGCCTTTTCAAACTCAACTAAACTGTAAAGCGCCTCTGGTTCTTTGAGAGTTTATGTTGCAAGGAGCAATGTAGGTCATGCTGTAGCACTCTATATTTTCCTTACAATGACAGCTACCAGTTCTTTTTCACTTCAGTTAGATTGAGAAATTACATTTAATGGCAGCTGAAGGGCCATTTTCAATTGGGAAAATTCACTTATATCTGTGGTAAACTTTATTTTGAAGAAAAGTTGCACTAGTATTTTACCACCAGATGAAAAAAAGATGAGCATCACTTAAAAGTTAATGTATTTAAAATAAAGTACAGAGAAAAACATGTATATAATATATCAGGCTTTGTTTTGAATGAATCTTTTTCCCCAATCCTTAATGTAAAGATCTTGTGCTATAACTTTTAAAGCCATACAAATAAGAGTGCTAAACTGTGGACTTAAAAGTAGGTGTGTAAATATTTTTAATCAGTATTACTTGGAAAATAAAATATAACAACCACATACACCAATATGCTATTTTCTTTACCTGTTAAATATTGGGAGATATTTACATTTTTAAAGTAAACTTTAAAATTATGTGTTCATGACTCTTTTTTCACCTTACCAGTGTGGAAGTTGGTTTGTGGTCAGAGATGTCTTCTCATCTGTATTAACATGACTGATACACGAATTGAGATATAAAATTCTCAGTACACATCTCCAGTCCCCAAAAATCAGTTCTAAAGAAAGGAAGGAGGAAGAGGTTGATATTTGCTTTTCTATATGGTGGAACACAATAGCCAATGGAATTTTAGTACAGCCTATTTTAAAAATACTTTCTCCACTTACTAGTGTGTTAAATTTAAAAGATCAACATGACTTTTAGTAATGCTGATGTTAAATGGTATCACATTTATGAAATATACTGAAGAGGATGGCTTCCCACAACTGGAGAAGTCATGGATTTAAAGATAATAGGAATTAGAAGGTTGTTTTTATTTTAGGATCAAAGTGTATGAACATTTCCAAGTCTCTTCTCTTTGGCAGTTGGGTATCTGCTACAAAGCTTATATTTTTATTTATATGTATATATATATATTTTTTTCTTTTTTTGAAGTCAGAAAATACTAATGATAGAATTATATCATATTGAATTTTTCAGTTTGCCTTAAGATGTCCACGTTCCTGAGTTAGTTGTAGTTTAAAGAAATGTTTAAATTCCTGACAGATACAGTGGTCTCAAGTATATAAATTACTAGTTAGTATCTAGTGAATTTTGAATGCTGAAAATAGCTCATGCTGTGCCCTTAAGCCAAGGTATGAAACAAGGTTTATTTTTAAACATCATCTTTCAAGAGCCCTGACCACAAGGTAGAGATCAGGCACAAAGGCACAGCAAAGCATTAAAATTATCATTTGAGTTTTTAGATTTGGCAAGGCCTTTCAGAACAGGTTTGAGGGACAGGTATAGTTCATTTTACTTTTCCCAAAAGGTGTGAAGGCTGTATCAGTGTGCTCCAAATGCCAGTAAATTTGATTGCAGAAGAGAGAAAGCTACCCGCTGGTGGTAAACCTTAGGTGGACTAGGACTTTGCAGTTCATAAAGCATTTTACATGTAACAGCTATTAAAACCCATGATGTATATTGAAGTACTGAACTGGATATTTTGTTCCTCTCACTTTACTCCTACTGGAGTTTTTAGCTAGGTCTACAGTGTGACACCTGGGCAGTAGTGCCAGACATTGGTCATCATAGGAATCCCAAGAGCACTGGAGAATGATAGGAGAGCCTCTTCTGTCTCCCCTACTCCACTGTTCAACAGCAGTTCTTTGATGATATGACACCAACTGGGTTTCCTTCGATTCTGACAGTACCAAGAGTGAACGTAGATTCCAGAAGTTAGAAGTACCACAAGATTGCCCCCACTTCAGACACCAGCCGACAATAGAATCCCCAGGGTACCCACACTTCTGCCTGGCCGACTACAAATTAGGTGTTCTCACCCCCTCCCAGGTTCAATAATGTGCTAGAATGACCCAGAATTCAGGAAGGCACTGTACTTAGGAGTGTAGTTTTATTACAAAGGCTACAAACCAGGAACAGATGGGAGGAAGGCCCTGCATAGGGCCAAGTGGGGGGAGAAGTGTGCAGCACTTCCCTGTCCTGTCCTGGTGCTCCACCCTCCCAGCACATGGATGTGTTTACCCAGATGCTCCTTTTAACACTGTTTACTTAAGTTTCATTACGGACATGATTAAGTCATTGGCCATTGATTATTGAACTCTCTCCAGCCCCTCCTACTTCCCTGGAGATCTTGGGGGTGGGGCTGATAGTTCTAGCCCTCTAATTCATATGGTTGATTCCTCTGGTGACCAGAGCCTAGAGTCACCTCATTACATAAACTCAGGTATGGGCTTGTTAAACAGAAGACCTAATTCAGGAAATTGCAAGGGTTCTAGGAGCTTAGTGCCAGGAACCAGGGACAAAGACTGGATACATATTTTTTTATTATACCGTATGTATCATCTGAGATTCAAAGGAAAACTAACTGAACCCTAATATCAATACATTTAAAATCTAGAAATCTTTTGGGTATGTACAAAAACAGAAGGATCTTACAGTCTTACCATTTTAAAAGGCTGCCATCCTCATCCTACTATTGAAAGTAGAAATATTTTCATGGAAAGGTAAGTGCTTCTGCTCCAACTACATTCAGTTTTGAAGTAATGTTTCAAGATTAAAAAAGTCCATGAGAGTCTTCTAGACTAATTACCCACTTTATACTTAGAATAAGCAAACAGTATTGACTGAGGCCTAGATGTAGATAGAGTGTCAGCCAGTAAATCAAGTGGATTTTAATGCACATCTTCAACATGGCTTGATTGTTCTAAACGAACAAATGAACAATTAAAGACCAAACAGATGGTCTTTAAAGTATTCACATGGAAACAGTTTTTTTTATAACTGTCATGTAAAATTACAAGTAAATGACCTCTTAAAAGTTTAGCCTGATTTTGTTGGAGGTAACATAATAGCTTTGAATTTATTAACACTGACCACTGTGTTATATCAGGAGAGAGAAACCTAAGCTGAATGTTTTTCATGTGTAATGTGCTGAGCTGTGCCATGGCTCTTAAAGAATTTGTCATAAAGCATTCAAGTGAGAAGCAGAAGGAATTAAAACTATCACCACCAATTAATGAGATCCATTATATTTGGAGGCCTAGAAGTGTATTGCTTTAAAACCATAAATGTAGAGGCTGTCATTATCATAAATGTATGCTGAATTTACAGAATATCTTTAAACTACTCCATGTTCTATAAATGTTACTTCATTAATTCTGTTGACATGGTACATAGGAAGGCAGCATGTGAATTCGTAATTTTTTTCTCCTCAACTTTCTCACAACCTAATACGGCACTAAATATGACACATAATTATACAACTGAAGTGATGCCCACCTTGATATTTGTACCAAAATACAGCCTAGGAGAGAAAAATCTTGTAACAGAATAGCGTCATTTATGAATCACTTATTATATGCCAAGCACTTTACATTTAATCATCTCAATGACCTCATGAGGTAATTAACATTATTAGCTATCATTTTACAAATAGAGGAAACTAAGAGGAGATAAGAAATAGCTGGTAGATAGTGGGGCCAATATCTGAAACCAGGGAGTCAGACTCCACAGACTACAGCCTTGATCACTAAAATACAGTTACCTCTGTATGAGATCTCTTTGTGGCTGACAATATTGGATTGCACAGAGCATAAGTAAAACACCCATTTTCCTTTTGTAATTTACATCAGCCCTTGATGGGGTTAGGGTGGGGGAACAGGAGATCAGAAAAGGTGGCAAAACACAAGGAGCAAATTGCCTTTTGGTAGCTCCTTGCCAGTCTCCTTGCCTTGAGACCACACCATCTAGGCAATGGTTCTGCAACAACAGCGTGCATCAGCATTTTGTTAAAATGCACAATTCAATTGGTCTGGGTTAGGACCCAAGAATGCATTCCTAACCTTCCCAGGTAATACACTGGGTTTAGTCTTGGAACCACACCTGGAGAATGGCTGACACAGAGTACTTAAAGGAAGCGCAAATGACTAGCCAATGGCATTAACTTGTTTTGAGGGTCTCATTTTTTTGTAGCGTAGTCAGGTGCTACTCAAAATATCTTGTTACCTGTTGTTCGTGTTTACTATTCATGTAATGGACTGGACTAAGACAACAGTCTTGGATTTTTTTGTTTCAAGAGCATTCTACGTATTCTCAGTAATGAATTGCCTTCATAATGTTTCTGAAATGAAAATGCCACAAAGACATGAAATGTTAGAGAATAATAAGAAATTAGAAACTGGAAAATCACAATAATTGAATAATTTTGCTTCCACTGGGTAACTCAAATATACTTTAGAGACAAAACGATAGCTAATTATCTGCTGAGGAGCAAATGTCAATGTATGAATTCACCTAAGAGAAGAGCTAGATCATTAACTGGTTGGGGGTTTGGTAGACCACCCATGTTAGAGCAGTAACTGTGTCCTCTGAAATAATAGTTATCAATTAGATACAGCTAGGAAACACTATGGAGGGAATAATAGGGGTTCAGAACCCTAGTCCAGTTGAAATGGTGCTTATGAAAAACTAAAGTCAAAAATCAAACAAAAGTAACTATTTGATTCTGACAACTTTTCATGAGATAATTTCCCTACAGGATCAATGGGCCTCATCTGTCCACTGTCCAACTGTAAAGAACACCCAAGTGCTGATTATAAGAAACTATCACACTTATTGCTATACTTGGCTACATAGGCAAGAAAAGTTTGGGGTATAGTTGCTACTATAGTGGGAATCTCAGCAACTCAAATTTTTTAATGAAAATTACTTTTATAATGAAAACTTTTTATATGAAAATGTCTCAAGATCACAATTTGGGTTTTTTTCTCTCTCCCCTCCCCCCCTCCTCCCTCTCTGTCTTTTCTCTGTTGTACTTTACCTTTAGGAAGAAAGCTCAATATTGAACATTAATGACTAAATGATAAGGCAGGAAAGTCTAAAGTGAATTAAAGTACCCAGTATATCAATAGAATTTAAGCTGACTGGCAGAAGGAGTAGTGGCACCTCACTCAGCTGCTGAAATTTACAACCTTTTTTTCTACTTTGTTGTTGTTGTTCAATTATACTTGCTCAAGTAGAAGATTCACCTATTTTAGAAAAATAAGAAAGTTAAAAACTACTCCAAGACCCATTCATCAGAAATAACTATTGTTAACATTACATGAATATCTGTCCATATACATATGCACGAGAGAGAGAGAGAGAGAGAGAGAGAATTTTTAAAAACAGAATTGCCATGGTAGTCTCAATTCTTTTGGTTTAATTTTGCTTGAATTTAACAGAAATAAGAAGGGAAGCAGAATACATGGATAAACCTCAGATAAATGTTTCTTTACTACTAGTCCTTTAAAGGTTCCTATAAAATTAAGGGAAAAGGGATTTTAATAAATACTAATTGTCAGTGACTCAATTTGATTTGCTCATTATATTTGCATTGTCAAGGCTTATAAAGTCAGTGTGCAGATTAAACAGCTGATTAATTACAGCACAGAGAGAATTTGTGAAATAGAAGATAGAGCTGAAGACATTACCCAGAATGTGAAAGAAGGTAAACAGAAGGTAAAAATCTGGAAAATATGAAAAAAGGCATGAGATAGAATGAGGGGGTCTGACACATAATGTTCAATTGGAAAACCTGAAAGAAAGATAAACGTGGGACAGGGATCATATTCAAAGAGCTATTGTCTGAGAATGTTTCTGAATTGTCTGTAAGACATGAAGTCTCAGACTCAGGTAGCACACAGAACCTTAACAGCATAAATAAAACAAATTTTCCTGGAACAGGATATACCTTTTGAGTTACAGGTTCAACTCTACAGCAATATGCAGTCTTAGAAAACTTTTGCTCTGTGTCTGCTCCCAAGATATGTCAAATATCCCTACCAGGAGAGAGAAAGGAGAGTGGAGGTAGGAAAACCCCATGAATAGCCCAGGTTCACATTCAATAGGGATGCTATGTATCAGGTAACTTAATGACCAGAAAATTAGAGTAGAATGTCCCTATATGCCCTAGAACAGCACTAAAGGTGGAAAGATCCCTCAAAACCTGAAATAAAAATAATAGCTACCATTTATTAGGCATTTATTAGAGGAGGTTCTGACGTTTGGGCCCCAACTACTTAGAGACTGTGATGAAAGGAGTAGACATACATTGTCAATGGGGGATCCTCCTGCCTACCACCTGAGCGCATGGACTCCAGATTAACAGAACCTAGTTTACTGTTTTCCAGAAACTTTGTCTCAATTCTCACAACTCCCAGATTACAGGTGAGGAAACAGGCTAGAAGGTGCTTGAAACCAGAGTGTCATATAAGTAGTAAGTAACAGAGCTAGGAGTCAAGGTGTAGCTTTATGACTCAAAAATCTAAACTTTTAGCCACTGTCAATGTTACTCAAAGTATAGAACAAGGACCTCCTGCATTAGAGTCTGTTGTTCCTAAGAATGTATTTGACTTCTTTTCCGCTAACACAAGGGAGCAGGGTTTAGCAAACTACATTTTAATGAGCTCTGCAATAACATGAAACTGTCTATACTGTCTTTATAGGTCTTACAGTTTCATCAATTCTTTTGGAAAATAATATTTTTCTGACATTAAAATTTTTTTCTGACATATACACCCATTGTAGAAAATGCAAACAGCACTGGAAAGTATTAAGATCATTTAAATCACCTGAGATTCTGCCACATAACCAAAAACATTTCCAATGTCTGGTGTAGTTCCTTCTAGTTATATATATCACAAATTTGTGTCATTCTGTTTTGTAACTTTTGCTTTCACTTAACATGTTGAAAATATTTCCCCATACTATTCAAAACAAGAAATGTTAACCTCTATATATTACTGTTACATTGTAATCAACCTATTGTTGAATGGCCCTTTCTAGGAGAAAAACAACACTTTTTTCAAGTGAAGGGAATTGAACCATGAGGTCAGCCCTGTATGGCTGGGTATCCCGGGACTCCCAAGGGAAGGGAAGGCATGAAGGAAGGGTTTATGATTTGAAAGGGAGCAGCCGCTAGCAGCATGTCTGCAAGAGAAATTGGGGTATAGGGGGCTCCTGGAATGGAGTCTGGCCAATGGACTTTAAGTGAAGTGGTTTCTGATGCTGAGTTTTAAGTTTTCCTTTTCTATGATAGCCTAAAGTTTTCAGTAACCTCTTAATTCTCTAGAATCGAGCATCGGCTTTGCCCTCTGGTGCTCTACGGGTACACGGTGGGAGGGCCTATGACAGAGTACATGTCAGGTTGGGAGTTTGAGGCTCTTGGTATCTAGGCAGTTTCTTTATGAAATCCTGTTCTGTGTATTGTCGTGTAGGATTCAAGGAGTATTTTATATTTTTAAAATATGCAATGATGATTTATCCTGTATTTTATTGTTTTAGAGAGACTGACGGCATGTATTAAGATTACTCTATTTTTTTAAAATTTTTATTTATTTATTTTTGGCTGCGTTGGGTCTTCGTTGCTGCGCACAGGCTTTCTCTAGTTGCGGCGAGTGGGGACTACTCTTTGTTGTGGTGCGTGGGCTTCTCATTGCAGTGGCTTCTCCTGCTGTGGAGCACAGGCTCTAGGCACGTGGGCTTCAGTAGTTGTGCCTCGCAGGCTCTAGAGCACAGGCTCAGTAGTTGTGGCACACGGGCTTAGTTGCTCTGTGGCATGTGGGCTCTTCCCTGACCAGGGCTCGAACCCATGTCCCATGCATTGGCAGGCGGATTCTCTACCACTGCGCCACCAGGGAAGTCCCAAAATTACTCCTTTTAAAAAACGTCCTTTTGTCTTTTGAGAAGTCCTCCCTTTAAAGTCACACTTTTCTCACAGAGAACCTTTATCCTACACAGGTAGATGACCACTCTTACAAAACAAGGAAGCAATTCTAGGTTCTCTTGGTTTTCCTGCCAATCTCAATGGTCAGTCTGTGGAGCTGTCCAAGGTTTTATTTCTTGCCTTTCCTGTTCTGGCCCCTTTAATCATCATACAAAGAGGCAGCAGAGGGTAGTAAGGAAGAGCTGCAGACTCGAGTCAGACTACCAGGTTTGAATCCCAGCACCAGCACCGGACAGCTGTGTGACCTTGAGCAAGTCAAATAACGTTTCTGGGCCTCAGTTTCCTCATCTATCAAAACAGGGATGGTAATAAGAGCACCTAACTAAAAAGGTTATTGTGAGGATTTAATCGGTTACTCTTTGTGAAAGTGTCACAGTTCCTGGCAAGTAGTGAAAAAAGGAATCTTTGGATACCCTAATTTCTACCATAAAAGGGTTTTAAACTTAGGTTATTTTTCTCCTCAGCTCTTTCGATTTTGTAAATACACCCTGGTAATCATGAATTGAGGATGCCACAACAGGAGGAGGAGGAAAGAGTGTTCACTGAGCTGTGACTTAGGGCCCCTAATCATGGCTCTGCCATTAACTAGCTGTGTGGCCCTTGTTAAGTTAATTGACCTCTCCGACTTCGATTTCCTCCTCTGTAGAATGAAGGACTTGAACTTCAATAAATCATCTCTATGCTTTAGTATTCGGTGAATCGCATTCCCTCCTTGTTTGTAAACTGGAAAAATATTTGGCACCTACCATTAGCCAGAGAGTCATAGCTGCGGAGTACACAGGAAATTAGGGGTCCACTGCCTAAGTGGCACCAAAGGAACAGGGCCTAATATATGCAAGGACTCCGCTCTGAGGGTGGCATTAGCGCTTATTTCTGCAGAGCCTAAACCCTGCCATACTCACCTGAAGGAGCCGTCACTGTGGTGTGCTAGAAAACCCCGTTCTGTTAGGAAGATTACTGGGCCGCTGTCTCCCTAGGACACGGAAACCTTTTTTATCCAGAGGCTGGAGCGGCTCAGGTCGAAGCGTGAGTTGATGGGAGCTGTGTCAACCCTCTTTCGGTTGTGCGGCCACTTCGCATCCGTGCTCTAGGCGGCGTCCTCTCTGCGGCAGGGCCAAACGCCCTCCTCGAGTGTCTGCGACGGGTGTCCCCGCGCCGCGCGCCCCACTCCCTCTAGCCCCTCCCTCCTGGCTACCATAGAAACCGACCTAAGAGGTCCAGGCCCGTGTCCCGGTACCCCGCGGGCCTCCCCTTCCCCCCTGCGCCGGGCCAGCCCCCCGCTCCGGATTGGTCCTTCGGGAAACGCTGCGGGGCGAATGGGTCCCCTTGGAGGAGCCCGGGCTGGGCCGGTGGGCGGGGTTTGCCGCGGCCGCCGTCCGTCAGGTCGGCCACCCCTGACAGCTCCGGGAGCCTACAGCGCGGCCGCGGCGCCCCGGCACCCACGCACCGTCCGCGCGCGCGCCAACCACCGGGAGCGCCTGGCCGGGCGCCGCGCAGCCGACCCCGAGAGGAGCTCGCCACCAAGGTAAGCGAGGCCCGCGGGGCTCGCAGCCAGCACCCCACCCGGCAGCCCCTTCCTCCGCCAGGCTGCCGACCTGGGTGCTGAGGAGGGACGCCTCTCCTCCCCGTGACCCGAGGGGAAAGAGAGACACAACTCCTGGCGGGGGTGGGCGACTTGGGGTTAGGAGAAGGTTAGGTGCTTTTTAGGGGCGCCCCCTCCCAGGCCCAGCGCGCCTGGGAGGAGAGCGCGTTGGAGGCGGAGACCGGGGTGTGCCGGCGCGTGGGGCCCGTGCCCGGGGTCGTGCTCCCGGGGGCGTGTGCGCCTGTGTCCCGGAGTCCCGGCTTGGTGCGGGCACCCGTGTCTGGGGGCGCGCCCTGAGCCTCGCCCCGCGCACACCAGCTGCGCGCCACCAGCGCTCCCGGGCGCAAGCCCAGAGCTCGAGAGTTTGTATCGAGGGCCGGGGACCTGCGTGACCCCGGCTGGCAGTGGGCAGTGGAGGGAACTGACAGTGAACGGCTGTGGCCCAGAGGAAGGAACCCTCCACCACACCCCACGCCACGACGCGCCCGAAAGAAAAACGCTTCTTTTGAAAGACTGTACAAGTAAGGAAGAACCTGTCTCCTCCTCCCTGAGGTCCCTTCAGCAATATTAGGAGCTCGAGGATTGGGCGATGCGACCCGGAGAGGATCGC
This sequence comes from Balaenoptera physalus, assembly GCF_965194825.1. NCBI lineage: Eukaryota > Metazoa > Chordata > Mammalia > Artiodactyla > Balaenopteridae > Balaenoptera > Balaenoptera physalus. Next base: position 141,549,395 of record NC_138890.1, on the reverse strand, counting down.
AACAGGGTCTTTAAAATGCCGTCTCCGATCAGCTTTGTGTGCCTGACACAAGATCGGAGCGGATGGAGAGGTCCAGGCAACAGATAAAGGAGCTCCTAGCCCTAATAAGGGTAGCGGAGGTTCAGCCCTCTGCACTTTTTTTCTTCCCTTCTCTCTCTCCCTCCTCCGCCGTCCCTCCCGGCCTGTCTCCCCACCCCCTCCCCGTTTTCGTCCTCCCGACTTTATTAGACAAGAGGGCTCTCTGTTAGACCCACCCTCCCCCACCCCATTCCTCACCCCGTTTCAAACCGAGAGCGAAGGAACCACATTCTAAGCTCTCACCCGTGCAATTTTGGAAGTTAAACAAATCGCCTTTGCACTCGAGGCCGCGGGAATCCAAAAGGGAAACAAACAAAACCAGACCGAAAAATCGATTCCAAGTTAAGTCAAGATTGCAAAGGGGAATCTAAAACGAGTATTTGTTTATGGCAATATGATTTTTTTTTAATGTTTGAAAAATATGTATCACTCAAGTTTGCATCATCAGTATTCAATTTGATTCACAGAAGAGCTTCAAAAGATGGTTTCTGTTAGTGTTGCAAAAGCACTTCTAATTTTGGTTGCCATGGTAACTGAAGAAGTCGCCCGGCACTGTTGAGAGGCTGCCTGGCTGGATCCAGGAACTGTTCTTGAGGAGATCTCCCCACGTCGCCTCATGTTACCATGGTAATAATAATCGAGCCTGTAAGATACTTGTTTCTTTAAAGTACTAAAAGCCCAAGGCATATCGTTGTTCCTTAATTTTACCTTTTCAGAGTGTGCAATTTGTGAAACAGATCTTCCCTCTCAGACAACTGAGAGTAAACACTGCCCTCCAGCCAATCAGGCCCGCTGGCCCAGCTCTCTTCCCACAGCTCTCTGCACTAAGGACGGAGGCGGAGGAGTGTTTGATGTTAAAGGAATCCTGGCCTGTGACCAGATCTCTCTCCCCATTAAGCATTAAATTTGGAATCCTAATTAGCTTTCTAATTAGGAGATGGGGAAATGTGAGTGGGAGGCCCAGAAAGAGGCTAATAGGGAAAAAGCTAAGTCCAGCTCTCCATGGACTGGTGTTTTGTGTGCTGTTGAATTGCCTAGTAAAGTCCTCATAGGTTTATTTTTGGCTTGACCACTGTTAAGTGGTAAGCCTGTAAAAACCTTCAGAGAGGCCTCATTCTGTGCTAGGAAAAAAATGTGGATTGATATTTAGTTTGAGGTGTGTGCTTTTTTCTAATAACAACTACATTTAAAATAAAGACAGTTTTGTGTGAAATCTCAATTTCCCAGTAATAACTACAGATAGGCCATAGAGCCCTTTATGCTCTAGGTTTGGCCTTAAGTTTTCAGTTAAAAAGGCTTAATTTGGGCGGAGCAATGGTCCCATTCAAATACTTCTATTAGTAAGTGTTGATGTCTTTAAAGGACCTTAATTTTTTACACATTCACAATTCCTGAGCATTGAATCCTATAAATTAAATTTACATATTGATAGCATATGACTGGGAAATTTGAAAGCCCCTAGACTTACAGTTAAAAAAAAAAAAGAATTTGTCTTAGTAGCTTAATGTTTTCAGCCAAGTATCTAGTTCCATTTTAAGAAACTTAAAAATTAAAATATAATGTAAAATCCAACTGCATTCTTTGAATCTCATTGCAGTATTTCTCTAGGGACTAAAGAGCCTTAATTCATTGGCTGATTTTCTTTCAGTTGTTGAAAAGACAAACTGTTTATAAAATTAGTCTCAGTCTATGGTTGTCACCTCCTATGGTCATTCTAGAAAAAGTTCTCTAGAATTGAAGTTATAAATTTCAAGAAAAGAAGAAAATATTCAAATTTCTTATGAAGACAATAGTCTACAATTTGAATTAATCAGATCACAGTTCTTAAATTACTTTTTTCTCAAGAACTTCAAAGATAGCTCAACCATTATCATACAGTATACTGAAGAATATTAACCAGTTTTATGGACGGGCAAGTCGTGTTCTAAAGACTCAAGTCATCTCAGCTAACTACTTGGAAAATTAAGAGATGAAAACTAAAATCACCTGGCATGTCTATGAACATGAGTATCAGGTAGGACTTAGAGAAAATCTAGGTGAGAAGAGAGACAAGGTAGAGTGGCAGGAAGAATTTAAGATTATGAGAAAAAACAGTAGGGAAAAAGTCTTAAGTGAGAAGAAAACTCACAGATTAAAGGAAAGGGAGTAAAAAGAAAAAATTGAGTGTAAAGAGAGTTGCACAGAAAAACGAAAACAAAGGCAAAAGAAAAACAAGTTGGAGAACAGGAAGCTAAAAAGAACTCTACTCTTCATCTTCCATGGAGAACAGAGAATCTGATGCTTTTCCAGAAAGCCCCCACTATCCTGTTTAGCAAAATCCTCCAACTTAGAGGATCTCTGGGAGGCCTGAGTGGTGGACCAAAAATCTCTCTGGGTCACTGTTTCCTCTCAGTAGTGTGGGCTGGGGCAGCCTTCCCATCTGCTCGCTAGACCTCCTTCTTCCCAATCCTTAAGCCACTAAGAAAGCTTTCTACATCTACACTTGTTGGGATAATTTGTAGACACACTTGATTACATAATTGCAATATTTAAACTTTAAATTGCAAGTTTCACTTTTAAAAATTGCTTAAATTGTTATCAAAGTAAGGCATTCATCTAATTTTGTGAATTAGAGCATGTGAAAAGATTCTAACAAAACAACAGTCCCCCTCCTTGGGAGACTCTGCTCTTAGCTGTTTGATCACATACCTCCCCATTTCCAAATAATTCACTTATGTGGCTGGTCCTTGAGTTACCAGTTTTAGACAGAATCTATGTACTTTCTCTTATTATAGGGGAGGATATAGCTCTCTTACTCCACCCGTCCAACTTCCCCTTCGTCCATTTTTGCAACATAGTTGGTGGAAGAAAATCAGCCAGAGCACCATTAGTGTAACCGTTTATTTGCAAATACCAGGCAGGGGAGAGCTCCATAGAGCATCAGGCTTAGGGAAGGAGGACTAAATGTTTCCTAGGACTTTAGCCAGAGCAGCCAAAGTTCTGCTAATTTCAGAAATAGTTGGTCAAGGATAGAAAAGGGAGAAATTGCTCTTTTGGATTAGTAACCATTGTTTGAGTAATTTGGATTTTATACAGGGGAATGCGGAGGAAGATTCAGGGGCTAATGTCTTGTGCTAGGACGGTGAGGAGGAAGAGTGCAGGAGACAAGGACTTGCACACCTCTCCGTGGAAAATCCTGCCCTATAGTGCTTCTCACAAGTGACATCGCAATGTTAATTAAATCAACATTGTGTTTGCATTGCTATGACTGTGTGATTATTATTCACTGCAGGGCCAAGTCGTGAACTATGGCTGTATTTCTTTTTCTCTACAACTTTTTTGAGGAAAATAGTTTTTCATTTGTTTACTTTTTAGAACCTATCGCCATTATCTTCTAGTGGCTCTTGAAAATGCCTCTCCTGGGTATTTTCCACACAATGAAATGCATCGGCCAATCGTCTTCCTTCTGGGACCCACACCAGCCCTCCGAAATGGACCCCTCAGTTCTCCAGTCTGAACCAGTTTTCTGATGGCCCTGACACACACTGGCATTCCGGGATTTCTCTTTACCTTCCGTCTGTGCTGATTCCCTGTTCCCCCTGTTCTCTTGTTTTCTTCTTTCTTGGTTTGTGCTTTCATTTTATGGAGCATCCATTTTGCTAGCTTCTTAAGAAAGGGTACAGGAAGTAACTTTGGGGGACCTTGCATGTCTGGAAAAGTCTGTTTCACTCTCACACTTAATTGATGGTTTGCCTAGGGATAGGATTCTAGACTGGCAATTCATTCCTGCAAATTTCCAAAGATTGGTTTATTGTTTTCCAGCTTCCAATGTTTCTGAAAGTTCATTGCCATTCTGTTGCTTGATTCTTGGCGTGAAATCTGTTTTTTCTCTTTGGAACCTTGTAGGATTCTCTCGTTGTTTTATGAAATTTCAGTAAGTATGGATTCACTTTCTATGGATTATGTTCATATACCTGGTAGAGCCAGGAAACTCATGTCCTGCAGTTACAGGGAATTAATCATGTAGGCACACTTGGGAAATTATTCCATTTTGTTGGTTTCTTTTCCTTGTCATGTATTGATTATTGTTAATTGTATCAACTCAGGATTTTTAGCTTTGAATAAATTGGTTGCTGCCCTTTGGAATCATGCATGCTGCCAGACCAGTTTCTCTTTTCTCACCACTTTTGGTCTTTTAAAAACTGATCTCTACTCTCATTCATATAGGACCATATCCTTAGCTCTACTAATAGTTTTGGTACTCTTTGGGCATTTGCGTTACGGTACATATCGGTTTGAAGATGTTAATCTAAGCACAAAGACAGCAAATTTGCTACAGACTAATCAACGATGTGCAGGCCAAGCCTAAAATGATGGTGCAGGTTTCATGACCTTTCATGTCAACTATTGGTAACCTGCAGAGTAAAATATCTCTCTAGAGTATAGACTTGTTCCCCTTCACATTTTACAGTGGAGGAAACCAATCCTGAGATGTTAAGTGTGGAGTCATTTCTCCTGACTCCTTTCTAAACCATTATTCTTTTACCTTGTCTCCTCTCTCTGCTTGGCTACCTTGTCTTATATTTCTTTTTCTTTTCATTTCTTAATCTTCTTTTCTTTAGTATAAAGAAATATTATAGTTCTTTACTGTAAGACATATTATATTTATACATAAAGTATGTATTCTAAAATAGTACATATTCCAGAGGCAACAAGAAGTAGGGGTTAAGTCTAATTTCGGAACAGCTTGCTGAGTTTGAATCCTGGCTCTGTGACTCACCTACAGTGTGACCTTGGGCACATTATTTGACCTCTTTGTACCTCAGTTTTGGGGGCCTATAGTAATGGTACCTACCTTCTAGGATAGTTGCAAGAATTAAATGAGTTGATTCATGTAAAGCTCTTAGAACGGTGCCTGGTATACAATAAATATCAATGTCGCTAGTATTCTTGTCAGAAGTACAGAAACAAATGTTAAAATGAAAGAAATAATTATCTTTTTTTTTGAAATAATTATCTTTAATTCTGTCTCTACTACCATCTATAATCCCAACTAGAGAGATGACCATGGTTAACATTTCCGAGGGTTGTTTCTTGGTAGTTAAAAATAAAGCATATTGTACATAATGTTTTTTAAATTAATTAATTAATTAATTAATTTATTTGGCTATGTTGGGTCTTCGTTTCTGTGCGAGGGCTTTCTCTAGTTGCGGCGAGCGGGGGCCACTCTTCATCACAGTGCACAGGCCTCTCACTGTCGCGGCCTCTCTTGTTGCAGAGCACAGGCTCCAGACGCGCAGGCTCAGTAGCTGTGGCCCACGGGCCCAGCTGCTCCGCGGCGTGTGGGATCTTCCCAGACCAGGGCTCGAACCCGTGTCCCCTGCATTGGCAGGCAGACTCTCAACCACTGCGCCACCAGGGAAGCCCTACATACAGTTTTAATGTTGCTTTTTCCACTTGTCTTTATAGTTTAAGCTTGACTGTTCAATATTCTTCTGTGTGGTATATTTGCTTCCTGTATTGGCCCTAACACAGAGCCTTGCAAATTAGGTTCTTCCTAAGTACTAACCGACTGGGAAGCCAACTCTTCCTTCTGGACCTTTTGGGTTTGGAACAGGTGTAAAGAGGTCTTCCTGTCATGAATTCGAGAAGACTCAGTTACAGTTAAGACAGGTCTTATATTTCTGTAGACAATGAAAGCATTCTGGCATCTGAAGAATCTGGAGATGGCATCTGAAAAGTGTGGATTAGAACAAAATGAGGGGATACTCACATGAAAAGATGATGGAGGAGGAGAGGGAGGGCTGGGTGAGAACCAGAATGGAAGTGGTGGGGTGGGACTCAGTGGGACCATTAAGCATGGAGGTGTGGGTCTCTCCACCCACACGGCAGAGACCACATGGAATGTGGATCTGATATTTTGATTATTTCCTTGGAACCTCAGCAGTTAAGTGAGGCTGGGAAGCCAGTGAAAAGGCTTCTGCGTGCAGACACATCCTGAAAGCTGAGGCTGCTTTGATCTCCTGGGAGATCCGACATGATTTGGCCCTTCCCCAGTGCATGACAGTCACCAGTCTGCTTCACTCACACAGGACCTGTGTAGCCAGAAGCAGTCGGCTCAGCAGTGTTTCCAGAGTTCTGGAATTAAGCCTTGAGCAGCCCCAGTGAAGATTCACGCCTCTTGAGAGCACTCCATGTAACACTGAGACAAATTTACGTTAGTGGGTTTGTGTTCTGTCATGTCGCACGTGCTAGAGAATTACTGTCTTCTCGGGAGGCAGAGAAGTTCTTCAGAGGCTCGTGGTCTGGCTGGTGGGTTTTGGATGGAGATGTATAGAAAGTGATGTAGAAGGTGAGGAGGAACGCTTCTGTCTTGCCTGAACTCAGGCTTCCTTAGGAGTCACCCTCTCCGTATAGCACATCACATCCATGTGAGAACTAGTCTGTGTGGTTTGGTGACTACTATCTACCAAGAAAAGTAAAAAAGATTTAAAACAATAAAACAGGTGACATGGTTAATAGCTATAGGAAACAGGATGCAACATTTTTTTAAAGGTTAGCATATAGCAGGGCTAAGTAAGTAGACTCTGGGTTTAAAGCTGTTTGTCTCATTGATGGAATGTTCAGTGATAGCAGAAATTTGGTGACTTAAACCTTTTTTGTTCAATGCTAGATTAATTGGTGAAAGTTGCCCATCAGAACAGAGACTAAGATGCAAATACAGACTATTACTCCCATTCTTGGCTAATAAAATACACTCTGATCATATTTAATTATGAAGGTTTTTTAAAAAGCCTTTTAAACTTTTCTGAACTTCTAGTTTAGACAAATACCCTTTGGACATAATCAACAGCACTAGTTCTTGTAGCAGACAATGAGGTACAGATTTTCCCACCCTTTACATTGCTTCACATTCAATGGCCATTAAAAAAAAAAAACCCACATTTCACTTTCTGTTTCCCTGACCTACATTTCCTTATCTTAGCACTTGCTTAATCACAGGGGCAAATTCTTTCAGGTTTCATCTCATTCAGGAAGTTTGCCCTGAACATTGACCATACCCCACGTGTTCTCTGGGTGCCCACCCTACCTTCACATATGTCTGGCCCAGTGCTTTGAACGTTATATTTAAATTATCTGTTTAGGTGTCTACCTTACCCCACTACCTGATGATTGAATCATACCTATGCGGCTCTTGGGGAGGACCTTGTACCCACTGGCTTAAAGTAGGCAGGCACTTAAAAATAGTCTGCTGAACTGGATATTTCATCTTGTTATTGGAGGAGTATTCCACAGCCCTAGCTGTGAGGGAGGAAGAGAAACTGGGCTTTCCAGCCCCTACAGCAGAAGAAGGCAAGGAAGGGAGAGTTAATAAAGATGTTGAGTGAGCCAGCCTACGGTGACTGCCACACCGTCACTGATTGATAGGGTGACCATGTGTCCCAGTTCATCAGGGAAGGCTCTGGATTACATCTGTTGTCCCAGTGTGATTATTAATAGCACCTCCTTCTACTCTCAAAAGTGTCTTGGTTTGAGTGACAAATTCTGTGTTCACCCTACATACTGAGCACTTGCTATTTATTGTAGGCTCTCATTAAACAGTAGCTATTAATAAGGGAGATAGACCACAACCATAAGATAAATAACAAGCCAAGATTACATGTGGTGGTCTAACAGCACTTCATAGGTCTAACCGTTTTGACACAGTCTGTGGCTGGTTGATCGTCAGCTCCACCCCTCCCACTCCCATGTTTCCTACTGAAACAGGAGGGAAGGGGACAGGGCACAACCCTTAAAAGAATGACATAGCCATAAGACATGACAGAAACTGGTTAGAACCAACTAGGTCCAAGATGGTGGAAGATTCGACTTCCAGTGGACCTTGAGCCTCATTATACACTCATTGTAATACATTAGCATCTAAATGACACACCCACCAGTGCCATGACAGTTCTGAGGCTAACCATAAAAGGCCAAAAACTGGGCGGTGGCCCAATTCCTGGAAATCCCCACCCCTTCCCTGAAATAGTTGGAATAATCCTTCCACTTATTAGCCTATGAAATTACCTAGCCCATAAAAACTAACCACCCCATGTTTCGGCACCTCTCACCTTCTGAGATGGCCTACACTCCATCTGTGGAGTATGTTTCTCTCTAAATAAATCCACTTCTTACCTATCACTTTGTCTCTCACTGAATTCTTTCTGCGACATCAAGAAGAACCTGAGCTTTATTAAATCCTGAGACCAGGTGTGTAATCTCAATTAAAAGACCATAGGTTCAGGGACTTCCCTGGTGGCACAGTGGTTAAGAATCCGCCTGCCAATGCAGGGGACACGGGTTTGATCCCTGGTTTGGGAAGATCCCGCATGCCATGGAGCAACTAAGCCGTGTGCCACAACTACTGAAGCTCGCACTCCTAGAGCCTGTGCTCTGCAACAAGAGAAGCCACGGCAGTGAGAAGCCTGTGCACCGCAATGAAGAGTAGACCCTGCTCGCCACAACTAGAGAAAGCCCGCGCACAGCAACGAAGACCCAATGCACCCAAAAAAGAAAAAAAAAAGACCATGGGTTCAAGTCCCAATCTGAGTTGCACGGTTTCACTATGACCTCCTTTCTAAAGGACCTCTCTTAGGTTTTGCAACATTATTTTCCAATCTGAGTTGCACGGTTTCACTATGACCTCCTTTCTAAAGAACCTCTCTTAGGTTTTACAACATTATTTTCCTATCACTTGTATTTTTGAAACGAAAGACTTAGAATCTAGAAAATTTGCATGTTCAATCATCCCAACTAGTTTTTGTTTAGATTTTCCCTTGGGAAATCATGTTATCAAATAGCTGAATATATTAGTATTCCAATGTCACACTGCCACTTCAAGGAGTAACCATGTTATAGATTTTGACATTTAAGTTGCCTATTGAAATGGTGATGCTGGACTAATGTCTTAAAGATACCGAGAGTTCCTATTCCTGACCCATTCCAGGCTCCCACCTCTGACCACCCTTAATGTGGTTTATAATTATTTTGGAATTTTTCTTCCTTGGAAGTTCTCACCTCTACCTTCTCTGCTAACCTCTCTTCCCCATTCTTTTTTTTTTTTTTTTAACCCCCAAATTGTAATGCCTAATAGTCGTATTTTTCAGGATATATATAATTACTGGATTCATTTATTTATTTATGGCTACATTGGGTCTTCGTTGCTGCTCTCCGGCTTTTTTTTTTTTTTTTTTTTTTTTTTTTTTAATGGCTGTGTTGGGTCTTTGTTTCCGTGCGAGGGCTTTCTCTAGTTGTGGCAAGCGGGGGCCACTCTTCATCACGGTGCGCCGGCCTCTCACTATCGAGGCCTCTCTTGTTGTGGAGCACAGGCTTCAGACGCGCAGGCTCAGTAATTGTGGCTCACGGGCTTAGTTGCTCCGCGGCATGTGGGATCTTCCCAGACCAGGGCTCGAACCCGTGTCCCCTGCATTGGCAGGCAGACTCTCAACCACTGCGCCACCAGGGAAGCCCCCCCCATTCTTAAAAACGCATTTATTTTTATGAAATCTTCCTCAGGTAAGATTTTCATTTCCTCAACTTTTCACTTGTCAGAAGATAGAATCATCTGCTGAGCACTTCCTGATTGAGCTAACTGATGGAAATGTTGAAAAATGTACCTCCCCCGTTTTATGCCCAGGACCACTCATTGCCTTTTTGGAAAGTTGCTTAAAACCCTACACTTCTGTGGCTGTTCTAAATGACTCATGTTAACAGTTTTGCTCATACCTCTTTCAGAAGGCATGAAGATGTTTGCCTTCCTGAAATTTGGAGTTGAGAGCAGGTGTACCAATCTAAAACATGAAATTGGAACAAGCCTGCTCCATGTGTTATGGAATACAAGACTAAATATGCCGTTTTAAGCATACTCATACACAAAAACAAAAAACAATTGAGATTTCAATTGAAATTCACTAAGTTTGTAGATTCATTTGGAGAAGAGTTTACATCTTTATGATATTGAGTATTCTCTTATTAAACATAGTATGTTTTTTCCATGTATTAGTTCTTTTATGTTCTTCAATAAGCTTTCATAATTTTCATGATTTATGTCTCTCTCATCTCCTTTGTTGGATTTATTCTTAGGTATCTCATGAATTTTTATTGCTACTCATATGAATGGAATATGTTTTATTATTGTTATATTTTCTTATTATTGCCAGATTATTATTGGTGAATACAAATGTTATTGAATTTGCACTAATTTTGTCTTCAGCAACATTGTTAAACTTACTTATTAGTTTTAATCATTTGTGAGTAAAGTCTCTAGGATTTTCAATGTTTAAAATTCTTTGTCAGCAAATCAGAACAGTTTTGTTTCTTTTCAGTATTTAGTTCTTGTCTTCTTTCACTGGCCAGGGGCTCCAATAAATATTGAATAGAAGCAGTGTTAGCTGGCAACCTTGTCTTCTTCCTGATTTTGTAGAGAATGCTTCTAATATTTCACCATTTAAAAAGATGTCTGCTGTAGGTTTTTGGCAGGTAGACGTAACTTGGTTGAGCAAGTTCCCCTCTATACCTAGTTTGCTAACATTTTTATTAATAATGAGTGTATAGTGTTTTTGTTTGTTTTTTTAATTTCATTTTATTTATTTATTTTTTATACAGCAGTTCTTATTAGTTATCTATTTTATACATATGTGTATATATGTCTATCTCAATCTCCCAGTTTATCCCACTACCACCACCCCTCCCCTCACATTCCCCCTTGGTATCCATATATTTGTTCTCTACATCTGTGTCTCTATTTCTGCCCTGCAAATCGGTTCATCGGTACCATTTATCTAGATTCCACATATATGTGTTAATATACGATATTTGTTTTTCTCTTTCTGACTTACTTCACTCTGTATGACAGTCTCTAGGTCCATCCATGTCTCTACAAATGACCCGATTTCGTTCCTTTTTATGGCTGAGTAATATTCCATTTTATATATGTAATACATCTTCTTTATCCATTTCTCTGTCGATGGGCATTTAGGTTGCTTCCATGACCTGGCTATTGTAAATAGTGCTGCAATGAACATTGGGGTGCATGTGTCTTTCTTTTTTTTTTTTGGCTGTGTTAGGTCTTCGTTGCTGTGCACGGGCTTTCTCTAGTTGCGGTGAGCGGGGGGGCTACTCTTCATTGCAGTGTGTGGGCTTCTCATTGCAGTGGCTTCTCTTGTTGCAGAGCATGGGCTCTAGGCGTGAGGGCTTCAGTAGTTGTGGCACGTGGGCTCAATAGTTGTGGCTTACGGGCTCTAGAGCGTAGGCTCAGTAGTTGTGGCACACGGGCTTGGTTGCTCCGTGGCATGTGGGATCTTCCAAGACCATGGCTCGAACCGTGTCCCCTGCATTGGCAGGAGGATTTTTAACCACTGCACCACCAGGGAAGTCCGCATGTGTCTTTTTTTTTTTAATTAATTAATTAATTTTTATATTTATTTTTGGCTGTGTTGGGTCTTCGTTTCTGTGCGAGGGCTTTCTCTAGTTGCGGCAAGCGGGGGCCACTCTTCATTGTGGTGCGCGGGCCTCTCACTATCACGGCCTCTCTTGTTGTGGAGCGCAGGCTCAGTAGTTGTGGCTCACGGGCCTAGTTGCTCCGTGGCATGTGGGATCTTCCCAGACCAGGGCTCGAACCCGTGTCCCCTGCATTGGCAGGCAGATTCTCAACCACTGCGCCACCAGGGAAGCCCCCGCATGTGTCTTTTTCAGTTACAGTTTTCGCTGGGTATATGCCCAGTAGTGGGATTGCTGGGTCATATGGTAATTCTATTTTTAGTTTTTTAAGGAACCGCCATACTGTTCTCATAATGGCTGTATCAATTTACATTCCCACCAACAGTGCAAGAGGGTTCCCTTTTCTCCACACCCTCTCCAGCACTTGTTGTTTGTAGATTTTCTGATGATGCCCATTCTAACTTGTGTGAGGTGATACCTCACTGTAGTTTTGATTTGCATTTCTCTAATAATTAGTGATGTTGAGCAGCTTTTCATGTGCCTCTTGGCCATCTGTATGTCTTTTTAGGAGAAATGTCTATTTAGGTCTTCTGCCCATTTTTGATTGGGTTGTTTGTTTTTTTAATATTGAGCTGCATGAGCTGTTTATATATTTTGGAGATTAATCCTTTGTCTGTTGATTTGTTTGCAAATATTTTCTCCCATTCTGAGGGTTGTCTTTTCATCTTGTTTATAGTTTCCTTTGCTTTGCAAAAGCTTTTAAGTTTCATTAGGTCCCATTTGTTTATTTTTGCTTTTATTTCCATTAATTTAGGAGGTGGGTCAAAAAAGATCTTGCTGTGATTTATGTCAAAGAGTGTTCTCCCTATATTTTCCTCTAAGAGTTTTAGAGTGTCTGGTCTTACATTTAGGTCTTTAATCCATTTTGAGTTTATTTTTGTATATGGTGTTAGAGAATGTTCTAATTTCATTCTTTTACATGTAGCTGTCCAGTTTTCCTAGCACCACTTATTGAAGAGACTGTCTTTTCTCCATTGTATATCCTTGCCTCCTTTGTCATAGATTAGTTGACCATAGGTGCATGGGTTTATCTCTGGGCTTTCTATCCTGTTCCACTGATCTGTATTTCTGTTTTTGTGCCAGTACCATATTGTCTTGATTACTGTAGCTTTGTAGTATAGTCTGAAATCAGGGAGTCTGATTCCTCCAGCTCTGTTTATTTCCCTCAAGATTGCTTTGGCTATTCAGGGTCTTTTGTGTCTCCATACAGATTTTAAGATTTTTTGTTCTAGTTCTGTAAAAAATGCCATTGGTAATTTGATAGGGATTGCACTGAATCTATAGATTGCTTTGGGTAGTATAGTCATTTTCACAATATTGATTCTTCCAATCAACGAACATGGTGATCTCTCCATCTGTTTGTGTCATCTTTGATTTCTTTCATCAATGTCTTACAGTTTTCTGAGTACAGGTCTTTTACCTCCTTAGGTAGGTTTATTCCTAGGTATTTTATTCTCTTTGTTGCAATGGTGAATGGGATTGTTTCCTTAATTTCTCTTTCTGATCTTTCATTGTTAGTGTATAGGAATGCAAGAGATTTCTGTGCATTAATTTTGTATCCTGCAACTTTACCAAATTCATTGATTAGCTCTAGTAGTTTTCTGGTGGCATCTTTAGGATTTTCTATGTATAGTATCATGTCATCTGCAAACAGTGACAGCTTTACTTCTTCTTTTCCAATTTGTATTTCTTTTTCTTCTCTGATTGCTGTGGCTAGGTCTTCCAAAACTATGTTGAATAAGAGTGGCGAGAGTGGACATCCCTGTCTTTTCCTGATCTTAGAGGAAATGGTTTCAGTTTTTCACCATTGAGAATGATGTTTGCTGTGGGTTTGTCATATATGGCCTTTATTTTATTGTGGTAGTTTCCCTGTATGCCCACTCCCTGGAGAGTTTTTGTCATAAATGGGTGTTGAATTTTGTCAAAAGCTTTTTCTGCATCTATTGAGATGATCATATGGTTTTTATTCTTCAGTTTGTTAATATGGTGTATCACATTGATTGATTTGCGTATATTAAAGAATCCTTGCATCCCTGGGGTAAATCCCACTTGATCGTGGTGTATGATCCTTTTAATGTGTTGTTGAATTCTGTTTGCTAGTATTTTGTTGAGGATTTTTGCATCTATATTCATCAGTGATATTGGTCTGTAATTTTCTTTTTTTGTAGTATCTCTGTCTGGTTTTGGTATCAGGGTGATGGTGGCCTCATAGAATGAGTTTGGGAGTGTTCCTTCCTCTGCAATTTTTTTGGAAGAATTTGAGAAGGATGGGTGTTAACTCTTCTCTAAATGTTTGATAGAATTCACCTGTGAAGCCATCTGGTCCTGGACTTTTGTTTGTTGGAAGATTTTTAATCACAGTTTCAATTTTATTACTTGTGATTGGTCTGTTCATATTTTCTATTTCTTCCTGGTTCAGTCTTGGAAGGTTATACCCTTCTAAGAGTTTGTCCATTTCTTCCAGGTTGTCCATTTTATTGGCATAGAGTTGCTTGTAGTAGTCGCTTATGGTGCTTTGTATTTCTGCAGTGTCTGTTGTAACTTCTCCTTTTTCATTTCTAATTTTATTGATTTGAGTCCTCTCCCTCTTTTTCTTGATGAGTCTGACTAAAGGTTTATCAATTTTGTTTATCTTCTCAAAGAACCAGCTTTTAGATTTATTGATCTTTGCTATTGTTTTCTTTGTTTCTATTTCATTTATTTCTGCTCTGATCTTTATGATTTCTTTCCTTCTGTTAACTTTGGGTTTTGTTTGTTCTTCTTTCTCTAGTTCCTTTAGGTGCAAGGTTAGATTGTTTATTTGAGATGTTTCTTGTTTCTTGAGGTAAGATTGTATTGCTGTAAACTTCCCTCTTCGAACTGCTTTTGCTGCATCCCATAGGTTTTGGATCGTGTTTTCACGTTGTGTCATTTGTCTCTAGGTATTTTTTGATTTCTTCAGTGATCTCTTGGTTATTTAGTAACATATTGTTTAGCCTCCATGTGTTTGTGTTTTTTACGTTGTTTTCCCTGTAATTTATATCTAATCTCATAGTGTTGTGGTCAGAAAAGATGCTTGATATGATTTCAATTTTCTTAAATTTACCGAGGCTTGATTTGTGACCTGAGATGTGATCTATCCTGGAGAATGTTCTGCGTGCACTTGAGAAGAAAGTGTAATCTGCTGTTTTCGGATGGAATGTCCTATAAATATCAATTAAATGTATCTGGTCTATTGTGTCATTTAAAGCTTGTGTTTCCTTATTAATTTTCTGTCTGGATGATCTGTCCATTGGTGTAAGTGAGGTGTTAATCTCCCCCACTATTATTGTGTTACTGACAGTTTCCTCTTCTATAGCTGTTAGCATTTGCCTTATGTTTTGAGGTGCTCCTATGTTGGGTGCATATATATTTATAATTGTTATATCTTCTTGGATTGATCCCTTGATCATTATGTAGTGTCCTTCTTTGTCTCTTGTAATAGTCTTTATTTTAAAGTCTATTTTGTCTGATATGAGAATTGCTACTCCAGCTTTCTTTTGATTTCCATTTGCATGGAATATCTTTTTCCATCCCCTCACTTTCAGTTTGTATGTGTCCCTAGGTCTGAAATGGGTCTCTTATAGACAGCATATATATGGGTCTTGTTTTTGTTTCCATTCAGCAAGTTTGTATCTTTTGGTTGTAGCATTAAATCCGTTCACATTTAAGGTAATTATCAATATTATGCTCCTATTACCATTTTCTTAATTGTTTTGGGTTTGTTATTTTAGGTCCTTTTCTCCTCTTGTGTTTCCTGCCTGAGAAGTTCCTTTAGCATTTGTTGTAGAGCTGGTTTGTTGGTCCTGGATTCTCTTAGCTTTTGCTTGTCTGTAAAGCTTTTGATTTCTCTGTCAAATCTGAATGAGATCCTTGCCAGGGAGAGTAATCTTGGTTGTAAGTTCTTCCCTTTCATCACTTTAAATATATTGTGCCACTCCCTTCTGGCTTGTAGAGTTTCTGCTGAGAAATCAGCTGTTAACCTTATGGGAGTTCCCATGTATGTTATTTGTCATTTTTCCCTTGTTACTTTTAATAATTTTTCTTTGTCTTTAATTTTTGTCAATTTGATTACTATGTGTCTCAGTGTGTTTCTCCTTGGGTTCATCCTGCCTGGGACTCTCTGCGCTTCCTGGACTTGGGTGGCTATTTCCTTTTCCATGTTAGGGAAGTTTTCAACTATAATGTCTTCAAATATTTTTTTGGGTCCTTTCTCTCTCTCTTCTCCTTCTGGGACGCCTATAATGCGAATGTTGGTGCATTTAATGTTGTCCCAGAGTTCTCATAGGCTGTCTTCATTTCTTTTTGTTCTTTTTTCTTTATTCTGTTCTGCAGCAGTGAATTCCACCATTCTGTCTTCCAGGTCACTTATCCGTTCTTCTGCCTCAGTTTTTCTGCTATTGATTCCTTCTAGTGTATTTTTCATTTCACTTATTGTCTTGTTCATCTCTGTTTGTTCTTTAATTTTTCCAGGTCTTTGTTAAACATTTCTTGCATCTTCTCAATCTTTGCCTCCATTCTTTTTCTGAGGTCCTGGATCATCTTCACCATCATTATTCTAAATTCTTTTTCTTGAAGGTTGCCTATCTCCACTCCATTTAGCTGTTTTTCTGGTGTTTTATCTTGTTCCTTCATCTGGTACATAGTCCTCTGCCTTTTCATCTTGTCTATCTTTCTGTGAATGTGGTTTTCTTTCCACAGGCTGCAGGATTGTAGTTCTTCTTGCTTCTGCTGTCTGCCCTCTGGTGGATGAGGCTATCTAAGAGTTTTGTGCAAGCTTCCTGATGGGAGGGACTGGTCATGGGTAGAGCTGGGTGTTGCTCTGGCGGGCAGAGCTCAGTAAATCTTTAATCTGCTTGTCTGTTGATGGATGGGGCCGAGTTCCCTGCCTGTTGGTTTTTTGGCCTGAGGCGACCCAGCACTGGAGCCTAGTGGCTCTTTGGTGGGGCTGATGGTGGGCAATGGGAGGGCTCACGCCAAGGAATACTTCCCAGAACTTCTGCTGCCAGTGTCCTTGTCCCCGCATTGAGCCACAGCCACCCCCAGCCTCTGCAGGAGACCCTCCAACACTAGCAGGTAGGTCTGGGTTAGTCTCCTATGAGGTCACTTCTCCTTCCCCCTGGGTCCTGATGTGCACACTACTTTGTGTGTGCCCTGCAAGAGTGGAGTCTCTGTTTCTCCCAATCTTGTTGAAGTCCTGCAATCAAATCTCGCTAGCCTTCAAAGTCTGATTCTCTGGGAATTCCTCCTCCCGTTGCCGGACCCCCAGGTTGGGAAGCCTGACGTGGGGCTCAGAACCTTCATTCCAGTGAGTGGACTTTTGTGGTATAATTGTTCTCCAGTTTGTGAGTCACCTACCCAGCAGGTATAGGATTTGATTTTATTGTGATTGCACCCCTCTTAACGTTTCATTGCGGCTTCTCCTTTGTCTTTGGATGTGGGTTATCTTTTTTTGTGAGTTCCAGTGTCTTCCTGTCGATGATTGTTCGGCAGTTAGTTGTGATTTTGGTGCTCTTGCAAGAGGGAGTGAGTGCACGTCCTTCTACTCTGCCATCTTGAACCAAATCCTCACAAATAGCTCGAGTGTACAGGTTTTTTTGTTTGTTTTTTAAAAATTTACTTATTTATTTTATGGTTGCGTTGGGTCTTCGTTTCTGTGTGAGGGCTTTCTCTAGTTGCGGCAAGCGGGGGCCACTCTTCATCGCGGTGCGCGGGCCTCTCACTATCGCGGCCTCTCGTGTTGTGGAGCATGGGCTCCAGACGCGCAGGCTCAGCAATTATGGCTCACGGGCCTTGTTGCTCCGTGGCATGTGGGATCTTCCCACACCAGGGCTCGAACCCGTGTCCCCTGCATTGGCAGGCAGATTCTCAACCACTGCGCCACCAGGGAAGCCCTCGAGTGTACAGTTTTATCGAGTGCTTTTTCTGCACCTGCTGAGCTGTTCTTTTATTTTTCTCCTTTAATTGATTCATGTGTTAAATTAAATATACACATCTTCTATTGTTAAGCCATGCTTACATTCTTGGGAGAAGTTTTAGCTGGTCATACTTTTATAAATATACTGCCAGATTTCATTTACTACTATGTATTTTACATTTTTTATATATATGTTAGGGAGCAAAATTGGCTTATAATTTCACTTTTTTGTGCAGTCTGCTAAATTTCAACAGGTATTCTATTCCAAGATGGCCTGAGCTGTGATCTAGCTTGTTTCTTCTCTGGTGTATACATATACAGCAAGTATTGCTGTGTATTCTTTTTTTTTTTTTTTAATTATTTTTTTAAACTTTTTTTTTAATGTATTTTACCACAATTTTTTTTTTTTTAATGAAAGCTTCTTTCTTTCTTTCTTTCTTTCTTTATCTATTTTTGGCTGTGTTGGGTCTTCGTTTCTGTGTGAGGGCTTTCTCTAGTTGCGGCAAGTGGGGGCCACTCTTCATCACGGTGCACGGGCCTCTCATTGTCATGGCCTCTCTTGTTGCGGAGCACAAGCTCCAGATGCGCAGGCTCAGCAGTTGTGGCTCACGGGCCTAGTTGCTCTGTGGCATGTGGGATCTTCCCAGACCAGGGCGTGAACCTGTGTCCCCTGCATTAGCAGGCAGATTCTCAACCACTGCGCCACCAGGGAAGCCCCTGCTATGTATTCTTATTTATTTATAACTTCCATTGAGTCATTTGAACTTGTTTAGCAATAATAACAATCATAGTGAACCATTTTGATCTTTCTCTGTGCAGGTTGTCATCCAATAGCATAGGGTTATCTAGAGTTTCATCAAGTCAGGTCGGGTACTTGCAATGGGGAAGGCAAGTCTATTATGTAGTTGCGAATAAAAGATACTTCCATTTGTATATTTACTGTCACTGATATTCATCAGGCCCAGTGGTTTATTAGAAAACAAAACACTTTAAAGACTCTTCCTTTCTGATTCTCCTGCCTGCCCTTGCTGCTATCTGTAACTCATGCCCAAGCTTGGACCTCAGGGCAACGGCCTGTTCCTTTGAGCGTTATGTTCTACTATAGTGTAGACCACATGGAGGCAGCCAGTGGGGTCAGGAGGGCCTGGAGCCCATGCTGCCCTGACACTCACTTGCTCTCTGAGTTTGGACCAGTTCCTCAGCCTCTATAAACTTTAGTTATTTCATCAGTGCAATGGGAATTTTAATATCTGTCTTGCAGGGTTTGTCATAATGAGTGATCAATAATACAAAAGCACAGTGTCTGGTATATAGTAATTGCTTATAAAAGTAGCTTTTAGTATACCTTCTCTGTCATATTGAATAAAATGCTAGTAGGACTATGTTAACACCAACTAAAAGCACGACTGCTTGCAGTCGTCCTTCCAAAGGTGCTATTAGTTTGTGGTTTATAGGTTTATGTTACTTCATCTTTCGTATATTGTTTTAATTATTTTAAAACAAATATTTTTTTGGCACCTACCATATCCTAGGACTAGATGCTGGGGAATATTAAGGATACAAGATAAACAAGCAGCTGAGGTCAGTCTAGAAAGGCCAAACATAATTAGAATATGAGCTGATAGGTTATCAGATATGAGATAGCAAGACAGAATATCAGGATAAGATCTGAGAATATCAAGAAATGAATTTCAGTGGGAGTGATTAGGGTGAAACAGCTAACTCTGTCTGGTCTAACACCAAGAAGGTGATACTTCAGCAGGGTCTTGAAGGCTCAGTGAGACAAGGAGCAAGTGTGCTCCAGTCAGGGCAAGTTGGGTATGTCAGGCTACCTGGGCATGAAAGGATATTTTACGATAGGGATGGTAAAACTTTAGGAATAAATTGCATAATAGATTCAGATCTCAGAATTCCTTTCAGGGCTGCATATTTAACTGTGAGTCTTTGAGCTTGGGACAAGGGACGAGGGATGCCTTGGAATCCTGGGTAAACACTGATCCTCTAGTGTCCTAGTGGTAGGATTTAATTCACCACTAATTAGTGTTGGTTTTGGCTCCCATGGGGAAGTGTAAACACAAAGAAGGCAAGGAGTAGGGAGAAGGGCAAAGGCAAGTGCATGGGTGTGTATATTTGCAGAACCGTTTTGGAGGAACTGAGGAGTGCAGAGAAGGTCTTGAAAATAGAGCAGGGATTATTTCTCATGCTTTAAAACACAGCAAAATCTGCTGGAGGCTACTAACGTGTCACACCCTTAAAATAAAAACAGAGGGAAACGGAGCCTTCTTTACTTGTACTGTGATCATTTTAACCTCAGTAGCCTTCCAAAGGGAAACCATAATCGGGTTGTTTTTATTGTCTGTGGGCTGGAGCAAGCGTTGGTCTGTAAACATTGGATGCTTCCAACTCAAATAGCCTTCTTAGGAATGTCTACCCACATTTGAGGTGTGCTTCACTGGGAACCTTAGAATGCTGTACAAAAGCAGTAGGGCATCTCCTCAAACTCACAAGGTTTCAGAAATTTTCCAGCCAGAGGTGCTCGGGTGAGGGGCACTTGTAACAAACCTGCCCTTGTTTTAGGAGACAGCGCTTGAAAGAGTTTTGGTTTTTGTTTGGTTGTCTTTTTTAGATTTTTGCCTTTTCTTCTTCATCATACAACAGTTGTTTGTGGTGGGTTTTTTGTTTTTTCAGCCAGAGAAGGATGTCTGTGAGAGAAATATCTGTATCTTCCAAGATCTACACTACCTTTTTTTTTTTTTTTAAATTTACTTACTTATTTACTTATTTATTTTTGGCTGTGTTGGGTCTTCGTTTCTGTGCGAGGGCTTTCTCTAGTTGTGGCAAGCGGGGGCCACTCTTCATCGCGGTGCGCAGGCCTCTCACTATCGCAGCCTCTCTTGTCCCGGAGCACAGGCTCCAGACGTGCAGGCTCAGTAGTTGTGGCTCACAGGCCTAGTTGCTCCGCAGCCTATGGGATCTTCCCAGACCAGGGCTCGAACCCGTGTCCCCTGCATTAGCAGGCAGATTCTCAACCACTGCGCCACCAGGGAAGCCCCACACTACCTTTTAAAGTATCTGTACGATTCAAGTCAAGTCAGCCAGCATTTATGTACTCCTCCTGGGTACTGGGTGCCCAGAATCCTGAAATTAATAAGATTGAGGACCTGCCCCATAGAAACCCACGTTCCGGTCAGGAGGACAAATATGTACCCAAGTAACTCAAACACCAGACAGGATTTGAAGATGTTGAAGGAAAATGTCAGAGTTCATGGGGGAAAACCAGAGGAGGAGCTAAATTCTTGCGAGGAGTATCAGAAGGAGAACAGAAGGGAAGGGAAAGGAAGGGAAGGGAAAAGAAGGAAAGGAAAGGAAAGAGAATGGAATGTAGTCTTAATTTGAATACGTAGAATTTCAACCATTAGGTGACTGAAATTAAGAAAAGGAATGAAATTAATCTCTTGTAAAACAAGAATTTAAAATAATTTTTCTGCTTACCAACAAAATAAACCTGTTTTAATTCATTGATTAATTCTTCTACTCCATAAACATGCATTGAGTACCTATGATGTGCCAGGCACTGTTTAGAGATAGAAAAGGAATAGAACATCTCTGCTCTCAGTTCCTTCATTGTCTAAACAGGTAGACAGAGATGTGCACACAAACAGTGACACCACAGAGAGGCAGATATACCTAGAGGGATGCATGAAATACTCTGAGAGCCCCGTGGATGTAAGAGAGTCAAGGAAGACTTCACGGACAGATAGAGTTTTAGAGGTTTGATGGTGAATGGGTCATGGAAACAGTCCATATAGAGGGCATGTCATGTACAAAGGCAGAGAAGCATGAAGCAGCCTGGGATGTTTATGAGACCTCAGGTGTTTTGATATGTCTCAAATATAGGGTTATAAAGGATGGAAAGTTTGGCTGGGTCTGGAAATTAAACTGACAAGAACAGATTAACAAGAGAAAAGGATACAAATTTATTTCATATACATCTTATGTGACATGGGAGCCTTCATAAGGAAATGAAGACCCAAAGAAACAGGCCTGAGTGTTTTACACTGGGTTTGATGAAGAGTGGACAGTCATGGAGGAATATGATAGGCTAAGGAGTACGAGTTGAGTGTAGTCAACTGGTAGAAACTTAGCAAAGCCTCTTTGTTAGGATTCTTCTCTATGACCCTTTGTCTTCAGAGATAAGGCTGCTCCTTTCCTCCAGGTATAGGGAGAGCCCATCTCACCTGAGGGTTGTATAACATGTTTCAGGGAAGAAGGGCAAGGGGAGAAGAAAGTTGGAGTGACTCTCCTGCTTAAAATACTATGGGGCCATATTTTGGGGTAGCATGTCCTGAACCCCATCAGGATATATGGAGGGGGCCAATGAAAGGGAGCGGGGGAGATGAGAAATGAAGCTAGAAATAAAATCAAGAGCCAGATCTTGAAGAGCTTTCTAGACCATGCAATGGAAATTGAATTTTATCCTGTAGTCTTTTTTTTTTTTTGCTGGGAGATTCTTTTTTATTCATTTTATCCTTAGAGAAAAGAAATTTAACTTACAAAGACCCCGAAGCAACAATTTGTCAAAATAAGTAACCCATCCAGGGTTTACAGACACCAAAGGCATGAAAAGTGGATTCCAGCACAGAGCATGAGGTGACTCCCAGCTGAAGCCAAACCGAGAGGCCGGCGTCTAGGCCTCAGGGCAGCGCTAGCCCCCCAGCGTGGCGGCCACAGCAGCACCTACCCCCCTATAAGGCTCCGGGGGCAAAGGAGGCCACCTCCTCCCTCTGGCCCCAAGGGCTCAGCCCCTCCTCCTCACGGCTGTGATCTGCTTTGTGGAGAATTTACAAGATGAGGATGACCTACGGAAACCATAGGAACTGACCGTACATCCTTCCTTATATCTATCTGTGTTCAGTGTCCCACCATAGAAAGTTCGTATCCAGAGAGAGCAGGTACGCCACGTGGAAGGGGGTCTGCGCTAGGAAGACAGTCGGGAGGGCGGGGCAGGGAAAACGCCGAGACCGGGACGTTGACCGTGACCGGCGTGGAACCCGTGATGTCAGTGGATCCAAGTGGAGGTTGGAGAGCTCCCCTCGCTGTGCTGCGGCAGCTGCCCCTTCCCTCCCGGTCCTGCCGCCCGCAGGCGTGGGGCTCCCACAGTCCATCCGCGGTGGCGCTGGGCTGGCAGGGGCAGAGGGGGGAGGAAGCGGGGGGGAGAAGCTCCCTGTCCTCGCCGCTCCGGGGCGCCCGCCCGGAGCTGAGGTCCTCCGACCTTCAGACCGTGATGGAGTACTGAGGTATATAGTTTCTCGGGAAGTTTAAGAAACGGAATCAATAACGTGCTCGTCGTGGGGCCCGACGGTGCGGGAGGACTCGGGCGGCTCCCCTACTGCCCACGTGCTGCAGCTTGGAATTGCCCTCAAACTGCTCCCATTTCTGGTCTCAGGACTTAATGAAGCTCAGGTTCTTGATGTCTCGTCGCAGAAAGAATTCAGTGAGAGACAAAGTGATAGGTAAGAAGTGGATTTATTTAGAGAGAAACACACTCCACAGATGGAGTGTGGGCCATCTCAGAAGGTGAGAGCGGCCTCCTGCAGTCATTTTAATGAAGGATTCTAAGTGGGAAAGTAATATCTACATTTTAGAAAGAGCCTGCAGGTGGTTTCCTGGAGAATAAAGTTGAACTGGGCAAGACAGGAAGTAGAAAAGCCTGCTAAAAGGCTGTTTCAGCCAACTAGGTACCGAGTGGGATTGAGACCTTTAAAGGCCATCACCATCATCATCCCCCACATGCAATTCAAAATTTAAGCAAAGCTAACCATAAAATAAGAATAATAGAACCCAAGTTCTGATTTTTCGTATGATGATTGTTTAGATGCATTGAAAAAATTATATCAAATATCAAAATATTTTAAGACTTCTATTGCCTCTTCTCTTTGGTGCCCTGGTCTGCTGGTGCCCTAAAGCATGTGCATCACTGTGTCTCGTGGGATCCAGCCTGCCCAGTACAGGCGGTGGTCAGGATGATGGGTAAAAAGACTGGGGTGGTTTGAAGTGGGAGAGTCAACAGGACTGAGTGATGGGTGAGGGGAAGAGAGAAGCCAGGGACGGCGCCGAGACTTCTGACTTGGGTGACAGGGTCGTGCCCTGCCTTTGGATTTCTACTGCTTGTCATTGCTGACATTTGGCCATGGGCCCTCCTGGGCAGGCACCCTTCCAGCATCTGTTCCCTCTGCAGAGTGCCTCCATCCTTTGCACTTAGTCCAGGCTCCAACGGGTATTTTAAAATGCCCACATCCGAGGGCCCCCAATAAATCCCTCACAGACTTTAAAATCCTCAGGACCAGATCCAGCCTCTGACATAACCACGGTTTCAGCACAGCTCTGTCATGAGACTCCTGACACAACCTTGGCTCAGATCGGAGGGCTCAGCAGGGGCCCCCATTCCTTTCACCCATCTCTCATCCTCCCCTTGTAGGTGGCTCCTCTGTGCAAAGGTAACCTGGTACCCTTACTTACTTGAGAACTGTGGCTCAGTGACAAAAGGAGAAGATGCAGCCTGTGGAGACACAGCTTTATCCCGATGACATGCATCATGTCATCACCCACTGTCAGCCCCCAAATCTGTCTGGGAACAAAAGGCCCCAGGCAGCAGCTAGATATATCTCTGGGATTGTTTCTGAATATTCTGAAATATCCATAACTCAGTTGGGAAGAGAATTCCCCCCATGATCCTGAGACTAGAGTTCATTATACTGTTTTCTTCGGGATTCCCAAAGCCCTAACTTTGAGAGAAACAAAAACAAATGCAGAGGGCACACCAGCTAATATTCTCCATGAGGGCTTTAAGTCCCTCTTCGTGTTCCTCCAGGCCTGGTGTCAGATACTGGCACCATAGTGCCATGTATTGTTTTCATCACCAATACTGGAGCACCCCCTTCTGCCTGGGGGTGTATTCTACAGTCAGTTGGTAATTATGTCACCATTTCAACCACTTGACACAAAGTGCCAGATTTCATTTCTTTCCAAGTCATCCTACTTCCGAACTCACAACTCTGGAAAATCTCAGCTTTGGAATGCTGGACTAGACCATGCCAGGTGGGTAGGCCAGTTTATTGTATCAGAGATGAGTTACTTTTACATACACAGTCACCAGAGAGGGGCCACGTTCCCCAGAAATCGGTGGAGGTAAACGTATATTTTTAGTCCTTAAGCCAAGAAAATTGCTGTCATAATCATAAATAGTCCAAATAGCAACAACAACAAAAGGGCACACTGAAGTATACAGGGTGAAATGTGAAAGAGCTTCTTGAATTCTCCACCTCCGCCCCTACTTCATTTCCCTCCTCCTTGGCAACAGTTGGGTACTGCGCATCCAGAACTTTTCCTGCACTGTGTAGATATCTTTCCTTATGTGTGCATAGATTGCCACTTAAATGAAGTGACTGTTATCATGAAGCTCTCAGAGATGTGCCCATTTCACAGATCCGTACATACCCCTTATCTTTACAATGATAAATAATTCATAAAATTCAGACTAAAGTAGTACACGGCAGGGAGGAGGGGGAGTGTGGGCTGAGAATCACAGCAGAAATTTTCTTGATGCATAATTCAGAATCTTTCCGTGTTCAATCTGTGATCTTTTTGCAGTTTCATACATTCGAATAATACCTGGTTTCTAGAGCTCATGCTCTGTTCGTGGGCTGCCCCATGAGATGAGATCCTTGTTATCTACTTTCACTCACCTCCTTGGGGAAATATTTTCAGCCTGAAATACCGGGTCAATTAGCAAGCACCATGGAACAGTATGTAATTCTCAGAACTGGCTCCAGAAGCCTCCTGGCTCCCTGGTGGGTGCCCCTTAAACTGCCTCGCCAACACTGTGTAATCACTTCTTCTTCAACCAGCCTCAAAGTGTTCCCGCTCTGGGGAAGAAAGCGTCTCTAATTACATTTGCCTTTCTCTTCCTCAGTCGCCAAGGTCCTCTGTGCAGATGCCTGTGCTCAGCAGTTCCTGGAGCAGCAAAGGCGCAGCCAGACAGGAGGGCCCTTCCTCTCCTTTTAGAGAGCAGTGAATTTTGCTTTTCCAAGCCAGGTAGGCCTGCGTGATCTTTGACTTCATGACTCATGTTCTTTAACGGATTTACATTATTATTTACTATGTTACTCCCTTCACATGGAAGGCCAGTTTGGTATTAATGTATTTTCTCTTCATGTAAAATCCAGAATGACTGCTTACACCTACATGATTTATGAATTTCCTGCCTCCCTAGAGGATATTCTATTTCTCATCAAGATGAATATTTATTTGATTAAAAAAAACAACTAATCTTTGATCCTGGTATACCTATGGGTATCGACCTATAAAGACATGTAAATACCCTTTATTACCATTTTCTTTCCCGAGAGCATTTAAAAATGTGGAGATGCTGTATTTTCTATGGGCTAAATTGCTGTTTACTGAAGACCTCAGGAATGGTTTTCTGTGAAGTGAGTTGAGGGAATGTCCTTTATGGAAACCGGGTGGGGGGGTTTTCCCTGTGTTTGCTCCTGGCTGGTTTGAGGCCAGCCTCCTATGAATTTTATTTTATTTTATTGAAGTTTATTTTATTTTTTTTATACAGCAGGTTCTTATTAGTTATCTATTTTATACATATTAGTGTATACATGTCAATCCCAATCTCCCAGTTCATCCCACCACCACCCCCCCGCTTTCCCCCCTTGGTGTCCATACTCTTATGAATTTTAAATTGTTCATGACAACAGAAGAAGAAAAAGCTACAGCAGCTGAGACGTCAGATATAGTAGCCATGGAGATAAAAGCGCTGCTTTTTTCCCTCTGGGATGCAAAATTTGTGTTTAAATGTGAATGACATCTTGAGATCAATGCATTTGGTACAGTTCAGTAGTACAATAAAGAATGGTGTCAGAGATTGGGTAGAAAGATAAGGAAGTGTTCACTTAATGAATGAAGGCTTTTTGGAAGAGGTGGGCCAAAGACAAAGTATTTTGGGAACTAGGGACAAGTCATGTAATCTCTCTGGCCCTTGTCTCCTAAGCCCTAAAGTGAAGGGGTGGGAGTGGAGGAGCACTGAAGTGTCCTCAGTTTCTAACATTCTGTAATTCTTTGTTCTAGCCATTTTGGACAGTGTAGGCAAAGAACAGCAGGCAAGATCTAAATAAAAGTCTGAAAGGGGAGCTAGCTGTTAAGAATGCAAGCTGGAGGGACTTCTAGCCATTTTGGACAGTGTAGGCAAAGAACAGCAGGCAAGATCTAAATAAAACTCTGAAAGGGGAGATAGCTGTTAAGAATGCAAGCCGGAGGGACTTCCCTGGTGGTCCAGTAGTTAAGACTCTGCACTCTTCCACTGCAGGGGGTGCAGGTTCAATCCCAGGTCCGGGAACTAAGGTCCCACATGCCGTGTGGCACAGCCAAAAAACAAAAAGTGAGCTGGGATGGAAGATGTGTGCAGAAATGTGAATGGCAGAAAGGGAGCATGAATGGTCTGGAATCAGAAGGTTGTATTTAATCCAAAATATGGTCAAGGTAGTAGGAAAAAGATTTGAAGGCAGCTGGCTGTGTAGTTTGCATTAAGTGAATATTTTCTAGTGTAACATTTTAATTCCCTTAATTGTTTCAAATGTATTTTAACAGCTTTATTAAGATGTAACTCAAATACTATACAATTGACTCATTTAAAGTACACAGTTCAATGACTTTTAGTATATTCACAGAGCTGTGCATATTTACATCACCACAATCAATTTTAGAATATTTTCATTACCCTAAAAAGAAATGTTGCTCTGCTTAGCCAGTATTCCCAACTCCTCCCTCTAAACCCTAACCAACCACTAATCTACTTTCTGTTGCTATAGATTTGCCTATTCTGAACACTTCATGTAAATGGGATCATACAATATACGGTCCTTTATGACTGCTTCTTTCACCTGGCAGAATGTTTTCAAGGTTTGTCCTTGCTGTACATATGTCAGTACTTCATTTCTTTTTATTGATGAATAATATCTACTGTATAGATATACCGCATTTTATTTATCCATTCATCAGTTGATGGATATTTGGGTTGTTTCTACTTTTTAGCTATTATGAATTATGCTGCCATTAACATTTGTATATAAGTTTTTGTGTGGACATGTTTTCATTTCTCTAAGGTATATACCTAGGAGAGGAATTGCTAGTTTATGAGATAACTATATTCAATTGTTTTAAAAACTGACAGATTGTTTTTCAAGGCGCTGCACCATTTCACATTCCCACCAGCAGTGTATGAAGTCTCCAGTTCCTCCACATCCTCTCTAACACTTGTTATTACCTGTCTTTTTTATTCTAGCCATCCTAGTGGGTGTGAAGTGGTATCTCATTGTGGTTTTGCGTTCCCTGATGGCTCATGACGTTGAGCATCTTTATACGTTTTTACTGGCCGTCTGTATATCTTCTTTGGAGAAATGTCTATTTAGATCCTTTGCCCATTTTTAATTGGGTTGTCTTTTTATTTGAGTTATTTTTTGTGTTATCTTTTTATTTTTAATTGAGTTATTTTATTTATAGATTCTCGATACAAATCCTAACACTAGACCACCAGGGAACTCCCAGAACCTAGTTTAAATTTATACTAACTCAATTTTAGTGAAATCAAGAAACGTTACTCCTTTATAGCTCCATTCCCCCCTCCTCTTTGTTGTACTATTATTGTTATAACTATTGTATCTTTTTTTTTAAATTATTTATTTATTTATTTATGGCTGTGTTGGGTCTTCGTCTCTGTGCAAGGGCCCTCTATAGTTGCGGCAAGTGGGGACCACTCTTCATCGCGGCGCACGGGCCTCTCACCATCGCGGCCTCTCTTGTTGCGGAGCACAGGCTCCAGACGCGCAGGCTCAGTAATTGTGGCTCACGGGCCCAGTTGCTCCGCGGCATGTGGGATCTTCCCAGACCAGGGCTCGAACCCGTGTCCCCTGCATTGGCAGGCAGATTCTCAACCACTGCGCCACCAGGGAAGCCCGATTTAATGTCTTTTAAAGAAGCTGAGAGAAGAAAGGATAGCAAGTATAGATAGACTTGAGGATTATTACAAACCCCTTGAGTGAAGAAATCCTCTCTACTTTGCTTCATTATCATATCCCCTGCACCTAGAACAGTGTTTGTCACGTAGTAGATGCTCATTTAATATATAAATGAATGAATAATGATCTCCATACAGACAATTAATGAAATCCCAGAGAGAGAGAGTCCCAATAAGATGTAGAGATGAGTAACGAAGAGATTAAGATTAAGAGAATAAGGTTGCGTGAGTTGTGTGTATTGGGGGAGAGGTAATAATCATAGTGAGAAGAAGTGAGAGTGTCTTTCTCATTCAGTGCCATATGTATCTGAGGCTTAACAGGGTGTTGGCATATAGCAGTTGCTCAATAAATGTTGAATGAATGAATGATGCATCCTATGGCTGGTGCAGATCTTGGAGGATGAGGCAAGAGAGTTTCAGTCTTAGAAGTCCCTGTGTTGGGACTTCCCTGGTGGTCCAGTGGTTAAGACTCTGTGTTCCCAATGCAGGGGGCCCGGGTTCGATCCCTGGTCAGGGAACTAGATCCTGTTTGCCGCAACTAAGATCTCACCTGCCGCACCTAAGACCTGGCACAGCCAAATAAATAAATAAATAAAATATTTTTTTTAAAAAAAGAAGAAGTCCCTGTGTTCCCCAAGTGAATACAATCTCTGTCTCTTCTCAGTGCCTCTGGCTGTAAAGTGGTGCTTTTCCTGGGGTCTCACCTTGTGTCCCACGTCCCCACTGGATTGCCTGGACCACCTGCTCCCTTTGTGGGTCCTAAGCAGGATGTCCAATTACTGAAGGATGAGAAGTGCAAGCCTATTGGTTAAGACTGAGCAGAGGGAAGACAGAATAAATTTATCATTAACCAAGCTGGTAGGGTGGTTTGAAGGGGAAGAAGAAAATTATTAGTGATTGGCAGAGGCAACTGAGAGAAAACCTGTGATCGTCTACATTTATATGCTCATTCATTCACCCACAACAGTTATTGAAAGCTTGCATAGAACAAAGTGTTCAGCTTTCCTTATGCCAAATATTAAATCCTAGACATAAAAAATTACTGTATTGTAAAAACATTCTGGAAATAACTATATAGCCCGCTGTGGTGGTGAAGATGAGCCCTGAGACTGGAGCCTCCCTGCCTGGGCTTGAATCCTGGATGGGTGGAGTCGCCTGACCTCCCTTTTTGTAAAACCGAGAATTCATGTAAGGATTAAATGGTTAATACACATAAAGCACCTAGAATAGTGCCCACCCCATCATATGTATTATAATATGTAAGAGCTAGCTGTTATTATTGGTGTAATAATTGCTATTAAACAAAGACTAGAATAGTTGAGATTATCAGTAAATTTCAATAAAATTTTAGACTTCCCATTTTCCATACTACATATCTATCTAGGCTTCTCCTTAGTAGCAGCCAATTATGTATATATGTATTTATTTATTTTACAGCTTGAGCAAATGAGAAGCAACAACTCTCTTCTTACATATATTTATTTCATTTTGTTATGTGGTTACTGTGGTAAAGAGCTGTTTTCTACCTTTGAAAAACCAGCTTTACTCCAGAGGTTACCAGAACAGAGAGGAGCCCCATGGATGGATAATTCAGAGGGCAGGAAAGCGGTTGCTTTTCTTTCAAATTAGGTTGATCTGAATGAATTCCTGCCTGAGATTTCAAAGCTATGGCAGATCAATGGACTCAGGAATCAAAGACATCAAAGGTGATGTTTCTAATGTAAATGTATGAGCCATTCAAAACACTAATTAATGACTGTTCCTAGCTGGTTGTATCATGTAAAAGAGCAGCGTCATGAAAGATTCTTTTTTAAGGTTTAAAAAAAAATCTTTAGATTAGAAAGATACAGTAGAATGGTTGGATGTTTATTTCCATCACTGAATGCAAGAACCGCCCCTTCCCCCTACTCCCCTATTCCCCATAAGTGTTCCATAACCCACTTGCATTACTTGGACCCTTAAAGTTCACTTGTACAATTAAGATTTGTCTTACTGTAGAACTGCAGGGTCCCTTCCAGTCAATTTTCTCAGTTGAAGTGTAGAACACGCTTCAAACACTGAACATTGGTACCCAATGTGCTTATCTCAGCAGCAGATCGCCTATTTTAAGTCATGCACGCACAGTGATTGTCCAGGTCGTTGGAGCCTTAGTAAACTCATCATGTGGAGAGGGGGTTTTTGGCACATAATAGGTGTTTAATAAATGTTTGTTAAATGAATGAATGATGGTGGTGATGGTGAGCTGAAAATACCTTTATCATAAATAGGAGTCTTATCTAGATTTTTCACCCTGAATGATCCCAGACAAGCCATTTAACCGGATCATTTCATGCCTTGGTTTCCATGTCTTTAAAAGAAAGTATTGATATAATTAGTGGTTTTAGGAGTAGACTAGAGCTTTGTTAATTCAAAATAATTACACTGAAGACTTCTACTGCCGAACTCACCTGGTTACAGCAAGGAGCAGGGAAGCAATCTAAACATCAGGTTATACATTTGTCAACACAGTCTTACACTGGTCGTCAGGAAAGTGAGCACTCGCTCTTATTTGGCCTGAGGTGCCTTCCAGGGAGGGATGCTATCAGGTAAAACAAATAACACAGTGGATATGCAGCTACACAATTATTTATCCTCATTAACTATCCAAAGTAAGAGGAAGAAATAACACATTTAAGTAAAATGATCACATTATATATCACCCAAACAATGACACTTTTGAGAATAAAAAAAGGAGGTAATATTAATCACATTGGGAAACGCATGGACAGTATTAGGCAAACCAGAATGTACAGTCAACCTGGGTCTGTGCCATGTCCAGAAGCAGTCTCAAGTGTGCAGGATCAATTTTGCCCTTTTTTACCTAACTATAAATTTTCCCTCCCTGACCTCACCGTTTGCCTGTGATAGAACTCTCAATCCTCTTAAGATCTACGGTAGATCACTTGTAGCTTCACCTTTATTTGCTAGTTACAGCATCTGTGTTTCTCATTCATTATAAAATCATTAGCATTAAGATCATTAGCAACTAAGAATGAGGCATATGCCTTCTGCTCCATTTGGTGAAATTCTTCCTGTGTTTTTAGCTAATTTCCTTATGTGAGTGTTCTACTGTTACTCACACCTTATCTTATTTTGTCTGATTTTCTACAGGTCCTGGTGCCCTGTACACATTCTCCTAAATTTGCTGACGACACGTTTCAGTTCTACTAGTGAATCTTGATAACCTTTCTTCCTCGTATAAGATAGATTTCCCCTCTAACTAGCACTGCCCACTCAATAGTCGTAGGATATTGACACCTCAGCTGGCTGTACCCGCTAGAATATCCATGTATTCTGGTGGGAAAGAGCCAGGTCTTTTATACATTTGCTCAACAAATATTTAATTGAGCTCTTATTTGTGCCAAATACTGTTTAGAGTCCTGGATATATAATCAAGTCTGTGATCTATCTGTTGATTTTCTTAATGGTATCTTTTGATACCTGTAAATTTTAAATGCTGATGAAGTCAAACTTACCAAATTTTTTTTCCCTCTTACTGTTTGTGCTTTTTGTATCCAGTCCAAAACACTTGCCCTACTTCAAAGTCCTGGAGATATACTTCTAGAAGCTTTATGGTGTTAGGTTTTATGTTTAAGTCAATGACATATCTCAGATTAATTTCTGTGCATGGTGTGGGATAAAGGTCAAGGTTCAACTTTTATTTACACAGACATCCAGTAGATCCAGCACCATGTGTTAAAAAAGACTTGCCTTTCCCCACTGAATTGGCTTGGCGCCTTGGTGGAAAATCAGTTGACCGTATATATGGGTCAATTCCTGGACTCTCTTTTGATTTTTTGGTCTATCCTTACACACTGTCTCAATTACTGTAGCTCTTATGAATATAGTCCATATAAGTCAAACATGGTCACTACCCTGAAGGAGCTTACAATCTGATTTATGAGAGAGACAGTCAACATAGAAGTCATAATAGTACAAAGAGGTGGAGAAAATCACAGTGCTAGCCACAGATGTTGGAAGTACAAAGGAGAACTCCACCTGGTTTAGGTGTGTAGGTACACAAGCTACCTGAAAGAGGTAACACCTAAAATGATCCTTAAGGGATCAGTAGGAATATGCAGAGGAGTAGGCCTGGTGCCCTCCAGGAAGAGTGAGGAGACCAGTGTGGCTGGGTGGAGTGAGTGAAGTGGAGATTGGAAGAGGTGACATCAAAGAAGAAGGGGACCACACTGGGCAGAGCCTTGAAGGCCATTTTAAGGGTCTTAGCTTTTACTCTGAGTGAGAAGAGAAGCCATCCAAGGGTTTTGAGTAGAGAAGTGACACGATCTGACGTCTTTTAGAAGGATCTTCCTGGATGCTCTGTCTGAAACAGATGATGTCTGAGCTGGTCTCAGAGCTTCTATCTTACCTGGCTGGTGGGTGCCAGATAAAACAGAAGCTCTGAGACCAGCTGCAGAGACTGTAACTAAAATCCAATCAAAAACTGATGGTGGCTTGGACTCAATGGTAATACTGGGATGACTGTGGTTTGGGTAATAATGGGATAAAGGGATTGTGTTCTGGATATATTCTGAAAATAGAGCCAATGAGATCTGCTGACAGATTGAACATGAGATATAAGATAAAAAGAGGAGTCCAGGTTTTCGGCTTCAGCTAGAAGGATGTGTTGCCAGTCACCAATATGTGAGAGCAAGTCTGGAGAAGAAAATCAGAAGCTTGGTTTTCCTACTTTAGAGTAAATATGAGAGATTACTACCCAAAGTACAAGCAATTTCCCCTACAGAGAAACCAGGTGGAGATAAAGTCATCATGTGAGTCGTCAAGCCCAGTGTGTGCAGCACTGGCCTAGGTGATGGGGAATCTAGGGGAATGGACGTGACCCCTGCACGTGGACGTGCTCCTGAGGAGAGCTGCGAGGAGGCTTGATTCACACCAATGAAATGGAAGAAATGTGAAGTCAAGGACCAGATTGTGGATACAGACCTCAGGTGCCACAGGACAGTAGCGGTGTGGTCAGGAGTACTTAAAGTATGCTTCTACAAGGAAATGGGAAAGGAGCCATCTTCACAGGTTGGGGAAAACTTAGAGAGGAAAAGGCAAAACTGTGGTACTAAGCAGGAACCACTAGAGACACAGATATTCTAGGCCTGGCTGGAAGGGTTGTCAGAAGGATTTTAAAAATTTGGTTCCTGGCACATAGTAGGCACTTGAGAAAGAATAGCTAGTAGTAGGTGTTATATGGGGGGAATAATGGAGATAAAATTGTGAGTCAAACTGTCCTGAGTTCAACCCCACCCCCATGTCAACACCTACTCCTTTGATGCCCTTTGCCCTTTCTCCTTTCCTAGGTTGTCTTCTAATACCTCTATTAGAAACCTTCAAATCTGGCTTTCTAAATTGTTTGTGAGGGGAAAAGGGAATTAGACTATCCTATTTCAGCAGGTCCATGCAGGCTTATGGGTTTTTAATCATCTCACTTGTGTGAAGACTACAAAGGTCCAGAAGGGGGCAATGTGACTCTTGGACTTCAGGCGGGCTTCTTTTTTCCTACAAATGCTTTGGAATTCATCCCCTTGTCCCCTGCCACCAGCACCCCTCACTTACCTCCACTGCTGGATAACTATTTAAGAATCCTCAGATGTGTTTCTTGTAGCGTGTAAAGGGATCACTTATGATGGATGGGAGGATCTTAGTAAAGGTTTCAAATTTTACTTGAAATTTGAATTTTTTATGATGAATTTTTTATGACGGTGAAAGTAAGAGCTTTTATTCTGAAATGCTGTTCTCCTCCATGACCGTAGCACTCCAGCCCTCCTGCCATGATAGACTTTCTTGAGTTCTGCTCAAACAGAAAAAAATGTTTTTTCTAACACCCCCTATGGCCATCACTCAAACGTTGTTCCTGCTTCTTAGTGAACACACTACATTAGAGTTGAAGAAAGTTATAAGGCAGCAAAAGAGCAGTGTCTGCTTTGACTTGCAAATATTTTTAATCCCTTAAAAATAAACCACGAGCTGCAAATAGGCATGAGTGTTCCTGTACTGTGTTTCCTAAATTAGTTATTCCTGAGGAGATGTAGAATACATTTTGTTTTTCTGCTCAGGGCCTCCTGCTTGTGATTCAACCCATGGGTTCATTCTGTACCTTAATGCCATTCCTTATTTGTATGGAGGCAACCACGCTCCCTCAGAAGAGCTGGGAAGATCTGTGTTTTGGAAATGAATTATAACTGAGATTCATATCTTTATGGGGAAGGGCCTGAGTTTCTGCCATGTTGCTTCTGGAACTTGACCCCATTCTCTTCCTCACGTGTTTGAAATTCCTGGTTTCACATGTTGTAAGGTTAACTTAAATATACAATCTCCACACTCTTGGAGCTAACAGTCAAGACATTAAGGGCAACTTTCTTAATTTCAGTTGGCCTTAGTTTTGTTTTTCGTTTTAATCTGTG
The DNA here is from genome assembly GCF_965194825.1 of Balaenoptera physalus. NCBI lineage: Eukaryota > Metazoa > Chordata > Mammalia > Artiodactyla > Balaenopteridae > Balaenoptera > Balaenoptera physalus. Next base: position 141,514,333 of record NC_138890.1, on the reverse strand, counting down.
AAAAGGAAGTGACGGTACCTTACCTCACAGGGTTGTCATGTCATTCATCCATTCATTCACTTATTCATCCATTCCACTGTTGTTGTAAAATACCTAGCATTATAAAATTACAAATATTATATTTTTTGAACTAGTAGATTTTAACAAATTTTAAAATTGCATTATAGAAAAATTTAATACAGATACAAAAATGGTGCGAAGAACGTTATAAACCTCCATGTGCTCGTCACCCAGCTTCAAAAATGATCAATTCATGGGTCAGTCTTGTTTCATTTAAATTCCCATCATTTTCTCCACTCATTATTTTGGAACAAATTCCAGACATATTATTTTATCTAACAATCATTTTTAAAGGTTAATGTTTATCCTATTAAAAACCTAATTAGGGCTTCCCTGGTGGCACAGTGGTGAGAATCCGCCTGCCAATGCAGGGGACACGGGTTTGAGCCCTGGTCTGGGAAGATCCCACATGCCACAGAGCAACTAGGCCCGTGAGCCACAATTGCTGAGCCTGCGCATCTGGAGCCTGTGCTCCGCAACAAGAGAAGCCACCTCAATGAGAAGCCCGTGCACCACAAAGAAGAGTAGCCCCCTGCTCACCGCAACTAGAGAAAGCCCACGCGCAGCAACGAAAAAACCAATGCAGCCAATAAATGAAGAAAGAAAGAAATTTATTAGAAAAAAAAGAAGAATGAATTCGATGGTCAAATAAACTTGGAGAACACTGAATTAAACAAACAAACAAAAAACAGATTTTATTTGTGTGTGTGTTTTAAACACCAGAAGATCATGAGGTACTAATACAAATATCTAAGAAGGGTGTAATATGCACCATTCCCAGATGTAGTTGACCATGGACCTATGGACTGCCATCCCCTTTTTTTCTGATGATGTTCCTATAAAACCTAGAGCAGAATTGGCACATTAGCAACCTGACGGCCAAATCTGGCCTGAAGGTTCAGTTTCACTAGGCCACACAGTGTTTTTAAAATATTTAAGCCACCATTTAAAAATTGAGAGTGTTAACCAAAAATTTATTGATTTCCAGTTGCCTTTAAAGAATTAAAAGGCTTGGAAAAAGTAAGCCTGCCTTCCAGCATGGCTACCCAGGCTGTTCGTGAGCCTGGGCTGCCTCGTCATGCTGGGCATGGGGGCTCCCCTAAGCCCCATTGAACACCTGCATGGCCCTCCTGGGCATTTGCGTCTGTGACCTTGACGGTCAAGAAAACCTCAAGTGAGGTAGAGCTCAGTGTGGGAAGAGCTGATGTAAGCCCATCAGCCTGGGTGGACTGGCCATGGATGTGAGTGTAAGCAGAATGGGGAGACCCCAGCCTCTTGGCTGGGAAAGTAGCTTGTGAGATCAAGTGGGGCAAGAGAGCGTGTCAGGAGCCACGCTGCTGTTCATCACTAGGGCAGAACCAGTTCACATTCATTTGCCATTTGCTTCAAAGTTTCCCAACTGCCACCGCCCCCAACTCCCCTCCCATGGGGATCTTGACAAATATGCTGAGGAATAAAAAGCTAGGGCCAAAAGCTAATATGGTGCAAATAACTTTTAAATGTTAAAATAGATTTTCAAATGAAGCATGTTTGCTAATGATCTCCCCCGAGGGCCCACCATGTCTGAGGAGGATTACGTGGGCTTTGGCTGTCCTCGCATTCTGTTGTCACACATAGAGAAAACCCAGCTATTTTCTAAGCAAACCAGTGCCTGGCCTTGCCAACCAAGGAAGAGGTTGTCTGAGAGCCTTGCCCAGAAGTTTTGTAATTTAAACTCAGACAAAGAGAACAAAGACGAAATCGTTTTCTTTGATATTATTTTCACAGTGGGTTGCAAGTCAAGAAAATAAATTACCAAGTAAGCTCCGTTTTCTTTAATCTTATTTAATGCATTGCTATGCAGCCACAGTAAGCTAATAATTAAGGACCATTCTGCCTCCTCAGAGGCTTTGATCTATAATGACACGACTCTATATTTTTGGCTGGTTGGGTTTCTAAGCTCTCATTAATGTCCATAAAAATTGGTCAAAATCAAAAGGGCAGAGAATAAAATGACAGCAAACCATGCTTGCATCTAAGAAAAGGGAAGATTTCGTCTGCAATTAGGTATGTCATAATTTCCATTATTTGCTTATTTTCAACATGATATAGCTTGATATTTTAGGACACTGCTAGAAAGCAGTCCAAATATAAACTATTTATAGCAATTCCACAACCTGTAATCAGGATTTCTGTTTCCAGACATCTAAGAAAAGTCTTTAGGAAAAAAAAATCCTGCAAAATAAAAATGAATATTCACAGCCAAACAAGATTTATCTTTCTAGTTTGATTTTTTTTTACTTTTTTATTCTATTGGAATATGTGAGAATCTGGAGTTTTTCCTCACTCATTACTAATTTTGAAATTTCTGAGATTTGTTGGCAATTCAAGTACAGTAGAAACCGTATGTCTTTGTTTATTGGGAGCACAATAGTGTGAGTCTGGGAATTCTAATAATTAGATGTTGGACTTCATGAATTGATTACCCGCTTTTCTTGTCTTTTTTTCTCTATTGTTCATCTCTTCTAGATTTTTTTAAACAACTCTTCAATTGAATTCCTTAATTTAAATTTCTAATAGAGCTCTTTCTTGTTCTCTGAGGGTTTTTGTTTTGTTTTGGTTTGGTTTTAGAATTTTGTTCTTATTTTATGGATGCAGTATTTTGTCTTTTGTCTTCTGCTTCCTGCAATGCTTTCTATTTCCTTCAAGTTCCTTTCATTCACTACTGTTTTGGTTGGGTATGCTTTCTTTCTTTCTTTTTTTTTTTAACATCTTTATTGGAGTATATAATTGCTTTACAATGGTGTGTTAGTTTCTGGTGTATAACAAAGTGAATCAGCTATACATATACATATATCCCCATATCTCCTCCCTCCTGCATCTCCCTCCCACCCTCCCTCTAGGTGGTCACAAAGCACTGAGCTGATCTCCCTGTGCTATGTGGCTGCTTCCCACTAGCTATCTACTTTACATTTGGTAGTGTATATATGTCCATGCCACTCTCTCACTTCGTCCCAGCTTACCCGTGTCCTCAAGTCCATTCTCTACATCTGCGTCTTTATTCCTGTCCTGCTCCTATGTTCTTCAGAACCTTTTTTTTTTTTTTAGATTCCATATATATGTGTTAGCATACAGTATTTGTTTTTCTCTTTCTGACGTACTTCACTCTGTATGACACACTCTAGGTCCATCCACCTCACTTCAAATAACTCAATTTCGTTTCTTTTTATGGCTGAGTAATATTCCATTGTATATATGTGCCACATCTTCTTTATCCATTCATCTGTCGATGGACACTTAGGTTGCTTCCATGTCCTGGCTATTGTAAATAGAGCTGCAATGAACACTGTGGTACGTGACTCTTTTTGAATTATGGTTTTCTCAGGGTATATGCCCATTAGTGGGATTGCTGGGTCGTATGGTAGTTCTATTTGTAGTTTTTCGAGGACCCTCCATACTGTTCTCCATAGTGGCTGTATCAATTTACATTCCCACCAACAGTGCAAGAGGGTTCCCTTCTCTCCACACCCTCTCCAGCATTTATTGTTTGTAGATTTTTTGATGATGGCCATTCTGACTGGTGCGAGGTGATACCTCATTGTAGTTTTCATTTACATTTCTCTAATGATTAGTGATGTTGAGCATCCTTTTTTTTTTCTTTTTTTAAAGAAATTCACGTTCTTTTATTTATTTATTTATTTATTTATGACTGTGTTGAGTCTTCGTTTCTGTGTGAGGCCTTTCTCTAGTTGCGGCAAGTGGGGACCACTCTTCATCGCGGTGCACAGGCCTCTCACCATCGCGGCCTCTCTTGTTGCGGAGCACAGGCTCCAGATGCGTAGGCTCAGTAATTGTGGCTCATGGGCCCAGTTGCTCCGTGGCATGTGGGATCCTCCCAGACCAGGGCTCGAACCCGTGTCCCCTGCATTGGCAGGCAGATTCCCAACCACTGCGCCACCAGGGAAGCCCTGAGCATCCTTTCATGTGTGTGTTGGCAATCTGTATATCTTCTTTGGAGAAATGTCTATTTAGGTCTTCTACCCATTTCTGGATTGGGTTGTTTCATTTTTTGATATTGAGCTGCATGAGCTGCTTGTATATATTGGACATTAATCCTTTGTCAGTTACTTTGTTTGCAAATATTTTCTCCCATTCTGAGGGTTGTCTTTTCGTTTTGTTTATGGTTTCCTTTGCTGTGCAAAAGCTTTTAAGTTTCATTAGGTCCCATTTGTTTATTTTTGTTTTTATTTCCATTTCTCTAGGAGGTGGGTCAAAAAAGATCTTGCTGTGATTTATGTCATGGAGTGTTCTGCCTATGTTTTCCTCTAAGAGTTTTATAGTATCTGGCCTTACATTTAGGTCTTCAATTCATTTTGAGTTTATTTTTGTGTATGGTGTTAGGGAGGGTTCTAATTTCATTCTTTTACATGTCGCTGTCCAGTTTTCCCAGCACCACTTATTGAAAGGGCTGTCTTTTCTCCATTGTATATTCTTGCCTCCTTTATCAAAGATAAGGTGACCATGTGTGTGGGTTTATCTTTGGGCTTTCTATTCTGTTCCATTGATCTATATTTCTGTTTTTGTGCCAGTACCATATTGTCTTGATTACTGTAGCTTTGTAGTATAGTCTGAAGTCGGGGAGCCTGATACCTCCAGCTCTGTTTTTGTTTCTCAAGATTGCTTTGGCTATTCGGGGTCTTTTGTGTTTCCATACAAATTATGAAATTTTTTGTTCTAGTTCTGTGAAAAATGCCATTGGTAGTTTGATAGGGATTGCATTGAATCTGTAGATTGCTTTGGGTAGTAGAGTCATTTTCACAATGTTGATTCTTCCAATCCAAGAACATGATATATCTCTCCATCTGTTTGTATCATATTTAATTTCTTTAATCAGTGTCTTATACTTTTCTGCATACAGGTCTTTTGTCTCCTTAGGTAGGTTTATTCCTAGGTATTTTATTCTTTTTGTTGCAGTGGTAAATGGGAGTGTTTTCTTAATTTCACTTTCAGATTTTTCACCATTAGTGTATAGGAATGCTAGAGAGTTATATGCATTAATTTTGTATCCTGCTTCTTTACCAGATTCATTGATTAGCTCTAGTAGTTTTCTGGTAGCACCTTTATGATTCTCTATGTATAGTATCATGTCATCTGCAAACAGTGACAGCTTTACTTCTTCTTTTCCAATTTGGATTCCTTTTATTTCTTTTTCTTCTCTGATTGCTGTGGCTAAAACTTCCAAAACTATGTTGAATAATAGTGGTGAGAGTGGGCAACCTTGTCTTATTCCTGATCTTAGTGGAAATGGTTTCAGTTTTTCACCATTGAGAATGATGTTGGCTGCGGGTTTGTCATATATGGCCTTTATTATGTTGAGGTACGTTCCCTCTGCGCCTACTTTCTGGAGAGTTTTTATCATAAATGGGTGTTGAATATTGTCAAAAGCTTTTTCTGCATCTATTGAGATGATCATATGGTTTTTCTCCTTCAATTCGTTAATATCGTTTATCACATTGATTGATTTGCATATATTGAAGAATCCTTGCATTCCTGGGGTAAACCCTGCTTGATCATGGTGTGTGATCCTTTTAATGTGCTGTTGGATTCTGTTTGCTAGTATTTTGTTGAGGATTTTTGCATCTATGTTCATCAGTGATATTGGCCTGTAGTCTTCTTTTTTTGTGGCATCTTTGTCTGATTTTGGTATCAGGGTGATGGTGGCCTTGTAGAATGAGTTTGGGAGTGTTCCTCCCTCTGCTATATTTTGGAAGAGTTTGAGAAGGGTAGGTGTTAGCTCTTCTCTAAATGTTTGATAGAATTCACCTGTGAAGCCATCTGGTCCTGGACTTTTGTTTGTTGGAAGATTTTTAATCAGAGTTTCAATTTCAGTGTTTGTTATTGGTCTGTTTATATTTTCTATTTCTTCCTGGCTCAGTCTCGGAAGGTTGTACTTTTCTAAGAATTTGTCCATTTCTTCCAGGTTGTCCATTTTATTGGCATAGAGTTGCTTGTAGTAATCTCTCATGATCCTTTGTATTTCTGCAGTGTCAGTTGTTACTTCTCCTTTTTCATTTCTAATTCTATTGATTTGAGTCTCCTCCCTTTTATCTTGATGACTCTGGCTAATGGTTTATCAATTTTGTTTATCTTCTCAAAGAACCAGCTTTTACTTTTATTGATCTTTGCTACTGTTTCCTTCATTTCATTTTCATTTATTTCTGATCTGATCTTTATGATTTCTTTCCTTCTGCTAACTTTGGGGGTTTTATGTTCTTTCTCTGATTGCTTTAGGTATAAGCTTAGGTTGTTTATTTGAGCTGTTTCTTGTTTCTTGAGGTAAGGTTGTATTACTATAAACTTCCCTCTTAGAACTCCTTTTGCTGCATCCCATAGGTTTTGGGTTATCGTGTTTTCATTGTCATTTGTTTCTAGGTATTTTTTGATTTCCTCTTTGATTTCTTCAGTGATCTCTTTGTATTTAGTAGTGTATTGTTTAGCCTCCATGTGTTTGTATTTTTTACAGATTTTTTCCTGTAATTGATATCTAGTCTCATGGCGTAGTGGTCAGAAAAGATACTTGATACAATTTCAATTTTCTTAAATTTACCAAGGCTTGATTTGTGACCCAAGATATGATCTATCCTGGAGAATGTTCTCTGAGCACTTGAGAAGAAAGTGTAATCTGCTGTTGTTGGATGGTATGTCCTATAAATATCAATTAAGTCCATCTTCTTTAATGTATCATTTAAAGATTGTGTTTCCTTATTTATTTTCATTTTGGATGATCTGTCCGTTGGTGAAAGTGGGGTGTTAAACTGCCCTACTATGATTGTGTTACTGTCGATTTCCCCTTTTATGGCTGTTAGCATTTGCCTTATGTACTGAGGTGCCCCTAGCTTGGATGCATAAATATTTACAATTGTTATATCTTCTTCTTGGATTGATCCCTTGATCATTATGTAGTGTCCTTTGTCTCTTGTAATAGTCTTTATTTTAAAGTCTATTTTGTCTGATATGAGAATTGCTACTCCAGCTTTCTTTTGATTCCCATTTGCATGGAATATCTTTTTCCATCCCCTCACTTTCAGTCTATATGTGTCCCTAGGTCTGAAGTGGGTCTCTTGTAGACAGCATATATATAGGTCTTGTTTTTGTATCCATTCAGCCAGTCTATGTCTTTTAGTTGGAGCATTTAATCCATTTACATTTAAGGTAGTTATCGATATGTATGTTCCTATTACCATTTTCTTAATTGTTTTGGGTTTGTTATTGTAAGTCTTTTCCTTCTCTTGTGTTTCCCACTTAGAGAAGTTCCTTTAGCATTTGTTGTAGAGCTGGTTTGGTGGTGCTGAATTCTCTTAGCTGTTGCTTGTCTGTAAAGGTTTTAATTTCTCTGTCGAATCTGAATGAGTTCCTTGCCGGGTAGAGTAATCTTGGTTGTAGGTTTTTCTCCTTCATCACTTTAAACATGTCTTGCCACTCCCTTCTGGCTTGCAGAGTTTCTGCTGAAAGATCAGCTGTTAACCTTATGGGGATTCCCTTGTATGTTAATTGTTGCTTCTCCCTTGCTGTTTTTAATATTTTTTCTTTGTACTTAATTTTTGATAGTTTGATTAATATGTGTCTTGGCATGTTTCTCCTTGGATTTATGCTGTATGGGACTGTCTGTGCTTCCTGGACTTGACTGACTATTTCCTTACCCATATTAAGGAAGTTTTCAACTATAATCTCTTCAAATATTTTCTCAGTCCCTTTCTTTTTCTCTTCTTCTTCTGGGACCCCTATAATTCGAATGTTGGTGCATTTAATGTTGTCCCAGAGGTCTCTGAGATTGTCCTCAATTCTGTTCATTCTTTTGTCTTTATTCTGGTCGGTGGTAGTTATTTCCACTACTTTATCTTCCAGGTCACTTATCCGTTCTTCTGCCTCAGTTATTCTTCTATTGATTCCTTCTAGAGAATTTTTAATTTCATTTATTGTGTTGTTCATCATTGTTTGTTTGCTCTTTAGTTCTTCTAGGTCCTTGTTAAACGTTTCTTGTATTTTCTCCATTCTATTTCCAAGATTTTGGATCATCTTTACTATCATTACTCTGAATTCTTTTTCAGGTAGACTGCCTATTTCCTCTTCATTTGTTTGGTCTGGTGGGTTTTTACCTTGCTCCTTCATCTGCTGTGTATTTCTCTGTGTTCTCATTTTGCTTAACTTACTGTGTTTGGGTTCTCCTTTTTTGCAGGCCACAGGTTCGTAGTTCCTGTTGTTTTTGGTGTCTGCTCCCAGTGGGTAAGTTTGGTTCAGTGGCTTGTGTAGGCTTCCTGGTGGAGGGGATTGGTGCCTGTGTTCTGGTGGATGAGGCCTGATCTTGTCTTTCTGGTGGGCAGGACCACGTCCAGTGGTGTGTTTTGGGGTCTGTGAACTTATGATTTTAGGCAGCCTCTCTGCTAATGGGTGGGGTTGTGTTCCTCTCTTCCTAGTTTTTTGGCATAAGGTGTCCAGCACTGTAGCTTGCTGGTCATTGAGTGGGGCTGGGTCTTAGCGTTGAGAAGGAGATCTCTGGGAGAGCTTTTGCCATTTGATATTACATGGGGCCGGGAGGTGTTTGGTGGACCAATGTCCTGAATTCGACTCTCCCACCTTAGAGGCTCAGGCCTGACATGCAACCAGAGCACCAGGACCCTGTCAGCCACACAGAATCCCTGCCTCACCTAGCGGGCGAGCAGCCGAGGGGGGTAGGTATGCTTTCTTCCTTTCATTGTGGAGCCTTTCCTCAGGTGTCTGGCGCCTCTTGGCTGGACATTCATTCTAAGCAGAAGGCACTTAAATCTGATCAGAAGCTCCTTGCCTGCAAGTGAAACTGGCACCTGGAGGACTGCACAGTAGGTGGTCAGGCGGGTTTTGGGTTGGAGAACCTCTGAATATGGGTTTCAGGAGGTCTTTTCTCTTTAACCAAAAGAGGAATCCCCTGCCTGGCAGATTATATACATGTTTCCCTTTATCCTGGAAACTCAAGGGTTTAGGGGTGCAGAGAGAAGAGGGAAACAGTGATCCCATAACTGGATCTGAGCTAATGGACTGTCCTGTGCCTTGTGCTCCTGAGCTGGCCTGGGAGTGGGCAGGGAGAGTAGCACACTGGCTCTGAGGAGGAAAGGGGCTGGGGCTCTCACTGCTCTACATTCAAACAATCCCTATTTTTGGTCTGCTTCAATCCTCCAAACTTTGAGGTAGTTGGTCTCTTATAGTTTGAAGTCTCTTGAGCGTTCAGAAAGGTATATCTCATTGGCGTATCCAGTTTTGCAGTTTTCTTCACCGTCTTTGCAGAGTCATTAACTACTCCTCAATTTGCTTTCCATCTCCCCCAGATGTGTTGGTATCTTACATCTGCTATTACCTCTCGTACTCTGTTTGTCCTTATGGGTTTATGCCTTTTTCCCCTCTTATTCCTACTGTGGGGTTTTGGCAGGAAATAGAGATAAATGAAAGCATAAAATTCTGTATTTAACTAGAAGTCCCTAATTATCTTTTGATTTTAAAAACAGTCCATTAGTATTAGACAATCAGGTGTGGCAATCTCCCTGTATAACCAGAAGTAAAGCAAACTTTCTGTACACCAATTGTGTAAGATGGCAACATATTACATATTTTTAATTTTCTCTTTAAAGGTAAATACAAGCACATGAAAAAAAGGTAAATCATATAAAAAGAGTAAATAGTGAAAAATACTCTACTGACCTCTTAACAATGTATCTTGGATATCATAACTCATTCTTTTTCACAAGTACAATGAATTATTTCACAAATAATCCACTATTTTTGTATATGTATGTATTGTAACTTATTTAACTTGTCCCTACTGACGGGCATTTAATTAATTAATGTCTAGTTTTTTCCTACAAAACAATGCAGCAGTGAATATCTATCTAGCCATCTTTATATGAGAAATACGTATACCTTTGTGAATGTACGTGCAGGATAAATTCAAGTGGAATAGCTGAGGCAAAGGATACGTACACTTGTACTTTAATACCTATAGCCAATTGTTCTCCAAGCAATTGTACCAATTTATACCCTCTAACAATGAATGAGAGCTCCTGTTTCCCTCTCTAACCAGTGCATTATAATTTGAAGACTTTGGATTTCTAAGCAGTACTGTAGCAATTCTCAGTTGGATGGTGGAATTCAGACTAAGCTTTCACCTACACAAGAAGGCGGGGCCAGGAATACTATTGGCCAGTATCAGGTAGCCCAGGCCTTGGAAATGTGGACTGAAATAAGCTTTCTGAGATAATTCAAGTAAATGCTGGGATAGTGTTATGTGTCTATAAATAAAATATTTACCTCTACTCAATAGATCATACCTGAATGTAACGATCAATCAGTTGATAAGTTAATTCATTCCTTCTTCAACAAATGCTTATCATACAACTGCCAGGCACTGGGCTGAGCCCTGGGAGTTCGAAGAATAAGGTGCAGGTTCCTGCCCTCCAGGTGCTTATCTAGTTGGGGTTGGTAATGACAGCACCGTGGCAAGGCACTGGGAGAGAGGCAAGCCTGGAGTCCTGAGCAAGGCCCAGGAAGGACACAGAGCCAAGAAGTTCTGGAACCTGCAGGAACACGAGGCGATCGAGCACTGCATCCTGTCGAAAGGCCTCACTCTTGTTGCGTAGGTGAAGCTAAAGTTTCTTTCAGAATTAAAATTGTTACACCACTTCTTGTCTGTGTGGTCTCTTTCTGCCAGGGATTTGAAGAGATCTTTGTAGAGCTTCTTAATCTGAAGTACAGGGATGGGTCTCAGAGGGTCTGTGAACCCCTTAAAACTGGATGCAGATTAGGTGTGCATGCTTTTTCCTGGGGATAGGGTCACAGGCTTCATCAGAATCTCAAAGGAGTGTGCAACTCCAGGAGGTTTAAGAACCAGTGGCTTAGATTTTCCTCAAGCTAATTCAGGCTCTTTTACCTTAAAATGTCTTTTAAAACACCCTACTCAGACTCTAGCCTAGAGATGTGTGTGGTTACTAATACTTGGCCCCTTTTAAACCTCTGTCCTTTATCCCTCATCCAGCTTCCCCTCCCCCATGCAGAAATAGGCACAGCGATGGGCAGCCTCCCACCACTCCTCTTCCCTGTCCTTGTTTCTCTTTATTCAGCAACCCCATACTTAAACACAATTACAGTGTAAGCAATTCTGTACCTAACTGTAATAACGTGATACCATCAAACAGAATTGGGAATTCCCATTTCCAAGGCAGTCTCTCATGTTTTCGCTCAGGTTTTTTGGTTTGGAACGCTCAAGTCCAAAAATCGAGTTCGACGCACATTTAGCAAACACTTTATTTAGGACATGATGCTCCATGCTGAGGGAGAGAGGAGGAGAGCAGGATATAGAGATGAATTAAACCCAGTTCCCACCTTCAGGGAGAGGAGACCCATTGGAAATTGTACAGAGTGCTGTGGGGACCCAGGGAGGAAGTGATTATTTCTTACTGGAGGCTGCATGGAAGAAAGTCATGAAGATATTCCAGCTGGGCAGTATTTCTCATCACTGAGGAGGCCATAGACTTTTGCCCTCCAGTAACATTACCCTGTTTCTGAACCTTCAAAATGAGCTGCTGGGCCTGGAGGCTGACACCTGATTAGAAATACCTAGAAAATAAGCCTAGGAGAAAAATTAGCCGGTGTATGAGAACATACAGTGTAAAAGGAAATATAACACATTGTTATTTGAATCAGTGTAAGAACTTTTGAAAACTGATAGGAGATCTTTGTCATGATGATGATCATATTATTTTATTTCAAAATTTGACATCGTGGTCACTTTATTTTATAAATGATGTGACCAGAAAAGCTGACAGATTTTACTAAAGACACTTCCACTGTACCTACCAATTCCTTTTTTGGGAGGGGGCCGTGCCACGTGGCTCGTGGGATCAAACCCTGGCCCCCGGCAGTGCAAGTGTGGAGTCCTAACCACTGGACCGCCAGGGAATTCCCTATTGTATTATTATTTTAAAAGTCTGGCTTCAAAGCAAGCCAGAAACAGAAGTAGAAAAATTACTTTGCTAGAAATATTTACAGGCTGTGAGGGCTTTTCTGAGGCGTAGATCGAGGAGTGTGTGTGAGTACATTTTCTTCTTACTAAATCGTATGTGATCAAGCATTTACTACAGATATGAGTCATAACTGAAATTTGTAGAGTACTTTTAGACTGGTGATCACCGAGCAGTTTCACATTCATTATAAATCCCGTACTGTACATTAGCATGGGCTAATACATTTCCTTATTCTCCGTTCTTAGGATGAAGTAGCACCCACCAAATTTTTGAGACAGCGCACGGCTTAGAGGAAGGCTCATCTAAATAAAGGCCGGCTAAAGTGGCATTGCAGGGATTTAATCCTCCTCTGGCTGCCCGTGTGACCAGAAGGCTGATTTGCAAGTTTCTTCTTTCCTGGGGTCCAGATTATCAGGTCTCCGGGGCCCTGCAACTTGACAGCAAAAGCGCAAAATGAAGAAGATCAGAGATACGCGCCAGCAGCAGGGACCTGAGGGCCTCTGCGGGGCTTTTACACACCAGAGCAAAAGATTCTCTGGCCATCAAAGGAAATAGCAAACTGGAGCCTTTGTTTTGGGACACAGCCACCTACCACAGAGCACCAGCACGGCCAGCCAGAAAGTTCTTGGAGCCTGATCAGGGAAGCGGCTCTGGTACCTGGACGTGTGCCTGATGGTCCAGTTAGAGCTGGGAAGTTCAACGTGAAGGAAGGTCTCGAGTGAGGGCGGCTTCGCGCTTGGCCGGTAGGCGGTTCTGGCCTTGGCCTCTGCCCTCCCCCGAATGAAGCTGAGAAGGGGGTTTGCACATTCAAGAGTCTTTGCCCAGCTCTCGAGGACACAGGGCTCTGGCAGTCAACTCCCGTCTCCCACCCGCCGGGCCCCTTCGGCTCCTCCCCAGCCTGCCCCCGATTGGTGCCTCTGCTGAGATGGAAACGTGGGCCTGCGGTGGACGATGACGGCCGTGTATGTGAATGGAGGCGGCCTGGAGAACACCCACTATGCCAGGTGGGACCGGCGAGAGAGCGTGGAGAGTGGCGGTCAGACGGAGTGCACCAAGGAGGACGGAGAGGGACAGCCTCGCCAGCTGACACCCTTCGAGAAGCTGACCCAGGACATGTCCCAAGACCAGAAGGTGGTGAGGGAGATCACTCTGGGGAAACGGATCGGCTTTTACCGCATCCGAGGGGAAATCGGAAGTGGGAACTTTTCCCAGGTCAAGCTCGGGATTCACTCCCTAACCAAAGGTAGGATCCAGCCTCCACGGGTGATGCCAGGGTGTCGGGACCTGGTTGGGGGTCGGGTTAGGCGTCCAGGGCCAAGGAGGCAGGTGAGGCGCCATCACTGAGCCCCTGCTAAGTGCAAGTCCTATGCCAGCCGCCGTCCATTGTTGCCGCAGTTCATTTTCACAGCCATGGTGTGAGCTCAGTATTTTTATTTCACTTTATACATAAGGAAACTAAGATCCAAAGACGTCAAATGTGGCTTTAGCAGTTTAATCTTAGATGATTTTGACTCCAAAAACTCTCCCACTATAGCATGCAGGTGAACTCACTCAAACATCGAGGGCAATCTGTCCTCTCCAATTACACCTTGGAGAAGCGGAGTGGAGTGTGGACCCACTTGTATTCCGGATCCTTATTTGCAACTTCTGTTTGTGTTTGGTTGTCAATACCAGTGGCACAGGGGACCTCCTGGATGGTCAATGGATAGCGGGGTCCAGCCTCTCCTGCTTACCAGAGGCTGCTGCCTCTGTTAGGTTTGGGGACAAGGGACTTGATCTCAAGAACTTCTCTGCTTCAGTCTGCTCTGTACTAGTCCTCATCGTTGTTAGCTCCTTGCTTGCTACCAAATACCCACGCTGGCTTGGTTGCTGGCCACTCTGGATTCTAGACCAGCAGTGCCCACCGCTCTGGCCTCAGAGAGGAGCTGTGTGGAGAGACCAGTAGCCCTTTGCTGCCCAACCCAAGTGGGCACTTCTCCAAGTTACCTCTAATTTAGCTGACTAAGCCTGGAGATAGTCATAACGGAGTCACAGGACAGAGAAAGAATGCCTGCAACTTGGCATAATCTACAGACTTCCTAAAGCCCATGGGCTCTGCCCTCTCCCTGAGAGTCCCATACTGACATTTATTCTCCTTGCGCTCAGGCTGCCACCACGTCTCCAGGGCTGCTGTTTCTTGTGTCAGAGTTTTGTTTTCTTTTCTTCTCCAACCCCCAATCCCATTTCCCGCTCATCCCTGTTTGGCCCTGTGGAGAAAGTACCACAACCTCCTCTACCCCCCCCCACACACACACGCACACACATGCGTGCACACACGCCCAAGTCACTGGAGCTCCAAGTCCCCTTCTATCTTGCTCTGAGCCCGAGTGTCTGGGTTCATGCCTACTCACCTTACCTACCTGGGGACATTACAGCGCTCCTGTGAGCCCTCAAGTTCCTCGCTGACAAAATGCAGCCACTAGCATTGATTACATTACTCATAAAAGCAGCTCTAGGGCTGGGATTCACACCTAATTGGGAAAGATGTTGCTTTTCAATGGTCTAGAGCAAGAGTGAAAGACAACATAAAACACATAAGGAGATGAGGGGCCAGAAATTGAGAGGAAGACATGATCAGGAAGAGGAGAGGAGAAGTTGCATAAAGGCAAACCAGGAGAGGAATTCAGAAAGGGGAGAGTGTCCATGGTGGCAGAGGGGCTAAAGCCTGAGCAGAGCCTGTTGCAACTGCTTCCCGAGTGTAGGTTCAGATATTAGGTTCTAGTGGAGAGGATAGGATAGTGGAAAGAACATGTGCTTCAGAATCAGACAAATCCGTTCAAATCCTCGTTCAGTCACTTACTAGGTATCTGACTGCATTCATATTACTTAGCCTTTTTGGTCCTCAGTTGCCTCAGCTGTAAAATAGAGGTAATGATTCTTATCTTAGAATTGTTGGGGAAATTAGGAATAATATATATGAAGTACATGGCACAGAGTAGCCGCTCAATAAATGGTAGCTATCATTGTGCAAGTCTGTTTTTTACTTACACTTATTTCAGAAGGAAATTTGATATTAAAGTCATGAAAACCCATGAATAGAAGGTAGTGGTAAAAATAAATACAATGCAAACAAATTTCAAAGTTCTGTTTATTTATCTTTCCAGCTTTATTGAGACGTAATTGACATATAATATCGAGTACGTTTAGGGAGTATAATGTTCTGATTTTATGTATGTATATATTATGAAATGGTTACTGCAGTAAGGTTACCTAACGCACTCACCACGTCATATAGCTACAATTTCGTATGTGTGTGGTAAGAACTTTTAACATCTATTCTCTTAGCAACTTGCAAAAAATTTTAAAGGGGGACTTCCTTGGCAGTCCAGTGGTTAGGACTCCACACTTCCACGGCAGGGGGCATGGGTTTGATCCCTGGTGGGGGAATTAAGATCCCGCACGCCGCACAGCATGGCCAAAAAAAAAAAAAAAAAAAATTTTAAAGGAAACTTACGAAGTGACTGAAAGTAATTTAAAACATGCCAAAAACCCATCTGTGAGTTTCCCTTCACCTTACTTAGGAGAGTGAAGGGAGAACCGATACGGAAATAACATTTTTATGCCGTGATTCGGTGCTATTTAAGGCTGTTTTCAGGCACTGAAATCACTTCATGCCCCATGAGTGTTCAAGGTTCCACTTCGGGAAACACTGACCTCGTCTAGCCCTCCTGAATTTTACAAATGGGGAGACGGAGGCTCAGAAGTGGCTGTCCCGAGGTCACGGCAGAGACAGGGTTAGAGCTCAGCTTCCTTTTCGCTGCCGGCTACCTCGAACAGGGTGGAGGGGGCAGCTCTTTCACACACTGCCCTGGACAAGCCGACCGAGTGGGCTACCACTGCCTTCTTCAGCCCCAGACCCCCGCCAGACCCCAGCCTGCTCACCAGCCATTCTGCTTCCTGGCGGCCGGACTACCGAGGAGTGATCCTGCCCTCCAATGCCTGCAGCAGGGAAGCAGGGGACAATGCACAAGTCATAGAGTGTATAACCAAGACTCAGAAGCAGCACCTACCTTCTGCCCGCCCTCCCTGTTCAAACAGTGTGTAAGAGAGAGCGGCACCTTGTCCTGAAGGTGGCAGAAGGTAGTGCAATACTGTGGAAAGATATCAGCTTTGGAGTCAGCCAGACCTGCGTGGAATTCCAATTCTTTTTTCCTCTAGCTGTGTGACCCCCGAACAAATTATTTTACCATTCTATGCCACAATTTCCTTATGTATACATGAAGAAAATATATCAGCTGCCTAGGATTGCTAGGAGAAGCGAATTTTAAAAAGATATAATATACTGAATATTTACCATGTACCTAGACAGAGCATGTAGCAAGTATTCATTAAGTGCCAGTATTAGTCTGCTTTCAAAAAAGTCCAGGTCCTTTAGGCCTGTGTGAGTCACACGTCATTCGTTTCATGGGACAGAAGCCGACTCAGAGGAGCTCACGCTGACAGGGTGACTTGTGTGCAGGGGAATTTTGTGGCCCCTCAGCAGGGAGGTAGAGCCACGTTTCAAGGATGGAGGTTACCCTCTCCATCTCCCCTTTCTCTGGGGTTGCGCGGCTTCTCATTTCTACTTCGTACTTCTCTCTGCGGAGTGGCCTTCTCTGCTTAATTATCCAAAGGCATATAGCCAAGAATAATTGTTTCCAGTCCCATATCTACATAACCTCTCAGCTTTATCCCATCTCCATCCCACTAGTTTCATTCTATTTCAGCTCAGATTTTGAAAAGAGAATATAATCGCTCACTGACCAGCCAGCGATGGGCCACCGCTGAGTCAAGGGCCTGCCTATGTCAAGTCAGCTGCAGCCTTTCGGGTCACACGACCCACTGCACTGTCAGCAGGGCCCGAGGTCCAGAGAAGCGTCTCTGAGACGGGAGAGTGGAGAACACAGTAAACTGACGGACACATCATCACCGCGACAGTAACCAGCTAAGCAAGGAAACCGCCACAAGCCAGGAGCAGGAGAGCGTCTAATTCCGTAGACAGGCTGTTACGTGAGGAGGACAGAAGAAAGAGGAAGGACCACAACTGGTGTTTACATAGTGACTTTCTTCTTGAATGCCAAAGGCTTCTTGCCTGTCGTATTACAGAATTAACTTAATTCTAGTCCCTTGAGTTTCAGAGAATGCGGCGTTTTCCTGCTGTGTGGATGGGGGCCTCAGTGGCCTCACTACCATGCTCTCCTCACTCCTAACCCGCCACAGAGTAGCCCTATTGTCAAAGGCTCGATGTCAGCCTCTGCTTATGGGATGGGATGGGTGCACAAAAGGAGAGGAAGGCCAAAAGCACAGGCAGAGGAAAAATCAGTTCAGCAAGCACGTTTAAACAAGCCAGAAAATGTTAACAGCAGGTCATTGTGCACATTGTACTGATGCAACAGGAAAATGAATCCCAGACTTCGCCTCCCAACTTGCAGACTCATCCCGTGATGGCCTCGTCCTGGTACCGTGCTCATCTCTCTTCTGGGTTCTATCAGAAGTGAGTCCAGGAAAGAGTAGAAAGTTGAGAACAAAAGGAGCTGAGAGTGTAAAGGAGGGGAGACCCAGATGCGGATCGATGTGGGGATGAAGAAAGAGGCGGGCGGTGTAGGTACTAGGAAGTGAGAACTCTGGGAGGATGACAGAGGCAAGACTGGAAGATTGTGACTTATGAAAAGAGGGCGGATGTTAGGCTACCGGGAGCAGACTGGGATGGAAAGACAGGGGGACGTTCCTCTAAAATCTTTACCTCTACAATGGAAGGAGATTTATCAGGGAGTGGTTTAGCCTTGCTGGGAATTACAAATACCCTGTCCCATTACCAGGCCATGTCAGGTGACATAGTCTGAATAGCGATTTGTATAAATAGGGTTCCCATACAAAGCCAGCTTGCCCAGAATTGTCATTAGGTTTTCTAGGAAATATGGACAACCTGGATAAGATAATGGAGGAGATTCCCAGGGAAGCGGAGGGTTTCTGTGCCAGGGGCAACTCCCAAGACAGTAGTTTAAAAAAAGACACCAGCTGCTCTGGATCCCTAAAGAGAAGTCTCCAGTATCAGCCCCTGCTGGCTGGAGTTTATTTTTATAGCTAATGGCTCAGATTCTCTTGGGCCTTGCAAGCTGATAGGGCAGGCTGAAGCCATCATGAGTCCCCTTTTAGGCTGATTAGAAATTTCTCAAAAGAAATGACGCACTCGGCTTCTGAATATTTTATGTCCCATCTGTTGCCTCAAACAAAAGTAAAAGAGGCCATGGGTGCCTGTCCCCTTCTCTGTTGCTATCCTTTCTGACCCCTTCATCCCTGGTCTTCTTCTCTGTTACTCTAGTCTCATGTTTCTAGAAGCCATTCTTCTTCTCTCTCAATTTATTTATGCATCGGTTCATTCATTCTCTTTTAAAAAATATAATAAACTCTCTTGTGCCTTACAGAGATGAATAAGATACAGCTCTTGCCTGATAGGAACTCGCAGTAGGTAATGGAGACAGACAGGAAACAATTGATAAATGCTGTCACAGGGTGAGGTTACAAAGGGTGTGTTCGACTGTGGCTGAAATCAGGAAAGGGTCAATTGATCAGGAAAGGCTTGCATTAGGTCTTGAGGTTTGCAGAGAAATAATGCAGGACACAGAGGAAAGGGAATTCCAGTCAGAGAGAGAGGATGTAAAGTGACTGGAGATATGAGCCAGGGTGCGGAGTGTTTGGAGATTTAAGAGTAATTCAATGAGGCTAGTGCACGAGATGCACCCACAGAGTAGTGGGAGATATGGTGGGTGATGTAGGCAGGGACTAGATCATGGAGAATCTTCTTGCATATTTGGATTTTGTCATTCATGTATCAGGAAGCCATTGAAGAGCTTTAAACAAGCAATTAATAAAATGATTAACTATTAATAATTTCAGTGAGGAAAGTGAATTGAAGTTGGGGCATGACAAGAGTCAGGCATGTCAGAATAAAATATTAGTCTAATGGTCCAGATGAATGATGATGTCCACCTCAACTAAGGAAGTGACAGTGAGGATGGAGAGAAGGGGATGCATTTGAAAACTATTTTAGAGTATTGGAAAACCTGTGGTCAACTGCATGGGGGAAAGCAGGAGAGGACAGGGAGGGGAAGAATTAAAGATGACTCCCAGGTTTCCAGCCTTAATGACTTAGCAGTGAATAGTGAATACAGGAGAAGAAGTGGATTTGAGAGTGCAAATCTGGAAGCACTGACTTAGAGGTACATGGAGGTCAAGTAAAGGAGCCCAATGACCATCTTGGAACCCAAGAGAAAGTATGCATTAGAAATAAAGATTTGGGGCCTAACAAATCTGGGGTATAGTGAAAGTCTTGTATGTCCTGGTCGTAGGCTCCTTGGTGTCAGACATTGTGTCACATTGATCCTCAGACGTCCCCCACATTCATTATAACTAATAAATAGTCAACAAATACTTGGTGAATTAAGTTAGTATAATAACTTCCCTGGAAAATCCAGTAGTGGTGGGAAGAGATATGGGAGGGAGCAATGCATGGCAGTACTCTCTGGTGGGTTCTTCATGCTATAGTCTCCTAGAAGGACAGGGCTGGGGGACTCACACAGGCTCTAGTAAAGCTTAACTGAGAAGGCCCAGTGGTTTTGAAAAAGGGGTCCCTCCTCTTGAGTACATTCATTAAAACAGCAATTTAAAATTATGTTTTCTGGATGCAACTAGAGATTATCATACTAAGTGAAGTAAGGCAGAAGAAGAAAGACAAATACCATATGATGTCACTTAGATGTGGAATCTAAAATATGTCACAAATGAACATATCTATGAAATAGAAGCAGACTCACAGACGTAGAGAACAGACTTGCAGTTGCCAAGGGGGAGGGGGTATGGGGGAGGAATGGACTGGGAGTTTGGTGTTAGTAAATGCAAACTATTGTGTATAGAGTGGATAAACACGGTCCTACTGTATAGCACAGGAGACTATATTCAATATCCTGGGATAAACCATAATGGAAAAGAAAATAAAAAAGACTTTGCTATACAGCAGAAATTAATGCAATATTATAAATCAACTATACTTCAATAAAAAAGTAAATTAAAAATAAATAAAATTATGTTTTCTTACTTTAAGAATGGTTAGTTAGTGGCTTTGGTGAATCCATCCTAAAAATAAATTCAGTATTACTATAACAAAAAAAGTTCCCTGTTTATAACGCAAAGGACTCAAAATAATTTATATGCTCCAATGATACAGGAATGCTCACGGATATTAAAGCATATGCACTTGGATGGAAGTCACACAGCCATTAAAAATCACAATTGTGGAGAGTCTGTGGTAACATGGAGGATGCGTGGGACACGATAATAAATGAAAAAGCAAGGCGCAAAATTGAGTTACACTGCAATGGGGATACTTATCCTGGGCTCTTGTGAGCGTTCAGTGAGATCATTTATTCAACAAATATTTGTTGATCACCTCCCGTGTAACAGGCACTGTTCTAGGGACTGGAGATACAGAAGTGAACAAAATAGACAACAATCTGTCCTGTGGAGCTTATGTTCTAGCCGGGAGAGACAGACAAAAGTAAGCCAGTAAAATATTCATTGTGCTACGTAGTGATAAGTGACAGGAGGGAAGATAGAGCGGAGGGGAGGGGAGGGAGCATTGGGGGCTGCAGTTTTAGACAAAATGGCCAGGGACAGCCTCCCTGAGGAGGTGAGCAATGAGGTGAAGGGAATAAGGAAACTGGCCATGGAGTCCATGGGGGAACGTGGTCAGGCAGAGGGGACAGCAAGAAGAGCGCCAAGGCGGGAGAGTGCCTGTAAAACTCTAGGGACGGCTGAGGCGGGTGACAGCAGAGAGTGGCAGGGACCAGATCACGTAGGGTTAATATGCAATATGGCATAGTCAGGACTTTGGCTTTTCCTGTGAGGGAAACCCGAGCCCTTTGAGGGAGCAGAGAAGTGAGGCGCGACCTGGCTTAGCTTAATAGGATCACCTTGGCTGCTCTGTTGAAAATAGGCTGCGAGGGGTCAAAGGCAGAAAAGGAGAGATCAGCTAGGAGCCTATCGGAATAATCCAGGCAAGAGAGAATGGTGGCTTGGACCAGGAAGGAAGCAGTGAAAGGCTGAGAAGTGGCTGGATTCTGGCTGTATTTAGAAGTAGAGATAACAGGATTTGCTGACAGATTGAAAGTGGAGTGTAAAAGAGAAGAGTCAAATAGTCAAGGTTTTTGTTCTGGATGACTGCAAGAATAGAGTTTCCATTTACTGAAACTGGGCAGACTGTAGAAGGAACAGGTTTGGGGTGGGGGAGATCAGTATTGGACGTGTTATGCTGGGTGTGCCTGTTACACATGCATAGCAGAGGCTGTTGATGCCTCACCCGTGTCTCCTTGGGCCTTTCCATTTCAGTGCATGCAGGCCAGACCTTCAAATGCCAGTCTCTCCATCTCTTTGCCTCTGGGCTTTCTCTAGCTGCCGGAGCTGCTCTTCCTGCATGCGTGGGAAATAGAGGGGAATTAATGTCTGCCAGGAACAGCCAACAACTAGTTACTGGCAGTAGTTGATGTACAAATACCCCAGCTCTCTCATTCTTCTCATGATAAAACTCAAACGATAACTCGCAGCAGGATCTTTGGAAGGCGGAGGGAACAAATGATGCCCATCGAACTGAGAAGTCATCTTGAGACTGAAAAATGAGGCAGGCAGCTCCATATACTCAACGGATCAGTTTATTGTGGGTGCCTGACAAGGTGGGATGAGGATCGGGCCGACATAGATCTGGAAGCATTCGCAGCTGTATTCTGCACCGCCCGAAGGGCCACTGGGGCAATTTTGTAGCTAACCTAGGGTATGGGAGTACCCTTGAAAACAGGAAGTACATTCCTAAGTCAAGATGATTGAGTGGGTAACTAGTCTCGTGGGTACCAGGAAAATGTCAGCGAAGGTCTTCATCATTATTTGGGGACTAACGGATCATAGAGGCCACCTGGACCTACCGATCATTAAACAATATCTGTTAACTACAAAGCCCTTGACAGAGAAGTGATTTGCCACATAGTGCAGTCCCGGGTAGGGTCAGTGGAAGGACAGGAGGAATTGTATGAGCCTGAGATGATGCCAGTTATGCTAACAGCCATGCAGGATTAACTGGTAACTTGCTTAGTAACACATCCTTAACTGGCTGCCTTTCCTCATTCTTCTCCCAGTGTTTCCTGGGTACCACCTCCTTCATCAACCATTTGCACCGGAATCACTGCCTCATGATCTGCTTCTGTAAGAAGCCAAACTGAGACAACCAAGTGGAGAGGTCTTGTAGGCAGGTGTATTTATGCATCTGGAATTGCTGAGGAAATTGTAGAGATGTCCAAGGACTAAGTCTTCAGGTGTCCAACATTTAGAGGCTGGGCAGATGAAAAGAACACAACAAAGGAGCCTTAGAAGAAGTGGCAAGAGGTAGGAGAAAAACCAGGAGCGTGTGTTTTCCTAGAAACCAAGTGACGAAGGTGTTTCTAGGAGGAAGGATGAAGCCTGAACGCTGGCCATTGGTTTTAGCAACCTGGAGGTCATCGGTGACCCTGAGAGGAGCTTTTTTAGTAGCAATAGCTCTTAGGTTCAAGACATAATGAGGGGAGGACTGGAGACAGTGATGTAGAACCAGCTCTTTAAGAGAGTTTTCCTAGAAAGAGAATGAGAAAAAGTCTGATGCTAGAGTGGGAAGTGGGGTCGAGAGAGGTTTTTCGTGGTTTCTCAAAAACTTTTTTTAATGTTTAACATACATAAATACAAAAAGAAGTATGAAAATCACAAATATACAGTTAAATGAATTTTCCAAACTAAAAAGACCCATATATCCACCACCAAGTTCAAAAAAGAGAACATTCCCAGTACTTCAGAGGCTCCCCTATCCCCCCTTCTATTTACTACATCCCCAAGTATAACCACTACCCTGACTTCTAACATCACAGATTGTGTTTGCCTGTAAAGCTTTATATAAATGACATCATACAATATGTGTTCTTTTGCCTTATTTCATTTGCTCAATATTAAACTTGTGAAAGCTGGGGACTTCCCTGGTGGTCCAGTGGTTAGGACTTGGCTCTCTCACTGCCGAAGCCCCGAGTTCAATCCCTGGTGCAAGCTGCAAAGCACGGCCAAAAAAAAAAAAAAAAAAATGGGGGAAAACCATCCGTATTATTTTATGTAGTTTAGATGCTTCATTCTTATTGCTATATAGCAGCCCATTGTACAAATATACCACAATTTACTTATCCATTCTACTGTTGATGAACACGAGGATAGTTTCCAATTTGGGGCTATTATGAATAATGTTACTATGAACATTCCAGTACAAGTCTTTTGGTAACATGTATGCATTTTTGTGGGGAAGACTTTTTTTTTTTTTAGATGGGTAAATAGCATGAATGTATGCAGATGGAAAAGATTCAGTAGAAAGGTTAAAACTTATGATGCAGGAGAGAAGGAAGAAATTTTGGATGCCTGTTCTTGAGTAGAGGAGAGTAGATGGAATCTATTCAACATGTAGAGGGGTAGCTAGGCCTTAGATAGGAGCAGGGACCATTTATCCAGAGAAACAGGAAGGAAGACAGAGTTTATGGGCACAGATTCAGGTAGGCGGGAAGAAGTGGCAGAAGGAACTTGAAGAAATTCTCTTCTATGGCTTTCTTTACTCGATAAAATAGAAATCAAAGTCATCAGCTATGAGTGAGGAGAGAGAGAAGGTATTAGAGATTTGATGGGAGAAGAGAAGCCATGAAAGTGTCATCTAAAAGTGTAGGGACGCTATTGGACCAGGGAAATGTAGTGTGTCTGCCAGGAGCAATAAAGACGCACCTGAGGTTATAGATCATGAATTCAAAGTGAGACAAGCCATCATGGTCACTGCATGGGTGTAGGTAGAGAGTAGGTGGGAGGCTGGATTTAAGCAGGGTGTGGTTCAGCTGAGTAAACACAATGAGAGAGACCAGAGACGTTGCGGGAGTACACAGAGCCATGACAACAACAATAAAGATGCTCCTCCAGGACTTCCCTGGTGGTGCAGTGGTTAAGAATCCGCCTGCCAATGCAGGGGGCAAGGGTTCGAGCCCTGGTCCGGGAAGTTCCCACATGCCTCAGAGCAACTAAGCCCATGCGCCACAACTACTGAGCCTGCGCTCTAAAGCCCGCGAGCCACAACTATTGAGCCCGCGTGCCACAACTACTGAAGCTATCGCACCTAGAGCCCGTGCTCTGCAACAAGAGAAGCCACTGCAATGAAAAGCCCACACACTGCAACGAAGAGTAGCCCCCTGCTCACTGCAACTAGAGAAAGCCTGTGCACAGCAATGAAGACCAAACACAGCCAAAAATAAATAAATAAATAAATTAATTAATTTTTAAAAAAAAAGAAAAAAGATGCCCCTCCAGTGCACGCCACCAATCCTCCCCATTCCTCAACCCAGAAACCTTTACCTCTTCTTCAACCCTAACCCTTGGCTGAACCCCAAGTGCTATTGATGCTCCCTTCTAAATATCTCACCCTTTCCTAGTTGGATTAAATTGCTGTAATCTGTCTCCCTCATCCATATTTATCTCATCCTCTGCACTGCAGCCAGAAGCGGTCTTTTAGAAAATGCAAGCCTGGTCATGTAGCTCGCTCTCTGCTTGAAACTTTCTAGTGGTTTCTCTCGGTTACCAGAGGGGAAGGGTGCAGGCAAGAGATAGTTAGGGAGTTTGGGATTGATACATACACACTGCTATATTTAAAACGGATAAGCAACAAGGACCTACTGTATAGCACAGGGAACTCCGCTCAGTATTATGTAACAACCTAAATGGGAAAAGAATTTGAAAAAGAATGGATACATGTATATGTATAACTGAATCACTTTGCTGTTCACCTGAAACTAACACAACATTGTTAATCAACTATACCCCAATATAAAATAAAATAAAGAAAAAAAAAGAAACTCTCCAGTGGTTTCTCAATGCCCTTAATCTGAGGTCCAGAATATGACTCACGGACTTTGGCCCTGGCTGACTCCCCAGCCTCGTCTTGGCTTATCTTTCCCTTCATTCCCCATGTGCCAGCTCCACTCTCTTCTTTCAATTCCTCAAAGGCAGTGGTCTCCAAAGTAGGGTGCACATACCACCCATGGAGGTGCCCACTGGGATGAGGGAAGAAAATATTAGAACTTCTTTTCTATATTTATTTGTAATTACATGTTTTTAATTTCCATGATTACATACATTTAAAATGTGTATATTAGTAGTGCATGCATATAATTTATAAATAAATATACATAGACAGCAATGCTCAAAAATGTTTTATTAGTAAAGGAAGCTAATCAAAAAAGTGTATAGACCATTACCCTAAGGTATTAGGGTCTTTCCTGCCTCAAGATCTTCTCTCCTATACAACCCTACTATTAGAATCTCTCCTTATTGCTTCTCCCCTACTTTCCTCTAGTTAACACTTAGACTCCAGGGAAAGTGTTAAAAATCTTCCCTGACCCTCTGACTCGGGGAACATCCCCTTGTTTTTTGCTCTGCTGCATCCCGCTCTCTTACCCTCCTAGCCCACTGTGCCGGACATCTTCCATCTGCTTCCCCAGATCCATTTTCCACCCTTTATTTTGCTCTCTGTCCCAGACTACATCACGTCTCTTTAGTCCAATGGGTTCCAGTTGGCTTTGGCTTGTAGGGAGCCCTTGCATTGGATCAAAGGAAGGAGAGCGAGAGCCTGAGATCTGTTCCCCCAGCCTGACTGTGAGGTTGATTCAGGCCAGCTGTACGTCTGGAAGGATGTCTCAGCTC
Organism: Balaenoptera physalus; assembly: GCF_965194825.1. Classification (NCBI taxonomy): domain Eukaryota; kingdom Metazoa; phylum Chordata; class Mammalia; order Artiodactyla; family Balaenopteridae; genus Balaenoptera; species Balaenoptera physalus. The sequence continues at coordinate 141,488,441 of NC_138890.1, read as the reverse complement.
CCCTCAAGGTAGCTTTCTCTACACAACACTCTCTAGGTTCTAATATCTGCTCCCTCCCCCTGTCCCTTTGGTCCCAAAGACAGATTTTGCTTGGTCCACTCTAGGTTTGAAATTTTGAATTCGTTGCTGACACTTAATGATTAGAATGATTGCATTACAATTCAGATGTCTCTTGAAAAAAATTAGATTTGATAACACTGAGTCTACATCTCAAACAGTAACAATTGTCTGGGGTTGAGTAGCAGCTGCCCCTTTACTCTGGGGCATGTACTCCTCAGGACTCCACAGTCCCCACTACTCCCTATTGCCTTACAATAAGCTTGCCACCCTATTTCCGCCCTGGCCTCTAGAGACATTTGAGTTTGCAAGTCCTGGTTTAAGGAAATGTGTCAGTCTCTTCACCAAATTTGGAGAAAGGGGAGGTTTACCTCTCGAATTTCTCTACTTCTCTCTCCTCTCCTCTCCATCACTACCGAGAGAGTCCTCTCCCTGCCGTTGCTATCATCACCTCCAAAACCACCACCCTGCCCTCAGGTGTGCTCTGCTCCTATCCCTTTCCCACACTGCCGCCAGAGTACCCATTCTGAAGTGGATATCTGGTTATGACAATCCCTTAAAACCTTGTAGTGTCTTCCTACTGCCCTAAAAATAAAGGCTACTTTAAAAAAAAACAATTGAAGTATGATTAACTTACAATACTGTATTACTTTCAGGTGTACAACATAGTGATCCAATCTTTTTATACATTACAAAATGATCGCCATGGTAAGCCATCTGTCACCATACAGAGTTATTACAATATTACTGACTATATTCCCTGCACTATACATTACATCCCTGTGACTTATTTTATAACTGGAAGTTTGTACCTCAATCTTCATCACCATGTCAACCGAAAAAAAAATGCACAACCTAAAAGTTGAGAATTATCTTTCATTCAGCAGACAAAACTGAGGACTTAAGCTGGGGACACAGTCTCTCAGATGGCTCTGAAGCGGTGAGGAGGGAGCCAGGGTATATAGGAGCTTTTGCAACAAAGACCAGGTAGTCAGAACCTCCAAAGATTACTGTTAATTAAAGAAAACCAGATATTGCAAGTTAAGGAATTCAGTACTTTTCTGTGTATGGGAAGATGCAGAAGTCTGGGCTCATTGAAATCACTCCTTTGATATGCACCTCAGCTCCCTGGGGCCAGTATCCTGCGCTTTCTCATTCTGAGTCTCCTCAGGATGAAGGGGGGGTCGGGTGTGCAGGGCTGACCGCTTGATGGCTGGCATCCCATTTCCATCCTGAGTTCCCTCAGGGCTCACCTTCAGCGGCTGTTATGTGAAGGCTTAATGGCTGCAACATCCTTTGTTTACTGATAAGTCCGGCAAAGTTTTTTTTTCTCTGAGAGTGTATTTCTTCATCTTCCCACCCCTAAGACTACATTTCTTGAAATAATTTTCAGGTCTTTGGGTAATGTGATGGCTGCCTGCTACTGCAGGCTGGTTTGGGACCCCCTTCCCCCCAGCCTCCCAATTCTCCATGCCCAGCGTAGTGGGCTCCCCTTAGATCCTCAAACACAAACGTGACATCTTGCCCAGACCTGGCACACTGTCCCCTTCCCACGGCCAAGTAGTGGGCCTCCCTCCTCACCTCCTGTTCACAAGGCAAGTGTCATTTCTCAGGGGGTCTCTTTGTTCTCCTATCTGCGCCCCTTCCTAATACGTGCCACGCTTGTAATAAGGGTTTTTTCAAAGTCTCTCTGTCTCACTGGACCGTAGGAACATGTCTGTCTTTTTCACAGTCTGGTGCAGAGTAGGTACTGCCTGAACATTTGTTGAAAGGGTGGACTTAAGAGACCTAGTTCTTCACGAACCGGCAATTTCTACCACTTAGTGACAATTCAGAACACCAGGGCTTTTTTAAACGTTTCATATGATTATACATTTACGTTATGCGGCATGACTATAATCTGATTTAACACAAAGTGGAGGGAACAGGCTGGGGCTAGAGTGAGCCTTCGGACGCCTAGGGTGTAGAATTTCAGGACGCATTTCCTCTCACAAACCTTCTCCTGCCTCACTCTGGTCCCGGCCGTGGGAGGGCAGCCTTTCCTAAGAACCGCTCAAATATAAAACTGAAAATCGAAAACTAGGATTGTCCTAAAGGGAGGTTTGAGACAGCGGCCTGGACGCACCCCAGCCGGATTCTTGGGCGGTCGCAGGGTGAGCAGCGCGCGTGCAGCTGCGGCGGCCGAGGCGGCGGCAGAGAGGGACCCGCAGCTAACAGAAGCCTGGCCCGCGCTGGGGACGACCGGCCGGAGCAGCGGCCTCTTCTGCAGGCAGGCTGCCGGCTGAAGGACGGAATTCATTATTCTAGCCCTTGGAATAACAGCTCGCCTACCAGGCTGCACAAAACCAGAGTTTCTGTTTCGGGTAAACAGCGGCGGGGAATCTTAATCCTAAAGGCCTCAACAGTAGAAAGGACGCGACCAGCGAGGGGAGAATGCCCCGGGGACCGGCCGTGGCGGTCCATCCGTCTGCTGGGAGGATTGCCTGCGGAGGTCGCGGGAGCCCTGAGGGTCCTACTCCGTCTAGCTTCCCTCCTCCTTCCCCACCCGAGCAAGCGCGGCCACCTCAGGCACCAGCGAACCCTGCCTCTTCGTCTTCCAGGAGTCCTAATGGACCTACTTTAATAAACCGATAACACTCCTATTTTAAACTAGCAGCTTCTATTTTCCTGCCCATAACCACTGTGCCAAAGTTCCTCAAACCAGTTGTTTTGCAAGTAGGTCAAACAGGCGCCCTGCCATCCCGTTCTCCCCGTTTATTTGCCTGGAAAATTCTTTCTTATCTAATAGAAAGTCTGGTCCAGTTTGAGCCAAAAAATGAATGAAGTGTTACTTTGGAGTAGAGATTCATTCATTTTCAAACATTAACCATTTTTATTACACAATCTATGTTAATTGTATAATTAATTGTAGGAAAATTAGAAAGCACAGATAAGTAAAAAAAAAGAAAAATTAAAAGAAAACCATCCATTAGCGGGGGATAAATTGGGAGATTGGGACTGACATATATACATTGCTATAAAATAGATTAATAATAACCTGCTGTATAGCACAGGGAACTCTACTCAGTACTCTGTAATGGTCTACATGGGGAAAGAATCTTAAAAAAAAAAAGTGGATATATATATATGTATAACTGATTCACTTTGCTGTACACCTGAAACTAACACAACATTGTAAATCAACTATACTACTCCAATAAAAGTTTTAAAAAAAGAAAACCATCCATGATCCCCCTATTAATAAAATAACTATTCTAAACATTTTGGTGTATATCTTGCCAGATTTTTTCCCATGCAAATGCATATTTGTGTTTTTCCTCGCTTGTTCTATATTGAGCAACTTTCCATGTTCGTAAATAAAGATCAACGTGGTTATTTTGATAGCTGCATGGTGTACCATTAGAGAGATAGATGAACCACACTTTAACCATCTCTCTTGCTGGACGCTTAAGCTGTTCCCAGTGTTACAGAAGTCTTCTTACACAAGCAATCTTGTACATGTGTCAGATTATTTCTTTAAGATTAATTGCCAAAAGTGAAAAGGGTGGGTCAAAGGGTGTGATCATTTTAAAGACTCTCAAGACGTAATACCAAACTACAGTCCAGAACCATTTTACCAGCTAGGCCTCCCACCAGCAGCACCTTGCAGTGCCCGACTCTCCATGGCTTTCCTACAATCCAGACACACCGAGCACTGGTGTTTCCTGTACTGGTACATGGTGTGCCAGGCACAGACAAAGTCAAATCAGATCAAACAGCCCAAGCAAGGAAGGGGGTAGAAGGAAGAAACAGATGAGGAGTCAATATTTATAGGTAAATGTGCTGAGATTATAGTACAGAGAATACACAGAAACTGGATGTCATCATCTTCCTGGGACAGGTGTCATCGAAGGCTTCCTGGAAGAGGTTGGTTCTGAGGCTGGCCTTGAAGACTCATCTGGCATTAACTGAGTAAAGAACAGGAAGGAGTGATGAGCCAGAGAGAGGAAATAATCCAGGTAGATCCAGGTAGAGGAAAGATCCCAGGCATGAATGTCCTGTACCTTTTCAGTGAACAGCAAAACGTTCTGTAACGGTTAGACCACAGGGTGCATGGGGAGGTGGTTAGGAGCGGTGGGCCATGAGGCTGAAGAGGTAGCTTGGGCCTGATCAAGAGGGGCTCTGTTGGCTAAATAAAGGTGCTTTAACTTTATCCAGAAAACTGGATAAAGCTCACCAAACTGAAACCTCCTTGGGAGGCAGGAGTTGGCATTAAAACCTGTACATGGTAGAGTCACACTGATCTAAGGGACCGGCATGGATGTTGAACTCAAAAATTGCTGTTTGTCACTACTCCTGAGGAGCTTTCTGAGCTGGAAATAGCCACTTAACCTCTGTGTCTAGTGAAATAGAGGGACTAGGTTCCTTCCAGTTCTAAATAGCTATGAACTCAGGCACATTCTTTGACTTTTTTTTTTTTTTCCAGAAAAGGTGGCCATTAAGATCCTGGACAAGACCAAGTTAGACCAGAAAACCCAAAGGCTCCTATCCCGCGAAATCTCCAGCATGGAAAAACTGCACCATCCCAACATCATTCGCCTTTATGAAGTCGTGGAGACTCTATCCAAGCTGCACTTGGTGATGGAGTATGCAGGGGGTGGGGAGCTCTTTGGGAAAATCAGCACCGAAGGGAAGTTCTCAGAACCAGAAAGCAAGCTCATCTTCTCCCAGATTGTGTCTGCCGTGAAGCACATGGTGAGCGGGGCGAGGAGGGAGCGTCTTGCTCCCATTCTACCCACAATGGGAGCGTGGGGCTTTAGTTTACCATCATCTAAGCACCCCTGAAGGCTTTAGTCCTACAAGGGCAGACAGCAGTCCCTTCTATGAGAGTCAGATGTCTGGCTGGGATTGTGCTCCCTGCCTCCGAAGCAATGCCCAGGGATCTCCAGTTACACGGCAGCCTCCTGGCCTCTGCGGAAGTTGGCAGGAGTCACTCTGAGCAGCCCGATGACCATCACCCCCTCCTTGGCCACACGCATTCCTCCAACCCCGTCTTCCACTACTCGGAGAGCTGGCTTCTCACTGCTTCTTGGCCTTGCCTCCCTAATTCTGTGTCTAGGATGCGCTCTCACCTCTTTTCACATCTCACATCCCCAATCCCATCCACACGTCGTGACCCAGCTCAGTTCTGTCTCTCTCTGTGAAACTTTCTTCAATCTTCGGTCAGCCCGCGCTGATCTTCATGCCTTTGGTGAACCCCACTAGCTCTTGCCGCCTCTGTGCTCAACACATTAACACTTGCTTGTGTCATTCTTATTTTAGTTCTCTGATTATGTCTTTCGATAAATCTGGACTCCGTAAGCATACTCCCCAGTTCCTCCATGAACTGGTTCTCCTGTGCCCTCCCTATTGTTGGTTGTACTGCTGGGCACACAGGAGGAATCTGACTTGCAGACCTGGCTGCCCTCTTTGCCCAGCTCTCAGTCCAATTGGCAGGAAGAGACACTTGTCTGGTGTCTATATTAGTTGAGAGGCTGTTTCTAGTTTGCTCCTCTGTTCAGATGTCGTGAGACAAGAACTGGGATCAATGAGCTCCTGGCCAAAGTATTAGCAGGTTACTAGTGACCTAAGGGGCCCAAGATAGCAGCTGGGAGGGAGGGGGGAGGAAAAAGAAGTGAGCAGGGAGAACCTGAGTGTGATGGTAGTGGCTGTTTCCGACCTGTGGTTGTCATCTAAGTGGCCCTGTGCTGGGGTGAACTTTCCCTGGGCCAGGGAATAAGCCAGACCCATACCAAGCAATGGAGCAGATGGGCAGAGTCTTGCACATTCTACTTGGAAAAGAGATCTGGTGGGAGAGCAGAAGAGGATCCAGCAGGAGAGGATGCAGACTGAGTCTTCTGAGGCTCTACACCCTGACCTTTCTCCTAGCTCTCTGGTCTCCAAAAAGAGGAAGGGTGAACGATAGACATAGATCCAAATTTTATCGGGTTTGTTTGCTATGTGCCAGGACCATGCTGAATGCTATAGATACAGCATCACATACAGTTCTCACAACAGCCTTATGAGGCGGTTCTCAGTGTTCCATTTTACAAAGAAGGAAGGTGACACTCACATACACAGCTGGTATAGTTGAATCTAGAATTAACCAAGATGTCAAGCTCCAAAGCCTGGATTCTTGCCACAGGAGATCCAGCCGGAAAAGTGACATTAAACCATTTCCCAAGAGCCCTTGGCATTAAACTGGTCAAGGGTCTTCAAGGTTGTCTGGATCCAGAATTCAAGGGTAGGGAATGGATCTGCTGCCAGAACCTTGCCCAACATAGTATCCTCCCTTCTATTGAATTCTATAGCGATAAAGGAGCCCACCCAAAGGAGCAGGGGTGTGGAGTTGGGGGCGGGCTCCTCACCTTCTTGGGGTTGGCCCTACTCAAGAGATTGCTCAGCCAGAAAAACCCATACATGGTCTCAGAAACGAAGGATTACTGTTTCACTGTGTTTCACAAGATCTGGGTCTTACTTCTGGCCCTAATTCCTGAGTCCACGTGTGTGGGACAGACTCCAACCCTCACCCCACAGAACAGAACCTTTGGTCTGCTTGGAGGGTGTGGGCTTTACACTGGACTAAAAGTTATGACAGGGCAGCTCTCAAGATCTGAGGTTTGACATGACTTAAGTTGATCTCCATTGAATTTCTGTTGTTACACCGTTATCACCTCATTGTTTCAGAGCAACTGATGCATCTTTAATGTTGGTATTTTACTTTGAAAACGATGACTTTTTCCCCCCTTTGTCTTCTTTCCACAGCATGAAAACCAAATTATTCACAGAGATCTGAAAGCAGAAAATGTGTTCTATACCAGTAATACTTGTGTGAAGGTGGGTGACTTTGGATTCAGCACAGTAAGTAAAAAAGGTGAAATGCTGAACACTTTCTGTGGGTCTCCTCCCTACGCGGCGCCCGAACTTTTTCGAGACGAGCACTACGTCGGCGTTTATGTGGATATCTGGGCCTTGGGGGTGCTTCTGTACTTCATGGTGACGGGCACCATGCCATTTCGGGCAGACACCGTGGCCAAACTGAAGAAGAGCATCCTGGAGGGCACGTACAGTGAGCCTCCGCACGTGTCAGAGCCCTGCCTCCGGCTCATCCGCGGCGTCCTCCAGCAGGTACCCGCCGAGAGGTACGGAATCGACTCCATCATGAACAACGAGTGGATGCAAGGAGTGCCGTACCCCACCCCTTTGGAGCCTTTCCAGCTGGATCCGAAACATTTGTCAGAAACCAGCACCCTCAAAGAAGAAGAAAATGAGGTTAAAAGCACTTTAGAACACTTGGGCATTACGGAAGAGCATATTCGGAATAACCAAGGGAGAGATGCCCGAAGCTCCATCACAGGCGTCTATAGAATCATTTTGCATAGAGTCCAAAAGAAAAAGGCTTCGGAAAGTGTCCCAATAATGATACTACCAGACCCTAAAGAGAGGGACCTAAAGAAAGGGTCCCGTGTCTACAGAGGCATAAGACACACATCCAAATTTTGTTCAATTTTATAAATTGCATTAGACTGCTGGTGATTAACCAAGATCATTGTTGCTGCTTTTAAATTTTTTCACCAACTTGAGTGGAGACATTTTTGTAATTTTTAAATAAATTTAAATTTAAGATATGCATTTCCCCTCCGCCGCCCCGCCCCCCCCCCCAAAAAAAAGTCTATTAGCTCAGATTCTGGCTTGGTTTGTAACCTCATCTTGTTTTCAAACTCTAACATTCACTCAGTTAATCGAGAAATGCTTATGCAGTGCCTACCATGTGCCAGGCACTGTTTAAGGTGCTGCAAAATAAAAAATAGGCCAGGTTCTTCCTCTCCTGTGCAGGATAGTCTAGTCATTACTGCAATTTGTCCTGAGGCTGTAACTGGACTCATACCTTCCTTCCTCCATCAACCATTGTAAATTTCCCTCGCCTTTGGCCAGCATTTCGGCTGGTCTAGATTGGGTGGTATGACCCAGACCTTTAGCATCAAAGGATCTGAACCCTTAGGTGCCTTGCTCTTGTTGGCTCAGGGTTGCTGCAATTGCCTCTTCACCATCATTATGAGGCTCTAAAGTAACGCTCTTGGGTTCAGACATAACTCCTCTTTAGCTCCTTACGAAAATCAGGGTCAGTAATTCCCACCACTATAATAGCTCCTTTCTTTGCCTGCTTGTCACCTGGCATGGGGATCCCAAAATGACCATGTGGTAGCCATAGATCTCAATTCACTGGACCCCTACTGGGTCTCCCGGTAGAAGCATCCCCCTGCCCCCAGGATTGAAAACCTCTAATCTAGCCAAGCCGAGACTGTAGCAAAGAGAAGTACAAATTCTTCAAGTGGGTCCCTGATTGTGATGGTAAGAAAAGTCAATCATGCTTCTACCCAGTGGTTCCCAGACCTGTGTATTTTAACAGCAGGGGACACGTATCTATGAGTCATTGTTAAATCATGTATACTGAATCCTGGGGGATAGCACCCCAGCCCTGCAGGGTGCTGCCCTATAACCGGTGCCTTAGCTGAGCCACTCCATCCATCTATGCTGGCTGCTTCTGGTGTTGAGGTATATAGTAAGAGGGGTACATCCCATGGTCATGTGCCCGTTGCCCACACGGCTTTTACCAAAACTGTGGTCCTTGAGGCAATGTTATGTAATATACATGATAATGGACCAGGTATTCTCTAGGACCTAGCATGATTGTATTGGAGGATTCACTGAAGGCAGGAAAGGTGAACCTATATCGTGAGTAGATGTCAATTCCATAAGGATGAATCACTGCTGTGTTCGTCTGAATTTATGACTCTGTGGATCTGATAATGCCCAGCTCATGAGGAGACAGCTCCATTTGCTTGGTCCCTCAGTGACCCATAATCAGGTGCTCAGTCTCTCCTAGAGCCTAGAAACACACCAAGAGCCTGAGTAGTTCTCTGCTGCAGAAAGCATGGCCTCACTCCAGGACCCTGCAGGGCTGTGCTGTAACCTTCTACAGCGGTTGCCAAAGAAAGACTCCACACCGTATTCTTAAGCACCATGTAGACAGTCAGAGTAGCAATGCAGTTTGCACTGAAGCCTGAAACTGCTGTAGATTTTTTTTCTGTAGCATCCACTTGAAACCAGCAGTCCCGACAAATGGGTTAGAGGAATATGCCATGTGCTTCCAAAACCCAGATAGGCCTACTAAACCCTGTGCCTCTATCTCAGCTCTAAGGGGTACAAGGTGCAACATATGTAGGCGTGCCTCAGGTCATTGGTCCTCTAAACACTTCATCAGTGTGGCCAGACCCCTGAATCTTCATGGAGCTTATCACCCACACTCTGGCACACATAAGTCTTAGTAGGGCATCTGGAGGACTCGCCACTTCCTGATGCCACATCCACCTAGCATGCTGTCACATGGACCAGCATATGTTCTGCAGAATGTCAAGATGAGGAAGGTCCTTTTAGACTATCTTGTGACATAGAGCAGGAGGCTTAACATCATCGCCTAGGGGCAATAGAGTAAATGAGAATCTCTGTCTATCCCCAAAAAACCGCGAACTGCTTTTAATCCTCCTTTCTGGTGGAAAATGAGAATGAATTTTCCCCCCAAAATAGCTGCATATCAATGCCAGAGTCTCTGCGTAAAGATCCACATCCAGCATGGCAGCTAAAACTGACTGAGACAAACACTGGTCCACCAACATCTTCCGTTCACCATCTGCTCTTTTAAGGAGGCTCATGGGTAAACTAAGTAAATTAAATGAGGTTATGATGGAGCCCATTACCTCTGTGTCCCACTGATAGCTGCATTTCCTCATGTGACTGCTTATGATTTATTAACATGGCTGGGGAGAGGGTACACTTTCAGAGGTTTCCATGTGCCTCCTCCTCCCAAAGCGGCTCTTACTCCACACATTAGGGGTCTAAATGTATTTATCCCAAATAGGTACTTGGAGACGAGGGAAAGGACCCCAAGGTGACATCCCCATTGTGAGACAGACTTTGGCCAGAACTCCATCCATCAGCTGGTTTCCATAGGCCACCCCTCCCATCTACACATAGGGCCGTAATGGTACTCAGGGTTCTCTGGTGTCCATTTCACTTTACACTTTTTATCCAAAAGTCCTTAAACTTTCTGGGTATGCATATCATATATACTTGTGGCAGTAGGGCCTTCCTTCAAGAAGTCCTGGCTTCCCCCTCACTGTGCACTGGATCTGTAAAGTAACTCAGATCTGGAACCATAATTTTCTCACTGTGACAGGCTACACCAGACTTCTGCTCACCAGCTTGCCTGAAGGCCCTTGGGCTTTCAGTGTGCCTTGAGCTGATAGTTGGCTGACTTAAACCTGTCATTTTTTCCCCTCAGGCTTCCAAAACAGTTAACAAAAGCTAGCCAAATCCAGAGGCTTTATCATCGCCCCAACCCGTTCAGGTGCCGCATGGTCCAGTATTCCATCTCCCCCCTCTACCTCTAGATGACAGCCTCGGTAGTAATTGTGCTGCTCCTGCAAGCCAGGGCTTGTCCGCACCCTCTTACCAACAGCACATTAGTGTTCTATTGATGTCTTAACAAATTACCTCAAATGCAGTGCCTTAAAACAACACAAATTTATTATCTGACAGTTCTGTGAGACAGAAGTCCATCGTGGGTCTCATTGGGCCAAAAGCAAGGTGGCCTCAGGGCTGGGTTCCTTTCTGAGACTAGGGGAGAACCCATTTCCTTGCCTGTACCTGCTTCTAGAGGTGGCCCGTATTCCTTGGCTTGTGGTCCCCTTCCTCCATCTTCAAAGCCAGCAATGGGCCATCTCTTCGCTCACCCTTGTATAGTGACATCTCCCACAGATCACAGCCCAGGAAGGCTCTCTTCTTTTAAGGGCTCCTGTGATTAGGTTGGGCCTATCCAATCTCCCCATCTCAAGGTCCTCAAGCTTAATCACATCTGTTTTTGCCATGTAACACAACATATTCACAGGTCCCAGAGGTGGAGATCAGAGGTGGGAATCATTCTGCCTACTACAAACAGCAATGGGGTTTTTGCCATGACTGGTCAGTAAACCTGCTCCAACCACCTAGCCTGAGGGTCTGCTTTATAGGGCTGTTCTGGGTACCAATTGTATTAGCCTGGATTCTCCAAAAGAACAGAGCCTGAGACAAGTTTGCACGTAAGTCATTTATTTAGGAAATGATCCCACGATGCAGGAGTGAAAAATAAGAGGCAAGCCAATATAAGGATGTGTTGCCAAATTGGCTGTAGGCAACTGGTAGTTGATTCAGCAGGATCTTCTGAGGCACCTTCTGGAATGCTTCTCAGAACTGTCTGCCCAGGGGAATGAAAGGAGGAAGCATTTATCTACCAGCAAGTAAGTGTCCACTATTGTTAAGGGTGGCCCCATGGGAACTTAACTTCTCTGCCCTTCTGGGCCATGATATTATGAGTTCCGAATGACTTCTATGGGCACCCCGCAACACACAGACCGAAATGAGGGGTGTGTAGCAGGAATCCAGAGGGAGGTACTATCATATTCTCTGAGATCCTGGTCAAAGACTGCATGGAAGCAATTGCCACAAATGTGGCTGGAGTAGAAGGCAGGGCAAAGAAGGCCTCAAGTGGGCCCAAGGTTTCTGATGCATAGATCAAAGGCTCTAAGGCTGGAATAAACTTGGCATGTTTGAGGAACGGAGAAGGCAGGGTGGATGAAAACATAGTAGGCCTTGGTGGGTGTGGTACTGAGTTGAAGTAGGCAGGGGCCAGATCCCTCAGGACTTTGCAAGCTCGAATAAGGAATTTGATACATAGGGTGAGAAGTGCTTACTACTAAGGTAGTCCAGGCAGCCTTCAGAGAGGAAGCAGATCTTGAGCTGAGACCCCAAAGATCAACAAGGTTTTGCTAAGATGGGTTGGAGGTGCTAGTTTAATAGCATGTAAAAAAACCTGGAGGCAAAGGGAAGCTTTTGCAAAATTAGATCAAAACTTTCATTATTTTTACTGTAGATGCCTGCACAATGATGAAATAAGACAAAAAAAGTAAAAGGTGAATTCCTTGTTTTTCACTTCTAAACATTTAAAATGAAAATGCATTTTTTATAATTATAAGCTAGAACCCCGATATATAAACTTCCTGAGGATTGGTATTCATAATCTTCATCTCCACAGTACCACGCTTGTAACAGTTTGAGGAGAGAAAAAAAAAAAAAAAAAAAAAAAAATCACAGGTCAACTATTTCCTTCCACCACCAATTAGGAAAAAAATAGGAAGAGAAGTTGCTAGAAATTTTAAAGAAAGTGTTCACTTTTATGTCAAGATTACACAGCTGTAAATTGTTTAAAGATCCTGTTACATTCCTTGCTCTCTTCACTTCCACTTTAGTGTGCCAGGACATTTTAAACAGCAGACAAGAGATAAAGTGTTTCAACTAAGTCACAGGAGTGAGATCAAAAGGAGCTGTTGCATCTGTTTGAGTTGTCTAGCATTAATCTTAAACAAACTCATCACTGTTTATGAAATAAACAAAACCCAGAAGGTGGAAAAAAAAAAGTGCACAAATTCCCAAAAGGAGGAGGGGAAGGGGAGAAGCCTTAAAGCCATATGAATCAGGATCCTAGAATTTGTAGAATTAGAGAGCATTGGCCTCACCTTCTAAATGACCCAGAGATATTGGAGACCGGCCCAGAAAATAAAAAAATTATTACTAAGTACTGAATCTAGACATGACAGCATTATAAAACAGCTGATCAGTACTAGAAAATAATCAGGTTTAATTCCCAATTCATACAGTCCTAAGAGTTCACAGGGATTGAGGTTATCTGGTCCAATATTACTGCCAATGCAGAAATTCTCTCTGTAAAACCTCTGGGAGCACCAGCAACCTGAGACCCTCAGGCTGGAGGCTCCAGATGGCAGTTCTATATTGGCTGTAAAATGTGCTTTTAGTGTTTAATTGCCAACCCTTAATCTTACGTTGTTTTTAGGAAAACACAGTAAGTCTCTTCATAAATATTTATAGTGAAATTTACACATGCTTAGCACCCAATTTGGGAGTTAATTTCTTTGTTTGAAGTATAAGAATGATAAACCATCAGTATAAATTCCCCCATACTAGACAAATAGCTCCTTGAAGGCAAGACCATATATCTTGTAAATCTTTATTTCTGATGGAAGCAGAGTACCTTGCTTATATCAGGTCTGCACATTTTTTGAATAATGAATGAATGAGTTAGTGAATTAATGGACGGAAATGAAATGAATGACTGTATTTTAAAATAGCATATTAGCTGATTTCTTGTCTAAACTGTTAGTTCAGGAGGGAAAAAAGAATACTCAAATATCTGAAATATTTCTCTAAAACTTTATTCAAAGTTACTCACCTCACTGTTAATAAGGTGTACAGTTTATGCTCTGTGCCAGTATTAGTAGACCTGCCCATTGCCGGCAATGGACTTTGAGAAAACCCATTTCCTGACACCCCAAAATTAAATTACTCTTTTCAAAACATACCGAACTCCGAATACTTGCAGAAGTATTACATGCACCATTTTCCCATCAATCTTTAAATCTGAACTTACGTTATTAATCTATATCCGTGGATGTTAAAATGAAGTCATTTTAACAAATTATGACTGTACAAATCAAAACACTGCTAGTTAATATTAGACAAAGAGTATTTTACAAACACTACATTACATATTACCTTGCAATCTGAAACTTACATTTCATATTTGTGTAAGTTTATTTTAGATAACTGAAACATCACAGAATTCAATGGCAAAGTTTAAAAAATTTAGTTCTGTACATTAGTTCCAACTATCCTATTTTACAATCTATAAGGCTCATGTCATAGTTCAGCACCAAAAAGATCTACAAAACTGTCTAACCAGTCTTCTTATTTATTCCATATGATGGTTTTTGTTGTTTTTGTTTTTTTTTTTAAGGTGAAAGTCTGAGAAAATGGTTTATATATCCTACTTCCAGACCTTGAGAAGTGGGATACTTTTTGGCTGGTCATACTATGTAAAAATTCGGTTGTACCTTTTAATTTTCATTGAACAGATACAAAAACCAAAAAGGATACTTACAACATGAGTTTAGGTTGTCAGTCTTTAAGTTGAATTTATAACACTGAAGCATCAGAAATAACCTAATAATAATGCCCTGCCCCTATCCTTCCTTTTTGTTTTAAATTTTTAAAAGGCAGCCATAAAAATGTTTTATTTATTCTTCAAAATAAGGTGCAAAGAAGGATTGCAACCACCAACTTCCTCATACACTCCAATAACATCTCAATGTTGTTCCGCAAAATACACCTTGAACTGAGTCAGGAGCAGACCTAGAGCTACATCCGTGTTTTCTATACCAGACGTCTCCTCAATGCCAGCATCTCTCTGTTCACAGAGGTCATTACAGTAACACGTCACTGCTGGCCTTGGCCTGGATTTAAAGCAACGGTTTTTAGAACTAGTGTAACTGTCCCAACTCTTCTCCTTCTTTAGGATTCATAAATTCTAGAAAAAAGAGTATGTCTGTCTTGCCATTTTCAAACAGGGTTTGTGCATATCTCATTAAGACCACATTCCCTAAACCAGAAACTTTTTTCAAAAACCACAGGAACTTTCAGTCATCTTGTTTGTTCAAAGTATAAAATTCTTACATGTTTAAAAAAATTAAAATTGGAGACTAGTACCGCTGCTTTCTTCACCAGAAGTGCACGATTCATAACACTACATTTAAAAACTAAGCTTCATGCATACAAATGGCCAGAGGGGTATGAAGTTTTACAGAGCCCTTAACATCATTCGAGTACATTAAGCATTGGCTCGACCACAACAGGAAGCATGTTAGGAAACTGAGCAAAGAGACTTTCCCAAGAACACGATAATTTTCCAGGCTCCATGTCAGTCACATAAAAATTTAAGCAACATGTAATCCTTTAAAATTGTCCCCAGACAACCCATTCCCCCAACCGTTCCCATACATACCCCCCACCCCACCCTGAAGTCCTCCACCTCACAGAAGTATCTTAATGCTCCCCATTACTGATGACAGCTGCTTCAGGTTCTGCTGCTGTTGCAGGGAGTCTTGGCACTTTCTTAGCAGGGCTTGGAATATGCTAAAAATCAAAAGAAAGAAGTTGTTGCCTCTTAGCATTTTTTTTAAGGAAGAGTCAAGTTGCTAATTAAAGTTCTAATAGGAAAACTGATGGAGGGCAACTTTGGAGAGGCTTATGCTCAATATATATTCTATATAACTTTTCATGGAGGGAGCTAAATATCCATTCTTTACCTTATAGTGAATTTATTATACAATTATCCGTGTAGCAAGAGACAGGAAGGCCACGGAGATCCACCATACCCAGTATTTCACTTGTCACATCTTGCCTTTGCAACTCAAACACTTGTGGCTTGACTTGCAACCTCAAGGAGCAACACTATGCCTTTAGCAAATTTGTGATGAGTGGATAAGATTAATAACTTCAAAGTTTTTAAAGTCCTCAGTTTGAAGCCTGGCTCTGATCCTGGTTAAGTCATTTAACTTTTTTCAGCCTCATCTCTAAAATGGGCACAGTATCATTTAAGTCAAGGGGGTTCTTATAAGGATTAAATTTAAAAATTAAATTAAATTAATTAGAAAATGAAAAAAGTGGCTAGCATGTGATAGGAATTCAAATCATAGCTATTCCTGTTCCTTCGTGACAACTGGAGACAGATTAGACAATGGGCTGAGAGAAGGGATGTGAGGAGCTCAACACCCTGCCCCTACTTCCTCTCTCACCAAGACACGTACCACAAGTGGGCCTTCTCTCCAGATCAGTTTTCCTTTAAATTCTGGTCTTGTTAACAAAACCTCGTATTTACTGTGCACTTAAAAATGCTAATAATTTAACTGCAAAGCACTTTATACAACTGGAAAATGGCATAGCTAGAATCCAATACCAGAGCCCTGGCTCTGAATCACTCTGCTTTATTGACATTCCTTTAAGTTGCTAAATCTCAGTTAGATCCTCTAAGCCCTGAGATCTGGGGATGGAAATTTCTTACCCTGTCAAAGCCCAAGACCAAACACAATGAGCTTTCTTTACCTCAGTTGCTGTGCTTGAATGCACAAGCCCTACGCCTTCATCCAAAGTGTCATCATTTGGAGAGGGGCGCCGAGCATAAGTTCTTCTGTGCTTCTCATCTACTCGAACTAGGTACCATGTTCCTTCAAAGAGTGAGTCTATTGAACTCTGGGGAATATAGCTGACTAAAGGAAAGGCGGAGAATGTGAAAAATTAGTTATGACATACAGCTCATCTGGTAATAAAACTAAAGATAAAAGTTGCTATTTCGGAACTTCCCTGGTGGTGCAGTGGTTAAGAATCGGCCTGCCAATGCAGGGGACGCGAGTTCGAGCCCTGGTCCAGGAAGATCCCACGTGCCGCGGAGCAACTAAGCCCGTGAGCCACAACTACTGAGTCCACGTGCCTAGAGCCCATGCTCCGCAACAAGAGAAGCCACCGCAATGAGAAGCCTGCGCACCGCAATGAAGAGTAGCCCCCACTCGCCGCAACTAGAGAAAACCCGTGCGCGGCAATGAAGACCCAATGCAGCTATAAATAAGTAAATAAAATAAATAAAATAAAAAAAAAAAAAAGATGCTATTTCCCCATAATTTTCACCAACATCAGGCATGTACTGAATACCGCCTAGATATCTGGACATCCTAATCTGATACGTAACATGTTTAATGTTATTAGAGCCCTCCAATAGCCTTCTGGGTATGTATTAACAATTTAATATTTTTACCCAAGTGATGAGTGTCCTCTCGGAGCTTCATGTTTTCAGCAAAGACATCTGGTGCCACACAAGTTCTTGAGTCAAGCCTTGATTTAAGATCACATAAGCTTGCTATTATTTTATCAAGAGCAGACCCTAAAATAGCAAATAATTCCAACATTAGAAGACTAAAAATAGCATGCCCCAAAGCCTGAACAAAATGTTGCCAAACGAAAAAAACAACTTTGCATTTCTTTCAGAACTACTGGCTATTGTTTAGTTAAAAGATAAGCTGTTATTTATTTGGCACAGCTTCCGTTGACCTCTGACTAAACGTTTGTTCTGTATCAGCCAGTAGACAAGCTAGGAAATAGGTGGGATTTGAAACTATAAATAACTTGTCTACAGTCAACCTACAGTACAGTTTTAGAGTAATGCCAAGTCTTCCATCAGTTTTTCTCCATATTTTTGCTCTTCCCTGCTCAGGGAAGGCACAAAAGTGTCCTTAAATACAGCTAAGACCATACCCTTATAAACATTAGACAACTCAGTAAACCAACCAACAAGAAATGACCTGGTATTATTCACTCATATGATCAGACTCAATCATTGGTGTGAAGACTCAAAAGCCACCTGCCTTAAATAGGTACG
This sequence comes from Balaenoptera physalus, assembly GCF_965194825.1. Lineage (NCBI taxonomy): Eukaryota > Metazoa > Chordata > Mammalia > Artiodactyla > Balaenopteridae > Balaenoptera > Balaenoptera physalus. The sequence continues at coordinate 141,470,989 of NC_138890.1, read as the reverse complement.
CTTCCCTTTCTCTGCCTACGTCCCCTGGCTACATATGCTTTAAAAATGAGATAAAAGAGAAAATAAAGTTACTTGCCAAAGAAGAAAAAGTCACACTATGCCATTAAAAAAAAAAAGTTTCAGCTGATTATACATTTTTTTCTGACTCGGAAGGAAGGAAAGATATTCTGACTCAGACATAATCCTGCCCTTTACCCAGTTAAGGCAGATTTTTGGAGAGTATGTTGAAAGAAGTAATGAAGATTAAAATGTCATAATGATCTACGGGACAGATTCAAGCACTCACTTAAGAAGCCTGCTAAGTCAACCTTACCACAGTAGGTTCTCAAGACATTCTTGTTGAAAGACTCAGCATTTACCTGGTGTGGCATCTTGTGTAACTTTGAGGGAGTACAGAGTGGCAGCTAAACCAGAACCATAAGAGAATACACCAATCCTCTTTCCTGCCAGCTGCTGAGGTGAGTACCTGTGTAGGAGGGAAAAAACCATTAAAAAGTTTAACTGATCCAACTACAACGGGTGGAAAACCACGAGTTGGAATAAAATTCATCCTAAGCCTAGGGATCTAACCTAAAGCTTTACTATTACAGTAAGCAGACTGAAAACAAGAATTCTCATCTCTCTGGGAATGATGGGGTTTTTGAAAGTTATCATGTCCTAATATAAGTTATTTGCCAACTGGGGTTCAACTGTAGGTCAAGAATAATAAAACCGGGACTTCCCTGGTGGCGCAGTGGTTAAGAATTCACCTGCCAATGCAGGGGACATGGGTTCAAGCCCTGGTCTGGGAAGATCCCACATGCTGCAGAGCAACTAAGCTCATGCGCCACAACTACTGAGACTGTGCTCTAGAGCCCGCGAGCCACAACTACTGAGCCCACGTGCCACAACTACTAAAGCCCGTGCGCCTAGAGCCCGTGCTCCGCAACAAGAGAAGCCACTGCAATGAAGAGCCTGCGCACTGCAACAAAGAGTAGCCCCCGCTCGCCGCAACTAGAGAAAGCCCGCATGCAGCAACAAAGACCCAACGCAGCCAAAAAAAAAGAATAAATAAATAAATTTATTAAAAAAAAAAAAAAAAGAATAATAAGGCCATGAGAACAATAGCCAGGAAAGCAAGTATGAAATTAAATACTCTGGAATAATTGTAGCCTCATCCCATATCTCCTTCAAGTCAATAGACAATAGGCTAGAGACCCTGGAAATAAAATACCATTCTGCGACCTGCCACCAACATGCCTGACACCAGATCTGGTCTTAGAAATCTAACATCTCCAAACGAGGGGAGTGAATCAGCGGAAATTTATACTTACTGTGCAAGAACAGAAGCGAGGGAGCCATACACTGAAGATGTGTACATATTTCCATTTTGATTTGACACAAGCAAAGATGCCTTTGTTTTCTGATTGAAGAGTTCTGAACTAGCCTTCATAAATGCCTTTTCCACATCTCTATCGAAGTAGGTATCTTCTAACTTAACATCCCTGAAAGATTTAGAAAAAAGAAAATCTTACAGTATTCAGAGACTGTGTTTTTATTATATTACTTAGTGGACCTAACTATAAGTGTGTATGATTCTGATTTCCCATTTATTAAAAACCAAGTAGCAGTATGCTAATTGCTAGGTAAGATATAACAGTTGTACATATATGGTCTTTTTTCTGAAAGGTTTTTTTTTTTTTTTGATCAAATTAAAACAACATAATTCTAATGGGTTAATAACCCACTAAAGCTGTCATCACCAAACAGAATATACTACTATTTCAAGTCCATAATAATGTCCATTTAGTTAGAAAAGTCACATTATAGGAGCCAAGTCTTAAAAAGTTGAATAGAATTTTATCAGAGGGAGAAGAGACACAGGAAAGGAGAAACAGAATGAGTTTAACAGGTATAGCATACTAGGAGGCCCTAGAAGTTGGGAAAACGTGGAAGGAGTATGAAAGCAGACGTCAGTAGTGGCTATGTGCAGGATGGATATGGGCACAGGGGCTCGGGAGAGGCAGGGAGAAGAGTTAAGAGGCTGCTGTATAAATACAGGCACTTGTGGGGCTATATTATCATGGTGACAATGGCAACAGATCTAAAAGGAGGAAATCAGAAAATCTGAGTAGAAATGACTAAAGAATTCATGTAGGTAAGCGACCACCTCTCTGGGACTCAGCTTCTTCATTGATTACATAAATAGGTTAGACAAGATGACTTCTTTTGACTAAAATTTTCATGTCTGTACGAATATTGCTTTAACAGATATAAAAAATACTCTCACATAGAAGGGAAAAAATCATAATTCCTCTTACCCAAAGGCTTCCAGGCCACTATAGATACTATTTTTATCTCTGTTCTGGTCATTAAGGAAGTCATTCAGCAACATCCGAGCTACAGATTTCTGAACCAGTTTACAATAGGGTGAGTGGAAGATCATGAAACCAAAATCATTCAAGGTGAAATCTCTATCATTTCCCTCTGAAAGAGAAATCCAAAGAAATTATGAAATTCATTTAAGCCACTAACTTTTGAAGTTTGATTTTAGAACAGGGCTGGGATGTTTTTAAATCTTTAAGCAGCAACCAAAAATACACTGTATAATGAAATATCTCTATAGTTTAAAATGTTTATCAAAAAGACATCTAGAAATAGAACAACATACACTACTATATTACTGGTTTTCAAACTGAACTACACAACGCATTAGTGGGCTGTGTAATCAATTTAGTGGGTCAGGGCCAGTATTATTTTTTTAACCTTAATAATTAAGAGGTTTTTGTTTGTTTGTTTGTTTTTGTTTTGTTTTTAATGAAACAGACTAGAGTAGAAAATAGCAAACTGTATAACCCGCAGCATGGGCAGGAAATTTCATGACACTCTAGTTTCCATTTAACTGCACATACAATGTAAAGTATACTTTTTACTGTGGGTCCTAATAAAAAGTTAGAAAATCACTGTACTGTTAAATACTGGCAAACAGTATGATATTTTACATACTTCAAGAACACTTCTTGGGCTTCCCTGGTGGCGCAGTGGTTGGGAGCCTGCCTGCCAATGCAGGGGACACGGGTTCGTGCCCTGGTCTGGGAGGATCCCACATGCCGCGGAGCAACTAAGCCCGTGAGCCACAACTACTGAGCCTGTGCGTCTGGAGCCTGTGCTCCGCAACAAGAGAGGCCGCGATAGTGAGAGGCCCGTGCACCGCGATGAAGAGTGGCCCCCGCTTGCCACAACTAGAGAAAGCCCTCGCACAGACACGAAGACCCAACATAGCAATCAGTCAATCAATCAATCAATCAATCAATAAAATCTTTTAAAAAAAAAAAGTTAAATCTTTAAAAAAAAACAAAAAAAAACTTCTTATCCAGAGCCACTATGTGTTACCTCATATCTGTTATTGATTATTATTTTTACCCCTCGCTCACAAACCCTATGAAGCAAAGTTGGACTATGGAAAAAGCATACTTTATATGATATTGTGTGTTTTAATAGCATTAATTTGAATACTGTCCTTCTCAGTATCTCAAGAACTTTCTCAGGGTTAAAGATGGAGACTGATGATGACAGTAAAAAAGCAAGTATGAATTCACAGGTCAAGTGCAAAAAGACTTATGTGGGCAGGGGGATCACTTCGGTATAATTTATTTTCATCAGAGTTTTCTTGGGATCACAGTTGCAAACTAAAACCTCATGAGAATACCTCTCTCAGAATATGTACAAAATTCAAGTTACTTTCTTTTACCCTACTTTTGATTTTCTTACAGGGGGTAAGTCATCCTAAGTATTTTTACAGAAATACACTCCATTTGGAAAGTTTACCTGTTCTCTTAAATTACACATTCCCAGAAACTATGGGAAAACTATGCTATTTGGTGGGTGAGAAAGAAATGGTTTAAGGAGACACTAATGAAGGATGCCCAAGAAGTAGTTTCTCACTAAAGACAGGCAGCACATTATACTGCCCTCAACAGATACCAAAACCAAGGAAAACAGATAAAGCCCACCTTTCTGCCACTGGGCATAGATCTTCTTGCGGTAGACAGAATAGCAGCGGTCTAACGCACTGAGGTAGCACTGAATGGATAGTTTTCCATCTACTATAGGATATTCAGAAAGCATATCAGGCTTGTAAAAGTCATAGGCATGTTGCATATGTGTCCCACGAAGTCCTATTAGAACAAAAAAGAAAGAGGTCCATGTATCTCTGCTTTTTGATATATGTTAGTAACCATATTGCATCATCTGGGAACTTCCCTTTAATCTAGTCAACTCACTACTCACAGAATAGAAGTCACAAGGTGAAACCAATATGTAATTCAAATGAAACGTAACAATATCCACGGACAGGCCTAAGACTCTTTTCATACACAACATTTTATGCAAGTTTCATATACATAACCAGGAGATCATAACTGCTCTACTGAACTGAAAACAAATTATTGTATGACTACGGGTAAGTTACATCTCCCAGTTATTACTTGAACCCTACTTAAACCCATTTTACTCCTCTGTAAAGTGGGGATGACATCACTTACCTCGTACAATTGCTATGAAGACTAAATATGATAACACACATAAAGCACTTAGCAGGTAGTGACTGCATTTAATGAACACCAAGTACTAGCTTCTATTTTTATTTTCAAATTTCTCAGCATATTGTACAAATAAAAAAAATGCTTTCCCAGACACTCACCTCGTTCAAAAATTAAAGGAGCATTAGGCCCAATTAGCATAGCAACGGCTCCAACTCCACCTGTAGGTCTAGCATTTCCTGTGGCATATACAGCAATATCCCCTGCAACTACCATGGCATACCGTCCTGAAAAATATTTTGTATTAGTATACAAGAATGTGATCAACACTCTAAATATCATACATATAAACTGAATCTGTTATATTTTCCCAGAATATCCTTTCCCCATCTTTGGTAAAGACAAAAAATATTCTGACTAAATTTTGATAGATAATTTTGTCCTACATGATAAAGATAACCAATTCATAATTCAGATAAGCTGAAAGTCATAGCTATCTTTCTGAACATGTTCAAACAAGCATAACTGGTAAGTTTACATATGGCATTAATTAAAGGTCATTTGGATGTTTTCATCCTCAAGGAGTTTCTTTGGAATAATATGTAACATACCATCCCAAGAGCTGGACTCAATCCAGTTAACAGCATTGAAGACAGCAGCTGTGCCTCCATAGCACGCATTAGTTGTGTCTATTCCTTCTATATCTGTATTCCCAGACTCTTCAAAGAGCTGCATCAAATTCGTCTTCACTGACTTTGATTTGTCGATGATTGTCTCTGTTCCAACTTCTAGCCGCCCAATGCAATCATAAGAAAGGCTATTTCTCTCCATAAGATTCTGGACCACAGTCATACAAAGAGAGTTGATATCTTCTCTATCTGTGCAGAAGCCCATCTTGGCCTGGCCCAGGCCAATAGTATACTTTCCAGCATCTACACCATCATATTTTTCCAACTCTGCTTGATCAACATATTGAGAAGGAAAATAGATCTCAAGGGCAACAATCCCCACATCTTTTGGCCAGCAGGCTTCTGCGTTCAAAGGAAGTGACCCAGGCATGGTGAAAGAACTTTAGAAAGAAAAACAGAAAAAACATTGTTGTAGATTATAGGTTGCAGATTGTCAAGTTCAAACTTGAGAAATCAACATTGAGACTTTCATTATCATCTAAAATATTAATTTCTAAGTTTAGTTTACTTAGGGAGTCAATTTTAATATGTGGAAGTAGTAATTATAGTATGAATGGAGTTATTATTAACTCCATTATTATTTAAAATTATCATCTTTTAGGGACTTCCCTGGTGGTCCAGTGGTTAAGACTCCATGCTTCCACCGCAGGGGGTATAGGTTCAATCCCTGGTTGGGGAACTAAGATCCTGCATGCCGCAGGGCAAGGCCAAACAAAACAAAAAAATTATCATCTTTTAGAAAGGCTTGTACTTTATTCAGAGCTGGATATATTTAGATTTAAAATATGATTATTAGAGGTAAAGAAAACTCAAATAAGATTCTTCTATGTTGTAAAGAACTATAAGATAAAATACAATGACAATTTAGTAATATGGCCCACAAATCAGAAGTCAAGTATCTGATCTATTCCTGGCCGCTCAAAAAGTTTAAAAAAAGTCATTCATTCATTTATCACAGTTATATTGATTATTCATAGCTATTGACTTTATGGGACTTTAAAACTGTTAGATCAAACAATATTGCAGTTTTTATTGATCTAAACAATACCAGTAAGTAGAAAAGCCACACTGTAAAGTCTACCATAGCAATCTACTCAAGGCCGCTACTATTATAATCCCAGCTTTCCAAAGAAGCCTCTACCCAGAACCCAAATGATTAAAATTTAAAGCAAAGACAAGTTCCTGGACCCCTAACAGGTCAAAAGTCAATATTCTATACTTTCTACAGCTGGTGTATAGGCAATAAATGATCATAAAATCACAAGGTATCACTTAGCTTCTAAATCAGGCAAAAAAAACCCAAAACAGATTCAAATTTGAAAACTGATAATCCACATATTATTTGTGTGGCATCTTAGATAACATCTCTTAAAACAATCCCTTCTGTTTTAAAAAGGGCCTTAAAAAGTTGGACTGTTGCCACACTGTAAACTAGTGTCTAGATTTATTTACCAACAGTAAAAAAAAATGTGCTAGCCTCTCAAGAGTGTTGCTATGGCCTATGGGTAAGTCATATAACCTATCAGAGTTTCAATTTCTTTAGAGGTTGTATCAATCAGAAAAAGAGAAATTATTCTAGGTATTTCTAACAGAGGAGGATTTAATACAGGGAAATGGCTACCAACTTGTTGGCTGGGCTAGAGGAGCAAAGGGGAGGAAGGTGGTTACTATTCAGACCCCATGAGCTCACATTCCTACTGAGGCTGCCAGAGCTCCTGGTCCCAGCACCTCTGCTGCTGAGTTAGAGCCAAAGCCCCACACTCTTGCTGCTGCTGCCACTGACAAAAGGCAAATCCGGTATCTATGTCATTTGTCCTCCGCCACTCTGCCAACTCAGGTGTATCATTAGGGATAATGAAATTACAGACTATTGCCATAGTGCGTTGCTAATCACTGAAATCTTGAGATAATATCTAAAGCAGAGAAGCTGTCCTGAAATCATGAGATCTACCCTTAGCCCATAGGTTATCAAGGTATGATATCAATTTTATGATAATCTAAACTTTGCTACACTGAAGTTGAAATGAAGACATAAAGGGACTATCTAATATGTCATGAGGCAGATTCTAAGTTTACAGTAAAATAAAGTCCTCTGCACAGTCCACAGAAAAAAACTCAACTAGTGTTAAAAACAAAAACACAGTCCATATACTTATAAGAAGAACCCCTCCTATATGTTACCCTTTAAGTCACCAAAGCAGAGGCAGTAGGATTAACTACCTTCCCAGCCTTTCCCACTGGGTTAACCTTTAGATTCTTTTCAACTCTTCAAACCGCTCTCAACATGCTGAGGACAGTATAATTTTCCCTGCCTGGCCCAACAGCTTGCAGTGCTGTTGGAAATAAAATGGACAAATATATATATAATCTTCTGAAGATATAAACCAGTTTATGAAAAGCCAGAAAGAAGGCTTTAATTCCAGAATTACTCTATATTTACCATAATCTAAATAGCTCTGATCAGTCACTGCTATACGGTACTTACTAAATTAGGTGTAACTCTATTTTTAAGCCTCCTAGAGTTAAATAAGTGACTTGTTTCATTTGGGGGGAAAAAAAGGTAGCTAAACTAAAATAACCCATACCCATCAAAGCGACTCATGAAAGTGAATCATGACTCTGATCTTGATGTGGAAAAAATTTTTACGTTGTCTAACTCAGTCAATATTGCTCGTTCTCTGAGGATTTTTGACAGCCAAGGTGTTTTCATTACATTCTTGGTAAAACACCATCTAATTTGAAATATTTACCTTTTGGTTGAAATTGAGGGAGAGTGAGAAAAGTAGAAAAAAAAGAGGGAAATTAATACAGGGAGTAATTGGTTCATGGCATTTTGAACAACAAAATGATTGATATAGTTTAGGGTCTATAATCTTTACTTTTAACTATCCTGTTGTGTGCTCTTATGTTGTGCTCTCAAATGCTCTCTGAAGTAGGCCAGAAAAATTAGAAAAAGAGAGAAAAAAAAGAAAAAAAGGCCAGCTAAAGATCTGGTATGTTCACATTATAGCATTAACTTTAGTCGAAGAATGGGATATTCTGGTTAATTCACTATTCTAAATATCACAAAAATTTTCTAAATAGATTACAGTTTAAACATCTGACAGTTTTAAAAATTACCTGCATGTATTCTTAATCTTTTGCTGATAAGAAAGGTACTTCATGATTTTTCAGAGCATTGTGTTCACAATTAAAAAAAAAATCTAAGCAGGATAATGGGGATTCTGTATTTCCAATAAAAAGATGTAAATAATTCTTTTTAAATTTCATCTTTAAAAAGGAGGAGAGGGCTTCCCTGGTGGCGCAGTGGTTGAGAGTCTGCCTGCTAATGCAGGGGATACGGGTTCGAGCCCTGGTCTGGGAAGATCCCACATGCCGCGGAGTGACTGGGCCCGTGAGCCACAACTACTGAGCCTGCGCGTCTGGAGCCTGTGCTCCGCAACAAGAGAGGCCGCGATGGTGAGAGGCCCGCGCACCGCGATGAAGAGTGGCCCCCACTTGCCGCAACTAGAGAAAGCCCTTGCACAGAAACGAAGACCCAACACAGCCAAAAATAAATTAATTAATTAATTAATTTAAAAAAAAAAAAAAGGAGGAGAAAGGTACACTTTTACCACAGAACTCTGTAAACCTTCCAAAGCTATCTTCCAACAAGTACCAACAGAAGACTCCCAACTCTGTTCTCCTAAAGTTAAGGCTCACCCCCACTGGTGGACAAAAGGAGCTCCAGGTCCTACTTCCAGAGTTGGCAAAGCAAGATAATATAGAAGCCTTGCCTTGTTAACAATTTCTGAATGCTTCCTGCATAGGAGGACACAAAAGGGGCCGATATGATCCCCTGAGAATCTTTTAAATCTGTGAATGAAAGACAGCTGGAGAAGGAAAAGGATAAAGAGAAAAAAAAAGGCAAAAAAGCAGAGAAATCAGCTGAGGATGCTGATGCAAGGGCAGCCCTTACCTAGCTCCTCAGGGCTCGTCAGGGAGGGACTTCGGCATCAGTCCCCAGAGCCTCCTAACTGAGCTCTCTGCCTCCATCTCTCCCCTGTCCTACGCTAACCTTTCTAAAATGCACATCCGAGCTTTGATAAGATGCTATTTAAAACTATTCCAAGTTTATCCTCTATTATTTAAAGTCAGCCTCCTCGCACTAGAAAGGAGCTTCTAGAAAGCAAGAAATGTACCCGTTCGTCTTTGTGCCCCTAGTACCCAGCCCAATGCTTGGCATATGATGGAAGATGGATGTTGAATAAATGAGACCCTACTAGCCTTCTAATCTAAAATTACTAACAACCATAGGAAATCATAAAACTGAAGCAGGAAAAAAGCAGACTCATAAGAGAGGCGCTCCATGGTAATACAAGAAAGCAATAGCTGCAAATAATTAGATTATTGGTTCAAACACATTTGTAACCACTGTCCAATCTTACATAAACATTCAATCTACTGCCCTGATGGATATCTTTCGAGGCTGTAATTCAGAAAGCACTACTGGCACACATGCTTACCTGTGATTGTTTCTGACTAAGCAGTTTATACGGTTACATTTTATTATCTAGATTTTTTTCTCTTATGAGTGAATGCTAATTTTTAAAATTAGTTTCTAGATTTTTTTTTTAATTTTTATTTATTATTTATTTATTATGTTTATTTTTGGCTGTGCTGGGTCTTCGTTTCTGTGTGAGGGCTTTCTCTAGTTGCGGCGAGTGGGGGCCACTCTTCATCGCGGTGTGCGGGCCTGTCACTATCGCGGCCTCTCTTGTTGCGGAGCAGAGGCTCCAGACGCTCAGGCTCAGTAGTTGTGGCTCACGGGCCCAGTTGCTCCGCGGCATGTGGGATCTTCCCAGACCAGGGCTCGAACCCGTGTCCCCTGCATTGGCAGGCAGATTCTCAACCACTGCGCCACCAGGGAAGCCCCTAGTTTCTAGATTTTAAACATTAGTCTAATAAACACAAAATCAGACAGTCTCCTGAAGCATTATGGCATTAACTAATATTTAAAGACAAGGTATAATCCTATAATGGGGTTTAAGAATGTGTGGTGCACACAAATGGTTATTTGTCTTAGGATAAAAATTAAATTTCCCCCTTCCATTAGAAAGGAACACTTTCCTTTAGCAGCATGACAGGATGCCATACCTGTGTGAGGGATAAAGAACGGCAGTCTCCAGGTCTGTCACTCTGTTTCCTCCTTCAGGCACTAGGAATTTCAAATAAGAACCTCTTTTAAAGTCATAAATCACCACACAAATTCAAATAATGACTCCAATTCAAAGTGAGTTAAAATAAACATTTCCTTGTCCAATTACATTATGTAGAACAGAGTTTGACTTTGCTTAGAAAAAATGGTACTTAAAGCTTATAAAACTTTTTCCTCCTTATCTTATTAGCTCTTACAGTGGTAGGTTCAGTCCTGGTAATGAACTGACATAAGTAGTTCATATCACTGATTCAGGCTTTAAACCAAATATGATGCTGGGAGAGTTGTAGTCTTCTTTACTAAATTAGGGTTTTCAAGAATTGGGGGAAAGGAATATAAATGAGTTGCACTAGGCTAATAAATTTCTGGAGTAAAGAGGCTTACACATTGAAGAGCTTGCTGTGCACTTGGGAGTTTGTGACTTGAACAATTTGTGCCTCTTTGAGCTTCAATTTCCTCATCCATAAAATGGAGCTAATACCTGCCCTCCCAGTTCATTGTGAAGGATGGTTGAGAAGATAAAATATGTGAATAATATAAAGCATTTACTATTATCCTAGTTCTTAGTATTTTTCAAACAAAATATGTATCTTTCTAGCAAGACCTAATTATCTTCATTATTTAATCTTACGCTCCTAGTTTTCAACATGGTCACTTTCACCTGCCCCAACCTTTTAGAAAGTGATTTTCCCCTCAGTGCTTGGGTTAAAAAGGTAGGTATTTGATATCAAGACCAAGGAGCATTAAGCTTTATCATCATTTAAATGTGGAAACAAAATTACATGGAAACAAAATGCTTTGGAGCATTTTCCTCAGTCCACCTGTTTTGAAGGGTTGTTACTTGAGACAACAGTTCCTGTTTAACACAAACAATTAATTACCTTTGCTCTCCATTTAATTGTTGGTGAATATAGCATCCGCCCTTGCCTGATTAACTGGAGACTACCCTCAGCTGCTGTTTAGTAAAGCTTTACTTCTTTTACACGATTAGATCATTTAAGAGCTTAGAGACTTAGCTCCTTTCCCTTCATTAAGTTTACCCCCCCATCCCATAAATCGATCCTGAGGTTTGTGGGAAAAGATAAGACTTCTATATTCCGAAAAACCTCTGATTCCAGGATGATATATACATTTTGAGAAAATAACTTTTTTGTTCCTTATTCTCTCAAATTATTCTTTTGTAATCTGCAAATTAAGCATTCCATGGGGACTAGTTCTCACTGGTGGAGGGGGGCGGGGACATGATTCCTTCTTAAGTGTTGAGACTATTTAAATAACTTAATAATATTTCTTCTTGAAACCACATTTGCATATGCATTTGACACTATTTTCATCAAGGACATTTCTCCTGAACTGCCAATATTCCCTTTTCAATTTTTATTATTTAAATTGGGGAGGGAGGTTAGGTGGGAAGGCAGAGAGAGCAGGAGGGAGAAGGGAGAAGGAGAACGCCAGCGCACAAAAGAAAGCAAAGAAAGAAGAAAAAAGAAGATTCAGAGGACTGCCATGCTACTTAAGCTCTCAGGAGAAAGAGAGGCCTGGAGTCCAGGAAAGGAAATGGAGCAATAAATGCCACTTTGGGGAAGAGTCAATCAGAAAGGGATTAGGCTTTCCATTCTCTTCTGCAATTGCTAGGAGTGTTCTCTATCCTGACTAAAACAGCAGTGCCGAAGTCTCAAGCAGGTCATCAGCTTATTTTTAACAGAAGGTCTTTTCAGAGCAAGTGATAGAGGGAAGCAGCGTGGCTCAGAAAGCAGTTTATGAATCACAAGCGGCTGGGCAGGTTATCACAAAGCATGTTTGGAGGAGACTCCTGAGCTGAAATATAGGCGTTTCGAGTTTGGCAAAAATTAAAACTGAAGAATGATAAGACTGCCTAGGGCCAACCAACTTTCTCCTGGGGTTTATTCAGTGCTCTGAATTCCTCCTTCTGGCTCCCTCGTTAGCCTTGATTCAAACAAATGGTCGGAGAAGTTCACCCAGTACACATTTTGGTACATGAGAAACCACAAGCAGTTACCTGCTGATCTTTTTCACTATTACAGGAGAGAAATCCAGGAATCCTTTTTAGCTGAGAATGAGCCTTTCCTCCTTAGGAGCAAACAAGCAAAACTACTGTTAGGAAAGCCTTGCCCACGCCTGTACATCTCTGGCCTAGTTCCCTAAGTAAAAATCACAGACACCCTGCCTCCCCCCAGAGGGACTGGTCCGCTTATCAGAGATTCTACTCATATTTCAAGGTCCTGTTCTAAGCCCCTCTTCCAGGAAGGTTTCCTAGAGCTTTCTAATCAGGACCCTGCACTCCTACAGCAGGTATGTCATTCACACCCACACTGAAGCCTTCATATTCTACTCTCAATGGAAAACTAGTTACTGGCAGTCTTCTTAAGAATACTGGATACTTAGACTCCTATTGGGAGAAGGGCTGTATTTTGATTCTTTTGAAATCCCTTTGAGACGAGTAAAGGGCACACAGAATTGCTATTTTTTGAGCGGCTGAATTTGGAGTTATAATTAGATGAAAAATCTTTTAGATTCAAGTACTCAATAGCAGCAGCCCTCATTAGTGAGTTCTTTTCACTGTCACTTTTAAGATGAGCTGCAGCACCAAACTGTCCAGAAGTTTAAGAAAATTGGCTTTCTACTGCTGCTGTTCAAAGCAAATGGTAGGTTTCAATTATTCCTTGAAAAATGTAAGGAGTTCAAATGGAATCAGAAGAGAACATTTGTCGGTCTTACAATCATTCCCAAATGCACACACCCCCAACCACGAACCCTGCAAAGATGAAGCCTGTGAGCTTTGGAAGATTAGCTTCTCCTCTACTGCTCTTACTACACTCAGTTAACAGCAAGTGGACATCACCACAAGCTAAGCATTAGGGTGACTAAATTATTCAGAATTGAGTCCTACCACCCTCCCATTAGATTGGGTAACATGTTTTTAATCTAACATTTTTTTATCTGTATGTCTTGAGAAACAAAAATATCGCACCCTTCTCTGATATTTGGTTTTTTTAATAACCCAGCATAAAATTATGACTCTATATTCCTTTCCAAATGAAACTAAATAGAGATTCTGATATATAGCCCATCAAGCTCCTCCATCCACAACCCCAATGCATCTCCCCGCATTCAGTTCCACTGACTTACTACTGTTTTAAATGATGCTAGGGTACCCAGGAAACACACATTACACCAATATCAGGGTTTTGCATTTCCTGTGAGAAAAGCTATCTAAAATCTCAATCAAAAAAAATCTCAAAATCAATCCCACAGTTAAGAGAAACAAGATGTAAAAGCACCCTGGAGGAATATTTAAGGAAAAAAACAAAATGAAAAACAAGGCCCAGGATTAGTCTAACAGATGACGTGGTCTATGGCCCCAAACATAATACCATTTAACTCTCCCCATCGGAAACACCTTCTGAGAACTAGGGTTACTGACTAAACTAGAATTGAACTGAACTAAACTGTAACTGATTTACGGACAAACTTACAAACTTAGGAGAGAGACCTACAAAGTTTAGACACACAGAAAAGAAAGTCTCCTTTCCCATAAGATATGCTATCCTTGCCCTCCGTATCCACAGAAAAATAACTGAAATTTTAAAAATAAAGGACACAAACTGCTTAGATGTCTCAAGCTGCAAAGAACCATTTGGCACAGATACAGGTTAAGGACTTTCAATTAGCCTTCTAACAAATCTGTGCAATAAAAGTCCGAACTCCACCTCAGAAGGAAAAATCTGCTAACTATACGGGCACTTCCATTTGTCTCAATCTTGTCATTTACCTTGCCATTGTTTTTCATGACTCATCCCTGAAATAGAGCAAATGTTACTGAGCAGCAGCCAGAACACATCATCCACTGCAGCAGTTTGGCAAGAGCATCCGCAGGAGGGAAGAGTTGCAGCAGAGGTGAGCAAAGAAGCCTGTGATGCGCTAAACCAAGGCCGCAGGGCAAGCATGACCGGCAGGGCCAGCCTCACTTTACCTGTTGTCCAAATCTCTCCTCCAGGGTGGGTCAGAGTAATTCTTTCTCTACCACTGGTCACGGCAGGACACACGTTTTTCAAAGACTCCATATACCAAGCTTTGAAATGTCCTTGGTTCAACCCAAACCTACTGTGGGTGAAGACCCTGTGCTTGCCTGCCCATTACATCATCATAGCAAGTCCGGCTGGTCCTGAGGCTACTAGCAGGAGGGAGATACGGAATTTCAAAACACCGAGGAAACCTATATATATATATCTTAATGGGCATTAAAATTATGGAGGCGGGAAGGTGGGAAGCAGGAATCTGTGATATCTGAAGCAAGCACAGACCGAGGCAGTCAAGAGTTCAAAGTACTCAGCCAGGTTAAACCACAGTTGTGATGCTTTCTCGCACCTGAGCTAGGGACGAAGAGTAATGCTGCCCACCTCCCTTCCTCCCAGCAACTCTCTATCTCTGGCAGGAGGACACACCCCCCTGCCAACCTACAAGCCTCCATCTAAGCGTGATCTTTCCCATCCTTCGGCGTCCACCCCTAAGCCAAGGCTCCGGGAACACCCTGACAGTCCAACTCCTTTCTCGTCTCCCTCATGTGGGCACCCCCATCCCCTCAAGGCGGTCACAGCCACTTCCCTAGCACCTCCAGCTCCTATGTCATCAAAAGCCTAGCCCTCAATGCCCTCTCTCCTTCTCCCCTCTGCGACTCGCCTGCCCACATCAGTGGCCCCGGCCCCTCCTAGGACCCACCGCGGTCGGCCCCAGGTCCCTGACAGGGGAGGCCCTGCACGGCCCCCGATCACGGTGCCCCATCCTCCCGGGCTAGGTCCACGCCTCAGCCCAGACCCTGACGGACCCGGAGCTCCTTCGGGCCTAGTCAAGGACACGGATCCGCTGGGCCCTCACCCTGCTGGCAGGGCCTCAGCAGCCCAGGTTTCTTCCTCTACTCGGGACACTCACCGAAATGTGAGCGGGCGGTGGCCGTAGAAAAGCAACGACCAACGAAGATGCAGTCCGCGGCGCCTCCCCTCCGCCACCAGCTTTATAGCCGCGGACCCACCAGACTCCGGCACGGCCCGGAGTCGGTGGGAGGCGGGACCGTGGCCCCAGTAGCCAATCGTGGCCGGCAGAGTAGGCCGGTAGCGCCCGCCCCCCAGTCCGGTTTCAACCAATCCGAAGGAAAGTGGAGGCGGGCACTCGCTGGGGTTTTCCCTCGTGGCTGGAAGGGCGGGGGAAGGGGCGGGGTCAAAGCCGGAGGGCCGAGGAAGTGGGGTGAGAGAGTGACGTGTGGTGGCCCGAGAGCCGGCCTACCAATGACAGAGCAGCGAGAGACGGCGAGAGCCAACGGGAGCGGAGTGAGAGGTTCTCCGGTCAATTGGAACCCAGTGAGAGGAGATGTGAGCCAATGAGGCCTCCACGTCCCACCACTGGGGAGAGATGGTCAAGTGTGGAAGGCAAGTTGGTCCCTGCTGGAGAGTCTGTCAGGTTGCCTAGCAACCAGAGCTAGGCTTCACCTGTAAGATTTCTGAAATACTTGATTTGAATTCAATCTTAACCTTTTCTAGTTTCCCAGAGCATCCAAGTGTGCCTGCATGACAAATTGGAGCAGAATACGTCACCAAGAATTTGTAATTTTGTAAATATTCTAAATACCAGATTTGCAGATACTCATTGTTGTCACCTCTATACAAACTAACTAAACCTAAAACAGGATGGTTTGGGATTAGACACCAGTGAGGAGGGTAAGGGGCCTTGCCTAAGCAGGGAGTTGGTCCTGATTCTAGGATTTTTGCTAGCCCATATATTCTGAAGGAAGGGGCTCCATGTGGCGCATTCCCCACTGTATTTTCTGAGCTTAATACGCGGTAGTTGCCTAATAAAAGGTTGTTGAAAGAAGGAAGGGGTCCCATAATTCTCAGTATAGCAAATCCACAGAATAAGCACTGGCTAGTTCCCCCAGAAGATAGGAGCAATTCTAGCTGGAGGAAATCACTGAAACACTGTTTGGGAGAATCCAAAGGAGGATAATTATGGCCTTAAATTAGACTCTGCCTCATCTTCTCAAACAGAGAAACTGTAGCACTTAGCTTTGGTGGGAGATAATGAGAGATTCAGAGTTGTTTGTATCTCTCTCCCCCTCAGTTTCATTATGACCCAGGAATGCTGTTGATAAGGGGTCACTGATGATTCTATGCATCACAGAACTACTTTTATGTGAAATTCATTATCCACTATAGATACTAACCTAGTTAGAGACATTCTCAGCTGGGAAGTGGCCAAACATATTGGCAATGGAACCACTGTGAAGCGGTGGCATAAGTTACTTGGGAGAGAGGACTACTCAATAATGGTTATACTCCACAATGTAGCTGATGACATTCATTCTGTTCCAGAATCAATGTCATTTATACCTTCATAAAGTAGGTGACAAAGAGAAAGACACTGCTTGATTGTGACCAACAGCAATTTTGAGGGGAGATTTAAACATTCTTGGCATATTAGATTGCATTGAAAGGCAGTAAAGATAAACACAAGAAAGAAGATGTAGCTTTGTCCTTAGAAAAAGATAGCAAATAGTTCCAACTCCAGGAGTACACAATAGGAAATAATTAGCTAGATAGTCTTGAGGAAGATCATTTTGCACAACAGGAAATTCCCACAAGATGCAGACTGTCTTTTTGATCAAATTAATCTCCAGTTAAGCAAAGTGAGCATGGTTATTGGAAAGTCAAGCAACAGACAATGAAGTGGGTTAGTAATTAAATATAGAACATCTCAACAGAATTTTAAAAAACAAGCCTCTGTGATTCTGTGAAATATAATGGTAGATTATACCAAGCTACACATATATTAGCTCTCTATGCAATTGAGGACAAAATACATATATTTATTTTAGTAGAGGCTGCAAGCATTTTTGAGCTACAATCTGACATAAGCATGTCGTACTTGAATGTGCATTTTTAAGACATGTTAATATATATGTTTTATTACATTGTTTCTAAATTCAATTCCAAGCAGTATTAGTAAAGCACTGTAGATGCTATACATCAAAGGGAAAGTATAATTTATTGTTGTGCCCTACTTGGAAAGGAGCAAAAGTTTCCTAAGAAGCAGGAAGATGTAATGATAACATTTAGTATTATAAATTCATCCATTGAACAACTGTCTTCTTTTTACTCTGTGACAGGGATTGTGCTAGACCTATGCTGTCCAATAAGGCAAGTGCTAGCTGTAAATGGCTCTTGAGCACTTGAAGGGTGGCTAGTCCAAAGTGAGCTATACTGTAAGTGTAAAATACACACCAAATTTTAAAGACAGTACAAAAAAGGAACTATCTCCTTAATAATTTTTATATTGATTACTTGTTGTAACAATAATATTTTAGTTATATTGGGTTAAATAAAATATATTATTAAATTAACTTCACCTGTTTCTTTTTAGTTCTTAGTGTGGCTGCTAGAAAATGTACAACTACATCTGCAGCTCCCATTTGTGGCTCTCATTTGAGCTAGACAGTAGGAAGACACAGTTGAAAGACAGACTCTGTCCTTAAAGAGTTCATAGTCTAAAGAATGGAGGAGAGAAAAATGAATATAGCAAAGGGCTGGCTTTCCAGCCACTATCTCACTAGACAAAGGGTAGGAGAGGGTGAGGTAGGAGGAACCTTCAAATTTGTCAGTTAAAGGTATTTCTATCTCTTCAGGTTTAAACAGCTTTATTTTGCTTAAATATTCTGTCCGTTCAAAGTTTAGTTCCGTATCAGAGCTATTTCTCCCGAAGCCCTTTTTCTTGGCAAGATGGCAATGGGCAGAGCATACTGGGTTGTTGTTACATCCAAAGAGGGGCCTCAGCCCTAGTTGTGGGGTCTTGTACTGGCCTCCCTTTGCTGACTAGGATTTGGCCTTGGCCTTGGTGCTCTCTTGTGCTGCAGAATCCCAAAGCTCACTTTCATTTGATGTCCTACCCAGTAGTCCGCACTCAGCAGCCCAACAGCAGCCCACTATTAGGCTCACTCAGCCCCTTTTGCAGCAAAACCCTTCCATGCTGCCAGCCAGAGTTTCAGCTGTCTTCCTTCCTCTGCATGACATAAGGAACTCCTGTAGGACTTCCCTGGTGGTGCAGTGGTTAAGAATCCGCCTGCCAGTGCAGGCGACACGTGTTCGATCCCTGGTCCGGGAAGATCCCACGTCCGCGGAGCAACTAAGCCCGTGCGCCACAACTACTGAGCCCATGTGCTGCAACTACTGAAGCCCGTGCGCTTAGAGCCTGTGCTTTGCAACAAGAGAAGTCACTGCACTGAGAAGCCCGTGCACTGTAGCCCCCGCTCGCCACAACTAGAGAAAGCCCACGCACAGCAACGAAGACCGAACACAGCCAAAAAAATAAAAATATAAATAAATAAATAAATACATAAATTCTCTACATAGAATCTAAAAAAAAAAAAAAAGGAACTTGAGGGAGGCTCAGGGCCCAGTCCCTACCTGACTGCAGACTGATGCTAGTACAACTCTACTGCTACACTCTAAAGTAGGTCTGTGGTTCCCAGGGAGAGATTCTCCTCTCTCCAGAACCACTTTACCACCCCTAATGAGTACTTGATTGAAAACCCTACTGATTTAGTACTCCCACCCCAACAAGCCACCATTGTTTCCAACACTACTTCCCTCTAGGGTTTTACCTCTTACCCTTCTCACCCCTGAAAGGGTTACTACCATTCGAGGATACACGAAAGGTATTTTTAAAAATAGCACAATTAACGATTACAATACAGTTCAAGGACTACATAACGAAGCATGCCCAAAAGACAATGGAAGTTCAAAGGAGGAGTATCTAGTCCATCCCGGTGGTTAAGGCAGGCTTTCTGGGTTGTGGACCAGAGGGCAGGAAGAAGAGGAGGGGGACGGGGAGTCATTTCAGGAAAAGGGATCCATCAACTGTATATGTGAGAACTGCAGCTTTAATCAAGAATGATAAAATAAGTTGAGATTACGGTAACAGTGAAATCTCCTTTGTGCTAGGTTTTTCAGGTAAAAGGAATGTTAATGGAGCAGGGTGCAGGATTTTCTCTGTATTATTGAGGGGGAAAGGAATGGGTTCAATGGAATGTCCTTCCCAAAATGTGATCCAGAGAGCAATCTATGTCTCACTTGTCAACATTTGTAAAGAGAGTTTACTGAGCATCTACTATCAATATTTTCAGGAATTCTAATAAGTGTCTTATACACATTATCCCTCCAGTTAACCCCACTGGATAAACCCCAATTTACAAATTTGGAAACTGAGGCACTGAGAGGTTAGGTAACTTGTTCCAAGTTAATTACAAAGTAGCAAAGCTGGGATTAAAACTCAGGTCTACCGATGTCAAAACTCATATTCCTTCCACTATTCTATATAGAGAAACATAATTGTGCTCAAAGATAGGGTGGACTGGGGTGAGGTGGTAGATGTCAAATAAGGGAAGGTAGGTAGCTTCTCCCAAGAAGCCTCAGAGGATAGCACTTATTACCCTTGGGGAATCTTACTGTAGAACAGGTTTGGTGCTTGGCTCATGGGCTCAGCAGACCTCTTTTATCAGCTTGCTAGTAGCAAGTCCATCTCTGAGGGGTGCAATACATTAATCAAGTTCATGATGCATAAAATCAGAATGCCAGCCTACTATTTATAATACAAAAGGGACCACAACCCTCAAAGTCTACATGACTCAACCTCTAGATTAACTACACAGGAAATCAAGTCATCCTCAGAACATTGATTGGTAAACATGGAATTGGGAAGACATTGGAAAGACAGCTCTTTCATGCTATTGCATTAAGATACCATGATGTATCCATTTCTCAATAGGATGGTCTTCCCAATAGGAGTGGAGATATGCCAAAGGCCATAAGCCATCGATTGCCTTCATCCAGGCCCCTTTAAGACCGGCTTTGCTAATGAGACTAGGATACTTGAAATTTTCTCCTAAGCTCTCTTCTTCTGTGGACCGTGCTTAATTGGACACTGTTTGCATTTGTATCTATGAATCCCCTTTTCATGAGTCCGTGGCTCACCATCTCCACTTCCAGGGCTCAATTCTCTAAACAAGTCAGTATTATCAGTCAGGTTAATGTCTAGTCTTGATTGCCTGCGTGACATTTGGTTTCTTTCAGGTAACTTTTTCTATCTCTGCTCCAGTATGTGTCAAGTTCTTAAGGCTTATTCCTCAGCAGATGATTTTGTTTCCATTTCCTTAGGGGGCACCGCACAGTGGACTCCACCTGCTGAGAGCCCATACTGCCCTCTCTCTCCCTCACAGTAGTGTACGGAAGAAATGTATTAAGACAGCATCCAGCCCACAAACAGCCTGAATTATGCAATGTGGTTACAAGTGAGTCACCCTAGACTGGAGCACACAGGCAAGCATGAACATAGAGGCCCAAAGCCGAGATACAAGATATGAGGTATTAAATACCTTACACTCTGAAAAGAGCAGTGCTGGGGCCAGATACATTCCTACAAAGGGCTTTTGTTTTTTAATAAATTTATTTATTTATTTATTTTTGGCTGGATTGGGTCTTCATTGCTGCTCACGGGCTTTCTCTAGTTGCGGCAAGCGGGGGCTAGTCTTCATTGCCGTGCGTGGGCTTCTCACTGCGGTGGCTTCTCTTGTTGTGGAGCACAGGCTCCAGGCATGTGGGCTTCAGTAGTCCTACTAAGAGCTTTTGAATTGGTGAAAGAAAAATCTTTCTAAAATCAACCACCACTTGCTCTACCTTCACAACCTAAAAGAAGGTGGGATGGTGAGGGTAGGAAGAGAGGGAGGTCAAGAGTCATCAGCCCTGGGAGGAGTCCAGTATTTTGGGGAGAAGGTAATTTCTTCCTGCCCTGTGGAGGAAGGGAGGGTAGTTCTTCCTCTATTCCCCTCCCCCAGGGTAAATCCAGGTTTGGGGTTGTTGATAAGAATCAAGCATTATGGGCTTCCCTGGTGGTGCAGTGGTTGAGAATCTGCCTGCTAATGCAAGGGACACAGGTTCGAGCCCTGGTCTGGGAAGATCCCACATGCCGCGGAGCAACTAGGCCCGTGAGCCACAACTACTGAGCCTGCGCGTCTGGAGCCTGTGCTCCGGCAACAAGAGAGGCCGCGATAGTGAGAGGCCCGCGCACCGCGATGAAGAGTGGCCCCCGCTTGCCACAACTAGAGAAAGCCCTCGCACAGAAACGAAGACCCAACACAGCCATAAAAATAAATTTTAAAAATAAATAAATTAATTTTTTTAAAAAAAAGTAACAATGGACCATGAGAATAGGGGGAAATGTGGAAGTTATAGTCAGTAGCATAAAAATCCTCGCGTGAGCTGGGTTTTTCCTCTGTTCCAGTCTGGGCAAAAAGAGTGAGTTCAGTGGCATACTCCTTCCTCACTGTGATTCTAGGAGTTACCTGCTAATCACTTGAAAATGTTTTAACACTAGCTACCATTTATTGAGCATCTACTATTTTCTAGGCATTGTAATAGTCAGCTTAGGTACATTATCCTACCCACCAAGCTATAAGTAGATATTATTCCCAATTTACAAATGAAGAATTGAGCTGCAGACCGTTTAAGTAGTTGGCCCACAGTAAATGACAAAGTTGGGATTCAAATCCATGTCTTCTGTGCCAAAACTCATGTTCTTTCCACTATTCTGTGTACCCCTCAAAATCACAGTTGTGTCCAAGGACAGAGAGAGGTGGTAGACACTGGAAAGAAGGAAGGTGGGTCACTTCTCCAGATAGGCCACACAGACCAGTTCTCATTTCTTTGAGGGACTGAACATGCTCAAGGATTTGGCACTTGGCCCTGTGGGCTCAGAAGCCAGCTTTTAGTAAAGGGCACAGAAGTAAACTCATATCAACCAAATTTATGGTGTGTATTATAATTAGAATGCCAGTTTCAGAGATGGTTGCTTGGAAAAGCACAGACAAAATATGTAATAAAGAATATGAAATGTCAGTTAACAAATGTTTAAAAAAACGCTTTTTTGAGAGTATCTTTGATGCATGCAGGTATGTCCTGTCCAGGATGGATGTGTTTCCTTTCTGTGGGAAAAGTGCAGGGAGCTCTAAACTCTCATGGCTTCCAACCTAGCAAACGAAATGTTACTCTGCAAAAGTTATTTTCAAATACTGTTTATACTCCCTTATAACCTTACTCTGAAAATGAGAGTCCCAAATTGTAGCAACTATTAGGATAATTGGGATAATTAAGGAACAATATGCCCAGAACAGTTATCAACATAATTACCAAATCTGAATACTTAAGAAAAAGACAGGAAGGAAAAAAAATGAGAGTTTGGTTGCCATTGTTGAATACTGGCTTGAGGCTCACTTTCTGAAATGAGAAAAGGATGTTAAAGCACTGTCCCCACATACTGAATACTTCCAGTTTAAAAACTAATAAAAACGTATAATATAATAAACATAGAACTATTACTATTTCTTGGTTTACATATTTTCTTGATTCCTAGTTGGAATGAAGATAAACATTTATTGCTGTATTAATTTTTTGTCTTATGGACTTTAATTCTTTAAAAGTCACACTTTGTGGGAGTTCCCTGGCAGTCCAGTGGTTAGGACTCGGCGCGTTCACTGCTGTGGCCCTGGGTTCAGTCCTTGGTTGGGGAACTGAGATCCTGCAAGCCTCAGGCCAAACATAAATAAAATAAATAAATAAATAAATAAATACATAAAATAAAATAAAATTCACTGCGTATTTTTTTTTTAAAGTCACACTTTGTATTTCATCTCTCTGGTGATCATAAAGGTACTACAGAATACAAAATTGTGGGTTTAAGCATGTCCTATTTTAATTCACGCAAACGTTTGGTTATTTGCACTAATGCCAAAAATGGCAATGCCCATTTGTCATTCTTTTCTCTTGACTTCTTAGCATGTGGACCTTTTTCCTATATTTGGGAAATTCCCCATGAATGTCTCTTTATGTCTTCCTAAAGATGAGAACAGCAGATAATCACTTTCCCAGAACACCTAAGAGCTAAGGAGAAAGCAATCTGTCAGATGCATCCACCTGGGACTTTGAAGCTAGTGTGGCAAAGAAGCAAGGAAGTGGAGAATTCACTTTGATAGTGGCTGCACCATCCATTTTCCAAGGGCAAAGTCCAAAAGTGCGTTCACAATCACTTCCTAACTGGCATGACTCCGGCTGCTGTGCTGACTGGCTGGCCTCCCTTCGTTTTTGCCCATCTTCCAATCCTAATTTTAAGGAATTTCTCTGAAATTCCCCAAGATGCCCAATACCATTTCAGTAAATCCCTTTTCTGTTTAAATCAGCCAGAATTGTTGTCTGATACAATGGCTAACTTTCTATGTTTGCACCGTGCTGAAGTTATTATACTGAATTTTATGATTTAAAAAAAAAACCCTGAATTTACTTCATTCTCCATATTGGTATTGGGAGATTATGAACATGGGATTTTAACTGATATGTGTTATAATCCAACCGTGCCTGTGTCTTTCTTAAATTGGTCCTTGTGAAACCCAGAAAAGTAACATAAAAATGGCATAGACCTTGTTGGGGTGGTGAGGGGGAGGCATGTGGAGGGTATGACTGTATAATCCTACTGGCCTCTGCATACCACTGACTCCCCCCTCCCCTGGGAAGAAGGAGCAATTTACCTAATTAGAGGCTTTGGAAGAACACACCAGGTGTTGAGAGTGGTTGGTTGGCCTGCAGAGAGGGGATGCTCTCAGTTGCTGTCTACCTTGCTGTATCAGCCTGGCCCTTCTGAAGGAGGCCTGCCCTCATCCACCACTGCCTATGCCTGGGGGGTGAGTCTATGATTCTGGGGCACAGTATTGGGAAACCCATAGACACCACACACCTAGACCACGTCCCTTACCTTGGCTTTCATCAGGAATAAAGGCAATACTTAAATCTCAACCACAGTTGTTTCAGAACTTGACAGTTCTGAGAGTCCAGAAGAGGACTGCTTTTATTTAAGCCCCCTGAGATTTTAAGAGGTCTATACATATTGTTCCATGTGTACTTTCAGAGTAAACATTTTTTTTTTTTTTTTTGGCCTTACCACTCAGCATGGGGGATCCTAGTTTCCTGACCGGGGATCGAACGCGTGCCCCCTGCATTGGAAGCACAGAGTCTTAACCACTGGACAGCCAGGGAAGTCCCTGAGTAAACTTCTAAAAGTTTAATATTTCGCTATTTTTCCCTCTGACATCAGTCTGGATCCAGTCAGGAAAGAGAAAATGCACAATAGTTTAAACAGGAAAATTTTAATAGGAAGAATTATTACTGAATGATATGATTGGTCTAAGAGGGATCGGCTAGTCCAGAAGTAAAGGGAACTCTAAAGCGTACAGCAATAGCAGAGAGGAGGAACCGCCACCATCCGCAGGGCTGAGAGAGAGCCTGGAAGGGAAGCCCCGCTCCACCAGGCTGAGATCCATACTTTGTTGTTGGTGAGAGCTTAGCTGTGGCTCGTGGAATGGCAGAGAAGTCACTTTATAATTTGCTGGAAATTTGCCCTCTGGGGCGCTGGGGAAGTAGCTGGGGCTCACCAGAGGCACCGGGCTACAAACCTGCGGAGGACCAGGGAGCAACTATAGGGGAGGGGGACAGCTGCTGGCCTCTGGGTGCCACCCACCCCTACCCCCGCAGGCAGCGTGTCCTGCAGGAGCCCTTTTCCTCCTACAGTGTCTTTGTAGCAGCCCCTCTACCAACAAAGCTCAACACCATGCCAGCCGGCAAAGGAAAGATATTTAAAGGTACCAGAACTGTTTTCACAGAGCAGGCAAAAATGGTGAATTTGGAGCTAAGAAGCAGCAAATCCATAACCAGTACACCTAGAAATGGATTTGATTGTATTTCGTAGTGACATCAAGTCAATTGTATTTTCTGACATTCTTAACTGCTTTTTAAAACTCGGGGTAACCCAATACCAAAGTAGTAAATATCTGTGTTTATCCAAATGCATCTGAGAATTTGGAGTTAAGCATTTGCATTCTCTGTTGTTCCCTGTAAAGGAATACTGAGAATTTTTCTTCTCTTCAAATAGCTGGTTATGTGTTCAGATGATACTGATAGCTTTTGCTGTTTTTTGTTTGTTTGTTGTAACCACTGCTTTACTTCCTTCCCAACTAAAGTTTGTTCCTGTTGCTTCTTTTTCTAAGCTTCCTACCTTTATAGATTTATGGCTTTATAGTAAATCCGTGCATGATCACTTTAGTCAGTTTTCACTGGAAGCTAATGTCAATGTGTGTTTAATTCAAGTCTTCACTTGGAAGTCTCCGTCCTGGTTTTAGTAGCTCCTTGGCTGAAGGACTGAGCCCACCAACTCTCATCCTCAGCAGTTGTTACCAGCCTGTGCTGTCCCACGCTTCAGGGAACACATGTCAAACTCTCAGTGGTCCCATGGAAGCCCCACCTAACTTGAGGAGGAAATCAAAGCACACCTCCCTCCAAAGAAACTCTCCTCACTGTATTGTCTCTTAAGCTGTCCTCTGTCAACTCATCAATACCCTTTGTATCAGTCAGCGTTCAACCAGAGATACAGAACTAATAGGAGATTCACATTAAGAGATTTATTGCAAGGAATTAACTTATGTGATTGTGGAAGCAAATCCACAGGGCAGGCCTTCCCAGAGGGCAGGCTGGAACTCCCCGGCAAGAGTTGAAGCTGCATCTACAGGTGGATGGTTTTTCTTCAGTGAAGCCTCAGCTGTGCTCTTAAAGCCTTTCAGCTAATTGAATTAGGCCCACCCAGATTATTAAGATAATCTCCCTTAAAGTCAACTGACTTTGGATTTTAATTGCATCTACAAAGTACCTGCTCAGGAACACCTAATTAGTGTTTGATTGAATAACTGGGGGCTGTGGCCTATCTAAGTTGACACATAAAACTGGCCATCACACCCTTATTATGGTCGAATGTCTTTATAATTGTTAAACTAGTGCTTTAGTATTTCCTTTGAAAAGCTGCATCTTATTCTAGCACTCACTTTGGAATTTTCTATTACATCAATTTAATTTCCTTATGTACCCCCTTGATGCCCAGCATAAGAGAATAGTCCAGACTGATGAGCCTCTTATTTGTAGTTTCCTGAACCTCCTAGCCTCACCTTCATCTTATTCCAAAGCTCACTACTCAGGACATCTCTTGGTCTCCCTGGTTCTTAAACTGGCCGCAAGTTTTATCTGTCCTCACTCTGATGCATGTCCCATTCCCCCTGGCTCACACATTTTCCTGGTTATGCTTGAGTTGCCCTACTTAAGCCCCATATCCTCATAGGACACTCTGGTTCCCCGGGCTGTTCCCGCCTCATTCAAGGGGGATGCCTTCCCCCAGTCCATCTTATGCTCTGCTTCCACACTGGGGATAAGCGTGCCTCTGGCCTTCTTACCACTCTGCAGTGAAAACACCAAGCCAAGCCAGGTAAGATGCCCCATCTTCCCTACCAGCGGCACCAGTCAGGCACTCCTCATTACGTACAGAATTAGATACCAAGCCACAATCATTCAAAGCCCTCTGTAATATTATACTGGCCTATTGCGGAACTTTCTCCCCAAACCAGGTAATTGGCTCTTCCTCCAGTGCAGTCTGTACTTTCCCACATTTCTGACTCGGCTGGTGCTCTTCTTCTGCCCAGAATTTCTCCCCCACCACCATGTCTACCCATCAAAATCTCACCCATCCTCCAAAGTCCACCAGGAATGATACCCCCTCCATGAATCCTTTCTTGATATCCTTAACTGGATGTCAGGCCTCCTTACTACCTTATCCCTCTTACGGCACACATATACCCTTGCTTACATTACAGTTATTCCGCATGCTGCTGTTGTTTCCCATCCATCCCTAGATTGGAAGCTCCTTGAGGACAAATACTGTTCTAGCTCACGTTTCTATTGCCTCTAACATCAAGCACAATGCTTTGCCAAAAGTAGATCCTTAATAACTATTTTCTGATATGAATACAGTTGATCTGGGTCATTATGTCCCTAAAAGTTTCGTGTGGTGAACTGCACATACGATCTCTGAATCTGGGAACCCAGCTTTGTGCTTACCCTTGTCAACCTTATCTTTTCTGGCCCTCATTCTCGTCATCTTTAAAATGAGAGGTTTCGGCCAGATGATTTTCAGAGTCCCTGCCGTGTTCTTCAATTCTAAGATTTTTTAAATGCCTAAAAGGAGAATGCTGGCTTGTTTTCACAGTTCCTCAAAGAAATAGCCTTTGCTCTGAGGAGAAAAATATGCTATTTAAGGTGACAAAGTTTGAGTTGTTGACATGACAGTAAGTCAGCAGTCCTGACCTGCCCTGTCTTATCCAGCCTGGGACATCATCCTATCCTCACCCACCAATCCGGGAGCTGGAAACCTGGTCCGATGTACTAGCATGACAGCAGGCAACATGGGAACAAATGAAGGGTAATCAGAGAAACTGAGGGCACTATCTCAAAGACAGGTGGGTGAACTAGGGCTTGAGGAATGAGAGGGAAGAGATATGAATGAGTGAAACCAAGCTAAAGAGCCTTTTGGGAAAACTGAGGATTTAGTTAAGAAAATCGACTCTTCTAATTTTTAAAATACACTTTTATTTTAGATTAATTTTACATTTATAGAAAAGCTGCAAATTTCGTACAAAAGAGCTCCCCTATACACCACAACCAGATTCCTCTATTGTTAATTCCTACATATGATACCTTTGTCACAACTAATGGACCAATATTGACACATTATCATTAACTAATTTAGATTCTCAGCCTTTACCTAATGTTCTTTTCTTGTTTGTGATCCCATCCAGGATACCACATTATATTAAGTTGTTATGTCACCTTGGGCTGTGACAGTTTCTCAGACTTCCCTGCTGTAGTTTTGTTGTTGTTGCTGTTGTTTTGCTTTTTTAAAAAAATTTATTTATTTTATTTATTTTTGGCTGCGTTGGGTCTTTGTTGCTGCGCGCGGACTTTCTCTAGTTGCGGCGAGCGGGGGCTACTCTTCGTTGCAGTGTGCTGGCTTCTCATTACGGTGGCTTCTCTTGTTGCAGAGCACGGGCTCTAGAGCCCTGGCTCAGTAGTTGTGGCTCACGGGCTCTAGAGCACAGGCTCAGTAGTTGTGGCACACGGGCTTAGCTGCTCTGCGGCATGTGGGATCTTCCCAGACCAGGGCTCGAGCCCATGTCCCCTGCATTGGCAGTCAGATTCTTAACCACTGCACCACCAGGGAAGCCCTGTTGTTCGGCTTTTAGTTATTTTTCTTTCAGTTTTATTGAGATACAGCACTGTATAAGTTTAAGGTGTACAGCATAATGACTTGATTTACATATATTGTGAAATGATCACCACAACAAGTTAGTTAACATCCACCATCTCATACAGATGCCAAAAAAAGATAAATGTTCTTTTCGTTGTGATGAGAACTTTTAGAATTTACCCTCCTAGCAACTTTCTAATATATAATACGGCAGTGTTAACTAGAGTCATCATGTTGTACATTACATCCTCAGTACCTATTTATCGTAAAACTGGGAGTTTGTACCTTTTGAGCACCTTCATTCAGTTCCTCTACTCCTCAGACTTTCCCTGTTTTTGACAGTTTTGAGAAATGTTGGTCAACCATTTGGTAGAATGTTCCTCATTTGGGGTTTGTCTGATGTTTTTTCTCATGGTTATTCTGGGGTTATGTGTTTCTTGGAAGATGATCAGAGGTCAAAGTGCTATTCTCATCAGATCATATCAAGGTTACTTCCTATCAAGGTGACTTATCACTGTTGATGTTGACCTTGATCACCTAGCTCAGGTAGTGTTTGTCAGCGTTCTCCACAGTGAAGCTACTCTTTTCCTCCCCTCCATACTATACCTTTTGGAAGAAGTTTCTTTGTGCAGCCCCTTCTTAAGGGGTGATACTGAAACCAAGCCAGACCCTGCGGGGCCCTCCCAGGTACAAAAGCCCCTCTGTGTCCCACGTTTCTTGTTTGTGGGAAAAGGCTTTAGTCTCCTAGGCCTTCCCTGAGTTCCAAAGAGCAGACAGAGGTAGTTACTAACTAGGGAAGTGAGGGAATGCAGAAACAAAGGAAAAGCAGTCAAGAAAGAATAGTGCAGCGATAAAACAGAGTCCTAGTTCCTCCTCAAGGGATATACATAACAATCTGACACATATCCTTGAGTTGTTCTGCAGGAACTAAGACCCCTACCCAGTTGGAGGATGGTGACTACATGTTAACCACAAGAACAAAGACCCCAGACTGGTTGGATCCAGAAAGTTGGTTATGAAGATTCCTGAAACACCACCCAAATGTTACCTTTAAAAACTCTTCTCTGAGCCTGTGCTCCGCAGCGAGAGAGGCTGCGACAGTGAGAGGCCCGCACACCGCGATGAGGAGTGGCCCCCGCTCGCCGCAACTAGAGAGGCCCTCGCACGGAAACAAAGACCCAACACAGCCAATAAATAAATAAATAAAAGTAATTTGTGAGACAAATATTAAAAAAAAAAAAAAAAAAAAAAACTTAAAAAAAAAAAACTCTTCCCTGAAAACCATCAGGGAGTTTGGGTCTTTTGAGAATGAGCTGCCCTTTCTCATTGCAGGGCACCTGCAATAAACGCTGTCCTTCACCACAACTTGGTGTCAGTAAATTGGCTTTGCTGTTCTGCAGGTTAGCAGATCCAAGTTTGGTTCTATAATAAAGCTCTTCTGATTTTATTTTCTCTTATCCATCAGATTTATCTTGTTTTTCTCATAGCCTCATTGTCACTCTGGCCCCATCACCTCTTTTCTTCTCCTCCACTCCTTGATGTAGCAGAATTTCCCCGTGACAGATCCCTATGAATCCCCACGAAAAGAATATTCCTTTCTCTCTACCTCCTTTCCACAGAAATATGGTGCATTAGTCAACTAGTACTGATAACAAATCACCCCAAAACTCAGTGATTTAAAACAGCAATCATTTATTTGCTCACATGTCTGAGTGTTAGCCAAGGATCAGCTGATTCAGGCTGGGTTCAGCAGAAAGAGCTCTGTTCAAGCTCTGGGTCTGGCCAGCTCATATCTCTCCTCTGTGTGTTTTTATCCTGGGACCCAGAATGGAGGGAACAACTACCCAAAGTGGAGGATTCTTCTTCAATGATAGAATGCAAGAGGGCCAGCCCTACCCCAAAAGCACTTTTTAAGCTCCTGTTGTATCACACTTACTAACCTGCCAAGGTAGATCATGGGGTCAAGTCCAAGGTCAAGGGGAGGGGAATATACTCTGCTTTTGTTGGAAGAGCTGCAAAGTCACATGGCAAAGGGTGTGGCCACAGGGAAGGATAAGAATTGGGGCCAGTAATTCAATATACCATGGATGATCATAGTAGACACCAGTTTCAGCACAGGAAAGAACCACTTCTTTGACACCACTCCTGATATGGACACAGGAAAGGGGTTAAGAGTTACTGTCATTGGGCTTCCCTGGTGGCGCAGTGGTTAAGAATCCACCTGCCAATGCAGGGCACACGGGTTCGTGCCCCGGTCCAGGAAGATCCTACATGCCGCAGAGCGGCTAGGCCCGTGAGCCACAACTACTGAGCCTGCGCGTCTGGAGCCTGTGCTCCGCAAAGGGAGAGGCCGCGACAGTGAGAGGCCCGCGCACCGCGATGAAGAGTGGCCCCCGCTTGCCGCAACTGCAGAAAGCCCTCACACAGAAATGAAGACCCAACACAGCCAAAAATAAATAAATAAATAAATTTATTAAAAAAAAAAAAAAAAGAGTTACTGTCATTGATCTTCAGCCATGGCATTGGGGAAGTAGTCTTGGTGGCAGGTAGAAACAGAGGAAAAACAAAAACAAGAACACTATGAATCTCCCCACATCTTGCCCTTATCTCAAAGAGCTATAGCTATAGTTGGCCCTCTGTATCCACAGTTTCCGCATCTGAAGATTCAACCAGTATTTTGATGTTCAAAAACATTCGGAAAAAGAAAATTCCAGAAAGTTTAAGGAGCAAAACTTGAATTCGCCACACACTGGCAACTATTTACATAGCATTTACATTGTATTATAAGTGATCTAGGGATTATTTTAAGTATATGGGAGGATGTGTGTAGGTCATATTGCAAATACTGCGCCATTTTATATAAAGGACTTGAGCATCCATGAATTTTGGTATCATGGGAGTCCTGGACCCAATCCCACCCCTCGCCGAGGATACCAGGAGACAGCTGTACTTTATCCTTTTCTCTTGTGTTCTCCAACTCCCTCCCATCCAGGTCTCAGAGGTTCCAGATAAAGAAAGGGCCAAGGGAGGGTAGGCTATGATATTTTCTCAGATTTCTCCCCAATCCAATCCAAATCAATGAAACAGAAGCTATTTCCATGTTGTGAAACAAATAACACATATGACTAAAAGATCAGGACATGTTATTTTGATGCCCAATTAGGATATTTTGTAATCCCTCCAACGAAATGGTCAGATTTTGCCTTTCTTCCGTGTGACCCCCAGGGCCCAAAGGCTATTGTCCCTCCTGTGCTCAGCGACAGATGATTTGTGTGCTTTTGCTCCGGCCTTGCTTCTGCTGCCCTGTTGCTGCCTCAGCTTCCAATGACCCATGTGAGGTTGCTGCTCTTAGGGGCACAGACGTCATCTGTTCTGTTAGTAACAGCTCCCATGTCACCACTCTGGGCTTGTGAGGACACTGCTTTCACCTTAGTTATTCTTTCTGAAGCACAAAGCAGATCTTTCCCCAATTCTCCATGGCATGACTGAGGTCAGGTTATAATGTCTAACAGGTGCTCAAGTACTAGGAATCAGAAAATGAAAGTCAGGTTGGAGAGAATACCTTCACTTTCAAAGGTTTTTCTCACTTAAACAAACCAGAATGCAGTCTTCCTCAAAAAAGAACAAATAAAAAAAAAAAAAAGAACAAATAGCTCCTAAGTACCTCTTATGTAGCCAGCACTATGCTTTACATTAAATCCCCACACCTATTTTTTTAAATGCCTTAAATCAACAGAAATTTATTGTCTTAAAGTTCTGGAGGTCCGAAGTCTGAAGTCAGTCTCACTGGGCAAAATTCAAGGTGTCTGCAGGGCCGCATTCTTTCTGGAGGCTCTAGGAGAACATTCATTTCCTTCCTTGCCTTTCCAGCTTCTAGAGGCTGCTCACATTCATGGACTGTGGTCCTCTCCCTCCATCTTCTAAGGCAGCCATGGTGGCTTAGAATTTCTCACAACATACAATTCTTCTTAGAGACAGATTATTCTTCTGTTATCACATCGCCTTCTCTGACTACACAACAATCTTTAGAGGCTGGTTTTATTATCTCCATTTGTAAATAAACAAACCAACATTCTATGTAAGGATTCCAATCAAGGCCTGTCTGACCAAAACAACCCAATGCTTTTTCTACCACATAATGCTACACAAACAAACAAAAAAAATCAAATGTCGACATTAGCTTTTAAAAAATTATATTCATTTTATCCAAGTATTTTTGGAGAAATTTCTTTAGGTAAAAAACTGTTCTACTTCACTTAAAATACAGTTCAATTTACAAAAATGAATTGAATAATGACATAGTTTTGGAGAATTTTTGATTTATAAAAAAAAATTCACATATAGTTTCTAAGTTTTGTGTGTGTGTTTTTTTTTTTTTTTTGAAATTTTTTTTTTTAATTTTTTTTTTTAAATTAATTTATATATTTTTTATTTTATGGCTGTGTTGGGTCTTCGTTTCTGTGCGAGGGCTTTCTCTAGTTGTGGCAAGCGGGGGCCACTCTTCATCGCGGTGCGCGGGCCTCTCACTATCGCGGCCTCTCTTGTTGCGGAGCACAGGCTCCAGATGCGCAGGCTCAGTAATTGTGGCTCACGGGCCCAGTTGCTCTGTGGCATGTGGGATCTTCCCAGACCAGGGCTCGAGCCCTTGTCCCCTGCATTGGCAGGCAGATTCTCAACCACTGCGCCACCAGGGAAGCCCTGTGTGTGTGTTTTTAAAATAGCAATTGCTAACACCACAAAACTCAAGTAGGATTATTAAAACTAATATTTTATTTGAATTATTTACATAGCTATCATTATGAGTATATTAGCTCCAAATAATATAAAATATCTGCTCCATCTTCACTGCCTCTGATTTCTCTGTCTGAAATATGAGGAAATTGGCCTGATTATGAGGTTTGGTTGGGGGAGCTAGAAATGTCAAGTTTCTCCTTTTACCGCTGGAAAGTAACTTGAGCCCATTTTGGATCAAGGAGCTATTTCTAACAAAAAATTGATGTGTTCATGTTGCAGGAAAGAGAGTGGGGCCGTAGAGGATGGTCACGTCCCAGGTCTCAGGCGTATCTGGGACGGCCGCCAAGTGTGGGTTCTTGGCTTCGCGCAGGAAAGAATTCAAGAGCGAGCCATAGTAAAGAGAAAGAAGGTTTATTCAGGGAGATACACACTCCATAGACAGAGTGTGGGCCATCTTGGAAGGTGAGAGAGACAAGAGGCCCCATGATATGGGGTTGTCAGTCTTTATAGGGCTGGGTAATTTCATAGGCTAGTGAGTGGGAGGATTATTCCAACTATTTTGGGGAAGGGGTGGGGATTTCCAGGAATTGGGGCCCCCCCCCCCACTTTTTGGCCTTTTATGGTCAGCCTTGGAACTGTCATGGCACTTGTGAGTGTGTCATTTAGCATGCTGAGGAATTATAATGAGCTATACTGAGGCTCAAGGTCTAGTGGAAGTTGACTTGTGCACCATCTTGGACCTAGTTGGTTCTAACCAGTTTATGTCGTGTCCTCAACGGCTGTCATTCTTTTAAATGTTGTGCCCTGCCCCCTTCCTGTCTCATTTATATTAAGGGTTACACCCAGTTGAAATAAACCTTGTTCAGGCCTGTCCTTTCGGGGAATCAGAACCTTGCAATTGGCACCCGTGTTCTACAAGATTTAGATATTTGAAATAATATCTTATGCAACCCATAAGACTTGCTCCACTGGCTTGGGATGTATAAATAGAGTCACATTTCTTTTATTCTTCCAATCAATTGATGGCAAATCAATTTACCTTTATTCACAAGAACTAGAGTATTGCCTTCTCAAGGACACTCTATCTCCTCTACCTGAATAGTCTAAGAATTCAGTCCAAAGCAAGGCACGCCTGCTTTCCAAACACCAGGTAGAGAGATTGGAGTCTACAGTTGGCGTGGTTGCTACCATAGGGTGTTGTTACTGAATTCTGGATCCTGGATCCTTTATTAGGATATTTTATGCTCAGATATTCTCTGAGCATCTGCTATGTACCAGTCGCTGCACTGGACACCAAGGATGTAGCTGAGAACACACTAGACATGGCTTCCATCCTCATGAGACTTTCCCAATACCATGGTCCAGAGGATGATGCCCTAACTGGACCAGACACACGGACCAGCTTAGGGAGATGCTCCATGCTTAGTTCCACAGTTGCAGCTCTCCTGGGTCACACACAGGCTCAGACAATATACCAAGTGGCCAGGTTCTGAGAGCTTTGACTGTCAACCACACACTGAGGTAGAAAGAATATACGTTTGTGAGCAAACACCGAGCCCCTGGTGTCAAGCCTGAGTCATCAGCTGAGAAGAATACTTCCGTTCAGGTGAGGTTGCCTTAGTGGCAACTGGTGCCTTGCCTGCCAGCAGACCTTGGGAAATTACCATGACATTAACTCCCATCTCAGCAGTTAAAGTTAGACTGTTGGTCCCTTTTCCCAGATGCTCTGGTCTCCTTGTTCAAATCGTACACTCATTCCCCAGAATTTTAGAAGACACTGCTCCTAAACCATAAAAGGGAGAGGGAGCTCTTACTGTGACATTTGCCTACGTCCACTGACCTTACATTTATGCAGCAAAAGGAAGCCACTCAGGAAACCCACCACAGAAAAACTGAGACTATCAAATCACCATCCCAAGGTGACTTTCTGTCTGCCTAGAAAGAAAGAGACTAAGACCATTGAAACCATAACAGCACTGCTTTACCTGTCTCCATCTTTGGGGAGAGGGAGAGGGATGAAAGTTTCTCTGCTTAACTCCAGAGAATTCTTATTTATAGACTTCATTTTCTAATAAACATTGTGGGTTTTTTTTTTAACTGAGATATAATCGACATAAAATATTATATTAGTTATAGGTGTACAAAGATGATGATTTGACCTACATATACATTGCAAAACGATCTCCACAACACAGTTAACATGCATCATCACACACAGTTACAGTTTTTTTCTTGTGACGAGAACTTTCAGGATATACTTTCTCAGCAAATTTCAAATATACGATGAAGTATTGTTCACTGTAGTCACCGTGCTATATATTACTTCCTCAGGACTTATTTATCTTATTATTGGAAGCTTGTACCTTTTGATCACCTTCACCCATTTTGCCCACTGCCTCAACCCCGCCTCTGGCAACCACCAATTTGTTCTCCGTTTCTACGAATTTGGGGTTTTTTTTAGTTTTCACATACGAGAGATCATATTTGATTATTTTTTAACTAGAGCAACACAGAGCAAAGTGATGCCTTGGGGGGTGGAGGTGGGGAGGCAAGAAAGAAAGGATAGTGTTGCAGGAAAGAAAGTGGGACATGAGAAGATGCTCACGTCCCAGATCTCAGGCGAGTCCCTGGGACGGCCAAGTGTGGGATCTTGGCTTTGCACAGGAAAGAATTCAAGAGCGAGCCATAGTAAAGTGAAAGAAGGTTTATTCAGGGAGATAGATACACACTCCATAGACAGAGAGTGGGCCATCTCGAAGGCGAGAGACACCAGGGTATGGGGTTGTCAGTTTTTATAGGGCTGGGTAATTTCACAGGCTAATGAGTGGGAGGAGTATTCCAGCTATTTTGGGGAAGGGGTGGGAATTTCCAGGAATTGGGCCACCGCCCACTTTTTGACCTTTATGGTTGAACTTGGAACTGTCATGGCACCTGTGGATGTGTCATTTAGCGTGGTGATGTGTTACAATGAGCGTATACTGAGGCTCAAAGTCTAGTGGAAGTTGAGTTGTCTGCCATTTTGGACCTAGTTGGTTCTAACCAGTTTATGTCATGTCCTCAGCGGCTGTCATTCTTTTAAAGGTTGTGCCCTGCCCCCTTCCTGTCTCAATAGTAGTTTTCCACAAAAGCAAAATGTGTGTGTGTGTGTGGTGCATGTGTGTGCACCTATGCTTGCATGTGTATTATGTAGGGTGTTAGATGTATTTAATCTTTTATATATTTATGCCATTGTGTGTCTGTATATGAAATTTTGGTTGCCTATCACTTTGCTAACCCATGAAGTCTAGAAATGGGCATTTCTGATGTCTCCCATACAAATCTTCAAGTCACCAACCAGAACCGGGGCTGAAGTGAGCTGAAATTGAGCAGTTACCAGAGGCAGGCATGCTGAGAGCTGCTGGCCAGTGTTCAGGATGCGGTGGGTGTGGTGACATTCATCAGGCTTCAGCACCAGACAAAATCCTCAGCTGGATTCCAGCCTCCAGCTTTTAATAGGTTCAGCTTTGGGCAAGTTGCTTAATCTCTCTGAGCCTGGGTTTCCTTTTTTGAAATACGTGGGGAAAAAATATCAACTCTTCAGAGTTATTGTGAGAACTAAATATAACATTTCTGGTATGGTAGGTAGTACTCAAAGAGTAATTATCAGTGCACTTTGGAGGAGGATGTTAGCTCTCTGCTTCCTAAGATTTTTGCAAACTGTAATGTGTCTAAAGCTACTTGTTGCCCTGATATCCATCCTCATGTTCTTCCTCTAATAATAGTTTTAGCTGAGCATGTGACCACCAGCAAGAAACTATATTTCCTTTTTCTTTTGCAGTTGGGTGTTCATGTGGCTAATTCCTGACCGAAGGATTCGAGGGAGTGTTATATACAACCTCTGGGTCATGCACTTAAAAGAAAAGAGCATTTCCTCCCTCATTCCCACCTCACTCATCCTCCCTCTTCTGGGTTGAATTGTGCTCCCCGCCCCCAAATTCTTACATTGAAGTCCTAGTCCCCCAGTACCCCAGGATGTGACTTGTTTAGAAATAGGATTGTTGTAGATGTAATTAGTTAAGATGAGGTCATTAGGGTGGGCCCTAATGCAGTATAACTGGTGTCCTTATACAAGGGGGAAATTTGGGCACAGAAATAGGCACGTGTAGAGAAAAGATGATGGGGAGAGACACAGGGAGAAGACGACCATGGACAAGCCAAGGAGACTCCCGGGAGCTGCTCCTTCCCTCACAGACCTCAGAAAGACCCAAGACCACCAACACCTTGATTTCAGACTTCTAGCCTCCAGAACATTGCGAAAATAAATTCCTGTTGTTTACGTCATCCCGTTTATAGTACTTTGTTATGACAGCCCTAGCAGACTAAGGCGCTCTTACTGCAGCCTGGGGTGGCCCCAGCACACATGGTGGTGAGCTGTGTTTGATCATGTGGACGAGAGGACAGCAGAGAAACAAGGCAAAAGGCAGCACGGAGCCACCATTTCAGCCCTGGACTGTTTACGCTTGGAGTGCTGTGTGAGGAGAGAGAAATAAACTTGTGTCTGGTTTGGACTACTTTTTGTTTCAGAATCTGGACCAGAGTCCTAACTAAAACAAACGATGATTAATAAACAGCCTGTTTACCAGAGGAGGCTGTCTGAGGCAGCATTCAGTGTAATTCTTAGCTAAGTGGAATGTTCTATTTTGGGTGGAAGATATTTATAATTTGGGGTTGGAGGAAGGGAGAAAATGGGCACACTCACTCCTCTGAATGAAATACAACCATTCAAAGGCACAAGGTCAAAATTCAGTGAACTGTTCTCAGGGCATTATGTGGTTGAAAAAAATGATCTTGTCTAGTTTTCTTCAGATAACTGGTTCTCTTGCTACTCAAATTAGTTCCTATACTAATTACTATTATTATTGCATCTACTAATTATTATCCTCCTCCCCATTAAAGCATTTACTTCCTTGTAAGTGTATTGTTTTTTAACATTTTGCCCTCTGGTTTGGGCTTTGAACTTCCTGGGGAACTGCAATGAACAAGGCTTCTTTGATCAGCGGATTTTAGGCTGAGTCTGACTGAAAACAAAATCAGATAATTATCAGGATTTTTAGAAATTCAGATGTATGGGACTTCCATGGTGGCACAGTGGTTAAGAATCCGCCTGCCAATGCAGGGGACATGAGTTTGAGCCCTGGTCCGGGAAGATCTCACATGCCACGGAGCAAATAAGCCCGTGTGCCACAACTACCGAGCCTGCACTCTAGAGCCTGTGAGCCACATATACTGAAGTCTGTGTGCCACAACTACTGAAGCCCGCACGCCCTAGAGCCCGTGCTCCGCAACAAGAGAAGCCACTGCAACGAGAAGCCCACGCACCACAACAAAGAGTAGCCCCCGCTCGCCACAACTAGAGAAAGCCCGCACACAGCAGCAAAGACCAAATGAAGCCAAAAATAAATAAATTAATTAATTTTTAAAAAATTCAGATGTATGGCACCGTGTCAATGACAATGAAAGATATTTGATTCTAGTATTTGGCTTTTATATAGTCAGAAATGGGATCTTCTCAAATTATTAAATAAGAAACAATTCCTCTATTCCTCAGTGTCTTTTCTGACATATCATGACAATATCAGTCTTTCAAACCCAAACATTCCTCTCATTCTCACTCCGTTTGGCTTCAGATATCCTGTCACTCAGGTTACTGCCAGCCTTCGAATATCTGTGTTTGAAGTTAAGCTCTTCCTTTTTCCTCAGCTTCTCTTTGCCTTTTATATCTATAGCTCTCACTGTCAGCCATATTTTCTATTAATATATTTAAAAGAAGCTAACTCAGAACTTCCCTGCTGGTCCAGTCGTTAAGGCTCCATGCTCCCAATGCAGGGGGCCCAGGTTCGATCTCTGGTAAGAGAACTAGATCCCACATGCCTGCCGCCACTGAGTCCGCATGCCGCAACTGAGACCTGGCGCAGCCAAAATAAATAAGTAAGTAAATAAATAAATAAATATTTTAAAAAGTACAATAAGAAAAAAGAAGCTACCTCATCTGATTCTCAATCCTCAGTGTGTGTGTGTGTGTGTTCTTTAATTGTAGAATTTGTTGCCATTTTTGCTTTTCTTTGACTACACTATCTCTTTATATTCATTATCTATTGCTGCATAACCAATTGCCTCAAAATTTATGGCTTAAAACAACACACCTTTATCATCTTACAATATTTGTGCGTCAGTAATCCAGGTACAGCTTAGCTTGGTGCTTTGCTTCAGACTCTCTCAAAAGGCTCAATCCAGGGCCTCTTGCCGCCTGAGATGACCCATACTCTGAGGAGTTAGTTTCCCCCTTGGCCGCTCTCACTTTCCGAGACAACCCCATGCGCTGGGGCTGCTCTAGCCTCTTGAGACGGACTGCATTCTGTCTATGCAATGCGTATCTCTCTAAATAAATCCACTTCACCGCTTTGTCCGTCACTGAATTCTTTCTGCAATGAGACATCAAGAACCTGAGCTTCATTAAGTCCTGAGACCAGGGCAATTTAATTTTTGGCCCAGAGCCTCCAAATGTGCATATCCACACCCGTACAGATGTGTTTCCTGGACCACCCTAAAATGAGATGTACTAGAGGCTCGGAAACACAGTACACTGAAACCCCCACCAGCTGGGAGAAGTTAACGGTACGCTGCCCACCAGCACGTAGACCCCAGACCAGTTGGAATTAGAAGGTGGATGCTGACTCCCACTTACCTCACCACCAACCAATCAGAAGAGTGTCCACGAGC
Organism: Balaenoptera physalus; assembly: GCF_965194825.1. NCBI lineage: Eukaryota > Metazoa > Chordata > Mammalia > Artiodactyla > Balaenopteridae > Balaenoptera > Balaenoptera physalus. Next base: position 141,430,862 of record NC_138890.1, on the reverse strand, counting down.
TGATCACACCCTCTTTGAACCACTACTCTAAAACTTCTCACTACTCCCTCCAGGTTGGGACACACAGTTTTGAGGGCATTAGCCCGCTGTGGCCCCCTTTGCCTGGCAAAGCAATAAAGCTATTCTTTTCTACTTCACCACCCCCCCCAAAAAAAGGCTCAATCAAGATGTCAGCCCAGGGCCTCTCACAAGCTGTCATCAAGGTGTTGGTCAGGGCTGTAGTCATCTCAAGCCTCAACTGGGGAAGGATCCACTTCCAAGCTCACGCACATGGTTGTTGGCTGTATTCAGTTCTTCACAGGCCACTGGACTCTGATACTCAATGGCTATTGGCTAGAGGTCACCCTCAGTTCCTTGCCAAGTGGGCCTTTCTCACATGGCAACTTGCTTCATTAAGACAAGTGTTAAGGGTTTAATTGTGTGCCACAAGTTCATATGTTGAAGTCCCAACCCCCAGTGTGTCAGAATGTGACCTTATTTCTAAATAGGATCATCACAGATGTAATCAGTTAACATGAAGTCGTTAAGGTAGGCCTCGATCTAATATGGACTGATGTCTCTATAAAAGGGGGAAATCTGAATATAGATATATGCACACAGAAAGAACACCCTGCAAAGATGAAGGGATCAGTCTCCTGTTTAGACAAGTCAAGGAATGCCAATTGCCAGCAAACCACTGGGGGAAAGGCATGGAACAGATTCTTCCTCACAGCCCTCAGAAGGAACCAACCCTTCCTACACCTTGATTTCTAGACTCCAGAGCTGTGAAACAATAAATTTCTATTGTTTAAGCCACCCAGTTTGTGGTACTTTGTTAAGGCAGCTCTAGGAAAATAATAGAGCAAGTAAGCCAAGAACACAAGAGAGAGTGCCAGCAAGAGGAGGATCACAAAGCATTCTACCAACACTCAGATAAGCAAGGAACCGAGGACTCCTGCCAACGGCCAAGTGAGCAGGTCACCTTAGAAGAGGGTCCTCCTGCCCCAGTCAAGCCGTCAGGTGCCTGCAGCCCCTGCCAACTTTTTGACTGCAACCTCATGAGAGACCCTGAGCCAGAATCATCCAGCTAAGCCACTTTAAGCATTAAGTTTTGGATTAATTTTTTACATATCAACAGATAAATAATACTGGCTCCTTTGTGTCTGATCAATATACGTGTGAGATACATCCATGTTGATGCATGAGTTATAGATTGTCATTTCTCATTGATGGATGCTGTTTCATTTTATGAATGTAACTTTTTTTTTTTACTGAAGTATAGTTGATTTACAATGTTGTGTTAGTTTCTGGTGTACAACAAAGTGACTCAGACCTTTTTCAGATAATTTTCCATTATAGTTTATTACAAGATATTGAATATAGTTCCCTGTGCTATATACAGTAGGACCTTGTTGTTTATCTGTTTTATATACAGTAGTTCATATCTGCTAATCCCAGACTCCTAATTTATCCCTCCCCAGCACTTCCCTTTTGGTCATCATAAGTTTGTTTTCTGTGTCTATGAGTCTGTTTCTCTTTTGTAAATAAGTTCATTTGTATCATTTTTTAGTTCCCACATATAAGTGATATCATATGGTATTTGTCTTTCTCTTTCTGACTTACTTCACTTAGTATGATAATTTCTAGGTCCATCCATATTGCTGCAAATGGCATTATTTCATGCTTTTTTATGGCTGAGTAGTATTCCATTCCACTCACATCTTCTTTATCCATTCATCTGTTGATGGACATTTAGGTTGCTTCCGTGTCTTGGCTATTGTAAATAGTGCTGCAGTGAACATTGGGGTGCATGTGTCTTTTCGAGTTAGAGTTTTGTCTGGATATATGCCCAGGAGTGGGATTGCTAGATCATATGGTAACTCTATTTTCAGTTTTTTAAAGAAAAGTCCATACTGTTTTCCATAGTGGCTGCACCAATTTACATTCTCACAAACAGTGTAGGAGGGTTCCATTTTCTCCATACCCTCTCCAGTAATGAGTGTAACATTTAAAATCTATCCATTCTACTGCTGATGGGCACTTAGGTAGTTGTATTTTTGGGGGTGCTATGAACATTCTTATGCATGTGTTTTGGTGAACATATTTACTTAACCAGATATTGCTTAAGTGTGGAATTTCTGGGTCATAAGGTAGGTATCTGGCTTTAGTAGATACTACTGAACAGTTTTCCAAAGTGATTTTTATTAGTTTACATCCCCACCGGCACACATAAGGGTCCCAATTACCCCATATCCTCACCAACATTTGGTATCTTCTCCTTTTTTTTTTTTTCGGCTGCATTGGGTCTTTGTTGCTGCGTGCTGGCTTTCCCTAGTTGCAGAGAGCGGGGGCTACTCTTGGTTGCGGTGCGCAGGCTTCTCATTGTGGTGGCTTCTCTTGTTGCAGAGCACAGGCTCTAGGTGTTTAGGCCTCAGTAGTTGTGGCACACAGGCTCAGTAGTTGTGGCTCGCGGGCTCTAGAGCACAGGCTCAGTAGTCATTGCGCACGGGCTTAGTTGCTCCACGGCATGTGGGATCTTCCTGGAGCAGGGCTCGAACCCGTGTCTCCTGCATTGGCAGGCGGATTCTTAATCACTGTGCTACCAGGGAAGCCCTCTCCGTCTTTTTAATTTTAGCCATTTTGGTGGGTCCAGGGTAACTCTGAAAGTTGAGAATCAAATAGGGAGTCACCTCTTTTCTTCACCCTTTTATAATCCCCAAGACCCCTATCACCCCACTTCTTCCTAAACCTAGGTTTTCTCGCAGATTGTACAATTTGCCTTCACTGTGATCTGGGTTTAGCAAAGTCAATCTGCCAGAAGCTGTTTCTTCTGCCCTACCTCCTCTGCAAAGAAAGTTCTGTAATTCCCTGATACAGATGATTGTGCCCTGGGAGAAAGATAATCAGTAATGAAGATAAAGTCCGTGTTATGAACAGGCTGGAGTCAGAGATGTAGGGAAGAGGTAAAAAATGTAAAACTTCTGAGATTAAGAAAAGCTTGAAAACAATGGAACCCAGTCATACTGGGTTTAGTTGGTGTACTCTCCCAGGCCAGGACCTTGCAGAATTTAACCCTTAGTATCCCTCTCACTCTTCAGTAGAGGCTGTTCATTACAGGAATTCAGGACTCTTCTGTGGTGTCTTATTTTCATTGGAATTGGCCAAGCAAGAGGTCAGTTGCCTACAAATGTTTTCTCAGTAAATATTTGAGTGCCTACTATGTGCTAAACCCTGAATGAAAGAAGGAGATGTTTACTTTTTCAGTAGTTTCTGCAGTGGTAGAATGGCAACAAGATGGAGAGACTACAATATACCAATTGATCAAATTATCTGTCAGTGAATTATAAGGAAGAGCATAATCACAGCATTGGGGGTAGGATGGGATGAACTTGGAGTTCTCTTATATTTACCACAGGGAAAGCATGATTTTATAAAAATAAAATAATAAGATGAAAATTGCTACAATTGTCAAAAGAGCATCAAATTGGTTATATAAATTGTGAAACACGTCAGATTTCCATTTGTTCATGGATAATACAAAAATCCAGAGCTCACAGGGAGACCTGGCTACTCCTGAGAAAGAAGTAAAATATCTAAAACACGCAAATAATGTAGAAAGTAGTCATGTTTCATTAGGCTCAAGTTGCCTGAATAGTGAATTATACACAGTTCATTGTTAGAGAAGGATATTAAACTCTAGCACACTACTTGGCCCGGCAGCGAACAATACTTACATAGTCAGGATGGTAAATAAAAGTGCCATTTATTGGTTGTGTTAATTTCCTATTGCTGCATAACAAAGTACCATGAATTTAACCACTTAAACCCACACCCATTTATTAGCTCACTGTCTGTACACCAGAAGTCCAGATGTGGTGTGACTGGGTTCTCTGCTTAGGGTTTCAGAAGGCTGAAATCAAGATATTGGCTGGACTACATTCCCTCTGGAGGCTCCGCAGGAGAATCTGCTGCAGGCTGATTCTTGTTCCTGGCTGAATGAGGTTCCTTGTAGTTGTGGGACTGAGGTGCCTGTTTCTTTGCTATCTGTCAGCCTGGGGCCTCTCTCAGCAACTATAGGCCATCTACATTCCTTGGGACTTGGCCCTTCTGTTTTCAAAGCCAGGTATGGCATGTTGAATTCTTCTCATGTTTTGAAACTCTCTGACTACCCTTTTGACCTCTAGACCCAGACTTACAGGGCTCCTGTGATTAAGTCATTCCCACCCAGATAATCTCCCTATCTTTTTTTTGTTTTTAATATTTATTTATTTGGCTGCGCTGGGTCTTAGTTACAGCACATGGGATCTAGTTCCCTGACCAGGGATCGAACCCGGGCTCTCTGCACTGGGAGCATGGAGTCTTAACCACTGGACCCCCAGGGAAGTCCCTCCCTATCTTAAGGTCAACTGATTTGTGACCTTAAAAACTTTTGCTGCAATACCTAGATTAGTATTTGGGAGAAGGTTTGTGTCAGGGCAGGGAAGTTTGGGGATCATTTTAGAAAATTTCCAGCAATACAGTTTTCAATTTTAGAACCTACCTTAGATTCTAGACTAGTGATTCCCAACTAGGGTTGGGAGTAATTTTACTCCTCTCTCCTAGGAGATATTTGGCAATATCTGGAGACATTTTTGAATGTCATGTAGTAGGTAGGGGACAGAGATACTGCTAATCCACCTATAATGTATAGGAGAGTCCCCACAGTAAAGAATTACCCAGCCCAAGATGTCAGTAGTGCTAGAGTTGAGAGGCCCTGGCTTAAAGCATGAAAGATGATTATTATTATAGTACAGAATTATAGTTACATAAATGTAAAAATATAGCTGATATGACACAAGATGCAAGATGGAAGGATAGGAGGAAAAGAAAAGGAGAATGGGGTATTATCTACATCTTACATAAAGAGGAGATTGAAATTCTAGGATTAACAGACTAATGAATGGAAGGTGGGTATATTATAAGTTATAAAGATAAGGAAAAACAGTAGTGATAAAACTATCAAGATGAGGAGGGAGAAGGGAAGGGAAATAGGAAGTAATGAGGAGACAACAGAGATTGCCTAAAATTGATTAAAAAATAAATAATATTTTAAGCATTTCACTTGAAATTATGGAGGTAACCACTGATGGGGTTCTGCACACACTACCCCAAAATACGGCACCTTGAATATTGAATATTTTAAGCTGAAGGAGTTTGAGAAAACAGCAGAAGCAGGAAGGTCACTCTGACCTTCCCCCACCCTTCCTCCCTGAAACAGGTCATAAAACCCTCAGGTGACAGGTGTTCTCCCTATACATGGAGGAGAGGAGCAGTCTTATTTCTGAGGACAAAGGGACATAGAAAGGAATCCCAACAAACAGGTCTTGCTAAGTTTCTCCCAGTTGACTACACTGCCTTCATATTCTTTGACCTATCACATTCCTCTATGACTATCCACTCACCATCAAACTCGGCATAAAAATACTCAGGTCTGTTTCTTTGGGTCTTCATTTCCCTTTGAAGTCTCCCATGTCACAAAAAATGTATATTAAATAAATGTGTATGTTTTCTCTTGTTAATCTGTCTTTGTCAGTTTAGTTTGCAGACCCAGCCAGCGACAATAAGAAGGTGGAGAAAAACTTTTTCCTCCCCTACACCTCCAGAAGAACGAAAACTTTTAAAAAACTTAAGAGGGTGCCTCAAAGAAGCAGGTCTGGGAAGAGGGAGGACAGAGTGAGAGGATGTTGTTTTTCATGCTAAATTCTGCTGCACTTTTTCTTTTTCTTTTATTTTTTACTACACACTTGCATTATTTAAAAAAAAATGTAATCTAAAAAAAAAAACTTAGAGGGTTAACCTGGGTGATATATTCATAGTGCAGTATTGGTGACACAGTAATGTTTTAATAAGCACATGTGATGGCCTGTAAAATGGAATTTCTTTAAGAAGCTGTTCTCCCAGGCATGTGGTCCTTATACAAAGCTTCATTTATTTGCATTGCAGTAAAATCAATATTTTAAAATATCGCATAAAACTTACTGTCCTTATAGCTACAAAAAATTGTGCAGAATTCTGGATCTGGACTGGAAGGGAGACAAAATTGAAAATAATTCAAGCTGTTGGTTGAGAGGATTAGAGACCAATGTTTTTATTTTAATTTTTCATTAATGTTGTCTGCTATGATTAATTAATTTTAAAACTTGTGATTGACTTTAAGTTACTCCCATATTATTACCTTATTTTATTAATTATTTTTAATTTAATGTCACTTTCTTCAGCTTTTAGAACCTGCAATTTGATGACACTGGATGATAGGACTACAAGATCAAAAGGGAATATTTAGCGCTATGGTCTGAATGTTTGTGTCCCCCTAAAACTCATATGTTGATATCTTAACCCCCAAAGCTGATGGTATCAGTAGACGGGGTCTTTGGGAGGTGCTCTTGTCATGAGCATAGAACCCTCATGAATGGGACTAGTGCCCTGTGACAGAGGTTCCAGAGAGCTCCCTAGTCCTTTCCACCTTGTGAGGACGCAGAGAGAAGTCAGCAGTCTCCAACCCAGAAGAGAGCCGTCACCAGACACCGCATCTGCCAACACTGTGACCCTGGACTTCCCAGCCTCCAGAACTGTGAGAAATAAAGGTTTGTTTATAAGTCACCCAATCTGCGGTATTAGATTTTGTTATTGCAGCTGGAACGGACTAAGACATTTAGGAATTGTTTTCCTCAGGATTACCTGCTTTATCATATTATCATATTAAAAAGCATGATGGAGTTGAGTGGAAGCATGCCTCATTTTCTGACAAAATCTGTCTTTAAGTTGAAAAGAAGCAGCTGGTGAGGGAGATTTTGTAGAACAAAGGCCATAAATAGTGTGCAATTTCCTTCACTGCCTAAGAGTGCAAAACTCAATAAAATCATGTTGGGGCCTGTTCTAATCTATGAAGACGTTTTTTGCCAGTATTAGCACCAATGCCAGTAGCAACATGTCTTAATTCTAGACCCAAGCAAAACTGTCAGCAGGCATCCCTGGCCCTTTGTGGAGCACCTGATGCCCAGATCTTTACCTGAATTCCTCCTCTTCTGCCCCACTTCCATGTCCACACCTTCTAGGCTCGACTGCTGGGGCTGATGGGAGAACAGGAGGCGTCTGGAGACCTGGGTACAAGGCTGTCTCTGCCACATACTGTGTGCCCTTGGGCAAGTCATTTTACCCCATGAGCTTCTGGTTTCCTCATCCATAAAGTAGAAACATCAATACAAAACTCGCAGGATTGATGGTAAGAATAAATAAATCACATGCTAAATTAGTGTCAGTGAGGAGTATTAGACAAACGGTCATTTGGTGATATTTTAACCTACATTAGGTTCAGCACCTCCGTGTGCTTCATGAACACCTCGAAGTCATGCTGGGAACACCAGTGCCAGAGAGCGGCCGGCAGCGACTCAGACGCCTGACGCCTGGCTGAGTGGACCCTGGCTCCTGCCATCTGGTGGCTGTTTATGAAAACTACCTCTTACTCTACATCCCAAAGCCTCTGAGCAAGGAGGCCAAAAGAGCAGCAGAGCCTTGGGGACCAACCCACAGGGCGTGGGAAAGGTGGGTTAGGAATGAAAGAATGTAGGCTCCTTGTTTAGGAAACCCTAAAATCATCCCACACAGGACCCAACTCTGGACCGCTTACAAGCGCCAAGAACTGACTCTGGGAGGCAGATGGCCCCCAGAGCAAAGCAGGCGTTTTTTTTCAGCATCCAAATCTGTCAGTCCAAACAACGGCAGATACACAAACTAGTACATGTTTTAAGGTGATATTCAGCTAAAAGTTTCCTATGTAGAAAATGAACTCCACTGCTCACGAACTCTAAATGGTGCAATAAGAAATATACTAATTCACATAGGAAGCATTCTTACCAAAAAATGTTAAATCTGAACATGATCCTGAGGAAACAGGCAAACCCAGAATGTAGAACAGGTTCTGGCCTACAATCTTTTTTTTTTTAAAGTTCATGCCATGGGAAGAAAGAAAGAAAAAAAGCAGAGGGACTTTCTTAGATGAAAAGATACTAAAGAAATATATAGAGACGTGGGTGGATCTAGAGACTGTCATACAGAGTGAAGTAAGTCAGAAAGAGAAAAACAAATATCATATATTAACGCATATATGTGGAACCTAGAAAAATGGTACAGATGAACCGGTTTGCAGGGCAGAAATTGAGACACAGATGTAGAGAACAAACGTACGGACACCAAGAGGGGAAAGCAGCTGGGGGGTGGTGCTGTGATGAATTGGGAGATTGGGATTGACATGTATACACTAATATGTATAAAATGGATAACTAATAAGAACCTGCTGTATAAAAAAATAAAATTCCAAAATTCCAAAAAAAAGAAATATAACAATTGCAATATGTGAACCTTGATTAATTGGTTGAAAAAAATCTATGCTCTGGAGATAGTTGGGGAAATTTGAATGTGGAATATGAACATATATATTATATCATATATATGATGAAATTGTTGCTAGGTATAAAGCTGATTATGCGATTATATAGAGAATGTCTTTATTCTTGAGGGATGCCAAGTTTTAACACTAAAAAAGTTTAGGAATGAAGTGTCATGATGTTTGTAACTTATTTTCAAATGGTTAATCGTTCAGCGAAAAAAATTATATCTTTATGTATATAATGTTTTATATATACATGTACAAGGAGAGAAGGGAGAGAAGATAGAGAACAAAACAAATGTGGCAGAATATTACCAAGGATTAATCTAGGTAAAGGCATACAGATGTTCGCGGTACCATTCTTTCCACTTCTCTGTAGGTTTGGAAAACATCATAATAAAAAAGCTGGAGAAATTCGATTTGTATGCTGCGCTTAAAATATTATGTGAAGATAAGTATTCTCTCTTCATTTCATTTTTCAGTTGATTATATTATTGGCTACATTTGCATCTGTATAATTGTTCCTTTAAAAAAATATATTTTGCTTTGCCTTGTTCCCTGTTGGAACATTCACATGATATATTTATAGCCAGCCATGGCCAAGTTCACTCAGGACTCATCTGTGTACCTTCATCTGTACTCTCTCTAATAAGGAGTTTTATGGTCATGTGTTTCATGCCTCCGCTGATGTGCCCCTTTACTGTTCCTCCTGCCGTGGTGTTTCTTCTTATGGCAAATGTTGCCTTTAGCATCTTTCTTGGCTGCTTGTTCTTTCATCCACTGCTTAATAACGTGACTGTGCGGGCTGACACAGATTCTTCTGCGCTTGACGTGAAGGCTGCCAAGAAAGGAAGAAAAAAAATCACTGATAGAAAGTACAAGTCAGTAAAAACTTAGTGAACTTGGGGCTTCCCTGGTGGCGCAGTGGTTGAGAGTCTGCCTGCTAATGCAGGGGACACGGGTTCGAGCCCTGGTCTGGGAGGATCCCACATGCCGCGGAGCAACTGGGCCCATGAGCCACAACTACTGAGCCTCCGCGTCTGGAGCCTGTGCTCCGCAACAAGAGAGGCCACGGTAGTGAGAGGCCCGCGCACCGCGATGAAGAGTGGCCCCCGCTCGCCGCAACTAGAGAAAGCCCTCGCACAGAAACGAAGACCCAACACAGCCATAAATAAATAAATAATTAATTAATTAAAGGTGCTAATACTTAAAAAAAAAAATCTCCTTCTGAAATAATTAAAAAAAAAAAAAACTTAGTGAACTTATAGGCAGTTCCCACTTTGGGACAGTGTATCTTTGGACATAGACTGAATCCTAAAGCTGAGGACCACAAGGATGAATCTTTACTATGGTGCTGCCTGTGGTTCCTCAGACACCTGCAGAAAATACTAAAAGGAGAAGGAGAAGGAATTGGAGGGGGAGGGGAGGGGGAGGGGAGGAGGAGGGGAGGGGGAGGAGGAGGGGGAGGGAAGGAGAGAAACCACGTGAAAACAATTCTCTTTCCTGACCCCAAGCACCCAACAAAACCAATTCCTTCCTCACTGCCCATCTTAAACACATCCTCCTCCTTAAGGTTTCTCTAGATCCTCTCAGCTAAATGCCCTCTTTTTTCCTTTGAATCTCCGTGGCGCTTGTTACCTCTCTTCTGGCACTTAGTTTACTCCACCTTTTATCTGAGTACTTGTCTCAGACTCTCTCCTTTTTCTGTGGAGGCTCGAAGGAGGAATAGTCTGGAAGTGTCTTGAAAAGGCCTTGTTCAGAGCAGGAATCCAGTAATTAGTTGTAGATATGAAGTGAAAATTGTTCAGAATAAGAACAATCTGGTTTTGTTTCAACAAAACAATCAACTAAAATGTTCTAGACATTTATTAACCTTTTAATATAATATAGATCTATACCATGTCTCAGAATTTGTTTTCGTTTTCATTTTTCTGTATGAAATGTTGACATTGGGGTGGGAGACTCCTAGAGCACCATTCACAATTTCTGGTAACTAGAAGAATTTCTTGTTAACAAAAGATATTGTGACTTTTAATACCCCATCAGATGCCATTCAGCTTTTTATTAAATGTTGCAGATCCTGCTGGCTCTACATATTCAATATTTCTGTATCTGGATAAATTGAAACCCCCTACCCTTTTCTCTGGGGGAAAAAACCGTGATAGAGAGTAGGCTGCCATCTCTCCAGATGACCCAAGAGGAACCATCAGCTAATGTGGGGACTCCTAAAATGGGAGGAAAAGTTGGGAAAGGCTTGAATGCACTTGGGCATAATAAAGCCAGCATGTGGGATTGTTAATTTGAAAGAAGTGAGGCATCTTAATAGGAAGACAACACATTCTCTAAGTGTAGTAGATTGAGAGGTCTTCAAAAGAGAAGCTACTTCTCACTATGGCCAGTTGGTTTGCCTTAAGCTATTATAGGAGAAAACGTGGCTATAGCATTAGTGTGGAGGAAAAAACAACAAACAAGAAAGAGCTAAAGCTCCTACCCTTTCCAAAGGACTAAATTCTCTCCTCTCCCTGTGGTGTCAGCAAGAACCTGAGCAGACATCCAGTGGAGAAAGACTCCACCGACACCCAGATAAGCCCATTGGTTACACAGGAGAGAACTAGGACTCAACGCCACTGTTCCTGGGGGAGTGAGGAGCCTCAGGGAGGGGCACTGGCTCTGGGGCTGCAGGAGAGACCTGGATGGGGGAATACAGACAGAGGATCCAGGGAGGAAGAAAGCCACAGGAAAACAGGCAACACCTGCCACGTGGGACCCTTTTCAAAGGCCTACCCATTGGGGTCTCGACCTCTTAGTGTAATACAAAGGGAAAAATCAGCTGCCAGAACACAGCTCCCAAATCCAAGATGCTCTGATGTTTTAAAATCCTAAAATTTAAAGACTGCTTAAACTTCCCCTTGTATCCCATGTGTCTCCATCAGGATAAAAAGAGACGAGGTAATGTCAGGCAAGGAGGTAGCCTATTTCAGACTCCCTCCCCTCCCCCCAACTCCACAATATTCTGGTGGCACTGACCCACCCGGTTGTGAACTTCTAGGTGAAGAGGTTTGACTCTAAGAAATCATTAGGCTGATCCCTCGATTTTTTTTTTTTACCCATAAGAGAGTAGCTAGCGACAGTCCAGCGGATTTAAAGGGGTGGCCCTGCCATAGATTATACCTATAATTGATCCCTAAACTTTATTTCTTTACCTATTCCTCTAAGCACAACAGCCCTTCAACACCGCTTTTGAAAAAGTACTAAAGATTCCCAAATATCTTTATTCAATAACTCTAAATTTTCTTCCCAGCAGATAATGTCTATATGACTCAAGACAACTCAGGGACTTCCCTGGCGGTCCAGTGGTTAAGACTCTGCGCTTCCACTGCAGGGGTCAAGGGTTTGATCCCTGGTCTGGGAAATAAGATCCCACATGCTGCACGGCATGGCCAAAAGATGAAAACAAAAACAGAAACAAAAAAATGCAGTGCTCTGCTCAAGATATACAACTTTGCCTTGTGTTTATGTTTAGAAAGAGCTAGAAGCTCTTTAATGAAGTCACTGTAGAGAAATTTTAAACAAACTGCTGTCTCAGACATCAAATATTCCAGCGATTGTTTAAAGGGTGTGAAACAAAGGACCTATTTCTAGGTAGAAAGGACAAGGAAATAAATCTAGTGAGTTCAATGTAAGTTAATTTATATTAGTTAATTGTGATTAATAATATTGATACATGCTTTTTGGGAATTGTATTTTCAATGCTTGCAATAGTTTCTACATCTAAAACACTTGTTTCAAACCTTAACGTCTTTATACACAGTCAAGGTTAAGGGACTACATTTTGGATAAGTAAAAACATGGTCTGTAGTAAAACAATTTGAAAACAAGAGAACATTTATTTATTTATGTCGAATCAGAAAACACAACAGAGATGACCTGTAATTTATGATTACAAAATACTACATAGTCCAATTTCATCTTATTTGAGACCAAGTCATAACTACTCTATATTTTTCAGCTGTCTTATCAGCACAGAGGGGCCAATTTAAAAACTTGTACTTGGATGAAGTATTTTTAGATCCAAGTGATTGTCTTCAGAGTTTCCCTTTAATTAAATTTGAGTCCTTTTTAAAATGAAGACTCATGTTTTTGATCATATTTTCCCTTATCGAAGTGAGGACTTGCAATATTTCTGTACCTATACCTTTTATTTTTTGGTATTTATTTATTATTTTATTTATTTATTTATTTATTTTGGCTGCACTGGGTCTTAGTTGCAGCATGTGGGATCTTTAGTTGTGGCATGTGGACTTTTTAGTGCGGCATGCGGGCTTCTTAGCTCCTGCGTGGGGAATGTAGTTCCCCAATCAGGGATCGAACCCAGGGCCCCTGCATTGGGAGCGTGGAGTCTTACCCACTGGACCACCAGGGAAGTCCCTGTACCTATACCTTTTAGATCTCTATCTCACACCTGCTTAACCCAAAGAAACTTCTCTGAAAATTCTGAGAATAGTGTCCCCTGAGAGTCCCCAGCATCTATCTCTTACTCATATACACACAGTCACCTCCTCTGGTTCTTTTTCTGTGGCTTTCTGGGAGCCCCACGGGAGCCCTTACAAGTTCTGAAGCCTTTTTCAGTATGAGGTGACATATGCCAGTGAGGTGGAGGGAATTGAAAACTGAGAATCTAGCATTTCTGAGAGCAGCCTCAGGCAGATTTACTTCAGCTAGGTAGGGCTGACACAAATACCCAGGTATTTCCAATTTTCCAGAGCATTGCCTATCCATGAACTGCCTATGAATTTTCACTCTCCAACTATTACCAGCACTATGTATTCAGATTAAATAAAAACTGATGGGATCTTGGCCAGGCACATACTATGGAGCTTTTCAAGCCCGTTGGGAACGTGAAGCAACCCCTCAGAAGGGAGCTCGTCAGTTAGTAGTCCCCGGATTGCTATGGGAGTCACTTGTTCCCACCGACTAATCCTCCTGAGCTGAGGGCGCCAATGAGGGGGCGTGATCTGAGGAGACACAGAGAGAATTTCCAGTCCTCTCCTTCTCCCCCACAGACACCCGTGCTTATTACAAGTTTGGGTCAGGAATTGTCTTCCTCCGTACATCTAACCCCAAGTGTGATATTTAAACTTTGTTGGATATGAGATCCTTTTGAGGAGCTTATAAATTCTATGGACCTTCTCCCTAAGAAAATGCTCACACATCCATACCCACAAGTTTCAGGGAATTCACAGCCCCCTGACCTGAAGAAAGTCTCTCCATGAACAGCTTACAAACTCTTCCTCTGAACTTCTGAGAATCTTTTCTTGGAGAAGTGTTTCTCAAGGATGAGTAGTGGATGGATTCCTTTGAAAGGGGGGAATATGTATCTTAAATCTCAGAGAATGGTCTGCAGGACCCAGTTGGATAGAGTCTCCTGGGGACTGCAGGAGGGCAGAGTCTGTTTTGTTGCTGCTGTATCTTTGCACATAGAACGGTACTTGGTACATAATCACTAATCAATATATATTTGTTGAATTCATTCAATTAATAAAGAGGTTCCCCAGTGACTCAAGAACTCAGGCATTGGGCTTATTTGTAGCCCAAAGGGCTTATTTGTGTCACCTGGAGCCACAAGTGGTATTAAAACCAGCACTCCTGGGAGATGCCTAATGTGCCCTTGTTATGATTTAAAGGTGCCAAATGCTTTGGGTTTGGGAGAACATTTTATGGGTAGTCCCACCATTGTTTTGAGAGACCTTGGACTATAGTGTTCTGAACGAAGAGACCTGGGTTCTCATCCCATGTCTGCCGTTCACTAGCTATCTGTCACCAGGTGAGCTCTGTCATCTGCTCAGTGACAGCGTTCTCCTGTGTGACATGGATATGATTTATGCCTTCCTCACAGCATTATTGTCAGAACCCAGATTTGCTAAGTACCAATGCATTTCCGATTCTGAAGTCTCTGTGGAGACGTTGAGTACATATATAAGTCCAGAGTTTTGAATAGCTGAGCCATGGGTGGAGGTAGGAGGGGTGAGAGGGTTCACCAAGAGCCAATAGCCCAGAATCAAAAGCAAAGAAGGGCATTTGAACTTGATTGCATGTAGCACTTGTGACAGGTATGGACACCTCCACGCTTCTGTTTGAATCTTACATACACTTCTGATGAATTCAGAGAGGAAAAATGATAGCAGCCCATTACTTGCAGGGAAAAATTATAGTTAGAGCCATGAAATTGAATAGAGTCACCTTCCGTTTTTATTTTTGTTTTTGCTTTTGTTTTCACTCAGAATGTCCCTTGTTTGGCTGAGGAAAGTCGTGCACACTGTCTGGTGACTAAAGGCATTTCCCTCTCAGCACAGCAGTGCAGTGCAGGGAACAGAGGGTTAGCATGGGCCTCTGGACATCCTGACACAGAGAGAGTGCACATTCACGCCACCCTCCCCTCCCTTGTTCAAATAATTATTTGTATGCTGTGTATCAGGCAAAGTCTCCCCAACCTATTGTTCACTAGACGAGAAATGATCACTCTGCAGGTCTAGACCTCCCTGCCCAAGAACACTCACATGACAGCAGCCAAGTCACAATCCCCGTCAGCTCTCTGAATGCTACATGTAGTCACTCTTTCCAGAAGCCTTCTGGAAATATGATGTGAAACCTCAGTGCAGCAGCTGGAGGCAATGGGAAGTATGGCTAAAAGAGGAGAAGAAAGAAATGTGAACTCTTACAGTTTACCCAACACTGGCCTGGCTCTTATCTTGAAGACTCTAGAGAAACAGAATGTTAACCCACTGGAGCAAGAGGCAAACACTTACTGGGGGCTTTGTGCATGCAGACTCCAGGGCAGGACACGTCTCTACCTTCCAGAACTTACACTATATTGGGGGGGGGGGAGATAAAACTAAGCACAAGCAAAGACACAAAACAAGGCAAGAGTTGAGAAACAGCTTCAGATGATGTTACTGGGGTTGCAACCGTACTTGCTTAAAGAGGTGAGGTTGACAAAGTGTCCCGTGAGCTCAGAAGGCAGCAACCACATGGGTCCCTG
Organism: Balaenoptera physalus; assembly: GCF_965194825.1. Lineage (NCBI taxonomy): Eukaryota > Metazoa > Chordata > Mammalia > Artiodactyla > Balaenopteridae > Balaenoptera > Balaenoptera physalus. Next base: position 141,415,419 of record NC_138890.1, on the reverse strand, counting down.
GAGCAGGTTTGAAATTGACCCACCAGGGAAGTTCTTAACTGAATCTTTAAGGACTTGGATGGGTGGAGAAAAATGGAGAAAACTTGTCCAGGCCAAAGGAAGTGCATGGTCAAGAGTTCTGAGATAGGAAAGCCCAGGGCACATTTAGAGAATAGAGAAAAATAGACCACTTGGTCTGAACTGAGTGGCTGGGAAACTGAGTAATGGGAGGTATGTTCAAAGCATAGACTGAGGTCACACCCCATTGAATGTCAATGGGAGTCTAAGGAGGTTTATCTTTTATGAAATGGAGTCCATTAAAGATTTGAGAAAGGAGAAGGGTTTTAGGAAAATTTGTCTTGCAGTGATGAGAAAGTGGGGATAAAAGTGAGGAGTGACCGGGGCAGGAAGTCAGGTTAGGAGGAGCTTATGTTACCCAGATATAAGGAGAAAAGGGCAACACAAATATGCAAGGAAACCTAATCTCCTACTAAAATGTGTATCTGCAAATTCCTACATGCCACATGCACACAGTATTCTATGCTCCTCATTCTTCCAAGTGGGTAATACACTTTTTAAAAAAAAAATTAGAAATTATAGTCAACAGTGGCTGCAGGTGGCAGTCTCATAATAACAGACAGAAGTTAGCCCCTGAATTAGAGGTTAAAAGAAATGAGTAAAACCCCTCAGTGGTGTCAGCTCTAAGCCATAGAGGTCCCTGCTCTTGGGACAAGGAGAGATTATAAGTGAAAGAAGCCAGATTCAAAAAGCCACATATTGTATGATCCCATTTATATGAAATGTTCAGAATAGGCAAATCCATCAAGACAGAAAGCAGATTAGTGGTTGCCAGGGGTGGGAGTAGGAGTAGGAGGGAATGGGAAATGACTGCTAATCGGTACAGGGTCTCTTTTTCGGTTGATGAAACAGGCTGAAATTTGATAGTGGTAGTGGTTGTACAATTCTGTGAATATACTAAAAATCACTGAATTGTGTCCCTTTTTTTGTTTGTTTTTGTTTTTTTGGGTTTTTTTAGCCACATCCCGCAGCTTGCGGGATCTCAGTTCCCTGACCAGGGATTGAACCCGGTCCACGGCAGTGAAAGCCCAGAATCCTAACCACTAGGCCACCAGGAAACTCCCTGAATTATATGCTTTTTTGGGGGGCGGGGGCGGCGTGCTGAGCTTCGAACCCAGGCCCACAGCAGCAAAGCGCCAAGTCCTAACCACTGTACCACCAGGGAATTCCTTATTTCAATTTTTTAAAAAGTACGATGGGAGAAGGACACTGGTTGTCCTCACATTTATTAATGCATTGATTTCCTTAAACTAATTGTTTCTTTCTTTAGCTACGCTGTGCTTCCTATTCTCCAAGTCAAACTGTTTTAATATCCCAAACAAGGTTTTGGGTTTATTCATGTAACCATTCATTCATTCACCCATCTTACTATATAAGAATTACTATGTGGGGCTTCCCTGGTGGCGCAGTGTTTGAGAGTCTGCCTGCCAATGCAGGGGACACGGGTTCGAGCCCTGGTCTGGGAGGATCCCACATGCCGCGGAGCAATTGGGCCCGTGAGCCACAACTACTGAGCCTGCGCGTCTGGAGCCTGTACTCCGCAACAAGAGAGGCCGCAATAGTGAGAAGCCCGCGCACCGCGATGAAGAGGGGCCCCCGCTCGCCGCAACTAGAGAAAGCCCTCGCACAGAAACGAAGACCCAACACAGCCAAAAATAAATAAATAAACTAATTAATTCTAAAAAGAAAAGAATTACTATGTGAATTCTTATAAATGAAACACTATCTATATCTATGTCTATGAGTTCTTTTACAGTGAATCACTATGCTGGGCCCTGGGGGTAGAAAGATGAAGAGTTACTACTACACATACTTCTGTTATTAGTTGTAACCCAGGCAACTATAAAATATGAAATGGACTTTCAGAAGCATTGTGGGAATTAAGAATCATAGGCAAACCTATGTGCTTAAGAATTTGAGTTATTGGAGTGCTGACATCAATTCAAAGCACAGTTTTAAGCCAGAAAAGCACTCAGGACCTATATGTACTTAATAAACTGAATTATATTTCGCAGATATAAAGGTAGGCTGGGCTTACCTGGAGATCACTTAACCTAAGACAGATTAACTATCGACAGGCTAGAGGCAGGCCAGCATTTATCATATGTTCACAGATGTGACTGGTGCCCTAGTGAGGCAGCTGGAAATGTAAAAGGCCGAGAAAGATGGAATCCTCTGAAGCGTGCACAAGGAGTTAAGCAATGAAGAATCTTAACAGCGTGGTTTGGACTACGGCAAAGGTAAGATTCTTTTAGATAACATCGCCCCCTAGAGGTTTTCTAGAGCAGCTTCCTATCAGAATATTTCCATTTTTAAAGAACCACCAGGAACTTCCTCTGATTTCGATGATAAATATAAATATAAAAACATATTTTTATTTTTGCATTTTTATATTTTTGCATCTATGTTCATAAAAAAGATTAGTCCATACTTTTATCCCCTGATATCATCCTTGAATGTTCTGAGTGTTAACATTATATTAATCTCAACAATGCATTGGGTAGCTTTCTCTGTTTTTCTATTATTTGAAAAAGTTTGTGTAAGACAAGGATTATCTGTCCCTCCAATGTTAGGTAAAACCTCTAAAACCATCTAGGCCTGCTGTCTGTCTGAAGAAAAGATGTTCAATTCTGACTTAACTTCCTTAATAGTTACATGTTTACTTAGATTTTCTGTAACTTCTCCAGTCAATTTTGATATCTTAGCCTTCTAAGAAATTGTACATTTCATCTACAATTTCTAATGTTTTGTCACCGAAAGAGTTCAGAACACGCCACCCCAAAATATGCCACTCTGGCATGTTGATTATTTTAAGTTAAAGCCACTTAAAAAACCAACAGATGCAGAAATGGTACTCTGACCTTCCTAAAAACAAGAGAGAAAACTTCCAAGTTAAAGGTACTCTCCCAACACCTGGGGAAGAAAGAAATTTTTAGCAGCAGAGGGTGGTATCACTCCACCTTCTGGGTGAAGTGAGATGGTATCTCCACCCCACAGGAAGCTGAAGACAAGGAAAATCTGCACAAACGAACCTTGTTAAACTAAGCCTTATGTTCCTAGTCACTTTTCCATGCTTAACTGCTTTAGCCCAAGTTCCTTTGTCTTCTCACGTTTTCACAATTACCACTCTTTGTCCAACTTATAAGTCGTAATGTTACTGAACCCAGGTCCAGCTGCTCACCGCTCAAAAGCCAACAAAGAGGCCAGGTTGGTGGAAAGGAAAGTTTGCTTTATTTTGGATGCCGGCAACCGGGGTGGGGGCAGGGTATGGAGGGCAGACTCCTGTCCAAAGGCCGACTCCCCCTCTGACAATCAGGGGGCAAGAGCTTTTATTGACAGAGGGAGGGGGCTACGTGCAGAAACAATAGTCAGCTCTGACAGTCGTCGGTGGTCTGACCAGCGTCATATCGATTGTTTTAGGTACAGTTAATCTTCAGTTCCGGGGTTGGTTTGTTCCCATTTCTTTCGAGGCCAATTCTTGGAACTGTGGCAGCTTATGTACAGCTCACAGGGTATGGCTCCGAATATTATCTACAGCCCTTAAGGAGAAACTAAAAGTCCTTGACTTTGCTTAATGACTAAACTATTATAATTTGGTCTCCTTTGACTGTTTTCCTGTTTCTGCATTTTCTCACTTCTCTGATGAAACGTATTCTTTGACTCAATTTTTTCCACAGATAAAAGGCAGGCTGACGACATGGAGGGTGGGGGGAAGGACCATAGGGTCCTGCTCCATTTCAGTAACTCAGACAGCTTCTTTAGATCTTCATTTCCTCGTGAAGGTGATTTCGGACGCACGCAGCAGTAAGCGGCAGCTTGTAGCAAGCAGTAGCGAGCAGTAGCTGAAAGCAAGATCTTAGTTCCCTGGCCGGGAGTCCTAACTGCTAGACCACAGAGGCCAGCGGCTAGGGCCTAAACCCCCAGTTCTTGCCTGCCTTGTCAGGAAAGAATTCAGGAGAGTAGGCAGAAGGTAAAGAGAAAAGTAAAAAGTGTTTTGGAAGAGCAGAGTACATGCGGAAAGACGCACAGGCAAACTCCGAGAGAGTCGCACCTTCGGGAAGTTCAAATCCTTTATGAGGGGGCAGTTTTCTGGGTCCTTGTCTCCCTTCTGGCCAATCATCTTGCTTTGTCCCCCTAGGCTAATTTGTCTCAGGACCCTCCCCGTAGGTCAGCACGCACTTATCAGCTAAGATGGATCTCAACACAAAGGATTGGGGGGGGGACGCAAGACTCATCATGGCCTGGCGTTGTTCCCTGACTTTTGACCCCCAAGGAGGCTTTCTGTGCATGTTTAGTGTCTCCCTTGCCCCAAGGAGGGGGGGGGACGGAGATCCCTTGATCCTTTACTCAAACAACGTTTTGCCCCTCTTTGTTCTTGCCATAACTGTTATCTTAAGGCATCCACAAGAGACAAAGCTTGGCTATTTACCCTGTCCCTGTTATAGCTTCCATTTTGGACAGTAAACAGGAGGCTGATTTTAAATATCTAACCTGGAACCCATCTAACTCCTGTCTCAGGAAATGCAAACAGGAGGCTAGTTGTAAGTGTCCCGCCTGAAGCCCACTTTTTTCCTGCCGCAAGAAATGTAAACGGGAGGCCAGTTGTAAATGCCTAGCTTGGGGCCGATCTATCTCCTGCCTCAAAGGCACCCATTAAATAAATTTGTATGCTTTTCTCTTGTTAATCTGTCTTTTGTTACAGGGGTCCTAGTACAGAACCTAGAAGGGTAGAAGGAAAAAAAATTTTTTCCTTCCCTACATCACAGCACTATCTTACCGTATATATAGTTGAGTTCTTTTTTAGTATATAGTGTTTGAAGAGGCAGTTCCTGTGCAAAGTAACTGTTTAAAAATCTGGGTCTAAATAATAAAGAAAATATATTTATAAATTTACAAAAACCATTTGCTTAGAAACTAAAAAATGCATTGAACTCATTGGTTAAAAGTGAAATCACGAAACATTTATTCTGGAAAACAGCGGAGGTGCTATTTATTATAACAGGTAGGATACAGCTAAATTTAGCCTAAGTGCATTTATTTAAAACACAAACACGATAAAATAAAGGGTTCAACTCGCGACCCTAGAAAAGGAAAATCAGAGGAAACTAAAACGAAGATGGGAAAAAGACACCAGCACGACGCTGCGGCGCTTTACGGCTGTCGCGCTACACCTATCTGTAGGCAAGGCGGCCTTGGATCGGGAAACTAGGTGCTGAAGCCGAAGCCCCCGCCCAAAGACGGGGAGGAGGAGGAGGAGGAGTGCGGGGCGACAGCCGCGGGCAGCGGGTGGTGCTTGTCGTCGCTTGTCTGGGCCACGTCCCGCCGCTTTTCCGGTCTCCGCGCCTGTGCAACCTTCTGGGCGCCACAGGCAAGGTGGGCCTGCTTTTCGCTTAGCGGTTGTTTGGTGCGTGCGGCGCAGGGAGGGCGCGGGAGCGGAGAAGCGGGCAAGTATAAGGAGTGCGCCTCCGGGAGAGTAACATCACGCGACCGGCGTGGTGGCCAGGTTGCTCACGCACCCACGGACGTCCGCCAGCGCGAGCCTCCCCTGCCGCGACCCTGGAACCGCAGGCACCTGCGCCCGCCGCCCGGACCTCCCCGAGCGGAAGCGCGAGTCCAGCCTCTGCCCGGCGGCTCCTGAGGACGCGCTCTGGCGGCGCGGGAGAGCCCGGCCGGGGCGCGCAGGGCCAGCCTGGCGTACGGCGGGCTGTCCTTCCTGGACCTGTGGGGCAAAGTCAGTTGCTCTGGGCACGTCTTTCCTACCTCCGTTAGTGCTTTGGGTGCTTGATCTATCCGTTTCTGATGCACGTAGGTAAGAAATCTTACACTGTTCTTGAGATTATGTCAGTTTTTTTTTTTTTCTTGCCAGTCTGTCTGCTTTTACAATACATCGCTTGGGGCTATATTTTCAAACGCGTACAAGTACCCTTCCGGTATGCAGCCGGGATTCGAGTAGAAGCACTAGCCTCGGGTGCCAAATTTAAAGGGGCGCCAAAAAACTCAGTAACGAAGACAAGTCACATTTTAATGCAGCATTTTTAAAGATAAGAATTAATACAAAGACGTATATGATGAATGAAATACTGCAATTTTAAATAAAAACAAAATTCGACCCTGCGCTTGCACGACTCACCTCGGTCACATCACTTCCTCACCCTATTCTCAGCCTTGGGTGAACCTTCGTGGTGGATTGATTGTATTTATCCTTCCCTAAGATTCCTCTAGTGCTATTACAGACTTTTGCTTAAATTCTGTTTTTCTGATATTAATAGCGTGACACTAAACGTTTGGTTAAATTTATTTATCCATCTTATTTTGTATTTTCAGTCATCTTTTTTTGCTTTTTTCCCCTTCGGTTGGATTGATAAGTTTTCTACATTTCCTTAAAAAAATTTTTTTAATGAAAACTTAGGCTTCGTTAGGTCAAGAAAAACCTTCCCTGGGAGAAGAGCAACAATATCTCATACAAATCTTTTTGAGTTTGAATCGTTTAAGTATTATTTTACTAATGAAGGTAATTGCCACATCAGTACAATTCAGCAGCGTTTATTGAGCGCCTACCTTGTGTCAGTCATTGTTCCAGGCACTAAGTATACAAAAATTAGTGAGTCACTGTACCTGAACTCAGAGCCCCTACCCCAGCAGACAGTTTCCTTACATCTTAGAAGACCTCCTTGCTGCATGTGACATTTTTACCCTTTCCTTCCTAGAAATTTTCCATATCCCTGATTTTCAAGACACTAAATTCCTCATTCCCCTAATGCAGTCATTCCTCTGTATCCAACTGAGGACATTATCTCCTGCCACTTTAAACTTACTCCTTTTCATTTTCTCATCTCATTTAACCATTGTTTACAGTTACGAAACCCGTGTGTCATTCCATCCTCCTGCACTCCACAGCCAGTCACAAACACCTGTAAATTTTACTCCCTGGACATTTCTCAGATTTGTCTCCCCCTTTTCGTCCCTGTTACCACTGCAGTATAAAAAAATTTTTTTTAATTAAAAAAAGAATGATAGTAGTTAAATAAATGTTCCAAATATGGTTGGGGACACATTTCCCCTTCCAGTGAACTTCACACCTTAATGGAGCCATACCACACTGTGGATGCCTACAGACAAAGGTGTCCACTGCTGTCACCATATAGGCAAGAAGGAGTCACGAAGATATGATGCATGAAACTGCTGTGCCCAAATAAAGTTCTCCCAGAGACTTCTTGGAGCCCTGAGATAATGTTTGTGTAATGGAGAGTGAATGAGGGTTTTTCTTTAGTTAATCTGAACAGCTTTGGTCACCAGTACTTCTTACATCATGGACACTGGAGTGCTCAGGGGGTAGTCTTGAAGGGGGTTAGGTAATTTTTTGCCGTAGAGACATGCTGACAGGCATTACTGCACAGTCATTAGGTGTGTGGAGACAGACTACCAAGTTCAAGCCCTGGCTCTGCCACTTACTAGCTGATGTTGGGTGAGTTACTTAATACTCTGTGTCTCAGTTTCTTCATCTGCAATATGGAGATGGTAATACACCTACCTCATAGGGTTGTGAGGATTGTATGAGTTTATACATTTAAGTGCTTAGAACAGAAGTGACAAATAGTAAACAATAAATGGAAACAAAAAAGACATCATCTGGAGGTCAATATACAACACAGTGCCAGCTCCATTGTAGGTATCCAGGTGTCTGAGTGCTTGTGGAATGTGTCCATTGTCAATGTATTGCCCCTTAGCTTCAGATTCACCCTTAATTGCCTATTCTATGAAATTAAGATGGGCCCTTGTAGTGTAAGTGCCTGAAAGTCACCTGTTTTGATTGTAATGTAAGTGCCTGACATTAAGCTTTTGATTGCCAAGGCATCCATTTCAAAGGTATCCACAGAATAAACATTGTCAGCTGCACAACTAAGGAGCCAGACCGCCGCATCCTTGGCCCCCTCTCCCTCCAGTGAGACACCTCCCTGTGAAGAACTTTCCCCTGCAATCTGGGGAGCAGACCTGGTGATTTTTTTTTTGCCATTCAGTGAGCATGGCTGTGCCCTCTCCAACAAGGTCTTGGTCTCAGCCGGGCACGGAAGGGGTGCAGGATCTCTTTCTTGAGTACTGTGTTTTGTCCTGGGAAAATCTGCTATTCCTGTATGCGTTAGTGTCCTCCTCCTAGCCTGTCTCTTGTTATAGTTGATAATTTGTTGTATTAAACTTTTGCTGTACAAATTATTGTCTGGTTTCTGTCTCTTGACAGGACTCTTGATTGATAATGAATGAATGAAAGTTTAATGTTCCAAGAAGTTTATTTGTTGTCTGTTAAAATGAATGATGCATACTTTTAAGAAATGACTATGAGTGTTGTACAGATATGCTGTTACCTTTGATTAAGTGGGAAAAAAATATAGAGCAGTATGTACATTGTGTTCTGTGATTTTGTGATTTATAAGAAATATTTATATTTGGACATTCAGACAACCAAAATATAGGTCATTCACATGACGTAAATATATTTCTCAGATATATTTGATCTTCAAATATACGTAAGTTCCTGGCTCACAGCTCCCAAAACGCTTGGAATTGCCTTGTAATAAGAGCAATGGGAGCATCTGTTGTTAAAATATTTGGTTTTCTTGTCCTCAGTTCCTGAAAACGCTTCAAACCATAAAGGTGAAATGAGTGTCTGGTCATTACTGATAATAAGCCCTTTGCACCACAACTGGGTTCATGTTAATGAAGGTAACTTTGGCAAAGCACCTAAGCATGCAGGCTGGTTAGGGTTGGAACTTTTAGTTCCACCCAGATTTACAGGGAGGAGAGAGGGGCTGGAGGTTGAATCAATCACCAATGGCTGGGAATTCCCTGGCAGTCCAGTGGTTAGGACTCCTCGCTTTCACTGCTGAGGGCTCGGGTTCGATCCCTGGTCCAGGAACTAAGATACCACAAGCTGCACAGCATGGCCAAAAATAAATAAATAAAAATCACCAATGGCCAATAGGTTAACCAATCATGCCTATGTAATAAAGCCTCCATAAAAGCAAAAAAAAAGGAGGGGGTTTGGAGAGCTTCTATGTTGGGGAACCAAAATGCTTCCATGTGCTGCCATGCTGGGCCCGAAGCTCCACAAGGACAGAAGCTCCTTTGTTCGCGACCTCACCCTATGTATCTCTTCATCCAGCTGTTGATTCGTATCCTTTGATATCCTTTGTAATAAATCAGTAATCTCGTGAGTAACCAGATTTTCCTAAGTTCTTTGAGCCCTCTAACAAATTAATCAAACCCAAGGAGGGAGATCATTGGAACCACCCATTTGTAGCCAGTTGGTCAGAAGCACAGGTAACAATGTGGGCTTGCGATTGGCATCCAAAGTGGAGGGCAGCCTTGTGGGGCTGACCCCTTTGCCTGTGGAATCTGATTCTATCTCTGGGTAAATAGTGTCAGAATTGAGAGGAATTCGGTGTTGTTTGTTGGTGTGGGGAAACCTACACACATGTTGGAATTGGGTACAGGAACGTTTTCATGGTCCTATTTAATGTTTTTAAAAATCTGTGTGGCTTTGGTTAAGCAATGGTTAAGCAATTCCCCAAGTTCACGTAGTTAGAATTCTGACCTGGCGTTTTGGAGTCCAAAGCTCACCCTCTTCCCAGTATGCCAGCATTTCTTAAACTGGGTTTCATAGACCTCTGGGGATGTGTTCTCAGGGTCCGTGAGCTCTCCAGACAATGCCTAAATTTAATATTTCATCTCAATGATAATCTTTAAATAGACATGTTTCGGACCTTCTGGAAGACCATCTTAAAGGAGCACTTGCAGGACATTTGAATTTTGCTTTAAGTTTATGCTAGTGTTGTTACCAAGTCAGATACTATCTTAATTGTCCCAGGCCAATAAGAAGAGAACAGAGTGGAATTTCAAAATGGGTTCATGCTAAGGGAGGGGCAAATTATACCATCAGGGTTCAAACAGAAAAAGATGGTGGGGGAAAAAACACTTCTTATTCTGAACAGGGTAGTTTATGCACATGAAACTCAAAACCTGCACCTCGAGTATCAGTGCTATATTCATGTTTGGAATAGCGATTTTCGTTTTGGCCAAACATTAACTATTACATTAAATTAATATTGTTACATTTAAATATTCTTGGCTTTGTAGTTGTGTTTTTATTTAAATTTTAAATTTATTTTGGTTTTACAATTGCAGAAGATACATACATATACACATATATATGGGGTTTATACCTAGTTATATATTTATACATCAAGTGATGTAGTAAAATAATTTAAAGGTCATCATTGAGAATAAAGAGAATGTTTTTCTTTAAAGGGGCCCATATATGACTGAAATTTGAGACGATTGCTATTATAAGAAGCCACTCTGCTTCTCTAGATATAGAAAAGGACATTAAAAACAAACAAACAAACCTGAACTACATTATAAAGATGATGATTGGGTTTTTTTTAACCAAATCTAGATGCTAAATCCAATAATGTTATTGAACTCAGGGAAATCAGGACCTATTGTTTTAACTAAAGGGCACACTTGGAGAGAAACTGAAGGGCAGATTTACTGGGCACGTCCTGTCTGGCTTCTCAGGAACCACTCCTGGTGAAACAGAGTCCCAACTGTTCAGAACAACTTTCAAGCACAAATGTATATTCTTCCAACCCTCCTCAGTGAGTCTTCTATGATTAAAACAAACAAAAGATAAAGTTTTCTTTCAGGATGCAAGCAGCAAGTCCCTAGCAAGTGTCTCTATAATCAGGAGCCATCCTGCACTGAGAAAGTAGCTTGTCACAGGAAATTTGAAGAAAGCCAATTTGGGACTCAAGCAAAATCCCCCAACTTGTATCTGCTGGACAAAGTGGACCCTTAGTCTTTAACACACAATAAAAACAGCAAGGCCCACAAAGCCCTAGATTGTGGCTTTAAATAATCCGGCTCTTGGCCACTGGATGATAGACATTTTTATGGAGTCGGAATTGAGTTCTGGGAGCCGGCAGCCACGTCAGCAGGTGTGGAGTATGCCCTATCTTTGAGGAGGGTCCAGGGCTTCTAAATATGGGTAAGTCAACTGCTCCCTGATTTATGCAGAATATTTTGGGGATGCCAGTTACTGAGCCATCACATCAAGATGGACACTTCAGGCACCATTAAGATAATGGAACATTTAATGCCTCAAAAAACAAAATGTATTTCCCAAAGTCCCACACTGGCACGGGCCACTTCCCTATCCCCTCCCTCAGCCTGAGACAATTGCCAGGGCCACGTATACCTCCTTCCCTGCGCTGCTCAGTATTCACTTTCCTCCTTCCCTCCCTCCCTCCCTCTCTCCCTCCCTATCTGACCTTCCTCCCAGCCTGAATTCATTAGAGCCTCCCACAGGGCACCTGAGACACACAGACACGTGAATGGACATTTGGCACGGAAAGCAGTGGGCTTGCCCCTCAGTTCCACAACTGTTCTCAGGCCTACTCTCATGTATTTTAACCCCGACATCACTTATTTTTAAATTGCAGAAAGCTGGAGCTTCTCAGACAATGTGATTTTCCTGTGACCCAAACTGCCTTAGGAAAAAGCCCCAAGACTAACCCAGAAAGTTACTGTTGGGTCTCCTCAGCTCTTTCTTATCATCACCAACTGTTCCTTTTCAAACACCTCTGTGTTTTGTGGTCCCGCCCTCTCTGCCAGAGCTCAGTCCCATGCAGACCTTGGCCTTGGGTCTGGCAGGGCTTCCCTCATTACCCTGCCCCCTCCGCCAGCCTCTCCCTCCCTCCTCTCCTGGAGGAGGGCTGCTTCTGCTGCTGCGGCTGGGGGGAAGCTAGAAACAGGCCCGGAAGCTGAAGCGGGAGTTGTATACACTTTTATTTCAAATCTTTATGTGAGAAAAAAAAAAAAAATTGCATTGCTAAAACTAGGAATAAAGCCTTGGCTGGTAGACTTCTGTTTAACAATGGGGGTGAGTCCTAAAATTTCAATGGCGAAATTTTCTGAAAAATTTACAGAAACATATAAACTGAAAACCTTTTTGTTTTGCTAAGATAAGTGGATAGAGATGAAGAACTGTGCTCAGTAATAAAGCTCAGTAGATTGGGGCACTATATCGGGAGTCCCTAAGCAAATGCCTCCAGGAACCAGGCAGCTAATAGGATGATAGCCAACTCCACAGTAGGACAGAGGCTGGTCTGCTCTAGCTCGTCCTTGCCGGGGAATGTGGAACCATTGTTGCCAGATCTGATTTTTCAAGAGAAGCTCTAAAATCGAATTCGTATGTGTGTATATATGAGTATGTGTATTTGAAATCTGTCAGTTTAAAAACGTTGGCTCGGGACTTCCCTGGTAGTCCAGGGGTTAAGACTCCGCGCTTCCACTGCAGGGGGCACCCGCTCGATCCCTGGTTGGGGAACTAAGATCCCACAGGCCGCCCGGTGCGGCCAAAATAAATAAATAAAATTTTTTAAAATTAAAAAAAAAATAATAAAAATGTTGGCTTAATTTTTCAAAAAGCAGACCAAACAAAACTTACATTTCACCTCTGTTCTGAATTTAGAGACTCTATTCAGGGTAAAGTTTCAGAAAAGAAGACAGTGGAAAAGAGTCAAATCAGTCAAGTATTAAATACCTATATTTAGGGTTTCCTAAATACAGTAGAAAAGATTGCCTCCAGTCCAGATGCAGTTATAATCACATATATGCTAGCAAATCACAATAGAAGTTCTCTTTGATATAAATTGTATGGTTCAATCATCTCCTTTATCCTGTGTCCCTTTTTAAAGATCAGACTGAAGTTTTGGTTTTCAGTAACCACAGGGCTGACTTTGATCAGAAAGCTTGCAACTTACCAAAACATAAACCAGAGGTCAAGTCTATCTTTCTTCCAGGAATATGCACACTTGTATTCAGACAGTTTAGCAGGTCAGGGTAAGGGGGAAGACAGTTGAATAATAGGGGCTTTCCTCCAGCCTCTACCCAGGGATTCTTTTAAGATACTATCATCAGAAAAGAAAGCACTGCTCAAAGTTGCACTGGTGGCAAATTACTGATATTTCAGTTCAAATGATGTTCCTTCCTGAAATTGCCTCTTGGAGATGAGGAATTTAAACCTATGCCACTCTCATGTAGATAATTGGAAATTCCGGCCCCTGATTGCTGGAGTACCTCACTCCTTCCAGCTCCATCTTGGAAGGCAGCCCCCCTCCTTCCCCTGGAGGCTTAGATAGCCAGCCCGCAGCTCACCTTCCGAGGGGCGAAGAGCCACCCAGGCAGCCAAGGCCACGAGAGCGAGTCCTGTCCGCTGCATTCCTGCCTGCCCCAGCAGCTCGACAGCACCGCAGGTGAGGCTGTTAAGATCAGGAAATGAGGCTAAAAGTGCCCTTGGGTACAGAGAAAGAGCGTGGAGGAAAGCAAGCCAGAAAGCTCCACCCTGGTAGGTGCTAGGGTACCTCTTTCTCATGTTTCTTTCCTTGAAACCAGGCTCTTAAGACCAGACCTGTATTCAGCCACCTGAGGGATCAGGTGATGTCTGTGGTGATCTGACCTCTGGTGAGATTGTTGTGAGTTTGGAGGTGTGCATCAGAATTTGGGGACCATTAAAAATAGCTACCTACATGAATTCCTCCACAGTTATAAATCAGAATTTTGGAGTAGAGGACCAGTAATTTGAAGTTTTAAAAAGCTCCATAGGTGATTCTGATGGATATGTCTTGAGAACCATTGCATAAAGGAATCAGTTTTTTAGTAGCTTATTGAAACTGAGTTTCTAGGGACAAAGGTGGCAAGTCATAAAAAACATTATCTGGTGGAAAGATGGGAAAATTCAACCCCATTCTGGTCTTGGTCTGCAGCCAAAGTGTTTCCAGTGAGGCTGTTAGTTTATTTAGGAGAAAGGTAATAAGACAGGTAGAGGGGCTGTGCCTGGTAAAAAAGCCCCAGACTTGGTACAAAGAAATATAAAATATCTCGTTAATAATTTTTGTATTGATTATGTGCTGAAATGATAATATTTGGATATATTGAGTTTCATAAGCTATATTATTAAAATTATTCACCTGCGTTTTAACTTTTTTTAATGTGACTACTCAGAAAATTACTTATGTAGCTTACACTATATTTGCATTGGGCAGCGCTACTTTATAAAGTCAAGAGCTCGAGGTCAGAATTGTCCCCCAGCTGTCAAGTTGTGGTACTTAAGCAAGCTCTAATTTCACTGTCAAGAACTGGAGTTATAATAAAATAGGAAATGGGAGCTTTGTGGGCACGGGGCTAGGCCAAGAATGGGAAGACCTAGTCACGCAGAGCAGCCGTTCCAGACTCTGCCACTAACCAAAGGTCTTAAGACTCTTGCCGAAGGTCTCCGAAATAGAGCACAAAGAGCCTGCAGAGGTGACTGTCAAGGCCCATGAAGCTATATGCGCCCACCACAACTGTGCAGCCTCTGGACCTAGCAGAGGACCAAGTGCTCTGAAGGTGAGTCAGGGAAGCTGCACAAAAGTTATGTTCTGAAACAGCCACAGTTAAGAAATTATTTTGATTTACAGAAACAACACAGGTGCATAAACATTCAGTCACCAGCCTGCCACTGTGCCTGAAGTTCCTGCCCTTAAGAGGCCTTCCTGAGGGTGGCTTCTGTGCAGTAGAAAAAAGCCTCTGTTCAGATGAAATGAAGGATGACTATTGGGTAATAGGAGTGGTTTTAATCCAACAGGAAGGCTGGGCTCAGTTCTGATGAACCTGGGATTAGACAGACCCTGTGTACTTTTTCGAGAACTCTTACTTGTTTCTCTATTTAACAGGAAAGCTTCCCTTTCACTGTGTGCCTGTCTCCTCTGCTAGGAAATGTCACCATGGGCCTTCCAGGAAAAAGACCTAGGGACAGAATCCGGACTTGGAGAGCACAGGGGCCCCTCCTTGAGTGGTCACCGGTTATTAGTACTTTCCCTCTCCTTCCTGGGGGTCACTGCTGAGATGGTGGCTTGGGTAGTGGTAACCTGAAGGCAGTTGGTGTGGTTCGTGGAACCAAAAGCATTAAAGCTTGCACTTGTGAAATTACCACCTTTAGAATGGCAGCCTTGGGGCAAGGCATTAAGTCAGCCTGGTGTTAAAAAGCAAACCTGACATCCACCAGCAGATCAGTTTGACTGGGGTGAGGGCAAAATTGGGATGGGACTTTGCCTGGAGAGAACATGGTACAAGCTGTAATTATGGGGTGTGTATGTCTGTGTGTGACAGGGTGTTCACTAGGCAGATGTGGACCAGAATTAACTGGGAAGGAGCTTCAAGAGTGGTATCAGAACAACTCTGATTATTTAAATATTGTTACCTGGGCTCAGGGCTTCTACAAAACCAAATGAGGAGGAGCCTGGGAAACGTATGCCTTTAGGACCTAGGGGAAAGTTAGTTGGAGGGGAGAGCAATAGAATGAAACGTTTGAGTACGGTCTAAAACTGTGTGGTTTTGTGTTTTCCATTGTCCTTGGCAAAGAATACCAGACTGCAAACCTAAAAGAAAAAATTTATATATACACACTCACACACACACACACATACACACGTACATATATTTTACTTTACCCGGAAAAACCAAATCGTTTTCACTTTAAAGAGAAGTAAAGTGTGAACCTCTGACTGTCATAAAAATACTTGATGCCATCCAGGCCCTAGGTAAAATGGCCAGTTTGGGTTAGGGGGATGAAGAAGATTTCTAAACAGTAGCTTTCACAAAATAAAATTAATTTCCCTTGAAGATTTGTCTTGAAATAAGTATATAGACTGATATTTTGAAAATCATGTCAACTTTTATTTTTATTTTATTTTTTATTGTTATTTTTTGGCCACGTCACACGGCATGCGGGATCTTAGTTCCCCGACCAGGGATCGAACCCCTGTCCCCTGCAGTGGAAGCGTGGAGTTCTAACCACTGGACTGGCAGAGAAGTCCCCATGTCAACTTTTAAATGTCCTAGAAGAATTTACAATTTAATGGGCTCCTCCATTAATCTTTTGCTGATGATAATAATCACTTTTTAACCTCTGTGATATGAAGGGCCAAACAGGGGTCTCTGTTTCAAAACTGAGCTTCAAATACTTTATGGTAGGCTCTGAGTTACCATTTTTGAATATAGTATGTTGTTCTCTTCTGATTATAAAATTATATTGGGTCCACTGTAAAAAAATTGGAATATGTAAAAAAATATAAAGAAGGAAAATGTTTAAATATCCAGAAATAAAGTTTCTTAACCTTTGGTGCATATTCCTCCAGTCTTATTTCTGTGCATATTCATTCATTGAATAAACCTTTATTAGGGATCTACTCTTATCTATGCCAGATGTTGTGTTAACCAACGGTGAGCAAAGAGGCCATAGCCCCTACTGCAGGGAGGACAGACAATTCAGCAAGCTGTAATAGTACAGTCCGCTAAGTGCCAAGACAGGGAAGAGCAGTGCTTAGGACACTCGTAGTAGGGGCATTTCACCCAGTCTTTTAAACTGATGCCTGGTTTAGTATCTCGTAACACAGGAGTATTGTACTTTATTGAACCCACCTCTTAATACTGAACTTTTAAATTGTGGATTTCTTTTCATTATTATAAATAATTCTGCAGTGAATCACATATAATGCAAACCTTTATGCTCATTCTTTACAATAAATCTTGAAAAGCAGAACTGCAAAGTTAAAGGGCATAGTTACTTGAAAGGCTTTTGATATATATTCAGGCTGGTCAGCTGAAATATTTACCCACATTTTTTATCTTTAACACTCTGCAATTCTCTAGCGTCCTACAATGATGGCTCTAATTATATAAAGCAAATCCCATGCTTTAAAATGGCTCTGGAGAGCACATGGCAGGGCCCTTCCAGCCTCTGAAGATCTATTTGCCAAGTCAGGTTTAAAGACTCGCTTGTGTGGGGCCCTCAGTGTACCTTGTGTGAATAGAAAACACTGACGCTCGCTGGGTGGACACAGCCTCAGGACCCACAGCTTGACAAGCAGAAGGTGCTGACAGAAACAAAAGGCCCCTTTTCTCTATTAAAAAAGTGGGATGAGGAGGTGCCCCTTCCTCTGGGAAGATGCAACCAGTACGTAAGACTCGGCAAGTGAAGCCCAGCCTACATTTTTGCCCCCACTCCTTCCTCAACAAGTAGCCTTCTGCAGTGCACAAACCGTGCAACTGTCCACAGCAGCCCTGGTCTTCCTGTGTCTTCTCTGATCTTGTTGCCCTTGTCTGGACCATCTTCCAAACCGTTCCCATGCCATCTAGAAAATTCCTACTCCCTCTTTAAGACCTAGCTCCAGTGTCACTCTGCATCTCCCTGCCCTCCTTTGCTTCCTCACCCACAGCCTTCCAGGCTGCTCCTTGAGAGCAGCAAACTCCTCTAGTTAGCTTTACCTGCCCCAAGTGGAGCCCAGGCCAGACACACAGAAGGTGCTTCACTCACATTTGTGAAACAATGCCTCCTCTTATGTTTTCATAAACTTTTGTTCTGAATGAAAAAAAAAAAAAGCACATGCTCTTTGTAAAATATTTATATGAATATAAAATATAATAATATATATCAGAATACTGTATATTATATGAAAATTAAAAATAATTTATAGCCAAATAGCCAGTCAAATGTGAACTCTTTTAACATTTGGATGTTTATCTTTTTGATTTTTTATCTGTAAGTATAGATTATTCTTACAAAAATAGTCATAACACTTCCTGTTTTGTGACTTTTTAAAAAAATTGAAGTGTAGTTGATTTAGAATATTATAGTAGTTTCAGGTATACAGTATATTGATTCAGCATGTTTACAGATTACTCTCCATTAAAAGTTAGTACTAGATAATGGCTATAATTCCCTGTGCTATGCAATATACCCTTGTTGCTTATCTATTTTATACATAGTAGTTTGTATCTATTAATCCCACACCCCGATTTTGCCCCTCCCCCCTCTGTTTTGTGACTTTATATTAATCAGGAATAGCTCTCCATAGCCAAACCTATGGATCTGTTTTTTTTTTTTATCTTGCAAGGGTTTAATAGTATTCAATCACATGGTTTTGCCATAGTTTATTTACTAGATTCTACTCAGTTGCTGGATATTTAGGTAGTTTGGTTTTTTCCTTTTCTGGTATTTATTACTATTACGGAAATGCTATGATAATCAGTTCTATACACTTTGTTCAGTCATCTCAAAATTTTCTTAAATAAATTCTTAGGAATGGAACTTCTCAAAGGGTATGCCTATTTAAGTCACTTTTTAATGTATATTGCCAACTTATCTCACACTGTTGTATATATGTGTGTGCCTCTGCCCTCCAATAGAGTGGGGCTCAGTGAGGACAGGGCCTGTATCTTACTCATCATTATACCCCCAGTGCCTCACTCAGTGCTCAGCAAATACTAGAGGCTTAGGGTTGAATGAACAAGAAATTGGATTATTCGAACAGGCCTTCACTATATGGGCAAAATCTTGCCAATGTGGTCACAGATGTCCACGGTTGGTACTTGTGGCCTCTTCTGAATGTTTATAGTCTAATTGGTAATAATATTTCAAATGTTCATTTCTCAGAAGGAGTTGTTTTCTATACCACACAGAAAACAAAAAAATTATGCATTGAGTTTTCCTTAAAGCATGGAAGACGGTTAGTTATAAAAATATATATCACCAGGGAATTTGTAGGCTTGAAACAAGGGTCAAGGGTGAGTGATTGAGTGAGTGAGAGAGTGAGTATGTGATATTTCAGAAATTTGTATTCTTTAGAAACGGGTTAGAACATCTTTCAGCTGAGATGGCTTTTAGGAGAGCCATGCTAGGTCTCTTTCAGTGCCACAGTTTCTGATATATACTCTTAACTAAATGTTTGATGGGGCTGGGTATCAGGTAGGCCAAAGTAAACAGAGCAAAGAATGCAGGACTAAGTGGAAACAGTATAACCTGAAAGCCTCAGTAGGGAATTTCCCTCTCACTGGATTTCTTATTCCTGGTTAACACTGTAGTTTCTGTTCCAGACTTAAATTTATAACTTTTCTTTTTTAGCATTCATGCTTTCCATATATATAAATCATCCAGATTCAGTCCAGTATCATCAGTTTTTTATGATGGTGAGGTACAGAAATATAGTGACTTGCCTAAGATTAGTCAATAAATTGGGAATCAAAGCAGAATAGTACCTCAAGCTAATAAAAACAAAAAGAATCTCCTCAGGAAAATCTGAAAAAGAAGAGCTGTGAGTGATGACTAGTCTTTCTGGATGTTAAAATATATTGTAAATCTACTATCATTAAAAGAGTTACGGTAGACACAAGACACCAGTGCATAAATCCAGAAAATATAATGTGTGAATTTACTACATAGTAAAGTTAGCATTTTATATCAGGAAAAACTGGATTATTCAATGAATTGTTTGAGACAACTGGTTAACCATGGGGAAAAAAAGTTGAAGCTTTGAATTCCAGATGTATTACATATTTAATGTAAATAAAACATAAAGGTATCCAAAGGAAATATGAACTTAAAAAAATAGAGCAGGAAACAACTTTTTAAGCATAAAACAAGACTCAGAAGTCATAAGGAAAAGAATGAAAAATTCGACTGAACAGAAAAGTGAAATTCTGTCATGGAAAAATAAAACTCTATAAAAGACAAATGGCATAAAGCTGCATGTAGAGGTGGGTGACATTGGTAAGACAACAGACAAAGGGCTATTGTATAAAGAGATCTTGTATATCAATAAGGAAGAGGCCAGTGACTTAATGGAAAATTTGGCTATGGATATGAACATGTAGTTCACAAAAATAAGGCTTATAAACATTATTCAACATTATTCAACATTCAAAACTATGTAAACAAATAAAAAGAAAACAAAGTGAGATACATTTTTCACCTATGAGAGTGGCAAAGGTCAAAGTGTGTTAGCAAGTATCTATTTATCACAAGTGGTTAGAAGGAGTGTGATTTGGTGCAGTCTTAGGACATTAGTTTGGCAATACCTATCAATTTAAAATGAAGACGTAAGAGTTTGACTATTGGAGTTTATACTACAGACACATGTATGCAAAGCTGTAAGCATAAGAATCTCATTGTAGCATTTTTTAATAGCAAACTATTAAAGACAACCTGCATACCTATCACTAGGTGCTAGAAAAATAAATCATGGCACACAACACGATGGACTTTACCGTAGCAGTAAAGATAAGGTGTTGTAAGAAAAGATCTCTGGTCTGTAAGTGAAAGGAAAAAAGAAAGTGGAAAGCAGTGGAAAAATAGTCTTTCTTCTCTACTTTGGCAAACTAATGCCCAACCCCATCACACATTTATTTACAGAGTGTAAATCATGAAACCACCTAAGCACTTAAGAGGACCTATCCTGTCTCCCCTAAAAGCCATTTCAGCTGGAAGATGTTCTATATTGTTTCTAAAGAATACAGATTTCTGAGATAACACACTCACTCACTGCCCTTGGCCCATGTTTCAAGATATATATCCATATTTTATATATATATATATGCACTATATATATATATCCCTGTGTGTGTGTGTATGAAGGAAATACAGATGCACGTAAATGTTTTCATACGCATAGAAAATTTCTGCAATGATGAGGCACAGGTTTTTCCTAGTGGTTGCCTCTGAGGAGGGTGAATGTCTAGGGTGGTAGAAAAATCTACTTTTCATTGTATATACTTTTTTATGGTTTGAATTTTTACTAATTATATTTGTTTTTATTGCTGAATAACATTAGCACAAACTTAGTGACTTAAAACAACATCTGTTTATTTATTGGCTCACAGTTTCCACGGGTCAGGGGTCAGGTATGATTTCTTACCTGGATCCTCTGCTCAGCGTCTCACAAGCTGCAGTCAGAGTGTCAGCCAGGGTTGCAGTTTCTCCTGAGGCTGGGGGTCCTTTCCAAGTTCCTGTGGTAGTTAGCTTTCATTTCCTCACAGTTGTTGAACTCCTGGTGGCTGGCTTCTTCCAGGCCAGCAAGAGAGTCTGACCTCTAGATCCTCTTTTAAAGAGCTCTTTTTAAAGAGCTTACCTGATTAGGTGAGGTCCACCCAGGATAATCTCCCTTTTTGATTCACTTCAAGTCAGTTTTAGGGACTTTAATTACATCTGTTGACTAGAAGCAAGTGACAGGATTCCATGAAGCAGGAGTCACTGGGGTTTTAGAATTCTGCCAAGATTACCAACTATAAAACACACCAAGATTACCAACTATAAAACCACCATCACCACCACAACAATATCCAATCCTTATGTAGAGCTTATTTCGTAGTGGGCACAGTTCCAAACACTTTGCACATATTAAGTCACCTAATGATGAGCGCCATCCTATGAAGTAGGAACTATTATTACCTTCATTTTATAGATAAGGAAACAGGCATGAGGTTAAGTGATTTACCCAAGGTTGAAAGCTAGTAAGTATTGGAGCTAGCATTGGAACCCAGGCATTCTATGTTCAGAGTTCTGTGTTCCTTACTACACTATGTATACATTTTTCAAACACAGTGGTAAAAAAATTTTTTTGACTGAGGCTGCGTAACAAATATGCCAACACTGTGGCTTAAACAACCACAACATTGGGGAATTCCCTGGTGGACCAGTGGTCAGGACTCCATGCTTCCACTGCACGGGGCACAGGTTCGATCCCCGGTCGGGAAACTAAGATCTCCTGCATGCCACGTGGGGTGGAAAAAAAAAAAATCAGCGTTTATTTTGCTCATGAATCTGCACTTGTGGCAGTGGATGACTCACATCTGCTCCAGTCAGCATCACCTGGAGTAATTTGAAGGCTGGGAGCCTGAATCAGCTGGAGGGCTCACTCCCATGTCTGGCAGTTCATGCTGGCTGTCAGCTGGGGACCTCAGTTGGTCTCTGCATGGGCCTCTCCATGTGACTAGTTTGTCTTCCTCACAGCCTGGTGGCTGGCTTCCAAGGCAAGTATCCCATGAGCGAGAGAGTGAGCCAGGTGGAAGTTATATGGCCTTCTGTGACTTGTCTTGGAAACTTATGCAGGTTCATTTCTATTGCATTCGATTAGCTGGGGCAGTCACAAAATTCTACACAGGTTGAAAGGAAGGAGAAATAGACTTTACCTCGATGGAAAGTGGCAAGGTTCTGGAAAAGCATGAGAACCTGAAATATTGCTGTGAACTGCCTCTAAAAGGGTGATTAATGTATTCCTCTATCTCAGAGCTAGCTTGTACCCAAACCACCCCAATAATTCAGCAATTCTTTAAAAGCATCAAAAAAAAGGCCCCCAATCTTAAATAATAAAACATCAAAGTAATGTCTATCTTTCTTTTTCCTGTGTTTGTACTCCTAGGTCACCTTTCCCCTTGCATTTCCCTTAGGGTGGAGAACAAATGAAATTTTAACCTCCCACCAGGTCTTTGTTGCTGGCTTTGAACCTGGATTATATTTTCCTTTTTTTGGCTGACATTTCAGGAAAGAGTCCTGAGTTAAGACTGTCAAGGACATGTCAGCGCTTATCTTCTAAGAAAATAGGGAAGGGTGAAATAGATATAACCATTCAGTCATTCATTCAACAAAAATGTACAGGCATACCTTGGAGACACTGTGGGTTCTGTTCCAGACTCCACAATAGAGCAAATACAACAATAAGGTGAGTCAAGCGAATTCTTTGGTTTCCCGGTGCATATAAAAGTTATGTTTAAACTATACTGTAGTCTATTAAGTGTGCAATAGCATTATGTCTAAAAAAAACAATGTACATACCTTAATTTTAAAATACTTTATTGCTAAAAAATGCTAACCATCATCGGAGCATTCAGGGAGTCATAGTAACAACAAAGATCACTGATCACAGGCCACCATAACATATAATAATGATGAAAAAGTTTGAAATATTGCGAGAATTACCAAAATGTGACATAGAGACACATAGAGTGAGCAAATGCTGGTGGGAAAATGGCACTAATGGACGTGCTCAACGCAGGGTTGCCACAAATCTTCAATCTGTGAAAAATGCAGTACACATCTGCAAAGTGCAGTAAAGGGAGGTGTGCCTGTATTGAGTCCCCACCTTGTGTTGAGCACAGCTCTAGGGAAAGAGTAAGAGGTGCAGACAGTGTCTTTGCCCTCAAGGAATCCTTGCTGGTGGAGGGAGAGTGCAAGAAAATCAAAAATTTCAATGTTAATTCCTGTGATAGGTTCTGTCCTATTCTGTTCCTCAGGGTGAGCCCTAGGTCACTCTGAAGTGGGCAAAATCAAAACAACCACCCTTACAGGTCTTCGGTGAATCTTTGTCTTGTCTGGGATTGATGCTTCCTAGAACCCAAGTCCTCAAAAAGAAGGCTGCTATTGCATTGGTAATGTAGTTCCCAAACTGTGTGCTGAGGCCCACCCAGGTGCTGAAACGAACTCTTAGAGGTGCTGTGGGATATTCTAAATTATTGAGAGACATACAAGGACAACTGTCGGACGCCACACAGCTACCACTATTAAGTCATTTGGATCCAACCAAATAACAGGCACTATTTGGTATTTCTTTTGGCCTAGTGGTATGCTGAAAAAAAAATTACTGAGACATTAAGAACATCAACTGTAAACCAAGAAAGTTTGGGAACCTCGAGTACCTCATCTGTCAACTTTCCTGATACTTCCTGATATTTTTCTCCACAGTGAACACGTTGTTTGAGCCATTCCTTCTCAGGGGCAAGGTTTATCACCTGGGCCTCCTTCAGGGACTTCTCCCTGGGCCTTCAGAGGGCATCCTCATTTCCCACCTCAGTGCCCCGTTTCCCTCCCAGCAGCCTTCTCCCCTCAGCGCTCTGCCGTTTCACGGTCCTCTGCACAGGCGCTGGTACCTCCCTGTGGAAATAATCACATCTCTGTCCTCACCAGTGCCTTGAGACTTGCAGATTCTGCAGCCCTGTCCTTTCCTCCTCTGCCCAGTTACTGCTGCCCAGCAAAGGTGAGTGTGGGGGAGAAGTTGTGCAGGGTTAGGTTTGGTTCAACACCCCAAGATTAATTCCCATGCGAAGCCCTGGTGAGATGAGAAAGTCCTAACCCTTTCATTAACATATCTCTGAACTGGTTTCTTGTTAATTAATACCCTGGGGCTGCTAAACTAAGATAGCATTCCCCTTGCCAAGCATCCTGCATTGGTAACAAAGGGTGCACATTCAGATCTGTTCTAATTACAAGACTTCTCCTCTGGACTTTGTCGTGGTGGTGAGGGGGAGTAGCTGAATAAGGGTAGGACAAGAAAAGCATTTAGCCTGCATCATAGCGTGATAACCACAAAACAGAGGGATGCAGAACACTTGACTGAAGTGGAGCCCTAGCTCAACCTTGGAGGCTGAATTGAGAGGATTTAAATGATTTACTGACAGGACACACTTGTGGTGAATCTCGAAGGGAGAGTAAGAGCTACCCTGACGCCTAAGTGGGGAAGGAAATGGCTTCCTTCCAGCATGTGCACAAAGGTGTTGCGGAGCACGGTTCGTTCCAGGCACCGCAGAGAGTCCAGGGCTCCATGTAAAGGGGCCAGACCTGAACCAAACAGCTGCAATCAGCGGGAGAGGGACCACATCCCTGGTTTGCTTAAGGTAGGGGTGATTTTGCTTACACAGTATTTCTAGTGCTTTATTCTTAGATTATGAGTAGCCAGATTCAGAGGCAAGTGGCACCGAGAACATAGGCTTCTTATTGCTCTTATGCCTCTAACCTCCAAAGTTCTTCATGGGAATGCCGCATGATTACGTGACAGCAGTTAAAATGCAGGAGCTCTTGGATTGAGCTCCCAATTAGAGTCTCCAGGAAAAAAGGCAAACCTGATCATGCCAACCTCAGGCTTAAACCTTTCAATGCTTCCACATTGCCCTCAGCATAAATTCCCAACTCCTTAACAAGTAAACAAGGTTTTCCAGGCCCTAGTCATGGTCAGCTGACTGCCATCAACCCTCACCACTCTCCCACTTCAAACACCCTGCTCCAGCAATGCTGAATTACCTACAATTTGGAGTCTCTCCAGGCTTTTGTAAACACTGTTCCCTCTGCCTGTGGGGATCTTCCCACCTGCCTCCCATCACCTCACTCTCACCTTCACTGGAGCTCTCCTGCTTTTCTTTTAGTTTCAGGGAACCCCCCTTTCTTCCCTAGTGGGACCTCAGAGGCCCTGCGCTTGCTTATTGGAGCACTTACGCGCTGTACTGAAATGTGCTGTCTCTTGTATGTCCCCACTACTAGCCTAGCTGTTCTTTTTTTTTTTTTCTAGCTGTTCTTTTAATATAGATTTTCATTTTCACCATTAGAACATTAGTTTTTAATTGAAAGCCTGCAACACAGCAGGAATACATTAAACATTTGTTTCAGAGCTGACTGAACCGGTGTTATGTGAGGGTAGGTATTGTGTTCATTTTCACCCAAAGGAATGCTGAGTGTTTTACGGGCTAAGAATTTTATGAGTTTAAATCTTTTTTTTCCCCCCACGGAGAATAGAGAAAGGGTATGTATGAAGATTCAGTAGTTCCACATGGAAAAAATAAAGAGAAATAACAACCAAAGGTGTTACTAGCAGGGGAGAAAAGGACATTATTATCCCAAGGTTAAACTTAACTCTGACAAGTTGAAGGTCATTTCCCCAGAAACTGAGGATCCCCATTACTAGGACAAGGAGACGAAGGTTATAGAAAGAGCAGGAAGGGAGTCTTGGAAAGCACCTGGCTTATTCCTGATAGGCTTAAAAAAAGACGAATGACTTGTTCAACGACACCAGGGCTAGAATCAAAGGGTAAGCAGAATAATGGCCCCAAAGATCTCTACATCCTAATCCCCGGAACCTGTGAATGTTACCTTACACAGCAAAAGAGGCTTTGCAAATGTGATTAAGAACCTTGAGATGAGGAGTTTATCCTATATTATTCAGATGGACCCAATCTAATCACATGGGCCCTTAGAGTGGAGAATCTTCCCCATCTGTGGTCAGAGGGAGACGTAACTATGGATGGAGGAACAGAGAGATGCAATGTGAAAAGGAAGCTGACCTGCCATTGCCGGCTTTGAAGGTGGAATAAGGGCACCACGAGCCAAGGAGTGCAGGTGGCAACTAGAAGCTGAAAGAGGCAAGGAAGCTGATCCTCCCCTAGAGCCTCCAGATGGACGGCATCCCTGCTGATGTCTTGATTTTAGCCCAGTGAGACCTGTGTGGGATTTCTGACATACACAACAGTAAGATAATACCTTTGTTTCAAACCACTGAGTTACAGTAATTTGTTGCAGCATCAAGAGAAGAGTAATGTAGGCTACACACATCATAAGCAGGCCAAATAGGCAGGCTTCCCATCTCTTGTCCATAATTTCTTCTCACTCTTCTGTAGTATTCTTACCCTTTAGAGATCTTGGGGTTATCTAATCCCTTCTCACTTGGGTTGATATGTCGAGGTGGGAGCAGAGGGCTTGCGGAGTGATTTGCTCTGGGTCTCACACCCTAGAAATGGCAGAGCCCTTTCC
Organism: Balaenoptera physalus; assembly: GCF_965194825.1. NCBI lineage: Eukaryota > Metazoa > Chordata > Mammalia > Artiodactyla > Balaenopteridae > Balaenoptera > Balaenoptera physalus. The sequence continues at coordinate 141,388,922 of NC_138890.1, read as the reverse complement.
AGAAAGATTGGCCTGGGGCTCGTGCAACCCTTTGTGAGTCCAGATTGACCAAAGGCAGCCTTGTGCCAATCAGTTTAGAATCTACAGAAACGACACAGTCTTTGCTGGCCATGGAACAGGCCTAACACTGAGAGACTATTGTTATTGACTCTGGGCAAACAGCCACGGAGCTCCAGGAAGAGGGAAGTATGGTATTTACACATGGCTTTGGGCCTCTGCCGCATACATTGTGGTCCTGATAGGATCTCTTATGAATACTTTAAAAAGCTCCAATTACTCCCTGCGATTGCGTGAAATAGCTCAGGGTAGCGAGGTATGACTGCTGTCATTTAGATATGCCACCCCTGTATGCGGTTTGTTATGTAACCACTCTACCACATTTTTACACTTTATTTAACATCACCCAGATATTTATGGAAAATTTTCTCTGACTTCCACTTTATGTGCGTGGTATCAATATTGCTAATCTGAGAACCTGGACAGTGCTTAAATTAAGTCAAATGAATATTGAATGAGTAAGGATGTGTGAATTCAGATGGGTGCTTTCTTTGAGAGCTCACACAGATATTTGAGGAATATCAGAGTGTTAGAGCCCTAACCTGACATTCCCCTCCCGTTCAGGCAATCATGGGGCCGATGGAATTGGAAGGCTGCCCAAACCTTGAAGCAGCGGTAATTAGTGCTGCTGGGTATATAAGTCAAATAACTCCTTGCAAGGTCAGTCAAAAGGGTAATATGCTTCAGAAACCCTTTGATTATTATCATGATCCCTGGGAAGTAAAGAAATGCCAAGGGACGCATGTGGCAATGCTTTGGATTTATGCAAAGTGCAAAGTAACTGTGGAGATTGATTATTAACAAGAGTTTCTCAGATCAGTGGAATGCTGTGAGCTTCCTGGCTTGTGGCTGGATCTAACATGGGCAGATATTCTGAGGCTAGGCTTGTCTAGTACAATATTTGGGAAAAAATTGTTTGGCAGCGAGCAAAGTATTATTAAGTACCCAGTCGAAGTTAGATAGTATGAATTGTCGTAGGCCAAGTCAGCATGGATCCATAACTACTTTAAAGACATGTGATCTAAAGGAGAACTGGGGAAAGCAGGCTATGGATTATTCCGGGTTGGCTAATTGGATAGTACACAAGGAAGTCTGGGGTATTAGGGTGTTGACATAGTAACTTACGCACTGCATATGTGGAGCCAGGACAGAATTAAATGTACCTAGCAGCGGGCTGGTGGACCTGCCGGCAAAGGAAGGTTAAGAAAAATTAAACATATCAGTAAGGCAAAGAGTTGGCTCAATGAAGAGAAGCGAGGGGAGAAAAATGAAGTTAAACAGGATGGGTCTAGAGCAGTGGCTCTTAAAGGATGGTTCCTGAAGAGCAGCATCAATATCAATTGGGAACTTGTTGGAAATGCAAATTCTCAGGACGTACCAAGTCAAAATTCTGGGGTGGGCCTCAAGCAATCCCTGTTTTAACAAGCCTTAGAGGTGATTCTGATGTATGTCAGTTTGAGAACTACTGGTTTAGAAAAAGGAAACAAAGTTGGAGCTCTCCTAGATGAGCAGTGTCACCTAAAAAGGAGGTACAGAGGCCTACTGTGCTGGTGGATGGCTGATATGATGTGGTGATGAGAGTTAGTGGTACAGAAGAAGAGGGGATACTGAAGTTCAGATTTCAGGTGAGTCATCTGATGACTGAGGATAAAATCAAGGGTTAGAATAAAAGGAAAAAAGTGATCCAGTTGCTCATATCATCAAAGAAGGTGAAACTGAGTCTTAGAGGGTAGTATATGAGGGTGAGGAGGATTTGGAATGAATAATGAGATATCAAAGGAAGAAGACAGAATTGTGATGGATAAATGGTTTAGCTGTGACGGTGGTGAGCAAGTACCAGAATAGCCCCTATTCCTCTCCCCTTCAGTTGGGAAAAATGGGAAAAACCAAGTAATTGTTCCACTAGCCAAAAGAGAAAGGAGCCAAGAAGTATGTGTCTGATTGGGAGAAAGAGGGTGGCTGCCTGGGAGAAGAGAGGTCTAAGTTAAAGAAAGGAGGTGAGGATAAATGGGAGTTTTAACCCATACACAACTGGGGTTCTTAGCCCACCACTAAAAGAAAGTAGGCTTGGGATGAGTAGAAAATAGTTCAGTGGTGGAAGTTCTCCTGAGTAGCCATCATAATGAACGTGGCTCAAGAAAACAGTAGATCAGGAGGTCAGATCAGTGAAACAGCCAAGAGAGAACACTAAGTGAAAGGAGGACGTCTGGAGAATGGAGAAAACACACACGTGCAAAGAAGATACAATCCAACTTTCAACATAAGTTGTATTGAAGCAAAGTCTTTCTCTAAGAAAAGGAACAAAATGGCGGCATGGGAAGTTGGTTACTATATCTCTAGAGGTTACAGCTACAGCTTTCAGAGACCACTTAGGGGATAAGGAACATTTCTGATGAGGTAGGAACAAAGATAAACAAAGATAAACCCACACAAAATTTGCAGTTATTGTTTAAGCAAGGACTCATGGTCAAAGTGAGTTCCCATTCTAATAAAGTTAGGACAACCCCCAAAATGTCAATGTGACATTCTTAAATAAGGCCTTATATTTTTATGATATTCATTTGTTTAATACGGAGAAAGAAAAAAAGGGAGAGTTTTGTGATTTAGTCAGAAAGAGTTACACAACATATATGCTTTATTTCCAGGGATTTCTAAAATCGTATGCTTTTAAAAAATCTCTACCTTAATCAAATTTACCCCCACTATATAATGTTTACTATTAAACCAACTAAATTGACAATTGCTCTCAAAAGACAATAACACATTGTAAGAGCTAATACATTATAAAATGTAACAGACCGCGACCAATTGGTTAACAACAAAAAGTAAAGAGCCTGACCCTTTATAACAATTTACAGAACTCTGTTTAACTTAATAAGAAAAATCTGCTTTGGATAAGGCACTGTTAAATCACTTCTCAGAGATTAAGGCACACAATCACCGGCATTACAAACACAAATGTGTAAGAAAATCTGAAGACAGCAGCTGGTACAAATGCTACAAAAAAAACAGGTGCCTTTGAGGCACTGACTGTTGTATCAAAGTATATTAAACTGTGCAAATGTAAAACTTACAGCAACTCAATTTTCCTTCTCTAATAAAGGTTAATCATTTTTAACAGAAGATTAACCTGAAAGAACAAAGGAAAAAGCCGATTTCCTAAAACTATTTTTTTGAAAAAAAAAATTTTGTCTCTTAGTATCAGGCAAATTTTAAAAAAATGATTTAACTGGTATAATATTTTAGAATAGTATGTAAACAAATTGACAGCAACTAAAACAATTTTAATGGCACATTCAGGAGTTTACATTTGAAATGACATTATTGGTTAGGTCCTTTTTTTGTGAATTTTATGGTTATGAGTCAAGTATCAATATTTTGTTAATGTTAATTTTAAACAAATATTTTGTTAAATTTAGTTATGTTTTTCAAAACAGTTAAAACTCCAACACATGAGATTTGAGGGCAAAGATAATGAAAAAATACTACTTTGGTAGAATGTTACTACAGTCAACATATTATAATAATTATTTCCTAAAGTTATTTCTGAAACAATAACCTAGGTCTAATGTTACTGTCTTTTGAGAATATTATAACATAAGTGCATGAAAGCAGTTTCTGCCAGTAATCACAACTCACTAAAGCACTTGGCAAATTAAACTTCAGTCAGGATGAAAATATATGAAATAAAGAAATGTTAGCATTCATTATACATCTTATAATTAATATAAGTACCTAACATGTTTTTTAAATTCACTTTAATGTTGGCTGTCATTGTCTCAACCATTGGTTCTTTAAGACTGCCATATGGTTATCTCAGACATCAATATGAATTCCATGTTTTGAAGACATCACTTGGCTGGTCCCTGTGAAATACATAACAAATGAACAGATGTGAGGTAAAGATGATGTGATTATTACATAAAGCCAAAATGGCAAAGGAGAAGTTTCTCCAAATGGGCATATCCACAAGCCATGGCGAATTCCATCTCGAACATGGTGTGAGGTCCAGGATATAAATAACATCCAGGGAAGAAAGCACCATGAATCTTTGAGCTTGAAAAGGTGCATCGTAAACTTCAGGGTCAGAACCACAGCAGGTATCACAGTAGAACAGTGAAGGAAAGGTCTTCGTGGAAGAGTAATAGCAGCCTGTACAGGGAAAGCGGTAGCTAGTATCATTTCCTTCTTGGCAAACAAAATTTTATAGCTGCTTCCTAATATTGTAACTATCTGTTTTCCTGCAGGCTATTGGAAATGCAAAGGAAACATTTTCTAGGCCACCTCCTCCAAAAACACTTTGCACTAAAAATGAAATCACGATCTCAGGAACATGTGATTAATTTTTAAAAGCTTCCTATTATTTACTTAGAAAAGTCACAATACAAACAATTTATATCCTAAATGTATGGTTAGTGTAAATTTGGAGTTTTAAAGAATTGTCTGGGACCTCTAAGAGCCTTGAAAAAGTCTCACAACTGAATAAAATATTCTTCAATTAAACTTTTTAAAATTGAAGTACAGTTGATTTATAATGTTATATTAGTTTCAGGTGTACAACATATATTTTTATTGATTATACTCCATTTAACGTTATTATAAAATACTGGTGATATTCCCTGTGCTGTACATTACATCTTTGTATCTTAATTATTTTATACCTAATAGTCTGTACCTCTTAATCTCCATCCCCTATCTTGTCCCTCCCCACACCCCATTCTTCAATTAATAAATGCATAAAAGCTGAGTATTTTTGTTGTAACCATTTATATTAGCCTTGAATACTTCCAGAATTTATTTATAACAACATTTAGAGGCAGAATATTATTTTAAACAAGTATTTGAAAGTTGAGTTAAATAAACCAATAGCATTTCTAAACCATTGTAAAAATGTAATCAATATCTAAACAAATGAAAATTTCAGGCTTAACCCCTGAATGATCCAGGAGTAAGGTTTCATTCTCACACATTCTAAAGGCTAATTTCCAACTAGATAATTTTTAATAAAAATAAAGCTGAAGATAGAGAAGATTGCCTGATTTGGAATCTCTCCACACATCTTCAAAAACACTACAGAACAACGACAAATAAAACTATACCAAGCCCCACTTAGCATAGCCAGAAGTCAGAGAATGCCCAAACTTCAATTACTCTAGAGTATTAAAATAAACACCAAGTCAGTGAGTGCTCTCTCACACTCTCCCCTCTAGCCAGGAAAAACTGCATTGAAGAAAGATGAGGGGAAATCTAAGATTGATCTAAAGTTACCACTAGAAAGAGAAAGTTCAACCCAAGTGTGAAAATACTGAAAAGGGGTCCTGGTACATAAGAGCACTCACTACACAGAAAGGACTTAAAAGTGGGCACGATTCAAGGCTCTGAAAGGCATTAGTTTTCCAGGAGAAGATGGTACAAAGGAAGGGAGAGGTAGCCTTTGGAGACTGGGTGGTAAAGGGAAAAAAGAAATAGTAAAGGGAAAAAAGAAGTAGTAAAGGCAAAAAGTCAGGTTCCTATTTTTAAAAAAATAGAGGACACAACCTTCCCACCACATTAAAAAAAAAGTCATCCATTAAAGAGACTGTACCTTGCAACACTGTCAAATCAGACCAACCTTAAACTGGGTATCTTGTAAAGCCACTCCTTAAACCAGTATTCTTTAATTCCCACCTACCCGCTGAACATCAAAGAGTTTATTTATTCTACATTCCTAATTCCCTCTCCCTACTCCTCCACATTTTTAGTTGTTTTATTTTTACTTTGTCAGAACACATAACATTTCTGTATTATGCCAGTTTAGTCTCCACCTTTGTTTTTAAGTTATATACCCACAATATATCATGCTCCTCAATAGCAGCGTGGGATGGGGGGCGGGATGGGCTACAGTAATCAGTACTTGGAGGAGAGCAATAGCCTCATGTTGAGATGATTAGCAGTTGTGCTCTGGATGTGTGGACGGATATTGACTATTCACACTTTCATTTGTGAAGTCCATTTATATTAATAGTTGCTAAGGAAGAAACAAGAAGTTTCTGTTGCTTGCCTAGTTTCTAAAATATTCATGCAAATTTTTCATTCATAGATAAATACTAAAACAAAGACATATCATAAAATTATACAAGTAAAACCAGATATCTTAAAAATAGAAGTAGCTACCCACCACCAGTCCCTCCCGTCAGGAAGCTTGCACAAGCCTCTTAGATAGCATCATCCACCAGAGGGCAGACAGCAGAAGCAAGAAGAACTACAATTCTGCAGCCTGTGGAAGGAAAGCCACATTCACAGAAAGACAGACAAAATGAAAAGGCAGAGAACTTTGTACCAGATGAAGGAACAAGATGAAACTGCAGAAAAACAACTAAATGATGTGGAGATAGGCAACCTCCCAGAAAAAGAATTCAGAATAATGATACTGAAGATGATCCAGGACCTCGGAAAAAGAATGGAGGCAAAGATTGAGAGGATGCAAGAAATGTTTAACAAAGACCTAGAAGAATTAAAGAACAAAGACCTAGAAGAATTAAAGAACAAACAGAGATGAACAATACAATAACTGAAGTGAAAGATACACTAGAAGGAATCAATAGAAGCATAACTGAGGCAGAAGAACGGATAAGTGACCTGGAAGACATAATGGTGGAATTCACTGCCATGGAACAGAAAAAAGAAAATAAGAATGAAAAGAAATGAAGACAGCCTAGGAGACCTCTGGGACAACGTTAAACGCAACAACATTCACAATATAGGGGTCCCAGAAGGAGAAGAGAGAGAGAAAGGACCCGAGAAAATATTTGAAGAGATTATTGTCGAAAACTTCCCTAACATGGGAAAGGAAATAGCCACCCAAGTCCAGGAAGCACAGAGAGTCCCAGGCAGGATAAACCCAAGGAGAAACATGCCGAGACACATAGTAATCAAATTGACAAAAATTAAAGAAAAATTATTAAAAGCAACAAGGGAAAAACGACAAATAACATACAAGAGAACTCCCATAAGGTTAACAGCTGATTTCTCAGCAGAAACTCTACAAGCCAGAAGGGAGAGGCACAATATATTTAGAGTGATGAAAGGGAAGAACCTACAACCAAGATTACTCTAACCGGTTTGGATCTCATTCAGATTTGACAAAGAAATCAAAAGCTTTACAGACAAGCAAAAGCTAAGAGAATTCAGCACCACCAAACCAGCTCTACAACAAATGCTAAAGGAACTTCTCTAAGTGGGAAACACAAGAGAAGAAAAGGACCTACAAAAACAAGCCCATGACAATTAAGAAAATGGTAATAGGAACATACATATCAATAATTACCTTAAACGTAAATGGATTAAATGCTCCAACCAAAAGACACAGGTTTGCTGAATGGATACAAAAACAAGACCCATATATATGCTGTCTACAAGAGACCCACTTCAGACCTAGGGACAATTCAGACTGAAAGTGAGGGGATGGAAAAAGATATTCCATGCAAATGGAAATCAAAAGAAAGCTGGAGTAGCAATTCTCATATCAGATAAAATAGACTTTAAAATAAAGAATGTTACAAGAGACAAGGAAGTACACTACATAATGATCCAGGGATCAATCCAAGAAGAAGATATAACAATTATAAATATATATGCACCCAACATAGGAGCACCTCAATACATAAGGCAACTACTAACAGCTATAAAAGAGGAAATTGACAGTAACACAATAATAGTGGGGGACTATTATTAGAGTTAGAGAAGAGCTAACACCCGTCCTTCTCAAACCTTCCAAAAAATTGCAGAGGAAGGAACACTCCCAAACTCATTCTATGAGGCCACCATCACCCTGATACCAAAACCAGACAAAGATACTACAAGAAAAGAAAATTAGACCAATATCACTGATGAATATAGATGCAAAAATCCTCAACAGAATACTAGCAAGCAGAATCCAACAACACATTAAAAGGATCATACACCATGATCAAGTAGGGTTTATCCCGGGAATGCAAGGATTCTTTAACATTAGCAAATCAATCAATGTGATACACCATATTAACAAACTGAAGGATAAAAACCATATGATCATATCAATAGATGCAGAAAAAGCTTCTGACAAAATTCAACACCAATTTATGATAAAAACCCTCCAGAAAGTGGGCATAGAGGGAACCTACCTCAACATAATAAAGGCCATATATGACAAACGCACAGCAAACATCATTCTCAATGGTGAAAAACTGAAAGCATTTCCTCTAATATCAGGAACAAGACAAGGATGTCCACTCTTGCCACTATTATTCAACATACTTTTGGAAGTCCTAGCCACGGCAATCAGAGAAGAAAAAGAAATAAGAGGAATACAAATTGGAAAAGAAGAAGTAAAACTGTCACTGTTTGCAGATGACATGATACTATACATAGAGAATCCTAAAAATGCCACCAGAAAACTACTAGAGCTAATCAATGAATTTAGTAAAGTAGCAGGATACAAAATTAATGCACAGAAATCTCTTTCATTTCTATACACTAATGATGAAAAATCTGAAAGAGAAATTAAGGAAACACTCCCATTCACCACTGCAACAAAACGAATAAGAGAGAGACTAAGTAACTTCCCCACAGTGTGCAGTTGTCAAGGGGCAGAGTTGGAATCTAATACTGGATCTGCCTGACTCTATGGCTCATATTCTTAACACTACTGCTTATCAATGAATCAGGGAATAAATACAGTATACAGCCTAAATGTTTTTAAGAATTACAATAGAAATACTTAAATTCTAGATGAATGCATTTATAAATTACACTTTTTCTTTTTTGTTTTTGTTTCTAATTGAAATACAGTTGATTTACAATGTTGTGTTAGCTTCAGGTATACAGGAAAGTGATTCAGTTATACACATATATTTATTCATTTTCAGATTATTTTCCATTATAGGTTATTACAAGATATTGAATATAGTTCCCTGTGCTATACACTAGGTCTTTGTTGTCTATCTATTCAATATTTTTTATATAGTAGTGTGTATCTGTTAATCCCAAACTCCTAATTTATCCCTTCCTCCCCCACCTTTCCCCTTTGATAACCATAAGTTGGTTTTCTATGTCTGTGAGTCTATTTCTGTTTTGTAAATAAGATCATATCATTTTTTTAAGATTCCACATATAAGTGATGTCATATATTTGTCTTTCTCTGTATGACTTCACTTAGTATGATAATCTCTAGGTCCATCCATGCTGCTGAAAATGACATATTCCATTGTGTATATATATATATATGTGTGTATATATATATATATATATATATATATATATATATATACACACATATATATATATACACCACATCTTCTTTACCCATTCTTCTGTCGATGGACATTCAGGTTGCTTCCATGTCTTGGCTATTGTAAATACCACTACTATGAACATTGAGGTGCATATATCTTTTCAAATTAGAGTTTTCATCTTTTCTGGATATCTGCCCAGGAGTGGGATTGCAGGATCATGTGGTAACTCTATTTTTAGTTTTTAATGGAATCTTCATACTGTTCTCCATAGTGGCTACACAACTTACATTCTCACCAACAGTGTATGAGGGTTCCCTTTTCTCCACATCATCGCCAATATTTGTTATTTGTAATCTTTTTCATGATATTTATTCTAACAGGTGTGAGGTGATATCTCACTGTGGTTTTGATTTGCATTTCCCTGATGGTTAGCAATGTTGAGCATATTTTCGTGTGCCTGTTGGCCATCTGCATTTCCTCTTTGGAAAAGTGTCTATTCAGTTCTTCTGCTTATTTTTTGATTGGGTTGTTTGGTTTTTTGATATTGAGCTATATGAGCTATTTGTATACTTTGGAAATTAATCCCTTGTCAGTTGCATCATTTGCAAATATTTTCTCTTATTCCATAGGTTGTTTTTTCATTTTGTTTACAATTTCTTTTGCTGTGTGAAAGTTTTTAAGTTTAATTAGGTCCAATTTGTTTATTTTTGCTTTTATTTCCACTACTCTAGGAGACAGATCCAAAAAAATATCGGTGTGATTTAATATCAAAGAGTGTTCTGCCTATGTTTTCCTCTAGGAGTTTTATAGTATTTGGTCTTATATTTAGGTCTTTAATCCATTTTGGGTTTATTTTTATATATGGTGTTAGAAAATGTTCTAATTTCATTCTTTCACATGTAGCTGTCAAGTTTTCCCAGCACCACTTACTGAAAAGACTGCCTTTTCTCCATTGTATATTCTTGCCTCCTTTGTGGTAGATTAATTGACCATAAGTGCATGGGTTTATTTCTGGGCTTGCTATCCTGTTCCATTGATCTATGTGTCTGTTTTTGTGTCAGTACCATACTGTTTTGATTACTGTAGCTTTGTAGTATAGGCCAAAGTCATGGAGCCTGATGCCTCCAGCTCTGTTCTTCTTTCTCAAGACTGTCTTGGCTAATCGGGGTCTTTTGTGTTTCCAGACAAATTTTAAGATTATTTGTTCTAGTTATGTGAAAAATGCCATTGGTATTTTATAGGGATTGCATTGAATCTGTAGATTGCCTTGGATAGTATGGTCATTTTAACAATATTGATTTTGTAATCCAAGAACATGGCATATCTTTCCATCTGTTTGTGTCATCTTCAGTTTATTTCATCAGGGTCTTATAATTTTCTGAGTACAGGTCTTTTGCCTCTTTAGATAGGTTTATTCCTAGGTATTTTATTCTTTTTGATGTGATGGTAAATGGAATTGTTTCTTTTATTTCTCTTTTTTATATTTCATTGTTAGTGTATAGAAATGCAACAGATTTCTGTATATTAATTTTGTATCCTGCAACTTTACTGAATTCATTGACGAGCTTTAGTAGTTTTCTGGTGGCATGTTTAGGAATTTCTATGTATAGTATCATGTCATCTGCAAACACTGACAGTTTTACTTCTTTCCAATTTGGATTCCTTTAATTTCCTTTTCTTCTCTGATTGCTGTGGTTAGGATTTCCAAAACTATGTTGAATAAAAGTAGCAAGAGTGGACATCCTTGTCTTGTTCCTGATCTTAAAGGAAATGCTTTCAGCTTTTCAGCATTGACTATGATGTTAGCTGTGGGTTTGTCCTAGATGGTCTTTATTATGTTGAGGTATGTTCCCTCTATGCCCACTTTCTGGAGAATTTTTTTATAATATATAGATATAGAATTTTATCAAAATCTTATTCTGCATCTATTGAGATGATCATATGGTTTTTATTTTTCAGCTTGTTAATGTGGTGTATCACACTGATTGATTTGTGGATATTGAAAAATCATTGCATCCCTAGGATAAATCCACTTGATCATGGTGTATGGTTCTTCTAATGTATTGTTGGAGTCAGTTTGCTAGTATTTTGTTGAGGATTTTTGCATCTATGTTCATCAGTGATACTGGCCTGTAATTTTCTTTTTTTGTGGTATCTTTGTCTGGTTTTGGTATCAGGGTGATGGTGGCCTCATAGAATGAGTTTGGAAGTATTCTTTCCTCTGCAATTTTTTGGAACAGTTTCAGAAGGATAGGTCTTAACTTTTCTCTAATTGTTTGGTAGAATTAACCTGTGAAGCCAACTAATCCTGGACTTTTGTTTGTTGGGAGTTTTTTTAAAATTTAATTAATTAATTTATTTTGGCTGCGCCGGCTCATAGTTGTGGCACAAGGGATCTTCACTGCAGCATGCGGGATCTTTAGTTGCGGCATGTGGGATCTTTTAGTTGCGGCATGCAGGCTTGGGCTTCTTAGTTGCGGCATGCAGACTTAGTTGCAGCATGTGAACTTTTAGTTGTGGCATGCATGTGGGATCTAGTTCCCCAACTAGGGATCGAACCTGGGCCCCCTGCATTGGGAGTGTGGAGACTTACGCACTGGACCACCAGGGAAGTCCCTTGTTGGGAGTTTTTAAATTACTGATTCAGTTTCAGTACTGGTAATTGGTCTGTTCATATTTTCTATTTCTTCCTGGTTCAGTTTTGGGAGACTGTACCTTTCCAAGAATTTGTCCATCTCTTAGAGGTTGTCCATTTTATTTGCTTATAGTTCCTCATAGTAGTCTCTTATGATCCTTTGTATTTCTGTGGTGTCGGTTGTAACTTCTCATTTTTCATTTCTAATTTTATTGATTTGGGCCCTCTCTCTTTTTTTCTTGATGAGTCTGGCTAAAGGTTTATCAATTTTGTTTACCTTTTCAAAGAACCAGCTTTTGGTTTCATTGATCATTTCTATTGTTTTCTTCATGTCTATTTCACTGATTTCTGCTCTGATCTTTATTTCTTTCCTTCTACTAACTTTGGGTTTTGTTTTTTCTTCTTTCTCTAGTTCCTTTAGGTGTAAAGTTAGGTTATTTATTTGAGATTTTTCTTGTTCCCGAAGGTAAGCTTATATCGCTATAAACATCCCTCTTAGAACTGCTTTTACTGCATCCCGTAAGTTTTGGCTAATCATGTTTTTGTTACCATTTGTTTCTAGGTATTTTTTGATTTCCTCTGATTTCTTCAGTGGTTCATTGGTTGTTTAGTAGCATACTGTTTAGCCTCCACATGTTTGTGTTTCTTGCAGTTTTTTTCCTTGTAGTTGATTTCTAGTCTCACAGTGTTGTGGTTGGAAAAGAAGCTTGATATGATTTCAGTTTTCTTAAATTTACCGAGGCTTGTTTTGTAGCCTAGCATGTGATCTGTCCTGGAGAATGTTCCAACTTGAAAAGAATGTGTATTCTGCTGCTTTTGGATGGAATGCTCTCTATATATCAATTAAGTTCATTTGGTCTAACGTGTTATTTAAGGCTTGTGTTTCCTTATTGATTTCTGTCTGGATGATTTGTCCATTGATGTAAGTGGGGTGTTAAAGTTCCCTACTATTATTGTGTTATTGTTGATTTCTCCTTTTGTTGCTGTTAATTTTTGCCTTGTATATTGAGGTGCTTCTAAGTTGGGTGCATATATTTACAATTGTTATATCTTCTTCTTGGATTTATCCCTTGATCATTGTGTAGTGTCCTTCTTCGTCTCTGGTAACAGTCTTTATTTTAACGTCTATTTTGTTTGATATAAGTATTGCTATTCTGGTTTTCTTTTGATTTCTATTTGCATGGAATACCCTTTTCTATACTCTTGCTTTCAGTCTGTATGTGTCTCTGGATCTGAAGTGAGTCACTTGTAGGCAGAATGTATACGGGTCTTATTTCTGTATCCATTCAGCCACTCTATGTCTTTTTTTTTTTCTTCACTCTATGTCTTTTGTTTGGAGCATTTAGTCCATTTACATTTAAGGTAATTATCCATATGTATGTTCTTTTTCTCATTTTGTTAATTGTTTTGGATTTTTAAAAAAATATATTTTATTTATTTATTTATTTATGGCTGTGTTGGGTCTTGGTTTCTGTGCGAGGGCTTTCTCCAGTTGCGGCAAGTGGGGGCCATTCTTCATCGCGGTGCGCGGGCCTCTCACTATCGCAGCCTCTCTTGCTGCGGAGCACAGGCTCCAGACGCGCAGGCTCAGCAATTGTGGCCCACGGGCCCAGTTGCTCCGCGGCATGTGGGATCCTCCCAGACCAGGGCGCGAACCCGTGTCCGCTGCATTGGCAGGCAGACTCTCAACCACTGCACCACCAGGGAAGCCCCTTGGATTTTTTTTGCATGTGTTTTCCCCCCTTTCCTCTTTTGTTCTCTTGTGATTTGATGACTATCTTTGGTGTTATGTTTGGATTCCTTTTTCTTTTTGTGTGTATATCTATTAGAGATTTTTGGTTTGCAATTACCATGAGGTTTTTGTAACAGAGTGTCTCTCTCTCTCTCTCTCTCTATATATATATATATATAATTGTTTTAAGTTGTTGATCTCTTAATTTCAAATGCATTTTAGATACCCTGCATTTGTACTCTCCTGCCCTCACGATTACTGTTTTTGATGTCATATTTTACATCTAATTGTTCTGTGTATCTCTTAACCGCTTATTGTGGATACAGATGATTTTTACTACTTTTGTCTTTTAACGTCCCTACTAGCTTTCTGTTTGGATGATTTCCTACCTTTACTGCAGGTTTGCCTTTACCATTAGTTTTTCCTTTCATAATTTTCTTGTTGCTAGTTGCAAACTTTTCTTTTTGGCCTAGAGAATTTCCTTTAACATTTGTTGTAAAGCTGGGTTGGTGGTGCTGAATTCTTTTAGCTTTTGCTTGTCTATAAGCTTTTGCTTTCCCTCTGAAATCTGAACAAGAACCTTGCTGGGTGGAGTGTTCTTGGTTGTAGGTTTTCCCCTTTCATCACTTTAAATATATCCTGCCACTCCCTTCTGGCCTGCAGAGTTTCTGCTGAAAAAATCAGCTGATAGCCTTATGGGAGTTCCCACGTATGTTATTTGTTGCTTTTCCCTTGCTACTTTTAATATTTTCTCTTTATCTTTAACTTTTGTCATTTTGATTACAGTGCGTCTTGGTGTCTTCCTCTTTGGGTTAATCCTGCATGGGACTCTGCAATTCCTGGACTTGGGTAACTATTTCTTTTCCCACATGAGGGAATTTTTCAGCTGTTATCTCTTCAGTATTTTCTCAGGCCCTTTGTCTCTCTTCCCCTTCTGGGACCACTACAATGTGAACATTAGTGCATTTGATGTTGTCCCAGAAGTCTCTTATACTGTCCTTATTTCTTTTCATTCTTTTTTTCTGTTCAGCAGCAGTGATTTCCACTACTCTGTCTTTCAGCTCACTGATCCATTCTTCTGTATCGTTTAGTCTACTATTGATCCCTTCTAGTGCATTTTTCATTTCAGTTATTGTATTCTTCATTTCTGTTTGGTTTTTCTTTATATTTTCTAACTAACTGTACTTTTCACTCTGTGCATCCATTCTCCTCCTGAGTTCTTTGATCATCTTTACGATCATTACTCTGAACTTTCTCAGGTACATAGCCTACTCCACTTCACTTAGTTCTTCTGGGTTTTTATCTTGTTCCTTCGTCTGAAACATATTCCTCTGCTGCTTCATTCTGTCATAGGTTGCTATTTGTATTTTTGTATATGTGGTAGGTTAGTTACATTTCTTAACTTTGGAGAAGTAGCCTTTTGTAGGAGACATCCTATGCATCCCAGCAGTGCACTCCCCTCTCATCACCCAAGCTATATGGTCTAGGGGTCCCCCTAAGAGGGCTGTGTGGGTGCTTCTTTTGTGTTGGGCTGACTATGTGGGTGGCCTGGTAGGCTTGGTTGGCTCTTAGTCCAGTTGGTTGCCAGGCCCTGCCTTGTGTGGATGCTGCTGGCTCCTGTTTAGTGGGGCCTGGTCGTGAGGCAGCTGGTTGCAGAACTCTATGGGGCCCCGCGGCTAGTGTTGGCTTACTGGTGAGCAGAGTCAGGGTCCCGAAGATTCTGGGGCTATTGCCTACCCACTGGCAGGTGAAGCTAGATCCTGGGGTTAGTGCTGGACTACTGGCAGGCAGAGCTCATTCCTGGTCTGACTGCAGGGCCCAGGGATCCCAAAGCTCGTTTCATATCATTGACTGGCGGGGGGGTGGGGGGCAGTTCCTGACACAGCTGGGTATAGTGTGTGGATTGTCCCAAAGATTGCATTGTTGTGCTAGTGGGCAGGGCCAGGGCCCAGCTTTTCCCAGGGTCAGGTCTGGCTTGCTGTTGGCAGGCTTGGTCCGCAGGCTGCAGGACTGTATTTTTCTGCTACTGGCATCTGCCCCCTGGTGGGTGAGGCTAGTCTAGAGACTAGTATAGGCTTCCTGGTGGGAAGGGCTGGTGCCTGCCTACTGGTGGGTAGAGGTGGGTCTTGGCCCTCTGGTGGGAAGGGCCATGTCTAGGGGTGTGTCTGGGCTCAGAAGTCTTTAGGCAGACTTTCTGCTAGTGGGTGGGGCTATTCCCCACCCAGTTAGTTGTTTGGCCTGAGGCATCACTGGCGCCTACAGGCTGTTGGGTGGGGCCAGGTTTTGGCACTAATGAGCTAAGATGGCAGCCCCCAGCAGCAGTATTTACACATTTGGATATTTCCCAATATCTCTGCCACCAATGTCTATGTCCCCAGGTTGAGCCATAGCTGCCCCGTCTCTCCAGGAGACTCTCCAAGACCAGCAAGTAGGTCTGGCCCAGGCTCCTATCAAATTAACGTTTTTGCTCTGGGTCCCAGTGCACATGGGATTTTGTGTGCGCCCTTTAAGCGTGAAGTCTCTTTCCCCCAGTCTTGTGAGGCTCCTGCAATTAAACCCTGCTGGCATCAAAGCCAAATGCTCTGGGGGCTTGTCTTCCCAGTGCCAGACCTCCAGGCTGGGAAGCCTGCCGTGGGGTTCAGAACTCTTACTCCTTTGGAAGAACCTCTGCAGTATAACTATCTCCAGTTTGTGGGTCACCCACCCAGGGGGTATAGGATTTGATTGTATCACGAGTCTGCCCCTCCTGCCTATCTCGTTGTGGTTCCTTCCGTATGTCTTTAGCTGTAGAAGATATTTTCTGGTAAGTTCCAGTCTTTCTTTTTCACTGACGGTTGTTCTGCAGATAGTTGTGATTTTGGTGTGCTCGTGAGAGGAGGTGAGCTCGGGGCCTTTCTACTCCACCATCTTGGCAGCTCTCCTAAATCACACTTTTTACCATCTCTACTAACATTTATTGTTAACTATTTGCTAGGGTGTGTCACTTAACATACTCATTTAATCCTCACAACAACCCTATGAGGGAAGTAACGTTATGATCCACATTTTAGAGATGACAAAATTGAGACTTAAGGAAGAAAAGTGCTCTGATGAGACCATATACTAGGATTTAAACTCTGGTCTTCTGATTCCAATCTTAAACAGCAATGTTATGCTGCCTCCACTTATAGCAAAAAAGAAAAAAAATAGTTAAAATTTGTCTTTAATCAGGAATTACTGATTCCTTACTGATTAAATTTCTAAATAAGTGAGACAACCTCTGAGAAGTACCTGGTACGGGACTTGACACATACTAGGAAGAACAAAAGATCATTTCTTATTCATTCAACACATGTTTACTGAACACCTACTAGGTAAGCCAGACAGTGTTCTAGCCAGTGGTGAACAAAGCTAAGTCCTTGCTCTACAAGTTTGTATTTATTTCCTGAAGTGTTTATAGATCATAACTACACAAACAGTAGGTAAATCTGTTGACACTTAGAAAATATTATCTGAACTGCCATTTTAGGCTTAGTGCATTTTCAATACTAATAGGTCACTGTATAAGCTATACCACTAAAGCCTCAATGAAATTCCTCAATTTCTACACCAGGGACTGTGTCCTCATCAGCCTGCTGAAATGCACAGCTTGGCCTCAAGAGGGCCTTGAGGAATGAATGAATCCATTACAGTCATTCCCCAGGCCTAGGAATCATCTTAAAGCTATTCAGCTGTTATGGAGCACTTAGGAGCTTCATGTTAACTGTAAAATATGAAGAATAGGGGAAAATTTTAAGTGTGGTCCTAAAGAAAGAACCCTGATACAAAAAGGACTAGGATGGCCTTGAGAATGACCCCCATTACTTTAAAGCAGTTAGCTAATCTTTCCTTCAAGACTTGGGTAATGGATAAACAACAATATCCTACTATATAGCACAGGGAACTCTATTCAATATCCTATGATAAACCATAATGGAAAAAAATATTTAAAAAAAGAATGTATATATACATATAACTGAACCACTTTGCTGTACAGCAGAAATTAACACAACATTGTAAATTAACTATACTTCAATTAAAAAAAAAAAAAGACTTGGCTAAACACATCCTCTGTAAAGCCAGAATGGAACTCCTTAGGTACAATTAGTGAGCCCTTGCTCTGGGTGCATCCATGGCACTTTGTGATGCCACATGATGTGGTCAGCAACATGTCTGTGCTCTAGGGAAGTACTCGGTGCTCAAAAAAGTTGGAAGAATGGGCTTTCCTGTTTTAAAATAAGGCTAATCTTCTCTAGCTCTAAGTAGAATGATGCTGTGAAGATAAATAAAATGATGTTAAAAAAATGAAAGACCAGAAAAATTAAACAGATACGTTTCTTACCTTTAAAGATAGGGATCCAGCTAGAAAAAAGTGGTCTATATCAATAACAGAGGCTAAAAATCCAGCTAAAATGATTTCTCCAATGTCAGTCTTCTTCTTGATTCCAATGACTATTGCCCATGACCACATGCCAATCACGCAATGTACTGAATTATCTGAGAGTGCACGAAGCCAGTCATTTTGTTGAATTATGGAAAACTGAAGAAGTCTGTCAGCTAGTAGGCAGAAAATGCCCAGACCAAGGCTGGAAATAAGAGATTCGGTGCTACAAGACTGGAGTAAAGCATGGGTCTTCTCAGTCTCAGATGCCATCACAAACAGTATGTCAGTATATGCTAAAAGCCATCAGGAAACAAACAGCTTATTCTTGTTTACATTCCCAGTCACCCTAAAATAGAAAGCAGAGAAAATGAAGATTATGGGCTGCCATATAATATATAAACAAAACAATATTGAGAATAATTTTACAAGTATAAAACCAAGTTGTAAAAACTGGTATTTCTTTTTTTCTTTAACTGTTATCAGTAATTTCATTTTACTTTTTCCAGCTTTATGGAGATATAACTGGTACATAGCACTGTGTAAGTTTATGTTACACAACATGATGATTTGATATACGTATGTATTGTGAAATGATCACCACAATAAGGTTAGTTAACACATTCATGACTTTACATGGTTACCTTTGTGTGAGTGTGATGAGAACATTTACGATATACTCTCTTAGCAACTTTCAAGTATTAAAAGAAATGGTATTTCTTACATTTATATATAATATGCCATGTGGCCCAAAAAGAACAGATTAGCTTTGTAGGAACAACAGTTTAGATGGTAGCATGTATCAAGGGAAATTTAAGAAAGCCCACTGACTAATCTACTACTTTGAGGTCATCAAATAGTTCTTTCTTTCAGCAGTGTGTACTACACAGTAGTGGGGATCCATTGTGTCTGTGTACCCAGAAACTGCTTTCCATACTTTTTATGATAACAGCATCCACTTCCTTTGGGAAAACTGCTCATCAAAATACCCAAACTCTGGAGCTGACCAATTAGAATTCCCTGTCTCCCTTTCTAATAGTAGTGGTTAACAAGCAATTACTAATAAGTAATAATTTTATAGTAGTGATTAGTAGTGATTACTCTGCTTATGAAGGTGACCCCAGCTGGGCCAATCAGACTCCTTTCCAGAATTTTTCCTAGTGGAGCTGATCGGGAAAGTTCTTTTTCTTCTTACAGACCATGGACTCCACTACATGGAACAGCCTAGGAAAAAAGAATCATAAGGACCTCAGGTCCTCAGGTCAATCTCTAAGGTTCTCAGAGCTGCCCTGGTTCCTGCAGCTCACCTTTCACCTTCTATGAGCTACCTCAGGATTTTCCCAATAAGTCCCCTTTTCCTTTCTGTTACCTCTAACCAAAGAACCTTAACTGACATAAAAAGGTAATCATAATTCTGAGTGCTTACCTGGCATAGAATATTGAAATCACTTATCTAGTTAAAGTTATCAACATTGTGTGATACCTGAAGTTTTTGTATTGTTTTGTTTTAGTTCTGAGACTTAAAGAATAACTAAATGATTTATTGAGAATGATTCAACCTCCATTCTGTAATAAAAACTATACATAGCTCATTGTATATATTCTAAAATTTATAGGGAAATGCAAAAGACCTAGAATAGGAAAACACCTTTAAAAAAGAACTAAGTTGAAGGACTTACACCATCTGATTTCAAGTCTTATTATAAAGCTACAGTAATGAAGAATGTGGTATCGTTATGAAGATGGACAAATATACCAATGCAACAGAATAGAGAGTGGGATCACAAATAGATCCACACATAATGGTCAATTGATTATTTGACAAACATGCAGGGGAGAGTCAATGGAGAAAAGATATTCCTTTCAACAAATGGTGCTGGAACAATTGGATAGCCATATGCAAAAGTCATGAACCTCAATCCATACCTTCCTCCCTATACAAAAATTAACTCAAAATGGATCACAGACCTAAAAGTAAAACAAAACTGTAAAACTTCTGGAAGAAAACACAGAATATTTTTGTCCTTGGGTTATACAAAGAGTTCTTAGTGTCAGTATCAAAAGCTCCATCTGTTTTAAAAAGTTGATATATTGAACTTCATCAAAGTTAAGAACTTCTGCTCTTTGAAAGACGTTAAGAGAATGAAAAGACAAGACACAGACTGAGAGAACATTTTTGCATATCTCATATTTGGTAAAGGATTTGTACACAGAACAAAGAATTCTCAAAACATGATAACAGAAAAACAGACTGATACAAAGATGGGTGAAAGATCTGAAAAGGTACTTTACAAAGATGATATACAGGTGGTCAAGAAGCACATGAAATAGATTCAACATCATTCATTATTAGGGAAATGGAAACTAAAACCACAATGAGATTCCAAACATAACTATTAGACCTGCTAAAATTTAAGACTGACAATTCCAAATGTTGACAAGATGTGGAGCAACCAGAACTCTCATACACTGCTGGTGGAAATGTAAAATGATACAACAACTTTCCAGTTTCTGAAAAAGTTGAACATACTCCTACCATATGACTCAGTCATTCCATTCCTAGGTATTTACCTATGAGAAATGAGAGCAAACATCTGCACAAAGAGTTGCACATCAAAGACTTGCACATCAATGCTCATAGCAGCTTTCTTTACATTAGCTCCAAACTGGAAACAACCCAACTGGATAAACAAAATGTGGAAAAAAAGAAATAAAAAGAAACCAAAATGTGAATCCTACAAAAACATGAATGAACCTTAAAATAACACTAAACCAGACCGAAAAAAAAAAGATTACATAGTCAAAACCCATAGAACTGTATAACACAAAGAATGAACCCTAATGTAAACTCTGGACTTTAGTCAATAATAATGTATCAATATTGGTTCATTAATTGTAACAAATGTGCCACACTCATGCAAAAAGTTAATAGGGAGAAATGTGTGCAGAGGTAGAAGGAATATCTGGGAACACAGTGCTCTACTCTGCTTCATTTTTCCATAAACCTAAAACTGCTATATTAAAAAAAAAAAAAAGTCTATTTTTAAAAAGTAAATAATTGAAGCAAGTATGTGAAAATGTTATAATTGTTAAATTTAGGTAATGGATATACTTTAGTTCATTATACTCCTTTTATGTTTGAAATTTTCATTTAGAAATATTCTTTTAAAAGAGTACATAGTATGATTCCATTTATATAAAATTCTAGAAAATACAAACTAATCTAAGTGACAGAAAGCAGATCAGTGGTTGCATGGAGACCGGAGGGGCAGGAAGGATTAAAAAGGAGCATAAGGACACTGGAGGGACAGATACGTTCATTATCTTGATTGTGGTAACAGTTTCACGGTTCATAGTCTCATACCCACATCAAAACATATCAAATTGCACATTTTAAATATGTACAGTTTATTACATGTCAATTATACTCTAATAAAGATGTTAAAAAGTTAGGGAAAATATTTTATTGTCAGTAACAGTAGCAGCCTTTCATGTAAAAGGAGCAATCTGAAAATAAGAAAGAGATTATGGGGATAAAAAACCTGATGGCCCAAAAAAAAAGTCAATAGAAGCAATGCATAGTAAAATGAATGCTTCAAAAAACAAAATTAGTGAGTAAAAATACTTTCAAAGAATTTTCCCAAAGCTTGAGGGAGAAAAAAAGGACAAAGAGTTGGGCATTGAAAGAAAAAACAAATTCAAAAAATAAAGAGAAAATCCTTAAGAGTTTCCAAGTCCAAAAACAACACCATCATCAACAACAATGATTATCTGCAAAAGAAAGAGAATGTGATTAACACCAACACCAAATATTGTGGGACAGCAATTACAGAGCTCTGGGAGAACAGGATTCTGACAATAGGGTTCTAAACAACTAAATTATGGCCTCTATGTGACAACTGCAAATTTTAAGATTCTTGCCTTAGAAATTATAACACATTTACATATGATTTCTGGGGAAAAAATAAGGAGCAGCACTTCTAAATTTCTAGGGGAAGAAGAGAGGAATACAGAAAACTTGCTCAATATAGCAAAACAGAAAAGGAAAAAAATGAAGAAGAAAATTTTACTCCCACCCCCACCCACCAAAAAAATAAAAAAGGAAACAAACACATCAAACACAAATACTATAATATATGTGAATGTATTAAATTTCTCTATAAAGAGACAGATTGGAACAGAAGTAAACATCTCCCAAGTTACTGTTCATAAGAAAACATCTCAAACAAAAAGTCTCAGCAATATAGAAAATAAAGAGATGAGAAAATACATATCTAGAAAACACAAACAAAATTAAGCAGCTGTGGTAATACTACCATCAAACACAATTTATGGCAAAAGACTTAGTGGGATCAAAAGGGATAAAATATTCAAGTCATAGTAAAATTATATAAGAAGATGCTTACATGTCAAATCGTGCTTACATGAATTAGGTCAAGTAGCAAAAAAAAAAGATATAGATAGTCTGAATACTTTAATTACAAATTTTATTTCATATACAGGTCTAAAACTGTGTATATTACATAGAATACACATTATTTCCAAATGTCTCTGGCTCATTTATAAAATTTAATTACACATTTACTCATCCACAAGAAAAACTTCAACAAAATCTAAAACGTGGAAATGTTCAGGCCAAATTCTCTGACCACAATGCAATATATAATTCATCACTTTTAAACTGCTTAAAAGAAAAATAAAGTGACCTAATTAGCTCAAAGAAACTAAGCTTAAATGGTGGTGCAAGTAATTCCGTTAGAGCCAGAAGACTTGCCTACTTTCCAAGTGTTTACGCTCTGTAAACACTTCAGGAAAGAAAACAAAAGCTCAGAGAGCAGACTTGGTCTATTTGTTCACCACTATCTTTTAGCACACAGTGGATGCTCAACAAGTATTTATTGAATGAATTAAATAAAAATCATCATATACTGTATCTGTTATCCACCAGGTATTGCCTATTAAATGATTAAACGGCATTTAGTAAAATGTAGCATGTGTTCCTGGAAATCTCCATTTTTAGCAAGTGCGAATACCAGGTAATTCTTATGTTCACTAAACATTAAGAACTGCTAGGTTATAAGAAACCAGAATGAATGAAAACCAAGAAACATTATCTTTAAAGTCAAAAACAGTACAGCTATTATAATATTGTTCTGGCAGTTTTAATCAATGTAATGAGGCAAGGAAGGGATAGAGGGAGGGAGAGAGAAAATGTATCATTACTTTATCAGGAAGAAAACAATTACATTAGTTTGTAAGTGAAATGACTGCCTATCCAAGAGAATAAATTGAAAATTGTTAGAATTTAAGTTGCAAAAGGCAGCTAATTCAAGATAAATTATTAATATACCAGCAATAATCATAAGGGGAAAATACAGGAAAATGAACGTTCACAACAGCAATAAAAATTCAAATATCAAGGAATAAACTAAACAGGTAATGCATGTGAAGAAAATGACAAAACTGTACTTTATCAATCAGCTATTTAGAGCTCTGGTGGCTTTGTGCTATGTTAACGCAGCTAAGTTGGAAGGACATTTCCCAGAATCCCCTTCCTTTTATAGTTCTTTGTAGTGCTGGCTACAGGAGACACTGTACATGGGACTTGGAAGGCAGAAGTGAAGCAGCAGCCACATTTTTTAACTCTAAAGGTTGGTGCTGGACGCGCCGTGGAGCTTGCACGTCTTGCTGCTGATCTGTCAGCTCACCTTGCTGGCAAGGGCAAGCAGCTAGGCCTGCAGCTCCTTCAGCCTTCACCATATACTTCCTTCAGCTTCTCCAAATCCTGGGCCTGCATGTGCAGCCCCAGGGTCAAGAGTGCCAGCCTCTCCCGCAGGTCACCCACGGCATCAAAACTGGAGTTGGTGAGAGGCCAGTGCAGGTTCCATTCTGTCCTTGTTCTCATCCACATCCACCTTCCCCTCCCGACTTGCTGCAGCTTCAGGTTCAAAAACAGACTCATAGGCAACGGCCTGCAGCGCCTGCCCTCCGAGCCCCACAATTACAGCAGGTCTAAACTTCTTATTCCTTAGCACGCAAAGCAGTTCTGCTCCTTTGATGGAACTTTACTGAAACAAGAGCCAGACCATTTTACTGAGGAAGAAGACGACATGGATGGTGTTCTCCTCCTCAAATTAATCTATAAATTTAATGTAACTCTCATCAAAATCATAAAAGGGATTTTCTTTTAGCAACTTCACAAAACATTTTCAGGTTGGCATTCGAAAGAGTAAATGCCAATAAACTTGCAGAAGCAGAGTAATATGAATACTGAAAGGTAAATGCAAAGTCTGAGACAGGTCAAGTGTGTGTTTGGGGAAGGGGGAAATGCATGTATAATTCCAAATTGGTAAGGAACAATGATTTCACTCAGATCCTGTGTCAGTTAGGGTTCTTAAGTGCACGGAACAGAAAGCACTCTAAGTAAAAGCAAAAAACATTAAAAGGATATTGGGAAATCACAGACTTGCCAGGTTTCAAGAACCAGGCTTCAAACTCTGCCTCAAGCACCTCAGTGAAAATGACACCAGACACCTGTGGTGAAGACCTCTCTGCCCCTGAGCCCAGCTTACACTGCCTGACCCATCACCAGATATTATCATTGGCATTGCTGCTAGTACTGCCCTATCTGCTGCTGTCATAAAAGATTCTTGGCGTATTTGTTTCTTTGCTCTCAAAATTTGGAGTTGGGCATTGGCTGGGCCTAGGTCACATGCCCGTTCCCTAGTTGCAAGGGAGGTTGGAAAAGATAGTATTTGGCCTTTTCAGCCTATATAGTAGAAGGTGGGCTCCTTTCTCCTTCTAGATGCATTAGATGAGGAATCTTGCAAATATACTATACTGAGCAGGACGACCAGTCCACAATGGTAATCGGTCTGTTACAAAAGGGTTTAATTGCTAAGTATTACTGGAGAGTTAATCATCAGAAGAAACCTGAGATTGGATCATCTGTGCAATGCTCAGTTTTATATGGTAGAGTTGTTAAATCAAACAATTTTAGATTTCAGAATGTCACAATCCCATGGATTAGTTTTGTAATGCAGACCGTTTCTCTGGTTAAATTAAGAAAGGGAATCAGTTTCATTGACTAGATGCCTGAAAATGTTCCATGGTCAGATAGTTTTTGTAATCAGTTTGGTTATCAAATTTGGGATATTTATATGAATTTGTAAACATACTTCTACATAGTCCAGCTAGCTAGACTTTTAGAGAGGAGCTCAAAATTATTTTAAAAATACTGATAGACATGACTATATAAAAATGTAGACTTCTGCATGTCAAAATTAAAGACTAATAAATGGAGGAAATTTTGAACATTTATGATGGAGAAAGATTAGAAGCCCTACTTTACTAAGGGCTTTTAAAACTAACAAGAAGAAAAAATACCTATCCCAATAATAACATGGCAATGTCTATGAAAAGGCAATTTGGAAAAGGAAGAAATACAAACGGTCAAAGAAAACTATTAAAAGATTTCAACTTTATTGGTAATCAATTGAATTTAATTTAAAACAATGAGATTTCAATGTAAGATCGACAAAAGATTGCTAATGATTTGTTTGTGGTGGGGAAACGATCACTCAGAGTATTAGCAGTTGTATAAATTGGTATAACTCTTCTAGCAGACAATTTGACAATATGTATCAAAAATGATTAATAAATGAGCAAACACTTTTGACTCAGCATTTCCAATTCTAGGAAATTATCCTAAGAAACTAATTAGATAAATACAAAGAGTTACACATGGATGTTCAGCACAGCATTGTTTATAATAAGGAAAAATTAGAAACTATGTGTCCAAAATACAGGACTAGTGAAATAAATTCCATACAATTATGCAGTCATTAAAAAAATACTTATTCCCATATTTGTTGACATAGGAAATGCTCAATAGATATTAAGATTTAAAAGGTAGCCTAAAAAATAATATGTAAAATATTACATTTTTGTTAAAAATATGTACATATGCATAAAAAATCTGTAAGGCTGTTCATTTAGCTTGTCTCTCACTGGTGGGCTTACATGTGATCATTACTTTTTTTTCCTTTTCTTTGATTTCATAAAAATTTTTAATGTCTTACTATCATGAAAACAAAACCAATAAAGCTCCTTTGAAAAGTTAGAAGTAATTAATAACTCAGACCATGATGCTAAAGTCAGCTTCTTAAAAGTATAATTTTTAAAAATATAGAAACATATTTATAACATTATAAATATTAATAAAATATTAGAATATATAACATTAATAAACATTAATAAAATTGTATGCAAATCTCACAAGTCAAATTTATAGTATAATATAAAAATAATGTATTTACATTTATGTATTAGTTGGTACATGAAAAGCCTATATGAAAGATTTCTGTATCTCCAGATGAAATAAACTTATGCAGGTTCCTTTAAGTTTTTTTATTAGTGTGAAGAATACTTGCTTTGCAGAGAACAACTATTTTGTTAATGACAATGGAATCTAAAACCATCCTCAAATTCTTAGTCATGTGGAAAAATGAAAATTGTTCTCTAAAGCACTAAGATTGAGTTATAGTCTACAGATTCTTCCAGGATTAGGAAATAATGATTTCAAGATACTTTCAACCAAGAGATATGACCAAAATGCAAAAGAAACCTCCAAGATCATGAATCCTTTCCATATACCTTAGGATTTATAGTTCCACACATCATGAATCAGGTCTCTGCTCTGCAAAGTAAACATCTGACACCTGAATGGATAAAGAAGTCAATGTGTTTAAAGGCTCAGGGCATATAAATTTAAGTTTATAAAATATTCCCTTGAACCAAAGATAATATCATTATCCACTTAGCTGGATGGGAACTGGGACACAGAAAGCTTGAATTAATGACCAAGCCAGAGAGGTACAGCCGCAGAGCAATATCCCCCTCCTTCGGTAAGCCGTGGCCTGTAAATTACCCTAAGAAGAAAGAAGGCCAGTCAGGTGGATGAGTGTGAGGAGAACGTAGGCTGGACACAGTATACACAGAGGCCTAACAGAAAAGCTCTTCTGCCGCTCAAACTATGCTTCTATATGCATTTAATTGCAAATTTATTGTCAAGCCTCATCCTAGAAAGCAGACAAAAGGTCATTATCCACCTAATTGCAAATTGCATGATGTCTCTATAAAGCCATTTCATTACATCCATCTTCTTTTACTCACTAAACAATTTTTGTCATCACTAAATATATTTAAATGTACTCACCTTATGTTTTACTCGATGAGTTCAGATACAAAAAGAATCGAGTAGCTCGTGAAGTGTCATGAGCAAAGTGAAACATGAAAAGATCACTTAAAGTATTTAAATGATGATCCAAATTTAAAGTGACGCGAAAAAGAAAAACTTACTGTTTTCCAAATGTCTATATACTGTAGTAGTTTATGAATAGGACCAGATACACATAATGGGGCAGCACAAAATGCATTTTAAATGGAAAGTTTAAACAGCTTGCTCGATGAGAGAGGAACAAAAAGCTCACCTGAGCGAACCCAGAAGCAGATCCTTTCAGCCCTAGTCAAGCCTGCAGATGCCTGCAGCACTGCCAACATCTGGACTACAGCTTCATGAGACCCTGAGCAGAACCATCCAGCTAAGCCTCTTCCAAAAGTTCTGGCCCAAAGGTACAGTGAGATAATAACTGTTTACTGTTTTAAGCCTCTAAGTTTTGGGGTACAGTAATTTGTTATGCAGCATGGATAGCTAAAACAGTAGTTTCTCTTTTCAAGAAAGGTATAATTATGGTCCCAGAAACACACAGTTCCGACATCTATTCCACTGCAACTACTGGTGCAGATATTTAGAGTAGATTCTGAGTATGAGAAAGTAATTTAATAGGTGTACTTCCTCTTATTTATTGTCTCTGACTAGAACACCTAAGTGTCCCATTTTTCTTCTCTCTGCTTCCTTTTTCCACTTCCTGCGCCTCCCGCATAAATAGAATGGACTCCAGAACCTCTTAAACTGTAAAATACCTTTATTTTACATATTCACTTTCGTTGGGCAAGTTCATTAAGAGCAGTAATTATAATTTTCTTAAACTTGTCATGCATGAAGTTAATGTGCTCAAGGTGTTTAATATTCCATTATACTAATACAGGGGGTAAGCAGGTTAGCAATCCTCAGCCTGTGAACTGAAGATATTATTTGGAATGATTTCTGCCATAACAGCCAGTTACCCAGATCATAAATGTCTCTCTGGGACTTGCGGGAGCCATTTTCGGCAATGGCCAAACTCTGCCACGCGCCATTCCCATAAGAGTACTATGCCATCAACTATGGGGTCTTCAAAGTATACCTAGTAGTAATCCTCCCTTTCCTTAACTCGACAAACACATACTTAGCCAGTTACTTTACACACTGTTGTGCATTGTTTGTTAATAATCTCTGACGTTATTTCTACCAAAAAAATGAGGTAGCAAATTCCCAACAGAAATGTCCTTTTCTGCTTCACCCCCTTCTCCCCCCCCAAACCCCATCACACATATTTACAAAAACCTGAGGAAAAAGCACCGTCTAAAATCCGAAAACTGCCTTTATTATGCTTTACAAATAAGTCCTCTTCAATGAACTGTAGTTGCTGTGAAACTTTATATTTACTTTCTTTAATGCTATGGTACTCAAAGCAGACGCCAAATCTTAATTCAGCTAATTTGCAAAGAAAGGAAACACAAATCTTGCTCACTTTCACGGATACTTTTCGTAACCTGCATATAAAACGTTTCTTTCCTATGACCATTACAAATACATACGATTCTGAATTTCAACATGTTTCAAGTCTTAGCGAATTCCCAAAGTCATTCTTTCCTAAGGTTGGCATGATTCAATAATTTTTAAAATGTCGATTAAGAAAATAGGTGGAAAGCCCTGGCGTCTGCAGGGAAGGGAACAAGTTACAATCTCCACAATCACGCCTCCCGGGAGCCTGGGCGCCTTAAGGGCCCTCGTGTCTGGTAAGGTGGCAACGGGCAACTCTGGCAAGATCCCCGGCACCCCGCCCAGAGCCAGGGAAACGCCAGGGGCGCGAAGCCTAGGCGAGGGTTTGACGCCCATGGGATCTATAAAGCGCGACGAAGCAGGAGGGCCGTGCAGGGATCGCGCAGATCCCGGAGACACCGGCCAGTGTCTGTCGAGCACACCCCGCCTGCTCTCGGGTCCCACGCGACTGCCGCCCCTCCACGCCTTCCCCATCGGGAACCTGGATCTTCTAGACTTCAGGTTCAGGTGGTCCCCGCCTCCGGCCTGCTACCTCAGGACGCAGTTTCGCGGCGTCCATACAGTCCCCCTCCCGCCCGGTCCCTCGCTGAGGATCAGCCGCACCCACCGTCTGCTCCCCCAGCTGAAGCAAGCCAGCCGCGCGAACGGCGGCCCCGCCCCTCTACACCCTCTTCTGTCGGTACCATAGAGACGCCGGCCGCGGGCCTGAGCGGCTCCAGCCCGCGACGCCGGCCGAGAGGACGCCGGGATACTGGTCCTACTCTGAGCGGCCAGGAACGCGGGTTGAGGGCTCTTAAGCCGAGGAGTTGGGTACCTCGAGTTCCCCTACCGTCGTGCTCCCCAAAAGGACACATTTGGGACGACGGGTGGGAAGTGAAAAGTGCCTTGTTGGTTCCCCTCTCTCGACCCTGAGGATTCATTCTCGGCTTAGCCGGCGCCGTCCACAGCGCACCCACGCGGCGGCAGGAAGCCGGGGACGCGAATTAACCTCACCGAATATGGGACGCGCGGGCTTCTGCCCAGCGGTGCCGCCGGCTGTCCCGGAGATGTAGAGATGTTTCCGACTTCCTGCGCGGGATCCTTTAGGGTGGGCGTAGGAGAGTTTTTCACTCCGCAAGACCGGGCGGCTTGGCCGACCTGACGCTCCGCTGTGGCGCTCCGCCGCCCCCTTGGGGAGCTCTTGATAATTACTCTTTGCCGCTGTGCGGTGGGCATTGGGGGCAGCTTTTTCTTGTGGACAGCGGTGAGAAGGCTAGAAGGCTTAATCATGACTACTGAATGCCCAAGAGTCGAGAAAAGAGACAACATAAAGGGCAGCTTGACTCTAACTGGACTGACAAGGTGCGGCTTGTTTAGTGGGTCTGTGGCCAGTTCCCATCCCGACTCCCTGCCTCGGAGTGGTGGCTGCTCTGCCAGCACCAAGGAGACATCGAGCTTGGCATGTGGCTCTAGTAAGCACTGGGCGAAAAGCGGGGGCTCAAAGAGGAAAATTTCTTTCTCCTTCCTACCTGGTTTCTCAAAACAAGTGTTGGATGTAATGCAGGGCCGGCAATGGGATTATAGTAAGTACATAGTTGAAGGAGACCACAGAAAATCCGAATCTTCAATCTCAAGCAAACTTCTAGGTCTTTCACGGAACCTTAAAGTGTGGCTTAGTTTCTGTTACAGAACTTTTCATTGCTTGTCACACTCTTGGTTCTTAGCCAACGGGAAAGACTCAACTGAGGGAGGAAATTATACATATTTTACCTGCACAGCTTAAAAGCTTATTAAAAATATTACTGAGCACATTAACCACAATATTGGGTGCTTTTAGTCATGTTGAGAACAAATTTTTTTTGTCTGAATGCAGTTAACAGTTTGGCATTACCCTTATGGCAGCATGGGTGCATTTCTTATAGTCTAGGCTTTCTAGAGTTATTTAGGGACAACATAGGTGGTTTCCTGCAACCAAAACAGAACTTGGTTATTTTCTCTGTGGACAGTCTACTGCCCAAAGGGACTGTTCATTACACAATACATACTGAGTGCTCTCAATATGCCAGGCACTATGCTTGGTAATAAGACTATAAAATAACTTTATGGAGCTCAAGTTCTAGTGGAGGATATAGACCACAAAGAAGTTGGATGATTGAAATATGTGCTCTAAAGGAAGTAAACATGGTGATGTAATAGTAACTGGCTGAGGCCCCTCTGAGGAAGGGATATTTGTGCTGAGACCTGAAGGTGGCAGGGAGCCCATTGTGAGAGGAGCTAAAGAGAGCATTGTGCCCATTCAAATTGCTTACATTACCTCTCCTAACCTACTACACTCTGCTTGCTTTGCTCTATTTTTCTCGTTGTTTCCTCTGTTGCTTCTTCTCTTTTATGTGAAGAGACTGGTCTTTTCAAGAAATCATAAGTTAATTTGAACATTTCTGATTATATCTGGTATAATCTTGAAGTCTTTTTAGATGTATGGCTTTGTTCTTTCCCAAGAGACAGGTGTAATACATATAGCACTTTTGGTGAGCTCATTCCTCTTTTGGTTTCATACACGTTGTAGCATAAATCTTTGGAGATGTTCAAAACATATGAAAATATCTGGTACATGAGATAGTCCAGATAAAATTTAGTCTTAGCTAAAGTGCTCGATTCTTAGCTAGAAGCAATATTGCCCACATTAAGGTTTTTTGTTTTGTTTTTTTAAGACCTAATTCTCTTTTCATGGTTCTACTGAAAAATACTTGGAATAGAGAGACTACATAGCAAATGATCAATGTACACAATTCTGCATTAAGTAAAATGAAAAAACTTGATTAATAGTGAATGCTCCACAAGACAAAACAGCAACAACTACAGTTTTATAAAATTTTTTCTCAAATCTGAGATAAGAAATTGTTCAAATTTTTAAAATAGTTCTTTATTAATAAAATACATATTTTAAAATTTACAAGTTAGGTAAAATACCTCCAAAGTTAAATGTCATTTCTCATATAATCATTGTACAGAAGTCATATATATAATTTCTTGGCTTTCTAGTAATTTTTTAGCAGTCACTTGAAATAACATCCTCAAGGTTTAATAATATATTGTAATAATTCCATATTTCACCTTTTAGAGTTTGATAGAAGACAGTCAATATCCTGAAGGATTTCAGAGGTTTTTTTCAATGCCACTGATACACTCTTTTCATTAACTTCTTTTAGCAAGGTTTCTGAAGATTCTGGTTTACAATGATCCAAAGACTGTTCATTTTTCTTGTTAGAAATCTGGCTTAGGACACCACTGTTCTCCAATAATACTAAGTTGCTTAGTTAAGGAGCTTTTCCCCTATATTTTTCATTATAATTGTTTTTAATTCAGAAAGCCTAGCCTTCATATTAAAATATTATTTCTCCATTGGGAGGAAGATCTCTTGGATTCATAATAGAGTTGGGACTTCAGAATTTATCAAGTCTATCCCTTATAGATGAAGAAACTAGTTAAGACTATAAGAGGGAAAGGAAAAGAGAGTATGTATGTCTGTATTTGGATGGAAGTCTGGTGACAGGGAGGAAATAAAAGAATTAAAACCTCAGTAACATTTCTTTAAATGAAGAAGTGATATGGGAATAAAAGGGAACCAAAGTAGGGGTGAGAGGAATATAAACAATCTGTGTAGGGTATTTTTAACTTAAAACATCTAGAGTGAAAAGAATCTGTCCTCTGTTACAGAGCTACTTTATTATTTGAATAGGATTATGGAAAAATAACAGGATAAAAGAAATTTAGATGAGTGGGATAGGAATGTACAGAACAAAAGGTTTAATAAGAAAAAGAAGTAAGAGTCCAGTCCAAGCTGGAGATGTAGGAGGTTCCTGAACTCACCTCCTCCCACAAATGTGACACTGAATCTGCAGCTACACACGGAGAAATTCTCCCTGTCAGAAATCCAGGAACTACCCGAGTGACTCCTATACACTGAGTGAATAAGAAAACATCCACAATTAAATGGGTAAGAAAGGTTGAGACACACTTTCACTATAAACCCCACCCTTAGCACAACAG
Organism: Balaenoptera physalus; assembly: GCF_965194825.1. NCBI lineage: Eukaryota > Metazoa > Chordata > Mammalia > Artiodactyla > Balaenopteridae > Balaenoptera > Balaenoptera physalus. The sequence goes on along the minus strand of NC_138890.1, from coordinate 141,356,093 downwards.
GGGGGAACTCACAATTCCCAGCTTCTCCCTGAGGAGTAAAGGGTTTGACCCAAGATCTAATGCTCCAACTTTTAAGACTTCCAAGTGTGGGACAGGCCCCTAAAACTCCTAGCTCTGAGCACACAGAAACACCCATCTCCCAGTCTTTCCCTCAAAGAGGGCTATTTGCATACTTTAAAAGCTTCCAATTTAGCACATGCCTAGGGGCTGAATGTGATCCTCCCTGGAGACTCAGGAGGCTGGCAGATGATATCTCCACATTCTTTCTCTGGCCTACTCAAGGTTGCTGCTATCTCCCTGGAAGGAGCTTATACACAAAAGAAAATATCAATGAAACAAAGAGCTGGGTTTTTTTTACAAAGATAAAATAGACAAACCTTTAGCTAGACTTACCAAGAAAAAAAGAGAACTCAAACAAATAAAATTAGAAATGAAAGAGGAGAAATCACAACCAATACCACACAATACAATGGATCGTAAGAGACTACTATGAACAATTATAGGCCAACATATTGGACAACCTAAAAGAAATGGATAGATTCCTGGAAACATACTGAATCCAGACTGATTACTAGTAAGGAAATTGAATCAGTAATCAAATACCTCCCAACACAAATGGTTTCATTGGTGAATTCTACTAAATATTTAAACAAGAATTAATACCGATCCTTCTCAAACTCTTCCAAAAAATGGAAGAGGAGAGAATACTTCAAAACTAATTTTACGAGGCCAGGGTTACCCTGACAACCAGAACCAGATAAGGACACTACAAGGAAAGAAAATTACAGGCCAATATCTCTGATGAACATAGATGCAAAAGTCCTCAACAAAGCATTAGCAAACCAAATTCAACAATATATTAGAATGGTCATACACCATGATCAAGCGGGATTTATTCCAGGGATACAAGGATGGTTAAACATATGAAAATTAATGTGGTACACCACATTAACAAAATGAAGGATAGAAATCATATGTCAATAGATGCAGAAAAACACTCAACAAACTGGGTATAGAGGGAACATACCTCAACATAATAAAGGCCATATATGATTAGCCCACAGCTAATATCATATTCAACAGTGAAAAGCTGAAAGCTTTTCTTCTAAAATAAGAAACAAGACAGTAATGCTCACTCTCAACCCCTTTTATTCAATATAGTACTGGAAGTCCCAGCCAGAGCAATTAGACAAAAAAGAAGAAATAAAAGGCATACAAATCAGAAGGGAAGAAGTAAAGCTGTCTCTATTTGCAGATGATATGATATTATATATAGACTCTGCTAAAGTCTCCACCAAAAACCTGGTAGAGCTAATAAATTTAGTAAAGTTGCAGGATACAAAATCAATATAAAAAATAAGCTGCATTTCTATACATTAATAATGAATTATCTGGGCTTCCCTGGTGGCGCAGTGGTTAAGAATCTGCCTGCCAATGCAGGGTACACGGGTTCGAGCCCTGGTTTGGGAAGATCCCACATGCCGTGGAGCAACTAAGCCCATGTACCACAACTACTGAGCCTGCGCTCTAGAGCCCAAGAGCCACAACTACTGAGCGCACGTGCCACAACTACTGAAGCCTGCGCTCCTAGAGCCCACGCTCTGCGACAAGAGAAGCCACTGCAGCAAGAAGCCCACACACCGCAACAGAGAGCAGCCCCCGCTTGACGCAACTAGAGAAAGTCCGTGCGCAGCAACAAAGACCCAACACAGCCAAAAATAAATAAATAAAATAAATAAATTTATAAAAATAAATAAATAATGAATTATCAGAAAAATAAATTAGGAAAACAATTCCATTTACAATTACATCAAAAAGAATAAAATACCTAGGAATAAATTTAAGCAAAAAGGTGAAAGATCTGTACATTGAAAACTATAAGACATTAGATGAAACAGAAGAAGACACAAATAAATGGAAAGGTATTCTGTACTCATGAATTGAAAGAATTAATATTGTTAAAATGTCCATACTACGCAAAGCAATCTACAGATTCAATACAATATTCAAGGTATTGAACAATACAAAATTCCAATGGCATTTTTCACAGAAATAGAACAAACAGTACTGAAATTTGTATGGAACCAAAAAAGACCTCAAATAGCCAAAGCAAACTTGAGAAAGAAAAACAACGCTGGAAGTTTTCTGATTTCAAACTATAGTAATCAAAGCAGTATGACATTAGCAAAAACCAGAAATATAGATCAATGGAACAGAATAAAGAGTCCAGAAATAAAGTCACGTATGTATGTAATGGTCAATTAATTTACAACAAACAGTTAAAAATATACAATGGAGAAAGGATAGACTCTTCAATAAATGATGTTGGGAAAACTGGACCTCTACCTTACACCATACACAAAAATCAACTCAAAATGGATTAAAGACTTGAATGTAAGACCTGAGACCATAAAACCCCTAGAAGAAAACATAGGGTGTAATAAACTCCTCGACATCAGTCTTGGCAATGACTTTTTGACACCAAAAGCAAAGAAAACAAAAGCAAAAATAAACAAGCAGTACTTGTCAAACTAAAAAGCTTTTGCACAGCAAAGAACACCTTCAACAAAATGAAAAGGCAACCTATGGAATGGAAGAAAATATTTGCAAATTATATATCTGATAAGAGGTTAATATCCAAGATATTCAAACAACTCATACAACTCAATAGCAAAAAAACAAAAAACAAAAAACAATTTGATTAAAAAATGAGCAAAGGAACTGAATAGGTATTTTTCCAAAGACATACAGATGGCCAACAGGTACATGAAAAGGTGCTCAACATCACTAATCATCATGGGAAATGCAAATCAAAACCAATGAGATATCACCTCACACCTGTTAGAATGGCTATCATCAAAAAGATAAGACATAACAAGTGTTGGTAAGGATGTGGAGAAAAGAGAACCCTTGTGTACCTCGGTAGAAATATAAATTAGTACAGCCACTGTGGAAAACAGTATGGAAGTTTCCTCAAAAAATTACAAATAGAACTACCATATGATCCAGCAATCTTACTTCTGGGTATATATTCAAAAGAAATGAAAACAGTCTATTGAAGAGATAGCTGTACTCTTATGTTCACTGCAGCATTATTCACGATAGCCAAGATATGGAGACAACCTAAGTGTCCATTGTTGGATGAACAGATAAGAAGATGTGGTACATATACATACACACAATGGAATACTACTCAGCCATGAGAAAGAAGGAAATCCTGCCATTTGCAACAACACGGATGGACCTTGAGGGCATTTTGCTTAGTGAACTAAGCTGGACAGAGAAAGACAAATACTACATGGTGTCACTCATATGTGGAATTTTTTAAAAAGTCAAACTCATGGAAACAGAATGTAGACTGGTGGTTGCCAGGGGCTGGGGGTGGGGAAAGAAGGAGAGGTTGGTAAAAGCATATGAACTTCCAGCTATAAGATGAATAAGGTCTGAGGATCTAATGTATAACATGGTGACTGTAGTTGATAATACTGTGTTGTATGACTGAGGTTTGTTGGGAGGGTGGAAATCAGATGTTCTCACCACCCCCCTCCCCCGGGAGGGGTGGTGAGATAGAGGAGAGGAGGAAGATAGATATGTGAAGTGATATATGTGCTAATTAACAAGATAGGGTGATCCTTTCACAATGTGTATGTGTGTCAGGTCACTATGATGTACTATTTAAGTATCTTATAATTTTTTCAATTATACCTCAATAAAGCTGAAATTTTTTACAAATAATAGTATATAAAAATCCTACAAATTTTAAAAAAGAAAGAAGTCAGAGATAGTTCCCAGTTATAATTTAGAATATAATTATGTAAGTGTGAAAGTCTCCATAGGATATCTTAACCCTAGTTCACTGTCCTTTGCTGAGTTAAACCCAATGAAGAGTACAAATGCTAACATGATGTACCTCCTACAGACAAGATACATCTTAAATTACAATCTTAAATATTATTCAATAAAGCTCTGTAATATATAAGTATGGATTAATATAAAGTACAGAGTCATGAATTAAGCCTACAATGGAAAGGGAGAAATTATGCAGGACAATACATTCTGTTTAAAGGATACAGTTAAACTTCTGTATCTTTTCAAGTTCAGAAGCCACAGACCTGTGCAAAAAAAAAACTCATGCTAGTTGTCTCATTCTTTTATATCCACAATATTTCAAATAAGCATACTTAATTTTTTTTTTCATAAAGGTTAGAATTTTTGACATAAGAACCTAGAGGTTAAGAATTCTCTTTATATTGGCTTTATTTAGCAACAAATCACCTTGACTCAACTGATACTTACTGAGTGCCTTTCATGAGTAAGGCAAGTGAATTAAAGTCCTCCACCTCCAGGACTTTTGAATTAAGTATTGAGGTTTGAAGGTAATGGGCCTTCCTGCTACAACTCAGTACTGACGTGGCATATCTTCTACTTTCCTCCTCAAGGTTTACAAAACTTTAAAAACCTACTAAAATCTCATCACTTCTATGAAAGAAATACTCTCTCCTTAGAATTCCTACAGCAGTATGTTAATTAATCATAAACTTCTTTGTAATGCTTTCTCTTGAACTATTTAATTTTCTGATCTTCATACCTAGATAGTTTCTTTGGAGGAGAAGGGATCTTACACATATAGTAAGACCTCATTTATATGGACCTCTTAGGGAATGGATGGTCTCCAGGGCCAACTTTTTATACGATTGAATTAGGTGTGAAAACATAGTAACTATTTTCTATTAAATTTCTTCTGGAATAGACTACCTAATCATTTCATTGTTTTCTTAAGCACAGTATACTAAACATTCTCTTCTTGACTTGAAGGGTTAACATATGAACATTAGCCCTTACCATGTTCCATAGAAACAGATATAGGGGCAACTGGTATGGGATAGAAGGCTAAATGTATACAAATCCAGCAGAACCTCTTATGTGTGTGTTCTTTGTGTTTTCCCTCATCACTAGATGAAGTATGAGCAGTGGCACACAACTAGAAAATAGTGTAACTGGACTAGCTCTGCAAAATTAATGAGGACATTCATGCAAACATCTCTTTATTCAAGTCACTAGAATAGTCTTTTCACAGCTCACAATAGGGTATACGACTTGTCTGCTTTACTGGCAGACAATGGACCACACGCAATGGACCACATGCACCTCATCAGCCTGCACTCTTTCCTTGTACTCCAGCCTATGAACGGAGAATAAAAGAGATCTTTCATCATTTTAAGCATCTGTAGTAAAAACCTGGATGTGACTTACTCCAAAACCCGCCGACTCTTCGTCATTGCAAAACACACTCCCCCCGCCTTTTTTAAACATGAGACACATTTTCTGGGTACACCCAGAACCATACAAACTACCTTTAATGCTGTCACTCATATGATAAACCAACATCTTATGACATATCTCCTGTACTATTTTTTGACAAGCATCCCTATTAAAAAGTTGAACGAGTAAGCTAACAATATAAGGTGAGTTGGAAATAAAATATTGAAATACAATTTAGGTAGCTGTTTATTACGCGATCTCTTCTCTCCCTTCAACCTATCCACTTTGACAAGAAAACAAGAATCACAGTGGAGATGTCTTAGGCTTTGGGAGGGGAATGGAGCTGTTCAAGTGCTGTATCTCCCCTCCCCACTCCTCAATTCCTTTGCCTCCCCTCCGCTCCACATTGCTTCCACCCATGGCTGCTTTCACCAATCTGTACTTCTCTTACGCCCTCACTTCTCAGTTTGTCTTGACAGTTATCCTCTTTTAAGCTCTCATATAAAAAGGCTAGCATTTTACAAACTTTGCCAGCTGAGCAATGATGAAGTAACCAATTTTATAGCCATGTACAATGTCCCTTTCTTCCCAACTATGTTTTTTGCTAGCTATTAAGGCAACTTTTCTGCTCCCAAACTGTAGCTGAAGAGAGGGACCTGGAAAGCTGAATCCTTAAGATATCTGGATATTCAAATAACATCTACTGATTTTTTTTTTTTTTTTTTAAAAACCATGGCTTTTTTTTTTTTTTTAATTTATTTTTGGCTGTGTTGGGTCTTTGTTTCTGTGCGAGGGCTTTCTCTAGTTGTGGCAAGTGGGGCCACTCTTCATTGCGGTGCGCGGGCCTCTCACTGTCGCGGCCTCTACTTGTTGCGGAGCACAGGCTCCAGACGCGCAGGCTCAGTAGTTGTGGCTCACGGGCCCAGCTGCTCCGCGGCATGTGGGATCTTCCCAGACCAGGGCTCGAACCCGTGTCCCCTGCATTGGCAGGCAGATTCTCAACCACTGCGCCACCAGGGAAGCCCCACATCTACTGATTTGATTGGACCTCTTTCTCTAAGTAACTTAGGAAAAGGTGATAAGAATCAAGCTTATTGTTTCTATATTTTTTTCACCATGCACCATGCACTAAGACACCTTACAGCTTACTTTATTCTTTTTATTTATTTATTTGGCTGTGCCAGGTCTTAGTTGTGGCACGCAGGATCTTTAGTTGCAGCATGTGGGCTCTTAGTTACGGCACGTGGGATCTAGTTCCCTGACCAGGGATCCAATCTGGGCCCCCTGCATTGAGAGTTCGGAGTCTTAACAGCTGGACCACCAGGTAAGTCCTCTTACAACTTACTTTAATTTAAAGCTTCCTAAATTGTTCCTGATATCCTTCTTTTCCAATATAATCAGATTATACTCTTGCAGTGACACTAACCTTCCTAAGGCTCTTTCTTCCTGTCATTTTTCCATATAGGAACGTGTAATTCTATGAAGTCTGAATTCCTCTATTGATTACAAGGTCTGTTCCTATCCATCAAAGTCACACTACACCCAAGCAGATAAGTGTCTCCTCCATAAAAACTAACTTCTTACTATCTCCACAAGCCAAAATACCCTTTTTTACCTCTGCCCTTGCTTCTTCCCTAAAATGTTGTAATTTCCCTAAATATTCCTTCGAAGCCCAGTTCTAGTCACCTACACACTGAAGGGCACACAGGAGGGACTGAAATCTTGCTTTATTTGTTGATTTATCAATTAATTTGGGGGAGGCAATTAATATAATAGAAATTATTTAAAAATCAACATTTTCTGAAAGCTTGTTATGTTAGTCAACATTTTATATCCTTTAATATTACTAAGATAAAAAAATATATATCCTCTAAATTTTTCCATAAAGTTTTCAGGATGAATTTATTACACTAAAAGAGTCACCCATTTTGATATGAAGTTTTCAAATCTTCAGATGAAATATACTATGATGAACTGTAATAAATGAGATATCCAATTAAAGATAAATTATTTTCAAGATTTAAGCTATCAAAACATCACAGGACGGCTTCCCTGGTGGCGCAGTGGTTGAGAATCTGCCTGCCAATGCAGGCGACACGGGTTTAAGCCCTGGTCTGGGAAGATCCCACATGCCGCGGAGCAACTAGGCCCGTGAGCCACAATTACCGAGCCTGCGCGTCTGGAGCCTGTGCTCCGCAACAAGAGAGGCCGGGATAGTGAGAGGCCGGCGCACGGCGATGAAGAGTGGCCCCCGCTTGCTGCAACTAGAGAAAAGCCCTCGTACAGAAACGAAGACCCAACACAGCAATCAATCAATCAATCAATCAATCAATCAATCAATAAAATTAAAAAAAAATAGGTGAGATCACGAGATATTTAAAAAAAAAAATCATAGGAATTAAATATATTTAACTAAGAGAAAGTTTTTTTGGGAAAAAGAGTCAGTTTACCTTTTAACATTTTAATTTTTGAGGACTACTTGGCTCTTCTACACAGATTAAGTTTAAAATAAATACAAATACCAGTTTTCTTCCGGAACAGAAGACGAAGGATGTGTAGGCAATTCTTTCTGGCTAGCCTGGGTCAGTCTTCTGCACCATGATATTACTGTTGTCACATATCTAGATTGAATACGGTAAGACAGATATTTGAAAAATGAACTTGTAGAATATTTATAAAAGTATTTAAAATTTGGAAAAATCATTAAGACGGTTTGGGAAAAAAGAATAAAGAAAAAATTCTCAAGTAGGGCAATTTTAAAAATCGTTTTCATTGGAAAAAGAATAAGCAAGTTTTTCTCATTCATCAGGAATAAAATGATTTACTCACATTCATGATTAATAAAGATGAGATTTAAGAATCAGAACACAGGTTAACACTTGGATTTCACTCAAAGTTCAAATGTCTAAATTCTCCTTTTAGTTTTTCAAAGTAAAATGAATTTCATTAAATTTTATCATGAAAATGTCTTTACACACAAGGCTAAGTGAGCATTTGCTTTCTAAAATTTAAACCAGAACACACCTATTAATGCACACACACACATCCAGAATTATATATAACTCATCAAACACACAAAACAAGTATCAAGTTCAATAAAATGAATGATTTGGAGTGACTGGCTGAAATAAATAGTTAATGTTTGCTAAATAGACACTATCTTTTGAGGCAAATTATTCAAACTAGCAATGAATGTTGGAGCATTTAAACCAAAATGCAATAAATCCCAACAGAAAAATAAATTCAAGAGGTAAAAAAAGCAATTGTTTTTTGACCATCCTCAAGTAAAATCACTAACATGTCAAGAACATCACAAGGAGAATGATTATTATAACAAATTACATAAGCCAAAAGAGAAAAAGCATATTCATAAAAAGCTGATTTCAAGAATCTTCTCCATTTTAAGAATAATCATTAGCTAGTTTGTTTTATTTCACTTTACAGAAATATACATAAGTTTAGTTATTTGTGGCTGTAAGCCTTAGTTTAAATTGGTTAGGGGAATAATTAGTTAACTGGTTAACACAGCTGACCACAGTCCAACCTCCACAGCAAGCCAGTTATATCTATAACACATTTATTTTGAAAAATCACTAGAATACAAATGGAAATGATTAAAGCTGACCTGATCTATTTAGTTATGCTAGAGATCAATATAACTGTAACCCCTGAAACCTGCTGAGGAATTCCCTGGAGGTCCAGTGGTTAAGACTCCGTGCTTCCACTACAGGGGGCGTGAGTTCGATCCCCAGTCGGGGAACTAAGATCCCACAAGCCACGTGGTGTGGCCAAAAAAACAAGAACAAAAACAATGCAGCTACTGAAACCCGCTGAAATGACTTTATGTACATTTTCCACATGGAAAAACTAAAAATATATACAACATTTAAATCATGTTTTTATGCTTCCTCTCTGTCTAAAAGGAAGTTGTTTACTAACATGAAATTATTTTTTAACTGCTTTCCAGTACCTTTCATATGGTCCAGGGTGTTGAATCTGAATTAACTGATTTTGTCCATCAGGAAAAGTTAACTTACACCAACCTAAATTGAGACCTCGATTTACCTTAAGAAGCAAGGAGGAAAGGTAAGTTTTAGTATTCTAGAACTGAAAAACAAAACCTTCTTTTTAATTAATTTTCAGTAAAAAAAAAAAAAAAAAGAAGTAGATGAATCATTAAAACTTTATTTTGACTAACTTAAAAGTTTTATTTTACATGGGATATGGGTATTATTTAACCACCACCCTTATATAGATAATTATCAAAAGAACAAAAATACTAGTCCCTCTCTCTATAATGAGTTACCTTTATAAAAATGACGATTTGTCACACCCTTCTGATTTCTGCTAGGAAATCCAATGAGATCAGTAAAGCCTCTTGACAGATTTTATACTTCAAAAAATAGAGATACTGTGGTACTTCATTTTCTTTGTACTATTTCCACAGATTAAAAATAAATAAATAAAAAATAGATTTCAGTCTGAAGTATAATTACCTGTCTCTTTTCAATAAGAGAGCTGAAATTCCAATTCAGGGTTAGAGTAATGCCATCTGAAAAGACAGCATGTACTTTGTCATCAGAGTATGCAAGAAATCTTCCCACGTTGGGTATGAACGATTCTCTCAAAAGCAAAGGCAGTATATTGCTATCATTTATCCCAGGTACCTAAAACCAGAAAATAAAAATAGCAGGAAAGAGAGTTATCCACTAATAAGATTGAAATGATTAATGAACACTGAGACAACTTCAGATTCTCATTCAGAAGTTGAATATTGTAGAATCCTTATGGATGTTTTGACTTTTCCAGAAGTGGCTACCCAAAAGAGTCTATTGTAAGCAGATTAAGTACTAATACTTTTGGAAAGTCACCATTCTGCTGAACTTTACATAGAATATAGACAAAGATTAGGAACTACAGCAACATATAGGTTTATAATCAAAGCAGTATAGATACAGAAATCAAGGTCTGAGAATCACTTCCTCCAAGTCAGCATTAAAAGAAATTTACTTTTACAGTTATGGAAATAGAATGAATACTGTAGTATGTTTCAAAATAACTGTTTTCACATACTTCAAATCCAATAAATTCCCCTGCCCTCCCCCTCTAAGAAAAAAGAAACAACAAACTATATACAGTAAAAGTATAACATAAAAGCCCAATTTTGCAGTGTTTATCTATTAAATGGATTTTTTAAATAAACCAGTATTAATATTGCAAAGACTTTCTCACATGACTTAGATGAAAGTAATTTGAACTTATATGTATGTATACAAATAATAAAGCAATTAAAATTATCTTGCTTTTAAAATAATTTAAGATACCATTTTCCAGCAGCATATATGATAGTTATGGCTTAAAGAAAGCTTCACCTTGGCACAATGCTGAAGAATTCTGTGAACAAGAAAAATACTACTTAAACATTTGCAAATAACGTCATTTTCCAATTCTAGCAACCCATTCTCACTGCTATACAACATTTTAGGCAAGTAACTCATTTCCACAAAAATATGTTTGGACCTCTTTCCTCCTTAAGCCCCTAGAAGGGAACTACTACTGTTGCTTCCCTTTGTGCTAATCTTACATAGTTAAGGTTATTCCTCTAATTTTTAGCAATGAAATGACTCCAAATGGAGAGGATTTTCAGAATTTGCTCCTTTTTAAGAAGTGACAGATTCACAGCACCTGAAAGGTTTAGCATAGTCTAAGAGTGGTGGGGATGTGAATCAACTGTCCCTAGAAAATCAAATGACCAGTTCTGCTCCTTCAAATCGACTTTAGAAGTTGCTTAAACATAAGTTTATAAAACAAATAATTTAATTCAACAATCCACTTTCGTTCCTCTCGGTGCCACAGACTGATTAATGAATTAAAAAACATATGAACCAAAGAACCAAACTACAGTTCACCTTCTGTTCATTCTCAGAAATCGTTATTACTCCTAGGATAATAAAGAAGTATGAAAATTCAAATGTATCATCAAATCTTCAACTTGATTCCAAGGAACAATAATGATGCCACACTTACCTAGAGAAAAGGCACTTATTTCCTTCCAGCAGTTGCTTGCCATATGCGGATGTTTCTCCATATTTAACTTCAAATTTCAAAGCCAGAAGTACTTTCTTTTTTAAATAATTGGGTTTTTTGTTGTTGCTGTTGTTGTTGTTTTAATCTTTATTTATTTATTTGGCTGTGCCGGGTCTTAGTTGTGGCACATGGGATTTTCGTTGTGGTATGTGGGATCTTTAGTTGCGGCATGCAGGATCTTTTAGTTGTGGCATGCAAACTCTTAGTTGCAACATGTGGGATCTAGTTCCCTGACCAGGGATCGAACCTGGGCCCCCCTGCATTGGGACCGTGGTAGCCACTGGACCACAAGGGAAGTGCCAAGAAGTACTCTTATAATGACATTGTGATCACTTTATTTTATAAATGATGAGACCAGAAAAGTTGACAGATTTTACTAAAGACATTTCCACTGTACCTACCAATTCTTAATCTTATCCTAACCACTAGAAAATGTATCAAGTTTCTCAGACACATAACACTTGATTCAGTTGAACGTGAAGCACTTACCTGGTTGCCTGTTTAATTAGAGAACAAACAGAAAATGGACTTCCTGGTCTATCTGGAGGAAGGTTATTTACTGAATAAGTTTTGTCTTCTCTCTGAAAATTAGTTTAAAATTTTAAAAAAGATTCAATAATAAATTTTGGCCATTATTACTTAGCTATTTTTCTCCCTTAAAATATGTATTTATACAGTGAAAAGGCGAGCAGTTAAGTTAATCAACAGCCCATAAAAGGTAACTTTAAAAGGTATTTTATGATGCTTTTCCATTTTCCCTTTTTTTTAAAAGTCTAGAATTCCTCCTATCAAAAGTTATCCTACTCAAAAATTACATTCTAATAGCCTATAACTTACTGCTCAATTTAAATCTTGGCTGTACTCAAATTAACAAACTAATTTCCTTGTGCATTAACAGGAAACCTACCATAAGCCCCTTTTTCCCTTTAGACAGAAAAAAAAAAAAAAAGAAGACGAAGAAGGTGGCGGCTAAATAAGCTTAAAAAACTGTTTTAATTACTATTTTAATTGAATGACTATATCATTTTGTTATATTTTATTAATGGAAGAACAATTGCTAGTTTGTGTAAGACAATATTATTATTTACAAGCTCAACTTCTTGAATTAGAAAAAAATGTTGTTTTGTTATTCCCTCTGAATTTCCTCTTTCTCAGACTCTTTCATGCTAGTGTTTACCAGGACTCTGTCTCCAGCCTTCTCTTCTGATTTCCCGGTTTCTTCTTGGGTAATCCCAGGAGGGTCCAAAACTGTGTTCATAATAAATATCACAACAGCAACAACTAACACTTATTAAACAGATGATACTATGCACTAGGTGCTACGCTATGTAGTTTACAAAGGATTATCTCATTTACTCCTCAAAATAATCCTGAGAGATATGAACTATTAATGTCTATTTTTTAGATAAGGAAACTGAGGCTTGAGGGCTAAGTAGTAGTAGAGGTCTGAACTGAACCACAAGAGAGTGTTGCCCATACTCTACCATCAGTGAGAGAAGATAAGCTTCAAAGTCGGAGCTGGATTCAAATCACAGGTGTGCCTCTTCCTACTATAATGATGGGCAGGTTATACAAACTTGTGTGAAGTCTCAGTGCCTACAACCTATGAAATGGGGATACTACCTACCATCCAGATTGTCCCGAGGATTAATGAAATAACACATACATAAAGCAACTGGGACAGAATTTAGTCTATAGTATGGTACTCAAAAAATAGTCTCTCCTCTTTTATCCTGGACTGTAGACTTGAATATCTAAATCTCTACTGGGTATCACAAAGACATTTCAACTTCAACAATGTCAAAATGAAATTACCTTCCCTTCAAAGTCTGCATTTTTTTCCCTCTCTCCTACTTCATACTTACCTCTGATATGTCAATCATTACATGTTATTCCCTCTTCCTAGAACTCAGCTCCCTCCCTCCATCACCTCCCTTTGTCTGACTAACTCCTACTTTTCCTTCAGCATCAGGGAAGCCATTAAGGAGGTCCCATACACTAGGTGAAATCCCCTAGTTATGTCTACAAGTACAGAAAACCTCTATTCCTGCTTCTTGGTTTCCATTACAATTTCAATTTAATGTTTTATACTTAATGTTGGTCTTCTCTACTAGAATGGAGCTTCGTGAAGGTAGGGGCTGAATCTGTTTTGCTGACCTCTGTATCCTCAGCATTTATTAGCACAGTGGGCTAAGTCACGTGGTAGGCACTCAAAATATCGCACCTTAATTATTTATGTCTTTCTCTATTGGATACTGAGTCCCTCGAAGGTTCTTGTCTTTTTCCACTGCCCTAATTTCATCAATTCTAAAATGCTTATTTTTCACAATTTAACCTCTCTGAAATAAAGATGCATCTTACAATTAAGAGTTTCTTTCAATTACTATCAGGCAGATGGGACGGAACTATAATAGAATTTAAATCTTTCATGGAAATCTCTTGGTAAGATCAAAAAATGCCATCATCAATACACTTCAGGTTTAAAAAATTTTTGGTTTAATCCAGTGCCTGGTACCACCACTCATTGATTAATTCAATAACTTGGCATCATTTTCAACTCCTTCCTCATCCCCAATATCCCATCAGTCATTAGTTCTGTCTCCTTAGTATTTCTTGGGTCCATTCTTATCTTTCCATTCTCATTACCACTGCCTGGCCCTCATACTTACTTCTCTGCACTACTATACATGTCTTCTAACTGGTTCTACAGCTTGAAGTGCCACTGCTTCCCCATCTCAGTTCATCTTCCTCTGAAAAGACCTAACAAAAATATGATGTCACTTTACTTACATCCTTCAGTGGCTCTCCAAAAGCAATAGGGTTTCTCATGCTCCATTAATGAACTGGCTCAACTTGGTGGTCTAATCTCTTCTCTGGACATTTCCCCCACCATTCTACCTCTGTTTTAGTCTACTACAGCCTACCACAGCATTTTCATTTCCTTCAACATTCCATACTGGCCCCAGACTCTTGCCTCCAGTTAGATGACATTTATCTACTGTTCTATGCACTAGGAAAATAGTGTGTTGAACAAGACAAGGCTTACCTCTAGGTGGGTTAGTTAGTAAACAAACATTGATCAATATGAAAATGTCACAAAGTACTAAATGCCAAGAAGAAAAAAAGAGGAGGGTACCTTGATAGGGAGTGTCGTGGGTAGCTTCTTTAATGTGAATAGTCAGGAAAAGCTTCCTTGAGGAGGTGACATTTAAATAGAAATTCTAATGACAAGAGGCCAGCCATGCAAAGAGTTGAGCAAGAACAGTGTTCCCTTAGCTATATGCTCCTCTAACATCCATCCCTCTTTTGCATAACTCCTCCTGCCATGTCTTCCTCCAGAAGGCTTTCCTGGAGCCTCCCAAACACGGTCAGGTACCCTTCCTTATGTGGACCCAAAGCACCAAGTGTTTATCTCTATGGAAGCACTTACACTGTCGGTCCCTGTCAATCTTTCCTCTTTAAATTTTTAACTATGCAAGCAGTGATACATTACTACATTTTGGTGGGGGGCGGGGGAAGAGTTCAAAAACATAAGATTTCAGTCCCTCCTGACTCTTCCTCCCTCACAAAATCCCAGATTCCTCCCCAAAAGTAACCACTTCAGTTTAGTTTTTATCTGCCCAGATCTTTCCCTGTGCATTTACACATGTATTATATACAGTAATATAATTGGGTTTGGGGTTTGTTTTTTGTTCTTTACACAGAAGATATCATTGTACATCTTCTCATGCAACTTTTTTCACTCAACAGCATTTTGGAGATCTTTCAATATCTGTCTTTCTATGCGTCTACATCTTCCTCATTCTTTTAAACTGCTTCCAGCATTCCCACGACCTGATCACCATAGCTTATTTCACCATTTTCTACTGATGAACATTTAGATTGCTTCCAGTTTTTCGCTACTACAAACAAGACCACAGTCCACATCCTTGGCCATGCTTCTTTGTATATATGTGCTCATATTTTTCTAGGATAGATACCTTAGAAGCAGAATTTCTAGCCAATTTTACTTGATATTATCAAGTTGGCCTTCATGAAGGCTGAATCAATTTACACTCCAATCAACACTATGAAAGCACCCCTTTTCCCCATACCCTTGCTGGCAGTAGATATTATCAACCTTTTGACAATTTGATGAGTGAAAAATATTATATCACTGTTATTTTAATTTGCATTTCTTTGATGCAAGTAGTAAAGTTGAACATGTTTTCAAATACTATGGGTTACATGGCATAATCATTCTTATCCTTTGCTCATTTTTCTATTAGGTTTTTTTTTTGGTCTTTTTATTAATGATTTATAGTGTACAATATTTTCTTCCAGGCCTTTGTCTTTTTTACTTTATCTAATTTAACTAAAGTTAAATATTTAAAATTTAACATACATTTAAAAATTTCAAGCTGATCAAACTTTTCTTTATGCCTTCTGGTTTTTTGTATTGTACTTAAGAAGGCCTTCCCTATCACAAGATTATAAAGACTGTCCTTCTATTTTCTTTTAATAAATATAAAGTTTGGTTTCTTACATTTAGCCCTTTAATCCACCTGGAATTTATTTTGGAATATGGGTTAAAGTAAGGAGCAAACAATTTTACTCCCCAAAGAAAGCCAATTGTTTCTAAATCTTTTCACTCAAGTAGACAGAGGAGAATGAATGTGTTGCTCACTGGGGTCTGAGTGTGTAAAGCCCAAGGCAGTCCACCACAAAGGCACAACTAACTTGCCTGGAAGTTTTGTTTTATCTCCAAAGCACATGTGATATGTTTGCTTCAGTATAAAAATTATCACCCCCTCCCCATGACACCTTTGAGTAAAACTGAAGCTCCAGGAAGATGTTCTGTATTTGCCTTGTAGCTTTTTGAACTCTCGATACATAGCAGTCAGTAGTGTGGATGTATATGCATACCCACTCTATTTGCCTGTTTACTGAATCATCTCATGCACTACACGTGTGCATGCACACACACACATACACACACACACACACACACACTATTGGTCATGCTTTCATCTCATTTGCCTGTTTGCCTGACTGACTGACTACTAGACTGTGAACTCTTGACTGCAAGAACACTTCATCTTTACCCAGTGCTTAATAGAGTGCCTGCCTACGAATGTTCAATTAATATTTATTGAATAAATACTTTCCTACAAATAGACTTCAGCAGGGAATCTGCTTTAATATATACTAAAATATTTATGAATAAAATGATACTTGGGATTTACTTAAAAATAAATAGGGAGTGGAGGGGGCAGTGGGAAGTATAGATGGAACAAGCTGGGTAATGGGTACATGAAGGTCTGTTACGCTTGTCTTTCTGCTTTTGCATATGTTTGAAATTTTCCCTAGTTAAAAAAAATCTGCTCTAGTTTTAAGTCTTCTCCCTAGCAACCCTGATAATCTTATCACTCAAATACTCTGTAATAGAGAAAGAAAACGTATTATGTTCCATCCTGCGAAGCAAAGCTGTGTGATACTATAGTAATCCCTATAAAAGGGTGGATTTCAAGTGTCAGACTAGGAACAAGCAAATTTGGACTATTAACAAAATTTCCACATGATTACACTTTGGTCTGATATATTAAATAGATCATGTTATGTTTCACTGTTTTCAACAACAGAACGATCCTGTTCAATGTTCTAATTGTATATGAAGATTTAGGAGTTAAGTTAAAAGGTGTTTTAAATATGCAAGCAATTGTATGTAGGGAGAAAAGAATGTGCTTTTTAATATGCAAATATTAATTCGAAGAAGTATACTGATTCAAAATTATATTGCTGGTTTCAGTGTTTCCTATTGATAAATTCTATGACAGAAGAAATTTAATTTCTGATTTAAACACAAACTGCTTAGGCAAATGGATGACAGAATACTGGATGAGAATACAGCAAAAATAAGGCGGTTAGTAATTACTGTGCCAATGCTGGCAGTAAGATTATATTAATTCTCTAGACTAAGAAGTAGTAGCAAGAAATTTTATAAAGATCTAATTTCCCATATATATATATATTCAGAATTATTTAGAAACAGCTATGTACCAAAAATCTTCTTGAGCTGAGACCTCATTGTCAACTTACCTCTTCTGATCCTTCTTGAATGGAATAATATATAAAATAGTTTCCCAAATAAGCTCCTTCTGATTTGAAAACAGATCCATCTCCAGGATAAACCTCTATTGAGTTCATATTTTTGTGGGTAAGTCTAAGGAAAAGAAATAATCATTAAAAAAAATATTTTTCTCATTGAGATTAACATATAGATGATGGCAATCATATTAAAAAAAAAAGGTAGTATGAGGGTTTTTTTTGCCTATCTAAAAAAAATGGATAATTTCATACTCTGCACATCAACCAGCTAAATTAGTTTTTTTTGCAAAAAATAAAGAGAACACCCAGAATTGGTTTATGTATCTATTTCAACTAAGCTCAACTTCTAGAAGTTAGGCATCTTGTCTTATCATCCTGGTATCCCACTGCCACTCACAGTGGCTGGTACATTATAGTCATCAAAGCAATGCCCACTGCATAGGAGTTAAATATGACAACTCCAGAACCTAAAAATAATATTATTCTGTAAAAATGAAACTAGCAGAATCAATACCTGATGGATAAGGTTAGCCATGTGTAAAAGGAGCCACCCCTAAGAGAAGGTGACTGTACCTGGAGCAGCCAGGTACAATCAAGGTATTGGGTATATAATTTATAAAATCTTAAGCCAAGTCAATTTTATTGTAACATATATGAAGAACATATTGTCAGAAGGGGGTGGGTTTAGGTCTCATTTGTTTATTTTTGTTTTTATTTCCATTACTCTAGGAGACAGATCCAAAAAGATATTGCTGCAACTTATCTTTTGAACACTCTTTGGAGTGTTCTGCCTATATTTTCCTCTAGGAGTTTTGTGGTTTCCAGTCTTACATTTAAGTCTTTAATCTATTTTGAGTTTATTTTTGTATATGGCATTAGAGAATGTTCTAATTTCATTCTTTTACATGTAGCTGTCCAGTTTTCCCAGCACCACTTATTGAAGAGACTGTCTTTTCTCCATTGTATAGTCTTGCCTCCTTTGTCATAGATAAATTGACCAGAGGTGCGTGGATTTATTTCTGGGCTTTCTATCCTGTTCCAATGATCTATGTCTGTTTTTGTGCCAGTACCATACTGCTTCAATTACTGTAGCTTTGTAGTATAGTCTGAAGTCAGGAAGCCTGATTCTTCCAGCTCCATTTTTCTTTCTCAAGATTACTTTGGCTATTTTGGGTCTTTTGTGTCTCCATACAAATTTTAAGATTTTTTTTGTTCAAGTTCTGTGAAAAATGCCATTGGTAATTTGATAGGGATTGCACTGAATCTGTAGATTGCCTTGGGTAGTATAGTCATTTTAACAATGTTGATGTTTCCAGTCCAAGAACACGGTATATCTTTCCATCTGTTTGTGTCGTCTTCAATTTCTTTCATCAGTGTCTTACAGTTTTCGGAGTACAGGTCTTTTGTCTCCTTAGGTAGGTTTATTCCTAGGTATTTTATTCTTTTTGATGTGATGGCAAATGGAATTGTTTCTTTAATTTCTCTAAATTTCTCTAAACCTAATTAAACTTAAAAGCTTTTGCACAGCAAAGGAAACCATAAACAAAACGAAAAGGCAACCTATGGACTGGGAGAATATATCTGCAAACGATGCTACCGACCAGGGATTAATTTCCAAAATATATAAACAACTCACACAGCTCAATATCAAAAAAACAAACAACCCAATTAAAAAATGGGCAGAAGATCTAAATAGACATTTCTCCAAAGAAGGCATACAGATGGCCAACAGGCACATGAAAAAATGCTCAACATTGCTAATTATTAGAGAAATGCAAATCAAAACTACAATGAGGTATCACCTCACACCAGTCAGAATGGCCATCATCAAAAAGATCACAAATAACAAATGTTGGTGAGGATGTGGAGAAAAGGGAACCCTCCTACACTGTTGGTGGGAATGTAAGTTGGTGTAGCCACTATGGAGAAGAGTATGGAGGTTCCTTAAAAAACTAAAAACAGAGTTATCATATGATCCAGCAATCCCACTACTGGGTACATATCCAGAAAAGACGAAAACTCTAATTCGAAAAGATACATGTACCCCAATGTTCATAGCAGCACTATTTACAATAGCCAAGACACAGAAGCAACCTAAATGTCCATTGACAGATGAATGGATAAAGAAGATGTGATATAATATACAATGGAATACCACTTGGCCTTAAAAAAGAATGAAATAATGCCATTTGCAGCAACATGGATGGACCCAGAGATGATCATACTAAGTGAAGTAAGCCAGACAGAGAAAGACAAGTATCATATGATATCGCTTACATGTGGAATCTTAAAAAAAAAAAAAAAAGATACAAATGAACTTATTTGTAAAACAGAAATAGACCCACAGACATAGAAAACAAACTTGTGGTTACCAAAGGGGAAAGGGCAGGAGGGATAAATTGGGAGTTTGGGATTAACATATACACACTACTATATATAAAATAGATAACCAATAGGGACCTACTGTATAGCACAGAGAACTATACTCAATATTTTGTAATAATCTCTAAGGGAAAAGAATCTGAAAAAGAATATATGTATATACACACACACATACATATGTATAACTGAATCACTTTGCTGTACACCTGAAACTAACGCAACATTGTAAATCAACTATACTTCAATAAATAATTTTTTTTAATAAAAGTAAAAAATAAAAACAAACAACAAAAAAGAGAAAGGGGTGGTTTTCATGCAGGAAAAGGAGACCCCAAAGAACAAAAATTTCACAAATTTCTTCTAGCATTATTTACAGAAGTGAAACTCTGAATCTAGCCAACACTATTATTCCAGTCGCTAGAGAGGTGTACTTTGTGGTAGAAGAGGGATAATTCAATAGACTAGTTCAGACACAGAGGAGACATTCAGTGAATATCTGTGGCATGAATGGTGGCTGAAATCTCTCCTAGGCTAGCTAACTTCTCCTCTAATTCCATGCTCAACAGGCATCCTTCTGATGTGACTGATTCAGATGACTAGATCCCCTATTGCTTGGAAGCGGTATCCTAAATAACTGGCAAAATATTTCATTCACAAGCAAAACTAATCCCTCATTGGCTTTGGAGTTGTCACAAAAATCTTGTGAATATGGTTAATGTGAATTAGTCACAAGACATCTATGTGCACTAATAAAATTATTAATTAAATTTTATTTAGTTTTAATTAAATTTAAATTTAATTTAAATTAAATTTTATTAGTACACATAAAGATCTGTAAAACTCAAGGCCAAACATAGGAGAATGTTGGCCGCAGCAAAACTGTCCTCACGGGGGAGTCTATCCACAAGGCTAGTCCTATACCCTCCGTGACATTGCTAAATAGCTCCAAATGCAACACAAGTGCCTTACCTATAGGTAATACCCTTGTACCAAACCACTTTCACTAGTTCAGGATAGGAATATTCTTCTTCACCGAACTGTAAAAGTGAATCACAATAATTCCACCTGTGAAGGACAAAATACAAGCTATTAATTCTGGTTGCCTAACATAACAGTGCTACTGTAGTAAGATTTATTTCTTGCTTAAGTATTAGATAAAAGAAAAGTAGAAATTAATATGAAAGTGCATTAATGAAATTTAAAACTACAGTTGACCCTTGAACAACATGGGGGTTGGGGGCACTAACCCCAGTGCAGTAGAAAACCGAGTACTGTTATCTCTGCCTCAAAAACAAAGGAGTTTATAAATGACTCACCCAAGGGCAGGAAGCTGAAACAGTTTGGGATAAAATCAGGACTCAAACCCTAGTTCTGTTGATTCCCCAAATTGTGATCTCTAATCGAACACAAACTTTCCCCCCACACTTAGTTCATTTAAAGATCTGAAAAATAAAAATACAGGCACTATATTTATTGAGAAAAACCTGTGTATAAGTGGACCCACACAGTTCAAATCCGTGTTGTCCAACAGTCAACTGTAATCTTATTTTTCCATGTATTTTTAATAATCTCATTATTGAACCTCAGCATAAATACATAAATTAAGTTTCACTAACCTTTAAAATTTAGGATTCAAACAATAAATATTTACTGAAATATCTATGGTGAGCCAGGCACTGTGCAATACACACTATGGATATGACACCCATGAAAGCAGACATGGTCCCTGCCCTCAATGGAGATTCTATCTAGCAGGGACATAAAGTAGTAGATACTGAACATAAAGAAAAGAGAATTACTGTATGCGATGGGATTGTATAGAGCCTAATCCAATCTAGGGACTTCAGAATAATGACCCTAAGGAAGAAAGGCTTATTTATGCTAAGACCTGGAAATGAGCATAAGTTAGCGAGCTGAGAGAGATAAAGGGAGTGTTCCTGGAGTGGAAAGAGTAGGTGCCGTGGTAAAAGAAAGCTTGGGCAAGAATTCTAGGGACCGCAAGAAGTCCAGTTTAGCAAGAGTAGAGAAAGCAAGGGCAAGAGTGGTGAGGATTACAGACCCACGAAGAGACCAGATAACAGAAGGCCTGTTAAGCCATGCCTAAGGATAATGGATTTCAATCAAGGCCAGTGGCAAGTTACTGAAAAACTGTTAATTTAGAAGCATAAATCTCTTTTGATGTGTACTTATAATACTGGAATTCCCAATTCTAATTACATAATCATGACAAGGCTAAAAATCATTCCCATTTTTTGTTTCCAATAACAAATATGTACTCAGAAGACTACCTGGGATCATATCCCAATTCTACAAGCACTAGCTGTGAGACTGTGCTTGGGTTATTTAACATTTCTGTGTCTCAAGTTCCTCTACCAAATGGGGTTGATAATAGTACTTACCTCATGGGGTTACTATGAGGACAAAATAGGTAAGTATAACCATGACTGGCACAAAGTGCTCTGTGTTAGCTATTATCATTATTACTACACTACTTATACAGAGTTCATGTTACAAATCTATAACCATTAGGCTATTCATTTCTTAGTGAAGGTAAAAGGTTTGTACCTAGCCATCCAGAAGCCTCTCCATGTTTAGCCCTTTTGAAGATGGACATATTTACAGTCAGTTAACCAAAGACAAGGGTGTCCTCTGAGGCTATGTATGAGAGAAAGAACCCATGATCACACACTTGTCAGGTCCATGCTCAAGCAACAGAACTAGCAGGTTCCACTGAGCAGCAGCGGATGCTTCCCAGGGCTCGCTCCCACAGAGCTCTGTGCCATCACTTACCACACTGCAGTAATCTTTTCAGTGATAGTGACCCTTACTAGACTCTAAGCTCCTAGAAAGCAGGGACTCTTAATCACCTCTACAGTCTCCATGCTTAACAAAGTACCTAGTGTAGTCAGCCTTCCACCAACATCCAATGCATGGATGTAAAGTAAGAAATATAAGCAACACATTAGCCGGGGACATTATTTACTATCCGTTACAAGCAAAGTTTTAGATCAACTGAACTTCCCTTATGAATGGTATCAGATGATTCAGAAAGAAAAATGATCCTTAGGTAAGGTCTGGTTCTGACAAAAGCATTAGGACAAATAAGTCATTCTTCCATTACCTGTGCAGGTGTGGGACAGGACAGCTTAGTAACAGGGCCCTGGGAAGAACAGAAACTTCTTTTCCTCTTTCCTCAGAAACGTCAGAAGTTAAAATTCTCTTCTGGGTGATATCTGCATCAGTTCCAGACATATTGCTGATTTTATTATGAAAACGAAGTGCTAAAGACAAAGGATATTTCCATTCCTCCGGACAGGAGGCCACAGACCAGCACTGCTTTACCCACGTGTATACACACGTGTCTTTTGTCCCAGGTGAAGACAGCGCCTCCCACCCTTCAGTTCCATTTACACAACTCTTCTCTAAAGGTTCTTTGGATTTCGTGATCTGATAATAAAGTTCATTTTCTTTATTCTTCAGTCTCTGTCCTGATAAACTTCCATATGTACAGATTTTGCCAGCTTTTTCAACTAGTTTGTCCTTTTTGGCTTTATTATTTTTTTCTGACAGTACTATAGATGAGTCTGGCTTCTGGCTTACTTTACACAAAAAATGTACTGTAAATTCATTCTGAAACTTGGGCAGGCAAAGGTATGCATGACCATCTAAAGATGATATCTTCACGGTGCCACTCTGCATACATATCATGCCATCATCAGTATCAAGACCGGGCCATCTCACTTCTGAGATGTCAGTGAAGATACGCTGAGTTGAGGGGAGAAAAAGGGATGGTATTTTCTGTTAACAGTCCAATTTTTCCATACATTTGATACTTACATATTATGTAAGAAAGCTCTTAAAGTTTTGTGTTCTACTACCTAGAAAGAATGAAAAATGTCAGCCTATAAATGGTTCTCCAGAGAACATTTGATATTGTTAAGATTATTTCTTAGAAAAGTAGACATAAAACACACACACACACACACACACTCTGACAAAAAGGACAGAAAAGAAGAGAAAGAAAAATCATCTTGGTTATATTTAATGTTAAACGTATTTTGATTTAAAGTGTACAATGAATCAGAGATAAATAGATTTGCAGCCCCTCCCAAAAAGTCTATTCTGAAAAAGAATATAAATGAGGGAAGACCAGCACTGCTGTATGAAAAGCAATCATAACTTAAATGGTATGGAACCAGCATAAAAATCACTGACAGAACAACTTAGAGAACACAGAAACAGACTCAACCATATCTCAAAATGTTACATATGATAACATAAGTTTTTCAAAACAAGGGGGGGAAGGGAGATTACATATTTAGTAAATGGTACTGAAATTATTGAACAGCATTTGGGAAATGCTATCTCAAAGGATTATCACATGGACTAAATAGGATAACATGTATAAGGTACTCGTCCTACATAGCACCAGGTACAGCACACACTAAAATAAATTCCGGGTGCCTTAAAGGGTAACATTTAAAAAAATCGAATTACTCAAAGGTAAACTGATCTGGACCAACAGCAAACAGATTCATAACAGGTAACAGTGCCTGTTGCATCTTTTCATATAAGATAAAAACGGTAAGTGTCACATAACAGTCTTTTAATCAGTTAAGCTTGCCAAATTACACATTTCACCTTCCATTTATATAAAACCGTAGATTTATGAAAACTACTGTCAAGAAAGCCTTGTAAATTTACAGTGCTATCTATGTGTACAGATGTTAGTGTGCTAAAATTAAGGGCAGTATCCATGCCATTTGCAGCAACATGGATACAACTAGAGATTACTGCACTAAATGAAGTAAGTCAGAAAGGGAAAGACAAATACCATATGATATCACATGTATGTGGAATCTAAAATGTGCCACAGGGCTTCCCAGGTGGCGCAGTGGTTAAGAATCCGCCTGCCAATGCAGGGGACACAGGTTCGAGCCGTGATCTGGAAAGATCCCACATGCCATGGAGCAACCAAGCCCGTGCGCCACAACTACTGAAGCCTGCGTGCCTAGGGCCCGTGCTCCGCAACAAGAGAAGCCACCGCAATGAGAAGCCTGTGCACCACAACGAAGAGTAGCCCCTGCTCACCGCAACTAGAGAAAGCCCACACGCAGCAACGAAGACCCAACGCAGCCAAAAATAAAACAAATAAATAAATAAATATAAATAAATAAAATGTGGCACAAATGAACCTATCTACAAAACAGAAGCAGACTCACAGACATAGAGATCAGACTTGTGGTTGCCAAGGGGGTGGGGGGGGGAAGGGAGAGGGATGGACTGGGAATTTGGGGTTGGTAGATGCAGACTATTACATTTAAAATGGATAAACAACAAGGTCTACTGTATAGCACAAGGAACTATATCTAGTCTCTTGGGATAAACCATAATGGAAAAGAATATTAAAAAAAAAGAATGTCTATACGTGTATAACTGAGTCACTTTGCTGTAGAGCGGATTGGCACGACATTGTAAATCAACTATACTTCAATTAAAAAAATTATAAAAAAAAGGGCAGTATTCATTGATGGCAAAGCTGCTTTATAAGGATGGTCAGTTCAGACAATTCTTTTTTCTAGACTTAGACTACCTAAGGATCCTACTGCAGCATCAGCAGCAAGTTACATAGTTTCAATGAATAGTTACTCAAAAGATACAGTGGATGGACTTCCTTGGTGGCGCAGTGGTTAAGAATCCACCTGCCAATGCAGGGGACACAGGTTTGATCCCTGGTCTGGGAAGATCCCACATGCCATGGAGCAACTAAGCCCATGCGCCACAACTACTGAAGCCCGTGCGCCACAACTACTGTGCGCCACAACTACTGAAGCCCGCATGCCTTAGAGACCATGCACTGCAAATACTGAGGCCACACGCTGCAACTACTGAAGCCCACGCACCTAGAGCCGTGCTCCCCAACAAGAGAAGCCACCGCAATGAGAAGCCTGCGCACCGCAATGAACAGTAGCCCCCGCTCACTGCAACTAGAGAAAGCCTGCGTGCAGCAACAAAGACCCAATGCAGACGGAAAAAAAAAAAAAAAAAAAGATACAATGGAAAAATGGCCTTGTAAACTAAGTCATTAGCTTACAATTTTTCTTGACTCCTTTGCCATGAGACAACACAACAGAAAATTACTCAGTAAGCAGGCAAGCATCATGACTGTAGCAGAAAGTGATTAAGAGACACAGTCTTCAGAGTCAGATAGACTGGGTTCAGATCCTGACTTTGCCACTTAGAAAATTTTCATGGACAAATTAGGTAAACTCTCTGAGATTTAGCTCCCTCACCTGTAAAAAGGGGTTTGGTAGGTAACCAATACACCTGATTTTGATTGTTTGGACATCCATTTTGATCAGCAGGTACCCATGCCATACTGGTGTTATTAAATATTTTTAATACTATTCCTAGTTCTTGGCACATAGTAAACCCTCAAGAAATGATGGTTATTATTACTCCTAAAAGTTCAAAATAGAATAAAAGAATAAAATGTGTATACCCATAAGTAATTACACATCTCTACTACACATTAACAAATAACTACACATAAGCTACTTAAAATGGTCGCAAAGTTTGTTAATATTGACACCTCTGAGAATCAAAAAGTCACCTATCTGTAAAGTTCTGAGTATAATCCTCTGCTCCAAAAAAAAGGCGGAGAATCATCAAAAAATCTACAAACAATAAATGCTGGAGAGGGTGTGGAGAAAAGGGAACCCTCTTGCACTGTTGGTGGGAATGTAAATTGATGCAGCCACTATGGAGAACAGTATGGAGGTTCCACAAAAAACTAAAAATACAACTACCATATGACCCAGCAATCCCACTACTGGGCATATACCCTGAGAAAACCATAATTCAACAAGAGCCATGTACCACAATGTTCATTGCAGCTCTATTTACAATAGCCAGGACATGGAAGCAACCTAAGTGTCCATCGACAGACGAATGGATAAAGAAGATGTGGCACATATATACAATGGAATATTAGTCAGCCATAAAAAGAAACGAAATTGAGTTATTTGTAGTGGGGTGGATGGACCTAGAGTCGGTCATACAGAGTGAAGTAAGTCAGAAAGAGAGAAACAAATACCGTATGCTAACACATATATATGGAATATATATGGAATCTAATACATATATATGCTAACACATATAAATGGTTCTGAAGAACCTAGGGGCAGGACAGGAATAAAGACGCAGACATAGAGAATGGACTTGAGGACTCAGGGAGGGGGAAGGGTAAGCTGGGACGAAGTGAGAGAGTAACATTGACATATATACACTACCAAATGTAAAATCGATAGCTAGTGGGAAGCAGCCGCATAGCACAGGGAGGTCAGCTCGGTGCTTTGCGACCACCTAGAGGGGTGGGATAGGGAGGGTGGGAGGGAGACGGCAAGAGGGAGGGGATATGCGGATATATGTATGCATATAGCTTATTCACTTTGTTATACAGCAGAAACTAACACAACATTGTACAGCAATTATAATCCAATAAAGATGTTAAAGGAAAAAAAAGGCAGAGAGATAAACTATATAACTTCTGTGTCTCAATGTACAAAATATCAAAACACCCTAGTCTGTGGAAATATATAGGTCTATGTGTTCTATAACAACATGTCTATGCTCAAAGTGTCATGAAGAAAAAGACTAAATATTAAACTACCTGTTTGTAATTACTTGTCCTCAAATATTTGTTTTAAAAATGAAGTTTAAAAAATATTACCTTTTTCCTTTCAGAAGGTATGATGCTTTCAGATAAAAAAGGGCAAGTAGCAAAAGAGTTACGGAAATCTAGGGCTCGCTGTAGCTGCTCCTACAAAAAGAAATACAAAGTAATTTAAAAAAATGATTTGAAAATCAATTTAGAATGACAGTAATCCGGAATACTAACTACTTTCCATATTCTGGCCACCTCAACAATATTTTAGTATTAAAAAGAGTAGTTTTTTTACGCTGCTTTAAATAAAAAAAGAAAAAAAAAAAAAGAGTAGTTTTTGTGTCATCTTTACTTACTCGGTACGTGCTAATAACAAAGTGTGTCCTTTGGCGAATTCTTTCTGGTTGTTGTAAAGGATGTGCTGAAATAGGAGGTGCTTTTTCAAATAAAAATTCAGAGCCACAGGGAGAAAGCTGCAATCTGGAACCATCAACATATTGTACTTGCACTGAGTCATCTTCATAAAGTACTATTTGCACTTCAGCCGCCATTATTGTGACTATGGATAAAATGTCCTTCCAAGGCAAAGGTTGAGGAAATAAGAAATACAGTAGCTCCAAATAGTTCTCTTCATGTACAAAAGTTCTATCAAAATAAGTGGACGAACATAAGCAAAACACAAAATTGCCATTGCATTTACTTTTTTTGAATGAAAAGTGATTATCTTGCTATACACGCTTATGTGATCTGAATGCCTTCATTAACCCCAAGGGCTCTACTTCAGTGTGGGAAGATAACTGAGAGGGAGATGGCCCACCAAGTTATAAATGCTCTTATCATTTTAGTAGCTTTACTTCTGAAGTTTAACTTCTGAAAATTGTATGCTCAGTGTCTCATTTCAAATAACAAGCAAATTCCATCTTTGCAAAAAGAATACAGCAAATCATTTGTAGGACATGTAAAAGGCAGGCCAAAAGTAACTATTAGGCCTAAGGGAAAAGAACACCTGGATTCTTGCCCCTAGCCTGGCATTAAGGAAGTAGATCCATGTCACGACTCAGAAAGCTAAGTAACCACCTAGTGTCTTAGATTCATCCTTATTTCATTGAATTCAATTTCCTCTTCTTTACCTCTAAATGTCTCTGTATTTTCACTTACGCTTTCCATATAGGTATGACGGAAGGGGAATGGAGGGCTGGGTTCCAACTCCACCAGCTCATAGCTATAAACCACAGGTTGGTTGGGTTGGTTGTTTCCTTATTTGTAAAATGGGGGTAACAGGATCATTGTGAGGATTAAATGAGACAACACGTATGACAGCGCCAGTAGTGTGAATGTTGCCTTGTAGAAGCTCAGTAAATTTTATGATTCTTTCTAAAACTAACTCCATCCCCTTCTAGGACATCATCTCTTTCTGTTACTCAGGTGATAAAAGTTTCACCTGTCAGAAAAAAAAAACTTTCCATAGATACCACTTTCCCCAGTTTACCTCTATTGCCTACCAATAAACTTCTCAGGTATAGTATCCACTCAGTGTTAGCTTTCTCTCCCAACAATCTTCGATGAATTGCAATCCAGCTTTCTCCTCCACCTCTCTACTGAAATTGTTTCACAACGGTCACCAGTATCTTCCTATACCCAATGACTTCAGTCTTCACGCTGCTAAACTGGTCAACGTGTGACAATGTTGTCTATCTTCCCTTGCACCAAACTTCCTCTTCCTCTGCCTTTTATTTAAAAAAAAAGGGGGGGGGTGCACCATGGTCCCTCCTCCACCACCCCCTCTATATCTACTGCTCTTTTTAATCATTCCTTTTCTTCACCATTCTCTCAAATCAAGGATTCATCAACACCTGACCTTAGTTAGTCCCCATTTCATCTCTTCTTACTAGATAACTCATGTTGCTTTTATGCCCACCCTTGCTTTTTAAAAAAAACTCTTACCGGGCATCCCTGGTGGTGCAGTGGTTGAGAATCCGCCTGCCAATGCAGGGGACACGGGTTCAAGCCCTGGTCCAGGAAGATCCCACATGCTGCGGAGCAACTAAGCCCGTGCGCCACAACTACTGAGCCTGCGCTCTAGAGCCTGTGAGCCACAACTACTGAAGCCCGCGTGCCTAGAGTCCATGCTCCGCAACAAGAGAAGCCACCGCAATGAGAAGCCTGCGCACCGCAACGAAGAGAAGCCCCCGCTCTCCGCAACTACAGAAAGCCCACATGCAGCAACGAAGACCCAACGCAGCCAAAAATAAATAAATAAAATAAATAAATTTATTAAAAAAAAAATCTTACCCCTCTTCAATGTATGTAATTAGCTACGTGTGATATAGCCTATAATCTTTTGCAGAATATGTCAGGATATAAGTAAATACTAAACCAATATTAAATGATCTCTCCTGAGGAAATTCACACTTTAATCATTTTCTTTCTTTAGAGAACTTCCAAATCTACCTGACCTCTCTCCAGAGCTTCCAGTTGCCTGCAGGACCTCTCTTCATGTCCCTGTTCCACAGATACATCAAACTCCACATGACTAAAATGGAACTTAATCACTCCCACCAAAAGCAGACTTCTGTAATACCCCCTAATTCACTTTCACTCTTAACTCCCTGGAGGCCAGTCTACAAACAGTAGCTAGAGGGACCTTTTAAAATAAAAATGAGATCTAACCCTTCTTGACTTACAACCCAACATTTGCACTTAGATAAAACCCAAATTCTTTTTTTTTTATATTAATTTATTTTATTTATTTATTTTTGGCTTTATTGGGTCTTCATTGTTGTGCAGGGGCTTTCTCTAGTTGCAGCGAGCGGGGGTTACTCTTCATTGTGGTGCACAGGCTTCTCATTGCGGTGGCTTCTCTTGTTGCGGAGCACAGGCTCTAGGCGCACAGGCTTCAGTAGTTGTGGCACGCCAGCTCAGTAATTGCGGCTCGCGGGCTCTAGAGTGCAGGCTCAGTAGTTGCGGTGCATGGGCTTAGTTGCTCCTAGGCATGTGGGATCTTCCCGAACCAGGGCTCGAACCCGTGTCCCCTGCATTGGCAGGTGGATTCTTAACCACTGCACCACCAGGGAAGCCCAAAACTCAAATTCTTAACCACAGCTTATAAAAGCCATACAACCTGCCCCCATCTACCTCTCCAATGTCATCTCCTAACTCTCTCCTTCTTGTTCAGGACAACTTAGCTACGTTGGCCTTTTTAATGTTTTTTTAAGGAAGCTGTATCGCATGTCAGAACCTTTGCACTGTTCCTTCCGCCTAGCATGTCCTTTCCCTGGCTCATCACATGGCTGGTTCTTTGGCACCATTAATATCTCAGTACAAATATCTAACTTCCTCAAAGGCCTAACTTGACCAGTTAAAGTTGTTCCCAACCATCTCCCAATCACTTTTTATCCATTTCATCGTTTTTCTTCAAAATATCTATTGCTATCAAAACTGTTCTATTTATTTACTTGCTTTTAGTCTTTTCCCACTAGCACATAAACTCATTCAGAGCAGGGCCCTCATCTGTCTTATTCACAGTTCTATCCCTGGCATCTAAAACAATACTTGGCCAATAATAAGGGTGCAATAAATTTTTTTTAATGATAAATATATAAGTAATATATAAGAATATATAAGTGAATTTTAAAATTCTTGCTCCTCCTGAATTTGCAATTTGAGTTAATGGCATCTCAATGTTAGCAATATTTGATTTCTCAGTGTTTCCCTTTACATCCTTGTAACAAGTCCTGTTGATTTTTTCAGTCTCTCCCATAAATCTGGCTCCTCCTTTTCTGTTTCAGGCCGACAACTTGCCCCTCCATTCCTGTAAACTGTCTGGGAACATTTTCCAATTTTTCCCCTCTCTAATCCATTTCCAGTACTGCCCTCACAAGTAACTTTCCACAACCCGACCATACCAACCACTTTACATCACTTGTTTACATACTTGTTAAACGGCAATAAATATTCATAGCAATAAATATATTTATATTGCAGCTATACGTATCATATATATGTATGATATCAACCTGCTATTTCTGAAAAAAACAGGTGCAGATACACAGTTGGAAAACATATTTTCTGATAACAATTGGAAAAAGGTCTTTATCTTTAGCCAAGTTTTCTTTTTTTTTTTTTTTAACAGCTTATTGGGGTATAATTGTTGTTTAGAGTATTTAAATAATCAAGCATACACAGGAAACAGTAGAATGTCTAAAGTTCCTGGCATCATAAAAAAATAATCCAGCTCCAACCTAAATTTCCAGCCTCATCTCTACTGTCTTATTCCTGTTTGTGTTTTCACCACCCAGCACATTACGTCCGAGTATATTTAACGATCAAAAAGCCTCAAGTTTGTTCTTGACATAAACGGGAACCTCATTTTTTAAAATGCGCTATCTAGTTACAGAAAAAGCCTCATCAAAACAACAACCAACGTCTTAAACTCACACAGCAAGCAGTTCTGAGCTGAAAAGTCGTGGAAATGAGGACAATCAACGGCCCTTGTGCTTTTAATTTGCCAAAATGGTCGGAGTAGAAACGTCTGCGCCTGCCCACGACTGCTTCTCGAGGAATTTGTCTTGAGTTTAACAAATTACCAGCAAGTTATGTTTCTCGATGAAAGAAAACAATCATAACCGAGAGGAGTAAGGCCACAGGGAGAGTGTTTGGCGGTCTTTCGTCGAGTCCGAGTGGCGGAAGAGCAGCGGCAGCAGCAACGACAGCTCTGACCCCGGAGAAGAAGCGAAGGCAAACAGCTGCGATTCAAACCTTCCCGCACCCTAGGAAAGCCGCCCCACTTTACAAATGAAGACCGGAAGTCCCGACCTGACCGCGCCCCCCGTTCGCATCGGGGGGCGGGACCGGAAGTAGGGGAGGCGGGGCTCCCAGTCCGGAAGCTGGTCCGCTCCTCTCCGGCTTTTACTTCCGGTACCCCCCAAGGAACTGGTCTGACCTGGTTGTTCCAAAGCTGGCTGGGGCTTGCATTCTGATGGTCTATCCGAGATAGCTACAGAGGTGTAATTTAGTGGAGTAATGCTTATTTAAATAATCTAAGCAATTATACGTCAATAAAGCCGTTAAAAAAATTGGGCAAAGATAGAGACCTTCTTTTCCTAGTTTGGTATCAGAAAATGTCTTTCAACAGTTTCTCTGCACCTTTTAAATCTTTTTCTACAATGGCAAGTGGACGCGTCTGCTATATTTATTTATTTCCATTAAAACAAGTATTTATGCAGAGTCTTTTACGTGCTGGGCGTGCTGGGGATAAAGCAGCGAATGAGACCCAGGGTTGAGGATGGGGGCTAGAGATTAACTGGAAAGAAACGACTGGACAATAATTTGATCACAGTTGTGATAAGTGTTCCTAAGAAAAAATACAGAGGTCTGTGGGAGTATATAGTGGGCAGACCTAACCTAGACTGAGGAAATATTTTCACTGAAATCCAAAGGCTAAGTAGGTGTTAGCCAAGTAGAGGGGGAAAGTGTTTCAAGCAGAGGTAACAGCCTTGTGTTAAGGCTCTGAGGCCCAAAGGCAAGATCTGGCCCCTTAAAAGGGCTGGGGAAAAAGCCAGTTTGGTTTAAGAATGATTAAAGAGAAGAGAGAGGCTCTTCTTAGGGGACAGAAGCCTGAAATTGGGCTATAGAGGTAGGCAGTACAGATTTATGAATTATGGACTTTATCTTAATAGCAGTGGTAAACTATTACAAGGGCTTTAAGCAAAAGGTGGCAGCACTAAGGGATTGAAATATAGCTCCTTAAATTCATCTCCATTTTAAAAAGTCTGATATGCAAGTTGACCTCAATCTTATGTAAAGTGTAATAAGGGCATCCTCAGACAGCCATGTTTTCATTGATCTGTAACATCAGTTTTATTACAGAGTGCTAACTTAGGTCCTATCCAACTCCCACCTTTTCCCCCTCCAGTGTATATGAACCTCCTATATATAAATTCTGGCTACTACAGAGGGGTTTTGTGGTGCTTTCTGTACTTTAGAAAAATTCCTGGAACTGCTGAATAGAGAGTGGATTGTAGGATACGAGAACAGACGTGTGGAGCCCAGTAAAAGGCTTTTGAAAGAGCAACAGGAGAGATGACGGCAGTTCAGACTCAAGACTGGACAGTGAGAATGGAGAGTATAGCTCCAAGAAATATTTAGGAGATCAACTCTTTGGTTTTGGGGATGATTTAAGAGTAGGAGTTAAAAACAATTCCAGGGGTTTCTGGTTGGGGAAAGTGAGTAGGTGTCAGTGCCATCAATGAGAGGGGAATGTAAGAAGAGTAAACTTAGGGAATAGTATGACAAATTTTGTGAGACCTCCCAGTGGAAACAAGTTAGTAAAGGTCTAGAATCAGGAGATTAGAAATAAATATGGAGGTCAATGGTGATAGATGCTAACTGAAGCTTCAGGAGAAGATGAAATAGTCCAAGGATACTGTGACGTGAGAAAAGAATGCTTAGGACTGAGCTTTGAGGAACACCAGTTCTTACAGATTAGGTAAGGGAAAAGAATCCCCCCAAACACTGAGAAACAGCACAAAAGCTAGAAAGCAAGCTATTGTATTCTAGATGCCTGGGTGTATTCAATTTTGGTGTCAGATATTGCCTAGAGAACAAGCTAAAGAATTAAGTGTTTATTCAACTTAATGACATGGACGTCATTGTTGACTAATGAAATCTGTTGTATATAGTGGTGGCAGCAGCTATAGTGGGTTTGAAGAGCAAATGGGTAAGGAAATGGAAAAAAAATGGGAAAACACTTGAGAAGTCTGACTAGGAAGCAAAGATAGGACTGTAATTGGAGAGAAATGTAAGGGCCAGATTTCTTTTGATGAGAGGAATGGCATGTTCAACAGTTCATGCAAAGGGCCAATGGAGAAAGATTTTTTAAAAAATTACAGACCAAGTAACAATAGAGTTCATGAGAGTGAGAGGGCATGGGATTCAAGCACATGTTGAATAACTGGTTTTTAATAGGTGGAGGGATACTTCTTATACAGGAAGAGGAGGGATGAAGTATATGCAGATGCATTTGTGTACATTTGTCCAGTGGCTTTTTTTTTTTTTTTTCCAGTGAAGCAAGTCTTTAGGGAATAAAGGGGCAGGCAGAGTAGAGAGGGTTTGAATTAAACAAGAGAATGAAGAAGTAGTAAGATAACAGGCAGCACTGACAGCCTAAATGAAGGTGGTGACTATGAATTTATAGCAGTACAAACCTACCAGAAACATGACCTCCAGATGCTTGGATGCAGCTGCAGTGTCCAGTTCATCCAGGGCTGGCATTTTGCTCGGCTTACACAATATACCAGTAGCATACATGACCTTAAATTATTTACATCTGCTAAAGTCTAGTCAGCCAAAGACCACCAGGCTCAAGCCTGTAGTCTGACAAAATATTTGACATGTAAGCAAGGAAGCACACTTCAGAGGAAACACAAATGATGCTCTCCACAGGGGGAGGAGGGCCTCATCGTTGTAAGGTTTGGGTTCCTGCTGAAGAATTCTGAGGAAGCTCTAAGGGAAGAGAGACCAGTTCCTGGTTGGATGCTGTTTCTGCACAGGATTAGCAGCAGGGTTTAACTGAGGGACTGGCTGTTATCATGAGGTGAGGGCAGTTTAGCAACTGGGTATCCCCAGTAAAAGATGGGTGAGGATGGCAAAGCACGTCTGGAGGCATCACTGGTAACAGAGCAGTGGTCACGCAAAGCAATGGTCACGCAAGGTGGTCATGACCTTGGGGAAAAATGTTTCCTGTTAAATTTGCAGCTGGCTTTACCTGTGTCTGTCCTCCCAGACTGATGAATAGGCAGGGCTACTTCCTTCTTTTTCAGTTTGAGCTAATTTTCAGTCCTTCCGTCCTGGACAGGTTTTTACTCTTTTACACCAAGCATCCTCTCTCAATAAATGTGACGATTTTTTTATTAAACAAATTACAACTTAATCCATGCTCTACTGTCCTCCCTATAGATAAGATTGAATGAAATACCTAATCATAGAATTGCCCCTGCTGACAGCACCCAAGCTAGAGTGAACCTCCAGTTTCTTAGGCCCTCTCCCAAATTATCCAACCAAAGCCCAAATCTTGTAAGTTCTTTTGAACAACCTCTTACTGACATACCCCACAGTTCCCCATGGTGTATATTCTGCCTCACGACAAGTACTAAACCCAGCACATTCAGGTACAGGTGTGGTCCTGGTAGTCTTTGGCTGAAGAGCATTGACAATATAGACAGAGGGTCTGAGTTGATGACACAACTGCCAGGTTCAGACTAATATTTGCACTGTTACCAGACACAAGACTAACATTCACTGGCACCTTTGTGTCCTTGCTCATTAAAGATTTGTACTAATAGTCCCTGTTACAAAAGACTTACTGATCCGTATTTCTGTCGAAGATATGGCAATCCTAAAGGCCAACTGTCGTGGTACACGGCCAGCTCGTCCTTTCAGTATGTACTGTTGCAGTTTTAAAGCATGTCCACACATTCTTTGAAGGCCTCCTATCTGATACAGCTTTACAGCAAGTGTCTCACTTACAACCAAGACACTGTAGCAGAAGTAATGCTGCATGCAGCTTCCAAGGCAGCTCCTTCCGGGTCGTTTGCAACGCCCCCTCAACACCCAGCTGCCACGTTGCAAGAAGCCCAAGCCATGTGGACAGGCCTTGTGCAGGTGGTCTGGTCGAGTGATGGCTTCAAGTCATCTCAGCCCGGTCATCAGCCATGTGAGTGAAGACGACTCCAGATGATTAGAACCACCAGCTGTGGGAGCCACCCCGAGTCCTTAGTTTTCCCAGCCGAGGCCTCAAAACACTGCAGGATAGAGAAAAGCCACCCCTATTGTACCCTGTCCAAATTCCTGAGCCACAGAAGCACGAGCATAATAAAACGCTGATTGTTTGAAGACACTAAGTTTGGGTGGTTACTTAAGTAGCACTGGTAATTGGAACATACGATCCTGTTGGTAGCTGTTGTGAGTACAGCAGTAGTTGGTGACAATGAGCTGGCAGATAAAACTGGGTGGTTACGCACAGAGCGACTGAGCAAAGTTTAAAGTATATTCAGTTAGCATATTCTTGGCCCCAGTCTAATGTCGGGCCCCTTCCCTACACCCCCTTCCCCCTATCCCTGAGACTTACAGTGAGCACACTCTTTAGAGAACTACAGATTAAAGTACTAGCCACCATGTTAGGAGCCATTCTTAAAAATAAGAATTCTGACTATTACAATTTCCAAAAACCCCAATTACACATATATTTCCCTTTTACAGTAAGGACGCTAAAGAGTTTTAATGTTTTATAATTGCTGTTTTTTTCCGAGTAGATGTATATCTTATTGAAACTCTTGTTCAACAGACACTGAATAGAATATCTTCTATTCTAGTATAGTTTCTGATTTCAAATCTGAACTTTATGATGTCATGTAAAAAAGTTCAACAGAAACTCTTTAAAATACCAGGATACCACTCCAAAAACTTAGAGGAAACAAAACTATTTAAATTTTATTTTTAAAGTCTAATTTTAATCCAGACCAAACAAACAAGCAGAAAAGTGAGAAAGCTGATTGTATAGGCAGACACAGATGTACCAAATGTAAAACAGTGGGTTATTAACAGAACTATTTACATGCATATTTACAAGCAATCCTTTTGTACATTAAGTTTTACTTTTGGTTAGTTGGAAAAAGATTTTGACATTGGTAAAAATATTAATTAGGTAGGGCTGAGGTGGTACCACATTATAGTAATAAAAGTATTAGAAAAGTGATTCTCAAGGTATAGCAATTATAAAGCAGATGAAAACTTGAGTGACAAAGATCTAGTAAAATTCTCTAGTAAAAAAGTCAATGCAACTCATGCTATAAAACAAAAATGAGAAAGTCATATAAATAAAGCAGAATAATGTTCCAGGCTTTAGGGTAGTGAGGTTAGGTGAAAAAAACCAATTCTAGAATTGCAATAAATCCTCAGTGAAGAATCTTGGTTGTTTAGTTGGGAGTTCTTAGTCTTTTTTTTATTCCATTTTAAAAGCCCTTGGTCTCAAATAGCATCTGGATATGTAAATCAGTTGTTAATGATATATTCTAAGACTTCAGTGCTAAAGATATTCATGATTCTGATTCATATTTGAAACTCAATTCACTGAGACATTAAATGTAAAACTACGTGAAACCTATAATACTCATATCTAAAAAAGGATGCTACATTTTGCAGTAATATGTATTTCCAGGCTAAGAATTTTTCCCTCAAGAAAAGTAGAATTTAAAGGATAAGCTTCTAACCAGCTAGCAAAATTTACTTTCGACATTTTTCATTTTTTTCAAAATCGATTTTATTGCAGCCAAAACAGTGGAATTAACTGTACATAATAAACTATTATATATATATACACATTTTAAGTTATAGGGAATAAAGTTTATTTTGGCAGAGAGTGTTAAACAAAATTAAAGTTGCATACATTAGTAACATAACTCAACATCCTTAATTTGGTATAAGTGTGACACATTTTCTTGCTTTCCTGTGTTCTGCTAAATCACCATAACCTAAACTGCTTTATAAAATTGATATGCTGAAACTCAATTTTACTGTTTTTGCTTACGCTCTGATTCCAAACAAAACTTTTCATAAGCTTCTTCTATCTCTGGGTCCATCTCATCATCAATATCATCCAAGTATCTGTGAAAGAAGCAAATGTGACAAGTTTAATGTTTTTTAATTCAGAAAATGTCTAAGATACTAAGCCATGAAAGTTAAGTATGTGTCTCCCCACCCCCCATGACCCTTTCTACCAACATGTGACAAAACTATCTTGCCAATCCTACCAATTGCTGATGGGTCTTTCTCCTTCCTCCTCCCCCATTTCTAGTACAAGGCCCTATGTTGAAATGCCACAAGTTCATTAGGGCAAAGAGAATATAATGCTTACCAAACAAATCTTTAGAGGATAACCTGAAATTCAATGCCAAGGACAACTTTAATTTCCAGTAGTATACTCTCGGCAGGGCTGAACCTTCCTGATTGTGCTTGGAAGCACATCCCTGTATTTTTTTCTATTAAACTAGTACATAAAAGTATGTTAACATTAGAAAATCTTACACTGACTTATAATTAAAATGTTACTACTTAGAGACAGAATAAAGGTGGTTCATTTTTTTTTTTTAAATCTACAACACATGAGATGGGATAAGAAAAACTGAAGTCACAGATTTAATTTATTTCCACCCTCCACTTATGAAGAGGAGAATCTAAGTAGCCTGTCCAAATTCACATGAATTGTTAACAGAACTGGAACTAAACCTCACAAGTTCTTGGTCCTTCCATATACAAAATGCAGTACAATCTAACGATAAATGAGTAATACAGTAAAAGTTTATTTTATTACAAAGAATGGCAGATGAAGATTGAGAGATGAGAATAGGACTATATGTCTATCAGTCCAAACATTTTTATATAGTTATCTGTGTTTTAATTTTAATCGTTTAACAGCTAAGCTTTGAGCCTTTTACTATGTGCCAGGGGGCTGTTTCAAGTATTTATGTATCTCATTTAGTTCTCAGAAAAACTCAAGGAGGGGTCTACTATTCCTATTTAATAGATGGAGAAACAGGCACAGAACTCACCCAAGATCTTACAGCATTAGAGTCACTAAGTCTTAGGTATACCAATAGTATCTATTTTATAAAAACTAACTGTGTGAATATGCTACATTAATAGTTTTTCCACCTTAATTATATGTAATTTTCAGAACCATAGTGTTTTCTCTAATATGATTTTCTGAAAATTTTTGGTAAATAACTACTACATATATACCACTATAACACCATTAAATCAAAATGCACATTCTTTCATCATCTTTTCTAGTCTAAACTCGATCTACAAACTGTGGCCACAGAAATTTCACAAAGAAAGCAGCTAAAGATGAGAATTCCCTGGCAGTCCAGTGGTTAGAACTCCACACTTCCACTGCAGGGGGGCCGGGTTCAATCCCTGCTTGGGGAACTAAGATCATGCTGGCAAGCCGCACGGCATGGCCAAACAAAGCAAAACAACCCCCCCCCAAAAAAACCAAAAAACAACCCCAAAAAAACCCAAAAAAGAAAGCAGCTAAACAGAACTTACGGATCACCACCCCCTGATAAATCTGTTCCATTTTCTTCATAATCTGGAAAAAAGTCTTCTCTTTCAAGTAACTCTTGATATTTCTCTTGGTAATCTACAAAAAATAAAAAATTTTAATGCTGAAAAATATTCATATGAAATGGCCAGTTATCCCTAAAAAGTTTTTTTAGTATTATGCCTTTTCATTTAAGCAGATACATTTAAATAACAGTAAGGTTCCAATTACATATTTAAGAATATCTTTTACAAAACTTATATTCTAATTGGCTTGCTTTCTCTCTCCCCGCCCCCAAAATATGCTCATAAATTACACAGTTGGCACTTGAGGGTCATTGACCCTCCACACAATTGAAAATCCACATATAACTTAGTCCGCCCTCCTTACGCACGTTTCCTTTGTATTTGCAATTCAACCAACCCTGTGTAAGTACTGTAGTACATATTTAGTGAAAAAATCCACATATAAACAGACCTGTGCAGTTCAAACCTGTGTTGTTCAGGGGTCAACTGTATATTTAATATTCCTCTAAATATAAGATGGAAATCAAAGCCACTATGAACATAACAGAGTACATTTCACACCCAGTGTGCATGCTGTTTACATTCTCTGCTGCTTCTTTCCATCAGACAAGATATTGTCCTAACTTGTTGGGGAAGAACATGTTTCTTCCATACTACTGTTTTTCCTTCCACAAGGAGGGATTTCAATCAAACCTCCTAGCTTCTGGCTCCCCCATTACTCCTTCCCAAGGAGGTAAAGTGAGCTACCTGGCTAGCAGGTAAGCGCCATCACTGCTTGAAGTTTCTCAATCAGAGGAGGCTAACCTAGCAAATGTTCTGAGCGTAGATTTTCTTTTCTTCCCTCTCCTTAGAGACAGCTGGAACGTAGACACCTGATAAATGTTTCAGCTATACTAACTTTCCCTTGGTTGGGCTCTTCTAAGGCAATAATAGGTGATATTATAGCTCTCCATCTGCCAACTGTCTTAAGCAGAGTTACCGAGTATCTTTTAAGATTATCATGTGTGTATGAAGTCCTTACTTCTGAATAATAAAATGGGTCAGTGTATATTAAAACTAGTTATCTTACAATTAGTTTCTTGTGAACAACAGCTACCTCAAATTTCAAGAGGATGATGTAATTACATTTAACTCGATAGAGACCATGTTTTTCCAAGATTGTCAGTCTCTATAAAACTCTAATTCCAGCTTAAAGGGTTAGTGATATTTTGATACCCAATCTTGGCAATTTGGAGACAATTTTAACTAAAAAACCTTCCTGCAACAAATACTTAAGGCAACAGATAAAACATTCTTTTAAATGTACGAATGAGTTCACACACACACACACACACACACACACACGCACACAAAATCAAGTCACCAGATGACAGAAACGAGAAGGGAACTGAAAGCCATACATGACTACTGCAGCTGGGAGGCTGACGGACCAGGTGGTCCTAGAACAAAGGGCTTGCATTTTAAAGCCCACAGAAGGTCAGAAAGCAAGGCCTTGAGTCCATGTGAAACAGAGAGATGGACTTCATGGCCCAAGTCCATCTCACCAACACAAAGGCTGAACATTCAAAGAACTGGTATTTCAAGCAAAAGGTGAACCAAGGAAAAACGAAAAACACCTCGGTGGCAAAGGGAGATGGCAAAGAAGCTTGTTTGTCTCTGCCTGGGTTTGGGGTGAGGACAGAAGTACTCTGAAGAAACTGGTTCCCCAGAGAATTTTTAACAATGGGCCGGCACTTCAAATTTCTATTATCCACGTAAAGAATCCTTACGACAAGAAAATAGAAACTTGTTCCAAGCCAGTATTACCCCTGTGGCTCCTGGCACAAGCAAATATAAACCCCCCTTTGGAGAGATGTTCCTACAATCCAAGCCACAAGTTTTCATAAAGAAAAACAAACAGGCAGTTAAAACGCTGGAGCAGTCATGAAGGGCCATAGTATATGCAACTTAACTTCAAATGATTTAGAAAAAAAAAGTGAGTGTGGAGAGAACAAATGATAAATGGAGTAAACTGCTGAAGGTACATCTGAATAAAAGATAGATGGATGTTCTCTGCACAGTTTTACTTTTATAACTTCACTGTAAGTCTGAAATCACTTCCACAAAGAAAGTTTAAGAAAGACAGTTAAATATGAGATTGCAAAAAAAGATCACAACATAAATCATTTTGT
The DNA here is from genome assembly GCF_965194825.1 of Balaenoptera physalus. NCBI lineage: Eukaryota > Metazoa > Chordata > Mammalia > Artiodactyla > Balaenopteridae > Balaenoptera > Balaenoptera physalus. Next base: position 141,314,312 of record NC_138890.1, on the reverse strand, counting down.
ATATGACAATTAGAAATTTTTGTAATCATTTTGTATATGACAATTAGAAACAGTAGGGTTAGAATGAAAAGAAAACAAAAATATGAAGCAAAAATAAGCATGTTTAGAATGATGAGAAAAAAAGGACTCAAAACTTTAAGATCAAGATACTTTGAACAAAATGCAGAAACAAAATTCAGTTTGAAAACCAAATTGAATTTCTATAACTAAAATAGTCACTAGAAATAAGTAGGAAAAACAGATTGGACAAAGATGAAGATTGAAGAACCAAAATGAATCAAGGTAGCCTCAAAGAATAAAGGAAGAAGGAAAATTTGTCTCACCAGACATAGCAAGATTTACAGTAGGTAAGAAAAATTAAGAATGCAGTATTGGCGTCAAGACAAACAGAAGAAAGATCCACATTCATGGACACAGGAATAAGACACAAATCTATAGGGAGTTACATGGTACACAGAGGGACGTTTTATCCAAGAGAGGAAGGATGACCTGTTGCTGAGATGAGTAACTATAGAATATTTCAGTCCTACCATTTACCACATATAAAAACTAGCCAGATGGATTAAACACCTAAATATAAAAAGCAACAAGGTTTAGAAGACAATGGAATTTGATCATAGTAAGGAAACTAAGTCACAGAGAGCACAAAAAGGACTTTAACACTCAAAGCTTCTATGTGACAAGACATAAAATGGGAAGACAGCACATACTGGGAGAAACTAAGGATCACTTTCCAGGCCATGTAAGTAATTACAAATCAGTAAACAAATCAGTAAGAAAGACAAATGATCCAACAGAAATACAGGCAAAGGACACAAACAGGTGATTCTCAAACAAAGAAATCAAGAGGTCAATAGAAACATGAAAAGAAATTCACTACCACTAGTAGGGAAATAAAAGTTTACAATTTCGTACAATCAGACTGACAGAAAAATAGGTCTGGTAACAATTAAGTGTTGCCAACAATGGGAAATAGGAACTTTCACATGTTGCTGGTGGGAATATTAAGTGGTATAATCATGATGGAAAGCAGTTTAGCAACATTTAGTGAAGTTGAAGATGCATATAGCCTATAACGTAACAATTCTACTTCGTTACCCTAAATAAATTCCTGCACGCGCACAAAGATCCTTAAAGATGTTTGCACAGCACTGTGGGAAGTAACAAGTGTGAACCAACCAACCATCCATAAGTGGGAGGGGCTCTATAAACTGTGGTTTACTCTGAGTAGGTTATTATTTGGCATTTAAAATGAATGAACTAAAGCTATATATACATCAATCAACATGAATACCAAAAATACTGAATAAAAAATAAGTTGCAAAAAGATGTGCACAATAAGGTACCATTTAGGTTAATACTACTGTGTATGGTAATACCTATCATTTACAGCCATATATGAAGTAAAAAGACAGCACAAGGACACCAATGTCAGGACAGTGATTACCTCTGGGGGGGAAGTTATGGAAGGACTGGACTTGAAGGTGAGGTATCAATTATAGAAACAGAGAATGGTTTTTACTACCTATAAAGGGTTTTATTTCTTTGAAAAGACCCCAAGTATATATTGATAAGTGAAATTGGTTCAATCTTGACAGTGAATCAATATGCCCTTTTTTGTGTGTGGTTTTTATATTTTTGAATATTTCATAATTTAAAATTGAGAAGTTACGCAGTTCTTCTTTCTACCCCTTTGTGCCCGAGGCATAGGACAGTCAGTGCCTGCTATCCAGAGGAAACAAATGGGGATATTCTGATAAGCTGGTTGTAAGTTTGTTCAAAGTGGGGAAATGTTCTCTTGCTCACAGTGCAGTTCTGTTTATCACAATTAAAGCACTCATTCTATAAACGGCTCTTTTCTGGAAGGGGAAGTGTGCAGAGATTTAGATTTTAATTAACTGACCCACCAAATATTAATAAGATCCACAGTTCTTAGTATCTGCAAGTATTAACCTGTACCATGAAAGCTGCTGACTATATAGTGAACTACAACCATCTTGCCCTTCTACTGTAACTACCTGAAGGTTTAGACGATAAAAACAAAATATTAGAGGAAATATAAAACAAAAATGCGTGCATTGAGGGATTCTTCCAATCCTTCATTGTTAGGGTGACAAGACACTACATACTGAATCAAATGTTCCACCTGAAATGGTTCCAAGTGGTAACTATAAGAATATTCTAGTGAGACAAACCTTTACCCTATATTTTAGAACGATGTGAACTCTTCAAAAAGCTACAACTTTGTGCCAGTGAGGGTATGGTTTTCTGTAATTTACTATCTTACCAAAAAATGGTCGGGAAATGACTGAGACCACATACCTGGATCAGCCGCAGTGAAAGGAACACCATCAGATGTATAAAACGTTGGCTCATTCTAGGAGGAATCAGAGAGATTAAAACATGTTATCATTTCAGAATTGATTTTTTAAAGCACATTAATTGAGCATGGCTGATTTCATTCATCTGTACCTGATAATACAAGAACAAGCAAAAAACTAAATTTCTAGCAGCCATTTTCATTTCACTGGGAAAGTCTATGGTCTTCAGATTACTATTCTATTATCTCAAGTTCTTGTGGGTCTAACCCCACCGTCTGCCGCCTGTCACACCCTTGGTGACTTGGTGTGTTGTGCACTGTAATTTAGTGTCAGCTGATTTTTAGTTGTGGTTCCCACCCCCTGCAACCATTTTTTTCTTTAAGTAATTCCAAGACTGGATTGTAAGAGAATTCCTCCATAGTTTCTTTCTGTTTGATCCTGTCGAGAGCTTCAGGGCATCACTGGCCTGGTAACCATTTTCATTTTCTTAATTTACTTTACTACAAAATGCCAAGTAAAAGTTTGAAATGCAGGCCTTTGATCATGAATTCTCTGGAAAAACTGCTTTGAGGAATCCCTACACTCACCCAAGTCCAAGTCAAGCCTTATTCATTTCCCTTGCCATTGAATGGCTCTTTGTCTAGTCTACCCTTTCACTGAGGATTCCTTCCATGGCTGCCATGTGACTCTAAGCCAGTGAAAAGAGTTAGTAGGTATTAAATTCTGAGATAAGTTTATGTAACTTATCTACAAATTGCCAAAATTGAATTCAAGCAATAACCAAATTTAAAATGCAAACACTGGCATACCATAAAATAATTAGGATCATTTTCAGGTGTTGCTTCCCTGTATGTTGAAGTTGCATGGACTCTACCCCAGTTACTTGACCGGAGTTCTACAAGCTTCAAGAGCATCTGTTTTACATCTCTGCAGACAAAAGTTGAAAATGAGTTAAAACGAGCAAGTGTTATCATGCTCTAATATATCACAGATGCCTAAAACGTTGTTTCAAAAATTTAACATGCTTTGATATTCTAGACATTTCCTATAATAACACAAATTTATCTTTTTAAAAAAATGCACATCACTCCTTTACTATACTGATCTGGAAAAAAGGATTTAGTACAGTTATGCTCAAATGAGTACTGGGCCCAAGTGAAAGGCCAAGCAACTGGAACATGATTCAGAAATCTGGCACAGTGAAAGACACACTTGGTCGTGATCAAGAGGCATTTCACTGCCATAAAACGATAAGGCAGCAGAGGGATTCTAACACACACGAGAGGATGAACTCCTACACCTTAGAACTCAAGGGCTTATCCCATGTTGGTGTAAGGAATGGCTTATTTTCTGATGACCACATGTGGGAATATTTTAATAGCCATCAGAAACCCCAGAAGGTTTTCTTTTAATTATATAATTTTTAAATCTACAAACAATAAATGCTGGAGCGGGTGTGGAGAAAAAGGAACCCTCCTGCACTGTTGGTGGGAATGTAAATTGATACAGCCACTATGGAAAACAGTATGGAGGTTCCTTAAAAAACTAAAACTAGAACTACCATATGACCCAGCAATCCCGCTACTGGGCATACACCCTGAGAAAACCATATTTCAAAAAGAGACATGTACCACAATGTTCACTGCAGCACTATTTACAATAGCCAGGACATGGAAGCAATCTAAGTGTCCATCGACAGATGAATGGATAAAGAAGATGTGGCACATATATACAATGGAATATTACTCAGACATAAAAAGAAATGAAACTGAACTATTTGTAGTAAGGTGGATGGACGTAGAGTCTGTCATACAGAGTGAAGTAAGTCAGAATGAGAAAAACAAATACCGTATGGTAACACATATATGTAGAATCTAAAAAAAAAAAAAAAAAAAAAGTTCTGATGAACACCCAGGGGCAGGACAGGAATAAAGACGCAGACATAGAGAATGGACTTGAGGACACGGGGAGGGGGAAGGGAAAGCTGGGACGAAGTGAGAGTAGCACTGACATATACACACTATTAAATGTAAAATAGATAGCTAGTGGGAAGCAGCTGCATAGCACAGGGAGATCAGCTCAGCGCTTTGTGACCACCTAGAGGGGCGGGATAGGGAGGGTGGGAGGGAGACGCAAGAGGGAGGAGATATGGGGATATATGTATACGTATAGCTGACTCACTTTGTAATACAGCAGAAACTAACACATTGTAAAGCAATTATACTCCAATAAAGATGTTAAAAAAATTAAAAATTAAAAAAAAAATTATATACTTTTTTTTAAAAGTAAATATAACACATAAACATTCAGGATTGATCCCGATCTTCTGGAGCCAGGGAGGAAATATTTGTTTGAATTGCCACGCATATTACATTCATTCTCCACTGGAATGACTAGAGCCACCCCGTCACCTGACTACAGAATAATACAGGACTGGCCCCATGGAACATAAATAGGCTCTCTTGCTTTCCCTCGCTGGTCACGCCTTAACATGGTTCCCCCATCCCGTACTCAAGCAGGTCCTTAGTAATAAACAAAGCATTAGCTAACCCCCCTGAATTACTTCCTGTCCACACTCTTGGACGAGTCTTCCCTTGTTTGGACTGACAACCCTGCCCCCGAGGTGCCATTCTGACTAGACTGCATGAAGGGAGTGGGTGCAAGAGAAAAAAATGGCTAATATGAAATTGGAAGCCACTAGTCCCCATCTGGAGCTACAGCTCACAGATGTGGTCAGTTTGATATGTGTAGGGGAGAAGTGCAGAGGAATGGGATGCGCAGGGAGGGTGTCCTTGGGAGTAGCTGGTCTGCTGCTCGCCCTCACTTCTTGGCCTTGCCCTGGGCAGCCACAGCCTCCATGGCTTTACACACAGTCTCCTCATCCCCTAGGAACTGCACAGGCTTGATGGGCTTCCTGTTCTGGTCCAATTCATAGTCAGCAGGCTCAGCTCCATGACAACCTCTTCAGAGACCCTCTCTGCTTGACAATGCCGCTGGAGGTTGGTGCCATGGGCTACAGTCAATACCCCTTTCCTCTCCTTGATCTGGGAAACTATTTCTTCCTTCCAAAAGGGCAGAGCTCTGGTAATAGTATCCTCAGACTCTCACAGGAGGGTAGCTAATCTCCAGCGAGGTCTCCATACCTTCGATTCTCACTGATGTTGCTGTAGAAGGGGTGACCGGGCTCCACGGGAGGTAGGGGGACTTCAGAGGAGCGCCTTCAGATCTTTACTGGGCCTCGCTATGCTTGGCAGTGGTTCTGCTTTACTGAGGCCAGACGCCCTCACTGCCGCCCACTGAGGAGCCAAGTCCTCACCTCTGAGAGCCACATCTGGTCAGTGGCATCCAGCACTGTCCGGAGGGTCTGAATTGCTCTCCTATGCACTGAGGTGAAGTCTACATGCTCGCACCCCACTGCCTGGCTCCTGTTGCCTTTTTTTTTTTTAAGACAGGCTTGAAATTTATTCCATGTAACTGTGGCTATATATGGTTCTTAAAGGCAGTGTGATCCTGCTAACACTTTTATACCTCCAACTGGACTTATAGTGGTACTTTACCCAAATATTTATTGAGCTTAAAAGTATTAATCATTTTATTTTTTAATGGACTCATATTCCCACAGGAATATCTTAACTTCTTCCATTTATAAGCATAATTGAAGAAAAGTGGCTAGGTGAGCAGAAGCCATAGGTAAAAAAAAAATTTCTGTAGATCTATAAAGAGTATTCTGATGAAGCACAACAGATGAAAAACAACCCCAAAGAAAAAGCAAGGAATTGAGATCTACTGGCTATCTATATTACTTCTTTTCCTACCTGCTGCAATTTGCGTCTAGGACAACATTTTCAATTCTCTGAATAATTTCTTCCATGTCAATCTTTCCTTTCTCCTTCCAGGCATCTTCTAAAACTGACCCTGTCAACTAAAAAAGCAAGTATCAGTAAAATAAAGAATTCAGTAAAGTACAGAAATTCTAAAAAGATATTAGTAGCAGTTCAAGCATTCTTTAAATAAGACGAATTTAGCAAGTTAAATATTCCTAATTATTTTCTAGCATCTAATATTCAGGAATCGCTATACTTTTTCTTGACAGGGAAAAGGAATGAACTATAGCAGAAGTTTAATCATAGGCTTTATATGCCAATGACTATATGGCACGTTTGCTATATGACCAAGGCTATAAAATTTTAATCAACATATCACTTTTTGAAATATGCAACATCCAACAAGTATAGAAACTTAGAATTTAAAAAACACAATCAGGAAAAAATGAGTTAAGGATATAAACAGGTAATTCACAGAAACTAAAAAAATGGCTTACAAACAAAAAAAGGCTTAAATTCACTAGTGCTTTTAGTCACGGAAATGCAAATTAAAGTGAGGTTTTTGTTTTTACTCATCACGATGACAAAATAAAACCTAGGATTGATTCTATCCATCACTGATAAGGATATGGGAAAAGAGGTATACTCATTCACTGTTGGTGGGAACACACTCTGGCTCAGCATTTGGAAGGGAAATTTGGCATTACTTATCAAATTAAGGTATACATATGCTCACTGAGCCACCAAATCTGTGGGTAAGAATTTAAGTTACATAAACAACTGCATATATAAAGATACAATGAAAGATTACTGACAGTGCTACAGTGGCTAAACTGAAAATAACTGTTCAAGGATGGAATGGATAAACAATGTGCATGCATACAATGGAACACTGGGGAGCTACTGAAGAAAGAGCCATGCAAAAATCCAAGATCTTCATTTGGTGGTAAGAAAGCAAGCCACAACAGAGTAAGATCTTATGAGAGCACACATGCAGATAGAGGAAAGGAAGGAAAGGGACTTTACGTATGGGGTGGAGTGAAGGACTTCCATTTTTCACTTCTAAATTTTGCTTCTTATATTAAACAATAAGTATATATTGCCTTTCCAATATTTAAATTCGAGAGTAAAGTAAAATGTCAATATTTAACTTAAATAACTTACTCTTGGATCTATTTGTGTATTATATGTACTTTCCTTCCTTTAAATTATACACTAAAGGGATGAAACAGTTACATTTTAAGAAAAAAAATAAGTAAAACCTACCTTCAGTAATTTTACTGCACAAATTAAGTTGTCATCCATAGGATTAGAAAAGAGGGCATTCAGCAACTCCCGAAGACCGACCTGAAGAATGTCTGCCCTTGTAACCTGTCCATTTGTTCCTTTGATCTTTTGGGGAAAAGAAAATGAAAAGCAACTATGCCAAAATATAACACAGATATACAAATGGTCTAACAAAGTGCTGGCAAAATAAGTGTTTTAAGTTAAACAATACAAAACATATGGTCAGGATAATTTAAGCCTCCTTTAATATTACTGCTTCATAAAGCAGTCTCTAGCCTATTAACACCTTTTTGGGAACACAGAGCTTTTTTCTGCTTTTTATACTATTTAAAAATACTCTAACTTGCACCAGAATGGAATACGTATCTCAGCTCTCTGGCTTGAAGAACTGTAGGTTCAGGAGCCATGCCTTATCTTTATAACTCCCACCACACATATCATCATGACTTCTACATAGGAAGTTCAACTGCGTTCTTAAAGTGACAATTCATTTAAGGTACATTTTATATTGGTGCTCTTATTTGGCTTATACAAAAATAAACTGAGAAAGATTAAGGCATGAGATTTTTTTAAAAATTAAGGCCATCTGTGGTAAAAAGGGATAGTACATTAGGCACGAGACTGGACAAAGACCTTTTAGATGCATTGACTGAGACGTACATTTGACGGTGGATTCGTGTGTCTTTTCAGTGGTATTTACAATACTAAGTCCTCAAATCAGGGTTTAAGAAGGTATACCGATATCTGGGACTAACTAGTCGAAAAAAAAAAAAAATCAAGCAAATCCATTACAAAGTAATATTCAGCACTTATGTTGCCTACCAACAAGCATATACTCAAGTATACCACCAATTTAGCTGTATACTTTGTACAAATACATTCTATATAGAAGATTAATATATAAAATAGGACCAAAAAGAACTACTGTAGGTGAATTAGGTGAAAAAAACCAAACAAAAAACACAGAAACTCTAGTCTCTCCCCTCTTCAGTTTTATGCTCTGTCGGGCAAGTTGCTTTTGGGTCACCATCTGAAAGTCAACATACTAAATGTGCTAATATTTATGATACAAGGATTCAAAAAGGTGTGATTGTCTGTATTCCAAAAGCTTGAAATCACATGTAAACCATGGCTTTCCAAAAGTACATAAAGACTTTAAAATGCTTAGTAACTATCTCCCAACACTGCCCATGAACAGGAAGACAAAATGGTACATATGTTCCATTTGAGGACAGATACTACCGTGAGTAGGTACTGAGACTATTTTCTTTATATCCCATTTCACTCTTAACGTCATAAAAGAGTAAACACAAATCCCTTATTGAGATCAATTTATATTCTCAGGCTTTGTCAGTACTAAAAAGAAAAATTTCTCCTCACCTCCAGGTTAAGATAAAGTTCTCCCAGAAAGAGTACAAATGCATGGAATCGTTTTCGAGTCACTTCATCCCCTTTTGCAGCTTGATCTTTAACTTCATATTCAGTCCGACATCTAATAAAGACATATCTTTTGTAATCTCACATTGCTTTGTTTTTTAAATAGTCAAACAAGATGACCATTTGTCAGTTTGGTTGTTCACAAGCAATAGAGAGGCAAGTACAATGCACCAACACTCTGATTTTCTGTAATAAAAAGTGTTCCTGTCTATTGTAGCGATCAGAATATATATTATCTTTTCACACAAAGATTCCTAGTTTTAAGAAACTGATAAGAATAGTTGAAAATAAACCTATTACTAGAACAAATTGTAACAAGTTACAGCTGCAGATTTCATGAGGTTCGCTGGCACTAAAAACAAACATTGGCACTAAAAACAAAACAAAAATACCTCACTGCCTCACCTTATTTATTGCCTCATAGGCTTTTTAAGAAAGCACTGTTTTTATGCGAAGCATCTCTAAAATATTCTGCTCTTGTTGAAATACGAACTTTGAACAGAGCTTTAAAATATATATATAAATACAGACGATGTCCAACTAAGCTGAAAATGAATTAAGCCCATTATTCTTATAATTTCTATTATACAAATCAGAGAAGTCAAGTAAGAGGAGAAGTCCCCAATTGAAACCACATAGAAACATAGAAGGCAATTAATTTGGTCTTTGTTTGGGTCTTTGTTTCTAATAGAGACTAAAGGAGTCAATTAATTTTCCCTTGTTTGATTTCTCCCTGGCTTGGTCCATTCACCTTAGAGCTTACATAGTTCTTTATTATCTAAAATAATCACAATAAGCCTGTCATTGTCTATACCAGTGAATTATGGTGTCAGCTACTGTTACTAAAATGAATTTTTAAAATGTACTTTTAATGCTCACCATTTTGGTGTTAAAGATTTTTAAATTTTTATTGATAAGGTGTAAGAACATGCTAGAAAAGTCATGTGTTTTATAAAATTGATTTTGATAGTTCTCCTTTTAAAGACCAAGGGAGCAGCTTATGAAGGCTTAATGGCTTTCATACCTGAGGTACCAATTTAAAAAATTTTCAAAAAGAACCTAAAGAAAAAAGTCATTTCTTGTCCAAGAATTTACCTTGGTTCAGTTTACGTATCAATCATAAACCCAGCTTAGCTTATTGTGCCAATGCTTACAAGCTATATTAAGTGAGTAACATCTGTTTGAGTCAGACGTGGAAAGATATTGGTTATCTTCTCATACATACTAAGTTAATTCCTCATCAGAAAAAAAGTTGGGATATCTATAAATAGAACACTGGTTAATAATGGAAAGGATCAGTTAATTAATGCCAATTCAGTTATCCAAGCACCTTGTTGGCTGCTTTCCTTTCTGTCCTTCCTTTTACGACTTTTCTGGTAAGAGCTTCGATGAAATGACCTTTTTGTTTTATCAACGCCATGACTATTAGATTATATATTAATATATGTTAATGTATGTACAAATGCAAATTCCTACCCTTGTACATGGTTGATTATCTAGGTGAGAGGAAAGACTCTAAAACTTTAAGCTAAAGATTTTCAGTTATAAAAGCAATACATGGCTATTTCAAAAAGGTTAAAACAGAAAAATATAAAGAATAAAGACACTGCAGCCCAGAAATAACTGCGTGAAGGTAACTTCTATCTGTTTCAAAGTATTCTACATTTTTAAGTTAACAGAATTATGACCTTTTCACTTGTTATATGATTAGTGTTTTTCCATGCTGATAGCTTTGACAGTATCCTAGTACTAGAGAAGCACACACAGGGGATACAGAGTCAAAAGAGCCAGAAGAGTGATTCTCAACCATGACTACACAGTAGAATCACTTGGGGAGATTTATAAACCATGCCCACGCTTTCCTTCAGTCTAATTATATCAGAATTTCCAAGACTGGGGGCTTAGCCCCATTTTAAGTCTCTAGGTAACTCTAAGGCAGAGCCAGGGGTGAGTAGCACAAGGGAAGATAAGCAAGCCTTTCTGCCATCCTACCTCCTCAAAGTACCAACTTTCACATCTTTCCAGAAGCTATAATTTGTACTTTAATTATTATGTAAGGTTAGATATCTTTGTAACTTTGTCATTTATATTTTTCCAAACTGCACCTATCCAGAGTCATTCCAAATACTTCTATTAAAAACAGAAATATTTCTGGCCTTTTTCTTACTCATTCCTAAGAGGCCCCTTTTCATATTAAATAAATGAGCTCACTGCCATATGTTACAAATGTCCCTATTTTTACTTCACTTCTTATAAATTTATGACCCCTCCAATATTATAATCTATATGAAATTAAGTTTAATCTCTTGTTTTAGGGCCTGCAGGTATCACGTCTTGCTTAAAAAGGCTTTACCAACCTAATATTTTTGTTTGTCATTTTTTCCCCTAGTATTTACTGTTTTAGTTTTATATTTGAAATATATTTTGGTGTAAAGAATAAGACAGGAACCCATCTTTGTTTTTTTTCCCCCCAAACGACTAGCCAGTTATGTCAGCAGCACAATTTGTCTTTTACTTATGTATCTGAATTGTCACCTTCGTTAAAAGCTTAATTTTCAAGTGTCTCTGGAGTGTACTTTTGGAATCTTTATTCTGTTCCAGTGCAGTTTAACCACACGATGGAATACTTTGCAACCATTAAAAGTATCTTTAAAGAACTAGCAGGCAAACTCTAATAAACTCAAAGACAACCTTGTTATTGAATAAAAGAACTCAGATTATAAGAAAATTCATTTCCCTACATTAGCTCATTAATTCAATGTCATCCCAAAACATAAATAAATAACAACATTTGTGTAATTTCACATGCTGATTCTAAAGTTCAGAGAAAATAACCATGCAAAAATAGCAAAGAAGACTACACACACACACGAATGGGGAACTAACTAGACTAGTTGTGAAAAAATGAGAGTTTTTTAATAGCCTGGTAATAAAACAGGAAGAGAACAAGTAATGAATGGAATATAATGAAAGTCCAGAATCAATGCAAATATAAGATGTAGTGTGATAAAGGCAGCAGTTCTAATAAGGAATGGATCATTCAAAAAAGTGGTATGGGGACTTCCCTGGTGGCACAGTGGATAAGACTCTGCGCTCCCAATGCTGGGAGCCCGGGTTCGATCCCTGCTCGGGGAACTAGATCCCACATGCATGCCACAACTAAGAGTTCGTGTGCCACAACTGAGGAGCCCACATGCTGCAACTATGGAGCCTGCCTGCCACAACTAAGACCCCATGTAACCAAATAAATAAATAAATATTAAAAAAAAAAAAAAAAAAGTGGTATGGGAAAAATTGGTTAAACATGTGGCAATAAATGAAATTAGATCCATACTCAAGCCAAAAGTACTAAAAAATATGTAAAGTAACCATTTTTAAGATCTTGGAAAAGGAAAAGGCCTTTCTAGGCACAAAACCAAAAGCAGAGACCATTATAAGAAAAAGGCATATATATGACTATAAACTTAATACTATACAAATAAGAATGGTCTGCCCTTGGACTTCCCTGGTGGCACAGCGGTTAAGAATCCACCTGTCGGGTTTCCCTGGTGGCGCAGTGGTTAAGAATCCACCTGCCAATGCAGGGGACACGGGTTCGAGCCCTGGTCCAGGAAGATCTCACATGTCACGGAGCAACTAAGCCTGTCCACCACAACTACTGAGCCTGTGCTCTAGAGCCCGCGAACCACAACTACTGAGCCCGCGAGCTGCAACTACTGAAGCCTGCGTGCCTAGAGCCCGTGCTCCACAACAAGAGAAGCCACTGCAATGAGAAGCCCGCTCACCACAACAAAGAGTAGCCCCTGCTCGCTGCAACTAGAGAAAGCCCCTGCACAGCAACGAAGACCCAGTGCAGCCAAAAATAAATTAATTAATTTAAAAAAGAAAAAAAAAAAAAAGAATGGTTTGCCCTATTCTCCCCTGCAACTTTCTATAAAGAACAGTCTTTAGCAAAGAAGAATGGTCAAATTCTAGTACATTTAGAAGTAGTTTTCCTTTAATTTCATATATACACACTAACCTTTGAAGTAGCAATTGGCGGAAGTTGCCACTCTGTGGGCTAATTGTCAGATGATGGGACAGGTAATTACAGAGGCGAGCTCCCATGTAAGAGAAATTTGGGATAGATGTGGCCTTTCAAAAAGAAAAAAGTTTTATATGACACAGACACATCAAGTTATTAATGCAAACACTTAACAGCAATATTCTAAAGAGGAAAAACATTCCTGCCCCCCAAAACTGTACAGAAAAATGTACAAGTCATTTGTAATTGTTAGGCATAAGGATATTAACTCTCCCTCCCAACCTTACACCAAGAACCAGAATAAGTACAAAGAAAAACATTAAGGTAAGCTCTCCCCACCATTTACCCGAGGTTAGCAGAAAGCAAAGAGATAAATCTCTCTTTACACCAACTAATTTTTGCACAAAATATGTACATGTACCCAGTTGCATAGTGCCAATTATGAAGTATATTTGCCAAACTAATGATCTGTGGCATTTCTCAGGAATAGGATGGCACCAACTTTGGCATCTAGCAGTCCAGAACAAGAATCCCAGGCCTGTTTTGTGACCCTGGATATCTCTAAACCTCCCTGAGCTTCAGTTTCTTGATTCCTGAAGAGGTAATTAATGGTACCTGATGCAAAAGATTAACATTTCAACAACACTCCAAATACTTAGGGTAAAAGAGGAAATCAAAAGAAATAAGCTATTTTTAATAAGAAGACAGTGGAAAAACACTGAGTATCAAAGACTGTGTGACATAGCCAAAGAAATACTCAGGAAGTTTAACTTTCACTGCAGTTTTTAAAGAACAGTAGAACACACGCATTAAGAGGTTAAGGGACTTGGCCAGTCTCACAAAGGTAGCAGTTAACCAGAGTCTAGATCTAACAAATGGCCTGATGCCCCTCCAATCCTATGTTGGGTCTAGTTACTCATGTGCAACCTTAGACAAGTCATTTAACCTCTGTTAAGCTATGTATAAAATGGGGATAAGAGTAATACCTTGCAACCACTGAGGATTGAATGAGTTAACTACAGGTCAAGTGTTTAGCATTGCCTGGCATGGAGTAAGTACTTTATAATTAGAACTTCTTATTTCTAATTATTTCCTTGCTCACACAGGACCCTGTACATTTCTCAGCAAGGAAGAAAGACTGATTTCTCCCGACATTCATGTATGTGCATCTGGTACCTCAAAAGACTTGAAATTCAAAATTTATACTTTTCCCATTATTGGCATTGCCTGCTTTCCTTTACTTTTAAAATTTAAAGTAAATTTAAAGACAACAAGGCTGGTCATTAAAGTTTCCTGCTTCCCTGCTATACCTCAATTTTACTTCCATAGACAACCACTTTCAATTCTTTCAGCTGAAAAGGTTTTAACCTCCGTATCTCCATGCTCCATGATTTGAGTTTAGCCATTTCTTACTAGCTCCCCACGAAGGAAGATGAGCATTTACTTTACACCCTGTTTAACCTTACTTCATTCCACTATGGTATAACTATAGATACACCGTGATTTTTTTAATTAGTTTTGTGTTTCCCTTTACAGCTGTACCATGTATTATGCTGATTTCTCCTCTCTTGCACAACCTTGTTTTCCCTAGACTTAATTTTTTCTACTTTTTAAATATTATTTCTCACTGACTTCTCATTAGTTTGTTCTTCTTAATATCTTCAAACATAAGGGAGTGTGCTCATCTTACCAGGGAAGTCTTTCCTGGAGCATTCTGCCCGATTCCAGCGAAGCCTTGTACCTCTAGGCCTACTATGTGCATGGCTACTATCTTGGGATCTCCTTTCACCATCATCTGGATGATTCACTTAGCCTCTCCTGTAAAATTCCCTGTTTCCTAGTTCCCATGTCTTCATCCTTAAATCGTCCTTTTGGTGGAGTACCTCCTTCAATAACTTCAAGAAGGATTATGATAAAACTTCAAACTGGTTACTCAGTGCAAAAAGATCTAGACAGTCTAATTTTTTTAGATTTTCAAGCAATCTTTTTAGCCTCATTCCATCCTTATCCTAGAACCTTTTTGGAGATTCTGCATCATAAATCAGGGCGATTCTCGACTTTCCCCACTGGCTTGGAATTCAACTTTTTAAAAAATCCACCAGGTCAGTTACCACTCACCCATCTGTGTTCTAGTCTCCAAAGTGGGTACTTCTATCTCCTTTCGCCGTATAAGTCCTTATGGGCTTTTAGTGTTTTAAAATCCCCACACTGTCATTTTAATAGTATTTGGTGAGGAATCAAAATTGAATATGTACGTTTAATCTGCCTTTTTTTTTTTTAAACAATAGGTCTTCTCTTGTTAGTTGCTATGAGTAAATTCCCTCAATGAAACTTAAGAACTGTTGGTAAATCTATATCACTGACCATAGAACGTTAGAACTTAAAATAATACTAAGTACATCTTTGAAGCGTTGGCTTTGAGACAATCACAGAAATTGTAGTTTGTTAGGTTAGAGCCTTTCTAACCAACCCTGATATAATACGAGCATAATAAGAACTATAATAATAATATAATTCTGATATAAGAACTATAATCAAGCAGCCTATTGAAGGGCTGAAACTAAATAGAGCCAGAAAAGCAAAAAGAAAAAAGTAAAATTCTTCCATTTTCTTAACTAATATTCTTTTTTAATCCATTTAGATGGCAAAAGTAGGAATCAGGACAAATAGAGCAGTTCTATCTTCCTAAAACCTCAGGCATTTTCAGAAATCTAAGAGTTAGCCAGGTAATACTGGGGTCCAGTAACAATCCAGAACAAACTGGAAAAGTAGTCAAATGAAACACTAGGTAGGATTATGAAAACATAAAAAAACAACCTGCTATCATAAGTCACCATTACATATATTCCAAGTTTGAGCTGCTCTTTCAGCAATGACTGAAACAGAAATATAACCTTTGGTGGCGTTTATCTCCTACTCTGTTTCTGGCCAGTCTCCTCACTGACCTTAAATTTGTCTTCAAAATAGAGTGTTGTCTATTTTTTCCCTCTTAAAATAGCGTTAATGTGTCAATGACCAATATGCTAGAATTAAAACTAAACTTTGTGTGAACAACCTAGACTGACATTAGATTTTTTAAAGGAATTGAGATGTAAATCCTTGACATTTTTAAAGACAAGCAGAAATGTTAAGACTTAAATCAAGGTGTTTTGTGGTCCTTTTTTTTAAATAAAGAATCATTTATGAGGCAAAAAAGTTCTCCCATGACTTTTTTTCTCCCCTACTCCAATAATGGCAGATCCTTATAAAACAGAGGTTTGGAAAAAAGGCATGATACTCATGTAGTGTCCTCAGAAGTGTCCAAAGCTCCTTCTAACTGCCTGTACAGAGCCTTGGCTACACAGGAAAATTTGCAGTCTGGCTCTAGTCCTGGATCCCTAACTACAGAAATTCTGTACAACAGAGACTTAAAAGCTCTCATGAACCATAAAGAGTCAAGGAGTGTGGAGGCTAGTGAACATGTCCCTGGCCCCCCTCAAGGAGCAGCCACCACCTTCGGGCATCAAGGAAGCTATCCAGTGATTGCCCCATGCTATTAGCCAACCTACCTGTTGATAGATGAGTTCCACAAGTTCTTGCAAAGCATCATCTGTTGTAACCCAGCCATTCAGTGTCTCTGCAAACTGTTCAATTTCAGTTTCAAAACTGCCAGGCTGCTCTGTAAGATGATTCAAAAAATCCTGAACATATTCTGACAAAGTGGGATAATCCTCACAACCATCCTCATAGGATTCCTATAGATCAAAATGTTAAAAAAAAAAATTAATCCATGCAACTGGCTAAAAAAACATGAAGCAGCTTTGAGTTGGGATGTCTCTAGCTCAAATGATATTTTTAAGAATCCTTAACCTGATAAAATGTGTTATTTTCTTCAAAAAGTTAAGTCCACTTCTTCTTTGCCCAATAGCCAAAATGTTATAATAGAAGGGCTTCATCTAGCTGGGTAGAGAATTGTCTTCTCACCCCTGGTAGATTTACAAGATGGCTGAGAAATAAAGTTTAAACCAATATTTCATTATAATACCAAGATCAAAATTAAGATTTAGAGATACAATAAGATCCAGGATTTGTTTCAAAATGGGAGGGGGAGAGGGACCAGAAATATAGAAACAAGAATGGCCACCTGGAGCTAACTATTGAGGCCATGGGCATTCATTATACCATTCTCTATCCTTGTAGACATTTGACAATTTCTACATTGAAAAAAAAAGTTTGTCATCTGTCAATCCCCAAGGACATGGAAATAAATATATAGTTAAGTGACTATAAAATATCATAGTGTACAGTGGTAGGAGACTTGCTATGTCCAAGTTTGCAGCCAATCTTGATAGTTGCAACAGTTTCCAATTAATATCTATCACTATCACCCCAATGTTCATAGCAACATTATTTACAATAGCCAAGGCACGGAAGCAACCTAAATGTCCATCGACAGATGAATGGATAAAGAAGATGTGGTACTTATATACAATGGAATATTACTCAGTCATAAAAAAGAATGAAATAATGCTATTTGCAGCAACATGGATGGACCTAGAGATTATCATACTAAGTGAAGTCAGTCAGACAAAGATCATATGATATCACTTACACGTGGAATCTAAAAAAATGACACAAATGAATTTATTTACAAAACAGAAATGGAGTCACAGATGTAGAAAACAAACTTATGGCTACCAGGGGGGAAAGGAGGGAGAAGGGATAAACTGGGAGAATGGGATTGACATATACACACTACTATATATAAAACAGATAACTAATAAGGACCTACTGTATAGCAAAAGGAACTCTACTCAATACTCTGTAATGACCTATATGGGAAAAGAATCTAAAAAAGAGTGGATATATGTATATGTATAACTGATTCACTTTGCTGAAACTAACACAACATTGTAAATTAACTATATTCCAATAAAATTTTTTAAAAAATATACCACTATCACCTTTAAGTAGTTCCCAACCTTTTAATTAAAAGAACACAGAGCCATATTTTAGTACTATTTAATCTTTAGAGAGCCTTACAGCCAATAAAAATTTCTGGGAAGACAGACAAGGGATAACAGTAGTTACATCTGGAGTGAGGAAACATTTATGTTATAAATACCGACCCTTTATTATGAAATTTTGAAAGCCGTTAAGCATTATAAATGCATGTATATTAAATAATTACTTAATGTTAACCACAAACGTGTGAATTTTACAATTAAAAACTAGTTTAAGTTTCTGATATACAGTTTATAGAGTTTTACAGATTTGTAGTATCCTACTATTAATGACAATGAAAAGCAGGAAGTCTACAGGTCCCAGTTGATGGTACTGATTTCCTAACTGTTCCTATCAAACGTCATTCATTGTGGCAAAATGCAGTTTAGAACACTGATTTCAGTCTTTCTTTTTCCAAATAAGCATAACTCTTTTAAGAGAATTTGAAGTGTGAAAGTAAAAGAGGAAAGTAGAGCTGTTCTGAATAAAGCTGAAAAGGGGATTCAGAGCCTGTTGTTTCAAGCAAAAAGGGAGACACAGAGTATTCTGAACAGATGAGCACTCCAATGTGTTTGAATCGAAGCTTGTATTAGTCCTCTAGTAGCAGATTTTTTTTTAAACATTATCAGAGTTATTATTTTAATTAATTAATTAATTAATTTTTGGCTATGTTGGGTCTTCGTTTCTGTGCGAGGGCTTTCTCTAGTTGTGGCAAGCAGAGGCCGCTCTTCATCACGGTGCGCGGGCCTCTCACTGTTGCGGCCTCTCCCGTTGTGGAGCACAGGCTCCAGACACGCAGGCTCAATAGTTGCGGCTCACGGGCTTAGTTGCTCCGCGGCATGTGGGATCTTCCCAGACCAGGGCTCGAACCCGTGTCCCCTGCATTGGCAGGCAGATTCTTAACCACTGCGCCACCAGGGAAGCCCCCAGATTTTTTAAAGTATACATTTCTTCAGTCTTCAATGTGAAGTCAAATGGCTTCCAAGCAGAGGAATATTTAAGATTTATTTTTCTTAGAGTTCTGTGACAAGAGGTTAGGAGGGACATCAACTAGAAAACTTACTTCCGGGGGGAGGCGGTGCATATGGGGGGATAGGGGTATATGGGAACTCTCTGTACTCTCCAATCAGCTGTGCTGTGAATCTAAAGCTGCTCTAAAAAAATAGTCTATTAATTTAAAAAAAACAAAAAAACAAAAACAACAACAAAAAAGAAAACTCACTTCCCAGTAGGTACTTTGAATACATTGTCAAGAGATGAGAACCTAATCCAAAGCAGTGGGGATAAAAGGAAATGATCACTTAGGTGGAATAGTCGAGACTATTTTAGTTAACTTGATTGAAAGTGGGCAAGAGTGTGAAGGAGGAAAGTGAGTCAATACACCACAAGCTTTTAGCCTGAGCAGTTAGTTAGAATATAAAAGTATAAGAAGAGGTTTGCAAAAGATAAATTCTTTTTTGTTCTTGAGTTTGAATGTGAGATCCTCAGAAGAGGTCAAGACAAATGGAAACACAAGCCTGGGGTTAAGAGGAAGAATTAGATTCCAGAGTTATCAACAGGCAGGTTGGTGATGGTCAGATTCTAGGGGATTCTAGTATCACTAAGGGAGGTAATAAAACAGACAAAAGACAGAACCTCAGAGCCTGCATTCTGAGGGAAGGAGGAATGGTCTCAAAGTTGGGAGGATGAAGTACTGCCACAGAAGCCAAAAAGGAAAAGGTAAATGAGGAGAGGTGCTCATAATAGCAAATGCTACAGAATAATTTCATTGGCTGAAATCTGAGAGAATGATGGTTGCAGAGTGTTAGGAATCAGAACTATGCACACAGAGAAAAAAACTGAGAAAATTAGTTAGTTATCTTAAATATTCAGTTTTTATAAAAAGGAGGAAATCCTGAAAGACTGAAAAGGTACCCTTGGCACCTAGAACAGGACCCACACAGGGAATTAAACCTTACAGATCATACTGTGGTCAACAAAGTCTATTTAGATGAGGTTTAAGAGGACGATAGATTTTAAAACCCAAACAACATCAGCATCTGTCACAAAAATACTATCAGTACAATTAAGAGGATCAGTCTGCAGAGGTTTGAACGGTCAACGAGAAGTAAAGTGGTACCAACAGTGAATAATTTTTCATTTTGGAGAACATCACTATTGAAAGGCAGGAGAGAAACTGGGCAGTAAGTTGAAGGAGGGTGTTCTTAGCAAAAGCTGGGATTTTTTGTGCACATGTGGGTGGGGGGGGTTGTCTCTTAATAAATGCTTTATCAACTCCTATGTGGAATTTTTGGTTCTCGTTAAGTGAACCGTGATTAAATATTCAAGATGTAATGGTTTACCTGAGAAGAAGCAATGGCCAGGAATAGATGGATACAGCAACTCATTGGTAAGAAGGCATGTAAAGCAGTAAAATTCTAGCAGTGGGATTAGAGGAAGGATTGAAGATAAAAGGGCTTGGAGTTTTAGAAGGGTTATGAAAGCACGGCAAAAGACTATCAGAAAAAATTTAAAAAGCATGCATTCTTGAGAGCAGATCCAGTTCAATGATACCAGGCAATAGCTTCTCATGTGTATAACAAAAGCAGACTCAAGGAATTTCTGGAAACCCAGCTAGGAGACCACTAGAAGAGAGGCTCTACAAAGACAAGAATTTTTGTCTATTTTATCCACTGCTGTATCCCCAGCCCTTGACTTGTGGTAAGCATCCGACTTTTTATTTATTTATTTATTTTATTTTTGGCTGCGTTGGGTCTTCATTGCTGCATGCAGGCTTTCTCTAGTTGCAGCGAGCAGGGATTACTCTTCGTTGCAGTGTGTGGGCTTCTCACTGCGGAGGCTTCTCTTTGTTTCCGAGCACGGGCTCTACGCGCGCGGGCTTCAGTAGTTGTGGCTCGCAGGCTCTGGAGCACAGGCTCAGTAGTTGTGGCGCATGGGCTTAGTTGCTCTGCGGCATGTGGGGCTCAAACCTGCATCCCCTGCATTGGCAGGCAGATTCTTAACCACTGCGCCACCAGGGAAGCCCTCAACTATTTCTTAATGAGTGAGTGACTTTGGATTACGGTTACTACAAGGAAAAGTTTCCCTCATAACCAGATTTTATCCCAAGACTCGGGAAAAACAAGGATTTTGCTGTTCTGTGACTAACTGGATTGAGAAAAACTCCTAGGTTTGACAGAGGGTAAAAGGGTAAGGCCCGAAAATATATCAGGGCAGGGGTAGCAAGCTTGAATGCCTATAGAATCCAGGTGGATTACAGGCAAATGAAGTAAGCCAGTGAGCAAATTAGAGCTTACACATTCCATATAAAGGGGCTGCCTCTATTCAGCTCCAGCCAACTTTGCTCTATCAAAACAGCAGTCCAGTATGGCCAGATCTTATGGATTTCAAGAGAAACCAAAAAATTCAGATTTGCAATATCTAATTTAAGTACTGGTAAATTATAAAGCCCCTCTTAAAAAAACTCAGGGCCAAAAAAGACACACCTGCAGGGTACACGTGAGCCACAGGCTTCCAGTTTGCAATCTTTTCTGGCAAAATGAGTGCAGCAGGAGCTGAGGAGACCAAGGAGCGCCTAAAAGATGGCAGTGGCTCAAAGGAAGTGGACTAACATGGCTCAACACATTGCTCTCAGGAATCACTTGAACTATGTATAAGACTAGTTGGTAAAGAATAGCAAAAAAAAAATTGCATCCCTCCCACCATAAGATAGCCCAAATCAATAGGAAGACAAACAAATGAGGAACCATTTGTGGTTCTTAAGGTAAGTATCCTTAAGAGTTATTCAACTACTCACAGCTCTCCAGTGGTTCCCTTCTTCTCTAAGCCAAATACAGTTTTGGGGCAAGAATCCAGCTGCTCTCATTTCTACTTTACCTGATTGATGGCCCATTCCACCCCAAATCAATTGCTCTTCCTACTATGCCTATATATTCCCCTCTCTAGCCCCAAAGTTCTTCTTAATGCAGTCTAAGATGCATGAAGTTTCTAAAATATGGAATAAAGCTTTCCCATGCTTTCTATCAAATATGGAAGTCAAGTCCCCCCATTCTCCCCCCAAAAGTAACAAAAAAAGGTGTGCCACCATTAGTTGATCAGGTACATTCAAATTAAAAAACTAACACCCACCCACCAGAATGGCTAAACTTAAATAGCAAATACCTAGTGCTGGCAAGGAACTAAAGCGACTGGAAACCAAACAGTACTCAACGCATACATTGGAACAGTCTCTTTGGAAAAATATTTGGCAGTCTACTAAAGCTGGCTACCTTAAGTCCCAACAACTCCACTCCTAGGTATATACCAAACAGAAACAAGGGCAAATGTCCACCAAGGCATGGACAAGAATAGCAGCCCTAATCGTAAAAGCCCAAAAGTGAAAGCTACCCAAACGTTCATCAATAGACAAATATTCACACAATGGAATGCTATGAGAATTAGTCACCTCCAATTACATGCTACAATATGGATTAATTTTGATATTGAATGAAAGAAAAATATATTTTATATGACTCCATTTATATGAACTTTGAACAGAGGCAGAACTATTGTTAAAGCAAAATAGCGGTGACCTTTGGAGAGCAGTAATGATTAGAAGGGGACAGAGCGGGCTTTGGGGATGTTGATAACGTAATGTACACTATTCTGTATATTACATGTCAAAAAATGAAGACAGGAAAAATAGGACTTATGCTAAAGTATTATCATTTCTTCAATCCAGAATGGTCCCTGCTCTACTTATCTACAATTAATTGCTATGCATTTACATAGCAAAACAAATTCCTTTCTATATATCCCAATTGTGCTTGGCATTTTTTCCTGCCATTTAAGTGTGATCAATTTCTAAAATTCTTATGTTATTGACAAAGATGACTCTGAAAGTTTAAAATACTTTATCAAAAGTTTAAAACACTTCATCAAAACTCCCTACATTTCTACATAACTGTTAATTAGAACCAGAAACACTTCTATTTTAACATAACAGAGCCCCAATGTGTATTTCTCAACATTCAAAAACCTACCTGAATTAGTCTGCAGCAAAACCACTGATAATTTACCCTAAAGCTACCAATGAGTATTCAGCTGTCCTGCTAAAATCAAAAATTAACTTTGCCAGGCAACTATTCTATAGGTTGTCCATAAAGTCAGGACACAGACTTTAGTTTTATAGACTGAAAATGTCCTTGACCGCCTTAAATTTATTAGCCTAGAGATAGTCTACAGATGCTGGAAATATAGCAGTGAACAAAACAGACAAGATTGTCTACTCTCAAGCTTACATTCTGATACCTTGAATAACTACAAAATACATTCTTGAATCAATTTTGTTTCATGATTTCAATAAATCCATAAAATGTTTTATGTGTGGTACAGAAAGCACACCAGTATACTGATAAATGATGCAATAACCATATTATTCCAATAATGTTAACCTAGGGTTGCAGTAAAAGTGTACTTACTGTATAATTAGAAGAATAACTTGATGGGTAAAATTCAGGGGCGTTCACAGACAGCTTAGACATTAACACAGGAGCTGCAACCACCTGGGGTTTAGCCATTGTTGACTCCGAATTCTGCTGTGGGCTATTATCCTGCGAACTAGGTGGAGCTCTCGGGGGCCTCGTTTGTTCTGAGAAAGGAAAAAAAAAATCGGTGTTAGATGCGTTCATTCCCTTGTATAACTTACAGTACACTGAGAAGCCATCTGAGCAGGGATGGTTTTTAAGTCAAACAAGAACCCTCACGAAATTTAAGGTTATCGCCAGGATATGTGTAGAGAGCCTACAAAAAGGAACAATAGACTTGCTTTAGCTCATTTATGAACAGACCTGCGTCCTGAATAAACACTTGAGGGCTTCTTTTTCTTTTCTTTTTTTTTTTTAAAGTCGGTTAAAAAGAGATGGTTGCCCGCCTAAGGCCTCCCTCTCGGGGGCTGGGGAGGGGGAGGCGATTTTTACTTCCTCGCGGGACAACAGAACTCGGGAGACCGCGCACCGGGCCCCTCCCCCAGCCGGGGCGCACAAAGGATTCCAACGGCCACCTTCCAAACCCCGTTCCGGGCCCGTCCCCACCCCGTAACAACCGGGCCCCTCGGGGAATGCTTTCGGGGAACCGGGAGGAAAGAGGAGACAGAGCGCCGCCCTCGCGCGCGCGCGGAGGGCCGTGGGGAAGCGTTTGGCCCAGGAGGACGGGGTCCCCTAGAGCGGCTCCGTACCTGGGAGCGCCCCGGGCCGGGGAGGCCTCTGGGGGCCGGCGGGGACCTCGCACTGGGCCCCTGGCGGCGGGGCCGTCCTGGGCTGGCGCAGCGGCGGCGGCTGCAGGAAGCCCGGGGCTTTGGGCTGCGGCGGCGGCGGCGGGTGCCGCGGCCGCTCAGCAGGCCCAGCTCCGTTCGGGAAACCGCCGCCCTCAGGCCCGCCCCCTCCGCGGCCCAGGCCCAGGCCCCGGCTCCGGCCCCGACCAGCACCTGGGGCCCGATCGAAACCGTCCGACATGCTCCTCCTCCTCCTCCTCCTGCGGGGGCCACCGCCGCTGCGCTCGTAAGAGGACGCCGGGAGAGGCGTCGCAGGCCGGCTCTCGCCGCCGAGCTCACTGGGGCCTCATGGAGGAGGAGGGCGGCGGGCCCCTGCTCCGCGGTTCGGCGGAGCGGACGGCAGCTGAAGCACCCGCCAAGGCCGCCGCACCGGAGCGCCCGGCCCCCACGGCTACCCTCCGCTTTCTGATTCTCCCCCAAAACCCAGCTCCCCCGCCTTCGGCGCGTCGGGGGCGAAGGCGGGTCACAGCGGCCCCCCGCGGCCCGGAGGCCCCGTTCGCAGCGGGCCGGCAGCCGCGGCCCTGCAGGCCGCCGGGAGAGGGGCAGCTAGACCGCTGGACAGCCCTGCTCGCCTCGGGCCGGGCGAGGGCATGTCGGTTCCCGGGGCCGGGCTCGGGGCAGAGGGGGGCGCTTACCCCTGGCGGGCCCGGCCTACACGAGGCTCTATGGAGAGAAGTCAGACACTGACGGTTGATGCCAGGAAAATAAAAATACGGGGGGAGGGGGCGTGGAGCCAGAGCCAGGGTTCGCGGACGCGCAGGTGTGTTCAATGACCCGGCGCCGGCGAGACCGGAGGACTGGTCGGGAAGGGGGCTCTGGAAGCTGCTCTGCCACCTGCTACGTTAGCCGCGGGGAGGGGAGTAGGAACAGAATCAAAAATGCCCCCCACCCCGGCCCATCTCAATTCACTGTAGATATTTATCACAGTAGGTCACACTGTGACCAAGCTTTACTCTCTTCCCTTTTCTCTTCCCCTCCAGAAATTTTAAGAAAATACCCTACCTTTCAATGAAACTCTCCTCCTTTTCATCTTCTACCAGTGCCGTCCAATCAAAATATAATGCGAACCACAAATGCAAGCCACTTATGTAATTATAAATTTTGTAGAAGGCACATTACACGAGTGAAAAGAAACAGGTGAAATTAATTTTCATAATATAGTTTACTTAACCCAATAGATCCCAAATGGCATCATTCCAACATGTAATTAATATAAAGATATTAATGAGATTTTCTCTTTTTTCATACTAATCAAAATCCAAAGTGTATTTTACATTTTCTGCATATCTCACTTGGGATTAGACACATTTCAGGTGCTCAATAGCCCCCTGTGGCTAGTGGCTACCGCATTGCACAACAAAGTTCTAGACATTATTTATGTGTAAATTATTGTTTTAATCAGTCCTGACGGTGCTAAAGCCAAATGAAGGATGAATATAAGTAATGAAAAGGAGGGGGAAAAAATGATTTCTTTACTGTTAGATTGAAACATCTCCACAAATTGATTGTAGCCCTGTATTTTAAGCAAGCCTTAATGTTTTTCACCATTGTCATCTTGAGAATCATTTCAGTTAAGAAAACTCTTTTTAACCATTTTCTCTCCTTGCTAATGAAGAAAACACTGACATCTTCACCTAAATGAAAGAGGAAAATGGCTCTGATGAAGGCAATCGTGAATAAATGATTCATGCTGTTGATTGTTGGCAAAAATAATGAAGTCAGGGAAGGAAGCCAGCACAAAGTGTGGTTCCTTGGTGCTGAGAAAGAATGTAGGGTTCAAAGTAGGCCAGAGCATTGGTTTGGATCCTGGCCTAGACCCTTAATGCCTGTGTGGTCTTGGGTAAGTAAGGGATTTAGCTTCCCTGAGCCTCAGTTTCCTCATGTATAAAGTAAGTATGTTGTAGCATTGAGCATATATTACAAAGACAAGACAAGATTACAATTTAAAAATTAGATGAGGTAATGCCAATAACATAAAAATCCATTTTTTTAGGTAGTCGTCAGTCACTTCTCGCCCGGTCTTTTCTACTGCATAGGAAAGCCGCACAAACGGTACGCTCAACCACAGAGTTATCCTGTATGTTCCACTAAAGCAGGTGCTCCAATCCTGTCTCAGGCTTTTGTTTGCATTCACCACCCTTTATTTCCCCTTAGAACTTTTATGATGCCTAACTCCTTTTCCTTACCTAAGACTTTCTTATCTGAGGATGAGGCTATTCTGCATCCATGGTGACATCAGGGTATCTTTACAGTCCCTTTTGTTAGACAAGTTAGATAATTGAGATGTCCTTTGCCTCTCCCTATTTACTGTTATATAACTTTAGCCCTATTCTCATGACATATGAAAAGTGGTCTTGCGGACAACATGAATGGATTTTTCTACACTGTTGTTGCTCTGATTCTCAGGTCTTCAGATTCAGGCTAGAACTACACTACTAGCTTTCCTGGGTTTCCAGCTTGCAGACATTAAATCATGGAACTTCGCAGCCTCCTTGAGCACATAAGCCAATTCCTCATAGTAAATCATATATATGTATATTATATATAATATATATATTAGTTCTCTTTCTCTGAAGAACCCTAAGAAAGAATCTGATACTCAGAAGTGGGGTGCAGCTGTAACAAATACCTTAAAAATGTGGAAGAGGCTTTTGAACTGGTTAATGGGTACAGGCTGGTAGTGGTTTTTGATGCATGCTAGAAAAAGTCGACATTGCCATGAAGGGGTTGTTAATGGTAATGCTGGTCAGGGCTGAGAAAGGAAAAGAGGAGAGCTGTAGAGAAAGCTTCCATCTTCTTAGAGTATACAAATAATCATGTACAGAATGTTGTTAGAAATATGGACACTAAAGGTGATTCTGATGAGGTATCAGACAGAAATGAAGTTGTTTTTGGACAACGGAGAAAAGGCAATCCTTATGATAAAGTGGCGAAGGTCCTCTCCAGCTGTGAACCTGTGAAACCAGCTAAGTGATGTGCTTCCACCCAGTCTGTGGTATTTTTGTTAAAGCAGCCCAAATTAGGCATTTATTCCAGAGAAATGAAGATTTATGTTCACACAAAAACCTGTATCCACATTTTTATAACAGGTTTGTTCATAATAGCCCAAACGGGGAACACCATAAATTCTTTAACGGGTGAATGGTTTAACGGTGGTATTCATACCATAAAATACTACTCAGCAAGAAAACCACTGATAAATGCAGCTTTGATGGCTCTCAAGGGAAATATGCTGAGTTAAAAGAAAGTAATCTCAAGAGGTTATTGTATGATTCCATTTATACATGACAAAGTTATAAAGATGACAAAATTATAAAGATGGAGAACAGTTTAGTGGTTGCCAGGGATTAAGGAGGGGGTGGGGTTTGGAGAGAAGTAGGTGCGGCTATTAAAAGTAGGTACTATGAATAATCCTTGCGATGGAACTATTCCTGTCTTAACTGGTGGTGATCACACGAATCTACACATGTGATTAAATTGCATAGAACTAACTACATGTGCACACACACATACACAAATGAGTGCATGTAAAACTAAGGTGGGTGTATTGTATGTTGTCAGTTTCCTGGATGTGATATTGTATTATAGTAATGCATGGTTACGTAAGATATTACCATCAGAGGAAACTGGGTAAAGGGGTAATGAAATCTCTCTGTATTGTTTCTTACAACTGCATGTACATGTACAACTGTCTCTAAGTAAAAAGTTTAAAAAATAAGCCTTATTTCATTTTATTCCATCACTCCCCACTCTTTCCAGCTAATTCTGTTCACTTTTCCCTGCCCAAATCATCATGGCAACTAATATATCATTTTAAATTAATGGGGGCCTCCTTAACAGAGAAAAGAATTAGCTGATGTGTTTGTTCTCTTGGGTCTCATTTGTGTGAATTATCTTCCTCTCCTAGTCTCCTGGGCCTGCTATGAAATGTAGCCCCAAGCCAGTCAGCACTTGACTCCCATCTGGATCAGGGCTCCAATCCATCTTCGAGAGCCAGGAAACTGCCTGGGATTTCCCCAACATCTAGTGCACACAGTGGTTTAATGTTGATCTCTTCGCTGGACTATAGCTCCATGAGGATAGGAATTCATGCATTTGTTCCTTCAGTAAATATTTTTTGCACGTCTGCTAAATGCCAGACACTGTTCTAGGTGTGAGGAAGCTCAGAGGTGTGAGCTTAGTAGCTGTGAAGTGTGTGACACTAGAAGCAGGAAGACCTGTTTGACGGCTGTAGCAGAAATTCCGGTGAGAAGTGATAATGGCTACTAAGGTAATGGTTGTGGGGTTGGAGAGAAGGACCAAATGCAAGAGATGTTAGAAGGAAGCTGACAGATGTGTATAAGGTATTAATGAGAGGCCAGAGACAAGGATGACTCCCAGGTTTCTGGCTTTGGTGCCTCATCCCAAAGAGTGAGAAAACCAGAGGAAAGCAGACTCTCACTGGGCCACTCGCTAATTCCATTTTGGACATTTCATTTGGCACCCAGAGCATCCAAGTGGAATTGTTCGGTCAACAGGTAAGTCATGGACTTGGAGTTCAGAGAGGTGTTGCCTAAAGTTAGAGATCTGATAGCTGAAGCCACAGGAAGAAATGAGATAACTTAGGAAAAAGTATACAGAGGCAGAAGAGGAAAGAGAAGCACCAAACCGAATGGCTAGGTTGAAGAAGAGGAATCTCTGCTTACATAGGACAAAAACTGAGAGAAGACAGTGAGGAATAGAAGATTAAAGAGGGAAAGCCCAGGAGTGTCAAACTGTGCCGAGATGTCAAATAAAAGTAGGATTCTAAAGAATCCAGGAAAGCACACCCGTTCCCTGAGTTTGAGCCCTGAAGTCACTTAGGCAGCTGTGTGCTGTCTGAGGTCATTACAGAGCTCAATGAACAATCGCCACGGGGAACCATGCCCTCCTTCACCGAGCCATCTTCTGACTATAATTTGACTATCTGGATAGATTTGCATTTTGAGAGGAAAAATAACAACAATAATAGCTAATATTTAGCACCAACTCTGTTCCAAGTACACTTTACATGGATTATCTCATTTAATCTTCAAAACAACCCTATGAGGTAGGTTCTATTACTTACCCCATTTTATAGATAAAAACACTGAGATTCAGAGACGTTAATTAACTTGCCTAAGATCACATAGTTAACGAGCAACTCAGTTTTATTAAGTCAAGAGTCCACAAACTGAGACAATATGCTATACTTTATCTCCAGAATAAGTGGATGACACTGATACAAACATTCTATTCTGTTTGGGTTATATTTCTCACTATAAATTAATAAATAGGCATTCCAGTGATATTATCAATTGGAATAATATAGATTTGTGAGTGATTTGGGTGCAAGCAATTGCCAGTATTAGGAAGTATAGACAGCTCTAAGCTTGAAAGTGAAATAAATGGGAGAGATATGAGAAGTTTGTAAGACAAGTGTATTAAGGACGTTTTTGTTGCTATTATGTGTTTGTTTTGTTTTGTTTTGTTTTTGATGGGAGAAAGATTAGTTTGTTAGCCAAAGACAATGAGGTAAGGGAACACATCAGGGAAAAGGGGGGAAAATTGAGAGATTAAAGGACCAGAGGAGGTAGCAGTTCATAAACTCAAAGTACAGGCAGCAGGAATAATTTGAGATGGGAGAGAAGCTATGTCACTAAGAAATGGAAGCAAATGCAGATAAACTGCAGGAGAGGGAAGGTGCTGGAAACTTCAGACAGTCTCCATGTTCTCAGCAAAAAAGAAGGAAATGTCTTTACTTTGAGGGTGGGAGACATAAAAGAAGGGACTTGAGGAGAGGGGCAACAGTTGGAAAAGCTGCTCTGGGAGAGGAAGCTGATGAGGAAGGGGGAGTGCTCACAGGGAGACAGCTGGGTGGTACCAAAAGTCCCCCTGAGGCTGGAGACCAGGGACTTGTAGGGGCAACACTCTGAACGATTTCATGACTTTTCTCTAGCAACTCTTCCCAACCTGATGTGGAAACTGAGAACCCTGTTAGTGGGAGTGTAATTTCATGATGCAGTTAAGGCAGAAGAATAAAGGCAGAAGGGGCTGAGAGGCTGTTCATGGTTTCAGCTAGCTAGCTAGAGGAAGGGTTGAAGATGAGGGTGATAGATTGGAAGGAAAAGGGGGATCAAAAGAAAGAAATAAGGGAGTTGGAATGAAAGTGGTGGTCCGAGTATGAGATATGAGAGTTAAAAATTTTAGAGGAAGTTCCAGTGAATAGTTCCATGTACAATATTCTACTAATTGTACAGTTCAACTAATTGAACTGAAGTGTGCTTGCTGGCCAGCAGGAAGGTAATGTAATAGCTGGAAATGCTATTTTCAGCATTGAAATTTGGCATTCAAAAGACAATTAGGAATGTCAATGTCTAATGTATAAATGTCAAGTATGAGGCATGTTCTGCTTCCCTATCTCTGGCACAGTGTATTATTCATTGCCCTTTCTGTTGGCACCTAGATTCTATCATTAATATTTTACTACACCTGCCAGGCTTATTTTTTAAATTAAATATTTTATTTTGAGATAACTGTTGATTCACATGCAGTTGTAAAAAATAATACAAAGAGA
Source organism: Balaenoptera physalus (assembly GCF_965194825.1). Lineage (NCBI taxonomy): Eukaryota > Metazoa > Chordata > Mammalia > Artiodactyla > Balaenopteridae > Balaenoptera > Balaenoptera physalus. The sequence goes on along the minus strand of NC_138890.1, from coordinate 141,283,552 downwards.
ATATTTGTACTCTTTAGCTAGTTCTCCCCAACAGTAGCATTTTGCAAAACTACAGTATAATGTCACAACCAGGATATTGACATTGATACAGTCAAGATACAGAACATCTTCATCATCATAAGGATCTCTCCTGTTGCCCTTTTATAGTCACATCCACCCTCCTCCTTAACTCTAGAAACTTCTAATCTGTTCTCTATTTCCATAATTTTGTTATTTCAAGAATGTTTTATAAATGGCATCACACAGGTATGTAACCTTTCAAGACTGACTTTTTTTCTCTCAGCATAATTCTCTGGAGAGTCACCTAAGCTGTTGTGTGTATCAATACTTCATTCCTTTTCATTGCTGAAAAGCATTCCATTGTAAGGATATACAACAGTATGTTCAACCTGTTGAAGGACATCTGGGTTGTTTCCAGTTTTGGACTATTATGAATAAAGCTACTATGAACATTGATGTACAGGTTTTTGTGTGAACATAAATTTTCATTTCTCTGGGATAAATGCCCAGGAGTATAATTTCTGGGTCATATGCTAGTTGCAAGTTTAGTTTTTTAAGAAACCACTGAACTGTGTTCCAGTGATGAGTACCATTTTACATTGTCATTAGTGACGTGTGAGTGATCCAGCTTCTCCCCATCATCGCCAGCATTTGGTATTGTCACTATTTTTTTTTTTTTTAGACATTCATATAGATGTGTAGTGATGTCTCATTGTGGTTTTAATTTTCATTTCCTTAATGGCTAATGATGTTGAACATCTTTTCATGTGCTTATATCCCTCTTTGGTGAAATTTTTTTTATGCCTTTTGCTCATTTTCTATTTGGATTTTTTTTAACTGTTGAGTTTTGAGAGTTCTTTATATATTCTAAATACAAGTCCTTTGTAGATCAGGAGGGAATTTTCTCATGTTGAGTTTAAGATATATGTGGATATCTCAGTGGAAATGACCAGCAGGCAGTTGGCTGCATGAGTCTGGAGGTTAGGAGAGAGATTGGGGCTGGACATTAAGCTTTGGGAGTTGTGATAGCACAGTTGACATTAAACTGGAAGGAAGACAATATTAGAGTTAAAAGGAAAGAGGGCCAAGAGAACATTTGCACATTTAAGCAGTGAAAGAACTGAGAAAGAATGGTTAAAGAAGTAGGAGCAGATAGGAAAGTGGTAAGATGAAAACCAGAATCTGGTTTTTGCTTTTTTGTTATGGGTAACATCTAGCATTAAAAAGAGATCTATAAAGAGATGACGTTCACAAAACTGCTTAAAAAGTATTTGAACTAGAGTTTTCATCAAATGCAACATTTAAAAAGTTAAGTAGTAAAAACCCTCCAGAAAGTAGGCTAGAGGGAACTTACCTCAACATAATAAAGGCCATATATGACAAACCCACAGCCAACATTGTTCTCAATGGTGAAAAACTGACACCATTTCCTCTAAGATCAGGAACAAGACAAGATTGTCCACTCTTACCACTACTGTTCAACACAGTTTTGGAAGTTTTAGCCACAGCAATCAGAGAGGAAAAAGAAATAAAAGGAATTCAAATTGGAAAAGAAGAAGCAAAACTGTCACTGTTTGCAGATGACATGATACTATACATAGGGAATCCTAAAGATGCTAACAGAAAACTACTAGAGCTAATCAATGAATTTGGTAAAGTAGCAGGATACAAAATTACTGCACAGAAATCTCTTGCATTCCTATACACTGATGATGAAAAATCTGAAAGTGAAATTAAGGAAACACTCCTATTTACCGCTGCACCAAAAAGAATAAAACACCTAGGAATAAATCTACCTAAGGAGAAGAAAGCCTTGTATGCAGAAAACTATAAGACACTGATGAAAGAAATTAAAGATGATACAAACAGATGGAGAGATATACAATGTTCTTGGATTGGAAGAATCAGCATTGTGAAAATGACTATACTACCCAAAGCAATCTACAGATTCAATGCAATCCCTATCAAACTACCACTGGCATTTTTCACAGAACTAGAACAAAAAATTTCACACTTTGTATGGAAACACAAAAGACCCCAAATAGCCAAAGCAATCTTGAGAAAGAAAAACGGAGCTGGAGGAATCAGGCTCCCAGACTTCAGACTACACTACAAAGCTACAGTAATCAAGACAGTATGGTACTGGCACATAAACAGAAATATAGATCAATGGAACAGGATAGAAAGCCCAGAGATAAACCCACGCACATATGGTCACCTTATTTTTGATAAAGGAGGCAAGAATATACAATGGAGAAAAGACAACCTCTTCAATAAGTGGCGTTGGGAAAACTGGACAACTACATGTAAAAGAATGAAATTAGAACACTCCCTAACACCATACACAAAAATAAACTCAAAATGGATTAAAGACCTAAATGTAATGCCAGACACTACAAAACTCTTAGAGGAAAACATAGGCAGGACACTCTATGACATAAATCACAACAAGATCCTTTTTGACCCACCTCCTAGAGTAATGGAAATAAAAACAAAAATAAACAAATGGGACCTAATGAAACTTCAAAGCTTTTGCACAGCAAAGGAAAACATAAACAAGATGAAAAGACAACCCTCAGAATGGGAGAAAATATTTGCAAATGAAGCATCTGACAGAGGATTAATCTCCAAAATATACAAGCAACTCATGCAGTTCAATATCAAAAAAACAAACAACCCAATCCAAAAATGGGCAGAAGACCTAAATCGACATTTCTCCAAAGAAGATATACAGATTGCCAACAAACACATGAAAGGATGCTCAGCATTACTAATCATTAGAGAAGTGCAAATCAAAACTACAATGAGGTATCACCTCACACCAGTCAGAATGGCCATCATCCAAAAATCTACAAACAATAAATGCTGGAGAGGGTGTGAAAAAAAGGGAATCCTCTTGCACTGTTGGTGGGAATGTAAATTGATACAGCCACTATGGAGAACAGTATGGAGGTTCCTTAAAAAACTAAAAATACAACTACCATACAGCCAAGGAATCCCACTACTGGGCATATACCCTGAGAAAACCATAATTCAAAAAGAGTCATGTACCACAGTGTTCATTGCAGCTCTATTTACAATAGCCAGGACATGGAAGCAACCTAAGTGTCCATCGACAGACGAATGGATAAAGATGTGGCACATATATACAATGGACTATTACTCAGCCATAAAAAGAAATGAAATTGAGTTATTTGTAGTGAGATGGATGGACCTAAAATCTGTCATACAGAGTGAAGTAAGTCAGAAAGAGAAAAACAAATACCGTATGCTAACACATATATATGGAATCTAAAGAAAAAAAAAAAGTTGTTCTGAAGAACCTAGGGGCAGGACAGGAATAAAGACACAGACGTAGAGAATGGACTTGAGGACACAGGGAGGGGGAAGGGTAAGCTGGGACGAAGTGAGAGAGTGGCATGGACATATATACACTACCAAATGTAAAATAGATAGGTAGTGGGAAGCAGCCACATAGCACAGGGAGATCAGCTCGGTGCTTTGTGACCACCTAGAAGGGTGGGATAGGGAGGGTGGCAGGGAGACGCAAGAGGGAGGAGATATGGGGATGTATGTATATGTATAGCTGACTCACTTGGTTATAAAGCAGAAACTAACACACCATTGTAAAGTAATTATACTCCAATAAAGATGTTAAAAAAATAAAATAAATAAAAAGTTAAGTCTAAACATGTTGACTGCTATTATGGAGTTTATGATCAAGTAGTTTGACAATGGTAACTATGTAATATATAGTTATATTTTTTAAAAAATTGAAGGGAAAATTCAATTAGGCTGAGTCTATTAAAAAAGCAAATAAGTTTATAGGAAAATTCTTCTAATTATTAACACAAAACAACTTTCACCTGAATTTCCCCCAAATAATTTGAACTTTCACTTTAAACTCAAGAGCTAGTAAATCTACCCATGTTAAAAAAACAACAAAAACCTGTCTTTACATTTTGTACCCTTAAACACACAGACTGCCCCTGTAGTGGGTTGAACAGTGCCTCCCCAAAATTTGTGACTACGCTTATTTGAAAATACAGTCTTTGCAGATGTAATTAGTTAAGGATCTCATCCTGGATTTAGGGTGGACCTTAAATCCACTGACTGTTGTTTTCGTAAGAGGAAGAAGAGGGAGATTTGGGCACAGAGAGACACACAGAGAAGGCGGCAATGTGAAGAGGAGACAGAGATTGGAGTGATGTGTCTACAAGCCAAGGAACACCAGGGATCGCTGACAACCAGAAGCTTTCTCCACAAGCTAGGAGAGAGGTGTGGGGTATTTTCTCCCTCAGAGCCTCCAGGGGAATCAACCCTGCTGACACTTTGATTTCACACTTCTGGCCTCCAGAACTGTGAGAGAGCATATTTCTGTCATTTTTAAGACACCCAGGTTGTGGTAATCTGTTACAGCAGCCCTAGGATATTAATATAGCTCCTATCCCTCACCATTTTCCCAGGCCCCCAAAGATATCATTAAATAAATAATTTTTTGTATTCATTAAAAAAAACATAGATTTTTATCACTGGCACTTACTACATGGAGAGAACAAAGGTGTGCTTAGAGATGGTGTTTTAGGTGCTTACAGTTGTAAATGCAAACTTGTTTTACTTAACTTAAATTGCCAATTATTTAACTTTGTTTTGGCTGCTTATTGTCAGTTCTCCTCTATCCTCTTCCAATTACTGTTGATTAGTGTAAGTTCATTCAGTCAGTTAATATTTGCTTCCTACAATCAAACGCACTTTTGATTGGTCTGCCTGAGAGAAGAGGGCTGAGACTGACATTAGTGATGGTTGCTTCAAAACCTGTCAAGTGTCTGTATAATTAAAAATCCCCGGAGTCTAAGCATATTATCTCATTGGAGTTGTTTACTTTGCTAATAATTACTTATAAAAGGGAAGTTTGAAAAAACAAACTGCCGATAACTGTTTAAAGTAATAACCACAATGAAAACACATTAAATTGACCTGTTCTCTGGCCTGGTTTTAACTAGATGCAGGGTTTTGGTAACATGTTATCTTTGGAGTTAGGTTTCTGATCACACATTTTCTCAGGCTTAGCCTACATTTTGATTTTTGGCTATTGGGCACCTCTGTGGTTTGAAGCTTCAAAGCTGACTCTAATGGTGTGTTACACTCTTCTAAAGATTTAAATCTTTTTTGCTTTGGATAGATTAGGACTCTAAATATTAAATAATATCTTTAAGCATTTGTGGGTACAAAGTCTCCTAAATTTTAGAGGGTTTAAGTTTTGATGTGTATCTTGACTTTAAAATATATTTAAAATTAAAATATCCAATCACAGAACAATCTGTAATGAAAACTTGCATATATGTGAGAAGTACTGTTCTAAGTACTGTTCTAAGTGGGATTGAAGGCTGAGAAGGCCAAGGAGGAAGGAGCAGATATAAAAATGGACAAAGTCCTCACCACCTAATAGGGGATACAAAATCTTGGCAAAAATTTTATACAAGACAGTGTCTAAGATTCAGAAGCAACTAACTTAAAACAAACTTTTGGAAATATTCCTATTTTCTTTGGTAATTCCTATGACTATATTGTAATGATTATGTAGGAGCTTAAAGCCTAAAACAATCCTCCAAATGACAAATGTTTTCATCTGGAGCAATGCACTCAAATTACGTTGGACAAATGAGCAGAATGAATTTTTAAAATTACCATACACTGGGCTTCCCTGGTGGCGCAGTGGTTAAGAATCCGCCTGCCAATGCAGGGCACATGGGTTTGAGCCCTGGTTCTGGAAGATCCTCCATGCCGCGGAGCAACTGAGCCCGCGAGCCACAACTACTGAAGCCCGCGCGCCTAGAGCCCGTGCTCCGCAACTAGAGAAGCCACTGCAATGAGAAGATAACCCGTGCGCAGCAACAAAGACCCGATGCAGCCAAAAGTAAATAAAATAAAATAAATAAATTTATGAAAAAAAATTACCATATACTGACTATTTAACAGAAAAAGTGAAAATCGATATATCATCTTTGGATTTGCTCTCCAGTCATATAATCACAAATTAAGTCAAATTAAATAAGCCATTGAGCATTTATTTAAGCCAGGGTTTCTCAGTCTTGGCACTGTTGCTGTTTGGGGCCAGATAATTCTTTGTTGTAAGGGGCTATCCGGTGTAATATAGGGTGTTTAGCAGCATCCCTGGCCTCTACCCATTAGATGCCTCCCCTTTCCAGTTGTGATGACCAAAATGTCTCCTGACACTGTGGGATAAAATTGTCCCCAGCTGGGAACCACTGATTTTTAAGCCTTGGGAGAGAAAAGAAGAAAACCCCTGCTCCACCCCCCAACACATGTTTTAAACCTACCTTAGTTTTTTCCCCAGTTTTATTGAGATATAGTTGACACACAGCAATGCATATGTTTACGGCATACACCATACTGATTTGACTTACATACATAGTGAAAGGAGCTTAGTTTTAATCCTTATCAACTACTCATGCCTTACTGTACTTGCAGTATTTTGAAACTGTTTCTAGGGTTGCACTTATCACCGTTCATTATTATTTTAAAACATGAGGCTGTGTCCTTTCCTGTCTGTGAATTCTTCCAGGACAGGAACAGTGTTTTTACCTCGTCTGGATGCAGTGGAAGTCCTCAAGTTGTGTGACCTTTTGTGTTGGTTAAAGACAAGAAATGTTCTCAAAATAAGGGTTTCCCTGTAGTTTATTTCTTTTTAAGGATATGGAATATCTGTTTGCCTCATGCCTTTGAGATTCATAATTTTTAACTCATCTTAGACATCTCAATTAAAGTAAAAATGCAGTGACCATACTGACACTTCATGATAATTCAGCTTTGGGTAAGCGAACCAATTTATACTCTCTACCTTATTATTCCCACTTTTAATCAGAAGACACCTGTAGACTAAGTAACACAAGTCATTACGTTTCAGCGTCCTTCAGTTGTTTTGCCGAAATCAGCCTAGGCCTGGTCAGGACACTTAACGTCCACCAAGGGCGCTCTCCAGCCCCTGGATATTAATACGAACAGAAGCACACGACTTTCTGTGGGCGTGCCGTAGGAAGACCAGTCAGCAGATGTGTGTTAATTTTGGAGCCTTGACTTTTTCTCAGAGGAATTTAACTCCACCCCTCCGTCCGGAATGGAAAAACAACGCCCCCATTCCCGCCCTTCACCACCTCCTGGCCTCCTCCCACTTGTCCTTTGGTCTTCTGTTTTAGAAGTTCTGATTTTTCCTAGACAGCTAGAGGAAAGTCAGGTACCAAAAGTGGAGGTCTGTTATTTCATTCGTTCTGGTGGGACACGGGAGAGGCGATCACACTTTGTAACTGGCTCTCCAGGAGAGGACCAATGTAGCCCTGGAAACTTCAGCGCCTGCGTTGGGCTCCAGGTTTGATTGACAAGGACGGGCCGAGGGAAAGTGCGGGGGGGGCGGGGGGCGGGGAGGCCGCAGGTCGAGCCCGGGACAAAGAGGTTTTTGGCTGCCACCAAGGAGAGGGAAGGGCTCCTTGGGGTAACTGGCCTTTGTGCGCTAAGGGGCATTTCGTGAGGTCGTTTTCTCATTCGGAGAGAGGGCTGGCGGGCTGGCGGGCTGGTGGAGGCGGCCGGGCGGGAAGAAGGGCCCGGCGAGGAGAGGGCGCTGGGCCGGGGTGGGGACTGTGCCGTCGTCACGTGGCCTCAGCCACCACCGGCTTGGGGCTGTTCTTCCGGGTTGGAGGCGCCGCGCCGCGGGGCTGGAGCCCGGGTCTGCCAGCGCGGCGTCCCCTCGCAACCCGCGGCCGCCCCGCCTCCCTGCCAAGGTGAGCGTCAAGGCGACGGCAGCCCGGGCGCGCTCCTGGGGCGCAGCTGGGGAAGGGGCGCGGGGCTGGTCCAGAAGATCCCGGCGCCCGCGGAGAAGGAGACCTGTCAAGGAGCCGAAGGGGGCGGGGTCGGCAGTGACCCCGGCACGTGGTGGACCCTCGGGAGCCTTGGGCCGGGAAGGAGAACTGTGCCTCGAGGGCCCCCTTTCTTGTCTCGAGCGGGGGCGACGTGGAAGCAAGTGGGGGATGGTGGATTCGAAAACTGCGTCTTCGCTGAGGGCAGGAAACGAGGTGTCAGCTGTGCAGGTGCAGATTTTGGAGCTTTGTGGGGCGGCGGGAGTTGTACGGGGTTGTTTCAGGTTACAGGATGGAAGGAGGGAAGGAGGTCATAGAGGACTCTTGGTACGGGGTGCACCCGGAGAGGTGGCACCTGGACGCCCCGAAATTGTTCTTGAACCCGGAGGGAATTTGGGGTGGGTGACTGGCTGGAGACACAGTTGGTGTCGAAAGTTGTGAGTGTATGTCGGAGGCGGGCTGGTGGTGGTCGGGGCATGCCTCTATTGGGCCGAGAGTGGGGCCGGGGCTGGCAATGCGGGAGAGACAGCGGAGGGGGCAGAGCTGATTCGAACTCCGGAGGCGGAATGACTATTACGCCGCCTTGGCCAATCGGCTTCCGGGGAAGGTTATAAATAGCGGTCCCGGGCAGATGCCAGCAGGGTGGCAGTTTAGTTGCAGAGGGAGGAGCTAAACCCGTGGCTTTGGGCGACGTCACGCTGCCTGCCAGTCTAAGCTTTTGTAGGGTATTGTGTCCTTGGTTGGTTTGTCTCGTTTTAGAAGTGTAACTTGTTTAATAAAGTTGCAGGCGTCCTTTATTTGCCCTCTGGTGCAGGGAAGTCCTTAAGGAATCTGTTCGTAAGGAGTCTTGTAGGACAGGCTCTGTTAGGAACGGTGAGGCTTGTGTGCTTTAATTTAAAATATTTCGCTCTTCTCCAGGGCACCCCTTTTACTTGCAAACTTTGGCTTTTTTTTTTTTTTTTAATTGAATGGACAGTTTAGGATTGCTTTCTTATCAGCAAGTGTGCCCAGGCTGCTTAGCTTTGCTGATGGAATCACTTTTCCACAAAGCTACATAGCATTTAATTTTTAAAGGAAATTTCCTGAAGCTCCTTGGAGAATGTGTTCATAGATCCCCAGGCTTCAGGTTACCTATCCCTAGTTATTCATTCACTCAGTCAAACAATACTTGTTGATTTCCTCTATTTTGTGCAAGGCACTGGGCCAGAGGTAATACCAAAGTGAACACTGATAGCAATTAAGATACTGTGTCCTTTTAATCCTCACAATAACCCTATATGATAGGTGCCATTATTATTTTCCCCATTTTAAAGGTGGTGAAGTCAGACACAAAGAAGTGACTTGCCAGGGTGACACAGCTAATGCGTTGCAGAGTGGGGCCTTCCAACCAAGAGTTCACCCTCTTAGCCTCAATGCTATCCTCTCTCAGGTGCTTGCCTCCAAGGATTTTAATCTATTAGGGGAGATATTTACCAAAATAACTTACATTAAACGGCTGTATGAATGCCATACTAAAAAAAACAGTTTTTTTTTTTCAATTTTGAGTTGTAAAGTTTTTCTCCATTGCTTAAAAGCCATAGAAGACATGGATAATATAACAGCAGAGCTTTAAAGCGAAGATAGGAGAAAATGTGACAATCAAGGTGGAATACAGTTGGCTCTTGAATAAGGGCCCTCTGTATCTGCAGTTGCTCCCCATCCGGGGATTCAGCCAACCGTAGACTATGTATATTGTAGTATTGTTAATATTTACTATTGAAAAATAGCCGCCTAGGAGTGGACCCATGCAGTTCAAACCCCCGTTGTTCAAGGGTCAACTGTACTATCTTTGATGTAAACAAGTACTAGGCTGTGATAGCATGGTTCAGATATTCTCTGAATATCTCTCAGGGTCATTTTTATTTGATTTAGGCTTAGTGACATTTTCAAGTAGGCAGGGCTAATTTTCCAGGCTCCAGGCCATGAAATAGGACTTAAGCTTTAAAGCATTGCAAAATCTCATCTAATCATAAAACTTCTAGAGCCTAATGGGGTCCTAGAAAGGAGCTTTCCTGTGCTCGTTTTATAGATGAGCAGACTGCGGTGCTGAGAGATTCAGGTCAAACAGCGAGTGAGTGGCGGCAGGCTTAGACGATACTCGGCCTGTATTCTAGCCAGCTTTGTTCTTTTGCTGATGAGGTCTGGCTAAGCCTGACCAGTGAGAATGGTGGTTGTTGGGGAGCTGGGATGATCCAAGAAGAGAAACTAGGGTAAGTGGGGAAGTTGGGATAGGACTAGGTCCTTGGTAATGGTAGTTCAAAACCTCCCTCAAGACAAGAATTATCTTTTTTAAAAAAAATTTTTAAATTTAATTTAATTTATTTTTTTATACAGCAGGTCCTTATTAGTCATCAATTTTATACACATCAGTGTATACATGTCAATCCCAATCTCCCAGTTCCTCACACCACCACCCCCATCCCCCTGCCACTTACCCTGCTTGGTGTCCATACGTTTGTTCTCTACATATGTGTCTCAATTTCTGCCCTGCAAACCGGTTCATCTGTACCATTTTTCTAGGTTCCACATATATGCGTTACTATACGATATTTGTTTTTCTCTTTCTGACTTACTTCATTCTGTATGACAGACTCTAGATCCATCCACGTCTCAACAAATGACCCAATTTTGTTCCTTTTTATGGCTGAGTAATATTCCATTGTATACATATACCACATCTTCTTTATCCATTCGTCTGTCGATGGGCATTTAGGTTGCTTCCATGACCTGGCTATTGTAAATAGTGCTGCAATGAACATTGGGGTGCATGTGTCTTTTCGAATTATGGTTTTCTCTGGGTATATGCACAGTAGCGGGATTGCTGGGTCATATGGTAATTCTATTTTTAGTTTTCTAAGGAACCTCCATACTATTCTCCATAGTGGTTGTATCAATTTACATTCCCACCAACAGTGCAAGAGGGTTCCCTTTTCTCCACACCCACCCTCTCCAGCATTTGTTGTTTGTAGATTTTCTGATGATGCCCATTCTAACTGGTGTGAGGTAATACCTCATTGTAGTTTTGATTTGCATTTCTCTAATAATTAGTGATGTTGAGCAGCTTTTCATGTGCTTCTTGGCCATCTGTATGTCTTCTTTGGAGAAATGTCTATTTAGGTCTTCTGCCCATTTTTGGATTGGGTTGTTTGTTTTTTTAATATTGAGCTGCATGAGTTCCTTATATATTTTGGAGATTAATCCTTTGTCCGTTGATTCGTTTGCAAATATTTTCTCCCATTCGGAGGGTTGTCTTTTCGTCTTGTTTATGGTTTCCTTTGCTGTGCAAAAGCTTTGAAGTTTCATTCGGTCCCATTTGTTTATTTTGTTTTTATTTCCATTACTCTAGGAGGTGGATCAAAAAAGATCATGCTGTGATTTATGTCAAAGAGTGTTCTTCTTATGTTTTCCTCTAAGAGTTTTATAGTGTCTGCTTTTACATTTAGGTCTCTAATCCATTTTGAGTTTACTTTTGTGTATGGTGTTAGGGAGTGTTCTAATTTCATTCTTTTACATGTAGCTGTCCAGTTTTCCCAGCACCACTTACTGAAGAGGTTTTCTTTTCTCCATTGTATATCCTTGCCTCCTTTGTCATAGATTAGTTGACCATAGGTGCGTGGGTTTATCTCTGGGCTTTCTATCTTGTTCCATTGATCTATGTTTCTGTTTTTGTGCTAGTACCATATTGTCTTCATTACTGTAGCTTTGTAGTATAGTCTGAAGTCAGGGAGTCTGATTCCTCCAGCTCTGTTTTTTTCCCTCAAGACTGCTTTGGCTATTTGGGGTCTTTTGTGTCTCCATACAAATTTTAAGTTTTTTGTTCTAGTTCTGTAAAAAATGCCATTGGTAATTGGATAGGGATTGCATTGAATCTGTAGATTGCTTTGGGTAGTAGAGTCATTATCATAATATTGATTCTTCCAATCCAAGAACATGGTATATCTCTCCATCTGTTGGTATCATCTTTAATTTCTTTCATCAGTGTCTTATAGTTTTCTGCATACAGGTCTTTTGTCTCCCTAGGTAGGTTTATTCCTAGGTATTTTATTCTTTTTGTTGCGATGGTGAATGGGAGTGTTTCCTTAATTTCTCTTTCAGATTTTTCATCATTAGTATATAGGAATGCAAGAGATTTCTGTGCATTAATTTTGTATCCTGCAACTTTACCAAATTCATTGGTTAGCTCTAATAGTTTTCTGGTAGCATCTTTAAGATTCTCTATGTATAGTATCATGTCATCTGCAAACAGTGACAGTTTTACTTCTTCTTTTCCAATTTGTATTTCTTTTATTTCTTTTTCTTCTCTGATTGCTGTGGCTGGGACTTCCAGAACTATGTTGAATAATAGTGGCGAGAGTGGACATCCTTGTCTCGTTTCTGATCTTAGAGGAAATGCTTTCAGTTTTTCACCATTGAGAGTGATGTTTGCTGTGGGTTTGTCATATATGGCCTTTATTATGTTGAGGTAGGTTCCCTCTATGCCCACTTTCTGGAGAGTTTTTATCATAAATGCGTGCTGAATTTTGTCAAAAGCTTTTTCTGCATCTATTGAGATGATCATATGGTTTTTACTCTTCAATTTGTCAATATGGTGTATCACATGGATTGATTTGCGTATATTGAAGAATCCTTGCATCCCTGGGATAAATCCCACTTGGCCATGGTGTATGATCCTTTTAATGTGTTGTTGGATTCTGTTTGCTAGCATTTTGTTGAGGATTTTTGCATCTATATTCATCAGTGATATTGGTCTGTAATTTTCTTTTTTTGTAGTATCTTTGTCTGGTTTTGGTATCAGGGTGATGGTGGCCTTATAGAATGAGTTTGGGAGTGTTCCTTCCTCTGCAATTTTTTGGAAGACTTTGAGAAGGATGGGTGTTAGCTCTTCTCTAAATGTTTGATAGAATTCACCTGTGAAGCCATCTGGTCCTGGACTTTTGTTTGTTGGAAGATTTTTAATCAGTTTCAATTTCATTACTTGTGATTGGTCTGTTCATATTTTCTATTTCTTCCTGGTTCAGTCTTGGAAGGTTATACCTTTCTAAGAAGTTGTCCATTTCTTCCAGGTTGTCCATTTTATTGGCATAGAGTTGCTTGTAGTAGTCTCTTAGGATGCTTTGTATTTCTGCTGTGTCTGTTGTAACTTCTCCTTTTTCCTTTCTAATTTTATTGATTTGAGTCCTCTCCCTCTTTTTCTTGATGTGTCTGGCTAATGGTTTATCAATTTTGTTTATCTTTTCAAAGAACCAGATTTTAGTTTTATTGATCTTTGCTATTGTTTTCTTTGTTTCTATATCATTTATTTCTGCTCTGATCTTTATGATTTCTTTCCTTCTGCTAACTTTGGGTTTTGTTTGTTCTTCTTTCTCTAGTTCCTTCAGGTGTAAGGTTAGATTGTTTATTTGAGATTTTTGTTGTTTCTTGAGGTAGGCTTGTATAGCTATAAACTTCCCTTTCAGAACTGCTTTTGCTGCACCCCATAGCTTTTGGATCGTCGTGTTTTCACTGTCATTTGTCTCTAGGTATTTTTTGATTTCCTCTTTGATTTCTTCAGGGATCTCTTGGTTATTTAGTAACGTATTGTTTAACCTCCATGTGTTTGTGTTTTTTACATTTTTTTCCCTGAAATTGATTTCTAATCTCATAGCGTTGTGGTCAGAAAAGGTGCTTGATATGATTTCAGTTTTCTTAAATTTACTGAAGCTTGATTTGTGACCCAAGATGTGATCTATCCTGGAGAATGTCCCGTGCACACTTGAGAAGAAAGTGTAGTCTGCTGTTTTTGGATGGAATGTCCTATAAATATCAATTAAATCTATGTGGTCTATTGTATCATTTAAAGCTTGTGTTTCCTTATTTCTTTTCATTTTGGATGATCTGTCCATTGGTGTAAGTGAGGTGTTAAAGTCCCCCACTATTATTGTGTTACTGTCGATTACCTCTTTTATAGCTGTTAGCAGTTGCCTTATGTATTGAGGTGCTCCTGTGTTGGTTGCATGTATATTTATAATTGTTATATCTTCTTCTTGGATTGATCCCCTGATCATTATGTAGTGTCCTTCCTTGTGTCTTGTAACATTCTTTATTTTAAAGTCTATTTTATCTGATATGAGTATTACTACTCCAGCTTTCTTTTGATTTCCATTTGCATGGAATATATTTTTCCATCCCCTCACTTTCAGTCTGAATGTGTCCCTAGGTCTGAAGTGGGTCTCTTGTAGACAGCATATATATGGGTCTTGTTTTTGTATCCATTCAGCAAGCCTGTGTCTTTTGGTTGGAGCATTTAATCCATTCACGTTTAAGGTTAATTATCGATATGTATGTTCCTATGACCATTTTCTTAATTGTTTTGGGTTTGTTTTTGTAGGTCCTTTTCTTCTCTTGTGTTTCCCACTTAGAGAAGTTCCTGTAGCGTTTATTGTAGAGCTGGTTTGGTGGTGCTGAATTCTCTTAGCTTTTGCTTCTCTGTAAAGCCTTTGCTTTCTCCATCGAATCTGAATGAGATCCTTGCTGGGTAGAGTAATCTTGGTTGTAGGTTCTTCCCTTTCATCACTTTAAGTATATCATGCCACTCCCTTCTGGCTTGTAGAGTTTCTGCTGAGAAATCAGCTGTTAACCTTATGAGAGTTCCCTTGTATGTTATTTGTCATTTTTCCCTTGCTGCTTTTAATAATTTTTCTTTGTCTTTAATTTTTGCCAGTTTGATTACTATATGTCTTGGCATATTTCTCCTTGGGTTTATCCTGTGTGGGACTTTCTGTGCTTCCTGGACTTGGGTGGCTATTACCTTTCCCATTTAGGGAAGTTTTTGGCTATAATCTCTTCAAATATTTTCTCTGGTCCTTTCTCTCTCTCTTCTCCTTCTGGGACCCCTATAATGCGAATTTTATTGCGTTTAATGTTGTCCCAGAGTTCTCTTAGGCTGTCTTCATTCCTTTTCATTCTTTTTTCTTTATTCTGTTCTGCAGCAGTGAATTCCACCATTCTGTCTCCAGGTCACTTATCCATTCTTCTCCCTCAGTTATTCTGCTACTGACTCCTTCTAGTGTAGTTTTCATTTCAGTTATTGTATTGTTCATCTCTGTTTGTTTGTTCTTTAATTCTTCTAGGTCTTTGTTAATCATTTCTTGCATCTTCTCGATCTTTGCCTCCGTTCTTTTTCCGAGGTCCTGGATCATCTTCACTATCGTTATTCTGAATTCTTTTTCTGGAAGGTTGCCTATCTCCACTTCATTTAGTTGTTTTTCTGGGGTTTTATCTTGTTCCTTCATCTGGTCCATAGCCCTCTGCCTTTTCATCTTGTCTGTGTTTCTGTGAATGTGGTTTTTGTTCCACAGGCTGCAGGATTGTAGTTCTTCTTGTTTCTGCTGTCTGCCCTCTGATGGATGAGGCTATCTAAGAGGCTTATGCAAGTTTCCTGATGGGAGGGACTGGTGATGGGTACAGCTGACTGTTGCTCTGGTAGGCAGAGCTCAGTAAAACTTTAATCTGCTTGACTGCTGATGGGTGGGGCTGGGTTCCCTCCCTGTTGCTTGTTTGGCCTGAGGCAACCCAACACTGGAGCCTACCTGGGCTCTTTTGTGGGGTAATGGCGGACACTGGGAGAGCTCACGCCAAGGAGTACTTCCCAGAACTTCTGCTGCCAGTGTCCTTGTTAGCACGGTGAGCCACAGCCCCCCCACCCCGGCTCTGCAGGAGACCCTCCAACACTAGCAGGTAGGTCTGGTTCAGTCTCCCCTGGGGTCACTGCTCCTTCCCCTGGGTCCCTATGCGCACACTACTTTGTGTGTGCCCTCCAAGAGTGGAGTCTCTGTTTCCCCCTGTTCTGTCGAAGTCCTGCAATCAAATCCTGCTGGGCTTCAAAGTCTGATTCTCTAGGAATTCCTCCTCCCATTGCCGGACCCTCAGGTTGGGAAGCCTGACGTGGGGCTCAGAACCTTCACTCCAGTGGGTGGACTTCTGTGGTATAAGTGTTCTCTAATCTGTGAGTCACCCACCTAGCAGTTATGGGATTTGATTTTACTGTGATTGCACCCGTCCTACCATCTCATTATGGCTTCTCCTTTATCTTTGGATGTGGGGTGTCTTTTTTGGTGAGTTCCAGTGTCTTCCTGTCGATGATTGTCCAGCAGCTAGTTCTGATTCTGGTGCTCTCGCCAGAGGGAGTGAGAGCGCGTCCTTCTACTCCACCATTTTGGTTCCAAAATCCAAGAATTATATTTTATATATCTTTGTATCTTCCTCAGTTCTTGGCATAGATTCAGTGAATGTTTCCAGTGGGTGGCTGAATTCTGAACTTATTTGCTCTCTGTTCTCAGCCATGAATAACCCTAGAAGTGACCTATGAATGAATGAGGAAGGTATTTATTGACTCAGGAATGCTTTAGGACTGCGATGAAATGACATATATGGAAATGCTGTGAAAATATAAAACCTTCTATTTGAATGCAAAGAATTATTCACATTTTTGATTGCATGCCTGAACACATCTTGCATGCTCCCTCTTCCTTAGCTTTTTTCATAGTATTCTCGCCTTCTCAAATGCCTTTCCCTTCCTTTTCTTAGCCTTGTAGGAGGACATGATCTCCTTTGATGCCTGGAACTTTGGATTTGTGTTACTCTGCTTTCTGTGTTATTACTTGTTGACTTTTCTTATCTCCAAGTCTGTGACCTATTCCAGTTTAATTCTACAGATGCTCCTAACGGCTGTGCCTCTGAGACTCAGCCCTCAGTACATGTTTGTTGAACTAAAGGACATCTTAAGAATAAGCCCTGGGCTTCCCTGGTGGCGCAGTGGTTGAGAATCTGCCTGCCAGTGCAGGGGACACGGGTTCGGGCCCTGGTCTGGGAAGATCCCACATGCCTCGGAGCGGCTGGGCCCGTGAGCCACAGCTGCTGAGCGTGCGCGTCTGGAGCCTGTGCTCCGCAACAAGAGAGGCCGCGATAGTGAGAGGCCCGCGCACCGCGATGAAGAGTGGCCCCCGCTTGCCGCAACTGGAGAAAGCCCTCGCACAGAAACGAAACCCAACACAGCCAAAAATAAAATTAATTAATTAAAATACTTATTAAAAAAAAAAAGAATAAGCCCTACCTGGATCGAGCACTTCTGTTCCCATTGTTGCTTTCTGGTGTTTGTAGGAAGTTGCTTCAGGGAGTTGTGGCAGTAGTTATGACATAAAAAATGAGTTAGACCCTTCTTCCTCTGGAAGCTGGAAGTATGTTTATGGAGTCTGCTGGGTTTGGGTGCTGGACCCCAGGAGGGCCCGCATGATGGGGCAGAGCCTAAAGGCATAGTTAGTGGAGTTAGCTGAGGTTGATTGATAGAGTTCCAGGTCCTCTACTTCTTCCCATTTTTGAAGGAAAGAGAGCATTGGGAGTCAGGGGGATGGTGGGAGTGCCTTCCATGTACCCCTGGGGATCTGCCACGGAGGGTGGTTGAGGTAGCCACTGAAGCCTCAGAAACAGCAAAGGTCAATGACACTTCACCTAGCTCAGTTAGAGCTGGCAAAAACTGGCCACTTGTGGGAACCACTGAGAGAATTCCTAGTTATGCCCACATCTGCAAGCACAAACCTATGTGATAAGGTTAACCATGGAATTTTTCTTTCTTTTTTAAAATTGGAGTCATATTCCATGCATGTTTAATTTTCTTGTGATGTACACCTAACAAACATGAATCTCTCATTCACTGAGTCAATCTGGGTTTGGGGGGGTATCTCACAGGATGAATACCCTGCTGCACTGAAAAGTATGCAGGTGTTTTCTGTATAGCACGGTGGCTAAACAAGTACTACTGTATTGTACAGTATTTTAGACAATCTAAGGGAAATTATTGGTAATTTTGATTTTATGCAATTTTTGCTGGACAAGCTGACTTAGACAGTAACTTTCATGTACGATGTGACTGGACTTTATAGCATTTTTTTTTAACTTTCCAGCTACATTAAGGATCAATTAGACTTATGTGACCTAGGCTTGGAATTGAATAGTGAGTTTATAACTGCAATTTAAGTGGGAAACGAATTCCAAGTTTTAAATACCTGAATTGGAAACAAACTTTTGAAGCATCTTCTGTAAGTAAAGGACTTGGCAAATAAATTCATTGTAGATGCCCACATTTAACTGTTATTTTCCAACCTCTTTGAATTAGCTGGGTTTTTTTTTTTTTAATGTTTTTGATGTACAAAAGGCAAAGTATGTTTTTCTCAGCACATAAATGTTTCGTTTTCTTTCCTTTAGTGATTTACCTTCAAGGAAATTGGGGATTCAGAAAGTTGGGAGCTCCTGTGAACATGGCGAACCTACTGAAAACAGCGGTGGCTGGCTGTTCCTGCCCTTTCCTTAGCAGTTTGGGGTCCTGTAAGGTTCTACCTAGGAAGAAGGATTTTTTACGAACATTTCATACACATCAGGCGCTGTGGTGTAAAGCCCCTGTAAAACCAGGTAAAGTCTCACTTCATGTCATGGGAGCCAATAGATCTCCTGATGATAGATAAAATAAGGCACGCAGTTTTACAGCCCTGTGTTTGCCAGTGATCATTTTGAGTAAAAAACGAAATGAGTGCTTTCTTATATTTTCCATGTATGGAAGTTCCTGACTGTCAGTGCTAACAGAAAAGAAAATATAACAGAAAAAAAAAAAGTCAAATCAGTTGAGTTGTACCCAGGGAACTATTGCTCATAGTATCTATTTCTCCTAGCAGCTCTTCCTCTTTCCTGGTCGGTGTTGGGGAATTGTACATATATGGCTCAGCTATGCTCAGGAATTAGGAACTAGGTGTATTAATTGATCTTCATTAATGTTTCTTGATTTAGTAAATGGCAACTTCATCTCAGTTGCTCAGGTCAGAAACCTTGGAGTCATTCCAGATCCTCATAATCGGTATAGGTCAGCTCTACCTTTTATCTAGAATCTCTCCTCTTCTCACCATCACCACTGTTATCATCCTGGTCCAAGCCACTATCATCTGTCACCTGGATTATTGCATTAGTCTTCTAAGTGGTCTCTGTGCTTTCTACTTCTGTCCCCGACAACAGTCTGTTCTGTACGTGACAATGAGAATAATCTTTTTAAAATGAAAGATCATGTCACTCTTCTATTCAAAATTTGCAACTAACTTCCTAGGTCACACAGAGTAAGAGCTGAAGTCTTCTAGTGGCCTACAAGGCCTTCCTTGCTAGGACCTCCACTTGCTTCTGTTCTGGGGTGCAAGCCAGAAGGAGGAGAGTATCAAAGGGGAACCTTCTAAGCTGAGTCAGATCCCTTTAAGCATCTTGCCCAGAGACCCTCCTAGCACTCTGTCTACACCTCATTGGCCAGAACTCAGACAGGTGGCAATATGTAGCTCTAAGGGAGACTTGGCCATTTAGTTTTTTATTCTAGATGGCAACATACTCAAATAAAAATAGCATTCTGTTATTTTTAGGGGAGGAACGGCGTGGTTATTTGAGAGAAACCAGAAGTCTTTGCCGTATAGAATAATTCCCTTTTTGTTTGTAGGACTATTTGTGCATTAAGGACGCCTAAACTGCTAGGTTTTTTGAGTTCTTATGTCTGCCTTTTGTAGATTTCACAGCTCTTTTCTTGTTCTCTCATGATAAGTCACTATTGGCAGGGTACCTGCCTCTGAGAGCCCTCAGCCTTATCTTCAGATTTTTTTAAAGTGTTCTGAAAAGCCAGATTATCCAGTGTGATAAAATTGTGTATAAAGTAAAAGTCAGTAACTACTTTGAGCACATGGGAATTGTCCTTGTGAGTGAAAGCGCGGACTTCAAGATCTCTATATCAACTATGCATAAGACTTTTTTTGTTTGTTTAATTTCTGGTTCTTGACTGTTTCCTAGATAATTATTTTTTAACCTCTAAAAGATGAGGGTCCTATTTATTCCTTAATATAACCACACTTTCATTACCACATTGAAAAGCATGAAAAGTAATTTCAGTCAGTTTTCATATTTTCTCAATTTTTTCTTTTCTCTTTTTTTTTTTTAACAGTTGCCTTGTCCAAACAGGGTCTCTTTTGATCTGTATGTTCCTCTTCTCTGTTTTCTTTTTAATTTATTTTTTGAAGAATTTAGTTGTCCTGTAGAATTTCTCACATTCTAGGTTTAGCTTATTGAATTCCCTTGGTATTATTTAACCAGTTTCTCTGTCGCTTGTATTTTCTGTAACATTTAGCTAGAGGTAGAGGCTTGATCAGACTCAGGTTTGCTTTTTTTGGCAAGTGTACTTCATAGGTGATGCTGTGTACTATCTGTTGCAGCACATCAGGAAGATTAATCAGTGAGTTTAGATGCTCTCAGTGTGATCCATCTATTGTGAAGTTCCCATCAGTTTTTCACTCAAAGGCTGTAGCAGTCATTTGATTGATGATCATTAACTAAATCTGTGATTTTATCAGGGGCTTTAAAATGGTGATATTCTATCATTTTATCTTCATTTATTAGCTAGAATTTTTCTATTAAAAAATCTTTCCCTGTATTACAGTCATCCCTTGGTATCCATGGGGAATTGGTTCTAGGACTTCCCGTGGATACCAAAATCTGCGGGTGCTCAAGTCTCTTATATAAAATGGTGTAGTATTTGCACATAACCTATACACATCCTCCTGTACACTTTAAATCATCTTTAGGTTACTCATAATGCCTAATACAATCAAGTTTTGCTTTTCAGAACTTTCTGGAATTTTTTTTTTTCTTTTTAATATTTTTGATCTGTGGTTGGTTGAATCCGTGGATACGGAGGGCCAACTGTATTTAGTTACCCTGAGATTGTACTGGAAGGGTGGGTAGATGTTTGATTATTTTCCATTATTTACTAGTTTTGCTAATCTGTTCGTTTTCTTATGTATACATTTTCTACTTCTGCTGTAACAGATGATCACAAACTTACTGGCTTCATATAACACAAATTTATTATTTTACACTTCTGGAGGCCAAAGTCTGAAATGGTTCTCACTTCCAGAGGCTCTAGGGGAGAATCTGTTTCCTTGCCTTTTCCAGCTTCTGGGGACTGCCTGCATTCCTTGGCGCATGGCCTCTCCCTCCGCCTTCCAATCCAGCAGGATAGCATCTTCAAATTATTCTTTGACTCTGATTCTTCTGCTCCCTTCTTCCATGTTTAAGGACCCATGTGATTACATTGGGCCCACCCAAATAATCCAGGATATTCTCCCTGTTTCACGGTCAGCCGATTAACAACCTTAATTCCATCTGCTACCTTAATTCTCCTTTGCCATGTATTGGGTTCTGAGGATTAGGACATGGATATATTTGGGAGACCATGATTTTGCCTACCACACCTTACTTTCTCCAGAGTTGACCAATGAAGCTTTTAGAAAATATCTTTTGAATATTTTATTTTTTGAATTTTGAAATATTTATTATTATCCTGAACTCATGGATTTTAACATCTTTATAGATGTATTTTACTACATTGCAATTAATTATCCTTTTGATGCTCAAATTGGCTCATATTTGGCCAGCAGAAGCCCTTTGTGGTTGGATCCTAAATCCTTTTGATATGACTTCATTTGTCTTTGGTAGCTTCCTTGGCTTATATGTAGGACCTAGATAATTTGAGGTTGTCAGATAAGTGAACTCCAGATAAGTTTATGTAATTTAATTTTGCACATTAATTCAAGATATTTGCCAGCTTTCAATTATTTTCCTCCCTCTCTTTTAAGTAGAGAGCAAGATTCAGCATATGTTTGCCTTTGGCTTACTATCAATTATTACTGCTTAAACAGTGTGGGATCTAAGACTGTATGTCCAAATGCAGCTATTTTAGGTTGATTTAGTCTCTCTAAGGTCTCAATAAATTACTCTGTAGAGATAATTTGATTTATTTTTTTATTATATGTATTCAGAGTTTAGATTGCTAGAGTGGCTTTTCTAAACTTTAGTAAAACTTATATAGAAGCAGATGCTCTTCATTAAAAAAAAATATCTGTTTGTGTCCATATATTGAGTAAAACAACAGAAGAAACTAGTCTACTTTAGCTAAGTCTGGTCTGAACCATATATAAATAATTTAACTCTTGTGTTATACAGGTTCTTTTGTGTTGCAGGCAACACAGTCACATCAGGTTATATTTTGTGATGAGGGTTTATTTTTACGGATTCTTGGGAAGTATGGGAGCCCAGGAAACCCTTCATCTACTTCTTGGAAAAGTGGGATGTTATTCTGAATTTATTTCATAGCCATGACTCCTCTGCATGTCCACTAATGATGTTTCTACTACTGTGGCTGCTGACCTCCCTTTGATTATCTCATGGCTGTGTTTATGAATAGTTGCTGCACCATTCTACTCTCTTTGTCCTTTTTGGTGGGTCTTGCATCCAGACTCCCTTTGAGAGAACCTGATTGGGTTGGATAGTCATTGGCCAACATGGAGTGTCCTCGGGCAGAGTTCCTGTATAAGTCATCTCATGGGCTGCTGGTTTTCCTTAGGTCTGGCCTGTAGGCTGTTATCTCTGATCCAGCTGCCAACCCCTGGTCTAATCAGTTGTGGCCAAGAATGGAAGGTCTTAAGATACAACACTTGGAAATCTATGAAGAATCGCCTGTGGCCAAATTGCCAAGAAAAGGACTTTGGGTGTGGCAGGCCATCAAAGTGTCTAGTGTAGGATTGTTTTTCAAAATAGTTAATTACTTCTGTCTTCCTTAAAGGTAAAGACCAGGAGACTATAAACCTGAGAGAGTTAGTTAGATGAGTGGGGTTAGCCTGTTGAGTGGCCTTTCAACGTATTTTTCCCTAAGAATAAACTAAGCTAGTTATAGGCCTTGAAGAGAGCCATTTGGTTAAATAAAATATTTAGGATTTTCAGGAGAGTGGGTATAAAAATTTCCAGTCATCTTATCAAAAAAAGTCAAAAAATTATGAGTATGAATCAGGAACATCATTTTGAACAGCAACCTGTATGTACAGTATATTTTGAACAGACTGCCCGTTTCTGTTTTCTGAACCGTATTATTAAAACACTGAATTTTGGTGTTGTTATTTACCAAATTTTTTTTTTTCACTTTGTTGTAGGAATTCCATATAAGCAACTGACTATTGGGGTCCCCAAAGAGATTTTCCAAAATGAGAAGCGAGTGGCATTGTCTCCTGCTGGCGTTCAGGCCTTGGTCAAGCAGGGTTTTAATACTGTTGTGGAATCAGGTGCTGGCGAAGCTTCCAAGTTCTCAGATGATCACTACAGAGCAGCAGGTGCCCAGATCCAAGGGGTGAAGGAAGTGCTGGCTTCTGATTTGGTGGTCAAAGTAATTATTCCTTTCCCCCTTCCATTTATGGCATGCTGACTTTTCTAAATCTTCTTGTAGAAAGAATAAATTACCTCTTCTATGCTTATAGTTTTTCATACTTTTAAATGATGCTTTTTTTCTCAAAGAAATGGTTGCATGTTGTGAATATTCTTCATGTTCCAGTAGAACTTTTATCAGGCAATGTGACCTATATTTAACCATGAGAAAAGAAGAAGTGATCTTCCTTTTTACATTTGCTATGTGGAAATTCCCTTCTTATTGCCTAGGGAAAATTTGCGGTACATGGTTCCTATATGTCCACAGTACCCTCAGGTGAGTGTTTAACTGCTTCTAGAATGGAAAGGAGGCATGGAACTCCTCCTGGGACCGAATGTAGAATGATCTACAGGTATGTTCCTGATACCTTGAAGGAACAGTGATTTAACTGACTTAGGTACTATTTCTAGAGAGGGAAGACTATTCTGGAAAAAGCAATGTTGGGCTTAGAGCAGCCTTACCTGCTTTAATAAAAGGTCCTAAGGTAATGTGTAATAGAGGTCTATATGCTAAAGAGCTTTACAAATAAAATCTTGAGTAAAAAATCATGTAGAGAAAAGAAGAGAGACTGTATCTGAACATTAACTTAAATCCTAAGCCTTCTGTAACCAAGGCAAGTAAGGAAGTATGGATTAAATAAGCATGATTATCTGGTTAAAATAAGCTTCTTACTTTTTCAGGATAGACCCACTTTTTTTCTACATTAATTTCTAAAGGGGAATCAATAGCATAGTTTTTTTTAACATACAGTCCACTGAATAACTTGGGGTCTTAAATAGTGTTTTTTTTGCAGAGACACAAAACTTTTCTTCTATAGAAAATTAATAACAATATGATATGGAGATAAATAGTAATTCAGTTTAAGTTTTTAAGTGTTTAGGTATAGTGATACTTGGTAATGTAACTTGGTATAATAAAAGAGCTTAGAGAAAATAGAAAAATGAGTATAATCCATTCTAATGTATGTTCTAGTGGCCAAAACCTTTTGAGATGTCCCACAAAAAAGGATTAGTAGGGTGCACATAAGTTTTAGAAATGCTCTGTGTTCCTTTTAGGGATTCACAATGTGTATGAGCGTGTTAAATGCACTGAGAAATCCTACAATATAAAAACTTAAGTAACCTTATACTTGTACTAATAAACTACTTGATCTTAGGGTCTGTTTTTTGAGTCAAGTCTGTTAATATCCTGAGGAGCTAGTGACCCGAAAAGCACCTTCAGGGAAACGTTCTAGTGGCTTAACTCACTCAGATGTCAACAGTCTCAGCTGAGCATTTGATAGGGGCCAGGAGAATTAATTCAAAGTTGTCCTCTAATTTTTATTAAATCTATATTATAGATTCTCACTGAGGAAAAATAGACCTTGTCAGAGAGTCTTAATTAAAGTCCAGAACCTAAAATCACATGCAGCACCAGATCAACAACTGAAATGGGAATAGCAGATAAAGGTGTCTCATAGGTAAATTGAGATGAAATGCTGTGAAATGACAGTATTGACCCAGTGTTTGTGTTTCTGTTTCCTTTTAAAACATAAGTCTCAGAGCTGTTTTTTTTTTTTTTTCTGTGCTTACTAGCCTAAAAGCACTACTGCTGCAAATTGGGAGCTAATGAAATGATATAATTTAAGATTGATTTTAAACAGGGATGTGAAACACATTTTAAAACACCTTTTTAAATGGAATTTTAAAAAATTTGGCTTGAAAAAGTGGACGTTTGAAACTTTCAAGCATGTGCAGTGTGTGTTCATTGACTGATACTTAACAGAATATATTGTAGCTTTTTGCTTAAACCCAATTCAGTAAGGCTACTAGTTTGAGTTGTGTTCATCTATAAATATTCTTGTGGAATTTTAAGGTGACATAAATTGATACATATTACCATGAATATTTTAGTTTATGTTGTTCTTAACTTCTCACCACTCCAAATGTTTGTGCTTGCCAAAATTAATAATAATTGAATCTTTGAACACACAACAAAAACTTCCTGCCTGTTTATTCTAATGTGTCTTAATTTTACCAGAGTAATAGATTTTGGGAGAACAGATTTGTTGTAGAACCTACATATTTTTTTACTGCTCTACCTGTCATTATCAAACCTGTCCCAACCCTATTTCCAGGTATGTGTGCTCCTTACTCAGACCAGGTCATAGGTTCAGTGAGACGATAGGTGGCATAGATCTTTGTGTGCTTTATTTTGTTTAGGAATTGAGTCAGAAATTTATTGCTGAGAGATTACTTCTGGAGTGTTATTTCAATCATGGCATATTATTTTAATTGTTTTGTTTACTTAAAAATATTATAAAGGCATTTACATTTTTAATTGGTGATGACTTTTTTCTCAGGTGCGAGCCCCTATGCTTAACCCAACGTTAGGTGTTCATGAAGCTGACCTTTTAAAAACATCGGGAACACTGATTAGTTTTATTTACCCAACCCAAAATCCAGACTTGCTAAATAAACTTTCCAAAAGGAAAACTACAGTTCTGGCGATGGACCAGGTTCCAAGAGTCACAATTGCTCAGGGATACGATGCGCTAAGCTCCATGGCCAACATTGCTGGGTAGGTTGATTCTTTTCCATTCCCGCTGGACAAAAGCACAATGGTGCTATAGAAATACTCTCACTGTAGCTCTTCTCTCTTACAATGATTTTACTTGTAATGATTGTTGGAGATTGCAGCCTTCTGAGAGTGCACTTAAATAATTTTTAAGACTTGTATTGTTTCACAGTCATCAGTGGGAAATGACTCTTCACTTTGCATGCTATTGTACACTACTTTTTAATCTTCATGGGGAGAAGGGAAGTAGTATTTCCTTCCACCAAAGGAAATGACTTTTTTTTTTAATGAAATGCAATATCTTAATATCTGTTTTCATGAAAAACTGTATGGTAAGTAAACCACAGTGTTAGTAATTTCTAATTATCCAAAAACCTTAATAGAGTAAACTCATATTTTACTGAAGTCGATAGCAAGGGTAGTGATAACAATTTAGAACAAATGATTTAAAATTCACATAGATCTAGTACTGTTTTTCAGACTGTTAGTCATAAAGGATGAGAAAGGGAAAGGGTGCAATGTAGAAAGTCTTATTTTTAGTTTACTAATTATAAGGCTTCTGAGTCTATGCTAAGAAAGTACTTCTGACTTCTGAATACATAATGTCCCAAATTTTGTTCTTTGGAATTTATCTGTTCTTTAACAGGGATACACTGTATTTCATGTGTGTGTGTGTATATATGTGTATATTTATGTATATATTAGGTTGAAATTACTGTTTTTTTCCTCAGTTTTATTACAGTATGACTGACATAGAACATTGTGTAAGTTTAAGGTGTAAACAATGATTTGCTATATATATATATATATATATAGTGAAATTATTACCACAATAAGTTTAGTTAACATAAATTGCTGTTGTCATAGGGTCAAAAATGGTTGGATATTAGCAGTTTCATATGGTTCAATCTAATGTATACATATTGGTAGATTTACCATTTTAATTAGGTTTTACGTAGGTAAATTCATAAAATATTTAATGAATAGGGAAAATGCGTGCACTTGAGGAAGTTTCATCTGGTGTCAAAACCCATATTGATAACTGAGGGCTAACTATGGCCAAGATGGCAATAAACTTCATTCGCCCACCAGCACTAATGCATTCCCCATTGATTGCCTGGACCACTGTGTATAAAAGAATTCCAAGGCCCAATCAGCTCAGAGGAATGTGGCTGTGACTGAGTAACCATGCCTGCCACGGGGCAGGGATAGGAATAACTATGTGAGTACAGTGTATTGCTGACTCTGCCTGGAGAGTGGGAAAAATCTGGAAGTCAGATGATGCTTATGAAATCAGCTCATCTAAGAAACCTGTTGAATTAGATTTTAAGCATGAAAACTATTAGTAGTGACAAATTGCTAATATGAATGAGGCACCGACAAATGAAAATGTTTAAAAAATAACACGGTGCATGAAAAAAGACTAACCTGAATAGACTCTTAAAGCTAACACACGAACTGAAAGTTTTCTTAGGTTTCATATCTTAGATGTAGCATATCAAATGTGCCACAGATTATACTTTGGATTTCAACTTGTTCACATTTGATATAAATGAGATGCAGTAAACAAAAATGACAAGTCAACAACACATTTTGTTGTCCTTATGTAATATGGCAAGTGGTTGGTTTGAAGATATTTCTTGTGATGTGAATTAATACTAAGGGACAAAATAAACTTTTGTCATATTTATTTAGTTTTGGAAGAGTTATGCAATGCGGGACTTAAAATTTTATATAGGAAATGTACAACGTAAAGTTTTAAGGGCGCTGTTGATTTTTGTCATGTGAAATGCACATGTGTGAAAGGTTATCCCAACCAATAGCTCTAGATCAGTGGTTTTCAGCTGCAGAATCTTTTGAGCAAATGAAATATGAAGCAATATAAACAAATCCAATAAGAACAGAGTGGTCTTCATTGAATTGAGGGATGGAAGGGTGTCTAGAAACATTCTCTCTCCGTTCTCCATCCCAACCACAGTGGCCCCAGAGTTGGCTGAAATTTGAACTTTTGGGGATCCAGGGACACAGTTTAAAGAATCACTGTCTTACGTCCTGAGCTGATATATGCAAAAGGCATAGTTTGAGATGAATCATCTAGTATACTTACCCATACAATGTGTGATAAGTCATTATCTAACTCACACACACAGCTGTATTACCATGAAGACATGCTCCTTCTGGTTCACTGATGTTCATTCTGAGCCTTTTTGCTTTCATCAAAAAAAGGCCCACTTTTATCACCTTTTCCCACTATCAACATTTTCTTGTACATTTCCTGTGTAATCAGTCTCGTTTTTGTTTTTTTCCAGTATAACAACTGAATCTTTTAAAACGTTAATTCCAAAATTAATTCCTTATAGTGACCTTTGAATCTTTATCATGTTTGTCCTTTGAAAATTTCTATCACTTGGATTCAGAACTAACAAATAATGTAATCATTAAAATATTTTTCTGCTCTAATATGATTTAACTTAAAGTAATAGTGGTAACTGTTCCATGCTTTTGCATTAATTATTATATCAAGTATTATTTTACAAAAATATGACCAGGGAAAGGTTTTTTTGTCAACTAGCAGGTGGATCTTATCATTATAATATTTGCATTATGATATTAATCTGTGTATCATAATGTTAAGGTAGAGTGTGTTACTGAGAGTGTGCAAAAGTGCCTTTTAAGTATAATATAATATGAGAATGAAACTAATGTAATAGGAAATGAAATTAGTGTAATAAAAACATCCTGTTAAAGAAAAGGTGGTATAAATTACTAGTTTTTGACACATAGGGCGTTTCTTTAGCTAAAAACATATTTACCAAGCACTTATTGTAACAGGTTTTATGATAAGGGCTTTACCTGCATTATCTCATTTAGTCCTCACAACACTAAGAGACTCTTTGTTCCCATTTAAGAGATGAGAAAACCAAGGATTAGAGAACTAAAGAAATTTGCCCAAGGTCACAAAGCTAGTTAGTGATAGAACTTGGACTTGAACTGAGGTCACTCTGTCTCAAAATCCCATGGTTTCAACCATTAGAGATCAAGGGAAGTGTTTTTTGTTGTGAGGTTGGAATTTTGAATTTTATTATGTACAAGCATATAGCCAATCTACTTTTTTTAATTTAAAAGATTTTTTTCCTCTATTATGTAAAGACTACACAGTCTACAAGGAAAATTTGGACAATAAAGTAAAACAGAAAGTTTGAAGTATCTGTAGTCCCAGCTGCCAAAGAAAACCATTGTTAGCATTTTCTTGTCTTCCCTTCATTTCTTTTTTGTATCCCAACTGAGCTTCTGTAGTGCTCATTACGAAGAGGTCAGAGAGCGTCACGGGTAAGAGTGTGCCTCTGTAGGCAGCATGCCAGGGTCAGATGTCTGGCTCTGCCATTTACTAGCTGAGGGACCTCAGTCAAGTCTCTTCACCTCTGTGTGTCTGTTTCCTCACCTATAAAATGAAGATAATAGTTATACTTATCCATAGGATTGTTGTGAAGATTAGGAGTAAGCATATATACAGCACTTAGAACTGTTTTTGACAGATAGTAGTCACTATAAAAATGTTAGCTATTATTCTTATTCTTTAATAATTTCTCCTACATAAACTTAAGTTCTTTAATTTTATAGAATTATTTATCCATTTATTTTTCTATTTTCTTAAGTTACAAGGCTGTTGTACTAGCGGCAAATCATTTTGGACGTTTTTTTACTGGTCAGATCACAGCTGCTGGAAAAGTTCCTCCAGCTAAGGTAGGTAAAACTTTAATATTTCTTCATACTATGAATTAGGCAAGAGTATTATAGTTTTTAAATAGTTATTTAAAAATGTTTTGTTTGCAAATGATGACGTCCATATCATATACAAATATATGGCAGAGCCTCAAAGCTACTTAAGGTTACTTGAAAACAATGAATTTTGACATTTCTGGAAGTTCAATTTTTTTTTTCTGTTTTTCACTTTCTAACTTGAATTCTTTTTTTTTTCTTTAGTTAATTAATTAATTAATTTATTTTTGGCTGTGTTGGGTCTTCGTTTCTGTGCAAGGGCTTTCTCCAGTTGCGGCAAGTGGGGGCCACTCTTCATCGCGGTGCGCGGGCCTCTCACTGTCGTGGACTCTCTTGTTGGGAGCACAGGCTCCAGATGCGCAGGCTCAGTAGTTGTGGCTCACGGGCCTAGTTGCTCCGCGGCATGTGGGATCTTCCCAGACCAGGGCTCGAACCCGTGTTCCCTGCATTGGCAGGCAGATTCTCAACCACTGCGCCACCAGGGAAGCCCTCTAACTTGAATTCTTAAAGCGATTTTGGATGACTTATTAGTAATTGTTTAAAAAGCCTCGTGATACATTCAGCAAATTCTCAACTTCCCAATGATTGTGACACATTGGCTCATCTTGGTTTTCAAGTGAGCCAAGTGAGACTTGGTTTTCTCACTTTTTGCCAGATTTTGGGTCAAGAGGACAGGAAATAGTAGGTGGTATAATCAGGGTGTTTGGCAGGGGGAAAGGGTGCAGTTTCTTTAATCTATATTGAGAGCAGAGAAGAGCAGTTGATGAGAGGTGGTGGTGGCTAGGTGAAAGAATAGATTATGCTGTGACCCTTCGAGGCCACAGACCCTAAATAATAGTGTAAGCCTTTTAGCAAAGTATAGGAAACAGGACCTTAAACGTTGTCATCTATCTGCAGAGTATACTCTGTAGGGTGCAGGTTTACTTGGTGCTTCCTGCTCTTAATTACTTTGTTATATCAACCCAGAGCTCTCACACAAAATAAATCTCCTAGGAAAAATGAAAAAAAGACAATAGCAGCTTTGAGAAATCTAGTTATACATGGCTTTAAAAACAGACCAGGTGAAGACAGTGGCACGTGGTTCAAGTGGAGGCCAGAATACTTAACAAGAGAGTATGAGCAAGCAACACAGAGGTGTGATACGTAAAGTGATTACATCTGACTTCTTTCTCAGGATCATAAGAAAAGGTCTGGCCCTCATGGCGGCCAGAAGTTGGCTGCTGTTCTTAAACTGGCTGAATGCTTTGATGCACAAATCCACTACTCAGTTTTGGTTAGAATCTGTCTGGAAGGTGAGAGGAAAGCTGTTAGTATAAGGGATTAAAAAGTGAAACAGAAGACAAGAGGTGTAAAGGAAGGAGAATCAGTCAGCTTTTAAAAGGTGGAAAAGTGACTCTCTTTACTGAAAATTTAAATTGCAGCTTAAGGGATTTTAGTTACATGTCAGAAACACTTTCCTGATATTGAAGAATTGGACAATAGATGGACTTATCAAGGTAGATTGCTTAGGGACTTCCCTGGCAGTCCAGTGGTTAAGACTCCGCGCTTCCACTGCAGGGGGCGTGGGTTCGATCCCTGGTCGGGGAACTAAGATCCTGCATGCTGTGCAGCACGGCCAAAAAAAAAGGTAGCTTGCATAATATTTTATTTGGGTTTCCTTTAAACATGGTGTGTTCTTACATGTCTAGAATGAGCTAAAATCAATCGGCTGATGGCTTTTGACGTGCCAGGCACTGTTCTAGTAGCTGGGGATATGGCATGAACAAGGCAAAAAAATCCCTGCCACAGAAATTTGCACATAGTAGGGACCACAGTGAGGAGATAAATAAACCATCAAACACATGTGGGAGATCATTTTAGATAGAAAAGAAAAGAACAGCATGATATGGTGGTGAGTCATAGGAGCAAGCTACTGTAGTTAGGGTGATGGGAAAGGCACCGCTGACATTTGATTGGGACCTAAAGGGTGGGAAGAAAGAAAGCGGGGTTCAGGATTCTAGGCCAAGGGAACAGCACATATAAAGGTGCTGTGATGGGAAAGAATTCAGTGCTTCTAGGAGAGTAAAGAAGGCCATTGGTCTTCGAGTGTGGTGAGCAAGGTGGAGAGTGATCTGAGATGATGTGGGAAAGGTAGGTCGGGGCTGGATGATGTGGGGCCTTTCTTATAGGTCATGTTACAGAGTTCAGATCCTCTTTTTTCTTTTTTTAAAAAAAATTATTTATTTATTTATTTATGGCTGTGTTGGGTCTTCATTGCTGTGCATGGGCTTTCTCTAGTTGTGGCGAGCGGGGGCTACTCTTCATTGCCGTGCGCGGGCTTCTCATTGTGGTGGCTTCTCTCGTTGCAGAGCACCGGCTCTAGGCACCGCGGGCTTCAGTAGTTGTAGCACGTGGGCTCCGTAGTTGTGGCTCGCGGGCTCTAGAATGCATGCTCAGTAGTTGTGGCTCACAGGCTTAGTTGCTCCGCGGCATGTGGGATCTTCCCAGACCAGGGCTTGAACCCATGTCCGCTGCACTGGCAGGCGGATTCTTAACCACTGCGCCACCAGGGAAGTCCCAGATCCTCTTGCAGATGAGGGAATGTCTGATTTAGGATTGTTTAGGAAAAACTCCACTCTTGCTCCTGTGTCTCTCCTTAACTTTCATATAGAACACCTCACTTCTGATACTTCCAGTCACCAAATGTGTGGGGATTTTCCCCACACCAAGCAATTCTGTGACACCAGCTGGGTGCCCTACAATTTCACTTAATTCTGAAACTATCTGCTTGGAGATAGCATCAGATCTCACAGGTTAAGGACTCAGGCCCACAGGACTGTCCCCACCCCCCTTCAGATGCCAGTCACAAGTCTAGGTTGTCACCTGTGCTTCTGACAGGTTGGCCGTAAGTCAGAGGTTCCCACAACCCCCCTTGGGTTCAGTTAATTTGCTAGAGGTGCTCACAGAACTCAGGAAAACAATTTACTTCCTATTTACCAGTTTATTATGAAGGCCTATGATAAAGGATGCAGATGAACATCCTGTTGAGAGAGATGACTAGGGAAAGGTATGTGGGATGGGGTGTGGGGCTTCCATGCCCTCTTTGGACACCATTCCTGGAAGCTTCTGGAACCTCCTGGAACCCTGTACGTTTGTGATTTTTATGGAGCTTCATAATGTAGGCATGATGGATCATTAACTCCATTTCCAGCCCCTCTTCCCTTTTTGAAGAATGGATTCTGTCTTTTAAATTATGGGGTCTTTTGTTAGTTCTTGATTCAGGATAACTTGGCTCAGTCCTATGACTTTTACTTATTTTAATTTCATTTTTTTTTTTTTCACACGATCTCTGAGACAGTGCCCAGGGGTCACCAGAGCACAGTTCCACTAGCCTAGTCTTCTTAAAGAGGCAGAAGAAGTGGGCGTGAGGGGTGGGTGGGAATTTATAAACTTCACTCTTTCTGTGGGTGGCTTGTTTTTTTTTTTTTTTTTTTGACTGCGAAGTATAATAGGTCTTTTCTCTGGAAGGCCCATTCCAGATTACATTGTTCTTAGTTTGTTTCTTAGAAGGCGGGGAGACTCTTGTTTCTGAGGAATTCTATGATTTTCTTGGCTCTGATCCTTCCTTGGTTAGGGAGATTAGTTACATTGCTTTGGATTTCAGGGGCAATTCATTGAAAGTGGATCAAAATTAGGTGGTTGGTCACCTGCTGTTCCTCTTAGAAGCTCAAAATAGGAGTAGGTGTTTCACCAAAGTTGTACCCGTCTTTGAAACTTATTTTGATATTTTATGAACATAGAAAACCTTAAAATTTGAGAGGGGAGAGGGAGCTAGAATACTATAATATATAGTATTAGTAAAAGTAGCTTTGATAGTGTGGGAAAGAACCTGTCAGTCTTTAACATATGTAACACTGATGGTGCCGTATGTAGCTTTTACACTGAGATGCTGAGAGTCACACTAGTTTTAGTGAAGTTTTTGGCCTTTGCCATCAGCTTTAAAAAACTTTTTAAAACAGTGGTGGTCCGGGGGAATTCCCTGGTGGTCCAGTGTTTAAGAATCCGCCTTCCAAAAAAAAAAAAAAGAATCCACCTTCCAATGCAAGGGACTTGGGGGTTCGATCCCTGGTTGGGGAACTAAGATCCCACATGCCGCGGGGCAGCCAAGACCGCGCGCGGCAACTACTGAGCCCGCGAGCCACATCTAGAGAACCCGCGTGCTGCAAATACTGAGCCTGCGCACCACAACTAGAGAGAAGCCCCTGCGCTGCAACAAAGAGCCCGTGCGCCGCGACAAAAGGTTCCACGTGCCGCAAGGAAGATCCTGTGTGCTGCAACTAAGACAAAAAAACCCCCGAAAAACAGCGGTGGTCCAGGTACAGAGTAGCCTATCCACACAGTACATTTATTCAGGGCTGATCATCACCAGCAGCACCACCTGGTGTATTACTGCATGCTGACTGTGTACCCGGCCCTGAGAGTTACTAGCGGATGATTTTACATAATCAGTTGATCATGAACTTTATTTAAAACTTATGGGTTCTGCCTTCTTTCCTAGATTCTGATAGTCGGTGGCGGTGTGGCCGGGCTGGCTTCTGCAGGTGCAGCAAAGTCGATGGGTGCAATTGTTCGGGGATTTGACACAAGGTGAGGGCTTTACTAGCGATTGCTGTTAAGGTAGAAACGTTTTGTTTTAGGTGGATGTTATGCTTTCCTTTTGCAAATTGAAGTAGCACGCTGAAACTGCTCTGTAAGCTCTTTTCATTTAAAAGTGTATCCATTTGTTCAAAGTTAACTCAAAGTGAAAATGTATTACTTAGTGGAAAAAAAAAAGTTTAAGGACTCAGGCCCAGTACAGCAGAAATAATTTTAAAAAATTGCAAATGAACTGCTCACACTCAGTCTTGTATTTTCATGTAGATTAGCAATGGGACCAGGGTTCTCTGTATCCTGACTTTCTACCATGTTGCTCTGCTGTGTTTTATTTCTGCTCAGAATGTGTTTAGTC
Organism: Balaenoptera physalus; assembly: GCF_965194825.1. Taxonomy (NCBI): domain Eukaryota; kingdom Metazoa; phylum Chordata; class Mammalia; order Artiodactyla; family Balaenopteridae; genus Balaenoptera; species Balaenoptera physalus. The sequence goes on along the minus strand of NC_138890.1, from coordinate 141,249,015 downwards.
ACTAGGTAGGGCATGAACAAAGATGTTTGTGAGTGTGAAGAAGGGGAGTAGTATGGGAGACATCTTGGAGAGCAGACTGGGGTGGGGGGTGAGGGATGTGCTCGGCTTCGAACAGACGGAAGCAGATAAAGCTGACTGGGCAGCAGTAGAGCCGCCAGGTGAAAGTGCTTGATTATGTTCATTGCATATTTCTTTAAAGCAGACACATCAACATTTTCCTGGAATTTCTTTAAAGTAAAGAGAAGTTGAATTAAAATTGTTCTTCATTTCAGAAGACACTAGATACTAGCTTTTATTACGTGTTTTTTGAGTATTGTTATCATTTATGCGTTCCAATACTTTTTTAAGGTTGAAACGTGGTTAGTTATTATCCGTTGAAGTCAGTAGAGGAAAAATACCATTACTAATCTTGAATATAGAATGATGAAAAAGAAATGCAACCATTCAAAGTTAAAAAGAGTATGACATTTCAGAGTAAAGGCTGTTCCAATAGAATATGGTTTACAGTGCTTACCTGGAGTTTAGAGGGGTGATGTGCTGATAAAATGCTGTCTTGCTGAAATGAGAAAAGGCATTTCTGAAGTAACCAGGACACAAGCCAGGGATAGCCACAGTTAAGTATGTCATTAGTCCTAGCTTTTAATTTTTAATGTTTGCAGATGTGAAGTTATTGAAGACCCCCCAAATCTGGCAAAAGTAGGTTGTTCAAGTTTTCATTGTAGTGGACAATACTATTAAAGTGGAAGTGTATATATTTGACTTGGAGATGATGTGAAACTCAGTGTTGGGTTAACTACTGAGAATTTATAAAAGTTTTGTTGATGTCTTTGGTTTAGATTATGTAGAGAGTAGACAGCTAGAATATAGCTGTTGCTTAACTTCATTTTTATTTACAGTTTATTAAGATAACTCAAGTATACAGTGAAGAAAGATGTGGCTGATCTGATGTAATGCTTTTCTTATAATTATAGCTCATTAGTTAATCTAATCACTATTTTGAGACTGGGGGTTAGTATCATGTTATAAATGTGAAATCTAAATATGTTGGAAAACACACTTGATTATAAATTCTTGTTGGAAAACTGAATGGTATTATTTTCAGTTAAACACCCTAAAAGCAAGGAAAACTCATTGCCTAGCGGTATTATATGGGTGTGATTTTCTAAATTCTTTCAGACAATAACTAGGAAATTCCACTCATTGCCTATTGTCTCTATTACAAAGTTTATAAAGTCTTTACTTTCCTTTTTTGGTGTGTATTCCAAAAAGCTTTATTTGCAAAAACAATTGGCCGGTCAAGAGCTTTAGTTTTCAGATACCTGTACTAAATGCTTACTCTCTTCCAGGCATTGTGCTCTATGCTTTATTTGTTCTTTATTGTAAGTATATGAAATAGGAATAAATAACCCTATTTTACATAATATTAAAAGAAATATAAATCAGTTTAATAACTTATCCAGTTTACTTTCTTTCTGATTGTAAAAATGCTTATTTTCCCAATTCAGAAAAATATAAAAAAGTACGAAAAGTGAAAATAAAATACCCTACAACCCTGCTAGAGATAACTATTAACATTTTAGTATATGTTCCCTTTTCTACACATTAATTAAAAATGTAATTTTACTAATAGTACTATTTAACTTACTTTTTTACTTTTTTTAAACTTAGCAGTAGATCATGAAGCTCTTTACTTATCTGCAAATATATTTAATGGCTGCACAAGATTCATTGTATAGAAATACAGTGACTTGGGGCTTCCTTGGTGGCGCAGTGATTAAGAGTCCGCCTGCCAATGCAGGGGACACGGGTTTGATCCGCGTCCGGGAAGATCCCACATGCTGCGGAGCAACTAAGCCCGTGCGCCACAACTACTGAGCCTGCGCTCTAGAGCCCGTGAGCCACAACTACTGAGCCCACGTGCCACAACTACTGAAGCCAGCACACTCTAGGGCCCGCATGCCGCAACTAGTGAGCCTGCGTGCTGCCACTACTGAAGCCCGCACGCCTAGAGCCCGTGCTCCACAGCAAGAGAAGCCACTGCAACGAGAAGCCCGCGCACTGCAACCAAGAGTAGCCCCCGCTCGCCACAACTAGAGAAAGCCCGCGCGCAGCAATGAAGACCCAACGCAGCCAAAAATAAATAATTAATTTAAAAAATAGACATTTCTAAAACTTTTTAAACCTGTATCCCTTTGGATAACACCAACTCAAATTGGCCTAAACTATAAGAAAATGTGTTATCTCTCCGAAGTGAAAATCCATGGAAAGGACTCCCTTTTCTCGCTAGAGGCAGCCGCTGGTCGGTGCCATCCAGGACCGGGTTCCTTCTGTCTCTCCTCTCTGCTGTCCTCAGCTCTGGCTGATTCCCCCTGTGGTCACAAGTTGACCTCCGCAGGCAATTTGGGTTACAAGCTTCCTTGTTCAAGTCCGCAGAAACGGAGAGAGGCTCTTGTTCATCCATGCCTTACCTTTTCTGCCCTGCCTTCTGTATCCTACCTTTGTGTCTGCTCCCCGACCAAGACAGTTGCCAGGGGACTGATGGGCTCAGTCCACTGTTTCCCAGACTTCCCTTACGGCAAGAATTACCTACAGCTCTTGCTGAAAATAGAGCTCCTGGGCCCTCTGCTGGAGATTGTAATTCAGTGGGTCTCGGAAGGGACCTGGGAATTCGAATTTTTAACAAGTGCCTGGAGCGACTGTTGTCGTTAGGGAGGTTTGGGATTCACTGTAGTGGGATGGATGTTGGTGAGTTAAACACTGTCCGCCACAGAGCTGAGAGCTTTGTTGGCTCTGGTTTCCCAACTAGTACACAGAACTTGGCTAGCATTTATTTATTTATTTTTAAACTGAATGTATTTTTACATAAGTTAAATGTGTTGGCTTTTCACATTTTGCCATTTATGCCATTTATAGGTCGCTTTTCTCAAACACAATTTAATGAGGACTAGGGGCAAAAATCACTTTGTAACAGTATTTCTAAGTAAAAGAGTCGTTTATGTGGGAAAAGTCCCCGTAAGTCAGAACATTTACAAGTGAAAACCTCAACTTGAGTGATTTGAATGATGTCAAATCTGAATGTAGGTCAGATCTCACATCATCAACAGTGGGACCACTGTCAAGAAACTCAGGTAATTGATGACTGGAGTTGGCAGTAGTGAAATTCCTTTTGTAACTTAACTAAGTAAGAGTTGGAATTTCCTATAGTTTTTTTTTTTTTTTCCAGAAAAAATATTATCATAAAGTTGTTACCTGCCTTTAGAAAAAAATTCAAACGGTCTGGTCAGAGACCTCAAAAGAAAGTTTCTACTTTTGAATATGTAGAGTTTTCTTAAAAATGTGTATGTAAATGATGATCTTGATTTCTGTATTAAGGACCTGAAATAACCACTGCTTTCCCTTCAATAATCACCAGGACCGCAGCTTTGGAGCAGTTCAAGTCTCTGGGTGCTGAGCCCTTAGAGGTGGCCTTGAAGGAATCTGGTGAGGGACAAGGAGGATATGCAAAGGAGATGTCCAAAGAGTTCATTGAGGCCGAAATGAAGCTCTTTGCTCAGCAGTGCAAGGAGGTGGATATCCTTATCAGCACAGCACTTATTCCAGGTGTGTCATTACGTCAGTGGTTATCGATAAGCACTTTTACTAATGATACTTCAAAATGAGGGTGAATAATTGTTTAACGTTTGCATTTCTTTAAGTAAAGATTGATTTACTTTCTAGAGAATGAGAAGGCACATGAAAGGCAGAAAAGACAAAATCACTGTGGCCCCTGCACAAAAACAGTCATTAATAATTTGTATATTTTCTTCCAGTCTTTTTTTCTGTGTATTGTTATCTATGTTCATAGATCATATTCTGTGTACAGTATTATATTTGTAAGCAGTTTGCTTTGTTTACACCCTTGATAATTGTTTTTTAATTTATTTCTGTTCTCTTTGTTAAGATACTACATTTCTATTGTAGGAAATCCAAACAGCACTGAAAAATATGAAGGAAAAAAGTACAGATTGGAAGTTCTACCAGAGTGACCATTATTAATATATATTTTTAAAATTTTATTTATTATTTTTAAAATTTTATTTATTTATTTATTTATCTTTGGCTGTGTTGGGTCTTCCTTGCTGTGCGTGGGCTTTCTCTAGCTGCAGCGAGCCGGGGCTACTCTTCGTTGTGGTATGTGGGCTTCTCATTGCGGTGGCTTCTCTTATTGCGGAACATGGGCTCTAGGCGCGCAGGCTGCAGTAGTTGTGACTTGTGGGCTCCAGAGAGCAGGCTCAGTAGTTGTGGTGCACAGGCTTAGTTGCTCCGCAGCATGTGGGATCTTCCCGGACCAGGGCTTGAACCCATGTCCCCTGCATTGGCAGGTGGATTCTTAACCACTGCACCACCAGGGAAGTCCCATTATTAATATTTTGATGATCATTTTTTTATACATGAGAAAGAGAGGGGGACTTTGTGTGTGTGTATATATATTTATGGAATTTCCCATACATATTTTTTACTAAAGGTTATGATACTTTGTTACTTTGTAATTACTTCCTTTGACTTGTTTGGTCTTTGCAATCAAATCGTGAGCTCTTTGATGGCAGGAATTACTTTTTAGTCCTTTACAACATGCTCTTCTGAAGAATAGATGCTTGATGTCAAACCAGCCAGCATTTATTAATCAGTAATAAACAGTGAACAGTAGCTTGATCTAGCAAGACTTGGGAGTGAAGAAACTCTCTACCTTTTATATTTCTATCTCCTCTCCTGTCCTTTGCTTCTGTTATTGAATAATGACTACCATGCTGACTCTAATTTTTTTACCTTTCTAAAAGAAAGTGGGCCAGATAATGAGAACTTACAGGGTTCAGGTTACCTGTGTTCGATCCTCCTAAAGGAGCCTTGCTTTCTCTAGGGGACCGTGGAAAATTAGGAGAAGCTGCTTTGTCATGAGGTTCTGGGAAAGGAGAAGTTCTCTTCTGGCACCCCGTTCCCCCAATCTGGCTAATATACACCCAAGGGCAGGAAGCTGATTGGCAGCATATCTGTGAGCTTGTGGGGGAAAACATGCCTCTCAGGCTCTTCTTTCTGTCCTCTGTTTACCCACATGATACCCAATAGGTGAGCTCTTCTCTCCAGACATCCCCATCCCACCGGGGCTGGCTAGATGAAGCAGACAGCAGGAGAGTGACATGGGCTCAGCCCATAGAAGAATCTGTGTGTGTGTGGAAATGAGGCTGGGGTTGGTTACTGGAGGTGGGTGCAGATCAGACAAGGCAGGGGCCACAGGTGGTGTTTGTGGAATCTGCCAGCGACAGTAGGACTCATGAACAGGTGGTGGCAGGAGAGCACTTCGGGATTCATCCTTTCCTTTTGTGGCGGTGGCTTCTGGCTCAGCTGTTGCAGGTGGCTTTCAAGGAAGGATGGGGTGGCTTTTGCTGTAGCCACCATTTGACCTTTGAAAGGTAGTTGCCTGTTGGGGAGATGAGTTGGGAACTGACTGTATGTAACGAGTGGCCAGCAGAGGGTGCTAAAGCATTTACTCATGCAGTAAATGATGAAGCCCTGAAGCTAGTAGTTTTAAATCATTCTCTTTATAAAGAACTGAGTAGATCCACAGACATAGAAAACAAACTTAGGGTTACCAAAGGGGAAAAGGGTAGAGGGATAAATTAGGAGTTTAGGATTAACATATACACACTACTGTATATAAAATAGATAACCAACAAGGACTTACTGTATAGCACAGGGAACTCTACTCAGTGTTTTGTAATAACCTATGAGGGAAAAAGTCTGAAAAAGAATATCTATATCTATATATCTATATATAAAAGCTGAATCACTTTGCTCTACATCTGAAACTAACACAACATTGTAAATCAACTAAACTTCAATAAAAAAATAAAATAATAAGAAAAAGAAAAAATAAAGTATATGTCACTAGGTTAAAAAAAAGAACTGAGTATACTTTGGATATAGTATGTAGAATTATTATTGATGGTAAATCTTAAAGTAAGTTATAGAACTCAAGACTTCTTCTATAAAACGCATATGGACTTTTAGGACCTACCCCCCATAGTATCTTTTTTTTTTTTTTGAACAAAAAAAGGGCATGTGAACAGTTGACTAAACTTTAACCTCTTATTTTTTATAAGTAGTTTACAGTAAGTGTATGTACCTTAGCAGCAGTTTTAATGATAGTGTTAAAGAGGACTTGTTGAAGAAGTTTTACCAGTTTGTTCTGCTGAGCCTTTCCCGTTTTCAGCCTTTTCTGAAGCCATCTGGTCAAAGCACTTTAAACTTGCACAAAGTCTCTGACCGGTGGATTGACCCAGAGTTCACACTCACAAGGCTGGTCTGAAAAGCACCTTTTTTTTTTTTTTTTTTTGAAAAGCACCTTTCTGTTACTTTTTTGGTAAGCCCCCCACAAAGAGAAAAGCTAATTTGAATATAATAAGGAAGAAGATGATCTTTCTAAAGATCTTTCATATCCCTAGGGGACTGAAACCTGAAAACCTGTGAGCATTAAAAAAAAAAAAAAAAGATTGAAAAGATTATATAAAGGTACACATGCCCTTTGAAAAACAGTGTCCTTGGCATTGTACCCTTACTGGTGTTTGTCCTGAGCCTTTGCATAGGTCACCTGATGGTGTGTCTTGCTCCTGAAAGACTCCTGGAGCAGAAGTTGTTCTGAAGTTTTCCTTGAGTGGATCCAAAGGGGATTAAGTTAAATGTCAGAAGTTCTCCAAGTTGCGCTTCCTTAGACCGAGATCCTCATGGCTGTACTGAAGACCTGGTGTGGATAAGAACACTGAGAGAGGAACATGGGCAATGAGCTCGCTTCAGGTAGCAATCCTGTGGAGTTGGTAAATTTTCATTCCTCCTAGGCACACGTCAGTCAGTGGGCTTGGACACACAATAACGTTGTACTTATGAGGATCGCAGGTAAAATGAAAGGCTTCTGTAGCTAGCTACTTATTATGCTGCCTGGTATCTTGTACCATCATCTAGATCCCCTCAATTGGGTTGGGCGATGGATGCAGGGCTAGCATTTCACTTAGTGCAGGTAACTTCAAGAGAGGGCCTAGCGGACAGTCTCATTTTGTGGTGCTGTGCCCACGAGGGAAAGCTCCCAACCTTCCTCTCCAGCTCCGTGACCTTTCGGGTTACCACTAAAAAGTTCGGCAGCCCCCCTCTCTGATAACGTTCAGGCCGTGCTCATAATCTTTTCCAGGGAAACTTTTGAGACACAGGAGATTTTTTCAGCATTCTTATTGTTCTGAAACCCTTTTAGAGAGACTTTTCATAGACTTGGAATGTTTAATCAGGAAGAAACTGAATCAGGTTGAAAATCTGATTCGTAAATTAGGGATTATAGCGGTGGGGTGAGGAGAATCACAGTGGTTTAGCAGTGACTGTGTGTTAGGCAAATTTTGCCTAAATTCCTGTGAGAATTAGGAGTACTGTGGGGCACACGCTAAATCTACCCTGACGGAGACAACTTTCTCCATTTAGAACCTTTCCTGATGACGCCTAATTAAAAATCATAAGCATCATAGGGTCATCTGGCTTTCCTGCTCTCTCCTTCCCCACCTCAGGTCCTGCCCTCATTTCATAATTGAACCATAACTACTGGGAAGCCTGGGGTTTTGTTTAGTAATGACAGTAACTTGGACCACTCAAGTTCCCAGCATCATTAGGTAAAGGCATCTAAAGTCCTCAGGATTGGACCACCTCCCCTCCCTCCCCACCCCACCCTTACCTGTGCTCTAAATTTTGCACCCTTTAGTAAGGTATTTCTTGCCTTTCAGTTTCTAGTCCTGATTGAGCTTTTGGACCTCATGTGAAACTCATTTCTTGCTCTCTGGGCCCGATTTCAGTCACGCATGCTGCTATTATCCCCACAAGGAGGCCAAGGACTTTCAGGCCTTGCACATATTGTTCCTTCTCTTTGGAATGCTGTCCCTGCCCTTCCCTGCCTTTTTTTTTTTTTTTAACATCTTTATTGGAGTATAATTGCGTTACAATGGTGTGTTAGTTTCTGCTTTATAACAAAGTGAATCAGTTATACATATACATATGTTCCCATATCTCTTCCCTCTTGCGTCTCCCTCCCTCCCACCCTCCCTATCCCACCCCTCTAGGTGGTCACAAAGCACTGAGCTGATCTCCCTGTGCTATTTGCCTGCTTTCCACTAGCTATCTATTTTACATTTACTTATAGTATATATAAGTCCATGCCACTCTCTCACTTCGTCCCAGCTTACCCTTCCCCCTCCCCGTGTCCTCAAGTCCATTCTCTAGTAGGTCTGTGTCTTTATTCCCTGCCTTTTGAAGTCCTACTGAGCTCAGCAGTTTCTCCAGAGTTCCTGCTGTCTCCTGCTCCCTAGTAAACACTCATTTTTCTGCATTCATAGCATCTGCCCGTGCCTCAAATTCCAGTAGTTCTCAGTCTCACTGCCCTTTAGTTGCCCTGGCTCATCTCTGCCACGAGGGTGCTTACCAGGGAGCCTTGTGTACAGCTGTGGCTCAGCAGATGTTCCTGAGCTCATGTGGGGTCCTTCCTTAGTTCTCGGTTGGTACAATCCCTTTTATTTTTCTGGTGCTATCCAAGGAAAGAAAGAACACTCTTGGATAGGAATACCGCAGAGGCTAATTTAAGACTGGGAAGCTAGCTTTCTTAAATTTTCAAAAGTAGGACACTTGCCACGTTTGCAGTTTGAGGTGTTGAGCTAGGCCTCTCAGGAGATAGAATTAGGAAGTAGTGGGAAGGTCTGTTCAGGAGTTAGGAAGTGTCCTATCAGCCAGGAGGGAAGATATTCATTGCTTGATTATAAATTATGATCCCTTAGGCCGTATATCCTTGCACCTCTTTTTAGGTATGAACCAGATTAGGGTAACAGTCCTTTTAATTTTTATCTATATCAGATAGGCTCTGTAGTATACACCCATCAGAGGAGCTTTGTGGCAATTTTGCATGACTCTGGAGAATTGGGAGGGGGTGTTTTCCCTTGATATACAAGGGCCTTACACATATGAGACCAAACCTGAGGGATCTCACAGTCTCCTGGAAAATCAACATTGGTTCTCCATTGGATGCTGCCTGTCTCTTTGAAGCCATCTTTCATATGGAGTAGAAATATAGTACAAAAGAGTAACTTTCCATAGTAATTTTCACACTTGTTCTTTTAGGCAAGAGAATAATTGATACAGCAGTATACTCTTCGTTTGTGAAATTCCACAAAGATAATATTGTTTTGATGACTACACAAGGTCTTTCCCTAAAGTAAAGCTTTATTTTTCAGATTGTTCTTTTCGTTCTGTAAACATTGTGGTCTTATAGGACAGTGATAGATCAGGGATTTTCAACTATTTTTGAATTATTTAACTTTCTTTTACTGACTAATCTGATTCATCTACCATCCTCTCCTCCTTTAAATGCATTGTATGATTGTATGGAATTTTGTAATATTTCTTGTACAGAGTTTCATTTGTTTTGAGAATTTTGAAGGACAGAGAGAAATACTTAAATGTTGCAACATCAAGGGTTGCTAACCACAGGCTGTCTATACACCCCTTGGTAGCTTTCAACAGAGACAGGGCAACTTGTCATCAAGAGGAAGATGCCAAAGCTGTGGCGTTTTCCGTCGTCATTTATCAATCTTGACTATTTAGAGTGTGTTTGAGAACACTTAGTGAGTGACTGGGCCAAATTTAACAAATGTCCTGGTAGGAAGATTTATGGCACAGAATTATCTTCTGGTTTGATCTGTTATTTCTCCCAAAGTGTGTTGCAAGATTGGTAAAGCACTGTGCTTCCCTCCGTGGCAGTCCCTGAGTTGAAAAGGGTTGGGAGGCTGAGGCTGTCCTGTCTCTGGTGAAACAGCACCCGATAGATAGAGTTACAGCTACAACCAGCACTTTCCACCATGGGCATTTCTGTTCTTCCTTATTTCCACTTTCTCTATACTTTCTTATGTCTCAGTATTAGTTAGGATGGTCTAGCTGCTAAAACAAATTCACCCCAAAGCTCAGACATTATAGAAATTTACTTCTTGCTCAGTTAGCAGTAATAGGTGGTTGACACATTGGGGGCAGCTCTCCTTCAGGTGGTCCTCTGGGGATTCAGGTACAGCAATGTTGTCATCGTTATGAGGCTGTGAAGGTCACTCAGGGCACTGTCTCTGTTCCAGCCGGCTAGAAGCAAAGGGCCATGGAGGAGTGTGCATGGGATGCCCAGAAGTGGCACACACCACCCCTGCTCACATTTCTTTAGCTAAAGACCTAGTCACATGGCCAAACCTAACTATGAAGGAGGCTGGGAATTGTTGTCTAACTGTGCCCCCAGGAATAAGAGAACATTGTATTAGTTTGCTAAGGGTGCCGTAACAAAATCTCACAGACTGGGGAGCTTAAACGACAGAAATTTATTTTCTCACAGTCTGGAGCCTAGAAGTCCAAGATCAAGGTGTTGGCAGGTTTGGTTTCTTTTGAGGCTTCTCTCCTGGGCTTGTAGAGGGCCTCTTCTTGCTGTGTCCTCACATGGTCTTGGTGTCTTTTTTGTGTCCATATTTTCTCTTGTTTTAAGGATACCAGTCAGATTGGATTAGGGCCTACCCTGATGGCCTCATTTAATGTAATCATCTCTTTAAAGACTCTATCTCCAAATATAGTGGTATTCTGAGTTACCAGGGGTTAGGGTTTCAACATGTGAATTTTTCTGGGGACACAATTCAGCCCATAACAAATGTGGATTTTGGTGAGGAGCTAAAAGCTTCTTTCCTCTTCCCCAGTTTTTAATTTTACCTGCTTATGTTTAATCCATTCATTGGCAATCAGATTATGGATTTAGAACCAGATAGAGTAGATTCCAATTCCAGTTCCACTGCTTGACAGCTGTGGCTCTCTGAACCTCAGATTCCTCATTGCTGAAAAGGAAGTAAACCTTTTTATCTTGCAGAGTTGTTTTGAGGACTACATGAAGAAAAAAGCCCAGTGTAGGGCCTGGCACATAGAGCATTAGCATAATCGCCTTTCTTCCATTGGTGTTGCCTGGCCTTGCAAATGGTATCCAGACTGAAAAGCTTATTGACTGTTGCAATAGAAAGTCCAGACATTCTTGAGCATTACGTGGCATGTCAAAGATGTTCTCTGAAATCATCAGGCTTATGGACATACTCATGAAGTTACAAAAGCATTGCCATTAGATGGCAATCTAGCATGGATTTCACTGTGGAAAACCATGGCTTAACTTGCTTTTTATCTGACTTTTCTGAAGATATCCATTTCATTAAGGTTTTTTTGTCAATCTCATTCTGACCTAAGTTTTTTTTTTTTTTTTAATTTTATTTACTTATTTTTGGCTACGTTGGGTCTTCGTTGCTGCGCACGGACTTTCTCTAGTTGTGGTGAGCAGGGGCTACTCTTCGTTGCGGTGCACGTGTTCTCATTGTGGTGGCTTCTCTTGTGGCAGAGCACAGGCTCTAGGCGTGTGGGCTTCAGTAGTTGTGGCACGTGGGCTCAGTAGCTGTGGCTCGCGGGCTCTAGAGCCCAGGCTCAGTCGTTGTGGCGCACGGGCTTAGTTGCTCCGTGGCATGTGGGAATCTTCCTGGACCAGGGATCGAACCTGTGTCTCCTGCATTGGCAGGCGGATTTTTTTTTTTAAATCTGAGAATCGGGTCCCAGACTTAATTAGTATGTTGCAGAGCAGTTTTAAATTTATTTATTTATTTATTTTTGGCTGTGTTGGGTCTTCGTTTCTGTGCGAGGGCTTTCTCTAGTTGTGGCAAGCGGGGGCCACTCTTCATTGCGGTGCACGGGCCTCTCACTATCGCGGCCTCTCTTGTTGTGGAGCACAGGCTCCAGACGCGCAGGCTCAGTAATCGTGGCTCACGGGCCAAGTTGCTCCGAGGCATGTGGGATCTTCCCAGACCAGGGCTCGAACCCATGTCCCCTGCATTGGCAGGCAGATTCTCAACCACTGCGCCACCAGGAAAGCCCCCGGCAGGCGGATTCTTAACCACTGCACCACCAGAGAAGTCCCCTGACCGAAGTTTTCTGACATAGAAAATGAGATAAACGGCATTATTTCTCTTTTAAAAAATAACCTCCTAATTATTTTATAAACAAATGTATAATAAATATTCATTAATTTTTTAGGGATTGGTAGCTAATGTACATCTAAACATGTATTGGAGGGAAGACAAAGAATGTTATAATTTATATAAGAATATTATTTAATGTATTATATATAATATATAATATATATTATATAATATATATGTTTCCTTTCTATGCTACCATTTAGGTTTGGTAGGTTGTTTTCCTTTTTTTGAGAATTCCCATAGCTTATGAAGCCATGGTAAAGCCTTGACTGATTTTGATTTTTATCTATACAGAATTTTGCAGCTATGACAGGTCAATTATTGAGGTAATCCTCAAAAAATTTTTATAAATGTGTTCTTTAATTATTAGGTAAAGGCTTGTTTTCAGGTTTCTTCTTTAAATAGATCTTTAAGGATCTCTCTTATCTGCTAAAACATGCTGTTGACTAATCATATTTCCTATGTATTACATTTAGAAATATCTCAAGGCATCCAATTTGTAACAGTCAAGTTTTTGCCACCTGGCTTTCTCTCTGGTTCCTTATACAAATAATTAATTAGGCAGAGAAAATTTTCATCTAGTTCCAGGAATAGAACTCACATATAAAGCTTGACTGGTTAAGCTTGGGTCAGAATCTCTTTATGTTCATGAACAAAGCTATCTGTAGCCTCTCTAGTGATAACAGAGATGGAGGGATTGTATCCGTGTGTTGCTCTGTGCACCACAGGGCTGGCAGAATCAGAGACTTAATTAGATCAGTGGGTCAAATGTTCAGCAGTTTTTTGCCACATCCAATCTATTACATAACCAATTATCTTTTGTTTTTCATATGTATACATATATGTATAAAAAGCCTTTTGTCCTTATCTGTAACATTTTTATAGTTTAAGACTCAATATTTTGGACTTCCCTGGTGGCGCAATTGTTAAGAATCCGCCTGCCAATGCAGGGGACACAGGTTCGAGCCCTGATCTGGGAAGATCCCACATGCCGTGGAGCAACTAAGCCCGTGTGCTACAACTACTGAGCCTGTGCTCTAGAGCCCGTGAGCCACAACTACTGAGCCCACATGCCACAACTACTGAAGCCCGTGCACCTAGAGCCCGTGCTCCACAACAAGAGAAGCCACCGCAATGAGAAGCCCATGCACCGCAACGAAGAGTAGCCCCCGCTCACCGCAACTAGAGAAAGCCCGCGTGCAGCAAACAAGACCCAACACAACCATAAAGAAAGAAAGAAGGAAAGAAGTAGACTATCATAAAGAATAGGAATGTGTTAAAAAAAAATAGACTCAATATTTTAACCCCATCTATGATTTTGTAATTCTAAAAGAGCCTTTGGTGTGTATCGATTAGGGTGCCTTTGCCTGCCAGAAGCAGAAATTCCAACACAGTCTGCCTTAAACAAGAAAGGAGATTTGCTGGGTCGCGTAGCTGAAGGAAGCTAGTTATTACTGGATAGGTGTGCATCGGGACCCTGCTGTGCCGCTTTGTCCTCTTTTAGCTCCGCGCTCTCTGAGTTGGTTTCATCGTCAGGAGCAGAGGCAGGCCTCCACTGTGCGCAGCACACAACCAGAGGGCAAGGCAAGCCGTTCTGATGGCTCCCTCTTGAAGAGCAAGAGAACTTCTTTTTCACAGGCCCTTAGCACACTTTCCCTCATTCTTATTGGCCTTGACTGGGTTACATCCCCCCTTCTGAACCAATCCATGTAGGCAGGGCAATGAGATGCCCCTCAGCTTACACCTGGATTTCTGAACTGGTCTTCAGTAGGTGCTGAGATTACTCTTAGGCCAGCCAGGCCTGCCTCTGGAGTAGTTTCAGGTCATTTCTCCTGAAGCTCATGGACTGTGTGGAGAAAATGGAAATCAGAGTAGTGACAAGAGGGTGCTGGATAAACACTAGTGCTCAGTATAAAATTGTATGCTTAGAATGACATTTCTTAATGTATAAATACTAAAGTTCAGAACATTTTTACATGCTCTGTTTTGCATGTAGTCAATATATAGTATTGTGTTGCATTAAAAATTATCCTTTTATTTATAGTACTTGTTCATGAGATATCTATTTTGGTTTGCAGACATATATTCTATAATTTATATTATTAATCTCTTTACTACTATACTGTTAAATATACCATGTTCTTGTTAAAGCAGAAAGTTTTTCTTTTTGCTTTGTTTTTATAAATTTATTTATTTATTTATTTATTTATGGCTGCGTTGGGTCTTCGTTGCTGCGCGCGGGCTTTCTCTAGTTGTGGCGAGTGGGGGCTACTCTGCGTTGAGGTGCACGTGCTTCTCATTGCGGTGGCTTCTCTTGTTGCGGAGCACGGGCTCTAGGTGCACGGGCTTCAGTAGTTGTGGCATGTGGGCTCAGTAGTTGTGGCTCGCGGGCTCTAGAGCACAGGCTCAGTAGTTGTAGCGCATGGGCTTAGTTGCTCCGTGGCACGTGGGATCTTCCCGGACCAGGGCTCGAACCTGTGTCCCCTGAATTGGCAGGCGGATTCTTAGCCACTGTGCCACCAGGGAAGCCCAGAAAGTTTTTCTTGAGCCTGCTTAATTTGATGCCTTACAGGCCAGGAAGTTAGGAATTTCCCCATCTGATTAAATGCCATTGAATAATTCCAGTAAATAATGCTAAATGCTCTTTGGAATTATTATAAAATTTTGTGGTAAGCGTTTTTCATCTTGGTGTCTTGTTGTTCTTAATATTTTTAGTGGTTTCCTATTTTTCTTTATTTCCTTCTTCCTTCCTTCCTTTCTTTCTGTTTTTTTTTTTTTTTGTGTGTGTGTGTGTGATTAAAGTTATTTGTGAGGGCTTGAATCTTTTTCCAGTAAGATAGAATCTGAGAATTTATTGATTTCAGATGATCATGTTAGGCCTGATTTATTCAGAGAGGTATAATATATTGCAAAACTTTCCAGTAAATCTTTAGCTGTTGAGATTTAGTCTAAGCCAAATCTCTCTTTTTTAATTTACTGTTGTAGAGAGGCCAGTGGTATATTCTTTTGCTGCATAGTGATAAGTTGTTAAAGCTATTTTTAGAAAACTAATTTTTTTCTAGAAATTTTTGAATTTACTACTTTAAGAACTGCATCTTAGTATTCGTTTAATGAGAAAACATGAGTATGAAAAGATACGATGAATTCAATCACATTTCAGAATAACTTTGTGTGAATCACAGCCATACATACATACGTCTAGAAACAGTGCACATGTGTGAGGCATTTTTTTCTGTCTATTGTCAGTTCTCGGTGCACACGGAGATTCAAGGTTGCCTTACACTAATCTATGGCACCTCTACTCACCCCAAATAATGGCCATCCCAAGGCATCCAATTGGGAAACTCTATAATTAAAACTTTTAGATGAGTGCTATAAATATCTCAGCTATTCTCCTAATAAAAATGTTCACTACTCTTTGAATGCAACCTCTTTCAGTCCTAAACTATTAGACCTTAGAGCTGTAAGTAAAGCTTTCCTTCCCCATCTAGCCTGCACATGGTAGGCACGAAGTTATTACTTGAATCAATGAATGGATGAATACTTGAATGATGACTGTGAGTGAATGATGTCCTACCATTGTCTTGGCAAAAGTATGGAAATAAACTCCCAACGGGGAGGGAACTGAGTAACCTTACCAGGAACTTAATGTCCATGAACCATAAGGAACCAAGAAATATTTCATGAAGTTGAACATCTTTCACCCACAGTTTGTATTGTGCCAGGAAATATATTAAAATTTTTTTTTTCTCCTTGTTAATTTTTTCAATCATAGTGATTTTTGGGGGAGGGTGGTTTGAAGAGATGTAACAGTCTTGGTCTTTTTGTATATCTCATCTTTTGCAGATAAATGATAAAATTAACAGAAATGAGCAGTCAAAAGGGGAAAGCCCAATTGTGCCTCTAAAAAAATACCTCTTATCTGCCTTCTTTCATTAACTCTTCTGCTTTCTACAGTCCTGTCTTGAAACACCTGATATGCTCATTTGATCTTTTATCCTTGTGTCTAGGATCTGCCCAGGGCTGTCACTGGGGTAATTATGGGACATCTCTATATGGGACATCTCTAATTAAACATTGGATATATTCTTTTCTATGTTATATATTATAAAAAAATCTGTGCACATCTTCCTGTCTGTTATCCATCCTTAGTTATGTTTCTGTCTCCCTGTATAAGTGTTTGGATTCACTCTTTGAAAGGCTGTCCTAACTGTATAGCTTCCCTTGCTGTAGCAGGGAGGGCAGAGGATTTTGAGTTCAGTGTTTTCAATTCGTAAGTTAACAGACTGGTTAAGGGCATTTCTAAGTTATTTTAATTCTTCTAGTGCAACTCTTTAATCTCTGTCCTCAGCTTAAAGGGGGAAACTTTAAAACTTTATGCTTTATCTGTTTATTTTTATAAAAATAGTATCTGACTTTTGTTGGAAATGCAGTAAAGTACAAAGTAGAAAACAAAGATCATTGTGATGCTTCTACTCAGTGAAAAATACTCTTAACATTTTACCATTTTCTTTCAGCCTTTTTTCCATGCATTTTTATCATGTTAGATGAAGATAAAATATCTTTCTTACTTTATCCACTTAATATTATTATATCATAAGTTTTCTCCCTTAACATAATAAGTCATTAAGAACTCTTCGCAAATATATTTTAATGGTTTTGTGGAATTTTCTTGTTTGAATGTACTGTATTTTATTTAACTGTTCTCCCAAAGTTAGCCTTTTCATTTATTTCCAGTTTTTGTCAATTAAAAATAATGTTCTAACATTTTTTTTCTGCTTTATTCTTGTATCTGTATTTTCATTTATTTCCCCAGGATTAATCAAACCTTAGAAGTAGAATTACTGGATGAATGAATATCAATATTTTTGGCCTGTTGATACACACTTGATCTACTATGCTTTGCTGAAAGATTATACAGTTCATAATTTCATTAGCAGGTTTTCCAGCTAATTGTTTCATTTCAGCAGTATTTGGATTTTGTTGACTCTTTCAGTTTGAGGGCAAAAATGTTTCTCACCCTTTGTACTCACATTTCTTTCAGTCTTACTGAGGGTGAACTTTTTTCATTTGGTTGTTACCATTCTCTTTGAGTTGGCCATTTGTATTTGCTGTTCATTTATCAATTAGTATCTTAGTGTTTTGTTTTTATTTAAATTTCTGTGAGCTTTTTCTTATATTAATTTTTTGTCATGTTTATGTTTTTTTTGAGGATAGTAATACATACCTTTTTCATATTTAAGTCTATTGACGTTTTCCTTTGTAATTTTTCCCATTGCTGTAAATTTAGGAAGTACTTTTCAATCCAAAGACAGGAGAGATATTCACCAAGGTTTTCCTTTTTTTCTTTTCTTTATGGGTTGATTCTTTTCTTTTATAATTAATTCTGACCTATAGAGTTCAGAGTTTAGTTTGAAGGAAGATATTAGGTTTGGGTAGTTTTTTTCCCCCAAAACCTAACTAATCATTTTATTGCTTTGGTTCCTTCCATTTTGTGATGCCACACTTACCTTACATTTTTTTTTTTAAATTAATTAATTAATTAATTTATTTTTGGCTGTGTTGGGTCTTCGTTTCTGTGCGAGGGCTTTCTCTAGCTGCGGCGAGCGGGGGCCACTCTTCATCGCGGTGCGCGGGCCTCTCACTATCGCGGCCTCTCTTGTTGCGGAGCACAGGCTCCAGACGCGCAGGCTCAGTAGTTGTGGCTCACGGGCCCAGTTGCTCTGCGGCATGTGGGATCTTCCCAGACCAGGGCTCGAACCCGTGTCCCCTGCATTGGCAGGCAGACTCTCAACCACCGTGCCACCAGGGAAGCCCCTTACCTTACATTTTTATCATAGTAGGCCATCAGGGTAAGATAGTATTTTGAAATTTCCTTCTCAGTCTTTCCCTCCCTTGACCTAATCTTTTGAGGATTTGCTCATTTGGAACTTTTATGTGCTACTCTGCTCCTCTTTTGGCTCCCTTTCTTCCCCTCTTCTGTTTTTAATTTGCATTTCTGCACTTTTCAGAATTTTCAAAAAATTAAGCCACATGTGAGTTCTTAAAGGCAGCTGCACTGTTATATTCATCATTGTATTCCCTGTAGCCCTTATTGAATTTTTAAAAGTATAACATTAAAACAAGCTCTTCTAGAACACTTGGGAGATAAGAAAAAGCACAAAGAAGGAAATCAATTATTCCTAGTCTTACTACTCAAAAGACATCCTGATATTGTTAAACATTATACTCTATAGAATTTGCTAGGAACTATATAGTATATGTAATATTTTGTGTGTGTGTGTGTCTGTGTATCTATATACGCACACACACACACATACTTGAAACATTCATATATATGTATATATAAATTTTTTTTTACTGAATGGGAACATCCTATACATACTGTTTTGTTGTGTGCTTTTTTTTACTTGTAATAATTCCATGTCTTTTAAACATTCCTCTATAACTTAAGTATATTTTTTTAACTTACCCTACAGTTATTTGGCTATGTACTAAGTAAAATACTCTTATGTGAAAGAAAATGCTATCCTTTCAAAAGTGGTTGAATTTCAGAGTGATACTATGGATGGAACACCTGTTATCTCTGTTATGACACAAATATGTGTGTGTGTGTGTGTGTGTGTGTGTGTATTTAAAGTTGTGTTAGCCACTGAAAAATTGTTTTGTGAAGGTTGAATAAGTAAAATCAAAGAAGAGAAATAGGTGGTACATCAGATGTTTGCTAGGGAGCCTAAATGGTTTTGGCCACTTGACGTCTTATAAAGTGGGCAGCATTACAGATTCAGGGTCTGATCTGTAGCTATAGATATCTCAGAAGGAAGAAGGAATCCAGAATTTCTAGGGCAGGAGAAATTAGTTCGATGCCCAATTAAACTTGTGAGGTTGATGGTCGTAAAGTTGGTGTGGTTAGAATTCAAAGGGGTTGCACCTGGATCCAAATTGGTTCTAGCCAAAAGAGTAGCTTAAGGCACGTCGACCTAAGACTGGAGGGTACAAGTAAGGTGGGAGGAAAGCCTGTGACAAACGAGAGTCTGGTTAATAAAGAAGAGGCTCTGGACAAGGGGTGGGGGTGGGTGGTGATGACAGTAAATACCTGGAAAGTACAGGTTAGCCCTTTAAATTTGCCACTTTATGTGGCTGCAACCACGTCACCCAGAGCTTTAAATCACTGCAGTGCTGGTCAGCATGATCTTTACTTTGGGACGAGTCCTCAGATGTATGTTGTTTGCATCCCCAAATTCTCATGCTCGAGTAAAGTTTAAGTATTCAAGATACCTTTAGTGGACTACAGTGAGGGAGGGTAGAGGAAAGGAATACGTAATTCCAGAGAATTTTGAGAAGTGGCGAAACTACCAGGACTAAAGGGTGTTGTTGTCTTTGGGAAAAGATCTCCTCATTCTTGCTCTTTTTCATGGAGACTCAGGAGAGAGAACCAGAGCTTCTCTAACAAACCATTGTGGCTGGAGCAGAAGGTCCAGTGGGGCAGGAGTGAGAAGAAATGCTAAGAAGAGTGCTTCAGCCCGGGGAGAAAGGCCTTCGGTAATAGGAGGCTTAGGAGTTGGACTTGATCTTGGCAGTATAAGGTTTGCATTGAGAAAGGAGGTACACCCACATGTATCTTTACAACTTTTTTTTTCACATGTGCTACGAAAAAAGGTTATTTTTCTTTTTTGAATCACATATATTCCAGTCAAGTAGATTGAAAAGCAGATTATTACCATGCAAATTTTACTTTGAATTGATTTCCATTTATAAAACTGGCAGTGCTTTTACTAAAATTCTGTAGACACAGAGTTGAAAACTTTCGAAAGAAGAAAAAAAGATAATTAGGCTATTAACTCTCTGCTTTCCTGTGGCCAATCTCACAAGTTTATTTCCTTTTTCTTTTGGCTTAGATATTTACACTGTTTTATGAAACTTGAACAAGGTATTATGCCCACGGTGTGGACCCCTGTTGAACATATTAATTTATGTTAGCTTGAAAAATCCTTATGTTTGGTGCTTTATCCTCTATGTAAGGATTAGTAAATGATTTATTATAAAATGTGAAATATCTCATGAGGGGCAGGCTCCATGAGAGCAGGGATCTTTTCTGTTTATCTACCAGTAAACTCTCCAGCACCAGGCATGGAGCTCGACTCACCAGAGGTGCAGAATAAGTAGTTGTTGAGTGGGAATAAAAATGTATGAGTGGTTCCTAAGACTTTTTGGAGTTGTGGTATCCTACTGTTTTCATTTCATGGCACTTCCCTGTCTCTCCTTGAAGTTATCCTGTGTTAAATTAAAGTAGATTAATATAGCATGTGGGAAAATCTGGTGACATTGGTTAAGATGATTGGAAATACTCTATTTTGTAATTCATAGATTACTATTGAATGTTCCCTTGACATTTGTGATCTTTATGAATCGTCCAATTTGGGTGCACATAGTTTCCTTACTAGCTTATTTATTATGCATTTTTTAAAAAACAGGCAAAATGTTGATCTCTTCATGAGTGGTACTGGGTGTAAACCAGTTGGAAAGAGCAGTGCTAGCTGAAATTTCCATGCTTAGCAAATGACAAGGCTTGCTCTCTGGCTAAGCGGCTCCCTCCCACCCACGGGCTTTGCAGCTCAGACTCATCCTATTTCTTCCTTAGGAGACTGACCAGTCTCACCTGTGTTATGAACTTTAGGGGGTCTCTTTGAAAGAGTTGAATTTTCAGATGTTAAATTCCTGGGTATCCAGAGACTACTGTAATAATTAGAATATAGAGTTTTAAGAAATTACCATGTAATTTGTACTGTTTTCTTTGGTTTTATTAGGTAAAAAAGCGCCCGTTTTGTTTAGTAAAGAGATGATCGAGTCCATGAAGGAAGGTTCAGTTGTTGTGGATTTAGCTGCTGAGGCTGGCGGAAACTTTGAAACCACCAAGCCAGGAGAACTTTATGTTCATAAGGTATAGCACAAAGCTTCCTCTATGAACCTGTTCCTATATCTTTAGTGATTTGTGAGAGGGTGTTTATTGCTTTAAATATTTAGAGAAACTGAGGCCTGAAATTTTCTAAAATTAAAAATAGTCACATTTAAAGCTCCTTTTGAAATATGTATTTGTGAGTGTGTGTGTATATTTATAAAGATTTGTAATTTCAGAACTTAGCCTTGACTGAGAACTGTCCTAGAAAGAATATGGGCATTTAGTAACAGACCTTTCTGACTGTATTTTTGTTTGTTTAGGGAATTACTCACATAGGCTACACAGACCTTCCCAGCCGAATGGCCACTCAGGCCAGCACCCTGTATTCCAACAACATCACCAAGCTCCTGAAGGCCATCAGCTCTGACAAAGACAATTTTTATTTTGAAGTGAAAGATGACTTTGACTTTGGTACAATGGGTCACGTCATTAGAGGAACTGTAGTGATGAAGGTAAGTAAAGAGATCTGTTTCTCCTGTGTTTTCATTATACATTTGTTTTAGGATTTTTGTTTATGGAACGATCCTATTTTGGAATTGGGATATATTCTAATAAAGTATCGATGTGTTGGGTTTATGCCAATAAAAATTGTTTAAAAATGTAGAACAATTTAAAGAAAAATATTGCAAGATTTATATACATGTGTGACTCACCTAAAATATGCATTGCTTTTGAAAAACAGAAACAAAAAAACAGGCAAAAAACCCAGAACTGAATAAAGTAAAAATTAAATATTCCCCCCCCACCTATCTGCTTTTAAGTTTGTTCTGTATTCTTCCTTATATGTTCTATACACATACTAATTGTACATCTATGTATGTATGCATGACACAGACATTATATATTTATATACATGTGTGTTATATATTTATATAAAGTGATGTTATAAATTATGTGAATTTCTATATTTATTTAAAATTATTTTTCAGAGAAGTTTTTCCCCAACACTGGATTGACTTCAAAAAGTGCTATTTTTCTAATTTCTGTTAGGATGGCGAAGTGATCTTCCCTGCTCCCACGCCGAAAAATATTCCTCAAGGTGCCCCAGTAAAACAGAAGACAGTGGCTGAGCTGGAGGCTGAAAAAGCAGCTACGGTCACGCCCTTCAGGAAGACGATGACATCAGCTTCTGCATATACAGCAGGTGAGGGTCCCATCTATGAAGATTTAGTCCAAATTCTTTGAACTTTGTGAGTAATGTATTAATTGTCAAAATTAGTAAATGAAATGCTGTTGTCCTTTGTTGGATTCCATCAGGACTTGGGCCTGTTAGAAGCAATTTTCACATACATGTCATCTGTCCACCTCTGTGGACGTGGAGACTACATTGTATACCCTCAGAGATGCAGGCACTGGGATAAATGCTGGATTGAATGAGTATGAAATAATACATAGGCTGTTAATACTTTTCTTTTATAGAAAACATTTAAAATATAATCGTTAATATTTTTCTATATATCAAATGAGTATTGATGTATGTCAGATTGTGTTGGTGTTAAGTGCATGTAAATGTGGTTATTGGTTTATTTTTTGTGGTTTATAAAACATCACTTGTGATTATCTACACCTCTGGGTAAGACTGGGGAACCAAATATTTGCATTGAAGAATAAACAGTAAGTTATTCACCTAGTAAAAAAAAATTCAATTTTTAAATTTTTATCTCTGTCTTTACAATTTAACATAGATTCTTTGTTTTCTAATTCACCTTCATGAAGGCAGTAAAGAATTATCATAAAATAATGATAAATATTCATTCTGGCTATGAACTGTTAGAGTCTGAAATATGGATATTTGATTTTAAATTGGTTTCTGTCTCATAGAGTGAATTAAAAATGTTTAGATTTGCTTAGAGCCAAAATAAAAACAAAACAAAAGCAAACTATAAAGAATAAGGACCAGTACAAAGCACACAGAATTCTTGTAGCCTCAGCATTCTCCAAATTCCCATGTGAGTCCAGATGTTTTAAAGCTAAATATGTAACTCTCCTTGAATAAAGAGCAAGTCTCAGCAAAATGAAAAAGCCTTTAGTTGCGAACATTGTGAATAGATGGAGCAGTGTCCTTATTTGCTCTTGTTAAAAAAAAAGAAACCATATTACTGTATTGTGCATGGAGAGTACTGTCAGCAGGGTTGTAAATTTCCATTTCTCTTTACAATTCATAAGGAAATGTAGTGAGGCATGAATGATGATTTATTTTTCTAGGTTTCTCTTATGTTTATTGAGTCAAGATTTATTGCATTTTAATAGATGTAACATTGGCATATTCCAGTGAATAAAAGGATGGCCTTATATTTGTTTTTCTGTACCCTAAAACTTCCTCCTTTATAATAAAACCAAGTGTTTTTCTTGTGTATATGTTAGGAATCTATTTGACTAGCATTCTTCAAAGAATGTGATTTGCTTTTTTTCCCTTTTCTTTTTTTCTCTGTTTTTCTTTTCTATTTCCTGTGTTATACAAACTAAATATAGCACATTTGAAATTACTGAATGTATTATAGAAAAGACTTTAGTTTATTAAATAGTTAAAAAGAAAACCTGGGGCTTCCCTGGTGGCGCAGTGGTTAAGAATCCGCCTGCCAATGCAGGGGACACGGGTTCGAGCCCTGGTCTGGGAAGATCCCACATGCTGCGGAGCAACTGAACCCATGCACCACAACTACTGAGCCTGCTCTCTAGAGCCCACAAGCCACAGCTACTGAGCCCGTGTGCTACAACTACTGAAGCCCACACGCCTAGAGCCTGTGCTCCGCAACAAGAGAAGCCACTGCAATGAGAAGCCCGCGCACTGCAACAAAGAGTAGGCCCTGTTCACCGCAACTAGAGAAAGCCCTCATGCAGCAACGAAGACCCAACGCAGCCAAAAATAAATAAATTTATTAAAAAAAAAAGAAAAGAAAACCTTCAGATGTGGGATTTCTATCTTAGATGCCCAACACAATTGACTGCAGGTTATGGTAATTTAGTGCTTCTGAACTAATGTGGGCATTTAATGAGTGCTAGGCATTGTGCTAAAACACTTCACGTGCCTTAACTCATTTATTCCTTATAAGTACTCAGTAAAGTGGGCATATTATTATTTTCTTTTTCCAGATGAAGACAGAGAGGGTTAATAATTTTACAGATGAGGGTACTGGAGCACAGAGAGGTTAAGTAACTTGCCTGAGATCACACAGCTGACAGGCAGTAGAGCCAGGATTTGAACCAGGCAGTCTGGCTTAAGAAAACATGTCCTTAAATATAACCCTGCACAGCCCTTCTCTGGTGTTTAACTGAAACACAAAACAATATTCTGTCTAACTCTCCCTCCAGATGGTTAACAGGCCATCCATTGGAACCCTGGAAATCTTGTATGTGGGTAGGAAAATAAAAATTAAAACTACAGAGACTTCCCTGGTGGTCCAGTGGTTAAGACTGCGTGCTTCCGCTACAGGGGGCACTGGTTCAGTCCCTGGTTGGGGAACTAAGATCTCACATGCTGTGTGGGGCAGTGAAAAAAATTAAAAAATTAAAAAAAAAATTTAAAGCTACAGTCTTATTGACTGATTTAAAGTAAAATGAATGTCAACTGCTAATGTTCCAGCTATGCCACTTATAAAGAAATAGTTTATATCAAGGGATAAAAGTACCTTATTCAAAAAAGTTAAATTCCAGCTTCCTGGTCACCCATTATCATTTGGTTTTCACTGACCACTAGGTAACCCTTTCCTCTGTTGCAGAACAGCCATCCACATGTTTGCTATTAGGAAAAGCGATAATTAAAGATGTATGTTGAGAGCTGACTGTTTGTATTCTGCACATTCTTAATTTAATTCGCTTTTTTTTTTTCCTTTTCTTTGTAAAGTCCTGTTTGCTGACTTAGTGTTGAGGCTGGAGCTGACTGCCCTGGCCAGCAGTCCAGTTCAGATTCAGGAGCAATTGCAAAACTTCTGTCCCGGGTGGGTGGAAGCCATATGTTTTGGGGAGGTGCTGGAGTGAATGAAATCCTTCCTACTCTCTTAAAATCCTTCTTCCTCAGCCAAATCTGAGAGTGACATGAACTTGGCCTCACAGAAGTCTGTCTTATAAAGGTTGTGTGTTGCCCAAGTAGAAAATGCTTTGGTAGATCCTTTATAGGCCTATAATTCTGGAATAAAAACACTTGTATAAACACATGTGGCACTGTCAGTGAAAGTTAAAACGGGGAAGAGGACAAGTTATACAGAGGAAAATGTGCAAATTGTTATTAAGGTGACTCATAAATTTTACTAGATGTTTAAAATTTATTTTATTTTGGGGAGTGGTGGTCAGGAAGTTGAATTTTGTTCGCAATACCTTTAACTCCCTTTCACCACCCCCCTTCCCAGTCATGGAACATCTCAAAAAATCTCATTATTGGCAAGGGTGTGGAATTTTAAAGCACTGACTATCCCACATGTTTGTTTGTGTGTGGGTGTGTGTGTGCTTTTAATCCTCCCGAGATAATTGGATGTGAACTCACACTCTTTCCTCTCTTTCTCTAGGTCTCACTGGGATACTGGGTTTGGGCATTGCGGCTCCCAATTTAGCCTTTTCCCAGATGGTGACCACTTTTGGCTTGGCTGGCATTGTGGGCTACCACACTGTCTGGGGAGTGACCCCCGCTCTCCACTCACCACTGATGTCTGTGACTAATGCAATCTCAGGTTTGTTCGCCTCTTGTTTTCCCTCAATTTAGGTTTTCAAGGGCTTATTCAACTCTAGGAGTGCTTTCCATGAGGTTTATAAAGTCTGTGTTTTCCAAATTGTAGGGCTTGGCATCTTGGTGGTTGCAGTGACTTGGGCTCCCAGAGGGTGCAGGGGTAGGGTTGGAAGTGAGAGGCCAATGGAGTGTGTCATACCTTTGGGCTGCTCCCATTTCAGGCAGTGCAGAGCTACTGTTCCTTCTTTGAGTTATGATTTCCTTTAAAGAAGGGATTCCTCTGATAAAATTTGGAAACAGTGTTTCACAGCAGCAGCATGGTCCATGCAGCAGTCCGCACAGCTATGTGGACAGATGTGGGAGCTGCTGTGGCTTGGAAACCTCATGGCCCCAGTGGGCATCTCTTGCACAGGCATGGCTTTCAGGATCTCCACCAGGAACGGGTCCAATTCCAAGAAGTACTATGCTCAGGAAAGGCCAAAGCTATGGGCTTTCACCATCATATATTTATAGTTCATGCATAGTATTTTCCAGTTCTGTAACCACCAGAGGTCCCTTTGCTCCATGAACAATGTTGTCTAATAACATTATTGATTTATATCTTTATTAGGGGAACAGAGCTAGAAAGTAAAGGTTAAAATTCTTATGCAAAAGGAGGAGATGTTTTGGTAACTCTTTGCCCACAAAAGTACTTCAGTGAGAATGTGTGTGAGAACTTTCTCCGTTATGATGCATGTGCTTGTGAGGTCTTTCAGCGATGACATTTGATTTGGCAGCATGACTATTAGCTACTGTTTACCATATCCATGCTTTCTTCCCAGGGTTGACCGCAGTTGGTGGGTTGGTGCTGATGGGAGGACATTTGTATCCTTCCACAACTTCTCAGGGCCTCGCTGCTCTTGCTGCATTCATATCCTCAGTCAACATTGCAGGTATGAGGACGGTGAAAGAACCCAGAGTGCGATTTTTAGTGGAGACACGAGAAGCAAATATAAATCAATATAAAACAAACATTCTGATTTTAAGAATTTAATCGTGCCTTTAAAAAATGTTTCACTCAGATTATAGATGCTCTGTGTGAAGGAAAATTAGTTATTTTGCCCACTGGTAAGTTTTAGAAACTATTTGATAAGAGAACACCCCTCCCCCCTGAATGCCCCAAAGGTTAACTACAATGCCTACAGGTTAACTGGAAAGTTATTGAATGCATAGTTTTGAATTAAGTTGACTTAGAGCTATCACCATAGCATCTTTAAATGGGTATAATTTTAGATAAAACTTTAGCCTTTTGCCTTATCCTGGCCTGTGTTCCTGAAAACTGAAAGCCTAGCATATCACTTGTATATGAAACTCATTCGATGATATTTTGTAGCTATAAATTCTTTCATGTGTCCAAACAGACCTGGTGCCCGTTGATATGGTATTTTTTCTTTTATCACTTATTATAGGGTTTAACAAACAGAATAACCTATTAGAAGAAAAACACTGGCCTTTGATCGTTTGCATTCCCGAGCTGTTTGAATGGCTGTTTATTTTTAGTCATGCAGAAATGGTTGGTTTTGTACTCTGATAGCAAATTTTCTTCCTGATGTATTAAGGGTTCCTCCCTTCAGTGTAACTGGCTTGAATAATAGAATAACTTCAATTTTGAGGTTCTAAAATGTTACTTAAAATGATATTTATTCCTAGATGATAAAGATGTACTTGAAATAGAAAAATTGTAGCCCTTTAAAAATTATGTTGCTCAATGAGATACCTCTTTCTGTTTCATATTTACTTGGATAAGGTGGCTTTCTGGTGACTCAGAGAATGCTGGACATGTTCAAGCGTCCCACCGACCCCCCAGAATACAATTACCTGTATCTGCTCCCTGCTGGTACCTTTGTTGGAGGATATTTAGCTGCCCTCTACAGTGGTTATAACATTGAACAAGTAAGAGTCTCATTTGAAAGCTTTTATTTTTGTTCTGTGTCTTCATCCCAGGTAGACTTAACATTATCATTACCAAAATTCAAATTCTGTCAAGCAAATACGACAATAACTTCTGAAACATCTTGGTCAAATACAGCATTCTCATCCTGTAAGAATCAGGACCTTGGATTCTAGAGGCAGATTTGCCTGCTAAGTCTGCAAGGATGGGTTTACCTGTTTGTCCCTAAGTTTTTCCACATGTACAAAGAGGCAAGAAGTTTATTAGTACCCTTTTTATGTATCTGGCTGGATTGTTGTAGGGATACAATGGAATAATCAGTAAAAAATTTGAAAAAATTTTTATTATTAGATATTATTAGTCCTTTTCCTCCTTACTTTCTTCCCCTATGGATCCAGGAGATGTTATGCCAGTGCATTTAACAAAGATAATTTAAAAATGCATGCTGTATAGAGAAACAGAAATAATCAAGTTGAACTTTGAAAGTTCCATGTCTAAATATAATTTGTAATAGAGACTCAACTTTGTTCCAAACTCAGTCATACCTTTCTTTTCAATGACTATTTCAGCCTCTCTGACAGCTGAAAAATCATGTCTCCTTTGGTTTCTGCTATTTCTAACGTGTAGTATTTGTTGAATGAACACAATCTTTTTTGAGAAGAGTTAGAACAGTGAGTCAGGGAGACTTAGGTCGGCATCCCAGATTTGCTATTTACTGATCGTTTGCCCTTAGAAAAATTATGTAGCCTCTTTAAGCATCGGTTTTCTCTTTTATAAAACGAGGATGATGATTCTTTCCTCCTGTGACTCTCATGGGACTGAGTTACAGCATGAATAAAGTATACAGCACGGTCTCTGACACTTACAACCTCAGGGGTTGGCGCCCTTATAGCATTAGGTCAGGTCTAGATCCCATAATAACTCTATTTAAATTTAGGTACTTTTATATGCATTTGTATGCTATCAAGTCCAGAAGAAGCCAATGTACATAAATGGTATAATTGCAAGTACAATTTAAAGTATTTAATATGGTAATATCCTTAATGGTTAGGAAAATATATTGAAATATTAAAAAAAAAAGAGCTCATATTGGTCCTTCTATTGTCTGAATTTAAAATTGTCCTCAGAAAATCATGTTTCCTCAAGAGGAGTTCTCCTTAAGCTAGTAGACTGAAGGTTTTGATAATCTCTCTCTCTCTCTCTCTCTTCCCTTTCCTTTGAAAAGATTGTGTACCTGGGCTCCGGCCTGTGCTGTGTTGGTGCCCTGGCCGGGCTTTCCACCCAGGGAACTGCGCGTCTTGGCAATGCATTGGGCATGATTGGGGTGGCTGGAGGCCTGGCAGCCACCCTTGGAGGCCTAAAACCGTGCCCGGAATTGTTAGCTCAGATGTCTGGAGCAATGGCTTTGGGCGGTACCATTGGTAAGCACTTGTGGGTTTCTGCCTTTATGTTAAGTCCATGCCCTTTGAACACCTGACGGCAGTTAGGCTCAGAGATTTAAGAATACTTTTTTTAGGAGTAAGAACTTTTTAATTGCACTTCAGTTTCTGAATATACATATTTCTGTTGGGGGCCCATACTGATGAAGGAATTAAATTGCCTTAATGGAAGTTCCTTCAGTAAATATTCTTTTGGCAAAAAGTCATCACAGTTGGTATAATTCTCATTCAGAAGTAAACATTTTAAAACACTGAGTAATATCAACTGTGTCAAAAGAGTCGGCTGAGAAATGCCTTGTGCTCAGTTCTTGGTTTCCTTTATTGACTCTGTCCAGTTAGCCAATAATAGAACAGGGAATTGGAATACTTATATGTGTACCATCTATAGGCTCATCTTTTATTCGGCTGGGTATAAATAACAGCAGAAGATTCTGCTTCAGAGACCTGTTAAAAACGTGAAAAACACGTGCCAGCAGAAAAAACACTCTTTTAGTCTTATTCAGTGGTGTGCTGGGGTTGGTTGGTAAATTTTCAAGAATCTTTCGAGCTGGTGATTAGTTAAACACAGCTATTATCAAAAATTAAATTATATAAACTTAAAATTAAATAAATTAGAAACAAAGGTAATAATCCTAAACACTCATGACTTTCTAATGCATTCACTAGCTTTTTTTTTTTTTTTTTTTTTTTTTTAGAGATTTTGCAGATGTAAGTAAGGTCCCACCCAAATCAGTGGATTTTTTTTTTTTTTTTTTTAATTTTTTAAATTAATTATTTATTTATTTTGGCTGTGCTGGGTCTTCGTTTCTGTGCGAGGGCTCTCTCCAGTTGCGGCGAGCGGGGGCCACTCCTAATCGCGGTGCGCGGGCCTCTCACCATCGCGGCCTCTCTTGTTGCGGAGCACAGGCTCCAGACGCGCAGGCTCAGTAATTGTGGCGCACGGGCCTAGCCGCTCCGTGGCACGTGGGATCTTCCCAGACCAGGGCTCGAACCCGTGGCCCCTGCACTGGCAGGCAGATTCCCAACCACTGCACCACCAGGGAAGCCCCTCACTAGCTTTTATTATCTCTTCTTTTGAGATTATCCATGTGTCTTGTGTCTGTGTGGTAGAAATACTGTGTAATGATGGGCTTCTGTACATCTCTTCCTGAATCCATATTTAATGACATCATGTTGGTAGCTTGAGAGCAGCCATGGCAGTTGTATTTACACCATGGAAATCAACAAACGCTACGAATCTGAGTTTCATTTATTGTTTTGTTCATTGTCCAGACCTAATAAAGTGATGGAGAAAATATTAATGATTCAAGCTTAAACTTAAAAGTGTGTTTTGTCATTACACTGTGAATTGCACAAAAAAAATTGAGCAAATATTCTTCAAGTACTTGGAAACTATTATCAGATTCAGCAAAATTGCCACTTACATGATGGACAGTGAGTGAAGTTCTTATATACATCTTGTTGTTTCACTCTCGTCTTACTCGTTAGAGTAAACAAAAATCTCAACCAACATTCATGTGGGAACCACACTCATTCATCAGTTGCAAACACTAGGTTGGCTACAGATACTAGAGTTTGGTAACATTCTGTGAAAGTCAATTGGCTATATGAAACTTACAGTAAAGAGTATTGTATATATTTTTATTGTTTGAAAATTGTGTGCTACATACATTTTTATGAGTAAAAACTCACGTATGTATTTACACACGCACGTTTTTATTCTGAGGGGCTGGTGGTTAAATACTTACCAAGCACAGCATTAGCTTTACGTCTCCTTTTATACTTACCTGGGAAAGCTGTGCATCCTTTCTTGACAGTCCCTGGAAAAGCACTTGAAGGAAAATGCTTGTGCTGTAGGTTCATGGCGGGACAGCCTTTAGGCATGGTCTTTGCAAATGTTGTGAGCCCCAGCCCTTCTATTCCCCCGCCTGTAGCCAGGCAACTCCTTCAGAGTCTCCTGATTTGGTTATTTACTACTCAGATATTTGCATTTCATTACCTTTGGACTTGGCTCCCATCCACTCACCTGAAAACCTAGACCTTCTTCATATTCCAGTTGTTCCTTGTGTGCTCAGGGGCAAATGTTGGCTGATAGGGAAGAGAGCCTGGGTTATTCATGCAGTGGGGAGAATTTAAGGGGTTTAGCTGGAGCTTTATGTAATCTGAAGAAGCGCTAGTCCGGGGGAGTGTTCAAAGGTTGTAAGGAACGTTGATGCTATGTGTTTGGGTTCTTTGGAGTTGGGCATTGGTGAGGGGTGTTGAAAGAGCCTGCTATTTGAAAGGGTATTTAAGCCAGTGTTCTTGCCTGAATAGTCCCTGTAAGAGAATATTTTGCCAGGAAGCAGATAAATACTTATTAATGACAATGATGAATAATCTTAAGTGGCCTTTTTTTAAATTGAGGTATAATTGACATATAATATTATACTAATTTTAGATGTATATAATAATTTGATATTTATATATATAGATTGCAAAGTGATTACCACAATAAGTCTAGTTAACATTCGTCACCATACATAGTTAAAATTTTTTTTCTTGTGATGAGAACTTTTAAGATCTACTCTCTTAGCAACTTTCAAATATGCAGTACAGCTTTATTAACTATAGTCACCATGCTGTACATTCCATCTCCAGGACTATTTGTTTTATAACTGGAAGTTTGTACCTTCTGACCCCCTTCACCCATTTTGCCCACCCCCCCATCCCACCTCCTGCCTCTGGCAACCACCAGTCTGTTCTCTGTATCTATGAGCTTGTTTTTTTGTTTGTTTGTTTGTTTTTTCAGATTCCACATATAAGTGAGATCCTATGGTATTTGTCTTTCTCTGTCTGACTTACTTCGCTTATCATAATGCCCTCAAGGTCCATCCATGGCAAGATTTCCTTCTTTTTTATGGCTGAATAATATTCAAGTGTGGTCTTTATTGGGTTGTTTCTCAAAGGTCTGTCAAGTTTTAATTTCTCTTTGACTTTCACTTTCCAACAGGATTGACAATTGCGAAACGCATCCAGATTTCTGATTTACCTCAGTTAGTTGCTGCTTTCCACAGTTTAGTGGGCTTGGCAGCTGTGCTTACGTGCATAGCTGAGTACATTGTAGAATATCCACATTTCGCTACGGATGCAGCAGCTAATCTTACCAAGACCGTGGCCTACCTCGGTACTTACATCGGTGGTGTCACGTTTAGTGGTTCTCTTGTTGCCTATGGAAAATTGCAGGGTAAGTGATTCAGTATAACATAGAGGTAAATATCTATTATTTAGGGTGTTTAGGGGTCCATTTCAATTTCAGAAAATAGCTTAGTAGTAGAACCTGTTAGGTGAAGAGTATTTGTATGACATTATGAAAGTTTTTTTTTCTCCATAAAGATGGCTTCCCTTTATTGATCCTTACAAATCTCACAAAGCTTTGAAGCCATGTCTTCTGCAGACAGCTAGTGAAGTAAACTAATGCACAGAAATTCACAGAGGGACTAGTTGACATTTGATAATATGTATGAACAAAATAATGTCTTTATAATCCTTGGTTAGAGATGCCGGTGTAGTGTTCACAGAAATGATTTATACATTTTCCAGAATAGAGAGAGGCTTACTGAATAAATTTGTGTGATTAGTATACAGTACTTACTTTTAAAACAAATACACATTTTAGGGGGCTAGCCTGGCAGCTTTTGCTACCGCTAAAGCCAATCATGAAAATAGAAGTGGAGGGGAAAACCTCACATAGCTGCTTTCAGTGTTTTCATGAAAAAGCAAGTCTCTAGAGAAACTAGTTTGTGATTTAAAAACCTGGTCTTGTCTCTCAGTAATCAAGTCATTAGAATTAAGTGGGGGAACTTCCGTGAAACTTAAAAATCACAAAAGAAATTAAAGCCTACGATATTCTTGTCTCACGCTTTGTCTTTATTATTTTATTTTTTTATGGAGCTTATATTCTTGGGGAGGAGACAGTCAAAAAGGAAGGTAAACCAAAAAATAAATAAAACAGCAGTGGCAACTTTTACAAAAGAAACAAAAAGGGGCTAAAAAAAGGAGAAGATGTACCATAAGTAAGATGTTAGTTCATGCTTTGTCTTTAGAACCAATTAGCAAACAAGGACCCTCTCCCTTGGGCTCAGTTGATAGAATCAGAAAGGCTAATGTTCTAGGACTCTGTTTTGACATTTTCAATAAATAAAACCACACTTAACTTCTGTATTGGTCATATGGGGAAAAAAAAATCACTTTTCATGATTCCATGACAAAGAGTGAGGAAATTGTTGTGTGATCAAAGTAAAGGACAATTAAGTCGAGCCCTACTTTTCCTACTTCCATTAGTATTTATGTGTAAGAACTCTAATTTACTTTTATGTTTCAGTAGCTGGTGATATAAAGTGATATTTTAAGTAGCATGTTTTTATCCTAATATTAAATTTTGGTGGTTTAGGATTAAATGACACACACTTAAGAGTGTGTGTGTGAGGGGGTTTCTTGTGACACCTTCTAGGTTCTGATTCCCACGTGCTTGGCCCTAGGTATCCTGAAATCCGCCCCGCTCCTGCTCCCTGGGAGGCACGTACTCAATGCCGGCCTGCTGGCTGCCAGCGTGGGTGGAATCATCCCGTTCATGCTGGACCCCAGCTTCACCACTGGCATTACCTGTCTGGGCTCTGTGTCAGCCCTCTCTGCTGTCATGGTAAGAGGTCAGAGACAGAAAGCACATTCTTAGCGAGGAACTAAGTATTTTGTTAGGTTACAGTCTAATCTTATTTCTGTCTCTTCAAGACCCCTGATGGAATAAAAATGTCTCAAAATGGTGTTATGTATTCATCTTTGGAGAGTCTGGAAAATATAGAAAAGTGTAAGGAGAAAATTACTCTTTCTCTTCACTTACTAATTCCTGTCAAAGCTGTCACATGGGACATCTTTTTTGCTCTGGCATCTTTTCACTGGATCAATGTGTTGGTGAATAGGAATTTAAAAAGCCAAGGGTTTCATTTCTGTTCATTAGGTGCCTGCTGTATGACAAGCCCTATAAAATAAGTGTCAGAGAGTCCCTGCCCATTAGTTGCTCTCACATTTGTTGGAAGCTCTGATACCAAACCAAATGATCGTATGAAATGAAATGTTTTTAATAAACCCTGTGTGTTCAGTGAGGGAGTTAAGTGAAACCTTTCAGGATAGCTTGGCCCTCCTTTTCCTCTCTAGTTACTGCTTTAGTATATGGATACATACAGTATGCTTTAGGTGTCTGTATGTCACAGTTTAGCATTCTATTTATAGCAGTGTATGGTGCGGCTGTATATAGCTCTGTGCCATTCACTGATTACTTCATGTTTGTCTAGTATACTCTTAGTATATACTTTATAGACAAGGTTTATGCTTAAAAATTTTTTAATCATCTACAGTGCTTAGCACAAAGTTAGACATACAGTAATTGCTTAGTCACCCTAAACCCTATCCTCAGATTTTCAAGCTAGTAAGACTGGGCTCATATTTTAGTTTTAGCGGCTTCACTTGGCACCAACAGGACCCTCCTCATCAGCTAAAGTCATAAAAACTGTGACATTGACTCAGTGCTGTTACTTTTTTTCCACGTGTAGACCCCTCTCCAATTTTTGCCTGCTCTTCATCACTGCCTTTTAGGGATTTAGGGATTTTTTTTGCACAGGGGTTGTGCTTCAGCATTTGCACTTGTTATGTCTGTAGGAGAGTTGGTCCGATAGGGGTCACTCGGTCATTACCAGGTGTGGAACTTACGTGTAAATATATTAATTGGAAAACCGGAATGATTGCGAGCCATGACGCTCAGCGTCAGAGGTTTCTTTTCATCACATGAATTTTGAGTTCCGCTCTGGTTTTTGTGCTAGGGTGTGACTTTGACGGCTGCCATTGGGGGTGCTGACATGCCCGTGGTCATCACCGTGCTGAACAGCTATTCAGGCTGGGCCCTGTGTGCAGAGGGCTTCCTGCTCAACAACAGTCTGCTGACCGTCGTGGGTGCGCTCATCGGCTCCTCCGGTGCGATACTGTCCTACATCATGTGTGTGGTAAGGAAGCAGCCAATGGAGGAAAAGGAAATGCTGTTCTGAAAACGAGGGCCTGTTTGTCATTTCTTTTATTTGCAGTAAAAATGACTGTGCTGGTTCTTTTTCTCTCCAGCAGAAATATCAGAGTGTTTCGTTTGAATAAATTTGCCATACTGCTTTTAAAGTACCCAAGTGTAGATAATTTGGAAAATTAAATATAAGATAAAAATCTTCTAACTCCCTCCATCTGGTGATAAACACTTAAGATTTTATTTCCTTATATTCTTTTTCTTTGTGTATTACATATCTGTGTGTTTACTTATCTGATCATATTGTACACTGTTTTACGTTGAGTTTTTTTAATCTTCCAAATTATAGTCTTGCCACTTTCTTATCATTAAAAATGCTTTTTAAATATGATTTTAAGGGTCTTCATACTAATCTAGAATATGGATATTCAAGATTTATTTACTTTTCCCTAATGCTGTACTTTAAGGTTGTTTGATTTTTCTTTCTCTTTGTACCTAAATACATTTTGGCACTTCTGAGTTTTGTCTTAGGATGATTCCTAGAAGTGAAAGGGTGTGCTCATTTTTTGGGCTCTGTCTACTTATTGCTGTGTGGTTTCCGGAAAGCTTGCTCCAATTTACACTCCCACTCGTCATCTGTGAGAGTGCCTATCTTGAAGTTTTGTGGTCAGCATGATTTAAAAAAAAAAATTAACAAGACACATACTTCCTAGCTTCCTTTTTGTTTCTAATTCTCTTCTTAATGGCAAGAAGATATCCTGCAAATAATTAAAGGTTTGACTAAAAAACTTTTTCAAATTATAGATATTATTCTCTAAATAATAGTTTTGAATGGCTGTGAAAGGACAAGCATGAAACTGGGTGAAGTTAGAATGTGACTTTATGCTGATTAATAACTCAGGCAGAAAAATAACTTCACCTTCATTCTTTTATTACAATTAAAAAAATACCTTATTTTACAGCTCAGAATTTCTCTTATGTCTTTAATTGAAAAGTCTCATTGTAAATTGAATGCTGTAGTTATCTTTTCATAATTAAAAATTAGTTTGCTTTGGCTATATTGTAAAAAGCAAAAATTTGAAAGCCTAAGTTCAAAACAAGCTGAGAGGTTTGAAATTAAATCCCCCAAGTTCAAGGAGTTTGGACAGGTGTTTCCTACTGGAAAAGTGTCAGGATTTGGAGTTTTTATTTATTTATTTATTTTTAAATAAATTTATTTATTTTTTAATTTATTTTTATTTTTGGTTGCATTGGGTCTTCATTGCTGCGCGCGGGCTTCTCGTTGCGGTGCACGGGCTTCTCGTTGCAGTGGCTTCTCGTTGCAGAGCGCGGGGCTTTAGGTGCGCGGGCTTCAGTAGTTGTGGCTCGTGGGCTCTAGAGCGCAGGCTCAGCAGCTGTGGTGCAGGGGCTTAGTTGCTCCGCGGCATGTGGGATCTTCCTGGACCAGGGCTCGAACCCATGTCCCCTGCATTGGCAGGTAGACTCTCAACCACAGCGCCACCAGGTAAACCTGAGGATTTGGAGTTTTTAAAAACAAAGGTTTATGAAGGAGAAAAATTTATTCAGTTGTATTAGAAATAGTTTTCTCTAAAAATGAACTTTTAACCCCTAGTTTGACTTTGCTTCATTTGGTGAATTTCAGTGACCAGCAGGGGGCAGCAGATTGTCATTAATACTTAAACTTATGGTTTGTAAAATACTGATTTTAAAATTAAATGGGAGTATTTGAATTTTTACAAGGCCAGTGGCATACTAATGGGGAGAGGAGGTCGGGGCTTGTATATAGTTCTTGGAGTGTCAGCATGGGTACCTTCTTATCTTTATCCTTTTTCTCTTAAATGGTTTTCTTTAGGTTCTTAAAATTATCAACAGTATTTCCCAAATTTCTGTCTTTTATTTCCTCTCCTTTCCCTTCTTTATTTAGTTTCTTTTATTGTTGGTTATAGTAACTATAGTAACCTTTGCAGTAGCATTAACTAGAATAAGGTATAAAAGATACTTGTTGAAAGTACTCTTTTCTACATGTGCTTCTGTAATTATACCATCTTTCTCCTAATTTTTATCCATTCTTTCATATTTCTTGATCTGTTTTTTTCTAGTTCTTCTGTTTCTTTTCTGTTTCCACTGCCTCAGGCATGCCATTCCACTGTCAGCATACCTCAGATATTTTTTATTCCTATATTGTATGTAAGGCTAACAAGGTCTCATAGCTGTCTGTGACCATAAGTATCACACTGGGTTAGATATTTTGTTTGTAATAGCAAATTGTAGTAATTTGGATTCGAGACCAGTTGAAGCTTTAATTTTTTTAAAAATATTACTCAATTGCAAAAATAAAAGATGTTTAATGAAACATCTTTCATTAAGGAAATAGAAAAGGCTAAATAAGGGGGCTTCCCTGGTGGTTCAGTGGTTAAGAATCCGCCTGCCAATGCAGGGGACACGGGTTCGAGCCCTGGTCCAGGAAGATCCCACATGCCGCGGAGCAACTAAGCCCCTGCACCACAGCTGCTGAGCCTGCGCTCTAGAGTCCATGAGCCACAACTACTGAGCCCTCGTGCCACAACTACTGAAGCCTGCGTGCCTAGAGCCTGTGCTCTGCAACAAGAGAAGCCACCACAATAAGAAGCCTGCGCACCACAATGAAGAGTAGCCCCCGCTCGCCGCAACTAGAGAAAGCCCGCGTGCAGCAACGAAGACCCAATGCAGCCAAAAATAAATAAATAAATAAATAAATTTTAAAAAAAAAAGGATAAATAAGGATATAAAATAATCTATAATCCCATTACCACTTAACTGTTAACACTTAATATTCTAATTCTTGTCTTTTTTCATATGTATATATTTAAATACATTCTATGTTAACGTTTAATTTTTTAACCAATAAATTTTAGTGTCTACATGTTATTATATCACAAACATACACCATAATTTATTTATCCAAGTCCATGATATTAGTTGTTCTTAACTTTTTTTTTCTGCAGTATTCTTCCTTGTGTGTTGTTGATTATTTTCTTAGGTCAGATTTCTATAAGTACAATTACTTGGTTAAACGGAGTAAGATCTTTTTGTTGGCTGTAGATATTGATAAATTGATCTCCAAAGGACTCTGCAGTCAAAGCTCCCACCACTGATGTGCAGAGTGCTTGTTTTACTGCTCATGTTCTACTCCTATGACTTATTACAAAACAGACAACAACAAAAACACACCTGCATGGTTTTCAATTTCAAAGATAGAAATTTCCTTTTCTTCTAAGTTTTCCTGCTCTCTGACTTTTCACATTCATACTCATTGACTCTTATCTTTATTATAAGAAATTGTTTATTTCTTATAATAAACTGTTTATTATAAGAAACTGTTTCTCCATGGCTTGTGCTTAGCAGCTCAGAGTGGTTCATAATAATAATACAAGTGAAATAGCTGCTCGTAATTGGGCGTAGTAGAATATGCTGGGTGCTTTACAAATATTAACTCTTTTAATCCCCAAACTAATTCTGGAGGTAGGAAATATTATTCTCATTTTACAAGATATTTTAAGACACCATTTATTTATTTATTTTTTATTATTTATTTATTTTTTATTTATTTTTTAAATTTTTTAATTTATTTTTAAAAAATTTATTTTTATTTTAGGCTGTGTTGGGTCTTCGTTGTGGTGTGCGGGCTTCTCATTGCGGAGGCTTCTCTTGTTGCCGAGCACAGGCTCTAGGCACGTGGGCTTCAGTAGCTGTGGCACTCGGGCTCAGTAGTTGTGGCTTGCGGGCTCTAGAACGCAGGCTCAGTAGTTGCGGCGCCCGGGCTTAGTTGCTCCATGGCATGTGGGATCTTCCCAGACCAGGGCTCGAACCCGTGTCCCCTGCATTGGCAGGCAGATTCTTAACCACTGCGCCACCAGGGAAGCCCTTATTTTTTATTTTTTAAAATTTATTTGTTATTTTATTTAATTTTTGGCTGCGTTGGGTCTTCGTTGCTGCATGTGGGCTTTCTCTAGTTGTGGCAATCGGGGGGCTACTCTTCGTTGTGGTGCGCGGGCTTCTCATTGTAGTGGCTTCTCTTGTTGCAGAGCATGGGCTCTAGGCGCGCGGGCTTCAGTAGTTGCAGCACTCAGGCTCAGTAGTTGTGGCTCACGGGCTCTAGAGCTCAGGCTCAGTAGCTGTGGTGCACGGGCTTAGTTGCTCCACGGCATGTGGGATCTTCCCGGACCAGTGCTCGAACCCGTGTCCCCTGCATTGGCAGGTGATTCTCAACCACTGTGCCACCAGAGAAGCCCTAAGACACCATTTATTATTCACCTTTGTGTTTATGGAGGCTGCCCTAGCACCTGGCACATTCAAATGAGTATAATAATTGTTAAATGAACATTAGATGAATATTCTATTTGTTAGCTCATTTCACATTTTGGAATCTTCTCCAGATAGGTTATGGTAGCAGAAATACTACCACATATCAAATATCTATTAATATTACTAGTATGTTTACCTTCATTATTTTATTATTTATTGAAGGAAACATGCAAGTCCAAACCAGCACAGAGTGGTTTTATTATGTGAGAGGGAATGGAATGCACCCTAAGTGTAATCAGCATCCCAAAATTGAAGTTTTGTTCTGACAAAGAATTCTTTTGGGTATCCTCTGAGCCTAATGCTTGGTTACACAACACCCAATATTACAAAAGCTGAAAAATGTTGACAGTGTCAAACAGCCAGCTCAAATGAATGATTTGCTTTATATCCAGATGTCGTATAGACATTAAACTCTTCATGATTTTGCAGTCCATTTACTTGAGATAGTGTCCAGATTGCCTGGGATATAGACGGCTTACAAAAATGCAACAGCATTCTCAGACCAAATTTTCTGATTTTTGTACTTTGCTGCTTGTTTCCAAATGAAAAGAAAACAGAATGAAGTAGATCAAAGCCAAAGCAAAAATAACTTTTTTTTTGCCTTGCAATCAACTAATTAGCACCTACAAAGCATTG
The DNA here is from genome assembly GCF_965194825.1 of Balaenoptera physalus. Classification (NCBI taxonomy): domain Eukaryota; kingdom Metazoa; phylum Chordata; class Mammalia; order Artiodactyla; family Balaenopteridae; genus Balaenoptera; species Balaenoptera physalus. The sequence goes on along the minus strand of NC_138890.1, from coordinate 141,208,921 downwards.
AAATGTGAGATGCTAGTCAATGGTATACATGTTGTTAATGTTGTTATTGCTTTGTCTATTTTATGACCTTTCCTTTGTTTTCATATTTATTTCTTAGTTTGCTTGGAATTATGTGAATTAAGGATCTCTTTAACGTAGCATACAATTTTCATTACAGGACTTAATAACTTGAAAGGAACAGTCTTGGACAGTGTTGCAAATACTTTGTCTTGGAAGTTGGGAACTCTTCAATCTGTCCATCAGTGGTCACAGGATAGTCTCATTAATCACTTAAGCAAGCAAAAAAAATAAATAAATAAAAGGAAACAAAACAAAGCCCTAAACCCTAAACATTTGTTGGAACTGTGATGTCGTTGCAATGGTAAATTCAGAGATGAAAATTAATTTAGTCTAATTTTTAAGAGACCACATGGAATTAGCTTAATGGTGATATGCTTGTGGATATGTATTTAACAAGCTGACTTTGATTCTTAAACTGCTGTGTGGTTCCCTAATTTCTCTTTGTAAGATACCTTCAGAAGTGGGTACACGTTAATTAAATGTCCTCAGAAATTCTTTCCTTCTCCTCCATTCAGTTTTATAGGAAGAAAAGGAGGGTTCCTTTTAAGCCAAGTTAAAGTGGTCATATTCTTCTACATCCTGTGCCTCTGTCATCTCTCCCTTTATACAGGACTGTGTGATGCAGGTGATGGAGCCTCTTTGTACATTTCACTTTTTTTTTTTTAAAGTTATCTATGGCAGAAATATCTCAGTGTCTGAAATTGGCCTTTGAATCAGTTTTTAAGGGCAAGAATTTGGTAGAATGTATTTCTGGTAATTTTGTTTCAGAATCCTGTGATTTAAAAGTAGAAAGGATTTATCAAAATCAGCAAATGTTGAATGTTTGGGAAGTGTCAGGTATGGCTGTTTGGATTTTCATTCAACCTTGGATTTAAGTATAGGAGGTTGTGTTAAGAATTTAAAACTCCACATTGGATTGGGATGAAGAACTTAATTAAAAGCATCACTTTAATTTTTCTCTGACCCTCTTATCTGTTAATAATATGCATAAAGATATTCTGAACTTTATTTTATATGTAAGAAACTTAGACAAATCCACCAGACTCTGGGCTTTGTGAAATGTGAATGTTATATCTGATAAATGGGGTTAGGTCAAAAGAACAATTTAAAAAATTCTGACAACATTTTGATCCACATCTTTGAAACTTATGATAAGTCAAGTGTGGCTTTTTGCTCATCTTCTCTGCTCTTTTCTTCCCTGCCTTTGCCTCTGTCCCACTTCAACAGTATATGTAAATCTCTCTCCTTAGGTGGTAGCAGGCTTGCCTATCTTTGGATGAGTGGTCATGTTTTTTTTTCTCTGATGTGTTCCTTATCACTGAAAATCTCCAGGTGCTTTTTGCTCTTTAATAAAAAAGTGTTGTCTTTTTTTTAAAGTATAGGTTGACACTTGCATAGCTTTAAAATAGTATAACTGATGGATCAATGATATGTTTATTACAACCCTTAAAATAGGATTTAATTTTTTGGAATTCTTTATGAAGTGATACATTCAGTTATGATCATTTAGAATGACTACTTTGATCACATAGTGATTTGAATTCTTAAAATGTTTTTGATTACTCAAAACATCTAGCTTCCTGTCTTTTTTTTTTTTAACCACCACACCTCCAGAGGTCTACAAACAGTTTTCAAAACCAGATCCGTTATTGTCACATATTCCAGCCGTGGTGTTTGTATGGTACTTTGTTGGATGATTGTAAATGAGCATGCAATAAATGCCTTCCTCTTACTTTTTCCTGACATTATTTTTCTAGTTAAAGGGTGGTTAAAAATTTTAGCGAAGCAGTGTATAAACTAACTCATTTACCTTTTTTGGAAGTGAAATATTTTAGAAGGCTAATGATGAATCCAGTCACTTCTGTTATTGCTTCATGGAACTGTAGTTGATTTGGAAAATAAGACAGTATCAACTCCCACATTTCCTTTTTTCCTGATGACAGAGGGCAGCAGACTTCTAAATGACAGGGATCCCTATCCTTTGATTCCTCCCTGTTGCCTCTTGACAGCTTGCAGCTGGTAGCAGAATTCACCTGAGATCTGTAGGGTCACCTTGTAAAATTTCTTATAGCTATCATTCTCTTTTACTCTGGTGAAATACATGTCAATATGGAGGTAAAACTTGCTCAATCAGTACACAGATAATAATGACTAGATCTGAGTTTTTCACGTATATGTCAATATCACTGGTAATTTTCCATTAAATTTTTAAAAATTTATTTTGACTGAAAAGATATCAGTGTACACTTGATTTTATAGAAAAAAATGATGTGATTTCCCAAATGTCTTCTTATCATTTAAATTTTTGAAATAATTTTCAGAAGCTAGATCAAATTGATTTGGTTAAAATGTTTTAGGTGATCAAATAAGCCTCTTTAAATGATTCTGAATACCATATACACAGGATTCACACCATTTTCAAAAGTTATGTGGATTAAACTCTCACAGCTACAATTTTACTCTCCAGGCAATGAATCGCTCCCTGGCTAATGTGATTCTTGGAGGCTACGGTACCACTTCAACAGCTGGTGGAAAACCCATGGAAATTTCTGGCACACATACAGAAATCAACCTTGACAATGCAATTGACATGATTCGAGAAGCTAATAATATTATTATTACTCCAGGTAAAAAACCAAAACCCCAAAGCAAACAAACAACCTGTAATAGCTGTTGTAATGGATTACATTAAAATAATTTCTTGTAATAGGGAAAAAAATCAAAGTGGAACGTCTTCACTTTTGAAAACTTAATGGAAATTTAGAAGCAGCCCTGTGATTACTAAGCGAAAAGTACTGAGAATTCTTGGCTTAGGTTAATATTTTGGGAATCACATAGAGATTCTATAAATTGAGGTAGTGGATTCTACCTGTGTCTTTTTGTGGTTCTGTACAAATGTTTAAATCATCTTTGAGTCTTGGTTATTTTTTTCTCATTGGTAAATTTTGGGCCTATGTCAGCATTAAATTAGTATATGAAAGTGTCTAACTTACTTGTTAGACTTGCTCAGTAAAGGTTGGTAAATGTTAATGTCTTTCTTTTCTTTTCAAAAGTAAATATTTAAAAAATCATTGAGAATCATGTGGTTTCCAACAAGATGAGGTAACAAGGCCCAGTAGAAAGGACTTCATCTAGGAGTCATAACACCTTACTTCTGTTTTTAATTTTGCCTCTAACAATTGACATATGTGGACCAAGTCAGTTAATCTCTCCAGGCCTCAATTTCCCAATTTTCTGAGGTTTAGCCCAGTACTTCTTTACTCATCGCAGAATGCCGTTGTATTTATTACAGGCAATACATTGATTCCAGATTAGGATTTTTAACTCTATCATGGTATCATAGAAGTTTTCTATAAAGAAAATCAATCGATTTGACATGTGGGTAGTTTGCTGGTTGGTTATATACTAAGATGTAAATAAATAACAAACCTTAGCAGGATTGAATATTCAGGTGCAAGCCTTCTCAAGTGGGGGCAATATCATTTTCTAGGGGCGTTTGAAACACGTGGGTTTGGGGTTTTGGTTGTCTCCAAGATGGGGCTGCTACTGTCAGCTGGTGTGTGGGAGCAGGTAAACTAAATATTCTGTAAAGCCTGGGACATTCCTGCAGCATGGATTTTCCCAGCCAGAGCGCTTCAGCATTACCTGTTGAGAAACGCTGTGCCGGAGTGTGAAGGGGAAGAGTAAGAGACAACACCCTTTTCCCTTTAGGCATTTTCCATCTAGTGGAGAAGTCAGATAGATAAATAATGCACGGTGGGTTATGATAAGGGCTGAACTGGATGATGTAGACACTTTATCTATCATGGGAAACCTAAGCAGGATTGTTGGGAAGTGAGGATTTGTATGGGGCCCTAGAGGATGGATGGCACTGGGAGGGAGGCAGAGGGAGTACCTTGAGCAGAGACTTGGTCTTTGGAAAAATGAGGGTAGGAAAGTGGGGACAGATGTGAGATTCATTGCACAGGGAGGAGGGACAGAACACAGGGGTTCAAGGGGAAGGGAGATGACTGACATTTTCGGTCATACCTGTAGGACCATCAGAAATACGGAGCACTTTATTCATTTATTTATTTTTTGGCAGAGGGGGAGGGTTTTAAGTTCTTATTTGGAGACGTTAAGTTTGTGGTGGAGCTGGGACAGCGGACAGGTTGAACTCGAGCTCAGTGACGGGCTGAGGCTGGAGACAGGTTGGGAACCGTCAGGTGGTCGTTGAAGCCATGGGATGGGCTGAGATTTTCCAAAGAGAGAATGAGGTGCAAAGTTAAAGCCCTTGGGAGCTTCATCATTTAAGGGTGGGGGCACAGAAGGAGAAGATCCGTTCAAGGAAATCGAGGAAGAGTAGTGACAAAGTCAGGAGGGGCACCAGGGGACTGTAATGTTATCAAAGCCAAGTAGGGAGACAGTTTGAAAATGTTTATGTGAGAGCGAGTGAGAGCCTGTGCACAAGTGTGTGTGTGTGTGTGTGAGTGTGTGTGTGAGATGTGTGATATGTGATGTAGGGAGGGAGTGCCTAGCAGTGTCAGACACTGTAGGAGACTGAGAAGGGACCATGAGAATTTGAATTTGAAATTTAGGCCAATATTTTTAAAAGTCCATATTGTAAGTTTTTTGTTTTCACTTCTAGTCCTGTTAACTGATTGCCCTTTTTGGCATAAAAATATGTTTCAATCAAGAGAGAAATTGTAGTTCATAAAATCTGAAATAAAACCACATTCTTCTGTGTTCTTAATGTTCCTTGTAGGCTACGGTCTCTGTGCGGCCAAAGCTCAGTACCCCATTGCTGATTTGGTAAAGATGCTCTCCGAACAGGGCAAAAAAGTCAGGTAAGTGCTTGCAGTTCGTGTGTGAAAGGAAAGGAAAATAGATGACTTCCTTTAGGTGACTGTTTCTTCAAGTGGAGTTTTACCTGTGGATACTAGGTAGAGAAACTATTGTAAGTTGTAAAAGACTATTCTAGCCTTAGTCTTACATGTTAGTTGTCACTATCTCTAATAGCCTCAAACCTAAATATAGTCTCATTTTAGAAAAGGAAATTTTATTGTACTAAATTCCAGGATAGTTATCAGTAGGGAAAAATAGAAACCTGGTTTCTCTGTGGTTTGATTTGGGGAAGGAGGTCAAGCAAGGCATCTGAATCACATCAAGTTGTGTCTTTTTGGTGTCTGTTGTTCACACTGAAGAAAAACATCTCAAACGAGTGGTCTCTGAAGGGTGAGACCCGGTGGTAAAACTTTGGCTGGTTAATAGCTGACTGATAAAGCTCTCACACTCAGGCTGGAAAAGGCTGCAGGAAAATTTCTTTTCCTATGTATAAAATAGGTAATCAATAAAGCCATACACTTTTTGAATTGTGAATTAGAATGGCAGCTGTTCCTGCTGCTTGCCATTTGGGCACTGGACTCTGCTCTTGGGCGGATATTAAGCAGAATGGCAAAGTCAAGGACTGTGCATTTCTAGATTATCCCCGTGACCTTGGATAAAGGGTTTTGTGGGATGTAAAAATGGGGTGGGGGGTGGTGAACCCTTGCAGTACTTTGCATCTGTTCTGCGCACCTTTGGATCCATGTTCTGGAACTCCGCTGTTAGGAAGCAGCGAAGAAGGGACCGTCTGGAGTTGTCCCTGGAGCATAGCTGCTTCGTGTTGTGTGGGGAGACGGGTTCCCTAGCAGTTTCACTGACATGGTACCGTAAGTCAGAGCGACAAGATAACTCTCTTGTTCAATAAAATTAGTTTGTTCACCAGGATGTTAATGTATGTTGACAAAACAGTTAATGTCTGTTAATAAAAATTCCTTTGAGCTGTCAATCTTACACTTTTGTCTGGAGGCAGATGATAAGAAAATAAGCCACAGTGTGCCTAGATCTAGTCAGACTATCTGTGCCAGACTGGATGCAGAGTCCTAATCTTCAGCTTGAATGTCCCAACTATTAATAGCGGTAAAAGAGACTTAGATGATGAAATCAGAGGGTTATCTAAAATATTTTAGTGTCAGCTACATTTTATTTCTTCCTTTCTTCCCACCCTTTTTTCCCTTCTTCAGTCCTTTTCTTGCTCTTGACCTTCTGTGATCTATAGTGAGTCTGTGCTTTTCAAATACACAGAATCAAAATACTGTTTCATGATAGGACCATCGTTTCTGTGATGGTCAGAATGTCAGATGGCGGTTTCCACGTTTGGTAAAATCTTAGATGAATTGAAGATAGAAGATGAGAAAAGGCATCCTCTTTGTTTTCTAATTTTCACATAAGAGGTCTCATTTTAGTAACTTATTCCTGTTTTCATAGAGGGTGTTAAACAGTGCTTCCCTTTTAGTCATCGTCTTGCCACTTAAAGCATTTGCAGACCTGCAAGTGGAAAGGATGTGTTACAGAATCTTTCATGATTTTCCTAAAAAGAAATTGTTTCTCTTTATTCAATCCACATGTGAAAAATTCTAATGTATTAGTAATGCCTTCTGTCACCACATAACTGTTTAGGAGATGAGTGGCAATCATAATAAAACAGAGAAAGATGGCTTTCATGTCTTAGTTATCCTTAGGGAAGGGAATGATTAATTTGACATACCTCTCTTATTACCCACTGGTCAGTCCAGGTTGTGGGTGCAGGTTGAGCAGCTTGACGGAAGGCAGGATGTGAAAGGAAAGGAATTAAGAGGGAAGGAAAAAAACCATCTGAAAAGAAAAGGGATAAGACAAATGAAATTCTGGTTTCTGACCTGATTAAAATTTGAATTTTATCCATGAGGACATAATATAAACTGCTGTTTTAGGAGGAGGATGTCTGTCACACTGCATTGGAAAAGTAATTATTTGACTTAAGATTTATAGCAGATATTTAATTAAACATATATGAAGAGTTTCTCAGTTACAATTTGTTTTTTATTGAAGTAATTTTGTGGCCAGAACATCAGGCTTTTCATGAGAGCTTTTGTTTCATATAATTGTCATCAATTTTTCAAATAAGTTGTGAATAATAAATTTGTTAATAATTTATTATGTAGGATCAGAATAAAATTATTGGTCAGCCTAATCTCTACTTGTGAGTTAGGAAGAGTAAGCCATTTATATTGATCTCTCTATTTCATATTAAAGATGAAATATATATTAATATGTCCAAGGGTTTTTTTTGACTATAATATGTTGAATTTTCAACGTGGGCTTTGTCATAAGTTATGTAAATCTCACATTTGAATTAAACAGAAGAGAACTATTCTTGCTAACATGATGAGAGTATATTATCATATTTTTCCTTCCTAGCGTCCGTGTGGGGATTTTTTTTTTTTTAAAGAGAATATAGCAACTTTGTTGATTTTGCTTTATTTGTGTCATCTTTTCGTAGGAGAGATGCAGATTTTCTTTATGAAGTTAGGACTGTGTGTATACATGGATGCTAGCTTTTTCTTAAGAGGCAAATGTCAGTTTGAACAAGAGATGGCTGCAGCAGTTACCTCGTATTTTAATGAAATAAATCTGTATTTACAGTTTGCAGTAATTTAGTCCTTTCATCACTCTGTGGAGCTCCCACGGTGTTCATTGAGCACAGCTGCTGGGCCTCTGCTGTTAGTAGATCTTTGTGCCTCCGGACCCCAGCATGCCTAGCATCCAGATGTGGTGACATATTAGCACACATTCCCCATGGAAATGTGCCAGTGTGGACATACGATTGTCATCAATTAGTTATGCCCAAGTGGTGCCAAGAAAAATTGCGTCTGTCATACAGTCTGTCTGGCTTCATGGCCCACGGTTGATTTAGAGACACTCCTGTTTTCCTTTACTCTGGCCATAGTCATAACATGCTCACAGAGAGTTGAGATTATCTAATGAAGCACATGACATTTCATGACAAGAGCTCATTTCAGAATGTCATGGTAGTTCACTGACTTAGCTATTCTTTAGTGGCCAGGATATTGTTGCTTCCCGGGCACCCAGAACACCTAATTTATGCTTGATCTTGGAAAGCATTTTATTACAAAAATCTTATGATACAAGAGCACAGACATTTTTTTCTCTTTATTTCCCAATCTTTGGATTGATGTGATAGGCTTTTCATTGTAAAGCTGAGATAATCTTTCCAAGGAATAATTCTTAGAAAGAGGTATATATTTTTTTCTTTTTGCAATTAATCACTACTTGATTTTCTTTGTATAACGGCATTATTGCTTTTAAATTTATGAAACCACCTTTCAACTTCTTTGATTGACTAACTGATGTTATATATTGCTTTCATGTTAATGTTCAACTCTATCTTTCTATTAATAATTTATTGATAGAAATTTATTACTAGGTACGGAGAATACAAGAATGTGTAAGCCCAGTTCCCACTCTCAAAAGTTTATAGAGAACAAATTGATCAACAAATGAATCAGTGAATGAATTCCATTTAATGTGATAGTATGCTAAGAAGAGTAGAGTAGAAGGAAGGTAGGAATGCAAAAGAGAAGAGTAGATAAGTGTCCGGGGGATATTTTAAACTTTTTATACTACTCATAACATGACATTTTTTTTTGCAGGTTTTAAAAAATAAATATTTATTTTTTCATCCTCTGTCTAAACACATCTAGCTGCCAATGGTATTTGCAGTTTAATAGTGTTTTACAGTCTTGTGTGACCTGGCTATAAGTTTAAATATATGTTATTTTTGCTAGGAAACCCATTCTTTGGAGATAGTTGAAGATGAAATATTTTGTTGATCTAACTGGATTTTCCTGTTTTTCATGGATTAAGTGTAATCTAAATAAACAAGAGTTCAGCCGTCTTGGATTTTGTTATGTTTTGGGGTACAGGAAGAGCCAGGACATGCAAATTTATTAAGTAATAAAGGTACATACGTCTGAGAGTAGAAGTTAGGCCAGATAAAAGATCCAGTATAGTAGTTAAATAAAGAAATAGATATTATTTATGAGTTTCTTACCGGCTTTGCAATACTTTCTTATCAGCCATGACTATTCATGTTAATGACAATTCACTGTATGAATAATTATATAGTACTTTGTGCCAGGCACTGTTCTAGGTCCTGAGAATACATCAGTGAATACAAAGATAAAAATTCCTGACCCTGTGGAGTTTTACATTTGCTGGGAACTTAGATAATAGGTGTTAAGATATTCTGAGTTGAAGACGCTTATAACCTCATTGTGTTTCCAATTCAGATGCTAGTTGAAATGATGAAGAACAGCAAGAGCGTAGGTCATTATATCCGAGTTTCAGAGTTACAGCTGGCACTATTTGGTGATGAATTAGCCAGTGCTTCTGGTTTTCTGAAAGAATATGGTGTGTTTCTTTGCACTGAGCCTGCCTTCTTGTAAAACATGGTGACAGGTGGGTGGGTGTGATGGGAGTTATTTGTGTAATTAGTCAAAAGAGTGAAACTTTTGGTAGAAGAAAAGAAAGGTAAAGAGCACGTGTATTCACTTACATCTCTATATTCAATCTATGGTATAAAATTGCCAGTAATCCCTCAGATCAAAATATGTATTTATTTTAACATCTTTATTGGAGTATAATTGCTTTACAATGGTATGTTAGTTTCTGCTGTATAACAAAGTGAATCAGCTATACATATACATACATCCCCATATTTCCTCCCTCTTGCGTCTCCCTCCCACCCTCCCTATCCCATGCCTCTAGGTGGACCCAAAGCACCGAGCTGATCTCCCTGTGCTATGCAGCTGCTTCCCACTAGCTATCTGTTTTACATTTGGTAGTGTATATATGTCCATACCACTCTCTCACTTCATCCCAGCTTACTCTTCCCGCTCCCCGTGTCCTCAAGTCCATTCTCTACATCTGTGTCTTTATTCCTGTCCTGCCCCTAGGTTCTTTAGAACCTTTTTTTTTAGATTCCATGTATATGTGTCAGCATACAGTATTTGTTTTTCTCTTTCTGATCTAATTTTATTGATTTGAGTCCTCTCCCTCTTTTTCTTGATGAGTCTGGCTAAAGGTTTATCAATTTTGTTTATATTCTCAGAGAACCAGCTTTTGGTTTTATTGATCTTTGCTATTGTTTTCTTTCTTCCTATTTCATTTATTTCTGCTCTGATCTTTATGATTTCTTTCCTTCTACTAACCTTGGGTTTTGTTTGTTCTTCTTTTTCTAGTTCCTTTATGTGTAAAGTTAGATTGTTTATTTGAGATTTTTCTTGTTTCCTGAGGTAGGATTGTATTGCTGTAAACTTCTCTCTTAGAACTGCTTTTGCTGCATCCCATAGGTTTTGGATCATCGTGTTTTGGTTGTTATTTGTCTCTAGGTATTTTTTGATTTCCTCTTTGGTTTCTTCAGTGATCTCTTGGTTATTTAGTAATGTATTGTTTAGCCTCCATGTGTTTGTGTTTTTTACGTTTTTTTCCCCCTGTAATTGATTTCTAATCTCATAGCATTGTGGTTGGAAAAGATGCTTGATATGATTTCAATTTTCTTAAATTTACCAAGGCTTGATTTGTGACCCAAGATGTGATCTATCCTGGAGAGTGTTCCACGTGCACTCAAGAAGAAAGTGTAATCTGCTGTTTTCGGATGGAATGTCCTATAATATCAATTAAATCTATCTGGTCTATTTTGTCATTGAAAGCTTGTGTTTCCTTATGAATTTTCTGTCTGGATGATCTGTCCATTGGTGTAAGTGAGGTGTTAAAATCCCACACTATTATTGTGTTACTGTCGATTTCCTCTTTTACAGCTGTTAGCATTTGCCTTATGTACTGAGGTGCTCCTATGTTGGGTGCATATATATTTATAATTGTTATATCTTCTTCTTGGATTGATCCCTTGATCATTATGTAGTGTACTTCCTTGTCTCTTGTAACATTCTTTATTTTAAAGTCTATTTTATCTGATATGAGTATTGCTACTCCAGCTTTCTTTTGATTTCCATTTGCATGGAATATCTTTTTCCATCCCCTCACTTTCAGTCTGTATGTGTCTCTAGGGTCTGAAGTGGGTCTCTTGTAGACAGCATATATATGGGTCTTGTTTTTGTATCCATTCAGCGAGCCTGTGTCTTTTGGTTGGAGCATTTAATCCATTCACGTTTAAGGTAATTATTGATATGTATGTTCCTATTACCATTTTCTTAATTGTTTTGGATTTGTTTTTGTAGGTCCTTTTCTTCTCTTGTGTTTCCCACTTAGAGAAGTTCCTTTAGCATTTGTTGTAGAGCTGGTTTGGTGGTGCTGAATCCTCTTAGCTTTTGCATGTCTGTAAAGCTTTCGATTTCTCCATTGACTCTGAATGAGATCTTTGCCAGGTAGAGTAATCTTGGTTTTAGTTTCTTATCTTTCATCACTTTAAATATATCATGCCACTCCTCTCTGGCTTGTAGAGTTTCTGTTGAGAAATCAGCTGTTAACCTTATGGGAGTTCCCTTGTATGTTATTTGTCGTTTTTCCCTTGTTGCTTTTAATAATTTTTCTTTGTCTTTAATTTTTGTCAATTTCATTTCTATGTGTCTCGGCGTCTTTCTCCTTGGGTTTATCCTGCCTGGGACTCTCTGCACTTCCTGGACTTGGGTGGCTATTTCCTTTCCCATGTTAGGGAAGTTTTCAACTATAATCTCTTCAAACATTTTCTTGCGTCCTTTCTTTCTCTCTTCTCCTTCTGGAACCCCTATAATGTGAATGTTGGTGCATTTAATGTTGTCCCAGAGGTCTCTTAGACTGTCTTCATTTCTTTTCATTCTTTTTTCTTTATTCTGTTCCACAGCAGTGAATTCCACCGTCTGTCTTCCAGGTCATTTATCCGTTCTTCTGCCTCAGTTATTCTGCTATTGATTCCTTCTAGTGTATTTTTCATTTCAGTTATTGTATTGTTCACCTCTGTTTGTTTGTTCTTTAATTCTTCTAGGTGTTTGTTCTTTAATTCTTCTAGGTCTTTGTTAAACATTTCTTGCATCTTCTCAATCTTTGCCTCCATTCTTTTTCCGAGGTCCTGGATCATCTTCACTATCATTATTCTGAATTCTTTTTCTGGAAGGTTGCCTATCTCCGCTTCATTTAGTTGTTTTTCTGCGGTTTTATCTTATACCTTCATCTGGTACATAGTCCTCTGCCTTTTCATCTTGTCTGTCTTTCTGTGAATGTGGTTTTCGTTTCACAGGCTGCAGGATGGTAGTTCTTGCTTCTGCTGTCTGCCCTCTGATGGATGAGGCTATCTAAGAGGCTTGTGCCAGTTTCCTGATGGGAGGGACTGGTGGTGGGTAGAGCTGGGTGTTGCTCTGGTGAGCAGAGCTCAGTAAAACTTTAATCCGCTTGACTGCTGATGGGTGGGGCTGGGTTCCCTCCCTGTTGGTTGTTTGGCCTGAGGCGACCCAGCGCTGGTGCCTGCCAGCTCTCTGGTGGGGCTAATGGCAGACTCTGGGAGGGCTCATGCCAAGGAGTTCTGGAGTCCCAGAACTTCTGCTGCCAGTGTCCTTGTCCCAGTGGTGAGCCACAGCCACCCCCTGCCTCTGCAGGAGACCCTTCAACACTAGCAGGTAGGTCTGGTTTAGTCTCCTATGGGGCCACTGCTCCTTCCCCTGGGTCCTGATGTGCACACTACTTTGTGTGTGCCCTCCAAGAGTGGAGTCTCTGTTTCCCCTAGTCCTGTCGAAGTCCTGTAGTCAAATACTGCTAGCCTTCAAAGGCTGATTCTCTGGGAATTCCTCCTCCTGTTGCCAGACTCCCAGGTTGGAAGCCTGATGTGGGGCTCAGAACCTTCAGTGGGTGGTCTTCTGTGGTATAAGTGTTCTCCAGTTTGTGAGTCACCCACCCAGCAGTTATGGGATATGATTTTTTTGTGATTGCGCCCTTCCTACTGTCTCATTGCGGCTTCTCCTTTGTCTTTGGATGTGGGGTATCTTTTTTGGTGAGTTCCAGCGTCTTTCTGTCGATGAGTGTTCAGCAGTTAGTTGGTGCTCTCACAAGAGGGAGTGAGCGCATATCCTTCTACTCCGCCTTCTTGAACCAATCTAGGAAACAGTACTTTTTTGCCTTAATAGTATCTATAGAAGGGTTAAATGTGGCCTTTTGAAATTTGACACTATTCGACACTTGAATATTAACTACAACCAAGTTGCCAATGTGTGCACTGTTCACAATTATTGGCCTCAGTCTATATTGACTATATAATTTCTCTAGTTTTTTTGTGTAGTTGCAAGTGCAAAGAATTTCTGGCTTTCATTGGACCATATTGATATTTACTGGGATTTCAAGGTAAAAATTAGAAAATTAATTCAGAAATGTTGACAACAAACCACATTTGTTTTACTGTAAAAATTTGTGTTAATGTAAATGATCATTAAAAATGTGCATTTATTTGAACAATACAGATGAGCATTTATATCACAAAATGTATTTCAATAGACTATTATAGTTTCAGGTTACTTTTTTTTTAAAAAATTAATTAATTAATTAATTTTTTTTGGGCTGTGTTGTGTCTTCGTTTCTGCGCGAGGGCTTTCTCTAGTTGTGGCAAGCGGGGCCACTCTTCATCGCGGTGCGCGGGCCTCTCACTCTCGTGGCCTCTCTTGTTGCGGAGCACAGGCTCCAGACGCGCAGGCTCAGTAGTTGTGGCTCGCGGGGTTCATTGCTCCGCGGCATGTGGGATCTTCCCAGACCAGGGCTTGAACCTGTGTCCCCTGCATTGGCAGGCAGATTCTTAACCACTGCACCACCAGGGAAGCCCTCAGGTTACATTTATTAAGGTCTTATGTATGCCAGGCATTGATCTAAAGTATAAAAAGCTCTTTACATGAACTGTTTCCCTTAAACCTCACAATAATCCTCTGAAGAGGCTTTATTATGAATCCCATTGTACACATGAGGAAAGTGAGGCACACAGGTAAATTGTCCAAATGTTTTGAACGCAGGCAGTGGCACTCTAGAGCTTTTAACTGCTACTCTTTACTACTTCCCTGAAATCTTTCTCTAAAAAGAGATAATAGAAAGTTTGAGTCAGTGTACTTTATTGGGCACACTATGTTCCTTAAAACCCTTTCTTTCCCTCCCTTTATTTGAGTCGCCTCTAATTGAGTGCCAGGTACTGTGGGAACTGATAAATGAGACACAGTTCCTATTCTCAAGTTGCTCCCAGTTTGGAGAGCACAGTCTTCAGCCAGTTACTATGATGCAGTGCATCGTAAGGAGGAGGAGCATAAAGAAAGAGTCCTGGGAGCATGGAAGATTTTTCCGTGATTGCATTTTAGTAGTTATTCCCCTTCTGTAGAATTACGTTATGGACAAGGACAGCTGATCCTGTTTTGTTAAAGCATGTATACAATAAAGATAATTTTCATGGTTCATAGGGAAGAACCAAAAGGCTGGTAGGCTTTGCATTTTGGAATTCTGGATATTCTTCATGTGATGATGGAATGTTGATGAGCTTTGGCCCTTAGTTCCTGGAAATTGCTGGTCACGGGCAACCAATGTCTGATATAATTAACTTTAATCCGTACTTTGAAGATTAGCCAGTTGCATGGGCCAGAATTGTTGTAAATTCACATTGACTCATCAGCCCGCACATATATATTTCTACAAATTTATTGTGTTCCGTCATTTCTCTCAAAACATTGGCATTCTCTTGTAATAGCCTGGCATGTGTTTCTTTCCAACTTTAGATTCTTAAAGTTTACTATAACAAATTATTATGCAAACAGATATAAAGTGATCTGTCCTTTGGGATATTCAGCATAACATGTTAGTTAGCTTTATGATTATTTACCCTTCACAACTAGCTCAACAGAAACATTGTCTTTATGCAGTCTGTAGCTAATCAAATATTACAATAATAACATATACATTTGGAGGTCTTTAATTTCTAATTTGGACCAAGACACCTCAGTTAAAGCGTAAAGATGATTGCCAGATGGATTAATTTAAAAATAAGCAAAGGCAGTATTAAAAACAAATAAATAAATTAAAAAATTTTTTAAATTACTGGAATCAAGGAGGGATACAGAATTGAAATACAAAAGTAAATCACAAAGTGTGTATTGGTTTACTCAGCTAAAATAGAATCTCTAGTTCATGGAATTTTAGGACTGGAAAGGGAGTTTGTGTTAGGCTGAATAATGGCCCCAAAGATACCCACCTCCGAAGTCCCCAAACCTGTGAATATGTTACCTTATATGGCAAAAGAAACTTTGTAGATTTAGTGAAGATTCTGAGCTGGAGAGCTGATTCTGAATTATTTGGGTGGGCCCATGTAATCACTAGGGTTCTTACAAGAGCGAGGAAGGAGGGTCAGAATCAGAGAAAGAAGTGTGACAATGGAAGCAGAAGTCAGAGTGATGTAGCCTCAAGCCACAGAATGGGGGCCTCCAGAAGCTGGAAAAGGCAAGGGACGGATTTTCTCCTAGAGCCTCTAAGAGAAATGCAGCCCTGCCGACACCTTGATTTTTAGCACAGAGAAACTGATTTTGGATGTCAGACCTCTATAATCAATTTGTGTTGTTTTAAGCTACTAAAATTGTGGTGATTTGCTATATCAGCAATAGGAAGCAAGTACAGACATTAAATGTCATGTAGCACAGTGACTCTTAGTCTTTCTGAAGCCTCACCAATCAGGTTTTGGGGAGAGGAAGGGACCTGGGGGAAACAGGAAGCACTTGTTGATGCTCAGAAGGATTAGGAGATTAGGAGAAATTTTTGGTGTCCAAGATTTACTATGAAGATCTCAAAAGAGCACATTCATTGCAGTTAGTACTATAGGACTGAGGTAGAGCCACGTCTTGCAGTGGTTCTGGGAATCCTCAGTTCCACCAAAGCTGCTGCTCTCTCTTACTAGTAGTTTTGATCCCTCCCCCTCCTCCCATAAATGAAGGGCTGTCTCAGCTATCGTAACTGCCTTGACTATGTCCAATGCCAGCCAACCATCCTTTACATTTATGTGTGAAATCCCCTTGAATCCATTTTGTACTGAATTGGTGGTTTGTATGTCAGCTCAGATTAATGAACCTCTCTCTGCCTGATCCACAGGAAAGAAGCCTGAAACTTTCCCTAACTAGGAAATTTGTTCTAAATTGTTGACAGAAAGTATTATTTTTTTTTAATCTTAATTGAATTTGTTCTTCTGTTTTATGTTTTGGTTTTTTGGCCGCAAGGCATGTGGGATCCCAGATCCCCGACCAGGGATCAAACCCACACCCCCTGCATTGAAAGGCGAAGTCCCAACCACTGGACCACTGGGGAAGTCCCCGAAAGTATTTTTTTTTTTAAAGTTAATTCCAACTCTTTCTTTTTCATTTGAAGACTGTTTTCTTTTCTTCTCTTTAATGAAAATGAGGAATATTTGGTCAACTTCTGTTTTATTTGGTCTGCTTGAAAATCAGTTTTGCCTTTTTTTTTCTAGCCAGTTTATCTTTTTTCACCTAGAGCATGTTATTTTCTAAGTTGTTAGGTATTTTGTGTTTCTCTTGAACCTTATCCAAGTGCCCTCTGATCCTTTTAAGCTGCAACTCCCTGAACTAAATCTAGTTATTTAGTTTTATCATTGGATCTAGTCAGTGGTAGAAGATAGAGTACCTTTTCCTGATGTGCGAAAACAACGCTGCATTAATTTTGAATGTTGACTTGAAATTGACACAGTTGAAATACAGATTGGCATTAACTTTGAATACAAATCAGCTGATTAATGCAATGTACTATGTTAAGTATATTACTAAGAACCTCCATAAAGTGAAATGACCTTTTCAAACTAAAATTTTTTACTTTAAGATGTGTTCTTTTGGAAATTATTTTGTTTCATCATTATTAAAAATTAATGACACATGAGGGTCCCTGAGTTTAATTATAGAATCTCTGCCTTTGATGGGGCACATTCTTTGTGTCTTTAGTTCTTCCACTTGATATTTAATTGTTTTGTGTTTGTTTTTGTAGGTCCTTTTCTTCTCTTGTGTTTCCCACTTAGAGAAGTTCCTGTAGCGTTTGTTGTAGAGCTGGTTTGGTGGTGCTGAATTCTCTTAGCTTTTGCTTCTCTGTAAAGCCTTTGCTTTCTCCATCGAATCTGAATGAGATCCTTGCTGGGTAGAGTAATCTTGGTTGTAGGTTCTTCCCTTTCATCACTTTAAGTATATCATGCCACTCCCTTCTGGCTTGTAGAGTTTCTGCTGAGAAATCAGCTGTTAACCTTATGGGAGTTCCCTTGTATGTTATTTGTCGTTTTTCCCTTGCTGCTTTCAATAATTTTTCTTTGTCTTTAATTTTTGCCAATTTGATTACTATGTGTCTTGGCATGTTTCTCCTCGGGTTTATCCTGTATGGGACTCTCTGTGCTTCCTGGACTTTGGTGGCTAGTTCCTTTCCCATGTTAGGAAAGTTTTCGACTATAATCTCTTCACATATTTTCTCAGGTCCTTTCTGTCTCTCTTCTCCTTCTGGGACCACCATAATGCAAATGTTGTTGCGTTTAATGTTGTCCCACAGGTCTTCATTTCTTTTCATTCTTTTTTCTTTATTCGGTTCCACAGCAGTGAATTCCACCATTCTGTCTTCCAGGTTACTTATCCATTCTTCTGCCTCAGTTATTCTGCCATTGATTCCTTCTAGTGTAGTTTTCATTTCAGTTATTGTATTGCTCATCTCTGTTTGTTTGTTCTTTAATTCTTCTAGGTCTTTGTTAATCATTTCTTGCATCTTTTCGATCTTTGCCTCCATTGTTTTTCCGAGGTCCTGGATCATCTTCACTATCATTATTCTGAATTCTTTTTCTGGAAGGTTGCCGATCTCCACTTCATTTAGTTGTTTTTCTGGGGTTTTATCTTGTTCCTTCATCTGGTCCATAGCCCTCTGCCTTTTCATCTTGTCTATCTTTCTGTGAATGTGGTTTTTGTTCCACAGTCTTCAGGATTTAGTTCTTCTTGCTTCTGCTGTCTGCCCTCTGGTGGATGAGGCTCTCTAAGACGCTTGTGCCAGTTTCCTGATGGGAGGGACTTGTGGTGGGTAGAGCTGACTGTTGCTCCCACTTGATATTTAAAAAACATAAAGTTAAAATATTCTGTACACCAAATATTTTGTGTATACCAAACCGTGCCTTAAAATACATAATAAATTAGTTTCAATTTAAGTTCTTCTTGGCTGAGATTTGGTTTGTTAATCTTGGTAATTTATTTTATTAGGTATTATAAGGAACTATTAGCTAGGGAGAAAAAGAAATACAGACTCTGCCCATTTAACCAAATGCCCATTGAGCAAAGTATCCAGATGTTCTAACAACTACTTATTATTGATCAATTTCGATAAAGTAGCTGTCAGAGAAAGCAGTGAAAGTCTTTACTGATTTTTTTTTTCTTTCTCTGTTGAGCTCTCTTTAAGACCTTGCAAAATCCTGCTCCTCATTCAAGCTTTACTCCTTAGATTGAGCATGTGCTGCTGCTGATTTTTATCTGAACCAAACTTTATTATGATGGTGGCAAAATGGTGGTTTTATAACCCCACTACATTTATCAGTTGATGGTCTACCACTATAGGGGAGAGTGTTCCCACCCTCCCTTCCTTCCTTTCTTCCTTTCCTTATTGACTTATGAATCTGTTATCGGTCTTGACTCATGAATTCCCACTTTCCGCAGTGGGTTATAATCCATGACTATCCTTATTTATTTTGATGTTCAAATTACTTTCTTTATACACCTTAGTGTCATACGTGCCTTTAAAGACACATGTCCATGTCATTCTTTCATGCGCATTTATCTTGCTTTGTGCTCTGCCTTCTTTCTCACTTTTTGTAAGGATTACACAAATTCAGTCTTTCCTCTTTTTTAAAATTCAATTGTTTATTACATATAAGTGAGCTTTACCTTCTCTGAGTCTGTTATTGTCTTTTTCTTACTGCTTCTGTTATTTCCTGTGAAGCTAAGGGATTGTTCATCCCTCCCCATCATTGAAGAAAGGTTTAAAAGTCCTGAACTGGAGACTGTGATGCTTGTTTACAAAATCAAGCACCTCTGAAACTTCATTCATCATGCCTTTTCTTTTTCTACATTCATGTAATCAGCAGGCTTAGGATTATATTTTGGTTTTTTCAATATACTGCATTTTTCTATTTTTTATATTCATGCTTAAAATTCTATATTATTATTAAAATATTAAAATGACATTCATGTTCAGGATTGAGGGTTAGTAATAGTAACTCCTATTTAATGAGCATATAGTTTGGTGCCTGGAGAAATTTTTTTTCAAATGTTTTATCTTATTGCCATTGTAAAGGTATTAAAATTTTAAAGTAGACATCTCAACCCAAGAGTCTGTGTAATATTTTGGAAATGCTTTCTCTGAGGCAGTTTGAAAATAGCTGCAGTAGTGCTGAATATAGTTTATGTTACTACATGAAGAGTATGAACATGAATTGTCAGTATTTTGCCTCATTTCTTTTGTTTTTCAGGAGTGATTAAAAACCCTAGTTTGGAACAGACAATGACATTAAGATAGCAATGTCTAGCCAAAAAAAAAAAATCTTGTTTTTAGAGAACATTTAAAAATTTTTACTCAACTGTTGAACTGTTACATTTCCAAAAAATGATTAATTTTATTTATTTATTAATTTTATTCTCACCAAAATAAAGTAGTAAATCAACTATACGTCAATAAAAAAATAAAACTGTAGGTAGCCCACTGAGGGAAGAGATGATAAATACCTTTTAAAAGAGTCTTACGTATACACACCACTATATATATAATAGATAACTAATAAGGACCTACTGTATAGCACAGGGAACTGTACTCAGTACTCTGTAATGGCCTGTTTGGGGAAAGAATCTAAAAAAGAGTGGAGGGACTTACCTGGTGGCGCAGTGGTTAAGAGTCTGCCTGCCAGCGCAGGGGACACAGGTTCGAGCCCTGGTGCAGGAAGATCCCACATGCTGCGGAGCAGCTAAGCCCATGCGCCAGAACTACTGAGCCTGTGCTCTAGAGCCCATGAGCCACAACTGCTGAGCCCGTGTGCCACAACTACTGAAGCCCATGCACCTAGAGCCTGTGCTCTGCAACAAGAGAAGCTACTGCAATGAGAAGCCCGCGCACTGCAACGGAATAGCCCCCACTCACCGCAACTAGAGAAAGCCCGCATGCAGCAATGAAGACCCAATGCAGCCAAAAATAAATATAAATAAATTAAAAAATAAAAAAATAAAAAAGAGTGGATATATATATGTATAACTGATTCACTTTGCTGTACAGCAGAAACTAATGCAACATTGTAAATCAACTATGCTCCAATAAAAAATTTTAAAAAGTCTTAGATTATTAATAGTCCATTCTATACAGTTCGTTCTACCTCCTACCGCTAGTAAGTTTTCAGAACCTACTTCCCCAGCATTTAAGAGGTGCTGGTAAATGTTTTGCATTGTTGCAGGTACTTTGTGTACTAAGAGACATTTTTTTCTCCTATGTCCATGCAAATACTTAATTAAATTAAAAAAAAATTTATAGCTTATAGTATTGTTTGAAACTTTCTGGGTGCTCAGTTTTTCTCAACACTGTAAATTGGATTCTTAGAACTCCTTATTTCACCCATTCAAGCAGAGATATATAGGTATTTCTCAAACCTCTTCTACAGAGTTTAATATAGCCCTTGGCATGATGTGGGCTTGTAATAACAGGTGGTTAGTACTCTATGGGAAAATTGAGAGAGAGGGAGCTATTAAGTAACTTACTGAACATCATGTGACTAGTTAACTTGAGCTACTAACTAAACAAAAATACCTCTTAAATGCTTGACTATACTGCCTATATTGTATAGTAGTGAAAAGACTCTTGAGGCCGAAAGACCCGAGTTCAACTTACAGGTTAGCTATACTAAAAAAGTTGTGCAAATTGTATAGCACATCTCAAAGAGTCAGTATTAGCCATTATGCCAAAATATATGCCAACAGCCCCTCTTATATATATTCTTGCTCTCTTCTTTTTTTAAGGTACAGGAATGTAGCTCTAAAGCCCAGTTTATTTAACTAAGTCCTGGATTTGAATCAGCTGCTCTAAATTCTAATTCTTGATGGAGATTATTAAAGATGATTAGGGATAGAATGAAATAATATATAAGAAATTTGTAAATTGTATCACAATATAAAAGCATGAAGTATTAATTTATTTCAAATGAAGTTAATTTTTTCCCACTATAAAATTGTTCATTCTCATAGAAAGTTTGGAAAACATTTTTAAATAGAGGAGAAGTAAAATGATTATCTGTTGTAAACCACCTAGAGATAACTGTTTTGTTTCCTTTTAGCCCTGAGTTTCTGTTTTTTTAAACATAAGTTGGTTATTTAGGAACATTCAGTGGTCCCAGATGAAGATTATATAAAAGAGAATTTGAGGGACTTCCCTGATGGTGCAGTGGTTACAAATCCGCCTGCCAATGCAGGGGACATGGGTTTGATCCCTGGTCAGGGAAGATCCCACATGCTGCGGAGCAACTAAGCCTGTGCACCACAACTACTGAGCCTGCGCTCGAGGGCCCGCGAGCCGCAACTACTGAGCCCAGGCACCACAACTACTGAAGCCCACACTCTCTAGGGCCTGTGTGCCGCAACTACTGAGCCCACGTGCTGCAATTACTGAAGCCCTTGTGCCTAGAGCCCGTGCTCCGCAACAAGAGTAGCCACTGCAATGAGAAGCCCGCGCACCGCAATGAAGAGTAGCCCCAGCTCGCCACAACTAGAGAAAGCCCGCATGTAGCAATGAAGACCCAATGCAGCCAAAAATAAATTAAAAAAAAAAATTGATTAAGGAGAACCTATCATTTGATATCTTGTTTTCCAATTACGAGCTCCCCAGTAATTCAGGCTCTTCATTATCAGATTATCTTCATTATCTTCATTTAAAGATGTAGAAAACCATATATCAGTTATTTGGACAATGTAAATAGCCATTTTATAGCTCTTTTCAGGTCTGCTTTTGGGAGGGGTCAATTCCTATGCTTTTTTAATCTGTTCCTAACAGGGACTGTGTTATGAGTGGGGAGGCCTGGCTTGGCAGCAGTTCCTGTGAAAAGTAACAGGGCATCTTTTTTTTTTTTTGGAGTACAACTGCTTTACAATGGTGTGTTAGTTTCTGCTGTACAGCAAAGTGAGTCAGCCACACGTATACATATATCCCCTCTTCCTTGGATTTCTTTCCCAATTAGGTCACCACAGAGCACTGAGTAGAGTTCCAATAGGGCATCTTAAATAACTGTCAGTGATAAAAACCAGCAGTGTGGTGTGGGAGCTGTTACAGACTTAGGCTTCTGAAAGGGGCCTGAGGGTATAACTTTCTTGCTGTGCCTTGTGCATCTAGATCACATCCAGCATACTGTATTTACTGTGGGGGACTGAGGTTTGAGCTGGACGGTGACAGTATAGGAACAGGTGACTAGGACAGCAGTGAGTCTAGAAGTTCTGTCAGTCACTGAACAGTTGAAAGAATTGAAGATGTTTTGCTTAACAGGCATGCTAGGTTAGCTCAGAGGAATCCACATGTGAAAGAGGGAGTAGACCCTCAAACTACAGACCTTGGAAAGCAATGAGCTGGAGGTTCTTTTTGGCTTAATATAATGAGCATGTGTGTGTGTGATATGTAATATATATTTATATAGTTATTGGGATTTTTCTAGTAATGGAATAGAGCTAGAATGGAGTTAGTTTCTGGTCACTGAAGGTATTTAAGCTGAGGTTGGATGGATCCCTGCCT
The DNA here is from genome assembly GCF_965194825.1 of Balaenoptera physalus. NCBI lineage: Eukaryota > Metazoa > Chordata > Mammalia > Artiodactyla > Balaenopteridae > Balaenoptera > Balaenoptera physalus. The sequence goes on along the minus strand of NC_138890.1, from coordinate 141,186,223 downwards.
AGAGGTAGTATAAAATGCATTTCTTCACTGGATTCATTCATTCATTCACTCACTCACTCACTTTTTATTTGGTCCTTCCTGTGTGCCAGGGACTGTGCCCAGTGCTGAGGAGACAGAGATCAATACTGTGGGCAAGAGGTTGGATTACATGACTTCAGAGATCCGATTATGGTTGTGGTTGAACGAAATTGCTTGATGCTTCAGTTTCTTTTGCCTTAATAAAAGAGCAGATGTCTGATTTGTGTATTACTCTGCCTTTTAAACACTCCAGCGTGTTACTCTCCCATTTCTTCTGTGATGTAGAGTAATGCTGCATATTACTCTCTGAAAGTAGGCCTTTAACTTATGTGCATGACAGTGTTTTTCATGGCAAATGTTTAATTCCAGGCAGACTTCAAAAAGATTCAAAAATTATCATAAAGTATCATGAGAGAACATAATGCTTATTAAATGTAAGGTGATATTATTAATGTTGTTGTGAGTTCATTGAACTTAAAACATATATGGAAGAGTCAGGTTCTAAAGTCACACTTATTTTTTTGAGAGGAGTTACAGTTTGTATATACTGAGATCTTGAATCTCCAAACCTTACTATTTGTAGATTGACCGTATATCTAGACAGATTCTATTCCTGCTTGTAGAGATCAGATAGTACCAGGAGAAGCAGAGGTGCCAAGAACAAAGTGTGCAGATTTGGAGGTGATATTGGGGTCTCTGTACATTTCGGCCCATCAAGTAAGGCCAGCTGTTCATTTGTTTCATGTCTAGGTTTGGAATTCACCCAGTTGCAGGCCGGATGCCTGGTCAGCTTAATGTGCTGCTGGCTGAGGCTGGGGTGCCATATGATATTGTGTTGGAGATGGATGAGATCAACCATGATTTCCCAGGTAAGTGATGGGGATAATGGTAAAGTTTAGGTGTTCTTAGTATGAATAGAGTGATGCCAGTCTTAGGGCATAAATTGTGGGATTACTGAAGACCTACTAGTCAGATGAAGAGTAACCTGCTCCTAGTGAGTATGCAGTTGAAATTACATAAGCGAAAGACAATACTGAACAAGGTGCAACAGATTTATAAGCAGCATGGGTAATTTTCTCCCTCTGAGGAGATCTGAAGGATGGTGAAAATCTTGGGAGGCAGTGCAGTGGACTGCATTGCAGAGGGATTTGGAACAGACCTGGCTTTGGAATCCAGGTCCTGAGTCTCATTTGCTTGTGGCCTTGAACTAGGTACTCAACCTCAGGTTCCTCATTTATAAAATTGCTTCTGCTGATGATTTAGTGTCTGATTCTTGCCAGTGTCTGAGATTTTACTGGTTTTCAGTTGTACCAACTCATGGTCAGTAAGTAGTTTTCTGTTTTCTTTAAAGTACCAGGACTTCACTAGATAAGGTGTTGGACTTTGTGGCTGTCACTGGGTAGATGTTGAATGCTAATGACATTTGGCCCAAGATCATGTTTGTGAAAATTAAACCAGTTCCCTCTGGCACGTATCCACTGTAAACTTAAAAAGTACTGTTTTTTAGAGAAAAATAATGAAATTGTGTGTATGTCTAGATTCACATGGCATTTTTGGCAGAGTTCTAAGGTACCTTATATTATGATCCTTAAAGAGGGAATTTAGACCATTTTAATTTTATGCCCCCTTTCAGATTTCATTGTTGCTAAATTATGTGTGAAACCTGCCAGTTCCAGGAATTATGGACACAGCTTTAATATAGTAGAGACTCTTAGATCATTTTCTTTTAGACATCGAATTGCATATTAAGTAGTCATTTTAAAAGTTGAAAATGGAATGCAGATCTTTTTTTTTTTTTTAAATCTTTATTGGAGTATAATTGCTTTACAATGGTGTGTTAGTTTCTGCTTTATAACAAAGTGAATCATCTATACATATACATATATCCCCATATCTCCTCCCTCTTGCGTCTCCCTCCCACCCTCCCTATCCCACCCGTCTAGGTGGTCACAAAGCACGGAGCTGATCTGCCTGTGTTATGTAGCTGCTTCCCACTAGCTATCTATTTTACATTTGGTAGTGTATATATGTCCACTCTTTCACTTCGTCCCAGCTTACCTTTCCCACTCCCCGTGTCCTCAAGTCCATTCCCTATGTCTGCGTCTTTATTCCTGTCCTGCCCCTAGGTTCTTCAGAACCATTTTTTTTTTTAGATTTCATATATACGTGTTAGCATACGGTATTTGTTTTACTCTTTCTGACTTACTTCACTCTGTATGACAGACTCTAGGTCCATCCACTTCACTACAAATAACTCAGTTTCATTTCTTTTTATGGCTGAGTAATATTCCATTGTATATATGTGCCACATCTTCTTTATCCATGTCACAAAGAAAGAAAACTACAGACCAATATCACTGATGAGCATAGGTGCAAAAATCCTCAACAAAATACTAGCAAACAGAATCCAACAGCGCATTAAAAGGATCATACACCATGATCAAGTGGAGTTTATCCCAGGAATGCAAGGATTCTTCAATATATGCAAATCAATCAATGCGATACACCGTATTAACAAACTGAAGGAGAAAAACCATATGATCATCTCAATAGATGCAGAAAAAGCTTTTGACAAAATTCAACACCCATTTATGGGAATGCAGATCTTTAATGTTACTGGCAAGATCATTTTGGGATCATAAACGAGCTCTACAGTCAGATTAGGTAGATCCATTGAGGGGAGGGAATGCATAATAATGCAAGTTCCAGTCAGGGTGCTCAGGTATCAGATGCAGGACCTATTGCTTTTAAGCTGTGTGACATTGGCTAAGTTACTGAACCTCTCTGATAAAGCTCTTTGTACAGTGCCTGGCACAAGTGTTTGTCCTATAAATATTAGCTTCTGTTGTTGTTGTTGTTATAAAGTCAGGTCACCATAATTTGCCTGAAAGCAAAAGTGACCCTTTTAATTTTTATATTTTCTTTTATTATGTAGACACTGATTTGGTCCTTGTAATCGGAGCTAATGACACTGTTAATTCAGCGGCTCAAGAAGACCCCAACTCTATTATTGCAGGCATGCCAGTCCTTGAGGTCTGGAAATCAAAGCAGGTAAAGTTTCAGACTTGTGTTTCATTCTAATAATTAAAGTTCTCTTAAAATACATACACAGAACTTTCCTTGGTCACTTGATGAGAAATGATGATGCCTTTTAGGAGACTCAGGAGTTAGAGGAGATTTAGGGTCCAGCTCTCTACATCCAGCTTCTGTCTGTTCTGTGGTCACCAGAGGACCTGAGTGAATGCCCTGATCTCGATTAGAACGAGAAGAGATTATCTGGGTGGGTTAACACAGTCCGTAACCACAGCTGAAAAAGGACCTGTGAGCTTTCGGGATGAGTCTGGCTGAATTCCAGGCCGAGTCCAGTGAAGCAAATGGCTTCCCTCCAGGACACTGAGGCAGTATCGTCGCCTTCACATATGACGATGAGCACAGTTTTTCATTTAATTTTTCTGAAAGGGAATTTGTATGTTATGGAGTGTACAGAAGAAAGGTGATTTAGAAAACCAAACAATCACATGGAAGGAAGCAAGCCCTGCTCACAACACATTACTTCTGAAAAAGCTAATTGCTAGATTGCAGAGAACGCAAACGCTTATAAATTTTCCTCTGCCCCGACTGTGGGCAAGCCTATTTACCATTCTCAAGTCATATCTGCATTTTAAGAATCATTATGACGTAACGTATATTTTCCCTTTAATTTGTCTCGCTTTATTGTAAATGTGTGAGTTTTAAACATAGTATTTGTGGTGAGTGAGTAGATATGACATGCACTTGTTCATGTGTATATGGACAGTTGCATTGACCACCAATATTTGAGTTTGTAGGGTACATTACTGTATTAATGGTATATGGAACATGAATAAATTTGCTCTGCTTCCATTTTTGAATAGACTGCGTGTCCTAAAAGACCATAGAAAGGCTTTTCATTTCATGAAGAATTGACTTGATATTCAACAAGACAGCAACATCCATAATCTGTGTAGTTGTAAATGTCTAGAACACATCGGTATTAGAGATGGATGGACTTACCCCTTCATTTTTCTTTGTGGAGGCATTCTATTAGTCATTAGCTCTGTTCTGTGACACACTAGATTGCTCTTTGGGCTCTTGTCTTATATCCTTTGTGTCTGATATCCTTTACTTTAAAGCAATGGACTAAGAATCATACCGTTTTCCCACTCAACTACATTTATCTTAGGGTGGGTAGTAGAAGCTTATGCACTAAATTTGTTCTCTTTAGCCCATTCAGAGAAAGATGCTTATTCTTCTGACTAGAAAATGTTATACATAGTCTTTATAGAGAAAAGCACTGAGGAAAAAAATCACTTATCACTTGGAGATATACTATTGTTAAACATGACCTTTTCTCTAATGGATATAAGAGTATGGGCACATTTAAAGAATTAAAGTTAATACAAAGTAAACATGCATGTAAAACTACTCCTTGTGTATTTTAAGTCTTTGTAGTAAAGAATTAGTCATGGTACCTGCTTTGTTCAGAGTCAGGGCAGGGCAATGTTGGTTTGTTGAACAGGTCCTGGCCAGGTCTGTTAAATACACCGTCTCACTTAATCTTTGGTTCTTAGGTCATTGTTATGAAGAGGTCCTTAGGCGTTGGCTATGCTGCAGTGGACAATCCAATCTTCTACAAACCTAACACAGCCATGCTTCTAGGCGATGCCAAGAAGACATGTGACGCCCTGCAGGCGAAAATTAGAGAATCCTACCAGAAGTAACACACAGGGATCAAGCTGTTGTCTAACAAAGCCGCCTCTTCACTTGTGGGAACAGGCAAATAAATTATTAACGTATACAGCTGATACACATCTACATCAGAGCTCTTGAAAGAAAAGGAAGACTCTGAAGAAAGCAAAGCAAATACAGGGAAAATTTTCAAGAGCAGCAATCCCTCAATTTAAAAAAAAAGGATTGACAAGTCTAAATGTCTTCCTGTGCATATTTTTTGTGTTATGAATTCCGAAAGTATTTTACACAAAGAGAAGGAACAGCCTCATTTTAGATGTAATCCGTTTGGATTTTCCTCAATAGTCAGCAGTGTTTTAAGAAATTAAGTCTTTATGATTTTTTAGGACTTGCATTATACATAGATTTGAAAAAATCTGACGCAGTGTAAACATTACAGCCACCTGCATTTATGTTTTTTCAACAAATGTGACTAATTTGAAACTTTCATCAACTCTTGAGCTGTCCCCTTACCATTTAACCATAATCTGAAGTAAGCACATCAAATTAGTTTCAATTTTTCAAACTGTACTTCTGATTCTATATTTCAGGGGTGTATTTTCTTACTTCTATTTTAATACATTAAAGGACTAGATAATCTTTCAGAGATGCTGGAAACAAATCATTTGCTTTGTATGTTTCATTAGGACACCAACGAAATGTATAATTTGAAATCAGTATTAGTTGTATTTTTTAAACCCCATTTCCAATTGGAGATCTCTCTAATTTCAATCAATTTATAATGTGTAGTACTGTATTAAGTGCACTTGAATGGAATTCAACTATTTGACTAATAAAATGAGTTCATCATGTTTGCATAGTGATGTAGCAATTGTCTCTGGTGACGAAAGGCTAAAATCAAGTAATTCTTCCAGTTATTAATATCCGAGGAAGATTTTGCTACCATGAAATAGATGAGATTAATCTGTCTTAACTGCTTGGAAGAATAATTTTTTTCCCAAATCAGAGTGTGTTTTAAGGTATTATGTAAATGATAACATTTGAGAGAAATGGTGGCACTTTTTAGCTACCTCTTTGTTTAAGCGCACATAAAGATTATGTCTTTTTAGCACCAGTAAAGATTATGTCTTTTGCAGTAAAAGTGTAGATTTTCTTCGTGACTTTGCCATTATGCCAAAAGCTCTGTATAGATTGAATGTGTGAAGAATATTTGGAATATCTATCTCTATATATAATTAATTTGGCATTAAGTTTCTTGAAACAATTATTAACATGTAAAAAGTATCTAAATCAGAAAAAGAAATAACTGGTGTGAAATTTTTTACTATAATACTCATGTTTATTGAGTTTAAAACTCATAGTATTTGTTGGTTTGGTAATCAATTTCTTTTTTGCTGTGCCTGAGGTTAAGAACTGTTTGTGTGTGCATGTGTTTTAAATCAGGAAAGACTCCTTTTTAATTTTTAAGTGGTAAATGCAATTTGTTAATGGATCTCAGGTCATTTGTAACCTCAAGACTGAATTATATCATGAAGGTTCTATTAGAAGAAAGTAAATAGTATCTTGAGTCATGCCCTTTTCCTTTTCTCAAAGTAGTGGTAGGTATATCTGGGAAGCAGCAACTTGGATTTTTTTTTTTTTTTTGAGATAATTCCTGCATTCAATTTAAATTAAAATAATTATACTTTGATTTATTAATTTATTTCCATCATTTACAGTAAATATTTTTCTATATTTTAAAAATTTAGGATGATCTCATTTCTTTGATACTTGCTAATTCTTTGTCATTCAGTTGTGTTAATTGAAATGAAAATTCATGCTCTGGTTGGTTTTATTTTACTTTATTGTTTAAGTGATTTAAGGGATTTTTGGGTATTTAATTTCTTAAAGTAATACTCCAAAAGATTGTTGATCTTGAGTTATTAATTATGGCGAGGTCTAAAAGCAACAAAAATAATTTTCGTTCACCTTATTTTATTATTCCTCCCTTTCTGATAAGTCATATAACTGGTAAATATGACTTATTTTTATTCTGTGTTGATCTGTTGTTCACTATGTCTTTTTGAAATTCAACTAGAAATAATTTTTTTTTTTTTTTAACTTTTGGGTTTATTTTATTTATTTATTTATTCATTTTTGGCTGTGTTGGGTCTTCGTTTCTGTGCGAGGGCTCTCTCCAGTTGTGGCAAGTGGGGGCCACTCCTCATCATGGTGCACGGACCTCTCATTACCGCGGCCTCTCATCGCGGAGCACAGGCTCCAGACGCACAGGCTCAGCAGTTGTGGCCCACGGGCCCAGCCGCCCCGCGGCATGTGGGATCTTCCCAGACCAGGGCCCGAACCCGTGTCCCCTGCATTGGCAGGCAGACTCTCAACCACCGCGCCACCAGGGAAGCCCCACAACTAGAAATAATTTTTAAAAAATCCATTATACCCTACAGTCTGTTACCAAAAAAAAAAAAAAAAAAAAAAAAAAGAATTAGGCAGTAAAGTGCTAACATTGATTTGTCTTTTTGGCCTTATTAACCATCCTTTGTTTTCTCACGTTTGTCTTAATTTGGGAGTTTGTGTTTAAGTTACGCATCCAACTAAGGAATAGTATATAGTAAATGTATAAGTTTTTATACATTCTATCTATCTATCTATTGATTTATCTAACTTTGGAAAGTTTTCCGGTACATAAATCTCTTTATCATTCTATATACTCTTCTTTCTAGGGTTGTAATAGAGAGACTAATAGAGAGGACTAATCTGTTCATGCAGTAGACTTTCAGTTTTTCCTGAGCCAGTGAGTATCAGTTAAGTATTTGGTAATGAATCTGGAAGGTGGGCCTTGGCCTTTCTGATTGCATTTAAGTCATTACCCTAACTTTCAGATTTTACTGTTTTCCTATCCAACACAAATATGGGATATATTATGTATCATTCAGCTTTAGGGTTTAATTCAATTTATCTGATCCCAAAGCCTTAGTTTGTATAATTAATAACTTATAACCCATATGTTCATCTGACTTAGAGGCAAATTTTCTAGTCCCCTAAGGCATAAGTCTTGTTAATTAAAGCATTTTAGTACTGGAAAGTTGGACAGCTCTTTTGTATAGATAGGGGAGAATAGTTCAGATATCTAATTTATAGCTCTTGCCAGTTTTTGAGAGTCTTTGCCAACAAATATTACTGGGGCAGAATGGTTAAAAAACAAAAACAAACCCAAACCCCAAACTTCACTCCAGTGGCAGCAACTTTCATAATCCAGCTGCTCTTTGGATTCTCAAGGGAAAGAAGAATTAGGTTAATTAACAAGGAGAAAAAAAAACTTTTTTAAGTGAAATTTTTAAAGTTGATTTACTAAGGCAGCAAAAATAGTAACATTTGAATTTCAAAGCACTCAAGATTGCTGTTCTTAAACTCTTATTTCTTAGACGTATGTGTTGGGCTGAGGAATTGAACTGTTTTCTTCACTATTTAAGTAATTATAGACATTTAACATGGTATATACTGTACGTCTGGATGGAGATCTTTTGGATGCTGGTAAAATAGTGATATAGATGATGAGACAGTAATTAGAATGACCAATATTTGAAACTGTTACATATAGTGATTAAGATAGTGGTAGGAAAAAACAGTTGGATCATAGTAGATAATTCATTTGGGGGAAGAGTGGAAAACCATATTGGATCTCGGTCATGTTGATGGTCAAAGCATATGACTGCCTTGTTCTATATGAAATATTTGTACTTCATATTCTTGCCAAAGATTACAACCTTGAACTTTGCTTATCAGTTCTTTCCAAAAGCCATTTGTGAAGAATAATACTAATGGAAAGATTGCTTAAATGATATGGAGTCCAGTTTGCCCCTGGATATTTCAAGTTTCACTCATAGACCAACTTCTTCAGAGAACTGGGTGCTTGGGCTGCCTTGTCTGGGTCACTGTGAGTAACAGAGACGTGAAGGCACTGGCATCGAGAGGGTGCTGGTGAGTTCAGGGGGGGAAGCCACGTGGCAGCACTGGACTGGCAGGGACCAGAAGTGGTTGTCACGGACTTTGAGAAGAGTTGAGCAGGGGATGTGGATTTGGGGTACGCAGGTGACACCTGACGTGATGGTGGCTAGTTCCTTCCCCTCGCAATGGAGAGAAGTGAAAAGGGAAGTGAGAACTCAGCAGGGGGCCAAGGGTGCTCCTGTGTCCTCTACTATAAAGGTGGAAGAGGAAGATCTAATAAACTTTTTCTCATTCTCCTTCCTGTTGCATTTGGGAAGATGAAAAACCCAGCAGCAATGGGATCTGATGTACGGGATAGTAAAAACCCATGGAATGGATCATTTAGGAATTGAAATAAGGCCATTTTCCCCCCCATCCTCCTCCTTTGTTTTTGGTTTACGGTAGGAAAAGCAGAACTTGGGAACTTCTACAGTAAGGTATAGGACGACATTTAGCCTGTGAACTTTGCTTTAAACCAGTCCTTTCCTGGAACTGATTTTCCAAATGCCAGTGAGTTGCTGTCCACCAGCCTTGGTTTTTTTCTCGCTTCTTTCTCCCAGTTAGGGAGTGCGCTTTCCGGAGTATAATACGGTGGCTAAACCAGTACAGCAGAGTCTTGTGCTGGTTAATTCTATTCAGACCTTGTGATTCTAGTCCTCTACTGCGCACACAGGGTTAGAACTGAAAGGTCACATCTAAACCTCTCCAGAGGAATGGGAGAAAGTGTGACTAAATACATAACTCCTTTGAATTATGTCAGCAGGGTGATGATTTCTTCCCCAGAGGGATGAAACAGAATGTCATGGCTTTATCTTTAGAATGTTTCGTCACTACTCTCCAAGTTTACTGGAATGCTATGCTTCAGAAATCACGCCTTCTAGAAAAGGCCTTTGAAAGCTTTCAGGGCTTTACTGATTCATGGAAAATTTTATTCTTGCAAATTATAGTTAGCTCTGTGGTTTTGTCCCATTGGGATATATATGGGCATGGAAGCTTAGGCATACTTCAGGTCCACACCCTTGTGTCTGGGGATAACTGCTTCATTAGTGTTGGGTAGAATTATAGTAACTTGGAAACATGGTCTCATAAAGATTAGAATGATCATTGTAAATGAGACCAATAGAACATTTAAAGACTATGGCAAAAAATCTTATGAGGATACTGTATACATAAGAATTTCAGAGTACCTATACTGGCTTTGGTCCTTGCTGTAATGCGTCTCACCCAGAATACTGTCCGTGAAAGTAGCAACAAAGGTGGATTTTAGTGATGAACCCAGGTTGAATAGTCGGATAGTAGTGTCACTATGAAGGATATTACTGTTTTCTACATAATGAATCACTTTTGGTCATGCTTACACTTCTGGAGTGTATCACCTTTCGGTAAATTAAGCCATTTTAATAAATATATTACCATGCAGGGCAGGAGGGAGGGGGGTGCGTTTTTATGTGTGTTACAGTTGACTTCTTTTCAGTATTTAGGACTCATTATCTTGAAGTTTATCTTAGCTTTTACAAAAAAATTCTAGATAGCAAGACTCTGCCTTATAGTTCACTTTAGTAGCTCAGTGAGTGGGTAATAGTAACAGTAGCTATTAGTAGCTACTAGTAACAGTAGCTATTAGTTAATGATGCTCATTTTGTGCTAGACAACCTCCTATCAACATCCTGAGGGTTTTCAGTGCACTCTGCCATGTGGTAGAGTGGGACTTAAACCCAGATCTGGCTGACAGCCAGCAGGTCCACTACCCACCCTGTTGATGTTTGTTAAACAAAAATAGCTGAAGGAAAGGATAGCACTCATGAAAGGGAAGATTCACATCATTAGAAACTATTTAAATACTTTTTTTAAAAACCCAGTTAAAATTTCAGCAAGAAGATGCCAACCACTTATAGGAAGAAATGTGAAACAAGTGCCTGCTCTCTTTATATAGCATTACAGAAGTTGCCGGTTATCCAGTCAGGATTAGTCCTTCCACTCATTCTCTCTTTTTGCCTCATACACAAAAGCCTAAATCCTGAGGATGCTTCCTATTCAGGAGCAGAATAAAGGAGACTTTGGAGTAGGTGCTCCACTTTTCAGGGTTTTGCTTTCCAGGACCATACCTGCTATACTTCCTTGCCTGCTTTGACCTCCGACACCTTCCCACCTGACAGCTAGTCAAGCCAAAGTTTTTTGCTGGGAATTTTCACAAACTGGCTTTATTTTTCTATAAATGAACTTAATTCCTCAGACCTCCCACGTTTGCTGGTGGTGGAAACTTGACCTTAATTCAGGGCGTTTCATCCTCCTACTCCTGGGGGCACATCTTCATTCAGAGGCAAAGGGGGGTGGAAGTCTGGTATCTTCTGAAATATATATTGTCTTGCCTAGTCCTGTTTACTAATATATTTGCATATTGACATCCTCTACTGAATGAAATCAAAGAAGTTACAAGATTGTTTAAAGCAATGTGGAATGGGGAGGAAGAAGTACATAAGGTGAAGGATATGATAATCTCAACATATTAAGGCAAATTTCTCCTATTACTATTTATATTTGGGGTGAAACTTTAAAAATAAAATACAATTTATATTTTGGGATAAACTTTTTCTCCTTTGTGTGAAAATGGAATATTGTTATTTCCACAAAGAAAGGAGTAGGTGCTCTATTGCTTAAATAATTTGAAATGGAATTGACCCAAATGATTCCAGCAAAGAAGTTTTAAGGAGGAGTCATTTAATTATTCTCCTGAGAAAACCTGAATTGCTTCAGAAATCTGTATTTTTAAAAATTTAGTGAGACATTGAGTTGTTTTGGGGAAGGGTTTTTTGTTTTTTGTTTTTCCTCCCTGCCCTGTGAGGAATGTAAAGTGCTCTATCATCTAATTTCTGTTAGTTTATCAGCAGTGCTTTGGTGTTAAATCTATAGCCAAAAGTTGAAAAGAAACATTCATTCATAGTCGGAGCACATCTGAAACAAAGCAAGGTCAAAACACAGCTCTTTTGATAATTAGTGTCTTTTTAAGGACACAGGTTAGCGTTTCTATCCCAACTAATTTTTTTGTCCTGATGAAATATTTTTTTTAAAATAGTGATTTCTGTGTATGTTATTAATTGTAATTTTCAACTGGTGAAATTGGAAAACAGAGCATCGCAATCTTCCCGTAATTACCCTGTGGCAGATGGAACAACAAGAACCATATCTTCTTTCAATTAACTATTTTTTTCTTAAATTATGGGTGCTTGGTTGTTTCAATAAATGTCATGGTTCCTATTTTATGCATAAGCTTTTTGCGCCTCTGGAATAGTGTTTTCCCCCCATGGAATTGCAGGAAATTGAGCAAAACAAAGAAGATATTAAATCATGGCTATTTAAAGCTGCCATGATTTAGTATTTTCATGCTACCACTTGCAATAGACTACAAGGGAGAACATGGGGCAGTAAGGAAGAGCTTAGCATAATAGGTGTTTCCAAAGTACCTGAGCCTGAGGATGAGAGGGGCTTGTCAAGGTGGAACAGAGTGTGAGAAGAGTGAAGTCACTGAGCATGGGGGACCATTTACTTCTGTGATATGGGGAGGAAAATCCCCTGGGAAGAGAGGGACCAAAGGAGCATTTCATGAGATGGGTGAAAGCCAAACTACTGTAGATTCCAAATATGGAGGTAAGGAATGTCAAAGGAGAGAAGAATCAATCATTGGCGAGATATTTTTGGAAGGGATGTGGAGTAAGGAGTTGCAATTCAAAGTAAAAGAAGCCATAAAAAAGAGCTAACGATAGCAGTAATGACATTTTCTAGATTAGAAGATGATGTGAGAAATTGCTTGTACTTGAAATGTTCTGAATTCTGTCCCCTCCACCATTGACTTGGTTTGGCCTCTTCTCTGTAAGTATAAGTTATGGAGGTAGCTTATAGAAGAGAATCATTTCCTGGGGAAGAGTAGGAAATTCTGGGGAGCATTTGCAGAGAAGTGTTCTGGAAGATAAATAAGAGATGATTAGGCACACAAGGAAGGAACAGGTAAATAGTTAAATGGAGGAGAAAGCATGTGAAAATAAACTGAATCAAGAAAATTCAAAGGTAGTAATTCTCTTCCAATGTGGATCACAATATAGTTTTTTTTATTAAGTGCTATTAATGTTTTAAATAAAACGTGCTAGAGGACTGCTATTTTCTAGGTTATTGTGAGGAGGAGGCTGGGGGTCATGACTGTTGAAATAGTCACTTTTTTTTTTTTACTCCCTTTCAATAGCCATTTGTCAATTTTGCTTTCCTTATGCTGCTTTCAAGCAAAAGTAAAATAAAAATAACATTCCTAGGATTTTTCACAATATGTTCCTTACATAAGGCATTGAAGTTATGATGATCAAGACATCTCATTTAATGACTTCAACCATTTCTCCTAACAAGTATTAAAATTAGGTGAATCCCATTTCACCACCTTTTACAAACAGATTGAATGGTAGATTCAGTTAGTGATTCTCCTAATAAATGATTCTTTTTTCCAGAGGACATCATTTACTACCATGGGGGATTTAAAACACTTGTAAAATCTGTCTTCTTTGTGGCAGAGAGTGGGGGTGTGTGGGGAGAACGTTTGAACATTTGATAAAAAGAGAAGGCTAAATATTTTTAGTGATGCTTTGGTGTAGTATATGCTCACATACAGAGAAATACAACGTTTTTAGGAATTCAAAGAGCACTCCTTCTTGCAGGTGGGGATCAATCCTTCTTTGACTCTGCTTTGGGCAGTGGGGCGTTAACGAGCGACATGGCAGACAGAGTCTTGATAAGTGCCTGTGCCTTGGGGCTTGGCTTTTTGGAAAGTTCCTTCCTGGGAGCCTGTTGCCTTGCTATAAGGAAGCTGGGCTGAATCACGAGAGGCAGCTTAGAGAGAGTCTTGGAGGACTGGGGTTGTCTTGGACTTACCAGCTGAAGGCAGCTGCATGAGCTACATCCATGGAGCCGGAGGACCACCAGCTGAACCTTGCCAGAATGTCTAACAAAACAGAATTCTGTGAAATAACAAATTGTTGTTTCGGAGTGGTTGGTTGCACTGCAGTGGAACACTGAAACAAGCTATGACAAAGCAGTAATAGCAAACTTGGTTCCTTTTTTTTTTTTTTTTAAACTATGCATTAACTTAGTTCTGACTATTCCTTTTTCTACCCCTTCCTTGGATTCCCTCTTATTTCTTTCCATTGTCTCCACTTCCCTTTTCCTGTGGAAGCATGGATGGTCATTCTTCTAGGCAGCATGAGTTGGGAGACACTTGGAAACCCTGCTTACCCCAGAATATCTTCCTTATCAGTCTGTCCTGGTACTTGAATCTTCAACATTATTTAAATAATGATTTTCCCCCTAAGCTAAGACTTTACATCTCCAATGATGAACATGCAACTATCTGGACACGTAACATTATTCTTTGTCATTCACTATTGAGCCAGGAGTAGTTTGTTAGTTTGCTTTCCCAAGAAAGGGCTAACCGAAAGCGACTGCTTACCAGGCCCTTGCTTGCCAGAGGGCCTTGCCCACACGTTTACTCCTGCCTGCTAGGCTCTCCCCTGATTTTGCCATCCAGTTAACTATGACTCTTCCTTCAGCTCCTGACTCCATTAATACTTTCTTAGGGAAGTGTCCCGGAACCCCCAATTAAATCAGTTCTCATGTTATATGTATGCATAGAACCAAATATCTCTTCTTCAGAGAAATTTTAATTCAACTTTTTTTCTTATATGTAATTATATTTGTACCTCCTGGAACTATAAGCTCCAAAAGGATAGAGATCTTGTCTATTTTTGCCCACTGTAGTATCATCAATAGTTAGCATATATTCTGACATCTGGAACATATTCAATACATATTTGTTGAATGAATGAATGAACTGAGATTCTGAACAATTAAATCTTCTCTTACCTTTGTACTTTAGAAATTTTTGTGCCTGGACTGGGTGTTTCGTTACTATTGTGGGCAAGAAAGAAGGCACATGGCATTCTAAAAGCTTTATGAGATATTTCAAGAGGGGAAATAAAAGCTAAGAGCGCTATGCTGAAACTAAGACTTATTAGAGCAATGTGCACTGCCTTACAATGCCTCTTCATTTAAATTCTAACCCATGGATAAAAACATTCCCAGAAGCAAGAAAACTAATAAGAGCTAACATGAATACTAGCATGCATTGTAAAAACATCACTGCGCTGCCATAAAAATTATTTCTGTTTTTCCATGCAATAATAGTTAAAAGCTTCCTTTTCTTTTATAATTAAACAATTTTGGATTTATGAAGGAAGAACTATAATGCTTTTTTTATTGAGGTATAATTGTCATATAACATTATATTAGTTTCAGGTGTACCACATAATGATTCTATATTTGTATACACTGTGAAATGATCACCACAATAAGTCATAACTGTAATGCTTTAATACACTGCAGTTCTCAGATTTATCTTCATTAAAGTCTGTAATAATTAAGTTGAACAGAAAAAATGCTTAGAGTGGGCTTACTAATATGAACAGAAAAAGGAAGTATTAGAGCTTTATGTTTTGCTTTAACATTGCTATTCTGACTTTGAATGGGTTGAGCAAGAATAGCAATCATGATTTAACCAATATTCCACTTATGAATAGCATTTTTATAATTCTCTGAGGGTTGTGAGTCAAAAGCCTCCACTTTTATTTCTTTAGGGATAACTGCTGTTTGTTCTTCAATTTAGAATATTTGGGAAGTAATTGACCAGGAGAAGCATTTCCCAAAACGTGATGGGAATGGCAGGTAAGAGAAAAATAGGTTCTGTGGTTACAGAAGTTTAGAAATGCTGGATTAAACAAAATTCAATGGTATTTTTCTCTCTTTAATCACAGGACTGATAATATGTGCTGTAAATCTCCAAGAAGAAAGGATATAATATACAGCATTTCCCATTGTCATCTGATCACTGAATTTTTAAATTTAATTAAGCATTTTTATTTATTTATTTTTTGCTTAACATGTTCTTTGGAATTTAAATGTATTCTGCTAAACACCTTGGGAGACGTAACCCAGAGAGAAGTCTCCTCTTACACATATGGGAAGGTATAGAAATTTACCAAACCCCTGGTGACATATTTCTCTCCTGTCCTTTCCCTTAACCACAGCCCTATGAGCCTCCTGTTCTAGGAACTACTTAACTGTGTTCCTGTTCCTACAACTGTGCTAATTATAATAACAGCTAACACTCATTGAATACTCACTATGTGCCCGGCATGATTCTAAAGATTTTCAATATAATAACTCATTAATCACAACAGAACAATCCTTTCAGTAGGTATCCCATTTTACAGATGTGGGAGCTCAGAGTTCAATTAATTACGTAGGTGGTGGAGTCAGGATTTGAACCTGGGCTGTTTGGCTCCACTCTGAACCACAGTACTATGCTGTCATAGAACTGATTTGCCAACTAACTTTTTTTCTTATAAATTTATTTATTTTATTTATTTATTTTTGGCTGTGTTGGGTCTTCGTTGCCGTGCACGGGCTTTCTCTAGTTGTGGTGAGCAGGGGCTACTCTTTGTTGTGGTGCGCAGGCTTCTCATTGGGGTGGTTTCTCTTGTTGTGGAGCACGGGCTCTAGGCGCGTGGGCTTCAGTAGTTGTGGCACGTGGGCTCAGTAGTTGTGGCTCGCGGGCTCTAGAGCACAGGCTCAGTAGTTGTGGTGCCTGGGCTTAGTTACTCCGCGGCCTGTGGGATCTTCCCGGACCAGGGCTCGAACCTGTGTCCCTTGTGTTGGCAGGTGGATTCTTAACCACTGCGCCACCAGGGAAGCCCATTTGCAAACTAACTTTTAGAAAACAACTTCTTGGTAAGTTGGGAACTATTTGTAATTTGTGAACTCTTTGGGATTCTAAACAAAGAAGCAAAGAAGTACAGTTTAATGTACCAGTTTGACATTCGCTTAACATCATGCATGTGTTTGGCAGAGTCAATTTTTCCAAAAGATTTCTTCACCTTTTAGAAATACGGAATCTGTCATTTTGACATGGTGCCATGAGAAGGATCACTCCTAGAATATGAACTACTTGTTTTTAAGTGCAGGCTGCTCTTGAGTTTTCCTTTTCTTTCTTCCTTCCTTCCTCCCTCCCTCTTCGTCCCTTCATCCCTTCCTTCCTTCCTTCCTTTCTTTCTTTCTCTCTCTCTTTGTTTCTTTCTAATACTGTAGCCGTAGATCTTGTTATGTACTTATGCATACATATCCATACAACAGGCTACAAATAATTCGACTGCAAAAGCACATTGTGGTTCTGGTGTTAACTACTTCTCCTTTACTGGAAAGTTATGAAGGCTGTTGTCTAGTCTGGTTTGGGCAGATTCTCTGTCCTGCCTCTATCTCTGGCTCTCCTTTTTGTTATTATCTGAGTTCTCCATTATCTATTGAACTTCTTTATTTCATGCTAGTCCATATTTCCTGTAGACGTTGATGCTTTACAGTAGAGCTGATCAAATTTTTGGAGAAAATTGCCTTTCCACCCACAGTTTAGACTCCTCCTTTCTTTGTACTAGCCCAATAATTCTGCTAAACTATTTTCTAGTTCCTCTGTATTACCTTAGAACTAATCTTTCTGATATGCTTATTTATATAATATGTAAAATGAAAATAAAATACAAAACCGTACGGATTATTAGAGGCAGAGCATAGCTGAAGCTGTATAATAATCTCAGGAAACTAATATTGCTTCTTAGTTTTAATTATAGTTTTGGTTTTTGCTCACAATTGCGTAAAATTAGCAAAGTTCTCTAAAGCAAGAGAACTTAACATTAATCCAATACTAGTTTATCTTCTCTACTTAAATGCTATTTTCTTTCCTTTACCAATCAGGCTCTCAAGTGGGTAGTTTACTTTTGCTCATACTCTCTTTAGGCCTCAAAAACCTTTGTTGTTGGCTCCTACCCTAATTATTTAGCAGAAATTACTCTCTTGAAAGTCAACAATGATGTCCTTATCACCAAATATAAACCTCAGAACTCATTTTCTTGGACATCTCTAACATTTGACACCATTGACCAGCCAGTATGGCAAATGTCTCCTTTTTTAGGGTCCTACTACTGTAACTACTGTAATTAATTTAGCCTGTGAGCACATTACCTCTTTGACACTTATTTTTATTATATTGAACTTAACTAAAATCCTTAACTCTTTCTTTACACAGACTGCTGATAATTTCTCTCCCATTTACACTTCTTTTCTTTTTTTTTAAACTTGACTTATTTGGGCCTATTTTCTTTTTTTAAAAAAATTAATTAATTAATTTATTTTTGGCTGTGTTGGGTCTTTGTTGCTGTGCGTGGGCTTTCTCTAGTTGCAGCGAGCGGGGGCTACTCTTTGTTGCAGTGTGTGGGCTTCTCATTACAGTGGCTTCTCTTTGTCACAGAGCACGTGCTCTAGGCACGTGGGCTTCAGTAGCTGTGGCACTCGGGCTCAGTAGTTGTGGCTCGCGGGCTCAGTTGCTCCATGGCACGTGGGATCATCCTGGACCAGGGCTCGAACCCATGTCCTCTGCACTGGCAGGCAGATTCTTAACCACTGTGCCACCAGGGAAGTCCCTGGGCCTATTTTCTATCCTTGGAGATCAGGAACTTGAGTCTGCCATTCAAAGGGTTGGCTGTTCCTTCTAACTTTGTGTCATCTGCAAATATGGCATCAATTTTCTTATTGAATTCATTGAGAAGAAAAATATTTTCCTTATTTTGTAGGGCTTAGGATGAAACAGGACAACACATGCTGCACACTCTTCTCCAAGGCTGACTTTGATTTGTTAATCAGGACATTTTAAGTACAAACAGCAATAAATCTATTGAACTCACATTTCTTCACTTTTTGTCCAGAAGGGTATCTTTAAAAGCTTTGTCAAATGTTTTCCAAAAATGCAGAGAAATAGGAAACTGACTAACCTAATAAACATACAATGGGTAATGGGTTAGTTTTGGTAGGGTTTGGTAGGGTTTGTTTCCTATGAACTAATTCACACTCAACACTGTTCCCTTTTTAGATGCTCATAGTCTGAGATTTTAATAATTTGTTCTAGAATGTTGTTGAGGACAATTAGTATATTTCCAGTCCATCATTTTCAATATCAACTTCTTGCCATTTCTGGAAGGTCAGGAATATATCTGCCCATGATCAGTCTTGTAGCATTTTTCCTGCTTGTCTTGATTCCTCAAAGATGGCTGACGACAGAGTCATCAATCTCAAGGTGTGTTCTGAATTTATACTTGGATATAGTATGTACAAGTCCCATTTGGGCACATTGTAGAGAAGTTAGGAGGTTCTTTATAAAGTCTCTCTTCTACCTTTTCCAGCTAAAGTTCAATATACTTTACACAGAAGAATGGAAAATAGGATTCGAGGAGATCAACTTTGCCTCTGCTCCTTGTTATTATGGCATCAGCTACCGTGGTTCGAAGACTTTCACCTCTCATGCTCTCATTTTTATCTAAGTATAATTTAAAGAACCTAGTTTATTGTTCTGTTCTTCCACAATCTTGAGCTCATGTTATATTTTACCTTCTTTGACAACTTTCTTATACCTCTGTGCCACTTTTAAAATACTATTCTTGATTATGAATCCTTTTATGATGTTTACTTCCTTTTAAAGTTTTAGATCCTAGGAATGCTGTGCATTGTCTTTCTTGCATAAAATATACCCATAAGTATCAGCTAAGATTTCCAGGTTTTTTAAAAAATTAGGGCAAGAATCTAAAAACATCTTCAAATCAATTTGAATGCAGAATTCTTCTAGAATGTTCTGTTTCCCCACAATCGTCTACACTTGTCTAACTCCTACCTAATTTGACACCAGTTTTCGAACTTATATTTGATTGATTGATGTAGTAATTATTTAAGTTGTGTAGTTAATATTGTGTAACTACAACTAAAACTGGCTTAAACATATTTGGGAACAAAATCCAACTGCCTCTTGTTAAGCATCCAACTCAGCTGGTAGGAACAGATGTTCATGAGTGTTTAGAAAGCCTTCTAGCCCTAAGCATTCACTGTGCAGTGAGTATGAGTCAATATATTTTATAGACGTAATGGAGAGCTTTGGTTAATGTGGTGAGTTGGTTAAATGGAGGTTGATTAAGAGAGCATCTACTGTAGAATAAGATGTGTTCCTTGCCTTCTGAGGAAATTGCAAAATGGAAGCCAATTCTTTCTGACCCTTCTGATTAGGATTGATTAATTGTAGTGTAGTGATTCTACACTATATTATACTCTATCATAACACCTGTAATACTTTGTTTCCCGAAAGTCTGTACTTACTGGACTATGAGCTCGTGGAGGGCAGAGATTGTCCTTGATAAATGATTAGGTGAATGTATTTAAGAAATTATAATGTGATGCATGAAAAGAAGGAGGAAAAAAGCAGAACATGGGCTGATATGGAAAAACATGTTTCAAAAACCATCCAGGGTTATTGGTGCTGTAAAATGTGCCATTTAAAATGCTGTCTAAGGACATATAGTCAACAGTAGCAGAAAGGCCAATGGAGTTGGAAATACAAAGCAAGCTAATTCTCATTTCTAAAAATTTAAAACAATAACAAAGCTTGAAATACATATTTTAAACCTTAGCTGTAATGTTTGCATTTAACCAATCTTCTGTTTGAGAACAGTGATATAAAATGGTGCTGACTTAGGCTTTATTAGTACAGATTAAATCCTGTTTGCCGGGAAGAATTGTTCTGTAGTTATTCTGTTTCTTCACTAGATGGTGCTTATGAGCTAATGAGAAAAAAGATTGAGTTCATGGTTTATTCATTTAAGGGGAAACACAAACTTGTGAATTAAATAGAATAAGGCAATAAAAAATTAGAAAAATTTAAGACAGCTATTTACAGTTGTTAGACTACTCGGAGAAAAATCTCATCTTCCTTTCTGGTAAAACTGTTAAGCTCTTGGGAGAAAAAAAATTATGCATTAAGATCATTAAATCACCAAATTCTCAATGTTCTGTGGGCTAATTGTCCAAATCTAGGGAACTAAAAAATTCTCCTTACTCTCCTTAAAATACAACATTCATCTTTGGCTGGAAGTAAAACCATTTAAATTGTTATATGATGAGAGTATCATTTCATTTCATAATGTTATTTTGTGAAATGGGTCGTTGACTAGATTTTAAATGGTGTCTGATAGGCAATATTCCTTTACTTCCATTTAGAGGTATTAGAAGTTAAAAGTGTAGAAGTTAAAAGGGAAGGCTCTGGATTCATACTGCTTGAGTTTAAACCCCAGATCTGCCACTTACTAGCTGTGTATCTTGGTACTTTACTTCTCTAACCTTCCTTTTCCTCATCTTGCAAAACGAGGGTGCCATGGTTTCCATTTCATAAGATTGCTGTGAATTAATATATGTAAAAGACTTAGAACAGTGCCTGGGACATAGTAAACCCTCAAAAAATGTTAACTTTCATGACATTTCTTATCATTTT
The DNA here is from genome assembly GCF_965194825.1 of Balaenoptera physalus. Classification (NCBI taxonomy): domain Eukaryota; kingdom Metazoa; phylum Chordata; class Mammalia; order Artiodactyla; family Balaenopteridae; genus Balaenoptera; species Balaenoptera physalus. The sequence continues at coordinate 141,165,072 of NC_138890.1, read as the reverse complement.
TCACTTACTAATGAAGACTGTAAAGTTCCCAGTCACAAAACAATTCGGGGAAATACCAATTTAATTACATTAACACCCTTTCCTTCCTTTCTCTCATTCTGGTATTCTAACCTATTCCTCCTCTGCCTCTATCTATGAAACTGACTTATATTTTACCAAATTACTTATTTAGGGAGCAGACTGTGGCTTAAAGTTCAATAGAGGCATTTATATTCTAATGTGTGGTGTTTGGGATAGCTTAACTTCTGAATTTCAGGAAAAGATGGTTTTATTTCCTCATTATAGTTTCTGAGACTGAACAATTGCAGTGACGGATAGCAAACTTTTCCTAGTGGAGCATCTGTTGCTGACAGGTATCTGAAGGTTGCCACAATGGTTGGCCAGTATCATGGCAAAGATAGACAAATATATGAGGAAGAAATTATTCAAAATAAATATATATATATTGTCAAAATAGTGGCAATACAGATGTGAGAAAAACCATGGAAGGACAAACATTCGAATAGATATATTAAAACTGAAGAAAGGGGGCTTCCCTGGTGGCGCAGTGGTTGAGAGTCTGCCTGCCAATGCAGGGGACACGGGTTCGAGCCCTGGTCTGGGAGGATCCCACATGCCGCGGAGCAACTGGACCCGTGAGCCACAACTACTGAGCCTGCGTGTCTGGAGCCTGTGCTCCGCAACAAGAGAGGCCGCGACAGTGAGAGGCCCGCGCACCGGGATGAAGAGTGGCCGCCACTCGCCGCCACTCGCCGCAACTAGAGAAAGCCCTCGCACAGAAACGAAGACCCAACACAGCCATAATTAATTAATTAATTAATTAATTTTAAAAAAACTGAAGAAAGGCTATGTCCACTTTTAGGAAGAATCATGAACAAATTCATGAGTCAGAGTTTTTGTTTACAGTTCTATTTTCAGTGTGTGTGGACCCCGGTGCCCCAATCACAGTTATTAACATGTGATATGTTTGATAGGACCTGTGTCCTTTGCTCTCAAATGTAGGAGATGATATATGAACATAAGATGATAGCCACAGGCATCTGGTATTTACCAAAGGGTTACTCTGTACTGCGTGTGGTGGTAGCAATTCCACCTGAAGTGTTACATTGAATTCTCACCGCAACTCCGCTAAGTAGTTGTCATCCTCATTCTAGAGCTGATGAAATTGGCGTTTGGAGAAGATAAATAGCTTTTCCTCGATTACATAGTCAGTGAACAGTGGTGCTAGTATTCAAACCCTCTTCTGCCTGACTCCAGAGCCTCAGCATTTACTGAGATGTCAGTTCAAACAAAGACATTGTTTGAGTTGATTCTGGAGGTTTAGACAGTACCCTAAATGACACATTTCCTAATTGGTCTTCCCTGCTGAGACATTAACTTGTCGACACAGGGCATTATGCATCGTTAGTTCTCCGCATGCCCGGACAGTTAAAGAATCAAATTGTCCTTCATAATTTGAAGATGATACCACTGCATGTGAGGCTGTGGCTGAGAAAAACCAACATCTGACAAGTAGTTCTTTCCACATCATGTATACATGCAGATTGCTCTTTGCTTTGTGGCTCAAGCTCTGTTGGCAGAGCCTCACTTGTGTGTTTCGTTATGCCAAAGTGTGGTTAGCGAAGCTTAGTTTGAACAAGACTGCACTATCACTGATGCTATATACTCATCAGGGCGTTCTCCGTTTTTGTCCCCAGCCATTTTTAGCTTTGCCACACCATCCTTTGGATTGAAGGTTCATCAGAAGTCTTTAGGCCTCCCAGATTTTATATGCAAGACCTGTTTAAATAGTGTGCTATGGTCCCTTTTAAAAACATGTCTGGTCCACCAGATCTGAGTTGTAATGATTCACTATTTCAAGGCTGGTGGACCAAATGAACTGCCAACCTTGGTTACTGGGTCTTGCCATTTATTGTTCTCAGGCCTGAGACACGTGTTCACAGGATAGGGGCTGGTGGCTGTGTGTTAGAGTTAAAGGGAGGTTTGATTACTCTCTCTGTTTTTATAAAACTTCACTGTGGTCTGGTGCTTGACTGCTCTTCCAGGGCCCACCAGTTTGTACTTCTTATCTAGTCACCCTATGACCAATTGTCCATGTAGATAGACAGCTGGCGGCTGAGATTAGGGAATGCACTTGATGACAGCAGGTCACGATAGCTTGGCATTCACCATAACAGAAAACAGCTGCAGTGAACTCATCTCCTTTGTACAGCACCATTCCTCCTCCAGCTCTTCCTCCTCCTCCTCTTTTGGGAAACATTTATTGAATGCATACTGTAAGCCAGGCATTAGGCTAAGTCAGGGATACTCAACTTCCACACCTTTCATATTTTGGTCCAAAAAAGCCTTTGTGGGGGGGGCTGTCCAGTGCATTATACGATATTAAGCAGCATCCCTGACCTTTACCTACTAGATGCCAGTCGCAGCCTCCCCTCCTCCCCTAGTCATGACAATAAAAATATCTCCAGACACATTACTAAATGTCCCTGGGTGGGGGGCAAAATTACCAGTTGAGAACCACTGGTCTAAGGATATTATCTAATTTAATCCTCATAACAACTCTATGAAATAGGTAGAATTACTTATTATTTCCCATGCTTTTCCTTCTACCTAGATTAACTTTGCTTCCACTCTCCATCTAGAGAAACATCTTAATCTTGATAGCCTGAGTTCTAATGTCCTCTCTTCTATGTCGTTAGGGCTGGCCACAGCTCATGTACCTACCACTCCCACTCCAACAAGGTGCCAGAGCATTTTGTATTTATAGGTAGAACATGAATGTAACAGTAAGTGACCTTCTAAAAATATGAAAAGGAAAGAAATAAGGTTGTATTCTGAGTTAAAATGTGTAATAAATACATACTATAACATAGACTTACAAAGTTACCTTAAAGAGACCAAATTGTTCTGTGGCTTAAAAGATTTGACTATTTCCTGTAAAAGAATTACTGTATTCAAAGAAAAAGCTTTGTGCATTAGAATAGGGCTTATAATCATAGAAATAAAGTTAGAAGCAACCACTGATGGGTAAAGTGGGTCCTGTCAGGCCAATGTAGCACCGAGTTAGTCTGCTGGTTATATCTATTGTGGAGATTGGGACATCAGAGTAGTAGATCCTGACTTTGTTAGGTGTTTGATCATCCTTTAAACTATTGTCTCCCGAAGGATGGAGCACATACCACTGGGCATAGTCAAGATGATGTAGGTAATGTATGTACGTTCGTAAATAATGTAGACTTGTGTGGTGAGAATGTTTTCCACTTAAAATTTCTACCAGATGTTCTGATACAACAAGCAGAAAGTTTAATTTTGGGGCTAGTATGTCTTTAATGCCTGATACTAATCTTCCTTTTAAGTATAGAGAGAGCAGGCCTCAGGCTCAGATCCCTTCACAAGTAATAATAGTTTCTAGTTAAATTTAATATTATTGCTTAGTTTCCATTTACTTTTATTTCTATAATATATTTTCTTGAATTGATCAAAGGCAAATGATGTTAGTTTTCTATTTCAGGCAGTGATTTAAAGTTTCTTTTAAAAGTAATAAGAAAACAAAATGAACCCATTTCAAGAAAACATTAAATAAATAATCATAGGTGTAGTAAGCAGATATGGTGAAGTCACGTAGGATTAGGGTGACCAACGCATCCTCACTGGAAAAACCGCAAGTACTGAATCCCACCTCAGTTCTGCTTAAATTGAGACCCTAGGTCACCCTAAGTAGAATATGAGAATGCTTGGTGTTTCAGAAATGCTCTATTACTCATTCAAATGGCAGGAAATGCAATTCAGCTCAGGTAATTCTAATGAAGAGACTTACAGAGGTGTGAGCAGGTTGAGAGATCAGACAGTGGATACTGAGGTGGTCCACAGAGACTAGAACAACTGGAAATTATTACCTACCTGGAGGAGGAAGTGGTGTTTCCAGGCTCAGAGCCCAGAGAGAGTGGAGCTGGACCACAGATGCTGAGATTCCCAGTGGCAGTTGTGGTCTTGAGGGATGAGGCTCCTGCCAGATAAATGGAACCAAGCAAGGAGGGAGCAAGGAAGAGACATCCCAACTCTTCCTTTTCCCACTCTCTAATTTCATGCTGGTGCCTTTCAGTAGCTGAATCCAAACAGAAGCCTCTGGACAGGAGGGTAGGGTCGTGTGTACAGGCCGTGGGGGCCAGCCTCTCTGGATATAGTGCAAAGCAAAGAAGGGCAGAAAAATGGATCTGGAGTAAGGGAAGGGAGCAGAGAAAAACCACATAAATTCCAAGTTCATTAGATCATCTTCTGGTACGGCTTCTGATGTAGGTACACGGAGAGAATAGGCTGGTCGGCCTGACCCTTAAGTGTTTTTCCTCATTAAATATTGGTGAATCAGCATGTTGGTTTTATAAACCGGGATTTTGTAAGCGTTGTCAGAGTAAATTTCCCCGAGTCTGCTGAACTTTGGGAACCTGTTGGGATAGTGCTCTGGAGAAACAAAAAGATGCTGGGCTTGGTGAATTCAACATAACATCTAGCCTTGTGCTAGATTGTGTGAGCAGTCAACGGGCCTCCCTCAGGCAGAAAAGAAATACTCCAACCACCTCACAGTTGAATGAGCTGTACTTCTTTGATTAAAGTTTTACAGTTATTATCTCAACTTCAACACTCTTTGAGTTATCCAGTTGCCACAGGGAGTGAATTTCTCACCCATGAACCTACCTTGTTCAAGAACTAGATTGTATCTCTTATACCTAACCCATCTTGGTGGTTAAATCCAGAGTCTTTAGTGTGTCACATAAAGTTCTTCAAAACTTGGCTCTTGATTTCCTCTTTAGTTTTTGCATGGTGTACCTTTTTGGGATAATTTTACTTTCAACTTTTCTATGCCCTTCTGTTTTTGATATGTTACTTGGAAATAGTTCGTTGCTTGATTTAATTGTTAAAAATCCAGCCATTTACATACACGCACGTATATACACACAATCACATACATATTTATAATTATATTTATTTCTCTTTCTCTATATATTGAAAACCATAAATTCACACCAATATTCCATCCCCATTCTAGTGGGATTCTATTTTTCTCTCTTTCCATATTTGTAACTCAACAGTGAGAAAACTTGCTCACATTACCCTAAATATATTTACTAACGTGACCAATCCCGCTGTAGGTACCCAGGTTCCTAATGCTGCTGGTGCACCGTCCCAGGGGATGCTCTTTTCACCACACTGGTTCTCCAATATGTCATGTGCACCTGCTCCTCTTATGTGAATGCTCTCCTCACCCTGCTTGGGCTTTGACACACACAACTAGCTGCCTGCCTGCATGGAACCCTCTTCTGTTCAGATCCTTACTTCCCCCTGCTGGGCTACCTCTGTGTGTGGACGTCCTCCTCATCCTGCTTAGGTTTTGACCTCTGCACTTGGTCCCTCACCTGTATGGACACACTCTAGTGTCCAGACGGTAGTAGTAGTTTGGATATCCTTCTTGCCTCACTTGGGCTCTGATACTCCCTGGCCACTGTCCCTTGTGAAGGTTCTCCTTCCCCTGTTCGGTCTCTTGAACCTAATGCCTTCTCCCTGGCCATCCCCTCCACACCCATGTGGACTCCTTCCTCATCTTGCATAGGACACCTCTCTGTTGGACACCCCATATCAGACCACCCTGTTGCACGGATGTCCTTCTCACCTTGTTTGAGCTAAGACTGCTCTCCCACACTGATCCTCTCTTTACACTGCTTGGCCCGTGATTCCCTACCCGGGGCCACCCCTGCCTATGGATGCCCTCCTCCCCTCAGTCCTCCTCTCAGTAAGGCTCTGACTCCCCACCACAGGAAGCCCTCCTATGTGGACACTACTTACTCCACTCAAGGCTATGATACCCTATTCTGAGCTACCATAGCTCCCCCAACTAGGGGGAGCCTACCTTGCTTTGCTTTTCCTAATGGCTTTAGGAGCCAATTTCTAGGGATGGGAAGATAAGGAAGGAAAGAAAAGGGAAGGGAAGAGCTGACTTATATTTTTAAAAAGATCACTCTGCTATTCTGTTGAGAGCAGACGGAAGAGGAGCCGAGACAGAAGCTGGGATCCCAGCTGGGAGGCTAGTCATCTCTCAGTAAAATGTCGGTGATTCCAGTGAGTATGTTAACAGTGGCAGTGAACAGTGGTCACATTCTACACTTATTGTTAAGATAGTGCCAATAAGATTTGCTGATAGAGTGAAAAGAGTTAAGGATTACTTTAAAGTTTTTGGCCTGAACGAGAAGAAAGATGGTGTTGCCATTTATTGGAATGAGAACAATTTGGAGAGGAGTAAGATTTGGGGTCGGAAATCAAAAGTTCAGTTTTGGACATAATAAATTTGAGATGCCTTTAATCATCTAGATGGAAATGCTGTATATAAGAGGCAGGAGTTTAGGGAGAAATTGGGATTGAGGGTCATTAGGGTATAGATGGAATTTATAGACTTGAGCTCATCTTCGAGTGAGTATAGAGAACAGAAGAGGTCTTAGTACTCTTAACATTTAAAGTTTTGGAAGATAAGGAACAATCAGCAAAGGAGACTGAGTAAGAGTGTTCGTTGAAGTAGAAAAAGAACCAAGAGGGAGTGACGTCTCAAACCAAGAGAAGGAAGTGTTTCAAAAGAATGAAGTAATATTGCGGATCCAGCGGAGAGGAAAACTGGTGATGCAGAGGTGAGCAGGAGTAACTGCAGAAGCCATGACCTTGATTCAGTGAGAGCAGACGAGAACCATGGAAACATGGAGGAGTTGATCCTGGCTGGGAGCATGGGCAGTTCACCGATTCTAACAGGCAGGGAGGCAGGGGATGCAGAGTAGTAGGTGAGGTGGGGGGAACACATGGAAGTTACTCTTCTGATAGCTTCTATTTTCTCAGTAAAATAGGAACTAAAGCCCAGAGCTGAGGGGGAGGAGGCATTGGAGGTATTTGCAGTTTGAATAGAGAAGTGTGAAATAGATTTCTGGGCAAGTAGGACAGTGAATAGGCCAGGGAAATGAGAATTGCCAGGCAGTAAGAAGAGGCCTTTTTACGTAGCTGGAAATAAGTGTAAAGTGGCACCCATTGTATGGTGGTTTGCTTTTCTCTAGCCACATTGAGTTTCTCAGGCTATGCACAGAGTAGGCAGAAAGTTGGATTTTAGTACAACTAGGAATTTATGAGAGGGGCAAGGGAGTTGACTCTGAAGTACCTAAAAAATGCTAGGCTACTGAAATATTGCTCATGTAAAGTTCTCAGGGGTTTTGTATTAAATTAATAAATCAGAATGTTTTAAAAAATTAATATGTTAGTCTGTTGGTAAATGGGAAATACTAAATTCTCCAGTTGGTTAAACAAAACAAAGCAAAATCTAACAACTTGACTGAAAATTTTACATTTTTGTTTGATATCAATTGATTTATTCATTCATCAAAGATTGGTTGTTTATATATGTGCCAGGGTCTAGTTTAAAGCATTGGGGACACACAGATGAATGACACATGATCTTTACTGGCTTGGAGCTTGTATTTTTATTATTTGATAAATAAAATTAAGAGCTTATACAGTAATTACAAGACAGAATCCTAAATACTAAAAGATGATAGGAATAATAGGAAGGGTTCTAGAATCTGACTTACTGACCTCTTATTCCAATTCCTCCATGTACTCGCTATGTGAATTTCAGAAACTAATTGAACTTTTCTAAGTCTCAGTTTCCATGTTATACAATGGAGATAATAATAGTACCTTTTGTGTTGGGTTGTTATTAGGATTATGCTATTTAATGCATTTTAGACACTCAGTAGAGTTATTAGCCCATGATGAGTTCTCAATAAATATTAGCTATTATTGTTATTATTAAGACAAACATATACAAAGTGTTTTGCAAATGCCAAAGAATGAGCAAGTGACTGAGGCATGTTTACACTATTAGTTTGTTCCATAAATGGTGTTTGCAAAGCAATAGGTGAGAGTTAGCCTACTCAAATCATCATACACTAGAAATGACCTTCCTAATAAATTTATGAAGTTATACTGTAAAAAATGGACAACCAAGTACAGGTGGTCCTCCATATCTCTGGGTCTGCAGATGGAAAATATTTGGATAAAAAATTCCAGAATGTCCCCAAAAGCAAAATTTGAACCTCATGCTGGCAACTATTTACATAGCATTTACATTGTATTTACATTGTATTAGGTATTATAAGTAATCCAGATATGATTTAAAGTATATGGGAGGATGAGCAAAGGTTGTATGCAAATACTATGCCATTTTATATAAGGGACTTGAGCATCCTTGGATTTTTGGTATGCACAGGGAGGGGTCCTGACCCAATACCCCTCGGACATTGAAGAAAGTCTGTATTTACATGACAAAGAAAAATGTAAATGCATTTTAGAGGCGAGATAATGGATGAGCACACAATGTGGGCATAGACATGGGAACTGCATATCAGACTGGGCAGGAGTCAATGAGAAACAAAGTGATGTGGTAAATGGAGCGATGGGAATTCATGAGTGGTAGTATGAAACTGAACTGAAATTTCCACTGACCAACAGTTCTTTTCACCCAAGGCATTTTCAGTAATGTAATTTTGGCTTTCGTATGTAGAGTTAGATATCCGTTCCTACCACATCAGAGGAGACTTGTATTCAACATTGACAAATGATCCATAAAGTGTTCATGTTTTGTTTAAAATGGTTTGTTGAAATCCTTTTTTCCAGTTTTGTAGCAAAATAGTTTTAGAGCCTCCATCTTAAATGGCTAGAAAATTTTGTCAATCCATCTTATGTAACTGTAATAGCTACTATTTATTTAGTTCTCATTATGTGTTATACTAAGCACTTTGTATGTGTGTGTGTGTGTGTGTGTGTGTGTGTGCTTGTGTGTGTTTAAGATCTTCTTTAAAGCTTACAACAGCCTTGTTAAATAGGCATTTTCATATCCACTTGACAAATAAAGTGAGGCTTAGAGAAATTAAACAGCCTGAACATGGGATACACACCGGGGTAAGTGATGGGGAAGTAGGATTTGAATGTAGCTTTGACTGACTCCAAAACCTGTGTGCTTCCTATGACTCAGAAGTATTTTTTTCAGAAGTTTAATTTTTATCATTTAAAATGGCATAACTGGGGACCTTCCCTGGCAGTCCAGTAGTTAATACTCTGTGCTTCATCAGCTGCATAGCACAGGGAGATCAGCTCGGTGCTTTGTGTCCCCCTAGAGGGGCGGGATAAGGAGGGTAGGAGGTAGACGCAAGAGGGAGGGGATATGGGGATATGTGTATACATATAGCTGATTCACTGTTATACAGCAGAAATTAACACACCATTGTAAAGCAATTATACTCCAATAAAGATGTTAAAAAAATAAAATAAAATAAAATAAAATGAAAACTATTCAAGTAAAAAACAAAAACAAACAAAAAAAAAAGGACTCTGTGATTCCCCCTGCAGGGTTTGATCCCTGGTCAGGAAAATACCTTGTATTTTCCATTTAATATAGTTTGAAGTTATCCCCTGTATCTTTGGGAAGAGATTATGTTGATCAACTTTTAGATTTTATCCAGCCTATGAGTGGTAAATGGTATGCTGTAGTTTTGATTTATATTTCTCTTATTATGGGTGAGGTTGAGCAGATATTCATATGTTTAAGGGTCATTTGCATTTCATTTTCTGTAAACCATTGTTTCTCAACTGCAGGTGATTTTGCCCCCCAGGGGACATTTGGCAATATGTGGAAACATTTTTGTTTGTCACAACTGGAGGGTAGTGCTACTGGCATCTCATGGATAGATGCCAGAGGTGCTGTTAAACATCTTATAATTTACGAGGCAGCGCTCCCACAACAAAAGGTTATCTGGCTGAAAATGTCAATAGTGCCAAGTTTGAAAAACCCTACTGGAAATGTATCTATTGATCATTTCTCATATAGAGTTGTATTTCTTATTTTTTTCCTCATTGCTAGAAATTCTTTGTAGGGTTTGTTATCACTGTTCACGAAAATTGATACTCCCACCTATAGAATCCAGCATCTCCATGAGACTTGCTTTGGCCAATAAAATGAGAACTGAAGCGCTTTCTCTGTAGATGCTTGAAGAAGCAGCCCATGGTCAGGCATGCCCTTTTTCCTCTGCCTCTGCTGTTGCGGAAGCGTGTGTTGAGATGAAGCCTCCATTAGTTTGGGTCCCTGAGGCAAAATGACTATAGCGCTCCCTGCTGACGATAAAAGGACACAAAGTGTAAGCGAGAAATAATGTTTTATGCCCCTGAAATGTTTCAGGTTGTTTGTTACTACAGCAAAATCTAACCTATTGTGATGGCTATAATCCTTTTATATTAAGGGTGTTAACGTTTTGTCTGTGATATAAATTTCAAATAATCTTCCCAGTTTGTCATTTGTGTTTTTACCTAGCTTATGAAATTTTTTGCCTTATAAAATTATTATTATTTTTAAATTTGTACAAATGTAGTCAAATATATCCGTCTTTGCGCTTATTGCTTCTGGGTTTTGAGTTCTGGTTAGGAAAATTTTTCTTACTCTCAGATCATTCAGAAATTTGGTTATGCTTGTGTCTAGTACTTTCGTGGTTTTATACATTTAGATCCCTAATTTACTTGGTATGAAAGCTGACTTTCATATGACTCTTTAGTTGTCGCCAAACCACTTATTAAGAACTCATTTCCCCCAATTATTTGTGATGCTTTATTTATTATGTATTAAATTTCTGTATGTACTTCGGTCTATTTCTAGATTTTCTATTTCATTGGTCTGTCAATATCATACAATTTTAAGTACAGGGGCTTTAAAATATATTAAATGTCTGTAAGACCACCCCTTTGCATTGCTCTTGTTTTAAGACTTTTGCTTACTGTTATTGCTTATCTCTTTTTCCAGACTTTATAACCAACTTGCCTAGTTTTTGAAAAAAATTATGGGAGCTATTTTTATTTGGATTTAATTAATTTATAAATAAATGTAGGGAGAGATGACATCTATATGATGTAGAGTTCTCTTTAAGAACATGGTAGGTATTTCCATTTGTTCTGCTTTTGTGAGTTGCAGAGAATTTTATAAATTTTCTCAAATAGGTTTTGGATATTTCTTTTAATCTGCTTTAAAAGTATGCTTTGGATCATTGCTGTTTTGATAAGGCAGGAAATACTCCCTATTGATTTTTTAAATCAGTGGAAAATCTGAGTCCTTACTCTACTGCAAATTGGCTACAACACTCTAGACTATCCACCAATTAATCTGTAACCTAATTTTCTTTTTTTGGAATAAAGGGAACAGGTCTTGTTTGAGATCTCAGATTGTGGGATTAGAGAAGCTATAAAATGCAAGCTAGTGGTAAGGTATTCTTCAACTCATCATTGTTAGTTTATGTATTTTATAAACAGTTCTCCTTAACATTTTCCTCTCTCAAAGCACATAATCTCTTTTTAAATTCCTGCCTCATATTATATTGCATGAGACAAATTCCCCACAGTACAGAACATTCTGAAAATTTGCTATAAAATAATATTAGATAATAGAAATACTGAGCTCATATATTCTTAATTACATACAATCAAATGTATATACAACACAAACCTAGCCTAATTTTGTTTGTACAACTTGGGGGTAAATGAAATCCTATAGGAATTAACCACAGATTACAAGGCTTATAAATGGATGTTCCTGTGAAAGAGAACCACTTTCTGGAACATGTTGTTAAATTGTCAATGAAAGTGCAATTATCATTGGCAAGTAGTTGTGGTGTAACCTAAATCCAGGACATTAAGCACTAATATTTTACTTGTTTTTTTCTTCAAATAAAAATTTTCTTCCTCAAGCTAGGTTTTGCTAAAGTGGTAGATACGCTTTAAAACAGAAATAGTCGTTCCATTTTGTTGCTATTCTATTTTTAATTGACAGTTTTTACAAATAGCTTTTTTTAATTAAAAAGAAAAAGTTGTGGTAAGATTTTGCTCTCCCCAAACTGTCAGAGGCAAGTGGCATAAGGGCAGCATAGTTGTGGTTATAAGCGTGGACCCCAGAGTCACTCTACTAGGGTCAAATCCTGGGACGGCTAGTCTCTGGCTATGTGACGTGGACAAATCAATTAACAAATTAATCACTAAGTAGCTTTGACCTAATAGTGTTGATGTGAAGATTAAATCAGATAACATTTTAAACGCTTAGAACAATGTCTGACAAATAGTAAGCTATGTAACTCTTCGATAAATTAAAAACAAAAAGAACATACTTCACATTACTGTCTTTGTCAGCATCTTGTTTCAGATGAAGTTAAGTCAAAATCAACATCAAAGATGCCTTCAGGTAGGGGTAGGGACAAAGGGAGAAAGCTCAAGCCAGGAAAGGCATGACTCCGCTTCACTTGTTGTGGTAATAATGGTGGAGGGATTCACAGGCTGATTGTTTTCATATGACCTGTGTCTCTCCACCATCTGGTAAACCTACCTCCTTCCATCCACTGGGAAATTTCTCTGAGTCTGCCCAGTATAAGAAATAGGATCCCACAAAGCTTGTGGTGGAGGCAATCAGCTAAATTTGCTGCCTCTGAAGGAAAGCCCTGGGAGCAAAAACAACAGTAAAATCATGACAAGTCAGCAGATAGACTGTTCTGTTAAAACTAGTTAGAGCTAACCCTGTCTACTCATATTCTGCTTAATAGAATCCTTAACCACTGCCCATTTCATAGAATGCTCGTCTCATACTAGTTAACTAGCTCTTTTTACTGAAACTCGAATCCATATACAAACTATGAATATTTGAAATAGGAGATAATGGGAATGTCTGTCTTTTGAATTGTATTGGACTCAAAGGAAAATAAGAAACAATACAACTCAGCATTTCCTGTTATTCCTTTTCATATAACTCCCCAAAGTGAAACAGAGCACCTTTCACATGTAGGGATATTTTTCTCTCCAGTGTTGTCATTGGTCTCCACTAATAACTCTGCATGCATGCTCGGGGAGACCACAAAGAATGAAATTAAGTGGACACTCAGGCAACTGTGTGCAATAGTACAAATGACATAATGAATCCTTAGGGCCATACATAATTGCCTACTTTCATAGAAAATTTTAACTGTCTAGGCTTGTGGAGAAGATTTAGTAACATAAAGTATTAATACAAGATGAAGCATATGCTGGAGCCAATTCAGGCAAAATTCCTCCAAGTACGACTCTCCTAAAAGACTCAAAGTCTACATGTATGGTATGTATCTCATACTGTTACCTTTCTAACTCTTTTGATTCATTGATTTGTTCATTCATTTATGCAACAGAAATTACTTAGCACCTACTACATGCTATGCACTGTTCTAGGGTTTGGGGATACTGTGGAGGACAAGGCACGGAGCTTACATTCTAATGGAGGAAAAGAAATATTTATAGAATTACGTGACATGGGCTTTCCTGGTGGTGCAGTGGTTAAGAATCCACCTGCCAATGCAGGGGACATGGGTTCGAGCCCTGGTCCGGGAAGATCCCATGTGCTGCGGAGCAACTAAGCCCATGCGCCTCAACTACTGAGCCTGTACTCTAGAGCCCGTGAGCCACAACTACTGAAGCCTGCACGCCACAACTACGGAAGCCCACCCACCCAGAGCCCGTGCTCTGCAACAAGAGAAGCCACCACAATGAGAAGCCTGAGCACCGCAACGAAGAGTACCCATGGCTCCCTGCAACTAGAGAAAGCCCACGCGCAGCAGTGAAGACCCAACGCAGCCAAAATAAAGAATTACGTGACGTAATGTCAGGAGGTGATCAGGGATTCAAAGACAAAAATAGCAAGGTAAGAGGCTATTTAAAATATGATAATTAGGGAAGGCTTCTCTGAGAAGAGGATATTTAAGCAGAGGATGAATAAAGTGAAGGACTTCTGAGGAAGAGGTTTCAGGTATCTTGAACAGCAGATGCAAAGATGGGTACTTGGAGGGTTCTTGGTGCAGTTGAGGAACAACAGAAAGGAAATTTGGTTAGTGGGGTGAGTGTGGGGAGGGTGTCAGCTGATGAGGTTGGGGAGCTGGCCAAGGACCAGACCACGTAGGACTTGGTTGGCTGTGGACTCCATTTTTTGTGTGAATGGAAGATGTTGGAAGGTCCTGAGCAAAGGAATGATTTATTATTTTCACAGTTCACCCACTGCTGTGTGAAGAATGGAATGCAGAAGGGCAAGAGTAGAAGTAGAGAGACCAGCTGGGAACTACTGCACAGTTTATATGGTGACATGGGATTGAAGGGGGACAAAGAATAGAAAGGGTGTATGTATAGTCCCTCTTTGGTGTTCTATTTGGAGTAAGACTTGTGTACTCTTAGCTACACAGATTAAGCTTTTACATATATCTCCACTGTGCTTTACTTCTAATTGCAAAGAACCGTTTTAAGTGGGAAAAGATAGGAAATGAATTCCCCTCAACAGAGAAATGGTTGATTAAATTCTAGCAAATACTTGCCATGACCTTTTAAACAACCATTAAAAGGAATAAGCTAAATTAATCCTTGGAGAGATTTCCATGGTATATTTTTAAGTGAGAAAAATATATATGTATGTATGTATGTAGCCTCATTCTTGACAGTCAAAGAAAATTCCTAACATGTATGTTAGTATATATATCAAATTATGTAATACACATACCTATGTAATATATATGTGTGTATACATGAACATATGAGCATGCAGAAGAGTATAAAATATACACACAGGTTGTTAATAGATTGTTAACATTGGTTATTTGGCTGAGGGCAGATAGGACTTTAAGCACTTAAGTAGCATGTATGAACTTTGATGGGGGGGAATGCTGAAGTAACTATACGTCCCAGTGCAAACCAGGTGGAATAAGCCCAGTGTGGGATACAGAAAAGAGGATCTAGAATGGTACCAGAATTATTCTCTTAGCCACAGTAATTAAGGGTTATTACCAGTTCCATAGGGAGGAGGAATTGGATAGCAAAACCTAATGTGTATCTTTTATGTGTAGGTTTATACAGTTATGTATGGTAAAGTGTACAAAGTTCTCACTTAAAAATGTTTTGGACATAAATTAATCTAAGAAAAGATTTAATTCACAGTTCTTTGCAGTTTTAAGACACAAATGATGTAAATGTCCTTCCAAGCATGTTAAAAGAATGAAATGAGTCAGACTATGACTCCAAAATGGTATATGCGTGTTCAACACTTTTGAATGACCAAGTAGAAAAAAAAGATGTATAGTTTGCTATGGACAGACTTACACACTTCATCCATTTGGTTTGGCACCGCTCAGGAGAGCGGTGTGACCATACTAGGCTGAGATTTCTTAAGCCAACATCATATACCTTATCTATGGAGAACTTTTCTCCTTTGTATTTTTTTTTTTTTCTCCTCTGTATTTCTGAACTTTAGCCAACACTTTTCCAATGAAACCTGTGTTTAAGCAAGAACATTTGGTTTCTGTAGTAACATTTGGGAAGTAAAGCAATTCCTGTATTTGAACCTTTGTCAGTGTGAGGAAGACTACACACAAGAGAAATTCTGGGAAGAGGAGCGATTTCTTCACCTCCTGAACTCTAGTACGTGACCATCATTGAGAGACTTCTCATTCTGGCTAGGATGGCTTGGCCTACATAGTTCCAAGTTGCAAAGTTGGCAGGTTAGCTCACTAGTGACTAAAAGGTCTTATTAACAAATTCTGCTGGTCATTAAGCCATATTTCTTCATCTGCTTTGAGTCTCAAAGTGATAATATGTGAGTAGTATCTCATGGGGGATTGAGGAAAAGGAAGTTTTTTACCTTTTGGAAAGATTGTTCATTCAGTTTTTAAAAAATTGCCAGAAAACCGCATTGTTTACAAATTTTTCCATTGTGTTCTGTTTATTTGCCAAGAAAAATCTTACACCATACCAATGTTTTAGTAAAACAAATGGCTCCTTTCACAATACAGCTCAGCATATTTGTATATTTACATGAGTTTTCCAGCACTGCTTTGGGATGAAAGATTCATCTACATTCACACATGTTCTGTTTTCCCTTGTGTGTTAAGTTTTGACCTCCCAAACTAGCTCCCAATGAACCCACAGGTCATGGATTAGTTGTAGGCATTTTACTAAGCCCTCAGTTGGATAGAGTTTTGCTGGGATCGTTGAAACAAATAGGGTGTTTTCAGGGAGCTTGCGCTAGTTTGAGTACCTGGGTGGATCATGAACGAAGGAATGACTGTGGAATATGCCCCGTGGGCCCCACCTTCCCAGGAAGACCTGAAGGTTACTACACTTAGTTGGCCATTATTTAATTTGTGTAGGTTAACAAAGAGCAACTTGCAACAGACTCATAAACATAGTACCACCAAGCTATTCAGCTTGTCTGGCCTGGAGGCAGATCTTGTGTTGTCCATGTGGCCTTCTATGCTTCATTAATTATATTTCCTAATAATTTCATTGTTGGTCTATAAATAGTGTGGAAAAATTTTCATACTTTTCAGATAATTTGTAATTTATATGCTATATTACTCCGAGGAGTTGAAGGAAATTTTCATTAGCCTCCCACTTTTAAAATCTTAGCACTTGTTAGTTGGGTGATCTTGGACAAATTACTTCATTTCTCTAACTTTTGATTTCCTCCTCTGCAAATCGAGGGTAATAAAAACAATTTCATAAACCCATTGTGAAGGCCAAATGAAATGACATAATAAAACATCTAGTATTGTGCCAGGTATATCAGTAGGCCTTCTGTAAATGGGAACAGTTGCTATTATTATTGGTGTTTTGATGATGGTAGGATGATGTAGGTTATTTCTACTTCCATGGATATAGGGATAGATGAGTGATTCTGGATAAGAGTGAAAGAGCACATAGGTAGGTTGTTATTCTGCCCTTGATACACGAAAGAGGCCTCTCGAAATGAAAGTGGAGGTTCTGGAGGCATGCTTCGACACTTCTTAACCTCCCAATAACCAGTGTTTCATTCGTAGCAAGGAGAATTTGGCCATCTTCTGTGACATATTCTAACTTTGGGCTGGAACCAATCTTGAAGAAGTTTTGAAAATCTCAATTCTGTACTGTGAAGTGAAGCATTATGTTTCCAAGGACACTTCTCAGCATGTTGATGTTCATTGGAGCTTCACCACACCTCACCGCACTGGTGCCAAGGAAAAGGCTCATACAAGCCACCTGTACCTTAAGATGAAAATTTTAACGTTAGCTTAAAATGTTGCCAGTGCTTTGGCCAGTACAGAAAAGTCCATGATGTCACTGAAGGATAGAGTAGCATAAAAGACTCAAGAGGCATTTAAAACCAGTTGAATTTCTCTTTATGTCCAGTTTTCACATGTCCAGTTGGCAATAGAGAAAGCAGAAATGGAGGAGGAGCCAGTGCAGTCCTCAAGTCTTTGCTTCTTGGGGGGAAAGCGAAAGACAGTCACTAGTGATTTTGGAAAATCACCCTGCCACATCAGAACACCTGTCATGCACAGGATTCTTGAATAGAAAAATTCTGTGAACAGTGATTTGGTTTTCTAGGTGCCAACTTCACAGTGCAGAGCAATAATTCATCCAAAACCATGGAGGACTGCTCTTTTGGGAAAGGGAGTAATTTCCCCCTGCCTAATCCGGCGGTGAATTTTCTTCCACAGGTGTGCAAGAAACTGTTCTGGAGTCGACAGAGAGCTGGATCCAAATTGCACGGGTGATTAGGTGGTGCCACAGTTCATCTATCATTGCCATGAAATACTAGGATATCAGCTTTCAGGATGCAAATCATGAACACTTCTGTATGTGGAAAATTTCAGGCCATGGTCCCTAACAGATAAATATAAACTCACAGTAAAGCTATATTTCAGGTTAGCTTTAATACTTAGGAACTTGGGGACTAAAAGTGCAGCAGAGCATCTCAGTCATGGCATATGCATGTTTGCTTTCAAAGTAAAATGAGGTAATCTGTTAGCGACACCAACGTCTGTCCTACAAAGAATTCTACAATCTTCATTTCAAGTACAACTTTTACAGCTCTTGAATTCTATATTCTCCTTCTACAAACAGTGCTTTTGTTACTTGTGGATTTATTATTTAATTAGTAATTAATAATAATAATCTGTGATGTACCTTTAGTAAAGCAAAGGCCATACCATAAATTTTATTCACTGAATTCCTTTTTCCCTCTCACTTTCCATCTCCTGAATTTTCCTTTGATTTTTTTCCATATGTATTTTAGAGTTATTTTAACTTGCTGTATTTTGTGTTTCTTTTGAAGCTGCTTTAAATCTTTTCTGGAATAAGTCACACTACCAACAAACAAATAAGAAATAAATATTCATTTGTAATAATTGGACCACCCAGTTGAAATATGCTGGTAGTTTTTATCCTTGAAAGGGTAATAGCATTGTTTTTATTTCATCATTCCCTCTTACTTTCTTTGAAACCATTATCCTGTGGCTTTGAAAATTCCCATGGAGGAACAAATAGTCCATTTTCTTCTAGAATTGCCAGCAAGCTCATAAGGAAATTGTATCAGAGGTAACTTGTATAAAAAAACCAAAAATGTAACATTTGCCCCCCCATTTTCTGGCTTTCCTGAAGTCTACAGGCTGAGGCCTTGGCCAAGTATTACAAGGTATTACTATGGTCAAGGAATTAGCTGTTGGGCAAGCTCTTCATTCTTCCATGAATGATGCCACAGCTCATGTCAAATGGGGAGAAGGTCCACGTCAGAATGTGGAACGGGTCACAAAATGATGAAAACAATACACCAGCTTGGCAGATTTCAGCAAATAGCAGAAATTACAATGTGGTCTTACTTTATTAACTATTTTAACATTCAGTTACACTCAAGGAGAAGAAGGGGAAAAATGATTTAAGCACCAGACAGCGGGGTTATAGAATGAAAATGGAAATTGCAGAGGCTTCTCTCTTAGTTCATCTGCCAAACACCTGTAGAATTAAATTTCAATGATGTGTCTGGGTCAGGTAAGAACTGACTGGTTTCTGACAATAGCTTTTCGGATGGGACATCACCAAGGAGGCAAGATGCACAAGAGGCTAATGTTCATTTCTTATGAAAGGAACTGAGGATGTCAAAGTAAATTGGAAAGGATAGAATCTGGGCAGGCATCTGGGCTTTGGCTCACACGTCAGGAAAATGTTGTGTCTAGTGATCGCCCACAATTACAAAAAAGCAGAGGAAGGGGGCCCCACTTAATAACCATTGAATTTCAATAAATGTTGTTGTTGAACCAACATCAGGAGATGGGTTTTCTTTAAAAAAGTTCTCAATAAAGGTCAAGTATTCACTGAATTCATTATTCTACAGACATCTGCATTTGAAAAATACTTAAAATTCTTCTCATATCAATGGATTTAAATGTTATTCACTAGTAATTCTTTGGGTCTTTGAAGCTTTCAGCTAAAGTTTTGGTTTATGACTCAGTGTTACCTTATGTTATCGACTATCTGTTGCCATCTCTCATGTCAGGAAGCTCTTCATCTACTGAATCTATTTGTTTAGATATGCCATGCATTCCTCTCAAAAGAAAAATTATTTTAATATGCTTCGTTTCAACTAGGCTTGTTTGTATTCCTTTTAGCATTCTTCTTTGAATCACCATAAGAGGGGGGTAATATATGTAGTACAAACAATTAAACTAAATGAAATATCGAGATATACATTTATTTTGATTTTTCTTATATTTCTTTCCAAATGTAATCTACTTTCTTTATGAATAATGATAAATACTTTTAACAATTTTTGAAATGGAAGTACAGGTATTGGCTTTAGAAATTCTCATGTTTAAGGAAATATTTTATTCTTTCTGGATTTGGGGGGTTATTTTTGATAAATATTTAAAAGAAGAGTCAAATTATTCTCTAATTTCTGAGCTAAGTCACACATTTCTTTAGCAATTATTTGGGATAAAAATAAAGATTTTTTACCCCCTTTCAGAGCATTCCCTAGACCCAATGTGAACTGCATACTGTTTAAATACCAGCATAGTCAGACTTCTGGGAAATCAAAACAGCGAGTCCTTTTCATCAGAGAGACTGGTGATTAATGATATATATTACTTTCTGATCGTGTGTTAGACTAACTCACCTGTGTGAGTATAGCAATTTAACAGTCTCAGTAGTTTCATTCTACATGGAGAAGTTTGATTCTTAGTCTTGTTGCCTTAATGATGAATGTAGTCTGGTGTCGCTGACACCAGCATCTATACTTTTCATCTCTCTGACTTCCTCAATGGAGATGGAGAAAGGGTTTTATAAATAGAAGTGTTTTATAGATCTTTAACCTTTAGAATGATCCATATGTTCACTAGCATTCCCCCCCAAAGTTGCAAAGCAATGATGTTTGAAAAAAAGACTATAAAAAATGCACTTATGTCTCTTGTATTTTGCTTTTGTATCATCCATCTCAGAATATTTCTTTTGGTCTGTTTAAATCCCAAGTTGTGGAAACATTGAAATCTCCATGAGTTCTGTAGAAGATGGAAGTATTTAAATAGAACTGTTGTAATTTGGGGGTATGATATTTATACCACCCTATGAATATTGCTTTTACTGTATATTTAAACAATGTATTAAGGATGAGTGAACTGACCTACAGAGTGTCAGCTTGACACAAACCAGAGGCAGATGGAATGAGGGGCCCGGGCATTATGTCTTTCACTGGAATATTGTACCATTTGCAAAAACTCCGCATATTTCACTATTCACACAGTGAATGACCAGTGGTGAACCCTGAGGCAGAAATGATTTAGAGATGTTGTGTAGAGGTATTACTAAAACTTAATGTAAAGACCTAAGTCTTACACATTCAGGAATTTCACCTTTGATGTTAAGATTGGAATGAACTGTGGAAGAATGTAGCAAGATTTCAAAACTGTCTTAAATCTATGAGGGTGAAATATTTGATGGTTATATAATGCCAATTCCCTAAAAGAATTAACTTTTTCTTTCTTCTAAGAGCGACACTTTAGGATGCAGAACAATTAAAACCTGACTGACTCTAACAAGTCCTTACACGTGTGGCTAGAGTACCTTCCTTGAATCATTTAAAAAAAAACCTAACTTTACAAACTGGTAGAATTGTTTGCCAAAAAAAATATAGTTTTCAGTCAATTCTCTCCTCATATCACTTTAACTATAACTCTTTTTTGAAATGATCAACTGAGGTCCATTTCTTTTTTCTGCTTGATGTGGGAACTGATGGAGAATATGCCTAGGCCTCTCATTTCTTCATTACATTGAAGAAATTCCTGAAGCTTTCCATGATGTCTTCTAAGTTAGCATCTGGACTTGGTGGTAAGCATGAACAAATGTTAGGTCAGGAAGGAGGAGGGACAGGGAAAGCAGAGCTGAGGGAAAGGTTGATTAATGAGAATTTTAGGGATAAATTGGAGGTTAGAACCTCAAAGTTTAGCCCAAGCTGGACTTTTTTGGATTTTGAGAAGACAGTTTGGGGTGGACATTCAGAGGTTCAAACTGAGCAGAAGTTATAGGCAAGTCCATGGTTAGAGGATGCAGAAATCTGTGTCTGCAGCAGCCTGGTGGAACAGGGAACGCAGATTTGTATTCAGGGATCCCAGACAAGGTTTAGTACAGAGGTTTAGGTGCAGTAGCTGGGCATAGGCAAGAGTAGGATTTTAACCTGGGGGCATTAGCTCGGCATAAGGAAAAAGACAGGACCCAGGAGATGAAGGAAATTTTCTCAAACCCTGAACAGTTAAGTGGGTTCATACAATAACACATTCATCTCAGGACAGGGATAATCTCTCTTTTATTGTTTAAAAAGAGTTTTTTCTTGGAGTGAGACTAACTAAATCCTTTGTTGGGACCTCTTGTTTTAGTAATTCCTTTTTTTTTCTGTACAAGGGAAAAGAGGAATAAAGGATATGTAAAGGTTGCTGCAATTTGTCCATGAAAAACTTGCACCTAATCAAGGTTGGGGGGTTCTGGGAGACGACTGGACTTGTTACACCAGACCCAAGATTCATCTTCTGGTGTTGATACCTAAATTTGCCTAGGAGAAGAGATGCTCCTCCTGGATTACCCCAGAGCTAAACTCCTGCTTTCTTTTGCTTGGTCCTCTGTTGGTGGAACATGACCCTGCTTGAAAAGGTAGAACTCAGACACGGAGGCATGGAATATGGGTTGAATCTTGAGGGACCTTGGTAAGCTTGGCTGCCATGTGTGCTTGTTGAATAATAATGAAAGATCTGTGATATAGGTACAGAATTTGATAGATGAGAAATAGTTTTTTAGAGACAGTTACATCTTTTACCCCACAGAAAACCATGTTCTACTCAACAGTAATACTTGGCCTGGTCAACAGAAACTTGTTTTATTTTCTTCAGTTTATGAGCCAATATAAAATGGATCTTTGTTCTGTTTGTTATATAATGAGTGATGGAGGGATCACAAAAGGGCCTGGGTATGGTAGCATAGGTTTGGTGGAGAAAACTGGTTTAAGAATAAGGAATCCTAGGGATAGATTTGTGTGGAATAAAGTTGTAGTAAGAAGGCTAGCAGTTGTTTTGATAGTTGGCATTCTAAGAAGAATCGTAGGTACTAATGTAGTCTATGCTTTTCACTTTTCTCATGTTCATTTTGTTCACTATAGGCTTTGGAATGGTAGATAGTAACTTCTAGAAGGATAAGGAAATCTTGCAGACTAGGAGTATAAGGTGAAGGTGGAAACAATCTCTATTAGAAAGCAGTATGTTTAACCAAAAATGAATTCGGAATCATTTTATTTTTAGGAAAATATGCTTGAAAACATGGCTAGTGATGACCTTCTCAAAGAACTATGGGGAAAGATTTGACAATTTAGAATAAATGGTTTCATAGGGAACTGAGGATACCTTGCTCATTGGTGTGAACAAACACATGACCTGGAGGTCTGAGGTTTTCTATTCCAGAATCATTCACTTTCTAGCACAAGATATTTCAGCTGAAGAGTTAAAGAGTTGAAATTCCACAGTAATTTTATTTCATGTATTTATCTTACTGATCTTGGCTGGAAACTGGAGGCCTTTGAAGTACCTTTCATTTTCTTCTATGTGCTTCTTATGGATGTGGTATTTTTCGTGGTTCAGCAGCTATATTGAGCTTCTTAAAAGGTATCTTCTTTATATCTTTCCTCAGGTGGTTCCATTGTTTCTCACTAATGTGAATTTTTTTCTCTTGGCTCTGAATTTTACGACTATTACATTTCTTCGGGTTTTTTTTTAGTATTATTTGAATGATGATCTCTTGGTCCAGAAAGCCAAGATGGAATTTGTATTTTTAGGGTTTCTTATAATACAGTTGCCTTGGTAGAAAGCAAAGATGATCATGGGTTACTTGAGGCCTAATCAAGTATGTGAAGCCGTAGGCATATAATTCAGGGCCCTGATCAGCAATGCTTTGTCATTGTGTCCCATTTCTACCTTTTTGAATCTCTTCTGGAAACTTGTTTCTGATTTCAAACTTCTTTGGTTTCTCTAACTGGTCTAACATGGACAAAGTATCTGGTGTATGCAGGGCCCAATGTTAACAGACCAAAGACATGGAAAAGTTCCTTGTGATAGGAGTAAGATCAAATATAAAAGCAGGTCTCATAGTGTGTTAGAAATAAGTGAATAAGAATAAGGATAATCTAAGAAAAGAGACCTTTGCCAAGAAACCAAAACAAAAGTAAAGGATGGCAAGAAAGAGCTCAATACCAATTGGCATCTCAAGAAATAATGCAAGTACTATCTAGCTCTAACAAAGATTTACCCAGAGAAGTATAATATATGGACTAAAAAATTGGCTTTAATTTAATTGCCACAAAGGAAGGCCTATGTATGTGCCTAACTAAATGGGACTCTAAACCACTCCTACGTTAAAATGTTAACATAGAGAAGTAATTGGAAGAACTGACCTAGTTATGTCCAAGGAGAGTGAGCCTGTATAACCTTCCTAAAGGAGGTATGAGGAAAGAATCTGCATCAAGTCAAAACAGTTGTAAAGGAGGAAGATGTGAGGTGATTTCACAGAAATATATAAAACCAAGCCCACATGATCGGGAAATTCTACTACAGACTTGTTGCTTTTCCTGCTGACTGACCTAATTTTGGTAGGTAATATGTCATTAACGGAATGTATTATACATATTGCCTCACCTGTTCTTCTAATTGGCATCACTGTCTGAAAGAAACGATAGTGTAGGAAAAGGCAAAAGTCCGTTCTCCTGGAGTCTTCTCTGGACTGGCTGAGATTGGAGCAGTGCAAAAAGTCTAGTGGGTTGGGCCTGTCTTAAGTGTGAACTTAAAGAGGGACTCAACAATATCCTGGATGTTTACACTGACTTAGAAAGTGAATGTACTTTCAAAATTTCAATGTTGGGTTCTATTTCACATTTGACTTGCTTCTTTATGATGCTACGGTCTGCACAATATAAGTGACATCTCCAGATGTGATCTTTTAAAGATTCTGGGGTCCAGTTTCAATCACTTGATTTCTTTAGTTGTTTTGAACCTATAATTACATGGTTGGTGGTTTTGCCATATTTGCTCATGGGATTTCAATGTTCCATGTAATTCAATCTGGAACTTCTACTTTGTAAACTTTCTTAATCACTTTTATCCTCAGACCAAGGAGTGATAATAGACTAGTGGATGGGAAATCACACATTATTGGCTGAGTGTCCACATAGCACATCTGGGAAAAATCCACCCAAGAGGAAAGCCCAGTGCTTTAGCTCTATAAATAGTGCTTTAAAAGAAAGTCCTTCCCTCTTGTTTACCACTCCTAAAAGTGAATCTATGGACTACATATGGAAACTGAAAGTCTATCTTGAAATAATATATGGGGTCACTCATGTCACTAAGGGGGTCCAAGGAATTTTCCAGTCCTTGAAACCCTGAAGCCCTTGGCGATGTCTGACTCTTCTTCAGAGGTCCCACTCTCAATATTTCGAGAGAATTCTCTCTCACAAGTCATTTGGGTGGCCCTTCATTTTCCATGACTTTTCTCTGAGTGGGCATTTTTCCCATTCTTAGCATTTTACTATCAACTTCCTCCAAAATCAGGGAAGAAATTAAAAGTTCTTTTGTTCCTAATCCCACCTCTCTCTTTAGCTCTTAGCTACATTATTAGCTACTTTTATATCTCTAATCCCCAGCACAGTTTCTGGAATTGCAGATTACTGGACTCTCTCCCAGCAATTTGTAAATCAGCACCCAGTTTCCACTTGGTTGTTATTTCCTTGAATAGCAGTTATTGCCTTTGATTGACAACCTTAAGGAGGAAATGGTAAAGAATTGAGCGCCAAAACCCTAACAAGTTCCCTAACCTACTGTTTTCTTCTCGGAAATGTATTCATTTATGCTTTAAAAAAACTCTTTGTCAAGGATTGTAAAACCATAAGTAGACATTCACTGGTATCCATAATAGTAGTATCTACCATTTGTTATATCATACAATTGTCATACAATAAATTACGACGGTCAAATATTGATTTTCAAACTCCTCCACTTCCTTCACATTTATCAGTTGGAATTTTACTGTAAGGAAGAACCTTCTGTACGTTCCTATTCACTTATCCATTTATTATCAGTATTGACTCATGAATCCTATTTTATTCAGTAGGTTGTAATTTATTATTTAGCCTTATTTCTTTTCATGCTCAAATGATCATAGATTTGACTAGTTGGAGCCCCTTCAAAATGGCTCCTGTGTCCTCCTGATATGCTCTCATCATTTTTTTGAAGCATTTATTTTTTTACCCGACAAGACATTTCAGGCTCAGATTATAATTTCCCCGATAGCCCTGCAATCAGTCATTTCTTCTAGGGGCTCTCGGTGCCATTTCTTTCCTTTGAGTAAGAAATGGAATCTAGAAAGCAAGATGGGGCACTAAGCTGTGCTGCACATTGCTACTTGGGTTTACTTCTTCTAAGCTCTTTTCCCTCACAGCCTGGCCAACAAAATGAATTGTCAATATTTTGAATACGTGTTAATCTGATGAGAGAAAAACAGTATCTCAGTGCAGTTTTAACTTGCATGTCTCATTATAATGAACTTGAACACCTTTTCATATACTTAAGGACTTTTATATCAATTTTTGCTAAATGTTCTGTTCTTTTGCCCATTTATCTGTTCTTTTGCCCACAGGTTAAGGATTCTGTCCTACAAGATCCCTCACTCCATTCCTGCCTCCCCTTCTGATGCCAATCGCTAATCCAGGTTGCCTCCTGGGCTTCCTGACGGGCTATAGATTGGAGGTTCTAATGACCCTCTCCTTGGGTTTGATTAATTTACTAGAGAGGCTCAGGAACTCAGAGAAACATTTACTACTAGATTACTGGTGTATTATAAAAGAATATAACTCAGGAATAGTCAGATGGAAAAGAAGCATAGGGCAGGTATGGGGAAAGGGGTGCAGAGCTTCCGTGCTCTTGGGGCACGCCACTCCCCCCCTCCTTTTTTTAAATGGAGGCTTTATTACATAGGTATGAATGATTAAATCATTGACCATTGGTGATTGATCTCAGTCTCCAGCCCCTCTTCCCTCCCCAGAGGTTAGGGAGTGGGATTGAAAGTTCTAACCCTTTAATCGCAAGGTTGGTTCTCCTGGCAACCAGCCCCCATCTTTAGGTCTCAAAGTAACCTTATTAACGTAACAAAAGACAAAAGACACCTCTGTGGCTCTCAACACTTGGGAAATTCCAGGAGTTTTAGGAGATCTGTGCCAGAAACAGGGCTGAAGACCAAATATAAATTTCTTATTATAAATCACAATACAGTATTAAAATATGGGTTTTGAATCATAGGTTATAGAGGAATTCATCCATATTTTCTTTAAGCACTTGCATGGCTTTACTTTTTTACATATCGATTCCAGATCGGTTTGTAGTTTGTTCTCATATATGTTGCTAGGAATTGATCTAAGTTCGTCTTTATTCCAAATGGCTATGCAGTTGTCCCAATATAATTTAATAAAAGTACCATTTTGTCCTAGTCATCTGAGATATTCCCTTTACCATATACTAGATTTCCACACATAATTGGGTCTGTTTTTGGACTGTCTCCTGTATTCCCTTGGTCTATTGTTTTACTTCTGTGCCAGTACTACATGGTTTTACATACAGGTCGATCATATTCTAACCTCATCTTTTACAGATGAAGAAACAGAGTGTCTTTTCCCAAACCAGGCAGTGGCAGAGCCAGGGCTGGAAACTGGTTTTCTTGACTTAAAACATGATTCTTTTCCTTCTGTGCTGTGCTGCTCTCATCTCTCTCCTTCACTGTCTTTGGTGAGAGTATAAAATCTAGTTACAAGGAAGAGCCTGCTTTGTCCAGAAAAGAATAGCCATGGAATTATACTCTTCTTAGAATGGATTTGTAGAAAGAGTCATGAGGCAAATGCCTTTGGGAGAATGCAAAGGAATATTCTACCACATGGACTGTTCTATAGAGTGTAGGACCTGGAAAGATGCAGAGTGAGTGGTAGAGAGATCATATAAGAGGAAGTTGAGAAGCAGAGGGGTTAAGTGATATGTCCAAGGTCACACAGTATACAAGTGACAGAGCTGTGGTTTAACACAGATGCCCTTGCAGCCCTCCCAGTTCCTTGGCAATGATTTATCAGGCATGTTTTTGAACAACCGCTTCTTTTAAGCTGCTGTACATTTGTGTGTACATTAAAATTTGACCTTGTTATGTAATGTCTGGTACAAAACAGACATTGGTAGCCTGCCTGTACCCCACTTAAGTTCCTGCTGAAGTTTTTACCTAAAGAATGAAAAAAATTGTTGGATGGGTTTGGAGAGACAATTCCTCTTATAAATAGTGCTAAAACTCCTTTTTTATATGGACCTGTTCAGCTAAAATCTAAACAGCAAAGACATTTGATTTACTGCAGGCATTAGGCTGGAGTGTTAAGTGGTTGTTTTAATTGCAGAGTTTTTATAAAAGAGCTACTTTCACCATATAGTTGATTACAATTTAAAAACAGAGACATATGATTTATTATAAACAGTGTTTTTGAGAACTAAACTTTTTTTTTTAAGAACTAAAAATATGTATTTCAAAAATTTTCAACTCCAGGAGATGTGGGGACCTGACTGCTTTCTTTTCCTCCTTTGGAAATGGTATGTGGCTGTTGAGTTTTAAGTGGTCAGAGAGTCTTCCTTGGTGGTATCAAAGGATAAGAAAGAGGAAATAGGAATCTTCTGGGTTCTGTGTTTGACTGGGCTGAAGACAGGGCCCAGGCAAACTGGGTAAGTAACCTGCAGCATGGGCTTGGTTTGGCTGGTCCAGTCTTCAATTATATGCCACCTCTAAATATTCCCCGCAGGTCTCACCATCCTCTCTCTATCTTAGCCAATAAACAGGAACGTAATTGATCAGAGTGGCAGCAGAGGCATACTCACACTATTAAAAGGTGTACTCTCTTACTCTCACCATAAAATTCTGTGACATCTGGGAATGCCAAAGCCCAGTATAAAAAGTGTACACTTCCACTTTCAATAGAAAACCCCATGAAATGTTTGGTTTTGAAGTGCTTAGTTTGTTTAGCTGTCGCAGGTGCAAAGTGTTTCAAAATTTTTTTGTGTGTGTAGAATTGTTCTGAAAGATGAAAGTGTTTGAGATATTTTTCTTGGGAAGCTGTTTTTGAAGTTGCATTTGAATATGAGGGTCTCTGTTATTTAGAGGCTTTACTAAGTGAAAAACAAAAGTAATTGTGATAAAGGTTTACATATTGGACGGATCCCAACAAAATGTCTTTTATATATTAAGTGTCTGATTATTATATTCCATTTCCCATCTAGGCTCCCTTTGTTCCTCACTGCATCCTGAAAAGAGATTGCATCGTCTTTAAAATGGACACACACACAAACGGATAAAAGCAAATGGTGTTTTCCTAGCACTAGATTAAGACCTGAAGAGACCCCAAGTATTGGGAAGATTATTTCCTTCATCTCTCCCACCCTTAGTATTATATTCAAAGTAAACCTTGGAGGGATGCTGAAGATAAGATGGCTTCGTTCTATATTTTCTGATAAATCCATCATCTTCTCTTAACCCCTTTGCCTCTCTTATTTGCCTTGAGGGTGCCCTAAGCATGTGTTTAGCTGGCCTATTGAATATTATAGCACTGGGTATATTGGTAAACCCTGTACACATTTCCTTGGGATAAGTAGGGAATTACTTCAGCTGAAAAGGGATTGTTTTCTAGGTCTTATTGCACCAGAATTAACTGAAATCTTGTTTAAGCCAACAGTTCTTGAGTAAACAGGATAAAAATAAATAAATAAATAAATTGCGTGCTTATATATACAGAGCACTGTTCTAAGTGTTTTACATGTGTTATTCACTTATCACATAACCTATAGCGGTTTTGTTTTTATCTCAGTCTTACAGAAGAAGAAACAGGGACAGAGAAATTAAGAAACTTGCTCAAGGTCAGAGTCCTACTAAGCAGCAAAGTTGGAATTTGAATCTAGGCAGTGGCTTCAGGTTATTATGCTACACAGCCGCTCTACTCAAAAAGAATTAAAATAGCAAGCGCTTTCACACTGCTAGACACTACTGTGAGTACTTTATGTATTTTAGCGCTTTCAGTCTTCACCAAAACTCTGTAAGGTGTGCTCATTTTCTATTTACTCCTTCAAACACGTTCCATCCTTCCATACCCTGTGGTGTACCTTGAGAGGCTGACCTCTGGTACCGAACATTTTGCTTTGCGGTTTCTGGTTGTGTTTGCCGAATAAAGCTCCCAGCATGAGATCAGGAGGTGGAAGCAAAGTGAGGTCATGGTACCTATTACTTTAGTTTCCTCCCTTTTGGGTCACTGTGGGTTGGCTGCACCCCTTCCTCAAAGACTACAGCTCCTGTTTATTTGCTTTTCTCCAACAGTCTCTCTCTCTGGGTTTTGGTGCCAGTGTCTTCCTCCTACCTACTAGGCGTAGGGGTGGTAAAGTCTCTCTGCTGTTGCTAGCTCAGAGGTGCTCTGACCCCCTGCAAAGAGTCCCTTCATTAATCTCTCCTCAAACACTGTTTTGGAGTGTGCCGTTTTTCTTGCTAACGCCCATATGAAACAAGGTATATCCTGTTATCATCGGCATATTTGACTTATAAGGCACCGGGAAGTAAAATAACGGGCCCAAGGTAATTGTTAGAATTGGGATTAAAACCTATGCAGTCTGGCTAATGTCCAGGCCTTTAGTCACTACACTCCTGTGCCTTATGGTTTCAGCATGTGTTGGGCTTTCCGCAGAAAAAGCTTACAGTGCAGGTTATTTCATATCAAAGGACAATTAATGGATAGTTTACTGTAGCTGAGGAAGGTGATGTGAAGATTTAAGCATAAAAGTGCTATGGGGTAAATGTAATGAGTTTATTCACATATGTATCAAACGTTTATCAAAGTTTTATATTTTGGAAACAAATCATCAACAAAACAGATTGCTGATTGTGAATAGTCCTAAGACTCACCTATTTGTTCTCCAGTATTTTGAATTTAATTAGCAAGGAGTGATACAGCAAAAAAGCCTCGGCCATTTGATATAGCTGTGATTATTGTCCAATATACATAACTTTAAAAAAAATCTTCCTTTGAGTCAATAATGTTAATCAGTGATTAGTCATGTGTTTTCTTTCCCTAGGCAGTAGAAGTTCTCCTTTTAGTTATTATGTGCATTCAAAATATGTACAATATAATCAAGGTATAGAGTCTTGCAAAATCAGATGATGCTTTTTTTATGCCAGTACTACAAAAAGAGTACCAGTTAATATACATGTGAATTCTTTTCCCCTACTAATTGAAATATTCCTTTTGGGAATCATTCCACTTTAAGCTTTTAGAAAAAAGAACACTGGACCAGGAATAATAGTCCTAGATTCTGAGGCCAACTTTGCCTCTAACTGGTTCAAATAGACTAACTGTTTGGACTGCAGTTTCCTCATCTTTATAGTAATGGAACTGGGCTAGGTGGTCTTTTAACACTAAGGTTCAATGACTCTGATTAACCTCTACTGTTTTTATCCCTATCAAATATTAGAAGACACGAAAAAGTGAGGCTAGGCATCTAAGGTAAAAATTGTATTTAGTGCAGAGTTGGAGTGATATACTGGTCTCTTGATATCTGTTCCCTGACTATACTATTAGTCCCTAGAAAAAAATGTGTACTAGTTAGGGTGACACTGGCTCCTATAACAAATATGTGCAAAATATACAATCATTCAAAATACTAGAAATTTGTTTCAGGGTGGCTCTGCTTTGCTCAGGACTCAGATTGATGGAGGCTCTGGCACTTTCAACACGTCTCGCAAGATCATTTTTATCTCCATCTCTGACAGCCAGTGGCAGAAAGAACACAGAGGAACATATTTAAGGTTTATATAGGGTAGGTATGGAAGTGGCACATATCACTTCTGTTCATATTCCATTTTCTAGAACTCATTATATTGCCCCTCATAAATGCAAGGAAAGCTATGAAATATAGTATAGTTGTGTGCCCAGGATAAAGAGAAGCACATGGATTTTAGTGAACCATTAGCAATTTTTGCCTTAGAATGGGTGTGACACATACAAGAACAAATTTATCTTTAGGGAAATTGTCCTATTTTTTCCAGGTTGTCAGTGGCCCCATTTTGTCGTATTTTAATAACTCTTTTCTGTAAATCCCCTTTCCATCAGCTCTGTAATTTATGTTTATAGCCACTGCTTCTCTTGAAGCTTCTTATATCAGTTACTGGAATTGAAATTAAGGGAGACTATGACCTCACGCAGGAATGAGAGAAAGTATTTTTTTCCTGAACACGATCCTGAGATAATCATGAGGAAGGAAGAACTAAAGGAAAAACCGATATTTTA
Source organism: Balaenoptera physalus (assembly GCF_965194825.1). Lineage (NCBI taxonomy): Eukaryota > Metazoa > Chordata > Mammalia > Artiodactyla > Balaenopteridae > Balaenoptera > Balaenoptera physalus. The sequence continues at coordinate 141,133,277 of NC_138890.1, read as the reverse complement.
AAAAAAGCAACAAAGAAATGTTTAAAAAAGACGAGAATGGAATAGCTGGGTGGAGCGGGGACACTCATAATGGCGCTCTGAAGTACCATTCTTTCAAGAGAATTGAGTCAAGAGTCACAAGATAAGACCACAGTGGGATGTGCCGCCTTCAGGAGTGTCCCTGGCAAAGGAGACCTGCAAGTTATGGCTTTTGTGGTTCTCTTTTCTAACTAAGAAATAAACGGAGCCACAGCATATCAGTGGAGCCTCGTTTTCCTCAGTCTTTCCCTCTCCCAGGGTTCGTTGCATGCTGTCCCCAGCAGCCACAAAATACTGAGGATGCCTTGAGATAGCATGTTTTCCATCCAAAATCACGATTCATGAATCCCCTTTATTGTAAACTAACCTGCAGAATGGGAGAAAGACAGAAGCAGCAGGCAGGGAATACACGTTTTGGGGTTTGTCATTTTGAGACTTGGGTTCTGAGTTATTCCAGGAACGTCACTGAAATTTGGCTTATCATCATAGCATCTTCAAAAATATAAGCAAGAGCACAACAAATCAGAATAAGAAAAAGGGGACTGTCCCAGTGAACCTCACAGGGTAACTGAAACAGATGAAGGTAGCTTGGGAATACAGTATAATTTTGTTAATCATGTACTACAAATATCCATTTACATAGTATCTGTCTAATTATGTCTTTTGGGGAAACAAGAATCATATCCCATAAAGGCCGCCTCTGATATTGCTAGCCCACAGCTTGGTATCAGTCCAGTCCCTTTCCATATTTGGTGAGACTTGTCAGTTTATTTATTCATTCAGAAATATGAGAAGAAGGATGATCCAAGTCACACGAGACAAAAGGCATTTCATTACTAAATGCGAGGCCTGGGTTTTAGTACTGGTTTGCTATGATCTTATGTGACATTAGGCAAATTATTTAACCTCTTTAGACCAAGGTTTCCTCATTAGTAAATATGTTGTTGCGGTAATGAGCTGACATTCGGCAACTGTTGATTATTGCCTTCCTTTTTCTGGGAAAGGCTTTAAGGTAGCTGATTCCAGAAACATGTACTTTTAATTTTGTATGCCAGGGTACCAGCAGCTCTGTAATAACGTATTATCAAATAAGACGCTTGATTAGGTTCAACAAATATATATTTGGCTTAAAAATCTTACTTCAATATTCAACCAGTCTTTGTAGAGGTATCTGGCTGAAATAAATTTATTCAAAAGATTACTTATGCGTACTATGGGAATCTATGAATGAGTGAGGTATGGTTTCTGCTTATATAAAGGCTTATAGAAGTATAGGAGATCTAAGACATTTATTTGAATAACTGTAATATATGATACAGTGTTAAGTGCTACTAACTGCCTGCTTCTCATACAGTAGGAGTCTACCTAGGGAAATTTCTGCCTCCTTTTTCTTCTCCTTTTAGGCTGACTGTCTTTCCAAAGTCCATGAGAGAGGTAGCGTGGTGAGTGAGAATGCAGAGATCCTCTTAAGAATAAAGCCCTGATCAAGGCAGTAAAATAAGCATAACATAGTGAATTAGGTAGATAACATACTTCAGTATCACAAAGGGTAAATCTAAACCCTAGTTTCTTTAATGAATCATCTAAAAAAGTAAGTTTCCAGTAATCACAAATTGTAAGAATCATTTCTCACTAGAAAATAAGTCTGATCTTGTTTGCAGGAGAAATAAGAAGATAAGAATGTTTTTCTTTTTCTGTGTGGCCCAATGTTGTTTTATAGCCAGAAACTCCAGATTTGAATCTGGGGAATTCCCTGGCGGTCCAGTGGTTAGGACTTTGTGCTCTCACTGCTGGCATGGGGTGCAGCAAAACAAAAAACAACAAACAAACAAACGAAACCCCAAAACAAAAACAAAAACAAAACACACAGATTTTGAATCTGGACACTTTCTTGCTTACCAGTTGTGCAATTTCCCTTTATGTAAAATCAGAGGTAATAGTAATTGCCTCATAGAATTGCACAGTTTAAAAATAAATGATACTCCATAAATGTTTTTCCTTTCATAGTCAAGGATACGAACAATAATATATTTATCTATTTACCTGATTTGTAAGTATGGTTATCTACTTTCCGTTGAGGAAGTTTCCCTCACTGCCATGTTGACTAAAATGTAGACAGTTATTCTTTTCCTCCTTCTCTCCCCCCTCCCTCCCTCCCTTCCTCCCTCCTTCTCTTTCTCTCTCTTTCTTTCTTTTCTTCTTTAACGTAAAATAAACTTCATTTATTCCTGGAATTACCAACCCTTTTTTATCCCTTTTAGGCTGGTGATTTCTAATAGTTTACAATTTTTCTTTTATTTTTCATACAAGTTTTAAAGGTTACTTTCCATTTACAGTTATTACAAAATATTGGCTATATTCCCCATGTTGTACAATACATCCTTGAGCCTATCTTATCCCCAATAGTTTGTGTCTCCCAGTCATTATTCTTTATTATTAAGAATATATTGGCTAAACCCTCAAAACTTTAAGTAGATAGAATCCATTGTTATGAGGAGTGAGACTTCTGATTCATTTTACATCTGGTGTTTTACCAATAAATGGCCAGAATGTGAGGAGTTTGGTTGTGATTTATCATCTCTCAGCTGCAACATCTACGCTAAAATTTCAACTTTTGTCTTCATTTTGCACAGATGCCTTCTAATGGTGTTTGCTGGGCAAGGCAAGGGCACCTTGTAGTCTTTAAACATTAATGTCAAGGAAGAATGAATGTTTAAGCAAGCAAAGCCTCTCTTCCCCATACAGCCATTCCTCCCTGTTCTTCTCTTCTCCCTTAACAACTCGTGCACAAGTCAGATTGTGTATCTTCTCGCACATGACTCTGGAAAGACATCCACACTCTTGTTCTGTTGACATCTAACGGAGAATTCCACTGTATAAGAAAGAGCCATCTGGATCATGAGAACGTGGCCTATAGCACACTCACTCCATCAGTTTATCATAGTTAGCATGATAGATACCAAAGGAGGTTATTGCAGCTCTTTCCTTGGAGATGTTTAACTGTTTGTTATCATTAGGGACCGTCTGACTTGGGTACAAAAGATGGGGCTATATGACATCTGGAGGCTTATTTCAATGCTGTTAACTCTATTTCCCAGATGTTGGTATTGTGGCTTGCAGATACTGTAATCAGGAGCAGTGTGCAAAGGACAAGGGATTCAAATTCCCTTTCTAGGCCTGTATTTCCACATCTCCTTCACCCTCATGCACCTCTTGTTGAAACACATTGAAAAGAGACAAGCTGGGTTGGGAGCAAATGGCAGTGAGGCTAGTGGGAGTAGATAAGGGGTACACAGAGACTCAGGTCAGGCATTGAATTGAGTCTCCATGGAATCTCATTTTTTCAAGTGATTTGAATTAATTGCTCCCCAAATTATCTCCTTTCAAGGCAGAGAATTATCTGCAACGAACCCTATGCAATAGCAATGAGTGTGAGTCTTTGCACAAAACAGAGATACATGGTTTTTGTTCAGTGGGTTTGGAAATAAATTCTGTTTATGAATTTCTATTGTAGTTCACATCATGATATTGCAGTGGCCTCATCAATCTTAACATATTACAAAATTAGCAATGCATAAAGTAGTAGGGCGTAACATTAGACTCAATAAACAAAGCCAGATTAAGCAGAGCAGTTGGTTCAGGACACTGTATGGGGCAGGAACTGGGGGTGTGGTGAGGAGAACACCAAGCAACTTTAATACCAGCCATTACAAAATGTGTGAGACTGAGGAAATGGTCAATTGAGTTAATACGTTACATCAATTGAGCTTATTTTTTAGGTTGTAAAGTGTGAATACTTATTTCTTGGTAAATTACCTCTTTAAAGTGTTGTAAAAACAAAAAGGTTTTTAGAAAATTTGTAAAATAAAGCACACTGTTATAGAAAAGTGATTAATTGCAATGTCAGCTAACTAGCTATTAAATTTTGGGCAAGTTCCCAAGGCTTTGCCAAGATGAAATCTCTAGATCTCAGTTTCTTTGTAAAATAAGAGGTTAGTTTAGATGTCTTCTAAGGTCTATTTTTGTTATATAGTTGTATGATGGTCTAATAATTAATGAATTCAACACTCAATATGTATTTAAGGCTATGATGATCCCAGAGTTACCCTGGGTGCTGTGGACACAGAGATAAATAAGGCAATAATCCTGTCCAACGGGCCTGCAGATCTGTCTCCTCTTTACCTGCACATGTTCTAAAGCACTTGTTTAGAATTACCTTGTTTTTTTCATTCATATCCCAAGAGCCATATGGAATATGTTATTGGAGGTGTTTCTGGACTCATGCAACAGAGCATTAGTAGGATAATGATGAGTGATAGAATGTTTTAGTGGAATGCCAACTATGGGGACATAGGTTTTCTTAGCCTTCAGGATACTAAAGTAAGCACCAGAACGTTACCTGTATCTTGATGAATCTCTTGTTTTTGTCCTTTCCTGGCTATGGATTCATATCATTCCACTGAAATTTAAGTGCACATGGAAAATTTAGTTTATAACTTGCCGAAAGTGCTTTGGAAATAGACAGAAGATGTTATCTCACTGTCCCAGATAGTTCTGTGTTCAATTCTGAGCCTTAGGAGTCTGCTGTGTTGTTGGAGATGGTGGAGGGAGGAGGAGGGAGCAGTTACATCAGTTAAAAGGAATGAGCATGGGGAGGAAACAAATTGATGAAGATGGGCTAGGAAGATTAGGACCAGTCTCTTTGGGGGTCACGCTTGAAGCGAGTGAAGTTGAGGTGGATGTGGGTTAGTAGAAAGTGACAGGTTTACTGCATTTCTGCATTTCAGAGTATTAAATGTGGGGAAACTCCTGGAAGAGTAAAAGAGATTAAACTTTAGAGGAAAAAAGGAATATCACCATGAATATAGCAGTAAGGATTTAGGGAATAAATTATAGAATGAAAATATGCTAAACGACAGTTTTAAATGAATTAATGTATAGTAAGTAAAAAGTGGGTTATTGAGGAAAGTTAGAAACATTGAAATGTGTTTTAGAGAAGATGATTTTGTTTTAGGACTGAAGGTTTTTGTTGCAGGCAAGCTGTATGGGCCACAGGCCTGGTTCAAACTCTTATGTCTTCTTGAACAGGCTTTCATCGTCAGGTTTACAATATTTTATATTTTAATACATAGTATATATTGTGTTGTGTGATATGTTATTTGTCTAAGGATGCATTTAAATGCTGGGCATAGTGAGCTGAGGTTAAGTATCTGAAGAATAAATGACTGAATTTTCCAAATACTTGGTTAGAGAATTTTCTCATGGTTTCAAATGTAGCTCAGAAATTTGGCTGAGGATGTCAGAACTGTTAATCATATGCTAAATTTAACATTTTATCAATAAACAAATTAATAACTCATGACTAAAAAGTTTTAAATTACATTAGCATACTCATTCACCAAGAAGATTTGCCAGAAGTGTGCCACTCTCTAGGTCATGATATAGAAGCATCCAACTTTGAGCAAATTTTATAGTTAAAATCTGGATACACAAGATAAATCAGGTGTGATTATTCTTGATTAGGGTAGTAGCTTCCATTTTTATGAAAATTATAGAATTATTATATATGTATATTACAAATATATATATATATATATATATAGAGAGAGAGAGAGAGAGAGAGAGAGAGAGAGACAGATTTATAAACCAAAAATCAAAATTAGTCACAGCTATTGCAGACAATATTTATTAAAAGCCATTAAAAGCCATAATATTGTTTGGCATACTGTGGGATCCAAAGAGATTTTTAATTTGGTCCTGAATTACAGAGAAAGTTGCCAGTTATTAGTGTTACCTAACATTAATAATTTATAATGCACACATATCCAAAATGTGATGGCTTTAAAATATGTCCACAGATTCTTTGTCACTCTTCCCAATGAGAGGGAGAATCTTCTTAGAACTGGGTGGGCTTTTGTGACTACTTCAACCAGTAGAGTCATGGGGGATACATTTTAAGACCCCCCAGTGAATGGCTGAAACTGGATAGTACAGAATCATATATCTACTCTGTTTTTTCCTTTACATACATACCTATGATAAAGTTTAATTTATAAATTAGGCGCAGTAAAAGATTAAAAACATGATAAAATAGAATAATGATAACAGTATACTGTAATAAAAGTTATGTGAATGTGGTCTCTCTCCCTCTCTGAAAACATCTTGTACAAATTTAACAGCTTTTCCATCTTAACTAAGCACTTATCATACACTGTGGCTGTAACTTCTGCAGTTTGAGGTGTGACATCAAAACTAGCACAAATTTCTTTTTCCTTCTTCACAATTTCAGGTATACAAGATTTGTTCTTACCGTAGATCTTAGCAACCTCTGCGTATGATTTTTTTTTTCTTTCCTTAACTTGAGAACTTTCACCTTTTCATTTAAAGGATGCACTTTACTGCTTCTCTTTGGCATATCCGAATTACCAGCATAACTACTTTTGTGCTTTGGGGCCATTATTAAGTAAAATAAGGGTTACTTGAACACAGGAACTGAGATGCCCTGAGAGCTGATCAGATAACCAAGGCTCGCGATACACCCTTGACTCGGGGGCGGGAGGGGGCGGGAGGGGGCGGGGCGGGTGATTCACGTCTCTCCGGACGAAGCAAGACAGCGCGAGATTTCATCACGCTAGTCAGAACCGCGCGCAATTTAAAACTTATGAATTATTTATTTTTGGAATTTTCCACGTAATATTTTCGGACTGTGGTTGACTGTGGGCAACAGAAACCGCAGATGAGGAAGGACTACTGTATTTACTCTCAAAACCTGCAGCAGCCAGGTAAGCAGTCTGACTGCCTCGAGGCCGCCATGCTGTGAAGAAGCTCAAACTAACCCATGTGGAAAACCACAGGGCAAGACCCTGACACTTCATGAAGAGACAGAGATGCCTGGTCAGCCCTCAGGTCTGAAGTTCGCACTTGAGTTACCGTCTCACTGCAACCACTTAAGAGACCCTGAGCCAGAACTGCCCAACCAAGCCCTTCCTGAATTCTCGCTTCGAAGAAACGGTGAGACGTAATAAGATGTTTTAAGTCACTAAATTTTGGAGTAACTTGTTATACATCAGTAGTGGCTAGAATACAAAGACAGTTTGAGAGGAAATATGCAAATCAAGAGATTAAAAACCATTTACGGCAGTGATTTATAACATCTGGGGAGAGTTATAAACTCCCTTGAGATTTTGATGAAAGAGATGGGCCTTTATTCTAGAAATATTTTGTGTAAAATTTCTGGTTGTTCAAGGCTACATGAAGCACAGTCTTGCTCAAGACCTCAGTTTTAGAAGCAGTTGAAAAATTTCTTCAGGTACCTGATTTGAGATATTTACTGAAATTGAGTACAAAATTTGACTCCCTGTCAGTCGACTAAAAGGGAAAGAAGATAGGTTATACAAAATTTTCATTGTCTAGTAATAAAATGAAATGAGAGCCTAGATATTTGGGAAGACATGCTTTTTCATGGCACAAAATTTTGGGGGAAATTTATAGTTTGGAAACTTCTTTGACCTGATTAACCAATGCACAAAGCCACACATAGGTTGTTCGGCTAAGTAGATATGGCCTTGGGGAAATGAACAGTTTTCAGCTGATGAAAATTCCGTAAAGTTTAAAAAAGTGTTTATTTTTATAATCTTATCAACTAAAGAGAAAGGAAGTCCTTAAAATTTGTATTCTTTAATGGTGAAGATTTGCTTTAGGTTTTTGAGAGCCAAGTATGGTAGCTTAACCAAACAGTTATTTTTATTAGGTAATGAGTAGGTAAGATATAAACAGTTAGTGGGGTTGGTTTTGTAACAGGTCAAGGATGTCAGTGCTGAGGTCTCTGTGATTCTCTTGGCTTTACTTTCATAGGTGCAAACTGGCTGCTCAGTCATGAAATCCATGTTCTAGGAAGGAATAAGAAGGAAGTGTAAAAAAGGGGTGGTATCTATATCAGAGAAGCAAAGTTTTCCCAGAAACCCTCGACGTGGGTTTCCCAGAAACCTTGGCCAACTTTCATTGGTCAGAACTGACACAAGTTACTTCTAGCTGCAAGGGATGATATGTAATGTATTTTTAAAAAAACTTCGGAACCTTGCTATCTTCCCCTTCCAGCCCCCCAAATAGGGGTTATCTTGGAAAGGAGGAAGGAAAGTTTGGATTTTGGGTAGGGAACTAGCTATATATGCCAAATATTTGATTAGTAAAATTTTTAGTAGTATTTTAAATGTCATATTACATAAATAGCTATCAGAGCTATCTATCAGCTATCAGTGAAGTCTATTGATTTCACTGGCCTTATATCACATCTAAATGCTTTTGATTACTTGCTAGTGGTATTCCCTCACATGTATCTTTATTTTTATTTATTTATTTATTTTTTTATAGCCAATTGGAATATTGGCCTATTTTTACAATAGAACTCTTTTTAAAAAAATTAATTAATTAATTAATTAATTATTTTGGCTGTGTTGGGTCTTCGTTTCTGTGCGAGGGCTTTCTCTAGTTGCGGCGAGCGGGGGGCCACTCTTCATCGCGGTGCGCAGGCCTCTCACTATCGCGGCCTCTCTTACTGCAGAGCACAGGCTCCAGACGCGCAGGCTCAGTAGTTGTGGCTCACGGGCCCAGTTGCCCCGCGGCATGTGGGATCTTCCCAGACCAGGGCTCGAACCCGTGTCCCCTGCATTGGCAGGCAGATTCTCAACCACTGCACCACCAGGGAAGCCCTCACATGTATCTTTAAATAAAATAGTTTGAAATTTGATGCTTAGACACTACGAGATACAAAAGTGCAGATGTGGACTTGTTCAGTCTTTGTAGGCAGAAAAAAATTAAAACGTCATTTTATTTGAAGACTTATTTAGAGATTTAAGCCTAAGACAAAGAAAATTTATATCTCTATCTTTGTTTATCAGTATATTACCTTTTATTACGGACAGCTTTAATTAGTGGTTGTCTATTGACGACATACAAAAGATATTGATATAAATATCCTAGCAATGAAAACAGTTCTTATTTAAAGATGACTGTCAAATGAGTCCTGCTATGTTGTCTATCAATGAGTCTGGCTGTCAGTGTACAATTTTGTTGGCAGCTGAAAATGTAAAGTAGACTCATTGCAAAAGTTCATTTTCAACTAGCTGTTAATGTCTGGTAAACAATGTGTTGCACATTTTCAGAGCTTTGAATTAAAATTGGTACTTTATAGCTGAATGTTAAATATTCCTATTAGTTTCAAGACCTCTGGGAAGAAAAATTAATAAATCTAAGAATGAAAAGAATGAGTGTTTTGAATTTATATGCTATTGTACTTCCCAATGGCTGCTGCTAAATTTTTCTTTGTGAAAGAAAAAAAACCAGGATTTGAACTGACCACAAATTAAATAATCAAGTTGAAAATTCTCTTTCTATGAAAACAAAGGATATGGATTATTCTTATTTCCTGGCAGAAAAGTCCCAGTGTCACCAGTTTGAAAGAATAATTAATCTTCCTCAAGTTTTAAGAGAGTGAAAATTTGAATAAAATGTGTACCATTTATGTGTGTTGGGGTATATGGAGTCAAAAGCTATCCAGGGGACAGCTATAACCTATCAAAGCATCAGAAAAGTGGAGTTTTGATTTTCTCTCTGAAGTTAAGCTCCACATGATTAAAGGTAAATGAATGTTGGAAAGAAATTAATAAAATATTGTTCAAAACCACATTTTAGAATTGAAGATGGAAAATAAATATATTCTAAGGGATAACTAAGGCATATTTAATTTACTATCTAAAGAAACCAAATTAGGTTTACAGATTGAAAACTGTTTGTCTCAGTGGAGTGCTTTGCAAATTTGATTATACTAGTGAATCTATAATTTTCAAATCCTTCAGCACTCTTCTGTATCCACACAAACGAGTATAGAAATAAATGCCAATGCAACATTATTCCCCCCATAAGTTTTTTTTTTTTTTTTAAATTTAATTAATTAATTAATTTTTGGCTGTGTTGGGTCTTCGTTCCTGTGCGAGGGCTTTCTCCAGTTGCGGCGAGCGGGGGCCACTCTTCATCACGGTGCATGGGCCTCTCACTGTCGTGGCCTCTCCCGTTGCGGAGCACAGGCTCCAGACGTGCAGGCTCAGTAGTTGTGGCTCACAGGTGTAGTTGCTCCGCGGCATGTGGGATCTTCCCAGACCAGGGCTCGAACCCTTGTCTCATGCATTGGCAGGCAGATTCTTAACCACTGCGCCACCACGGAAGCCCCATAAGTTGTTTTAAAGGTTATTTTTTCATTTAATTTGGAAGTTATGGGAAGTTTGAAAAAATATAGAATAGTAGGTGGAGGGAAGAAAAATCACCCAGAGACAAGTATTAATATTTTAAAATAAGGTTCTTGAGGAGATGTTTTAAGCATCTCTTTTTGAAAGATTTCTTTGATATACCAGATAATTAATGTAAAAGATCCCACATGTCACAGAGCAACTAAGCCCGTGCGCCACAACTACTGAGCCTGTGCTATAGAGCCCGCAAGCCACAACTACTGAGCTCGCGTGCCTAGAGCCTGTGCTCTGCAACAAGGGAAGCCACCGCAGTGAGGAGCCCATGCACCGCAACGAAGTGTATGCCCCACTCACCGCAGCTAGAGAAAGCCCGCGCACAACAATGAAGACCCAACACGTCCAAAAATAAATAAATAAAATAAATAAATTTTAAAAATGGTAATTTTAAAATAGGGCCCCATATCAAATGACTTGATAACAGCCATGATTTTAAAATATATATATATTTTGTATATATATATATATTGAGAGAGAGAGAGAGGGAGAGATTAAATTAGCAAGCTGCTTCTTTCGGTCATAGTTTCCAGTATTTAATTTTATTTATTTTATTTTATTTTTTATTTTATTTTTTAAACATCTTTATTGGAGTATAATTGCTTTACAATGGTGTGTTAGTTTCTGCTTTATAACAAAGTGAATCAGTTATACATATACATATGTTCCCATATCTCTTCCCTCTTGCATCTCCCTCCCTCCCACCCTCCCTATCCCACCCCTCTAGGTGGTCACAAAGCACCGAGCTGATCTCCCTGTGCTATGTGGCTGCTTCCCACTAGCTAGCGATTTTACATTTGGTAGTGTATATATGTCCATGCCACTCTCTCACCGTGTCACATCTCACCCCTCCCCCTCCCCATATCCTCAAGTCCATTCTGTAGTAGGTCTGTGTCTTTATTCCTGTCTTGCCACTAGGTTCTTCATGACCTTTTTTTTTTTCCCTTAGATTCCATATATATGTGTTAGCATACTGTATTTGTTTTTCTCTTTCTGACTTACTTCACTCTGTATGACAGACTCTAACTCCATCCACCTCATTACAAATACCTCCATTTCATTTCTTTTTATGGCTGAGTAATATTCCATTGTATATATGTGCCACATCTTTATCCATTCATCCGATGATGGACACTTAGGTTGCTTCCATGTCCTGGCTATTGTAAATAGAGCTGCAATGAACATTTTGGTACATGACTCTTTTTGAATTATGGTTTTCTCAGGGTATATGCCCAGTAGTGGGATTGCTTGGTTGTATGGTAGTTGTATTTTTAGTTTTTTAAGGAACCTCCATACTGTTCTCCATAGTGGCTGTATCAATTTACATTCCCACCAACAGTGCAAGAGTGTTCCCTTTTCTCCACACCCTCTCCAGCATTTATCGTTTGTAGATTTTTTGATGATGGCCATTCTGACTGGTGTGAGATGATATCTCAATATAGTTTTGATTTGCATTTCTCTAATGATTAATGATGTTGAGCATTCTTTCATGTGTCTGTTGGCCATCTGTATATCTTCTTTGGAGAAATGTCTATTTAGGTCTTCTGCCCATTTTTGGATTGGGTTGTTTGTTTTTTTGCTATTGAGCTGCATGAGCTGCTTGTAAATCTTGGAGATTAATCCTTTGTCAGTTGCTTCATTTGCAAATATTTTCTCCCATTCTGAGGGTTCTCTTTTGGTCTTGTTTATGGTTTCCTTTGCTGTGCAAAAGCTTTTAAGTTTCATTAGGTCCCATTTGTTTATTTGTGTTTTTATTTCCATTTCTCTAGGGGCTGGGTCAAAAAGGCTCTTGCTGTGATTTATGTCATAGAGTGTTCTGCCTATGTTTTCCTCGAAGAGTTTGATAGTGTCTGGCCTTACACTTAGGTCTTTAATCCATTTTGAGTTTATTTTTGTGTATGGTGTCAGGGAGTGTTCTAATTTCATACTTTTACATGTACCTGTCCAATTTTCCCAGCACCACTTATTGAAGAGGCCATCTTTTCTCCACTGTATATGCTTGCCTCCTTTATCAAAGATAAGGTGACCATATGTGCGTGGGTTTATCTCTGGGCTTTCTATCCTGTTCCATTGATCTGTATTTCTGTTTTTGTGCCAGTACCAAACTGTCTTGATTACTGTAGCTTTGTAATATAGTCTGAAGTCAGGGAGCCTGATTCCTCCAGCTCCCTGTTTCATTCTCAAGATTGCTTTGGCTATTCGGGGTCTTTTGTGTTTCCATACAAATTGTGAAATTTTTTGTTCTAGTTCTGTGAACAATGCCATTGGTAGTTTGATTGGGATTGCATTGAATCTGTGGATTGCTTTGCGTAGTAGAGTCATTTTCACAATGTTGATTCTTCCAATCCAAGAACATGGTATATCTCTCCATTTATTTGTATCATCTTTAATTTCTTTCATCAGTGTCCTATAATTTTCTGCATACAGGTCTTTTGTCTCCTTAGGTAGGTTTATTCCTAGATATTTTATTCTTTTTGTTGCAATGGTAAACGGGAGTGTTTCCTTAATTTCTCTTTCAGATTTTTCATCATTAGTATATAGGAATGCAAGAGATTTCTGTGCATTAATTTTGTATCCTGCTACTTTACCAAATTCATTGATTAGCTCTAGTAGTTTTCTGGTAGCATCTTTAGGATTCTCTATGTATAGTGTCACGTCATCTGCAAACAGTGACAGCTTTACTTCTTCTTTTCCGATTTGGATTCCTTTTATTTCTTTTTCTTCTCTGATTGCTGTGGCTAACACTTCCAAAACTATGTTGAATTATAGTGGTAAGAGTGGGCAACCTTGTCTTGTTCCTGATCTTAGTGGAAATGGTTTCAGTTTTTCACCATTGAGGACAATGTTGGCTGTGGGTTTGTCATATATGGCCTTTATTATGTTGAGGAAATTTCCCTCTATGCCTACTTTCTGCAGGGCTTTTATCATAAATGGGTGTTGAATTTTATCGAAAGCTTTCCCTGCATCTATTGAGATGATCATATGGTTTTTCTCCTTCAATTTGTTAATATGATGTGTCACGTTGATTGATTTGCATATATTGAAGAATCCTTGCATTCCTGGAATAAACCCCACTTGATCATGGTGTATGATCCTTTTAATGTGCTGTTGGATTTTGTTTGCTAGTATTTTGTTAAGGATTTTTGTATCTATGTTCATCAGTGATATTGGCCTGTAGTTTTCTTTCTTTGTGATATCTTTGTCTGGTTTTGGTATCAGGGTGATGGTGGCCTCGTAGAATGAGTTGGGGAGTGTTCTTCCCTCTGCTATATTTTGGAAGAGTTTGAGAAGGATAGGTGTTAGCTCTTCTCTAAATGTTTGATAGAATTCGCCTGTGAAGCCATCTGGTCCTGGACTTTTGTTTGTTGGAAGGTTTTTAATCACAGTTTCAGTTTCAGTGCTTGTGATTGGTCTGTTCATATTTTCTATTTCTTCCTGGTTCAGTCTCGGCAGGTTGTGCATTTCTAAGAATCTGTCCATTTTTTCCAGGTTGTCCATTTTATTGGCATAGATTTGCTTGTAGTAATCTCTCATGATCGTTTGTATTTCTGCAGTGTCAGTGGTTACTTCTTTTTCATTTCTAATTCTGTTGATTTGAGTCTTCTCCCTTTTTCTCTTGATGAGTCTGGGTAATGGTTTATCAATTTTGTTTATCTTCTCAAAGAACCAGCTTTTAGTTTTATTGATCCTTGCTATTGTCTCCTTCATCTCTTTTTCATTTATTTCTGATCTGATCTTTATGATTTCTTTCCTTCTGCTAGCTTTGGGGTTTTTTTGTTCTTCTTTCTCTAATTGCTTTAGGTGCAAGGTTAGGTTGTTTATTCGAGATGTTTCCTGTTTCTTGAGGTAGGCTTGTATTGCTATAAACTTCCCTCTTAGCACTGCTTTTGCTGCATCCCATAGGTTTTGGGTCATCATGTCTCCATTGTCATTTGTTTCTAGGTATTTTCTGATTTCCCCTTTGATTTCTTCAGTGATAACTTCGTTATTAAGTAGTGTATTGTGTAGCCTCCATGTGTTTGTATTTTTTACAGATCTTTTCCTGTAATTGATATCTAGTCTCATAGCATTGTGGTCGGAAAAGATACTTGATACGATTGCAATTTTCTTAAATTTACCAAGGCTTAATTTGTGACCCAAGATATGATCTATCCTGGAGAATGTTCCATGAGCACTTGAGAAAAACGTGTATTCTGTTGTTTTTGGGTGGAATGTCCTATAAATATCAATTAAGTCCATCTTGTTTAATGTATCATTTAAAGCTTGTGTTTCCTTATTTATTTTCATTTTGGATGATCTGTCCATTGGTGAAAGTGGGGATGTTAAAGTCCCCTACTATGATTGTGTTACTGTCGATTTCCCCTTTTATGGCTGTTAGTATTTGCCTTATGTATTGAGGTGCTCCTATGTTGGGTGCATAAATATTTACAATTGTTATACCTTCCTCTTGGATCGATCCCTTGATCATTATATAGTGTCCTTCTTTGTCTCTTGTAATAGTCTTTATTTTAAAGTCTATTTTGTCTGATATGAGAATTGCTACTCCAGCTTTCTTTTGATTTCCATTTGCATGGAATATCTTTTTCCATCCCCTCACTTTCAGTCTGTATGTGTCTCTAGGTCTGAAGTGGGTCTCTTGTAGACAGCATATATATGGGTCTTGTTTTTGTATCCATTCAGCCAGTCTATGTCTTTTGGTTGGAGCATTTAATCCATTTACCTTTAAGGTAATTATCGATATGTATGTTCCTATTCCCAGTTTCTTAAATGTTTTGGGTTTGTTATTGTAGGTGTTTTCCTTCTCTTGTGTTTCTTGCCTAGAGAAGTTCCTTTAGCATTTGTTGTAAAGCTGGTTTGGTGGTGCTGAACTCTCTCAGCTTTTGCTTGTCTGTAAAGGTTTTAATTTCTCCATCAAATCTGAATGAATCCTTGCTGGATAGAGTAACCTTGGTTGTAGGTTTTTCTCCTTCATCACTTTAAGTATATCCTGCTACTCCCTTCTGGCTTGCAGAGTTTCTGCTGAAAGATCAGCTGTTCACCTTATGGGGATTCCTTTGTGTGTTATTTGTTGTTTTTCCCTTGCTGCTTTTAATATTTTTTCTTTGTATTTAATTTTTGACAGTTTGATTAATATGTGTCTTGCCGTGTTTCTCCTTGGGTTTATCCTGTATGGGACTCTCTGTGCTTCCAGGACTTGATTAACTATTTCCTTTCCCATATTAGGGAAGTTTTCAACTCTAATCTCTTCAAATATTTTCTCAGTCCCTTTCTTTTTCTCTTCTTCTTCTGGGACCCCTATAATTCGAATGTTGTTGCTTTTAATGTTGTCTCAGAGGTCTCTGAGACTGTCCTCAGTTCTTTTCATTCTGTTTTCTTTATTCTGCTCTGCAGTAGTTATTTCCACTATTTTATCTTCCAGGTCACTTATCCGTTCTTCTGCCTCAGTTATTCTGCTATTGATCCCATCTAGAGTATTTTTAATTTCATTTATTGTGTTTTTCATCACTGCTTGTTTGCTCTTAATTCTTCTAGGTCCTTTTTAAATGTTTCTTGTATTTTCTCCATTCTATTTCCAAGATTTTGGATCATCTTTACTATCATTATTCTGAATTCTTTTTCAGGTAGACTGCCTATTTCCTCTTCATTTGTTAGGTCTGGTGTGTTTTGACCCTGCTCCTTCATCTGCTGTGTGTTTTTTTGTCTTCTCATTTTGCTTATCTTACTGTGTTTGGGGTTTCCTTTTCACAGGCTGCAGGTTCGTAGTTCCCGTTGTTTTTGGTATCTGTCCCCAGTGGCTAAGGTTGGTTCAGTGGGTTGTGTAAGCTTCCTGGTGGAGGCGACTAGTGCCTGTGTTCTGGTGGATGAGGCTGGATCTTGTCTTTGTGGTGGGCACATCCACATCTGGTGGTGTGTTTTGGGGTGTCTGTGGCCTTATTATGATTTTAGGCAGCCTCTCTGCTAATGGATGGGGCTGTGTTCCTGTCTTGCTAGTTGTTTGGCATAGGGTGTCCAGCACTGTAGCTTGCTGGTCATTGAGTGAAGCTGGGTCTTGATGTTGAGATGGAGATCTCTGAGAGATTTTTGCCGTTTGGTATTACGTGGAGCTGGGAGGTCTCTTGTGGACCAGTGTCCTGAAGTTGGCTCTCCCACCTCAGAGGCACAGCCCTGATGCCTGGCTGGAGCACCAAGAGCCTTTCATCCACACGGCTCAGACCAAGTACGTGGGGAGTTTCTTGCCTTTTGGGAGGTCTGACATCTTCTGCCAGCGTTCAGTGGGTGTTCTGTAGGAGCAGTTCCATGTGTAGATGTATTTCTAATGTATCTTAGCCTGCTTCCAAGGAAGAACTCAGGTGGTTAGTCTTCTGCTTGATAGAAAAGCAAATGTGGAACACAGAGCTATTTATTTCGTGAAAATCAGCAAAACAGATCAACCCCAGGCCTCCCTCACTGGAGCTCAGGCAAAGATGTAGAAAGTACAGTTCCTGTGGACAGGCATCTTAGCTACATTAAAGCCTCCAGTATTTTAAAATAGAAGTATCAAGATGAAGTAATTTGTAATGTTGCTTTCAAAGCATTCAAGGATTTTAAGGTTAAACTATACACTTCAAACACAGTTAAATGTTGCTACAATGATATACAGATGATTAATAATAATAATGCCTGAGGAAAACAAGCATACAGAGAGGATAGGATAAGAAGGAGTTTAAGGTAGTAATGGGTCAGGGGGATATGTGACAATTATTAATATTATAAATAAAGATTTTCTCCTTTAGGAAATCCGTCTATTGGATTGAGTACTAAGGCAATAGGACCGGGTTTCCATCATCTATTCTTATTTCTTGACCTGTTTTTCTCCCTTTTAGACCTTGTTGGTTTATTTTTCTTCTTACAGGTTTGCTGAAAGCAAAATTAACAATTCCCAACACTGATCTCTTAATTAATGGGATTATTACTTTTAACTATGTAAATTTTGTACATTAGAGACCTTTGCAACATTCTCTGATCTTTCCCTACATCAAGTGTTTGGCCAATGTCATATGTTGCCATATGAAAAAAACCCACACACAATCAAATATGACTAATATTCCATTGTGTGTATATATATATATATCACAACTTCTTTATCCATTTATCTGTTGATGAACGTTTAAGTTGCTTCCATGTCTTGGCTATTGTAAATAATGCTGCTGTGAACATTGGAGTGCATGTGTCTTTTCGAACTAGAGTTTTCTCTTGTTATATGCCCAGGAGTGTGATTGCTAGATCATATGATAACTCTAAAAAGTCCTGATTTTTAGTGTTTGCCAATTTCTGTGGTATAAACACTCCCACGGTGGCTGATTCAAGCTACCAACATGATGTCAGCAGATGACCAAATTCCTGAAAATTTAACTGTTGGCTTTTGTGGGCTAGCTCCAATATATCACCTAATAGAAGACTGTCCTTGAAAATGGCATCTGGCCGGTATATACTCAAAAGTTTCGGTTGCACTAAGGTTGTTCCTCTAATTGTTAGCAAGTAAGGAGAAGGTTAATAATGAGTCTATTCATTCTGACGTTCTTTTTGCACTTTCTTTCCTATCTTGGTAAACATAGAAACAACTAGGAGAGGTGAAGTTGGCCTAGATCCACCACTTCATTGCCCAGAAGGTGACAGTTGCACTAGTGCTTTGCCAATGATGACTTGACAGAAAAGGTGAAGGGTTGAACCTTGAACAGCAGTTATTCTGGCTTTTGAAGGCGTGAAGTAAAATGAGTCTGTTTAGTTGGATTTCAAGTAGATGTTATAATTCTGTCATTGGTTATGCCATTGCCTCATTGATTGGTATTATAAATGGGCATATATATTTAAAGCATCATCCAAAGAACTGAATGGATTTTGAGAAAAAGTCTCATTCTTACTTTTTCAAAAAAAATGTTTTGCTTAGTTATCTCCCCTAAACATCTTTGTTCTGAGAACCAGCATCATTTCCTTGGTTACAAATGCTTGATGGAAATGCCATCCTAGTCGTTTAGAATGATAGACGTCAAGATTTTGAACATGTTCATCTTTATATATGTTTATATGTGTTTCTATGTTTATGTGCATATGTTTATTTGCACTGATATATTAAACAATGAGAACTGTTTTATCTGGATTTATCTTGTTCATTTATTTGTTTACTTTTGGTTGTCTACCTCCTCTACTAGAATATAAGCTCCATTACGGTAGGGATTACATTATTGCCTTATTTACCTTTTATTGTCAGTACCTAGAATAGTACCTTGGGCATTATAATAGGTGTTCAGTAAACATTTGAAGAATGCATGAATGAATGAATAAACAAATGACGTATCTAATTATACTGGAAAATCATTCTTATACTCTATTTGGCCTTTAGGGACTTGGACTTAATTTTCCTTTTCTTTAGCATTTTATGCCTTTTAAAAATTTTATTCAAGGGAGAACATAAGAATAAGCTAAATGAACACAGAAATTTGTAGATAGAAATTGTGGGTTAGCCACTTAATTCTTACTGGCTATTTGCCAGAAACTCTTAGAGAAGGTCAGATGGGTATAAAGGACCAGTTTCTTATTCCCAATTGTGTAAGTGTTTCTTGAATGCTGCTTTGGTAACCAACTAGGTGGATAGCATTCCCTAAAAAACAAAATTTGCATGATTTATAGGGTAAGGTAAACAGTGAACCAAAAAAACCCCCAAAAAACAAAACCAAAACAGAAAAAACAACCAAACCCAATTTTCTTATTACAAAAGCAGATTCAGAATAGTATGCTTCAAATTGTTTTGAAATCTCTGGAGTCTATAGGCTGATGGTTGGAATTTTATAATTACATCATTTTATGTCTATTTAAGACTGTCTAACAAGCTCAATTTCCCAGATTGCTAGCTCCTTTCTTTCCATTTAATTAGTCTGAAATGGTCAAGGCCTGAAATTCATTTAGGGACTTCGGGACAGTATTATTTGATGAAGAACCTCTTAATATGGGACTCTTGAGTGCATTAAATGGTCATTAGGGACTGAATGGGTAAAGCAGCTTATCAATATTGTAGGTTCTCTCTGAGATTGAAACTTACTCCCAGAAGAGTTTATGTTATAATGTGAAGCTAAATGAAACACAAATCCATAACATTGGGAGTCATGGTGATGGTAAAATTAGCTTTGAATTTTCTAATAATCTGCCTTAAGAGAGAACATAAAAAATGAAGGAGTTACCTGATGCCTTAAAGGCTAAGGAGAATTAAAACCAACTTTTATGCCAACAATGCTAGCTAAACGTAGCTAAAAAGTGAATTTAGGTCAGTGAAAACATGTTTCAAAATAGCACACATTTTAAAAGTGAAAAAAATCTGAAAGAATAAATAGTTATAAAATAGTTATAAAATAGTCTGTAAAATAGTTATATCATTTACCATTTGTTTTCTAAGAAAAATATATTCATTCTCAGAGCAAAAGATGGAAAAAAAAGATTTGTAATCGGTATATTAAGAGATGAACCTTCTTGCAATCAATGAACTTTGAATTTTTAGTAATGTTTTGCTATTCCTTTGAAAAGAAAAGCTCTTCAAAATGTTCTCAACACATGTGTACCGATTTGGAATTCCAAAGGAGTCTTACTAAAGCATAATGTAGTCTTTAAACTCTATCAGATGGATTTTTTTTTTAACATCTTTATTGGAGTATAATTGCTTTACAATTGTGTTTTAGTTTCTGCTTTATAACAAAGTGAATCAGTTATACATATACATATATCCCCATATCTTTTCCCTCTTGCATCTCCCTCCCTCCCACCCTCCCTATCCCACCCTTCTAGGTGGTCACAAAGCACCGAGCTGATCTCCTTGTACTATGTGGCTGCTTCCCACTAGCTATCTATTTTACATTTGGTACTGTATATATGTCCATGCCACTCTCTCACTTTGTCCCAGCTTACCCTTCTGCCTCCCCATATCCTCAAGTCCATTCTCTAGTAGGTCTGCATCTTTATTCCTGTCTTGCCCCTAGGTTCTTCATGACCTTTTTTTTTTCTTCTTAGATTCCATATATATGTGTTAGCATACGGTATTTGTTTTTTTCTTTCTGATTTACTTCACTCTGTATGACAGACTCTAGGTCCATCCACCTCACTACAAATAACTGAATTTCGTTTCCTTTTATGGCTGAGTAATATTCCACTGTATATATGTGCCACATCTTCTTTATCCATTCATCCGATGATGGACACTTAGGTTGCTTCCATGTCCTGGCTATTGTAAATAGAGCTGCAATGAACATTGTGGTACATGACTCTTTTTGAATTATGGTTTTCTCAGGGTATATGCCCAGTAGTGGGATTGCTGGGTCGTATGGTAGTTCTATTTTTAGTTTTTTAAGGAACCTCCATACTGTTCTCCATAGTGGCTGTATCAATTTACATTCCCACCAAGAGTGCAAGAGGGTTCCCTTTTCTCCACATCCTCTCCAGCATTTATTGTTTGTAGATTTTTTGATGATGGCCATTCTGACCGGTGTGAGATGATATCTCATTATAGTTTTGATTTGCATTTCTCTAATGATTAATGATGTTGAGCATTCTTTCATGTGTTTGTTGGCAATCTGTATATATCAGATGGATCTTTAATAATATATTTTATTTTTTCCATAAGGAAGGAAATGCATACACACACACACACACACACATATACACACACACATATCTCTTCAAGGTTCTCTTTCTCTGAGCTGTGGTACCAATCCTCTTTTGATCCCTTTTCCTTGATGTTTTTCCCCCTAAAGCTCTGACTCAAGCCTAGACTAAAACCCTTCTCCTGCCTTCTCCTGTAGCCCAGATGAAGTGAACTACAATTTTTGTAAAATTTTAGCGAAAAAAAGGATAGAGAAAACTTAAAATAGTCAAACTTATACAATTCAGCTTTGGAATCTGTTGTACAATTCAGGGTCTGATATTGGTGAGATTCTAATGATTGACGCAATGAAATCCTCTGTTTGGTGAGATCCTGTCCTTTGTATATGAGATTGTCTAGGTTCCTCTGGAGGTATAACAAAATGTAAAATTATCCTACCATCCATACCACTTCAATTGTATGGTTTCACAATCAGAATTCATTCTGTTTCAGAACTACATAACAGAATTTTTGTGATGTTCTTGGATTTGTGTGTAGAGATGTGTTGAGGGCAGAATAATTAATACTGCATGATCTCACTTACATATGAACTTTAAAAAGGTTGAACCCATAGAAACAGAGAGTAGAATTCTGGTTACCAGGGGCTGGGGTGTGAAGGAAATGGGGAGATGTTGGTCAAAGGGTACAAATTTTCAGCTTATAAGATGAATAAGTTCTGGGGATCTAATGCACAGCATAGTTAAGAACACTATAGTTAATAACACTGTTCTGTACACTTGAAATTTGCTAAGAGAGTGGTTCTTAAGGGTTCTCTCTCTCTCTCTCACACACACACACACACACACACACACACACACAGAGACTACCCAAAATATGTGAGGTGATGGATGTGTTAATTAACTTGATTGTGGGAATCATTTCACAATGTATATGTATGTCAAAATCAGCACATTGTACACCTTAAATACACACAATTTTATTTGTCAATTATGCCTCAATAAAGTTGGAAAAAAGCCTCTATTATTTTTATTTTGCTACTCATATTCTGTTTTTGGGTCTTATAATTCAATCTATAGGAAAAACAAGCATATTTAACACTTACTTATCTATCAGTATATAATGCCCAAATACTTTGAACTTTTTCAAGTACTGTCACCTTCTATATTTAAGTATTGAGTTGATATAATATGTTTATTAAATATTAATAATAGCATTAAGACAAAAACAGTTATTTTCTTACCTTAGGAAAGAAGTGTACTAACAAATTTGCATAGTGCCAAGAACGCTGTTCCCTAAATTCTTTGTATCAGTATGAAGAATGCTTAAGCCCATTTTTGAATATAAAGTGGAGACTAGAGGAAGAAAAGACTAGTTACATTTTTACAAGGTGGTTTCATTTCAAGCTTATTTGAAATACTACAACTGTGTCTATTCAAATTAAAAAAAAACACAAACTTCCAAACTAAGTTTTAGCTTTGCCTACTGTTTGGAATCATCCATGTCCCTGCTCTTCCTGTTCATTTGGCTATTGCAGACATGCATGGTCTCTTTTTCCATTTTTTTGGTCTTCTTAATTGGTTTAAATAAGCAAGTCCTGTGTCACTAGGTCTCAAAATTAAGAAATATAGTTCAAATTCATTCAGATCTAATTTATTCAGAATTTGTGATGATGTAGTTTAAGACAGACTTGAGTTTACTTTGCACAGATTCTGAGAAAATGGTTGCTGAGTAAATTGTTAGCCTTAATGGCATTGCAAAGAGAGTCATATTTCCAGGATAGGACACGGAAGTTAAGAAACTGTCTCAAAGTCATGTAGTAATTAATGGTAGAGACAGGACTACAGCTCAGGACTCCTAATTCCCATCCAGAGGCAACTTATGAGAAGAAACTCTTTTCAGGCAGTTTAGAAATTCCACTTGTATATTGAACTTGAAGAAATCTTACAGTTTTTCAGATTCATCTACACTTTACTGTGTGTGCATGCTCTCTCCACCCACTCCTATATAACAAGATGTGACTATCTCACCCAATTTGGAGATACAAATTTCTAACTAAATGAAGTTTGGGAGTAATTGAGAGAGTGAGAAGACCTTTAAAGAACTGTAGTATCATTGTTAAGCAACTCAAAATTAAATTTCGTCATGGGGTAAACTGATATGAGGAATGTGTCTAGTGCTGTCTGAGGAAATGGAAAAACAAGAAAAGGGTTTATGTAAAGGATAAGTAAGGGGCTGTGGAAGTGTTCACCTCTTTGGACGTAAACTGGCCCACAGGATGTTAAAAGAAATCAGTTTAACTCCAAGTTTGTGTACGTGCTAGGGAACTGGTTGGTTATCCAATATGGACTTTAAAGGAACAAACAAGAAAGGAAACGATTTATGTCTGTCTTTTGAGTAACACAGAGGAAATGATTGGCGATGTAGACATAAGGGACTACTTAGTGGAGTGATAGCCATCATAATTCAGTTAGATTGTAATTGGGAATCAAGTGAGACCCAGAAAAGTAAAACTTCAGATGATGATTACCAAATTAAAGCAGAGAAAACAGTACAAAGAAACGCAATACTTAGATATAAAGTCAAGGAAGGCGGCTCGGGAGGACAAAATTGAAAGTACAAAAAGAAATGGCCACCAAAAATATTCGTTACTTTTGCTTTTCAAATTTTAAAGTGACTAAGTCACATATTATAATCCAGGGAAAGAAAAGGAAAACGTGTGAGTAATAAAATATAAAATGCAGATGAGGACCAAGAAAGATTACAGAATGAGGCTAAAACAGTATAAAATGATAATAAAAGCTACACCAGCAAAAGTAAATATCATTGTACACGAAGCTAACATAAATAAAGTAAAAGTTTTTTCAGGATTCTAACATATAAAATTTCAGAGATAATTTCAACTAGCCCTAGAAAAATGGCAAGGAAAAACCATGGGTAGAAGAGGTAGGTACAACTTATATGAGGTACTTAGAATAGTCAAATTCATAGAGTCAGAAAGTACATTGGTAGATGCCAGGGGCTGGGGTGTGGCAGAGGAATGGGGAGTTAGTGTTTAATGGGGACAGAGTTTCAGTTTAGGAAGGTGAAAAATTCGGGAGAGGGATGATGGTGAGAGTTGCACAACAATGTGAATGTACTTAGTGCCACTGAACTGTACAGTTAAATATGGTTAAAATAGTATGTTTTACATTATGTGACTTTTACCACAATAAAAAAAACATTAAAAAAAGAGAAGTGGTAGGTACATTGTTAAAATAGGAAAAGAATTTTTAAGTTGAATTGACAGCAAATATAGCTTAACCTGCCCTCTTAGCTTTGAGGATACAAGTAGTTATTCTACCTAAGGGTAGGATAAAGACCAGGGTTTATTTGAGCTTTATGGAGATTCTGTGTAGAGCATCACATTTAAATTAACCTGTTACTGAGCTGGAGGACTTTCCAACACTTGGCACAAGGACGTGGTGCTTTCCTTTGGCAGAACTGACATAGTGGAGAAAGTGCTGGCTTTGGAGTCAGTAGACAGGGTCCAGGAGTCCAGGTCTGCCACTTAGAAATGGTATGAATTTAGACAAATCATATTAATTATGGGGTTTAGTTTCTTCAAGGTTTTTGGTTAGATAAGACCATTTCTCTATTCCTTTTAAATTGAAGTTGATGGAAAAAGAACATACAAAAATAAAACACAAACTGCCCTTTCTCCTGTTCCTGGATCTGTAGAACAGAAGTCAGGGGCTTAGCAAAGCGAAGTCTCCTAATTTCTCTTTTTTTCCCTTGACCTCTGATCCTAGTATTGACTCCAAGGCTAAATGCCAGGTGGGGAATTTCATAACAATTTGAAGGAATATTTTGTGAGATTCTGAGAGTCTTGCAATTCTGCTGAATCCTTCCTTAGAGATACGGCTGGGAAGCTTAGGTACCAATGTGATTTATGCACAATAATTATATTTACTCATTCATTCAGCAGAGATCTTTTTAGAGCCTACCATATGCTAGGTGTGTGCTAGAGTGTATGGATACCAAGTAATAAAGCATCACTCTTGCTCCTGAAGAACTCAATATAATGAATTGAATATCATGTACTGCATTAGTGGAAATAAATATGATATTGTTGAACAGCCACTTGGATGTTTTTATGAAGGACATTAAAAAATTTGTTACTTGAGATCAGAATACTTGTTTTTCAATAACCACCACTTGCTGCATCTTTATGAATTTAATATGGCTTTTCATCAACTTTAAGATATCATTAGTTATTAGACACATCACCAGTGTAACAACTACTTTGTGGGGTAAAGAAGAAACTGCCACATTTATATACACATTGATTTTCAGACATGTCTCAGTTTCTGAACTCTTAAAATATGAAAGAAATGTGATTTATAAATCAAGAAATAGAATGGGCCAACAAGTAATAAAATAGTTAACTCCTGTTTACTATTTTGGAGATGAATAGGGTCCTAGATAACAAAAAAATAGCAAATTATCCTAAACCAGAAATAATAAATAATGCATTCCTCCACCTACAGTAGTGTAAAAAGGTATTTGACAATCATGACATATGCAGCCTCCCAAACAAATTACAAAACATTTGCAGAGATCTCATTTGTGAGGAGCTAGAAAGCAATGCAGCTTCCCCATGTCCACCTGTATAATTTATCACAGATACACATTCCCCACTGAATAGGCCAAAAGGTTATTGAACAGGCCAAGCTGAATTACCCCCCTTTCTACTCTAAATGAGAACTCAGATTTCTGAGAGTAGAAAGGAGAAGTATGGTGGGAGAAGACAGAACAAATATTGTTTCTTTTTAATGTATTATCTACACATTAAAGATAATCGCAAGTCATAGGTGTAAGTAATTGAACTGAAGATGGTGGCAAGCTGCATAAGCAGCTGCAACTGTAAACAAGTCAGGGAAGTACATTTCCAAGCTGTTGCTTTGAAAATATTCACATCACTCCATGTACAGGTTGGTTAGATGTATTTGATTTTTGTTTTTGTGTGTGTGTTTTACATAAATCACATTTCTTGCTCCTCTAAGAATATAGCACGCATGCAATTACACATATTTACCTATCATGGGACTAAAGTGCATGCTCATACAATTTTTAAAACATGATAATTTCTTGAAAAACTAGGTTTCAAGTGATAGGTGCAGTAAGCTTTGGCCCAAGTAGATGTAGAGATGGATCTTGGGTGCCAAACCTGATTTGGATAGCAAATCGTCTAGAGAAATTGCTGCCAAAAATATTTGTAGTCGGTCAGAATTTCTTCCTGTAGAAACTTAAGGAAAAATTTTCTATATCAGGTATATTGTGTGCCATATGACTAAAATCATCTTGAAATAAGCCAACAAACTGTTTGTTTTAAAATATGTACATACTTAACATATTTTAACTTGATTAAAAGCCTGTGGGCTAGAATTATACCGTATCTGATTCTGTAGGATTTTTCTTGTATAAATCATTCATCCATTCATTCAGCTAAAATTTATGAAACATGACAGGAAATAGGTGAGTAAAAATAATAAAGTATTATAATGGGTGCTCTTATTGTTATAAGCACATTAGTGCAGAGGGCTCTCCTGACTCAGCCTAGGGGAAGAGGTGCAGGGCAAGCTCCACAGAGGGGTGAGAACCATATAGCTTGATCTGGCAGTGCATGATCAGATTAGAATGTGAAATTCTTTCAGGGAGGGTGTAGCTTCAGATTCTCAAAGCAGCTAGCTGGTCCATGAACTGTTCGTTACAAGTCCCCAAAAAGATGAGCTTGCGCCAGCATTCAGAGCAATGCTTTGCTTCCTTCATTGAGCAAGAATGGCTACCAAAAAAAAGCCAGCTGAACTAAGCAGTATGCTTAGTGACTTTCTGGTGCAAGTGCCTTATCTCCTTGTGGACAAGAAACAATTTGCAGACTGTCACCAGACTGGGGGCCACAATTTGAGTACCATTTGAGTAAGAAATACACTGGAAAATGGAAAGACTGGCTTCAGGGATTTAAGTTGGAGGTCATTAAATAGACTAAACTGAATTGGTGGGGTAGTATCAGGAGGAATGGGAAGAATGGAACTAATTCATGAAATATTTAGGGGACAAATATACAGAACTTGGGGAATAATTGGAAAAAGGGTTGAGGGTAAGCTAGATAATGGTTGGGTATTTCAAAATTTCTGGCGTAGGCAACTGGTATTCATCAACATGGGTATACATGAAAACAATTTGGTGGCAAGATGATGGGTTCAGTTCTAAACATGCTGTGTATGAGATAAATGACTGTGGAAAACCCAGTAGATATTTGGAAATATGCGTCAAGATCTCAAGCAAAAGGTCTTGACTGATAGATTTAAAAGCCAATTAATAGTATTAATACTAAGTGAAGTCTTACTTATATATGAGATTACCCAGGGAGACTAAATAAAGTCAAAAGAGAAAAGAAGCCAGGATTGTATTTGGGGGACAACACTGATGGGTAGTTTGAAGAGGAAGAATCTTGAAGGACCAAGAAGAAGGAATGAAAAAGGTTAGAGAAAAATTAGGAGAGTGTTATTGGAGCCAGTGCTAGAAAGAGTTTCAAGAAGGAGAGAGCAACACAGTCAAACTCTTCAGGTACTGAGTGCAAAGGTCATTGGATTTGAGAATTGTTCATTTATTCAACAGATATTTACTGAGTACACATTTGAAATGTGCTAGATGCTAGAGATTCAATAATGAAGAACAAAAAATGGATCTGTTCTTTCATGGAATTTATAATCTTGTGGGGGAGAGAGACATTAATCAAAGAACTACTAAAATAAATGTAAAATCATGACTCACACCTTAACATTTTTTTAATAGTTTATTTGAGCAAAAATTGATTTGAATTGGGCAGCATGAAACCAGAAGTGGTTAGGAGCACTCCACCAACAGGAGCTGTGAAAGAGGATTTTATCGAGAAAAGGAAGAGGCAAAGTAAGGCAATTATTGATTGGTTAAAGCTTAAAGTCAGGTTGGCTGTTTGTGATTGTTTTCCCTTAGTGTTATGATTTCATAACCTTGAGGCATTTACAGGCTTAGAATTTGTTTTGCTTACGTAGGCTGTCATGACATTAGAGCCACATCAGTCTAATGACCTCCTGGTTGAATTAATTTAACAATTCCTCCCTTTTGGTCATCCTCTCATATGTGAGAGATAGGCCAAAAATTTGGTATTAGTGTCACTCTCAGTCACCATCAGAGTTAAATTGCTCATCTCACTGTGAAACTCATTGGTTATGATGTCAGATCCCCGGAAGAATTATTTTTGCTGTTCATTTTGTTGCTCACTTTGTTTCTGTTTCTCCAAGTACAGTGAGACCATCTGATGTACTGCTGATGGCTGTGGCATTTAAGACCACTGAGAAAACACAGTGTATCTGGGAGACTACAATGATAACTATTAGGAAGATAATACCAAAAGGCTGAAGTATACTTCTTAGCCAGGACCGTTGTGAACCAAACCAGTTGGTATCAAATAAATCAAAGAATGTACCCGAAGGGGCATCAACCTGTTTTAGCCAGGTAGCTTGTTTGTTGATTTCTTGTATTTGCTGCAGTACCAGAAATGTTGATCCAGGTACAGCAGGAGGTATTGCTATAGCACAGACTCCTTCTTGTTCAGCCAATAAGTAATCTAAAGCAATTCTATTATCTAAAACCACCTTTGTAAGAAAATGAGGGACATTTGTTGTGTAGCTATAGCCTAAGCAGTAGATTCAGCTATAGTTGCCAGTATTAAGGAACATTGTCTTTCCATGTATTAACAGAGAGAAAAGGCAAAAAGAATAAAGGTTTCATACTGGAGATGAAGATCTTGATCTGTGATCTTGAGACAGCTGTCTACCACAAGATGCCATCTGATTTTCGGGAGGAACTTCCCCAATCAGTTTTAATTTTAGATCTCCAGCTGGTGTGCAATTCCAAGAGTCTGGATGAGCCTTTTGTAGTTGGGGGATGTGGACCCAAAGTTCAAGTCTGAGTAGTGAGGAAGACTTGGTATGGTTCCTTCCAAGGGAGTTCAAGGGAAGTCTTTGTTCTTAGTGATTCCAAATCAGAAGTGTGGGAGAAAATTGGAAACGTTAGTTTGGAGAGTTTTCACCAGGTATTTGAGGAAACTAGAAGAATTCAGGATCCAGTTTGGTTTACAGTTATGTAATAAAACCTCAAAGACAATGAACAGGACAAAAACCTGATATCCATATGTTGTGTTATAATTTTCTACTGAACGTAATTTTTTCCTCTGTAATCACCCACATTGTCTTTCTTTCTTTTTTATTTGGAGTATAATCGCTTCACAATGTTGTGTTAGTTTCCGCTGCACAGTGAAATGAATCAGCCATATGCATACACACATCACCTCCCTCTTGGACCTCCGTCCCCCCACCATCCCACCAACTAGGTCATCTCAGAGCACGGAGCTGAACTCCCTGTGCTGTACAGCAGGTTCCCACTAGCTATCTGTTTTACACGTGGTGGTGTATTTATGTCAAACGTAATCTCTCAATTCATCCCACCCTCCCCTTCCACCGCCCCCCCCCATGTCCACACGTCCATTCTCTACATCTGCCTTTCTATTCCTGCCTTGCAAATAGGTTCATCTGTACCATTTTTCTAGATTCCACATATATGCGTTAATATATGATATTTGTTTTTCTCTTTCTGACTTCACTCTGTATGACAGACTGTAGGTCCATCTACATCTCTACAAATGACCCAATTTCATTTCTTTTTATGGCTGAGTAATATTCCATTATATATATGTACCACATCTTCTTTATCCATTCATCTGTCAATGGACATTTAGGTTGTTTCCATGTCCTGGCTGTTGTAAATAGTGCTGCAATGGACACTGGGGTACATGTGTCTTTTTGAATTATGGTTTTCTCAGGGTATATGCCCAGTAGTGGGATTGCTGGCTCATATGGTAGGTCTATTTTTAGTTTTTTAAGGCAGGAAACCATAAACAAGATGAAAAGACAACCCACAGAATGGGAGAAAATATTTGCAAATGAAGCAACAGACAAAGGATTAATCTCCAAAATATACAAACAACTCATGCAGCTCAATATCAAAAAAGTAAACAACCCTCATTGTCTTTCAAAGATAATCACAGTGAGTCTAATTTCTTTGCAAAATAAGTCTAGTCTCTTTAAGTGGCCTGATTATTTACATAAGTATCCAAGAATAGTGATTGACCATACAGGTTTTTTAAAAACCTGCTTTGCTGGAACTTTTCATAAGGAATCTTTAAGTTGGACGTTTAAAAGCCTTCCTAGGCTAAGAAACCAAGCCAAGAACTCACCATCAGACTTCACCTGGAATACCTATATTTTGGGGGTGAATTCCTCTCTTCTTGAGGTCTCCTAGGATATCCTGAGGTTCCTGGGCCTGCCAGGAAATGACCTTTCTTACTTACTTAATAAGGCTGCTAGGAATGCTGAAATTGAGGTACCAGGCTGGTTTTTCCAAGGGGCTTTTATTGGCTCCATAAAGTCAACTTTACTTCCTTAAAACTGTCTAGTCATATCTGATTTTATGCATAATTTCAAATATGACAGTCAAAGCCTTGGTAATATAACCAATGTTTCCAACTGTGTCCTATTATAAGGAGAAGAGATTCTTACTGAACTTATAAAATTGCTATATTGCCATGAAAATAAGAATACTCAATAAGTTTCTGAATTCTGGAGGGATCAAGTAGGGAGAAAATGTATGTTTCAATTCTGTTTAGAGATATATTTTATAAAATTAGTGTAGGTCATAGATAGTTTAAGAGAAAAGAGAAAAAGTTTTCCTTAAATCTGGAAAAATAAAACATTAAGGAACCAACAGTGTTTCAGAGAAAAAATTGTAAAAAAAATTATAATTATCATCATTCATTTATTCAATCCCATATTATTAATTCTTTTTCTCCTTGAATCCAGTTTTCCCATTAGTTCTGGGAATTCTTACCCAGTTCAATTTTATGATATTAAACTTATCAGAAGCCTATATTCTAGAGTACTTGTCACAGTCCTTTCCATGAATCTCTTTAAAGATGAATCACCTTTCCAAAAGCATCAGAGTAAAACAATAACTGTCTGTAAATGACAAAAAGACTTTAAAAAATTGGCCATAGTTGAAAATCTGATGAGAATTCATTGATAAGGAAATGTAGTTATTTCTATGACATACAATAATGTAGGATAATAATTGAACAAGGGGAGTATTGACAAATTTCTAGAAACTTTATAAACAATTTCTGGAATACAGTAAGTCCCCTACATATGAACCTTCAAGTTGCAAACTTTCAAAGATGCGAATGTACATTCACATGTCCAATGCGTAAGTTAGTTCACGTGTCTGGTGTACATTGTCATGTGTGTGCATCCTCTACAAGTGGTTGTGCTTTTGTGTACTTTATTGTACAGTACTGTATAGAGTACAGTAGTACAGTATCTTTATTTCAAGCCCAGGATCTCCAGAAGCAAGCATAAAAGCAGTGGTGATGTAGCTGGTACTGCTAAGAAGCGCCAAGCAATAATGATGGAGACAAAAGTGAAAATAATTGAGAGAGTGGAGTGAGGCAAAAAGACGGTAGATGTCGCTCATTCTTATAACATGAATCGTTCAACCATCAGCATGGTTCTAAAGAAAAAGGACAAGATCATGGAACATGTGAAGTCTGCTGTGCTGATGATGTGGACAGTAATATCGAAGAAGCATGGAAAAGTGATGGAGGAGATGGAGAAACTTCTCAGTGTGTGGATGCAGGATCAGCATCAGCTTTGAGTCCCTCTCAGCTTAATGCTGATTCAAGAGAAAGTTAAAAGCCTTTATGAAGACTTGAAGAAGAAACATGGTGAAGAATTAGAGGGTGCATCTTTTAATGCCAGTCATGGCTGGTTTCATCGGTTCAAGGCTAGAGTCAACCTTCACAACATAAAAGTAAGTGGTGAGGCAGCGAGTGCAGATACGGTAGCTGCCTGGGAATTTCCTGAAACACTTGAAGAAATTACTGGTGAAGGCGTGTATTTACCTGAGCTGTTTTTTAATGTGGATGAGACAGGACTGTACTGGAAGAGGATGCCGGACCGAAGTTACATCAGTAAGGAGGAAAAGCTGATGCCAGGCTATAAAGCAGCAAAGAATAGTCTAACTCTGTTGTTTGGTGGCAATGCTTCCAGCGATATGAAGCTGAAGCCTCTCTTAGTTTATTATTCAGAGAACCCAAGAGCCCTTAAAAACATAGCCAAGGGCTCACTTCTTGTTTTGTGGAAGAGTAACCCCAAAGCCTGGGTTACACAGACCGTTTAACAGGACTGGTTTTCCACCACTTTATTCCAGAGGTAGAGAAATGTTGCTTGGAGAAGGATGTCCCATTCAACATTTTTTGCTGCTCAAAAGTGCTCTGGGCCACCCCCCATTCACCCATTCATGGATAACTTTCATCCCAACATCAAAGTAGTGCATCTGCTACCGAATATACATGGCTTATCCAACCTATGGACCAGGGAGTCATAGCGACTTCCAAGAAATATTATTTACGTCACACTTTTCATCAGACAGTAAAGGTGAGTGATGAATCAGGAACAACCTTGTGACAATTTTGGAAGAATTATAACACTACAAGACCATAAAAAACGTTGACTTTGCTTGGCATGAGGTTATGGCTGTCACCACGAATGGGGTTTGGAAGAACCTTTGCCTGCAGTTTGTTCACGATTTTTGTGGATTTGAGAAGGTGGATGAGGAGTCCAAAGAGGTTCTCAGTAACTTAGTGACCCTCAGCAAGAAGCTGGAGCTAGATCTGCAAGAGGACGACTTCACTGTACTCCTTGCTGTGCAACACGAGGAGCTTACTAATGAAGACCTGATGGAATTGGAGGCCGAGAGAAAGGACGAAGAGACACAAGAGGAAGAAGAAGTAACTGAAGAACCAAAGAGATTCACGATGCAGGAAATGGCAAGGGAATTTTCTTTATTTCAGGGGGCACTGTTTTGAGGCGCAGAACCCAAATGTAGAACAGTACGCAAAGGTTGCAGCAGCCATTCAGAATGCAATCCAGTGCTTCCGTGTCATCTGTGACAAGAAAAGAAGAGCCACTACCCAGACATCACTGGATCAATTTTTCAAGAGGGTAGATAGAATTGAATCCAGCAAGGAGACAGAAACTATGCCATTGATGTCAGGCGTGAGTGAAATTGCAGCTTGCCCTCCAATTCCTATTGCTGATGATCCTTCAGCTCTACCATTCACCACCTCCTCTCCCTCCTCCAGTCAGTACCTCTTCTTGCCTGTTCACTCAATGCCAGCTCCTGTATGCCAGCTGTTGTACTGTATTACTGTACTTATCAAGGTACTGTACTGTAAGATTAAAAATGTTTTCTTTATGTTTTGTTTGTTTATGTATTATTTGTGTGAAAAGTATTATAAACCTATTACAGTACAGTACTAGATAGCCAACTGTGTTAGTTGGGTACCTAGGCTAACTTTGTTGGACTTACAAACGTGCTCTCAGAATGGGACTCGTTCATAAGTAGGGGACTTACTGTATCTATATTAAGTACATATATCCATACACGTAACCTAAGAAGATTTATCATCACTTCTTATTTGACAGTGCTTCCCAAGTAATTTAACATACCAAATAAACTAATTAGTTTAACATCTCTTTTTTACAAGGTGATAGACAAATCTTTGAGATTTTCCAGGGGACCTCTGGGAAATCTCAGTTACTTTGAGATCAAAATGACTCCATTTAGAATTTGACTTGGGGAAGTTGTCAAAATGTCAAAATGTTTGAACATTTGACTAAATAGGATGTCAGATCATTATGAATATACCTAATTATTTGACCAAAGTAACAGTAGAAGACTTTAAAGTCAAACAAAGAAGGTTACATAGTTGTGAGCAAAACTTAGCTCTTTTAATATTGAGAAGACTAGATTTTCTTAAGTAATCAAAGACTTGACAAAGACAATGTGAAGCACAGTAAATTATTTTGGTAAGACACAAAATCTTTGCTTTCCAGGTATATTACCCAAAAGATAAAAAAATGCCTTTCACAGTCTCTTATCAAGAGCAGACCAATAGTCCAAAATGACTTTGTCCTTTTAACAGAGAGAGAGAAAACCAAATTCTAATTTTGTACCAGTGTATTTTTGATATTAAAATTCATCCTTTAAAACTTAAATAAATTCATTCCAATTTTAGTCTGCTTGACCACAGATGAATTCTTTTTCCTAGATTCCTTTTCCATAAACCTTCTGAAACTTTAAAAATATCCATTCTTTTGTCCTATGTTTTTTCCTCTTTCTCATTCTGGAATAACTGATCATTCTACTTTCCTTACCTACATTTCTTACACAGTTGTTTCCTTTCACCCTTATTATTTCTAAGCAGTTTTTTTTTTAAAATTAATTTATTTTATTTATTTTTATTTTTGGCTGCGTTGGGTCTTCGTTGCTGCGCGCAGGTTTTCTCTGGTTGCAGTGAGTGGGGCCTACTCTTCGTTGCGGTGCGCAGGCTTCTCATTGCAGTGGCTTCTCTTATTGCGGAGCATGGGCTCTAGGCGCGCAGGCTTCAGTAGTTGTGGCACGCAGGCTCAGTAGCTGTGGCACGCGGGCTCTAGAGCGCAGGCTCAGTAGTTGCGGCGCACGGGCTTAGTTGCTCCGCGGCATGTGGGATCTTCCCGGGCTAGGGCTCGAACCCGTGTCCCCTGCATTGGCAGGCGGATTCCTAACCACTGCGCCACCAGGGAAGCCCTAAGTAGTTTTAATTACATATATAAATTAGAATTCCTAACCCTTAAAATCCTTTATTCCTAGTGAAAACTAAGAAGTTAGCAATGGTGGACAGTCTGTTTCACTAACATTCTGTGGGTTGGCAAATTTATAAATATATTTCACAATTTCTGGAAGTATATTCTTCCTCGTAGTAAAATTTTTAATGTGGCACAAAACATGTTTACTAATAGACCAAATAGAAAGCCAAAAGTAGAAAAACCTATTTTCAATAATTAATGTTTTAGTATTTTATCTTATTTGGAAATGATCTGAATGTTCAATGAATATTGAATATTCATTTAGTTTATCTCAGTGTAACTTTAAGGTTTCAAAGTACCAAAAAAGATTTTGGAAAATTTTAAAGTAAACATAACATAAAGCATAATTATTGTTGAAAGATTTATTTATGAACTTTTATCTTACATCTATTTAATTCACTTGTTCTTAACAATTATGTTTAGATTACTGTAAAAATTTCACAAGGCATTAAACAACTATCAGTCCTTTTAAGTTTTCATTCTTGCTGACAAATTCTGTGACAGAGGTGACATGAGCTTATTTGACTGTTAGTAAACCTTGGTAGAATAAAGTATTATATTTAATGCCACTGACTCTAAAGACATGCCTGTTTTAATTACACTAAGAATCTTAAACTAGCTTTTAGTTACTGAATATTATCCTAAATCACAGAACTTGAAAAACATTTGGGTTAGTTCCCATATTTCTGAGAGTATACTCAATTTATATAAATGCTTGTTTGTCTTTAAGCCAATTAAACAGAGCTCTTTACAAATTAATTTTGGCAATACCAAAATTAATATAGCGTATATAGCTGCAAATACGGTGCAACACACATTTCTGCCCAGCCATATTTTTGGGTCCCCCAACCTGATAGTTGCCAAGCCAAGTTCTCAGGATACAAAACAAGTCAAACAGGGAGGCAATAGCTGTCCCTGGGAGAGAAAGGATTTCTAATCAATGTTTTTTCCTGCCAGTCTGAATTTGAAAAGGAAGGGACAATGTGAAATTTTACCTTCCTTTTTTGACCAGGCACCACAGATAGAGATCTGGGAAAGCTGACTTTGGTAAATATTCTTACCTTCTTCTGGCTTCTGCCAATTTTCCCAGGATCCCATCTGTAGGCTCTGGAGTGAGTGGGTTTGTCTCAGCAGGTCTCATTATGGTCACCAGAAACTGTAGGGGAGGAAAAAAAATTTTCCCTCTACGCTTGATGGTGAGTGCTTGGCTGAGACCCCTTTTTCTCTAGGATACCTCATAAATAGATAAGCTTATCTAGGTTAAAAGTTCTCCACTGTAATTCAAGATTATCTTTGGTAAGGTTAACCTACTTGTTCAGCTTTAAAACAAAATTTTATTCACCTGTGACCTCACACTGGATCCAGTCCAGTTTAAGTCAGACCCAGGCTGATCCTGGACCCAGACTGGTTTTATAAGCTGGACCCAGTCAGAATCAGGCTGATTCTGGACCAATCTGGAAAAAGAAATGCTCAAATAAAGTCTAAAAGCTCATAACACAAAAGCTGTGGAGCTAGGTTCCAGGATCCAAGAGGGACTTACCCACAACCTCCAGAGGCAGCAAGAAAACAGTGAGGTCAAGGGGCTCCACAGATACCTATGTTTGGTTGCTGGTTGCTCCTGGCAGCTGTTGGTGGCGGGGAGGGGGAGGGGTCTCCTTTGGTTTCTCCTTCTAATACCAGAACTGTTAAAAGATAAACTGAGGCATATTAAAAAAGATTGAGTTTATTTGAGCAAAAATTGATTTGAATCTGGGAGTGCCAAACCAGAAGTGGTTTGGAGTGCTCCCACTCTGATAACTTCTATGAAGCAAAGATATATGGCGACTCTAATAAGAATAGGTTCAGTGAAGAGGTAAAGAGAAAATTCAGATCAGTTAGTCCCTTCATTTATCTCTAGTTTTTTTATTGTTTGATAACTTCATTCCCAATTTTCCCGCAAGGATTTAAATTCCTTTGTAAACAGAAATCTATAGCTTTTACTAGAAAAATAATGTTTTAACAAAAAGATCAGCCTCCTAAGATATCTTGAGCCTGTGATTCACCGCTTAACTAGTCAAGCAAACTTGGGATAACTGAGTCTTAAATTTTTGTTTATGGTTTTCATAGGGATTGATACAAATAATGCATTTGTAAGATAAATAGAACAGAACAAGTGTTGGTAGTTATTATTTTTGGAAGGTATTATTTTTGGAATTTATTATTTTCACTTGGTGTATGGAAATTTCACTGGGCTTTGGTGTTAGGCCGAGTTATTTTGTTCTTGGTTCTATCACTAATGATACACATTTCGGTAGTTTTAAAACTTCTTTTGCTCTTAATTTACTCCGTGAAATGGGAATAATAGTACTTACCTAATAAACATGTAGAAAGTAGGAAAATGCTTGGTGATGCATCAAATATGGATTGGTAAATCATACGCCAGCATTAGCTTTTTCAGATTCTGGGTTCATAATTTGTAGATGGTTGTTTCGGTTTGAAGAATGACGGATAAGAGTTTGCACACCTTGCAGTGGACCTAAACTATCTAGGCAGGTAGCAGTTAAGGATAAAATACTTGCTCACCTTTCCAGTCTTGTTCTGAGCAATTTCCGTAGTAGTTCCCTGATTCCAGTTATAAGCAACTAGTTGTATTTTTCTTAATATTGCACCTGTGCTTCTGAATGTGCTATATATGCTGTGCAAAATGACTTTTCCTCTTTATTGCCCTGAATAACTCCTACTCATTCTTTACGTTAAATTTAAAAGTCACTTCCTCAAGGTAGAATTAGGTGTGCCCCCTCACAGCATTTACCATGTTGATGTGAATTGTTGGTACCATTATCTCCTATACACAGGTGGTAACAAATGCCTATTGTTTTAATGATTGTTTCATATTTAAACTGACCTCACCAGTAAGGTATGAAGGAGAAATAGTTTCTGTTTTGACTTTTCTATTTAAAATATGTCTGAGTTCTTATAATTATGAAATGTTATCAATTTACATTACATAAGGAGCTTGCCAGTCTTGACTTTCTGAGCTTTGGAAAATTTGGCACTTTCCATTTATTTAAGCAGACAAAGGGTCAGTCCTACCCTTTAGGGGTGAGCTTATTCCACAGTGGAGGAAATACCATTTATATTGAGAGCTACATGGCTTGTTGGATACTTGGCTGGAATCATAAAAAAGGAGAATTCCTTAAGTGTCATTAAGCCCTGTAACTCTCTGTTATTGTTATCATCAGGTTTTCTGCCGAATGAGGAGATAACATTTGTATAGAAACATAAGGAAAAGGGACTCTTGACCAGGGGCCATCTGGAAATAAGTAAGCAGACTTTGTTACATGATTACAGTGGTGTAATGTCCTGTTTCTGGTCTGCAAGAAAATCTGAGTTGGATTTCCTGATGATGGCATGTGGCAGGGAGGATCCTACTGCAAATCTCTGCCCTGCATGGCTGTATCCAGAGTGGGCAGTGTGAAGTGCAAAAAGAACATGGAACTCAGCATCAGAGTTTGAATTCTGGGAGTTTGAATTCTCATTCAGCCTGTAACAAAATATATGACTTGACTTTCTCAACCTCAGTTTCCTTATTTTAAAATGAGGTCAGTGATATCTGCTTCACTGGTTTGGGGTCAGGATTAAACACAATTATTTTACACAAAGTAGTATGCAAGTGAAATAATTTTAATAGGGATCTCTTGAAAATGCAGTCATTTTAAGCTAAAGAAATTAATTTCTTGTGGTGAAATATTGGATTTTATTCCAGTTGGTGATAGTGGAGGGGGCTGTTTGAGCAGACAATGCTTTCTCTCTACAGTAAATCATACTACATGAGCAACATGATATAGTCAATATAATGTTGTGGCAATGATGAGGATATAAGGTTGATTTGATTTATCATTAGAAATATGCTATTTTTTTCCTCTCTTCATTTTATAATTATTTTACTCCCAAAACTTTTGACATTTACATATAAAGATTAGACAATAAGAAAAAATATACAAATGTATTTACATTATTATTTATAGCTTCTTTCGTTGACTCTGTTTTTTGCCTTTGTGAAAAGATCAATTAATTTTAAAAAAGGACTAATGGATTTTTTTAAGGAGTGGTAATAGCTAGAAATATCAATGGCATGAACTGATTCTCTAATCTCATTCTGCCTGTTGCTTATCTCTCAGCAAGTGATTTGAATTGAGATAATAGAAGTATTGAGAGAAAGATAAGCAAGCAAAGTAAGCAGGTGAAAGAAGTTACAGATAGACAAGGATAGTTCCAAGTAGACTTTAGCAGATGCAGGGAAAATCTTCCAAACATCTGGTAGTGAGTCTGGCAATGGGTATGGGGGTGGGTCACACGCAACCTGTGCCCTGGCAGCAGTTACCACAATGCATATGTAAATAAGCTTCAGAGAGCCAGTGGTGGGCTGGGGTGGGATAGATTTACGGGGCTTTGCTCTTTGGCGTAAATCAGAAAGACTTTTTTTCCCAATGCCTCATGTATGAAATAAGCGTGTAGCTGGAATCTCAGGTTAGGTAAGGTGCAAGGATAAAGAGGAAAGGGGAAGAGGGGGTGGATGACCAAAATGAACTGGAGGCAGATGGATTGCTTAAGGGCCTTGAGGCATTTGAAAGAGTAAAATAGGAGGGAGGAGTAAAATAGGAGGGAGGAGTAAAATGTGAGCTTGGAGGGCAGACTGCGACGGTGGTATGTTTGACAAACTATTCTGATGACAAAGTTCAGCTATAAGCTGAGCATATGGTTGATTTGGGCGGGACTGAACAAAAATTGCAGTAGATGAACTTTTTCCTTGCTGCTCTGTATTTCTTTTTCCCTGAATCTACATTTCTTTCTCTCCTTTCTTAACTTTCTTTTGGGCACAGCCCTATTGGTTAGGAGGAATTTATGTGGCAATTTCTTTTTGTGTCACTCTTCCGAGAAATACTGACCAGTTAAATATATTAATTAGTAGAACATATTGCTTTGATATTGGTTAGTTGCTTGTAATGGAGGTTGAAAACAACAAGGCTTTAAACAAGATAAAAATTTCCTTCTCTTTCTCCTAAAAGTCTGGGAAGGTATGGTAACTCTGCATACAGAGGCATCAGGGGTCTGTTTTTATCTATGTTGTTATTCCATTCTGAATGTTGCTCTCATTTGTTCAACACCTTGTCCACTTCCTGCCAGTGTGGAGAAGAAAAAAGAGGAAGATGAGGACCTACTTTTTCCCCCTTTAAAGGCATGACCAGGAGGTTGCATTTGTATCCCATTGGTCCAAACTGGTTCATGTGGTTCCACTGGGATGCAAGGGAGACTGGAAAGAAGGTTTTGTTTTGTTTTGTTTTTTCCTGAGTGCCTGTCTTAGCACCTTAGACACTTATTTCTTACAGTTCTAGAGGCTGGGAAGTCCAAGATCAAGGTACTGGAAGATTTAGTTCCTGGTGAGAGCTTTCTTCCTGGTTTGCAGGCAGTTACCTTCTCCTGTATCCTCACAAAGTAGGGAGAGAGTAAGCTCTGGTTTCACTTCCTCTTCTTAGAAGGACACTAATCCTGTCATGAGGGCCCTGCCTTCATGACCTCATCTAAACTAATTACCTCCTAAATAACACATTTCCACAAACCATCACACTGGGGATTAGGGCTTCAATATATTAATTTTGGGGAACATAAACATTCAGGCCATAAATGATACCTAATCTAGGCTAAAAATTGGGAATTCTATTTCAATAGAAAGGGAGAAGAGATATTGAGTATAATTATCAGTTTCTGTGGCATTAGTTGAGAAGCCTAATGCTTAATGTAGGGTTTTACGGAATTTTATTGAATTTAATTTCTAGAGTGGAGTAATATTCTAGGGTTTATTCCTTTATTCAACAAATATTTACTGAGTCTGGCAAGTACTATACTAGGTATTGGAGATACATTGATGAGCAAAACACATTTTTTCCCTCACGTTTATGAAACTTGCATTTGTAGTGGGGGTGAGAGAAATCTATAAAATAACCACACATATAAATATGTGTTGCAAATGGTGGTAAGCGTTATAAAGGAAAAAATACTGAGAAATTGTATGAAGTTGTATAACAGGACAATTTGCCCTCATCCAGCCGTTAGAAAAGATTTCCCTGGGTGAAATTTAAGCTGAGCTTCAAAGAATACAAACAGAGGGAAGAGCATTTTAGGCAAAGGAGACAGTGTATGCAAAGGCCCTGAGGTGGAAAAGAGCATGGATTATTTGAGGAATATAAGGAGGAACATGACAATTGATGGAAAGAGGGGTATGTGGTGAGGCTATAGACATAGAAAAAGGCTAGGTTAGGCAGAGGTGTGGAAGCTGTCTGTAAAGATGTTGATTTTTATCCTAAGAACAATGTGAAACCATTGTAATGTCTTTAGCTGGAATTGACATAGTGAGATTTGCATTTGGGAAAGCCCACTCTGGTGGCCTGGGGGAGAATGGATCCCGGTGGATACGAAAGACCAATTAGGAGGTTACTGGAGGGATCCAGGTGAGAGATTATGGCAGCTTGGTATTAAGCCGTGGCCGTGGTGATGGAGAGAAGTGGTATGTATGCAAGAGATATTTAGGACATTAAAAAAAATCAACACATCTAGTGATACATTGGATACAGAGGATGTTGGAGAGGAGGAGTCAGATTTGACTTTTTGGTTTTTGATTTAAGCAATTGGATGAATGGTGGTGCCATTCACTGACATCGGGGTCATTGGAAAAGGACTAGGTTTTAAGGGGAAGTTCATGAGTTTGGATATGTTGAGCTTGAGGGCCTTTGAGATATTCACACAGATATCAAGAAAGCAGTTACGTGACCATGAGTTCAGAGAGTGGTTTAGCTGGAGATATAAGTATATTTGGACAATATTTAAAAAATGAGAGGTAATTGAGACCCCTATCTTGTATGGTCCAGAGAAAGAAGAATGTCTAGGGAAGGACCTGGGGGAACTAGAACATTTAAAGGCTGATTAGGAA
Source organism: Balaenoptera physalus (assembly GCF_965194825.1). Taxonomy (NCBI): domain Eukaryota; kingdom Metazoa; phylum Chordata; class Mammalia; order Artiodactyla; family Balaenopteridae; genus Balaenoptera; species Balaenoptera physalus. The sequence continues at coordinate 141,091,553 of NC_138890.1, read as the reverse complement.
GTGGGTGAAACAGCAAAAGCAACTGAAATAGAAAGTGAGCAGAGAGGTAGGGGGCAAACTAGGAGCCTATGGTGTTGAGGAAGGCAAAGTAAGTGTTTTGAGAAGAAAGTGTTTGATGCTGGTGAGAAATCTAATAAAACAAGAGTTAAACATGGATGAACTTGGAGGACATTACACTAAGTGAAATAAGTCAGGCAGAGAAAGACAAATACCGTATGATCTGGCTTATATGTAGAATCTTAAAAAAGAAAAAAAGTTGAACTTATAGAAGCAGAGAGTAGAAATATAGTTACCAGGGGCTGTGTGTGTGTGTGTGTGTGTGTGTGTGTGTATGTGTGTGTGTGGAAATGAGGGAGAGGTTGGTTAAAGGGTACAAGTTTGCTGTTGCGTAGGGTGAGTAAGCCCAGAGATCTAATGTGCAGGCATGATGAGTGTACTTAATAATACCTTACTGAACACTAAGAATATACTAAGAGAGTAGATTTCAGGTGCACTGAGCGCACACAAAAAGTGGTAATTATGTGAGGAGATGATATGTTAATTAGCTTGATTGTAGTCATCATTTCTGTCTGCATATGTGTATCAGATCATCATGCTGCATACCTTAAATGTATACAATTTTTATTAAAAAACCCCCAAGAACTGAAAATGTCCTTTAGCAAAAAGAATTGTTAGTGACATTAGGGAGGAGTCCTTTTTGAATGAAAGCCACTGGATTGAGAAGTACCTTGAGGCGAGGAAAGAGAGACAGCAAGTTGTACTCTAGGAGCAAATTGGGTTGATCTTTTAGCTTTAGATCATGGTATCACCTATATTTGTGTACATTTGGTTCCCTGATCTCAAACTCACTTCCCTTTTCTCTCATTGGTACCCATATGTGTGAATTTGACTTTCAGCATTTATTCCAATTTTTGTACTTTTAATTACCGATATGTTTATTCATGAAAAATATATTATTTTGAGATTTTAAAAAATTATTAAAATGCTGTTGTATTTTGCATATTTCTGTTTCTTGAATTTTTTTGCCCAGCCACTCAACATTATATTTTTCAACTCTATCCATGTAGACTTAGTTTGGTTCTTTTCTTGGTGTATTATAGTCTATTTTGTGCATTATAGTCTATTTTATTTCAGTTTTTTTTTTTAAAGATGGAACTTTAGGTTGTTCTCAAGACTTTGATATCATAAATGATGATGTAGTAAACACTGTTGTATGTGTTTATTGAATTATAGAGTATGCACTCAGTTTCATAAGATGTTGTTGAGTTACTCTGTAGAATGCCTGGCCAGGAGATAGGGATATCTCCTATAAGGAGATAGGGATCCAGCTGTGCGTGAGGATCCCTATTTCCTTATATGCTCTCCAAAATTTGATTCTGATATTTTGATTTGGGGCATTTAGTTTCTTTGATTTGTGGTGATATTATAATGGTGACTAACATGGAAGTAAATGACTAGATCTATATAGCAAAATTTAAGGAAAAAAGGAATATATGTGTGATTAATTCCCAAGTATTTTAAAACAAAATTATCAAATTCTGGCCAATTTTCCATGGTAACCTACATCTCTTTTTTTAAAAAAATTTTTTTATTAAAAAATTTTTTTTATTGGTGTATAGTTGTTTTACAATGTTGTGTTATTTTCAGATGTACAGCAAAGTGAATCAGTTATACATATACATATATCCACTATTTTTCTTTTTAGAGTCTTTTCCCATATTGGCCACTACAGAGTATTGAGTGGAGTTCCCTGTGCTATACAGCATGTTCTTATTAGTTATCTATTTTATATATTGTAGTGTGTATACGTCAGTCCCAATCTCCCAATTTATCCCCCCCCCCCGCCCCCCTTATCCCCTGGTAACCATAAGTTTGTTTTCTGCATCCGTGCCTCTACTTCTGTTTTGTAAATAAGTTCATTTGTACCCCCCCTTTTTTTAGATTCCACATATAAGTGATATCATATGATCTTTGTCTTTCTGTGTCTGACTTACTTCACTCAGTATGACAATCTCTAGGTCCATCCATGTTGCTGCAAATGGCATTCTTTCTTTTTTATTGCTGAGTAATATTTCCTTATATGCTCTCCAAAATTTGATCCTGATGTTTTGATTTCAGGCATTAATTTCTTTGATTTATGGTGATATTATAATGGTGAATATCATGGAAATAAATAATTAAATCTATATAGTGAAATTTAAGGAAAAAAGGAATATACATGTAATTAATTCCCAAGTATTTTATAACAAAATTCTTAAATTCTGGCCAATTTTCCATGGTAACCTATATCTCTTTTTGCTTGGATTACTGTTCCCCCTTATTTAGTTTATGTGCTTAAAGAATCTAAGAACTATATAAAATATTTATAGAGAAATTAATAAAAAACCTATTCTTTAGAACCTAAATAAAATGAGCAATTACAAGTTAATAGTAGACTTTATCAAACTGTAAGAGTTATATTAAACTCTTAGTGAAAAGCTGCTCTTAGGAACTGTTTCCCAATTGTCTTTCTTTCAAGATTTTGAGTTGGCTGAGAAAACTTCCTGATATTTCTGAGAGCACTTTGAAGTGACGATAAACGTGTCACACAGTTTGCAGAAGTTTTAGAACTAAGAAAAATGAATAGGTAGATTATATTCTTTGTGTGTCTTATATTTGTGTATCATATTTATTTTCCAGTAATACAAAATATTTAGTTGGTAATTGTATTGGCATTCATATAATTCTATAACTCCATCTGCCTCTCTTCCCAAATATGGATGGACATATTTCAAATCAAAGTATTTCAGTCCTGCTTAAATTCCACATTATCTATCAGAAGGTTGTTGCAGTTTACTGGGTCAAATTCAGGTTTCCACTACAAACAAATTTTTTTCCTTTTCCATTATGGTTTATTACAGTCTGGCACGGTGGTACACCTGTAGTCCCAGCTACTCAGGAGGCTGAGGCAGGAGGATTGCTTGAGCCCAGTAGTTCTGGGCTGTAGTGCACTATGCCCATCGGGTGTCCGCACTAAGTTCAGCATCATTATGGTGACCTCCCAGGAGCGGGGGACCACCAGGTTGCCTAAGGAGGGGTGAACCAGCCCAGATCAGAAATGGGGCAGGTCAGAACTGTGCTGATCCATTATGGTTTATTACAGGGTATTAAATATAGTTCCCTGTGTTATACAGTAGGACCTTGTTGTTTATCTATTTTATATATAGTAGTTTGCATCTGCTCTTCCCAAACTCCTAATTTATCTCTCCTCCTTCCCCTTTGGTAACCGTAAGTTTATTTTCTGTGTTTGTGAGTCTGTTCTGTTTTGTAACTAAGTTCCATTTGTGTCGTATTTTAGATTCCACATATAAGTGATATCATGTGGTGTTTGTCATTTTCTTTCTGACTTCCTTCAGTTAGTGTGATATTCTCTGTGTCCATCCATGTTGCTGCAAATAGCATTATTTCATTCTTTTTTATGGCTGAGTAGTATTCCACTGTGTATATATACCACATCTTCTTTATCCATTCATCTCTCGATGGACATTTAGGTTGCTTTCATATCTTGGCTATTGTAAATAGTGCTGCTATGAACAGTGGGGTGCATGTATCTTTTTTTTTTTGAAGATAAAAAATATATTTAAAAAGAACAACAGTCAAGGTGGTACAAATAAAGCAAAGAGTAAGATGATGATTAAACCAAATTATTCCAGTAAATATGTTAAAAATTGAGTAAATATTTCAATTATCAAAGAAAAATTGTCAGAGTGAATTTTCTTTTTTGGGTGCATGTATCTTTTTGAATTATAATTTTCTCCAGATATATGCCTAGGAATGGGATTGCTGGATCATATGGCAATTCTATTTTTAGTTTTTTAAGGAATCTCCATACTGTCCTCCATAGTGGCTGCACCAATTTACATTCCCGCCAACAGTGTAGGAACGTTCCCGTTTCTCCAGCTTTTGTTATTTGTAGACTTTTTAATCTCATGGCTGTTCTGACCGGTGTGAGGCGGTACCTCATCAAACAGAATTTTAAAGAACTCTTCAAAAAGAAAATTTAGTCTTCAAGTGATTATTAAAAATAACCAAACAAGCACATATAACTCATAGAGACAGCTCTCAATAACTCAAAAGACTGTGGGTTGCTTGGCCACCAATCTTTCTTTACTAGAGGTTTGTGATACTATGATAGCCTAAGGACTTGATGCATATCTCAGCTTTTTCTTTCTTCTTCTGACTTTGTGGTCTTGATTCTTACTTTTTATCCCATTAGTTGACTGAGGAAATAATTATCTTTTAGGTTCTTTTAACGTCTAAGAAACAGAGACATGCTCAGATTACCTTACTTAATGGGGTTTATTGTAATGATACCCTGGAAATAACGATGCAAGAAACAGTTTTAACCACCAAACATTCAGGCCTCAAGGAGACCACAATGTACTTTAGGATACAGTTCTTAGTAGCTGTGTCACCCTGAGGCTCAGAAACCCCAGAAACCTATTGCTCCATATTCTACACGTCACCATTAGGTTGACATTACTTGCTATTTCTGCATCTACTACTCTTGACACTTCTCCCTGCTACCCTCTTTGTAAACACTAAGTTCAAACCTCCCCCCCAAAGGGTGGTATAGTTAATCACCATCTATTTTAGAGTGCTTTCCTAGCCCCCACAGTGGGCTGAGTTCTCACGGAGATTACCTCCCAGTCTGTTAACCAGCCTCTAAATGGCACCCTCTGGGTCAGCTGCTCATTCCTTGTCCAGACATTGAGACCAAGGTATCAGGATACCTTATTTGTGAGTATGTGGACATGGAAGAACTTGAAGATTTCCTTGAGGTCGTCAATATAATTAGAAGTACCTTACTCGACCAGACAAATAAAAATGACGTCTATTTTGTTAAACATATAGGAGAGACTTATACACTACATCTGCAGGCATTTCCATATCCAAGATGACTATTCTAAGGGTTTCCTTCAAAGCTAGTGTGGCCAACTTGTCTTGGGTTTCTTAAGTGTTTCTGGGTTTGAGCACTAAAAGTTCCTCATCCTGAAATTCCTCAGTCCCAGGCAAATTGTGAGGTTTGTCACCATAAAGTCAAGTCCTTTTCCTTTTCTTTTTCCTCTACCATCCTCTCTCCCTCCCTTTCTCCATTCTTTCCTTCCATCCTTCTTTTTCCTTCCTTCCTTCCTTCCTTCCTTCCTTCCTTCCTTCCTTCCTTCCTTCCTTCCTTCCTTCTTTCCTTCCTTCCTTCCTTCCTTCTTTCCTTCCTTTCACAGATATTTATTGAGTGCATGTTATGTCAATATCTGTGCTGGGTGGTGCAGAAATAGTGGTGAATGGAACAGATACATTTCATTTTCTTTTTGAATTTATAGTCTATGGTGGTAGACAGAACCTGGCAGACAGAATGCTGTGTGATGAAAGGCAAAGTGCAGGGTATCTTGGGAGGAATAATGGGACCTGGGGGCATCTCCATTTGGTTTAGTGGGTACTGAGGAAACAACTGAGAACAAAACAGACAAGCTCTCACTCTCGTGGGTTGCATTCCAATCTGTGTATGTGTGAGTGTGTGGGTGGGGTGTTTGGGGAAGACAATCAACAGGTAAACAAAGTGAGTTTTCTGAGAAAATAGAACCAGATGATGAGATCATGACTTGGCAAGAGGTCAGGTGGCAAGGAAATTCTCTTTTAGAAGGTGACATTTTGGCTGAGACTTGCATGGCAAGAAGGAGGTAGCCATCCATAGTATGGGAATGGAAAGGAGGCTAGTGTCACTGGGGTTAGAGTAATGAGTGTTAGGAGATAAGGCCAAAGAAACAGGCAGAATCCATATCACTTAGGGTCTTGGGCTTCGTAGGCCATGGTAAGGAATTTTATCCTAGGGGTGATAGGGTAGGTTTTATGTAACCTGATCTCAATTCCAGGAATAGTTCCCTTCTTGAGTAAGAAGATTAAAGATTGAAGTAATGTCCACTGTAATATTTGAGCTAGAGGGATTAGGAGGTTGGTAGTGTCATTCAAGGTCACAGAATTTAAGAAGTGATAATTTATGGAGAAAGAAATTGCTTCATATTCAAGATGTGAAGTTTAAGAGAGGCAGTGAAGAATAAAAATTGCTGGCTAGTAATTTCACTTTAAGACTGATCTTTAAACTAATATTTGGAAGCCATTGTGCACTTGCACCAGTGGTTGAAGAGACATAATCATATTTGCTTCCCAGAGCAGACAGTACAGAAAGAGGAAATCAAAGAACCTAGGATCATGTGAGAAGACAAGTCCAATTTTACTGTGTCAAATGTTTGCACTTTGTTTTTGAGACATTCATAATGGCAAAAATATCTTGAGCTAAGTAAATAAATGCCCAATAACAACAGTTCACTTACTAAAACAGAGTTTCAACCCCTATATAGACTAACTATAAACAATCCTTGCCTTATGGAAGATGACTCGATTCTCAAACTTTTAAAGTAATGTTAATTGTCCATAGAAACACACACTCCAGTTTTAACTTGGGCACTTACACAAAGTAGATGACTAAGTAGTATTTCAGAATGGGAAAGTTTTGGATGAGGCATTAAAGAAAACATGCAGACTATGAATTTTATGGGAACATTGTAGACAGAAAACATGAGTCTAGTCTGGGTTAATTTGCTTCTTTTCTTTGAGCAGCCTATTTTTGGTAAAAAGTTAAGTCTCTTAGCAAGAAAAATAAAACAATTGGTGATATCTTCCATTTCATGTGCCCATGAATCAGAAGGACCCAGCTGATGCTCAGCTCATCCTTCAGAAGAAGACTGACAAGGAAATAAATGAAGGAGAAAAAGTGGTAAGGGAAGAAAGAGGAGGGATCAGGGAAGAGACAAAGAATACAGATCCAAGGGTATGTAAAACTTATCTAAGATAGTCTTTACATTGTTACTTTGAGAGGTAGGGTGAAGAGTAATGGACTAATTTTTGCCAGTATAAGCTAGGACAGTTGCAGAAAGGAATAAGATGAAACCCTTACATCCTGTGTTATGTTAACTGGTGCTCTGGGTCCAGTAAGGTGGATATGTTTTCCACTGTATAGATGAGATAGAGGAATGGTGGCATAACCTGTACAAAATTTCAGAGATAGTAAATATGAGAACCTGAATGAGAGCTATAGCAATCATGTGTTCCTAATTTTCCAGCAGGGTCATGATTTCAGATTTCTGCTCAGTGTTACCCTTAGAACATTTTTATTTGTGAAACCATGTGTGTCAACTTACTAGAATTGCACAATTCCCATTAAGAGAAGAATCTCTATGCTGTAAACTAAAACAAATCGTGCTTTCCTTCTGGGAACATTGCCTTTGTCTTTCTTTTTTCTTTTTTTTTTTTTTTGCTGTACTTACCACATTATCTCCCAGAGGGAGTCTGTCAGATTCTGTAACTTTGACACAAATTATTCCATAAGAGATTTACCCAAATGATATCTAAGAGAGAAGTGAAATTCTTTCACTGTTGGGACGATTTACCCTTAAATTATAGGTGACCACTGGGCAACCTATTTGAGGTAGAAACTTCTGTAATATGACTAAGCTATGGTCTTTAGAGAGGCATTTGTTTTACTCAAGCAATAAATATCATGGAAAAACAAATCAATGGTTTTGTATGGAAAAATAAGAGGAAGCATTTTATTTTCCTGACTAAAACATTAGAACATTTTGGTGATGTAGATGAGAAAGATATGAGAAAATTTTAAGATTGGTGAGAAATTCAAATAGGTATAGACCATATTTGTGAATAGTAGGAAGTACCTTGTTTTGGATGTAGGTAATATGCAAAGTGAAGATACTGAGTTATGAATAGTAAAAGGATTTGAAAGTTTAATAACTTCTAACTAAAGAGTGGACTAGTGGACACACTCTCCAATCTTAAAAATAAGTCTTGTAGGGAATGTCTTATCTAATACACTTTCCATTGGAAGCACAGGATGTCATGTAAGTTGGGGACAACTAAAAAAAAAGGTCTTTTAGAGAATCTCTGATTCATAGAACTTTTTTGCTGGACAACGGCTGATTGGGTCTCACTTAGAAAACACTTCCTGAAGATCTTACTAGATAATGTAGGGAGTTGAAAATGATCTCAGAGGTGCCTCTGCCTTCATGAACCTTATAGTTAAGTAATGAGATATACATATAAACATGAAGAGCTGATCAATCTCTCTTTTACTCTTATCTCCCTCTACTTCCTGTCTTCTATGTCATTTAGGCAAACTGTATTATAGGCATATCTGTTTTACTGCACTTTGCTTTATTGCTCTTCACAGATATTGCATTTTTTTTGCAAGTTGAAGGTATGTGGCAACTCTGCATTGAACAAGTCTATCGGTGCCATTTTTCTAACAGCATTTGTTTACTTCATGCCTCTGTGTAACATTTTGGTAATTTTTGCAGTATTTCATTTTTTTCATTAATATTATATTTGTTATGGTGATCTGTGATTAGTGATCTTTGATGTCACTCTTTTTTTTTTTTTTATTTTAAATTAATAAGCTTTATTTTTACGATCAGTTAAAGGTTTAAGGAAAATTTCAGTGGATAGTACACAATTTCCATATATCTGCTCATCTCCAATGTTCATGTGAAGGGCTATTTCTTACCCTCTCTTTTACCTCCGGAAGCTCTTAGCTATAAAGAGAAGACCTCTTTGTCTAGGCTTTGTAGACATGACCACGTGATCATTCTCTCAACTCAATTATACGTGTACGAAGATTTAGATTCAAGTTGGAATTCAGGATGATCTACACCAATGTGGGCCCAACTGATATAGCTTAACTACATATTTTCATTTGGGTAAACAATGTATACTTGATGGTTAATCAATTTTTTTCTGTTACGTTATTTATCTAGTTAAGTATGCTCTTTTCATAGAAAATCTTAGATAGGAATAAAAATAAATATTGAGACTCAGACATGAAAACTGTATCTCTGTCCCCTGCAAATCAAATTATGCAGAGGATCCTGATTGGCTGGAAACTCATGCAAATTGATGTCCTTGAATTTAATAGAGATATTGTAAATTCTCTCTTTCATATTAAAAAAATTGAACATGTACAAGAAGAGAGGAATCAGCCTTGGCAGCATACACATATAAAATCCATCCGTGTTAAAGCTGATTAAAACTTTAATATAAGCCTAAAGTGTGATGAGTCTATTAAAAATGCTATAATAATCATAGGGTTGTGAATAAAGTATAATTTCAGTACATAGAATTCTGTAGCCACATTTTATTCTTAAATGATCAAAATAGATATGGACAATTTGTCTCATTATTTATAGTATATTATTTATATTAATTTTAAAAGAATATGTGCTTGACAGTAGTCATGAAGACAAGGGAATGGAGATTTTTCTCTCTTGGCAACTAAAGGGATGTTTATGTACCACACTATTTGGTGATACAAAAGAGCTTGACCTTTCTAACACAGATAATAGGCTATTTTAAGAGTTACTATGTTTTCCTTCACTGTAAGTGTCCAACTTCCCCTGAAGCATGGTGTAAGAGAAATTTCTTTTTTTTTTTTTTTTTTTTTTTTTTTTGCAGTGAAAATTGATTTGTATATTCTTTGCCTCTGAGTCCTTGTGGGATTTTTTTTTTTTTTAATTCAGACAGAAAGTCACAAAAATTATACTCATCCTCATCAGTTCACTCAGTCCCATGTAATTAATTGTTTTTTTTCATCTTGATCTTTTGTTAGCACTTTTATGAGTTCATCAGTTTTTCATCAGAGTTCTGAAAATGCTTATTCATTCAGTTCAGCAGTACAGTCAGTCAGTTACCAGAAACCTGTACTTGTCAGAGTCTTTTCCATGAATTTCTTGAAGATGAAACCCTTTTATAGGAACATATTTGCAAAATCATCAGAGTACACCCAGAACTGTCTGTAAATGACAAAAGACTTAAAAATGACCACGGTAAAAGATTTGATGAAAGTTCATAATAATGCAGTTGACAAGAAAATTAGTTATTTCTGAGATATACATTTTAAAGTAATAACTAGGATTATTACTTATAACATTATACCAGAACATATAAGATTTTTAGAAATTACATGTAATGTCTGAAACATTTATATTAACATATTTCCATACATATTTCCATACAAATACAAATATAAGATTTTTAGGAATTTCATGTAATGTCTGAAACATTTATATTAACATATTTCCATACAAATAACCCAATGAAAGTTTAATATTAGTTGTTTTGTTTGTTTTTTTATACTGCAGGTTCTTATTAGGCATCAATTTTATACATATCAGTGTATACATGCCAATCCCAATCGCCCAATTCAGCACACCACCATCCCCACCTCACCGCAGTTTTCCCCCCTTGGTGTCCATATGTCCATTCTCTACATCTGTGTCTCAACTTCTGCCCTGCAAACTGGCTCATCTGTATCATTTTTCTAGGTTCCACATACATACATTAATATATGATATTTGTTTTTCTCTTTCTGACTTACTTCACTCTGTATGACAGTCTCTAGATCCATCCACGTCTCAACAAATGACTCAATTTCGTTCCTTTTTATGGCTGAGTAATATTCCATTGTATATATGTACCACATCTTCTTTATCCATTCGTCTGTTGATGGGCATTTAGGTTGCTTCCATGACCTGGCTATTGTAAATAGTGCTGCAATGAACATTCGGGTGCATGTGTCTTTTTGAATTACGGTTTTCTCTGGGTATATGCCCAGTAGTGGGATTGCTGGGTCATATGGTAATTCTATTTTTAGTTTTTTAAGGAACCTCCATATTGTTCTCCAGAGTGGCTGTATCAATTTACATTCCCACCAACAGTGCAAGAGGGTTCCCTTTTCTCCACACCCTCTCCAGCATTTGTTGTTTGTAGATTTTCTGATGATCCCCATTCTAACAGGAGTGAGGTGATACCTCATTGTAGTTTTGATTTGCATTTCTCTAATAATTAGTGATGTTGAGCAGCTTTTCATGTGCTTTGTGGCCGTCTGTATGTCTTCTTTGGAGAAATGTCTATTTAGGTCTTCTGCCCATTTTTGGATTGGGGTGTTTGTTTCTTTGATATTGAGCTGAATGAGCTGTTTATATATTTTGGAGATTAATCCTTTGTCCGTTGATTCATTTGCAAATATTTTCTCCCATTCTGAGGGTTGTCTTTTCGTCTTGTTTATGGTTTCCTTTGCTGTGCAAAAGCTTTGAAGTTTCATTAGGTCCCACTTGTTTATTTTTGTTTTTATTTCCATTACTCTAGGAGGTGGATCAAAAAAGATCTTGCTGTGATTTATGTCAAAGAGTGTTCTTCCTATGTTTTCCTCTAAGAGTTTTATAGTGTCCAGTCTTATATTTAGGTCTCTAATCCATTTTGAGTTTATTTTTGTGTATGGTGTTAGGGAGTATTCTAATTTCATTCTTTTACATGTAGCTGTCCAGTTTTCCCAGCACCACTTATTGAAGAGACTGTCTTTTCTCCATTGTATATCTTTGCCTCCTTTGTCATAGATTAGTTGACCATAGGTGCGTGGGTTAATCTCTGGGCTTTCTATCTTGTTCCACTGATCTATGTTTCTGTTTTTGTGCCAGTACCATATTGTCTTGATTACTGTAGCTTTGTAGTATAGTCTGAAGTCAGGGAGTCTGATTCCTCCAGCTCCATTTTTTTGCCTCAAGACTGCTTTGGCTATTCGGGGTCTTTTGTGTCTCCATACAAATTTTAAGATGATTTGTTCTAGCTCCGTAAAAAATGCCATTGGTAATTTGATAGGGATTGCATTGAATCTGTAGATTGCTTTGGGTAGTATACTCATTTTCACAATGTTGATTCTTCCAATCCAAGAACATGGTATATCTCTCCATCTGTTGGTATCATCTTTAATTTCTTTCATCAGTGTCTTATAGTTTTCTGCATACAGGTCTTTTGTCTCCCTAGGTAGGTTTATTCCTAGGTATTTTATTCTTTTTGTTGCAATGGTAAATGGGAGTGTTTCCATAATTTCTCTTTCAGATTTTTCATCATTAGTGTATAGGAATGCAAGAGATTTCTGTGCATTAATTTTGTATCCTGCAACTTTACCATATTCATTAATTAGCTCTAGCAGTTTTCTGGTGGCAGTTTTAGGATTCTCTATGTATAGTATCATGTCATCCGCAAACAGTGACAGTTTTACTTCCTCTTTTCCAATTTGTATTCCTTTTATTTCTTTTTCTTCTCTGATTGCCGTGGCTAGGACTTCCAGAACTATGTTGAATAATAGTGGTGAGAGTGGACATCCTTGTCTCGTTCCTGATCTTAGAGGAAATGCTTTCAGTTTTTCACCATTGAGAATGATGTTTGCTGTGGGTTTGTCATATATGGCCTTTATTATGTTGAGGTAGGTTCCCTCTATGCCCACTTTCTGGAGAGTTTTTATCATAAATGGGTGTTGAATTTTGTCAAAAGCTTTTTCTGCATCTATTGAGATGATCATATGGTTTTTATTCTTCAGTTTGTTAATATGGTGTATCACATTGATTGATTTGCGTATATTGAAGAATCCTTGCATCCCTGGGATAAATCCCACTTGATCGTGGTGTATGATCCTTTTAATGTGTTGTTGGATTCTGTTTGCTAGTATTTTGTTGAGGATTTTTGCATCTATATTCATCAGTGATATTGGTCTGTAATTTTCTTTTTTTGTAGTGTCTTTGTCTGGTTTTGGTATCAGGGTGATGGTGGCCTCATAGAATGAGTTTGGGAGTGTTCCTTCCTCTGCAATTTTTTGGAAGAGTTTGAGAAGGATGGGTGTTAGCTCTTCTCTAAATGTTTGATAGAATTCACCTGTGAAGCCATCTGGTCCTGGACTTTTGTTTGTTGGAAGATTTTTAATCACAGTTTCAATTTCATTACTTGTGATTGGTCTGTTCATATTTTCTGTTTCTTCCTGATTCAGTCTTGGAAGGTTATACCTTTCTAAGAATTTGTCCATTTCTTCCAGGTTGTCCATTTTATTGGCATAAAGTTGCTTATAGTAGTCTCTTAGGATGTTTTGTATTTCTGCAGTGTCTGTTGTAACTTCTCCTTTTTCATTTCTGATTTTATTGATTTGAGTCCTCTCCCTCTTTTTCTTGATGAGTCTGGCTAATGGCTTATCAATTTTGTTTATCTTCTCAAAGAACCAACTTTTAGTTTTATTGATCTTTGCTATTGTTTTCTTTGTTTCTATCTCATTTATTTCTGCTCTGATCTTTATGATTTCTTTCCTTCTGCTAACTTTGGGTTTTGTTTGTTCTTCTTTCTCTAGTTTCTTTAGGTGTAAGGTTAGATTGTTTACTTGAGATTTTTCTTGTTTCTTTAGGTAGGCTTGTATAGCTATAAACTTCCCTCTTAGAACCGCTTTTGCTGCATCCCATAGGTTTTGGGTCGTCGTGTTTTCATTGTCATTTGTCTCTAGGTATTTTTTTATTTCCTCTTTGATTTCTTCAGTGATCTTTTGGTTATTTAGTAACGTATTGTTTAACCTCCATGTGTTTGTCTTTTTTACGTTTTTTTCCCTGTAATTCATTTCTAATCTCATAGCGTTGTGGTCAGAAAAGATGCTTGGTATGATTTCAATTTTCTTAAATTTACTGAGGCTTGATTTGTGACCCAAGATGTGATCTATCCTGGAGAATGTTCCGTGCGCACTTGAGAAGAATGTGTAATCTGCTGTTTTTGGGTGGAATGTCCTATATATATCAATTAAATCTATCTGGTCTATTGTGTCATTTAAAGCTTCTGTTTCCTTATTTATTTTCATTTTGGATGATCTGTCCATTGGTGTAAGTGAAGTGTTAAAGTCCCCCACTATTATTGTGTTACTGTCGATTTCCTCTTTTATAGCTGTTAGCAGTTGCCTTATGTATTGAGGTGCTCCTATGTTGGGTGCATATATATTTATAATTGTTATATCTTCTTCTTGGATTGATCCCTGGATCATTATGTAGTGTCCTTACTTGTCTCTTGTAACATTCTTTATTTTAAAGTCTATTTTATCTGATATGAGTATAGCTACTCCAGCTTTCTTTTGATTTCCATTTGCATGGAATATCTTTTTCCATCCCCTCACTTTCAGTCTGTATGTGTCCCTAGGTCTAAAGTGGGTCTCTTGTAGACAGCATATATATGGGTCCTGTTTTTGTATCCATTCAGCCAGTCTATGTCTTTTGGTTGGGGCGTTTAATCCATTCACGTTTAAGGTAATTATCGATATGTATGTTCCTATGACCATTTTCTTAATTGTTTTGGGTTTGTTTTTGTAGGTCCTTTTCTTCTCTTGTGTTTCCCACTTAGAGAAGTTCCTTTAGCATTTGTTGTAGAGCTGGTTTGGTGGTGCTGAATTCTCTTAGCTTTTGCTTGTCTGTAAAGCTTTTGATTTCTCCATCAAATCTAAATGAGATCCTTGCCAGGTAGAGTAATCTTGGTTGTAGGTTCTTCCCTTTCATCACTTTAAGTATATCATGCCACTCCCTTCTGGCTTGCAGAGTTTCTGCTGAGAAATCAGCTGTTAACCTTATGGGAGTTCCCTTGTATGTTATTTGTCGTTTTTCCCTTGCTGCTTTCAATAATTTTTCTTTGTCTTTAATTTTTGCCACTTTGATTACTATGTGTCTCGGCGTTTTTCTCCTTGGGTTTATTCTGTATGGGACTCTCTGCGCTTCCTGGACTTGGGTGGCTATTTCCTTTCCCACGTTAGGGAAGTTTTCGACTATAATCTCTTCAAATATTTTCTCTGGTCCTTTCTCTCTCTCTTCTCCTTCTGGGACCCCTATAATGCGAATGTTGTTGCGTTTAATGTTGTCCCAGAGGTCTCTTAGGCTGTCTTCATTTCTTTTCATTCTTTTTTCTTTAGTCTGTTCCGCAGCAGTGAATTCCACCATTCTGTCTTCCAGGTCACTTATCCGTTCTTCTGCCTCAGAATCAATTCTGCTATTGATTCCTTCTAGTGTAGTTTTCATTTTAGTTATTGTATTGGTCATCTCTGTTTGTTTGTTCTTTAATTCTTCTAGGTCTTTGTTAATCATTTCTTGCATCTTCTCAATCTTTGCCTCCATTCTTATTCCGAGGTCCTGGATCATCTTCACTATCATTATTCTGAATTCTTTCTCTGGAAGGTTGCCTATCTCCACTTCATTTAGTTGTTTTTCTGGGGTTTTTTCTTGTTCCTTCATCTGGTATATAGCCCTCTGCCTTTTCATCTTCTCTATCTTTCTGTAACTGTGGTTTTTGGTCCACAGGCTGCAGGATTGTAGTTTTTCTTGCTTCTGCTCTCTGCCCTCTGGTGGTTGAGGCTATCTAAGAGGCTTGATGGTAGGCTCTGGTGGTGGGTAGAGCTGACTGTTGCTGTGGCGGTCAGAGCTCAGTAAAACCTTAATCCACTTGACTGTTGATGGGTGGGGCTGGGTTCCCTCCCTGTTGCTGTGGCGGTCAGAGCTCAGTAAAACCTTAATCCACTTGACTGTTGATGGGTGGGGCTGGGTTCCCTCCCTGTTGGTTGTTTTGCCTGAGGCAACCCAACACTGGAGCCTACCCGTGCTCTTTGGTGGGGTTAATGGCAGACTCTGGGAGGGCTCACGGCAAGGAGAACTTCCCAGAACCTCGGCTGCCAGTGTCCTTATCCCCCCGGTGAAACAGAGCCACCACTCGCCTCTGCAGGAGACCCCCCAACACCAGCAGGTAGGTCTGGTTCAGTCTCCCCCAGGGTCCTGCTCCTTCCCCTGGGTCCCGATGCACACATTACTTTGTGTGTGCCCTCCAAGAGTGGGGTCTCTGTTTCCCCCAGTCCTGTCAAAGTCCTGCAGTCAATTCCCACTAGGCTTCAAAGTCTGATTGTCTAGGAATTCCTTCTCCCGTAGCCGGACCCCCAGGTTGGGAAGCCTGACGTGGGGCTCAGAACCTTCACTCCAGTGGGTGGACTTCTGTGGTATAAATGTTCACCAGTCTGTGAGTCACCCACCCAGCAGTTATGGGATTTGATTTTACTCTGATTGCGCCCCTCCTACCGTCTCACTGTGGCTTCTCCTCTGTCCTTGGATGTGGGGTATCCTCCTTGGTGAAGTCCAGGTTCTTCCTGTCAGTGATTGTCCAGCAGCCAGTTTTGATTCTGGTGCTCTCGCAAGAGGGAGTGAGAGCATGTCCTTCTACTCCGCCATCTTGGTTAATCCGCCTGATGTCACTCTTGTAATTGTTTTTGATGCTGTGAACTGCTCCACCAATCAGCCCTTCCCTCCATCTCTCTCCCTCTCCTCTGGCCTCCCTATTCCCTGAGACACAACAGTATTGAAATTAGGCCAATTAATAATCCTATAATGGCATCTAAGTGTTAAAGTGAAAGGAAGAGTTACATGTCTCTCATTTTAAATCAGAAGCTAGATATGATTAGGCTTACTGAGGAAGGCATGTCAAAAGCTGAGATAGGTCAAATGCTAGCCTCTTGCACCAAACAGTTAGCTAACTTGTGAATTCAAAGGAAAAGTTCTTGAAACTTAAATGTGCTATTCCAGTGAACACATGAATGATAAGAAAGCAAAACAGTTTTACTGCTGATATGGAGAAAGTTTCAGTGGTCTGGATAGAAGATCAAA